>NC_064670.1:41408176-42660676 GCF_943734685.1 Anopheles coluzzii | reverse complement strand
TGTTAAACGCTTACTGGTTACTTTTACTCGTGTTGTTGATAGGGGACGCAATGTTAGGCATTTTTTGGATGTTCAAATTCGATCGAGTCATGCACGATCTGCAACCGATGCTAAAGTAAGTGGGTGCTTTGTGCACTAAATGTGTTAAATATTTATATTATCGAAATGCAACGTGTCACTGTATTATTATGATAGTCCAAAACAATATAAACTTCACACAGTTAGCTTTTCGTTGAGGACGATTATGGAGCAGACATATGAACGTGAATAAATTCCGAAACATGTTAGAACTTATTTTCAAAATTAGTTTTAAATATGTCTATTGGCTGTGCCATGAATTACCAATTAAACTAATGAATTATTCAAACTGCCAATAATGCATTCAACAAAATACCGTTGTTAACATATACCATTATAGAGTATAGTCTCATTTTTACATCATTTTTGTACTCCCACAATAACATCAGCAATCATATTTCATCCCCCTCCACCGCTCGAGATTGTTTGTTTATTCTTTCCAAAAGCCTCGAAACCCAAGATCCCTTCAAAATAGGACATTTATTCCCGAATTTATGTGGCCTAGGTAACACGACACCGGTTTGCCGATCCGTACCGTTGTGGTGAAGCCGCCTCTCCAAATGGCAACTGCTTTATGTCTAAAAATACGCAAAACCGATTACAAACAGCAAAAACTTTCGCTGCTCGAATAAAACCCGTCACCACATCCGGGACCAAAGAACGGATTCACTTTACGCCATCCCTTCCCCTGTAAAAACGTCTGTAATCTCACGATCGGGGTACACTGTACACCGAGCGAGAATATTGTTTCTTCCCATGCGCACAAAAGTATCAAATGGAAGGCGCCATAGACTTTGGTAGCGTTTGAGTTGCATTAATTTTAGTACCAGGAAATTCGTTCAACATATTGCTCATCGCAACTCACGTTTCGTACCGCTTGTCGTACCGATCCACCTACTTCCTACCCAAAATTCACCCAACACTTGCCGCACGCGGTCTTGCCACAAGCTCCCTCCAGAGCCCGCGGCCATAAGAGTTAGCTGTAACTTTCGGCTGTGTTTACGTTACGTACTTGATGCACTCCCGTTTTTATCATTCCAGATACCGGCTAGCGCATGAATATGGAAATTCGCCGGAGCTGACGGAGCTATGGGACCGGTTACAGAACGAGGGCCGATGCTGCGGAGTCACTGGACCGCAAGTAAGTATGGCTGGAGGCTCGTGTCGGACCAAGCCTGCGCGCGTGTTAAGCGGCAGTGCGAGTGCGGTATTAAGATTGGGATCGTATTATTTTCGGTGCTGGCTGTTCGGTGCTGGGTCTTCCGGACACCGACAGCCGTGTATTACGTAAAGCATGTATGAATTGAAGCAGAAGGGTAGATGGGGTGTCTACGAACGTGAAAAAGGGGTAGTCAATGTTGGTGGTGGTTGTGAGTTATTTTAGTTTCTTGGATTTGTTGGAATGCTTGTAAGCTCTTAATCTAGATGCAGATATATTCAACCACACAAACACATACACTTGCCCGGAGCACGGGTGAAGTTCAAAGGGTGAAGTTGGGGTCGGGCTGCGATTTGTTACTAACTGCAATTAAAGCTTATATTTAGAACCCAGCAACCGAGGCAGGCTGGTGAAAGTTTTTCGTAAATCAATTTACATAGCATTACAATTCGTACAAAGAAGTTGTCACCTTCAATGCGCCAAAAGAACATGGAATAACATATGATATTCTATATCTTGGGCACATCTCTTTTGGCATCATTGCTTTTCTGGAATTCAAATTTTGAAGTTTCAAATTTTGTAAATTCAACAACTTTAGTTTAATGCAACTATAATGCATTAGTAAAACAGATTATTAATTATTAATCACAGAACCTAGGAGCATGGAATTCAAATTCCAAAATATTATTGTGACTTACAATCAATTAAATGAAAAAGCCTAGTTTGTTGACAATCTAGTTTCTAGTTTATGAAAAGCGTCCAATGTTAAAAGTATCTTTCAATTCAATAGAGTTATCGAAATAAAGCTGAAATTAGCGCCTATTACTAATGTTCTGAGCCTTTATCGCTCAGTTCAAACAACACAACCAAACATTCAATTTACCGACCCTTTACTCCAATATTGGCAAAACATTCGCTGCATTACATCATGCACCATGCCAACAGTAAATTTCATTAGCTACTCTAGTTTTGCTCATGCAACTCGATGTCTAAGCATTGCACCTCGTTGTCGGTAACTCGAATGATTCAAACCATATGTACTGTTCGACACTACTAGGAGCAAATACAATGTGTTACGCCAACCTCTGTTTTGTTAAAGAACGATAACCATTCTCATTCAATCAATGAATTAAAGCACTACCGGCAGTCCGATGGGTACTATGCATAGCACAGCGTAGTGCACTCGGTTTTGGGTCATCAGGATAAACCACTCCATTTGTACATTCTATGATCACGCTCTTCCCACTTAAAAGTTCAATTTTAGAGGGCCCTCTGTTTTACATGGCACTGGTTAAACGTTTCATTTGACTACGACCGCAAGCTGAACAAACTATACACAACAGTCCCCTGCACCGCGACATTCGACACTCCTTTCCAATGGCCCAACAAACAATCCACCCTATACGTTCACAAAATGTGCTCGTGGTTCGAACTTAACAGCAAGACCAAAAAGCAGTACCTTTTTCCTGTCATTGTACAAATACCAATCGTTTGCCGATCGGAAGATGGTACAGCTGTGGTTGATTGAGAAAGAGAGAGAGAGAGAAAAAGAGAGATAGAAAAACAGGCCACTCTGCTTCAGTCGCAATTGTATGTAAAATGTGAGCCAGCCGGAAGGATGTGTTAAAATGGATTTACCGACCACCGTGGTTAATCCTTTGCATGTTCCTCCTCATTCAAACCGATTACTGTGTGTAAACAGGAGAGATTGAAAGAGCATAATTGGAAACGAGTTTTTGCTCGCTGAAAGAAGCATATGCAGATGTATGTGTGTGTGTGTATTTTTACATTGATACCTAAATGGACTAATGTGTGTAACGGTTGAACATGTAATCCGTTACCATAAGCGTTATTTTTAATCTACATTTTAATCTCTCGGTACCACTAAAGGGCTTAGCACAGGATGATGCAAGATGTATTTAAGCATTTTTTTTCGGAAGTTAGTGATCAATTGTATTTAACTTTCTTGTCATCTTCGTACGGATTTGAACAAAACGAATGGCAGTACAAATGTTTTTGTAATAAATTTGTTACTTGATATTACATTTCACAATAGTTATTTACTCTATAAGTGTTCCAATTGCCTCACAGAGTATAAACTGTTTTGAATAATTTATTTCACTTCCTTTCAACCATGCAGATCTCCTGTTCAAGCAAAAACGTGACCTCAATGGTACGCTAATTACTTCATACCTTCAGATTATCTTCCTCCTTCCCTGTGCTACCAGGGATTCTTTTCCCCCACGCACTGCAAAGGCTTGCACCATACACCCTTGGATTTGGTTCCCACGGCGATTCTAACTAATTCAAACACAGCTAAAGCTGACGATGAGAGTCGAACCGAGCTGTTTTCTACGATTTTTTAAACGATCCAACCCGAGTGGATTAAACGTTTGGATAGGAAAATAATCCTTAATAATTATATTCGCGGGCCGAGGAAGCCAAAGCAAAAGCATTTGACGCTTGAAAGGGAAAAGAAAAAACTGTTCGAACAGGAAACAACAGTTCGAAACCAATTAGTGTATGAACGATACAAAGTACAAACATAAAATAATTAAACTATTGGTACCATACAGCAATACAGCAAATTGTGTGTTAATAGATACCTTCAAAAGGTTTACTAACGAGTTGTAAAACACTTCTCCATATATAATGATGTATGCTAGATTAACATTTGAATTGCTTGGTTATCTTTTACTAAAGCTGAATTTATTTTATTTTTTCAAGGATTTTGCACTCAACGCAAACCGTACATACCCGACGTCTTGCTGCACATCCGACATCACGGAGCAGATCAGCATAGGACGGCGTCCGCTCGCTTCCGCCATCGTATTTCGGGGCGGCGAGGACCCAACGGCGGCCGTCGCTGCCGCAACCGAGCTGGCGGCTAGTACGATAAAGGACACACTGCTGATGAGCCGGAACTTTAGCGAGCTCAGTGACTCCTGGAGCCTAATAACGGCTCCCAGCAGTGGCAGCAGTGCAAGCGGAGCAAGCACCGAACCACTGCAGCAGCAAAATGGTGTCATCATCGAGGAGGGCGCGCCTGGGACCGGCCAGTCTGCAGTCAGTAGCACCAGCGCCAGTGATAGTAGCAGTACCTTCAGTTCCAGTACTAATCACGGCACCAGCTACGGCTCTACGACCGGTAGCAGTTCCGGTAGTTCTGCCGGTGCCAGTTCAGTTTCCGGGGGCGAAACGGAAGAAATCAAAACGATCGTCACATGCCGAGCTGTATATCCCCAGGTAAGAAATGATAATTAGGATCTACGGTCTTGTATTAAATCTGTTCCAGCGAAACAAGCTGTTGGTGTAGAAAGGGCGGGTCTTCGTTTCCTTTCTAAATTAAGGCTGTCAACATCAAGAATACAAATTGTGTTCCTCTTCTAGCTCCAAGCTTGGCCGTCAAATAAAAAAAACGTCATAATTGAAAACGTCCTTCAATTGGTCACGTATTGGACTTTTTCAAGACTACCATGAATAACTTGGCGCTATAAAAACAGCCTCCCTTCGGCCAGGACTGTCAAACACACACAAGTGTTCATAATTCAACATGATTGATAACAAGACATGACGACTAGTTATTCTAATTCAATTCTCTACATAAATATACAATTATTTTCTGCAACCATATTGTACAATCACAAATTTGTCGATTTATGTACACATGTATACCACAATAACATTATTCTTATTATTTAACAAATGGCTGATCTCGTGGTACCGTCGTAAACTCGTACGACTTAACAACATGCCCGTCATGGGTTTAAGCCCCATATCCTGCTATGGGGGTCTGTACGGGGGTCTGCTACGGACTGTAAATTAATAAATCATTGAAAGCCAAACCGAACTAGTGGTACAGGCAGGCCTTGACCGACAACGGTTGTTGTGCCATAGAAGAAGAAGATTTAACAGCTACAATAATCGCTCTTATTAGACGTGACAGACAGACTCGTGAGATTGTTTGAACGATCATTCTTCAATTCACTTTTTTTAATGTCACATCGATATCACGAATTTGACATCTCTGCATTGAAAAAGTTTACGATCAGGCACGGAGACCTAGTTCTGCACACACAAACATACATACACAAAAACCCAGTTCAGTACAAAAGCGTAAAACAAAAGTCTGACAGACGGCCAGCGTCACAAAATGAATGGCCTTTCAGAGGATGTGGCGGGCCGAAGCACAAAGAATAGTATTAAGCTGCAACAAATGGAACATAAAATAAGGCCAGTGAAAATGCATTCGCATGTACACGAATACGGTACCGTTCCGACGGGAGAAAATTGTGCACCGCAAAACTCAAACGAAGCAGCTCCATCGCTGGAAAAGGAAATCACAGATCGATGAAAACCGTACCGAGGGGCACGGACGACAAGAAACGTCAGATGCAATTTATTGCACTTTCCGGTGATGCTGCTGCTTTTGCTTGCACCGTGCTAGAAAAAGCGAACCATGCGAAAACAAAAAAAAAAAACAAACAAACGAATTCTTCACCCCATTTATTCGATCCATGACGGATGATGGTTGCCTTCCAACATCGCGCCGTCAACAGCGGCAGTTCGATTTTCTTTTACGACTTTAGCAGCCCCACTCACCTCTTCCACATAGTACAGAGCTTCGCACTTGCAGCTTTCGATTTATTTCGTTTATTGGTATATTGTTGTTGCAGTGGAGTTTGTTTTTCCACCCAGACATATTTTCATTCCCAACAGTGTGAGCTTTTGTTCGCGATCACTTTTGCAGTGTGCCATGTTTGCTTTTAATTAAATCGTTCCTTGCTGAACCCCGGGACAGCACTAACACTCGCCATGTTGCTTTCCCTCTTGCACAATGGCTAACACATATACACACGCACCATGGTAAACCAGCAAGTGGCCAGAAATAGTATTCATCACTTCATTTCGCACACTCCATCGTGCGGCGAACGTTCCGTCTTCCACAATCGATTATTCAGCTGGGCTGAGCGCTATCGACAACAATACACCACTAGCCTTATATATTTCCTCGGTGCGCGAGGTGCAGCACACTTCGATACATTATAATCAACCATGGGGCGCACGTGCGCTGGACGTGTTCATTGGGGACGTATTCAAATTCCCAGAAAATGGCATGTCCTCAAAAAACCAACAACGGTTGCGAATGGTTTACGTTTCATTGCAATGGTCGAATGTTTTTCTTGCTACCAAAACAAGCGTATGCACTGGGCTCTCACGTGCATGAACGCACGTGATGCCACAATTGACAGCTGCGGAAATACATGTGGCAGAGCACCAGATCTACTTTAAAAATGAGCAAAATTTATCCCATAGGCTCCATAGTTGTATTACGCGCTTTAGTGACAAGTTAGGGTTAATTGGATTTAAGTATTATGGATGTTTTTTTTCGCTTCAATGCTTCAAGCCTTTCCTTGTTGATTTACACTTTCCACCTTCTACTTGACAGGGTTGCGCTGAACGAATCGTGTCCTGGCTGCGACATACAGCTGATATACTGTTTGTTCTCGGTTACTGCGTGATAGCGTTCCTGAAGCTATGCTTCCTTGGCATCTTGCGGTACGAGATCAAGGAAATGATACAGAAGATCAAGTTGCTGCAAACGGAAATGTCCGGCGCGATCCTCAACGGTGTCGACTGCGATCAGCAACAGATACAGCAGGTAGGTTACGCTTAACGGTTTGTTATTGTGAGCAGCATTTGCTACCAAGCAAACATGTAACAACTAAAGCTTTTCCGTTCAAGAAAAACCACAGCACAGGCTCTCTGTTACCAGAAAGAAAATCAATATTCAAAAACGTAAACCGGATAAAAATTAATTAAAAACCGAAATTATCAAATCATTTACACCTTAAAATAATACTTTAATTGATTGCAGTAGAGACTTCAAAATACATTATAAACTTGAATAATATTTCAATGTGATTTTAAAAAGGAAACATCACACTAGTTTTCAATTCATTTGTTCATTCCTACTTTCATCAATTTAAAGAAAAAAAACATTTGACAGAAATTGCCAAATTTTACAGCCACCGGCCAATATTTATTTTCCACAATGATATAAGAACTGCATAATTTATTGATTTCAATTTTAAAACTTTTCTCTCTCTCTTGAACCGACGCCATTCGCACGCAACCTGGCACGATCTTGGTGTGGAATATCCGCCGAATGCGCCTACAACACCCGCACGCAACACCGTCTGCACGCACTCGCAATTAAAACCAACAATACCACGTAAAAACAATAAAATCGATTACCGTACTACTAACACTATCCACTAAACACCGTGCAACCGGGATCGATTCCTGATTCACCAATGCGATATGATGATACCTGCCGATCCACACCAACCCACATTCTCACAAAATTCCGCTACCCTGCACCGAACCCAAATATTTAACCTAAAACGTTTGATTGCACCCTCTATCGGGTTGATAAATTGATTGAAAATACCCGGCACACATCACCTTTACGATCGAAAATTCCGGATATCACTAAAAAAACAAATGTCGTTCCAAATCCGCATCTTCATTTGGGGGGTGATGTGTGTTTGTGTGCGTATATCGTGTGCTACAGTTTACCTTATTGCAGCAAGTGACGAGCACATCGGTCAATGGTGGCATCCATGCGGAACCGAAGGTAGGCAATCGGGACCGCGAAAGGACACGTGTCGGGTCGGCGGAAAGCGAGCGGGAATCATTGTTGACGCAAGAAAACACTCCCAAACAGCTGCTCAAGCACAAGCAGCTCTACACGTGCATTAACGAACAGCAGCAGCAGCAGCAGCAGCAGCAGCAGCAGCAACAACAGCCGCAACACATCTGTGGCCAGTCCTCGTTGGCGGGCAGCAGTGGTGCCACGACGGGTGCAGGCGGAGGCCCGGCCGGGGGTGCCGGTGGCTGTGAGTCGGATACTAACTCCAACTGTGCCCTGCTGGTGGAGGACAACAACGGTCCATCGTTGCTGTCCACCGCAACCGGCACGACCAAGACAATAAACGGTAATAACAACTACGAGCTGTGCGAATTCGACGCCAAGGTGCCCACCTACAGGTAAGCGGAATTGCCTGCTTTGCATGACCTGTCTAGCCCACCTAACCTTCTTCTGACCCCTCTCCCGAAACCCCTCTACACCTCACTCTTCATCCTGACGTACACCTTCAATTGCACACACTGCGTTCCACACAACCACCACTGTCGCAATGAGCGCGATGGCGTTCGTGTATGTGTGCGCGTTTACACTCTACACCCAGTTCGAAGTGAAAGCATCAAGCACCAATGTGTACACCCCCCGATTTACCCTTTCTGGTAGTGTGTTTAGACTGAGCGTTCCTTTTCCGCACCGAACTCAAAAGTATAGTTTGGCAGACATACACAACAACACCCTCACACACACACACTATTTATTACCATTGCGCGATCAAGACACCATCATCCTTTAGGCATGAACACTTTCGACAATGATGTGCGACTAGCTAAAGTGCAAGAGTATTTGTAGGCGTCCTTTCCCACTCCTGTGATAGATGCATTCGCCCCGGTAGAACTTGATCCAAACAGTAAACAATTTAACAGTGCCAGAGTTTTGCTATTAAGAATGCATGAGGCAACAAACGATAAAGCAAACAGTATCGGTTCGCATTAGAATGCTATGACGCGTCGGTTGTGTAGTCAGCCTCTGTGCCTGAGCAGCGGCAAGATGTTGAAATGTGTAGAAACAAAAATCGAGCCAAACCACTAGACACGCAGAAACATTTAAATCGATTTCAAATTTATCTTAAAGTAATTATAGTTTTCCCTCTTGAATGTGCTTCCAAATAGATTGGCTTTAAAATTAGTCAGGTTAGCAGACTGTGTGGATTTTTTTTTTATGCCGATCATTAAAAACAGCTTCAAGTCATCTCTATTCTAATGCAAGGATAATATTGTTTGTTCAACTCTCCGGCGTAGAAGAACTTTTTCAAATTATTCAACACGGTATTGAAAATGCTCCCAAAACGCAGTATGTTTAACAATTGTACAACATCAGTACTCATTCCGGGCAATCATCTGAGTCAAACGGAAAAATGTAAACCAAACCCACTTTAAACGAACGGAAATTTTATCCGTATTATAGAAGTCTCAAGATCCGTTGAACATTTCATTCAATGACCCGAGACAATGCTACCAAATTGCACTGTCAATGTTCTTATTTTGCAAAACAAACGTTAACGTGAAGCACAAGAATCATTATAAAAATGTTTTTATAGTTTTAACAGTTTTTAAGTTTGATATAAATCTTTAAGTTTGGTATAAAGCCGGTCTCGTGGTACAGTCGTCAACTCGTACGACTTTAACAACATGCCCGTCATGGGTTCAAGCCCCAAACGGACCGTGCCGCCATATGTGTAGGACTGACTATTCTGCTATAGGAGGAAATCAATTAGTCACTTAAAGCCAAGCCCACAAGTGTTACAGTCAGGCCTTGACCGACAACGGTTGTTGAGCCAAAAGAAAAAGAAGAAGAAGATATTTCTTTTTTTTTTTTGGGAGCCTTTTCTATCAGTTTTGTTTTTCAAATCGGTCCTGAAGTGAAACGGTGCTACAATTTTCACATAATCCCCTCATTGTTCATTGTATTATTCCCACACTTATTTTTAATGTAATACAGTCGTTGCCGCTAAATTTTGACTCTAACTCACCTATTTTTGTCTCCAAGGCACAAATTTTTGACAACGTGTCACGATTTTTGCCTCGAAGGCATCAATTTTTGACAGTGCGCAACAATTTTTGCATAATTTTTGAAGTAATTTCTGAAACTGTTTGTTCTTAGATTATTGAAATTAAGTTAAGAAGTGAATAATTTCATAGATAGCATTTAAAATAAAACAATTGATTTATAAATTTTGGAAGTTTTAATGGAGCGAAAGCATTGGCATGTATTTTCAGCTGAAAACAAGGGATGTGAATTTATAAAATTTATTCATTTTTCTCAAAAAACAATCAATTTACACAGTTTTTGTATTGTTTATGCGATGTGAAATAACAATTATTAAAAATCTGCTTAAACACCTTGTAAAATTGTCATGATTCGAACAAGAGTCAAAAATTGAAGACTTACAGACAAAAATAGGTGCGTTAGAGGCAAACATTCATTCGCACTATCAAAAATTGATGCCTTAGAGTCAAAATTAGGTGGCAACGACTGTAAATAGTAATCATTTCTTTTGTGAATGTAATTACTAGCAACTCTTCTTCTTCTTTAGCACAACAACCGTTGCCGGTCAAGACCTGCCTGTCTGTACCACCTATGGGCTTGGATTTCAGTGACTTATTGATTAGCATAGCAATATAGTCCTACGTATGGGGGAACGGTCAATTCGGGGCTTGAACCCATGACACGGGCATGTTGTTAAATTACTGGCAATTAGTGTAGTATAAATTAACCATATCCTTCCATCAGTTAGAGATGTCGTAGAAGAAACAAATCGAGTTGACAAACACGCATCATAATACAAAATCAGCATTTTGACACTTTTCTCTAACGCTCGAATCACATAATGGCCCTTTTAGTGGTACGTAATTGTTGGATAAAGCCTAAGTAAAGTTTTATTTACTTTATTTTTTATCTTAAACTGCAATGTTCCGCAAAATAGTTCTATAGTTCTATGTAAAGCTACTTAACAGAGAAAAAGCTCAATTTACTAAGATAGCTACTTTATGCGGTTTACTTGATTTTGTTGTTTAGTGCAGGGGTCTCCAAACTACGGCTAAAATAAATAAGTATATTATTTTAACTATTTTCATCAAATATAATGTTTTTGCTTTTCAAAGACAAAATTCAAGCTACAATAATAAGAAGGCTGCAGCAATTCTATAGATTGACTTAGTATTTCAGTATCAAAACGAGATTGAAACGTTCTGATTGGCTAAAGGTAGTGTCAAAATGACCCTCAACAATCTTATTTGCGATGCATTGCGGCCCGCGAACTGAAAAAGACCCTGACTAAGTGTAATAGTTCACAAATGTGAACAAACATTTTTTCTAGAATGTGTCAGACTAGTATTTCTATAGTGAATTTCGAGACACAGCTTCACGAAACGGGTTTACGCTCTATTACTTTGCATAGCCGCTAAAACCGAGACATTGATTCTATAAGAGACACGAACTTTGCTATTAAAAACCACCCTTTTTTCGACTGTAACAAATGATTTCGGTTCAGGCGATAAAAAAGTTATTTGAATAAAAAGGGGTCTAGTCTAATAAAATGCTATAGACATGTGGAGTTGTACAGAGTGATGTAGTAATTTACATTTTTCATTTGAATCTATTGTGTTCCAAAAATTAAGTTGTAAGACATTGACACTTTTTTGCAGTACTGGTTGTGCCCCAGTTCATGCAGAAAGTATCTTTGCAATAATTGAATCCTTTTTCCCAATGCAAAGAGTACCAGTGGACAGTGCGAGTTCATACCCCTGTAAAATCACTTCCAAAACACCCATTCCACATCCATTCATCACGAACACGGTGCCATTTTATCTGTGCGTACTAAAATCTGTCCAGCAACCAAGCAAGCTCACGCCAGCCACCCCCAAAACTCCACACATTTACCATTCCTGTCTTCCTGTCTTCATTTCCTCCTTCTTTTTCGAGATACAAATGCACCCGCTCGAACAAGTTCGTCCAGCACCAGCCGGCCCAGCAGGCCCCGCCGCGACTCTATCAGGAAGCGTGATCCCTGGCGTTACGCTTGTGACGCACTACTGGCCGCACCCGTTCACTGGGTCGCCGCATTCTCCGCACGCTCGGGAAGCGTTCCCGCACGATAAACCCTATCGCCACCAGCACCGTCCAAGCCGGCAAGAGGTAGTAGCACCCGTTTGCAACGTGCCAATTTTCGAAAGCTTCGAAGGTAGTAGAGAGCTTGGGGAGGCGCTGCTTACGTTCGAAAACATTCTAAGCGTTTGGTGCACTCGCGTTCACTGTTGTGAGCTGCGCTCATCATACATGGGGCATAGTTCCGCAGTATAGCAAAAAAAAAAAGACTAACGCTGCTGTAACAATAGCAATCGCGTAACAAGACTAATATTTCAAACAACCTTCATACTGCACTACTACCGAGCCGGCACGGTCTAGTAAATAGTGTGGTGAAGCAAAACAAATAAAAAAACACGTTCCTTTTTATACAATAACTCATAATGCAACGCATTTGAACGCTTTTGTAGATGCTTTTACTCACAAAGCAAACCACGCACTCGGTATGTAAAGTAGGATCTGCCAGAACGACGCTCATTGTGCTATGCTCCATACACATAATAGTACGTATTTTAGAGTTCTGCTTGAAGCCGCGCAATTTGTTCGCAAACATTACCACACACTACGCACTACGTACCCTCAAACACATCTCAGTACGCTTGATCAATTACGCTTTGCAATGTGCATACTGTGCTGTAATGCTGACTAGTTGTGTTACATGTTACCAATCTACTAGTTTAACCATCTTTACGGTTTTGTTTCTTCGCCCTGCTGCTAAGCATATGCGCCCGACTAATCGACTATAAATTCTTCTTTTTATCCCTTCACCTGTCCGTTCTTTCTCCTTCTGCCTCCTGCCGACCCTGCAACAGACTTCTGAATGCACCGACGGTTACTAAAATCTGACTACGGTATTACCTGGAGCAGCTGTTCGGCGATCGGTGGCGCAAATCGCGCCCGAACGCCACCCGCCCGGGACAGCAGCCCACGGCCAACGAGTTCGACGACACCGGGGGAAGCCAACCGGGCGCCCGCCCGGGCAGTGCCAGCTCGCGCCTGGTCACCAGCAACACGACCGGCAGCACCGCGACCACCATACTGGGCAGCACGGTGGCCACGTCCGGCTCGTCGGTTAGCGGACCGGGTCCCGGGGGCGGTGGCCCGTCGTCCACCGGCGGTTCATCATCGTCGGTCAAGTGTACGGTCGTTAACCGGCTGCACAGCATCACCTCGGTGGGTGGGAGCGGTGCGTCGCGTGCCGCCGACCAGGAAGGGCCCGCCGGCAGCACGGGCAGCAGCTCCAAAAAGCGACAGCAGCAACGCTCCCGCATCACGTACGATCGGGAGCAGGGCGTTCGGTTTTACCGCGGCACGGAAACAACCGATAGCAACGATTGTGATTGTGAAGATATTTAGATAAGTCGCGCCCCTCCTTCCGATCCCCAGATTCCCCCCCCCCCACTCCCTGTTCGTACACAGCTAGAAGCAGTAGGTAGCTACAAGCTCCCCCATCTCCCCCTCACCCTAGACAGGACCAATAGTACACATGCACACCCGGCAACCTGTGTAATGCCGGACAGCAACGCATGCTTACGGGGTAAGTCTAACCAATCTGCCAGCGTGCACGTGGTTATAAGTGTGATGTTGCAAAAGATGAAACCGGACACAGCAGAACATGGTGAAAATGATTGTGCATGAGCGATATATGTGTGTGTGTGTGTATGTCTGCCTTGGCGTACGTTCCTTTGTGATTCCAGGTGATGATGCGATAGGCTAATATCAGGCAAACATTATATTCAAACCCCAGAACAAACCAACAGTGCGAAACGGTGCGGTAGTATCAGCTGTGCGAATAGTAGAAGTGATGAGTGTTATCCCCTTTTTAAAATAGGAAATTAAACCCATTTTGCGTAAAGTAGTGTGGTAAGGTAAGCTAAGTTAGTCATGTTAAAAAAAACAACAACAACAGACGGTAACAAACACGTGCCATTGAGGGGTATGTATGAGTGTGTGTACACTAAGGGTTTTGGGGCATGCCGAAACATACTGAGCCATAGTTATCATTCTCATACACCTTACCCTTTAGATGCTGGTAGAAGCTAGAGCAAGCATTAGCTTGTTTCAACTGTTCCATCTGTATGCTTGTAAGCTGCCAGTTTGCCAGAGAAACTGGCACTGAAGCGATGGAGACGCACGGTACTTTACTAGTACCCATAAATGTTTCTAAACTATGGCTTGATCGTGAACGAATTGTCCGTGGAAATGACTTTAAACAACACAAAACGCCCTCCCGACAGTAACACTAAAGATGGTTTGACCAATGACGTTTGACGACAGGACACGCCTTCCATGCACTTCCACCTTGGGTTGGTAAATAAAGAGATATTTCTTAGAGCAACTATGGTAAAAAAAATCAAAACGGCAGTCCTCTCTAAAGTTTCTCTACACTTTTGCCGAACGTACACATAAAATACTTCGCTCGCCCGCGTGTGGTCTGGCCTCTTTTTTTAAAGAATGTACTACTACTTCGGTAGCTTTCTTTAACTGTTCAGGCAAGCTAAGCTAACAATAATGTGCTTTCCACCACTTAAACAAATGGTTTGAATAGCTAACAAAAAAAATATAATAAAGGCAACTTTGCGCCAGATACGAAAACAATTTACGTCACCACGATAAAATGAGAGAATAATTCAGGTCAGCATCTTCTGGGAAGCACGGCACCGGCACGGTGTACCAGCGGACGAGCAGACATTAGCAACTTTGCCATCTTTTCCGGCCTCTTTTTAGTCAGTTGCCTCACTTCCGGTGGCGAACTGACCATTCGCTACACTCGTGGCTGCAGGCGCCACGGGTTCCCGGCTCGCCCTGTGCCCGTTCGACGTGGGCGGAATACAAATTGAAATAATCTAATCCTCACAGCGATATGCTGGACCGAATGGCCGCAGAATGTTGCACACGAAAAAAGTGCACTCACTGTCCCTCCGTCTCTCACCTACTTCTTCTCGCTCTTTCTCCCTCACTTACACACACACACACACGCATCAGTTGTGGTTTTAAAGCAAAATGTAAAAAACAGCATTTGCCGGAAGGATTTGATTCTTTTTTTTTTGTTCCTTTTGCTGGGGATGTTTGAAAAGTGAGACACACATAACGAAGACCAACTACGGAACAGTAACCTTCCGGTCGGTATTCCAGTTCCAGGCTGGATGGTACTGCTAGCCCCAGGCACTTAAATGCTTCTGAGCGATAAAACGAATGTGCAAGATGCAGAAAAGGATAATTGTTCATTGAGCCCTTTATCATATAATTAGGCATATGTGTATGTGTGTATATGTGTGTGTGAATGTGTGTCTGCGTCCGATGGCACTGTAGCTAAAGGCGCTGTGTAAAAATCCTTTGTGGGATATTTTCTCACACGGGCTCCGTGACATCAAACACATTGCTGCTGCCAACCTCGTTATATGGTATACGATGAAAACAATGTAGTATTTCCTTTCCTCTAATCTGAGCTCATTCGCGTTATCGATTCGAAGCAATTCGGTGAGATGCACCTTTTACCGAACGGAAGTATTGACCCCCTTTTGGTTGTAGATAACTATAAATTAGAATAGTACAAGAAAAGCAGTAACTGCATGGCGTTGCCACTGCGGGCATTCGGCCAACAAGGAGCAAGAAATCGTGCTCGGAGCTCGTGGTTGGTGATTTCTGATTATTGATACATCATAGATCTGTAATCGACCGTTGTGTACAGTATACTTGGCACATTAAACACGGTGATATTATGCGCTTTAAAATATAACGATAGAAATACAGAACAATATATGATAAGAAGCTCATCGTCATAGATATTGGTGGTAAGGATTTCTAGCGGCTAAGCGATAGGAAGCAGGAAAGATAACTTCTCTCTGCTGTCTACTTTCATAGTATGCATGATTCTTCACCTTGCTGATATTCAAAACAAGCAACTGTCTATTTATTTAACTATTGTAGTTCTATCGTTTCATCGAAAGTTGAACATAGCAAACACTCTATGCCCGTTTGATACGTCTGTCAATACAATGACAATGATAAATTCAAAGTCAATGTGACATGCTTCTTCTTCTTCTTCTTTGGCACAACAACCGTTGTCGATCAAGGCCTGCCTTGTACCCACTAGTGAAGTGAGCTTGGCTTTCAGTGACTTATTGTTACCATAGCAGGATAGTCAGTCCTACGTATGGGGGCACGGTCTATTCGGGGCTTGAACCCATTACGGGCATGTTGTTAAGTCGGACGAGTTGACGACTGTACCACCAGACCGGCCCAATGCGACATGCACTACGTTTAAAACACGACTTCAAATCGAATGTTCGATAAAATAATGGAATTCTTTGTTTATATATTGTTTTGAGCATTAGATCCAGACATAAACAATGTGTTGCACATATTAGTTATTGTTATTGCAATCTGTTTTTGTTATTTTCATCCAAATTTATCCCAATGAGTAAAGCAAATATACATTTATTTCTCTTCTAAATATTTATCGAACTTTGCGTTTGAGATTCAATTCTTACTGAATTAATTTTAACACAATCTGCATTATTTTGGTTCGGAAAGTACATTTACGTGGAGTACATACTTCCAGTTTAAATTAAACAAAACATTACAACCTGCCACAGACGTAACACTGGCATGGATTTAATTTTCTATTATGTACCACCACTGAATGGAAGGCGCTTGTTTAATGTTTGCTGAATAGAAGGCGCACATTTAATGAGATTGCTGTTGTATTACATAGTTGCTATGTTTCTGGGGCATTTGTCGCTGTCGGAAACTATATTTTTCAGCGTTTCTGAGATTGTTACTTTTTTCAATCCCATGAAACATGGAGCCTTTGTCGTTCATATTTTTTGCTACTACTCTTGTTGCATTATTTTAAAAGGGTTAGCGTTGTGCTTTGTATTCGAAACATATAACGCTTTAGAAAAACAAACAAATAAAGTTCTGCTTTACATACTTTTTGCGTTTTAGATTGCGCTATCGTTTTCAAATGTATGTGTTACATAATGCAATTAAAACCATGCTAAACCCATTCAAACATCAGCACTTTGTAGATCATACTACCTACCACAACTAAAGAATGATTAAAAAACAAAGCTTCCCTTATGAAATGGTTTTCATTTTTATACATAAAATTCGCAACCTGATGTATTTAAACAAAATGGACGCGAAGCTGCTTCATCTAAACGCGACGGTAACGGACCTAACGTAAAGATTTCCAAACCCGAACCGATACCATACCAGCTCGCTGGTTGGTGTATCGTTCGACATATGTAATTATCCGAATCAAAACTGCATCAACTCAGCGAGCGTTACTACTACGCTACGCAATTGTTTGGTTTCCACTGTTGACGTACTGATATAATGTTGCTCCCTTTCATATCGTACCATCGTGGTACAATAGTCATACAGTGATAAGATAATTATACCGATAGCACATAGAAATATACGCATTAAGAGACTAAGAAGTTAGTATGTATATCAATATATAGCGAACCAAATGTGAACTGAGTATGGGAAGAAGATGGTAGTCACGTTGACGATGTGCAGTTGCTAGCTCGGTACTTCTTCTGCCATACAGAGCTTACTTGTGTAACAGTTAGACGAATGTGTTGGTTTAACAGTTGTTTTATGTGCATTGTTTTTAATTAATATATCGTACGAATTATTATAGGTATGGAAGAACTTCGTTTTTCGATTGCTTTAGATTTATTGAACAGAGCTACAGAACTACATAGCATAACTAAAAATAGAACTAAATAAATAAACGGTGCTTTAAACAGCTTTAACATAATTTAATACACTCTTTTCTAATTCAGGTAATATTAACCAAAGTCGTCGAATAAGCTTGAGCATGAACGAAGAAAACCAGCTAACAACTCACACCGTGCAATCGTGACACACGTTTGCTTCAATGACCTATTGAAGCAAACATGAAAAAAAGACAAACATAAAATTGCTTTGGAAGATTGCTTTAAACAATTGTACATAATTTTGAAACAATTCAAACAAAACGAACGAAAATCGATCAACAGAGTAACAAACTAAATACAATAACACAACTAAGGTAGATCACGGCACGACCGTAGCGTGTTGATTGAGAATGGGGTGTGGCTCGAATTCAAACATAAAAATAGGAGATTGAATGCAAGAAGCGTAACGGCACGGCAACGGAGCACAGTCTCTGCCAAGAAAACTGTGCGTCAGAAGGAAAGCTCCGTTACGATACGGGCAGGGTGGTGGTTTTTAACTGTAAAAGATAACATACTTTACCGCCTCCGCTTTTCACTGCAATGCGGGGCAAAATCGACGTAAAAACAATATCAACCCTGTTTGCAGCGTATGTGTGCGAGATGCTTTTCAATTTCACCCTTTTCCAACCCGGTTACCGGGTGAAAAGTTTCAACCTCCTATCATTTAACACCCTATCTCGGGAAACGGGAAACCCCGCTTTGTGTAACATAACCATCAAAAAGCAAGCTTCCTGTCGGGAAGGGATTTTTTACACGCTGGGTTGTTTTGTCTGTTATCAGATTTCTTCTTAACACTTGTAAAGTGTATTAACATATGGGACCTTCCCCATCCTGCCATTTGCTCGCTGAGAATTTACGAACTTAGCTACATTTCCCCCCCCCCCCCCCCCCCCACATTATCTGGTGTGCTAAATTGCTACCGTGTCACTTATATACGTGCGACGGTACGATGAAAGCTCGGACAGACAGTTTGCCTACAGGCTTTAATATAATCAACCAAACACATACACCTACCATACTGTTGTTCCTATACATTTAACATCGTTACAGATTCTGCTAGCAAACAAAAATCCTCCTACCACACAATATCCTTCGCAAAAAGTAAGAATAGAAAATGAAGCTATACACAGCACACAAGCCCGAGCATTAACATAGAAATTAACGCATTAGAAATATTGACAACGTGCCTTAAGATATATTTTGTGCTTTTGTTGTCGCTCGTTTTTCATCGGGTGCAAGTGTAGGGAGTGGTGCAAATAGTGGGAAAATCTATTTTTGATAACTAAAAGCATAAAAAGAGCAGAGCAAGTCCCTGCAACAATTGAGGTGTACCATTACGACCGTGGTACGGTGGTATGCAGGGTGAGCCTGCGGGCTCATGTGGGTTTTGTATGGATATTAAGCATCCCAGTAAGTGTGGAAAGCGAATGAAAAAGGCGACAACAAAGCACGGAATCATTAACAAGAAACCTACTACTCATGGTTATGTGTTTCATATGGCCGGCATAAAAAAGCTAGACGTAAGGATCTTCCTGTACGGCTTGAGCCAACCGTCGGAAGGATGTACCAAATAATGCTCACAAACAACTCAATGCATGCTCCTGGGGGTGTTGAATGTTTAGAAAGCGTGCTGTGTTACAACACAGTTTTATGTATCTGTTAATCCATTTCACAAATTGCACAGCTGCGTTTAATGTTTAATGCTTTGCTATCTGGTTTTACACAAAACTTTCAATTGAAAACCCAAAATCTCTTATACCTTTGCTTTAGAAATCCACCTCTTTACTCGCTTCTGTTCCAAACACAACCGTTTATCCTCCATCATGGTTCATTACCACAGAAACGACAGAAAGATATGAAAAAACGCTAGAATAACGAAACTAAACAATACACCACGTATTACCTAAAAGGCTTCCATATAAGTGTGTTGTCCCCCGGGGAGCATACGACCGTCGGTTTGTAAATATTTGTTTAGAGAGGAATGCTTTGTAAATATGTAGGCGCAGATAACATCCACCAACAATCTCCCAAAAACAAACCGACCACAAAGACATATAAATCCTGCATAGTCAAGATTTCCTTTCTCCAATGTGTTTATGTATGTGTGTATGTGTGTGTGCACAAATATACCAAATATACTAAGGTGGAAGTGCAAAGAAGGTCCAATGTAGGTGGAAAACTAAGCGGATTTAACGAATAAACTTAGCCATCGCCAGCACACATTCACATCGACACACAACTACTACACAACACAAAACAAGATTCTGAAATTCAAAAGGGACGTACTTCAGACCACGAAGTAGCAGGTGAACAAGACGCACAGGAATGTACTTGTAAGGGACGGTGGGGGAAGGGAGGGAAGGCATCTACAACGCTACAAGCATACTCTCGAGACTCGGCAGGATGCCTGTACGGTACACACACTCCGGTAGTAATCTCCTTCGCCGTGGCTTCTCGTCGAATACCCAGAAACCTATCATACACACGTACACTATATTCGTTCTGATATTTAGATAGCGGCTTTAATAATTTGTTGACTCGATTTTTAAGATATTCCAATTGAAAGGTAAGCTACAATTAGGCACTAATTAGAGGCCCTAGAAAAGGAACACGTCTGGAAAGCTTATTTCCATCCGTGTCTGTGCGTGTGTGAGTGTGTAAGGAAAGAAACATGCAAAGAGTAGATGTTTAAATGCGGTAGCCAGATAAGGTACAAGGCATAATGGATTAGGGCTAACAATTCAGAACAAACTACAGGCATGCACGGGGGGGAAGGTGCAACCCGTATTTCCGTGGTAGGGTTACGCGATTTCAACAAAATTCCTTGAATGATAGATTACACACTACTCCAGAGTCTATAATGAACTGTTAACTCGTTTCTCTGTATATTGCACGATTTGCCTGTAACAGTACGTGCGTGTTTGTATGTGCGGGTTGGCGTAATAATATGATAAGAACCGTTTGTATGAGACTTATGAAGCATAGACATACGCTCGCATAACTAAACAGGACCCCAACGGATATGTAGGAGATAGGACACCGAACAAAATTAAAAAAAAAAACACCATCCAAACCCGCAAACGATTCAGCCGGTAGGGAGAACATATAATCAAAAGTGTCCTACAGACGAGATAATGTATAACATGTATCGGATGATGCAATCGACAAATAAAAGAGCATTCTTTCGCAGCGATAGGTTGCCAAATTAATCTGATTGGGACATTTCCATGCAGTCATGGAACAGCAGAGTGCCGGAATAAAGATTGCAGCTATGTAGATTACATTGATGAAAAAATATACATATATTTTTGTTTACTTTTTTTACTAGCCTGCTCTCATCTGCTACCATAAAAACATAATCGTTTAATTACATCGCTGCATAACAAACAGCTAATCGGTAGGAATGCTCCAAATCGATTAAAAAAAGAGAGATAAACAGCAAGATAAAACATGCTATAAAACATGTACCGAACATGAGCCGACCTGCTCGCGATTACAAGACCTCCCCCACACCCCCCCCCCCCCCCCCCCCCCCCCACCCGTCCATCCACCCCTCCTCATACGCGGCAAGATTTGATGGGACGGCATGGGCCGTGAAATGAAATCAAAATGGACAGCGAATTAAATGCATTATTCCTCGGCTCATTAGCGCGCTTTTGACACTGCACCAACGGACGACGACGGCGGAATTTATCTTCAATGCTACGATGGCCCTTTTTTGTTGCTACACTTCCGTTGCTCGTTCATGAGACACGCGGGAACCCTGGACGGGGACAGCGCGTGGCTGATAAACATTCTGTAAATTGAAAATTTAATTTAACGCTCCACTTGTACGGTGAAGTCGATTAAAAAACGAGCTGGCACAAAACAAAACAAAAATCTACTAAATGTGCAGAGACAGGCAAGTGCAAGTGGTGGCAGGTGGAAGCATTTAATTTACAATGTACGCAAATGATAAGTTTGAATGTGCAATAAAAAAAGGTATCGGGAACCCATGCGCCCGAATAAACAGTAGAACAAGCGAATCACTGAGTAATTGGGTAAATTGATTAATTTTGCTATTTTCATTGTCCATGCTCGTCCCACTACCAGGAACACAGACCCGAACCGTAGAATGAGTGTACGGGAATGGAAACATGCTTTCCACAGAAAAAGGGACGCCACTTTTATATCAATATACTATTTATCGGCTTAAAATAACCTTATAGAGTGGGGAAAATCGGAACATAAAATAAATCAAATTGTTGAAAAATCGAAACAAAACAGTAAAAACGGAACGCCCTTGGAAGGAATTCATATTAAAACAAAAAAACAAATTAGCATGTTTCTAAAATAAACGTTTAATGTTTACGACCAAATCAAAACTAAACAAACACGCTAAAGCCCGTGTACGAATTAAAACCGGAAGGAATTAAATAAAGTTAGAGAAGATTAAACTTAGAGAAGAATCCGCTGGGTGGGATGTGTTACAAATGTAAGCCCAGCGTGTGTATGTGAGTGTGGTGCATGTAGAGTAATGTATATGCGAAATACATCGACTTTAGTCCAGTAATAAATCTAATATAAAATCGAAGAGGGTAAGGAGCATACAAACTTTAAAACAAATACAATTTAAAACCCGCTAACTACTGCTCGTTCATTCAAAAAAGTATAAACATCTAGTATAAACTGATATTATCAATTTAAACTAAACAGACAAAAGGGGATACACAACTCCTTCCGCTAAACCGTAAACAGTAAAACTCTGTTGTAATTATTGTAAACCTTGCATAAACCGATAGCGATAAGCGAGCACCACAGCTAGTGAGGAATGGATCTGGGCCATCCGCCATAATAGCTTTTATCGTTCCGGCGATAGTAACGAAACGTCTCGGCGCGTGTAAACATATGGAGGGTAAAAGGAAACAAATCGATTCTAGAGAAAGGGAAACAGTAAGTGCGCAGAGCGTAGCAATGCATAGTGAAGAAACTAATTAATTCTGTTATATTCAAACTGATGATAATGATGATGATGTCTTGTACATAACCCTACGAACAATGCACAGAAACAAAGCGTAACAAAACAAGAGAAGGTAACCAAGATAGAAAGAAATGAAATAGAACGAGAAAAAGGTTAAGAAAAAACCAATACAACAAAAATAAACAACCAGATGAAATGAACAATTTGAAATAAAGACGATTGAAATATTTAAAACCTTATGCTGTTTTTTCTTGCGCTGGAACCGAATTAAATCAAAAGAAAATTGTACAACTGCAATTCTCAATGAAATAAAAAAAAACATACACCCAACTACATACCTTTATGTCGTCCTCCAGAACGCTGATACAAATGTCAATTACGGAACCGCCGATGATAAGCTTAAAAGAAGAGAATAAATAATTATTAAAATTCCGTTCATTAATTTAACCACATTCTTTGCTGTTTCTTGTCTATCTTACTGCAGCAACTATAGGTAAGTTCTTTCCAGTAATGTAACGTGCATCTAGAATGCAACAAGCAATATCATCATGAGCGAACCCTCCATAGCTCTTGCTTTATTTTAATTTGTTTTGCTTTTTTTGTGGAATATGAGTCTTAAAACGCATAGCTTAACTAACCGGAGCGCCAACGCCGTTAGTCGTATCCACTTTAGCATTGTTGGTTTGCTTGGCCGGAGTTGAAGAACCATTTTCAATGCGTGCTAGCTCCACCGCAATCTCCGCAGCAACACGGGCATTATTTTTTATCAAAGCCATATCTGAAAGCAAGAAAACAAGAACAAACAATTTCGCATAAACCCACCTAATGGTACCGCATGGTATAATCTTACTAGACTCGAGACTTTTCCCACGCGTTAATTGCGAAACGGCGGAAAGTATGAACGGTGTTACTTCCTTGCCGTATATCCCTTTACGTTCCGCATCGCCGAGGGCTTGCGCGATCACAGCATTCATCTCGGTGGCATCCATCGCGTACCGTTCCGGTATCGGTACACCGATGACAATTCCCGACCGCAGCCCAAGCGCCCGGTTCATGTGCACCATCTTGGCAGCGTCAGTTGCGCTCGTTAGATTGTAGGCCGCCTTCGAACCACTGGAGCGTGTGTAGAAGGCAGGAAATTCACAGTCCTCGCTGCCGTAGGTGGCAACGCATACGCCTTGAGTTTCCTAGAATAGGATAATGGTGGATGGACGAATTAAAATCCAAGGAAAAGTATAACGCCGTATGAAAGAATGTTATTTCATTCCCCGCTAAAGCTGCACGAAGGAAAAGCATAGAATGATATGATTTTAATGAATCGGCACTCTAAATATCGCAACCATGCAGCCCATTGCTACGGGAGCTGGGTAGTGTAATAAATCTCGAATTATCAATTACTATAATAGTCTGCTCATCGAAACCGCTCTGAAGAAGATTTATAATTCTGCATCCCATCCCGGGCGGACCACATCCTATCAGCGCTTCACGAGTAAAATGACGTTAAATAGTCCCCGGGGATAGCTTTGGTGCTGTGTGCACGGCAGCAAACCGTAGCGATAAATCATTTGCACTGCACTGCTTAGCCTGAATCTTCCCGTAGACCACCGTATTATAACCGGAGGCCCAGCTACTCACCAGATATTCCAGCGTTCTCGGTATGTCCAGGATTGACTTAACGCCGCTCGATACGACCACCACCGGGCAGCGGCCCAGCTCGATCAGGTCCGCCGACACGTCCATCGTGCGCTCACCTTCGCGATGCACACCGCCGATGCCACCGGTCGCAAAGATCCGTATGCCGACGGCATCGGCAACGAGCAGTGTGCCCGCCACCGTTGTGCCACCGTTGCGCCCGGTCGCCATCACAAACGCCATATCCCGGCGAGACGTTTTCACCGCTGGTGTGCCACTATCGGCTCGAGCCAGCAACCGCAGCTGCTCCTCCGCCAGGCCCACCTTTATACGTCCGCCCACAATCGCTATCGTGGCGGGAACTGCACCCTGCGAATAGTGAACGATACATTTAGCAAAGCTGACGCTGCCACGTAACGGGCACTGGAACTAAGGCCAAGCATTAGGTGGAAGGTTGTTAAAGTCGGTCAAAGTTAATCCTGAAGCTTGCAGTGGCTGCTGCTATGGTGTACTAAAATCTTAGCCAGCACACGTAACTCAGACATTTTGCGTTTTTTTCTTTTCTTCATTTTTTATACGCTGCAATTCACCTTCCTTCCGGTGGTGAACTAACCCGACCCGACGAAACCGGTGCATACCGTGTAGCTGAAATTTGCTTTTAATTGAATCCTGTGGTTTGGAAGCAGCAAATGCACCGACTGCCCAAAATCCCTGTCCTTCCTGCTGTGCTTGACATTGAGGTCGGTTCTTAGTGCACGGGAACCTTTTCATCCACCAGCTGTGAATTCCCCGAGTGCGGCCACCGCTACAATACTGCCATCCCCCTCACACTCCGGTGCATTGCGGATAGTGGTGGTGGTGATGGGGTCGGTGCGGTTTGCGGTTTTGTTAGTAGTTAAAACTCAGTTAGTAACCGAAATTGCAGTCGAACGCCATCCTCCGTTTAAGCAGGTCCCCATCGGGTTCCAAGCACCACAGACTACCTAAATTGTCCTCCGAACGAGAATGAGAACGAGCTGCCTGAAAGCAACGCTACTGATACCATCTTTTGCTGGCTTTAATGTTAAAAAAAAACATAATACGCTAACAACAGTAGCGTACGCTTGCGGTTGAAAGGACGCTAGCCCACCAGGGAGATGTGCTAATTGCTGCAGTTCCAACGCAAGGCCACAGTTTATGTATTACCGCTCCGCTTGCCCACCCCTTTCTCCTCCACCTCTAAAGTGTTGTCACCCACCTGCTGTCTCACGATTTGCTCCACCTCTAGTGCCGTGTCGAGATTGTGCGGATACGGCATTCCGTGGGTAATGATGGTTGATTCTAATGCCACTACCGACTGTGGCGTGTGCCGGAGGGCATCACGTACTTCCGGTGCGATGTCGATCAGGGACGGACTGTTTTCGTTTGCACCATTTCCGGTCGTCCGAATTGGAAGAATGACAGAGAGAGAGAGAGAGAGGGAGGGAGAGAGAAAGAAAAAGGGGACGGCGTTTAGTATATTTATTTGGTGGTGCTATTTTTACTTGTATTTTACCTAATACGGCCCTGGGTTGTACCGTGTTTGCTTGTACAGTACCCTCGGGATGAACGAAGCAAAGCTGCTGCTGCTACGCGTAACATTTCGCCGGCTGATAATTAAGCTACAGTATTTGTAAACCAAAGAAGTAAGTAAAGGTAGGATTATTCTAACAGTAAGAATTACAAACTTGTATAATTTGTAAAAATAAATATTATAAAAAATGAAAAAAATACAACGTACTACAAATTTCCATCTATAAAAAACGGAGATATTAAAAATTTAAAAAATTTAAAAGAAAAATGTCACATTTCTTCGTGTAGTTGGAATAATTGTTAAAAAAAAACAACAACAAATTTATACCATTTCTACTTTCTAACGATAAACACTCTGTCTACTTCAGTTCCATAACAGTCGGTACCTTTTTTCACCCGCAAATAAAAGCGCAACAGGTGTGGCAATATGAGCATGCGCCCTTCCTACCAATGGCACGGATTTCTTCGATCGTAACGATGGCAGCAGCTTCGCATGGAAACGGCCGCTCGTTGTTATTTGTTTTCCGATGGAAAAAAGCAACCCTCTACAAAATACACTCAGTTCGCAGGGTCGCAGTCGGTAGATCAGTTGGATTTTTTTAGAATTACGCATTTTATTTTTTTTAATTATATACTCGTTACAAGAAAAAATCCGTTCGGCTCAAACAATTCCAAAGTAAGGGCACCGTAATGGAGGGTTTGCCAAAGTTGCCGGGGAACGATTTTGCCAACCGTTTGCGCCAAAAGCATCACGTACCGCAGAGCTTCAAGTACGTCAATGGCTACCCGATTCCGGTCCGTCCGGAGTGTGGTCTCGGGGGCGAGCGGCTGAACGAAGATTCGATCCAGTTCTGTCCGGAGCCGAACGGCGGCGGCAACGATACGGTGCTGTACGATCCGATCCTGACGTACGGTCGGGTTCGCCATCTGCCGGTGAAACCGTACCGGCCCCACTTTGTGCTGTACGATCAGAAGACGCTCAAGTTCAATGCGTTCTTCCGCCAGGCAGTGCCGGAGTCGGCCACCGAAACATTCCGCATCCGGTACGTGCACATACTCTACTTTCTCGAGGACGACACGATGACCGTGCTGGAGCCGACGATCGAAAACTGTGGTTATCCCCAGGGCCGGCTGGTACGGCGGGGCCGCAAGCTGAAAAATGCCGAGCGGGAAGAGTTTTACCACTGGAAGGATTTGAACATTGGCATCGACGTGGAGATGCATGGGTACGTGTTCCACATCACCGATTGCGATGCGTACACGAAGGAATTTCTGCTGAGCAACGGTATCGAGCTGAACGAGATCGAGCTGCTGCCACCGGATCCGGCCATGAACGAACGCTCCATCAGCCAGCGGCAAACGTTCCGGCATCACAAAATGTACCCCGTGCCGGACGATAAGTTGCGAAAGTATCTCGAATATCAGGGAAAGGTTTTGCAGTAAGTACTCGTGTGGGTCGTTACACGTGGGTTATCTTATCAGCAGTAGTACTGATGTACGATGGGATGTTCGCACTTCGAATGATTGCAATGTGTTTGCAAGATGTATTATCGGATTTTGTATTCCATCGTATCGTTATGATACGGTCGATGCATTTTTTTTTTTCTACAATCGAATGAATTTCTTCGACAAAATTCTGAAATTCACCAATCCAATGTTTGTCCTACTTGTTGCAATATTACCATATGTTCAATATTCACAATTAAATTAACCACTTCTTCACAGCTTCGATTGTGTATTGGATGAGCGGGACCGTGAAGGAGGCGAACTGATGACGTACAAGCTGTTCTACTACCTAGAAGATGATACTGTCTCCATCAAAGAGCTGAAGGAGAACCAAGAAGGGCGCGATTACTTCCCAATGTTGCTGCGCAAGCAAAAGCTCCCGAAAAATTGGAAAGAAAATCCAGGTATTGTACACAATATGTCGAGCAACATTTGACCCCATTTTGTCCTTACGCCTTTGTCGCTCCTGCTCCAACTCCACAGTTTCTCACCCTTCCATTTTCTTGGAGAAAAGTGATGCCGAAGTATCGGAGTACTATTCGCCGAAGGATTTAATCGTCGGCACAACCATTTTCGTCTATGGCCGCAAATTTCTACTACTCGACTGTGACGGTTTCACGCGCTGCTACTACGAAAAAGCTCTCAAGCTAACCCAGCCGGACCGGGTACGGCTGGACAGCTCGCCCAAGCGTGCGCCACGGCTGGAGGTGCCGAGCTATCTTGGGCTCGGTACGCCCGAGGATTCGCTAGCCTCCTACCACAGCCTCGTGCCGAAAAGTCCGAAGAAGGACGTCATCACGTACCTGGTGAATGTGAACAAATTCCTCCGGTACGGCTGTGTGCTGGATACTGCCCACCCGGAGGATAAGATACGCAAGTTCGTCCTCAGCCTGTCGCTTGCGGACGGGACGATCACCATCATGGAATCGTCCGTCGATAATTCAGGCATTCGGGGGGGACGGTTTCTGTCCCCTCGCAAGGTGTGGCTTCCCGGGTGCAATCCTGACGAGCCGGAGTACTACACGGCCAAGGACCTGCACATCGGCGCGACGGTGGTGGTGTTTGCACATCGCTTTAAAATCGTCAGTGCCGACCTGTACGTGTATCGGTACATGCAGGCGTACCCGGAAATATTCTCCCCGATCGCTATCGACAGTGTGCGTAACTTTCTGCTGGCCGAAGGCCATCTCAAGGACGATCTGCGACGGGCGACCGAAGAGGAGTACCAGAAGCTGGAACAAAGTGACGGCCCATCGGAGCAGGGCGAAGTGCAGAAACGGCTGGCCGGATTTCAGATCGGTGACTCGAACGGTGCTTCGCCTGCGCCGATCGCTTCACCGCGCGCTTCACCGGTACCGTACGGAGATGCGCAAGCAGCTCCCTTTGCCGAACCGCCGGAACATCCCTGCCCCCATCCGATCATTCCCGATGAAGAGCTGCGGAAAGCGTACCACACCAACGAACCGGACGAGCTTGCCATACAGGCGTACAACGTGCCGGAAGATCCGACATCCTCACGACAAGGCTCGCCCAAGAAGGGCTCAAAGTCGGTCCATTTTCAAGACGACTGTTGAGACGGAGAGACGATTACCTTTCGTCGTTTGAACTGGCCGTGCACGTGAAGGATTTTCAAAAGGATTCTAAACACACATACACAACACTGCACTACACACACATAAAAGACACACGCACGCACGTACACAAACACACACTCCGAAACGCGCACACGCGGCTGCTCGTCAGCTGTTCACGTACACTTTTTGTTTACCTTCTGAGCCGGCATCGGGCACAGCCAATGTGGCCAGATTATTTTGGCGGATTTCGGTAGGAGCACAATATTTTATCTGTAGTTTTCGGTAGGTTAAAATTCGAAACTCAGGGGGGAGAGAGTGCTAATGCGTAAAATAAAAGTTCCATCTCACGAGAATATGCATCCTTTCACTAGGAAAATTGTACTAGGAATTCAGAGCCAAAGAAGGACTAAGATGCACATTTTCTTCTTAGTGGTGGCAAGTTCTTTATACCCTAGATATATATATCCCTACCCACAAATTTCCGTTAAATGCCTTCTAATCGCCTTGTAATCGCCGGCGAATTGAAGGCGATCAGCAGTGCATTTAGCAGTAATTAAATGCCTTTGAAATATGTCATTGAAAAATTTCGCTTTTAATTTGAAATTTGAAATTGCAACTGTCAAAAGAAAACACAAGCGTCTTCAGCACTGCGCTGTTGTAGTGTTCCCAGATATGTGCGTGAGATTCGATAGCACGATTTACGTGTTATGTTCTCTTGCGTTAAGCTCTGAGCTATTTCACTTTATTAAATATGGTCTGCATTATTCGGTTGTTAAAGACCAACCCGTTGAAAGGTGTTAATATATCAAACTCATTTTGATAACTTTTATTAGATAAGGAGAAATGAGATACATATTTCTCCCATCCTAATAATGAAAGGTAAACATAGTGTAATTATTATGTGTTTTCAAAAGGTATTGTTTTGATTTTGCTTCACAAAAATTTTGTTTGTATTAATCATAGCAAGAAAATATTAATCTAAAAAGAAATAAACACAAAAAAGATTATAAAAATCAGGATTTGATCACACGCTTTCTCGATTCAGAATCAAAAGCGTTGTCACTGCTCTATTTGGCAGTTACATCAGTGAGGGTGCAAAACCAGTATATAAACAAGCTAAGATGGTGGCAAGCTATCTGTTCTCGTTGAATCAAAAAGTTGAAAGATTTCGAAGAGAACCCGTTACAGCCGTGAAAGTTTCGGTTGAAATCTTTATTCGCCTTCTAAGGCGACTACCCAAGCGCCACAGATTAAGCTTAAACGACTGGAAAATTGAATATCCATAGAAAAAAATGAAAGCTCCACAGCTTCATTGGTTTAATCTTTCTATATTCCGTTTAGGTAGAGAACTTGAGTCGTTTAGAAGCCGTTTAGTGGTCGTTTAGTGGATTTGTGGCACTTGGGTAACGCCTTCCCAAGTGCCACAAATCCACTAAACGACCACTAAACGACTTCTAAACGACTCAAGTTCTCTTCCTAAACGGAATATAGAAAGACTTCGTTTAGCAGACGGCAAACGACTCATGCATTCTAAAAATAGCGAAAAAGCTGGTGGCGCTCTCTGTTGGTGGGATACCCCAACCAGTTGAGCTTCATCGCTTGGAGGAGAGCTTTCTCATTTCCTCTGTACTGTTGTATGGTTTCGCATTGAAGTTATGCATCGCTAGAACTAGAACGGCGATACGATTGTTTAAATACTAAACTCCAATGGAAACCACCAGCACTGAAGCAAGTGAGATTTGAGTAATGGTCGTTGGTGTCGGTACCCACGTATCTGACCACACGACCATTCATATAGATTTTTGCTCGGAATGTTAGAACCCAAGCGCCACAGATTAAGCTTAAACGACTGGAAAATTGAATATCCATAGAAAAAAAATAAAAGCTCCACAGCTTCATTGGTTTGATCAATAGATGGCGTATTAAAACTGATTATTATATTGCTATCCTTTTCTTGCAATGTGTTTCGGCAAGTTTCATCTTATCATGACCTATATAGCCTTCTAACTTTCCGAGCAAAAATCTATATGAATGGTCGTGTGGTCAAATACGTGGGTATCAACACCAACGACCATTACTCAAATCTCACTTGCTTCAGTGCTGGTGGTTTCCATTGGAGTTTAGTATTTAAACAATCTTATCGCCGTTCTAGTTCTAGCGATGCATAACTTCAATGCGAAACCATACAACAGTACAGAGGAAATGAGAAAGCTCTCCTCCAAGCGATGAAGCTCAACTGGTTGGGGTATCCTACCAACAGATGGCGCCACCAGCTTTTTTGCTATTTTTAGAATGCATGAGTCGTTTGCCGTCTGCTAAACGAAGTCTTTCTATATTCCGTTTAGGTAGAGTGCTTGAGTCGTTTAGAAGCCGTTTAGTGGTCGTTTAGTGGATTTGTGGCACTTGGGAAGGCTATATAGGTCATGATAAGATGAAACTTGTCGAAACACATTGCAAGAAAAGGATAGCAATATAATGATGAGTTGTAATACGCCATCTATTGATCAAACCAATGAAGCTGTGGAGCTTTTATTTTTTTTCTATGGATATTCAATTTTCCAGTCGTTTAAGCTTAATCTGTGGCGCTTGGGTTAAATGCCTTCTGAATGCCTTCAAAGCCGTTTAATGCTGGTAGGGGAGGATAGCGATCCTTGAAACAGTATTCCAAGCGCCACAGATTAAGCTTAAACGACTGAAAAATCAAATATTTGTGATTTTCGGTAGGATAAATGGAAAATCGGTAGTTTTAGGGCGGTCATCTGTGAATCGGTAGGCATATAAAAAATCGGTAGGAATACAGATAAATCGGTATTTCTGGTCACTCTGAGCACAGCCACTGTGTCAACGAAATGTCATTCGAATCGCACAGGGTGACCATTTTGTGGCGGTTTTATTTGAATGGCAACAAACGTTTTGCACGATGTGGCCTGTAGTGTGTTTGGATGGTTTTGCTTTCTTGTCCAGAGAATTATGAAATAAAATTTTACAGCATTCGTTTGGATGCGTTTACTTCGTGAACAAAATCAGCACTTTATTCAATACAACAGAGGTCGCTGATTGCAACGGTTATGGCGCCGCTTGCCGTTGCCATAGCAATAGGAAAGCATGGTCACAACAAACCGGTGTCGAGAGTTTGACCTACAAAATTGTTATTATCAAAACACAAGCCATTCTTCGCAGCTTTCAGTCGGTATGGAGCACACTAAATTTACACTAAAATCTAATGCACCAATTGGATTTGAATCCACACGCAGTGAAGATACGCCCCAAGTTCGTCCCAAACATGACATCGGGGTAGATCCTCGGCCATTTCCAACCTCCACCGATGGTACAACGGAACCGAAGGAACGGAAAGAAATTGCTGCAAGTATCAACCGTGCAAAATACGTGCAAATGAATTGCAATGCCGTGTCTGATAGCTGACACCTTACCATATCTTTTTCTGCAGACTCAAACGGTCAGTGCCCCGCGGAGCAAAAAGTTTGCAACCTACGATGACTCCAAGCTGGTCTCCTTCATCCGCAAGGTACAGCCCATCGTGGAGGAGGAGCTGTCCCACGGTATGACCCCGATGTTTGATTGCAATGATAATCTGTACGATGCTTCCGAGCGCTACCGGGTGTGTCGCCATCAGGAGCTGACCCTTCGCAGCCTAAATCCGGACCACGCGGTCGAGCGACCATTCTACGTCGGTGCTGCTGCATGGCTGTCCATACTGACGCGGGACGCTCCACTGTTGGCGGTCGCCGGCAGCCCAAACCACGCAGCATGGTGTGACCATGTCAGCTCGACCGTTACCGTGTTCTGCCCGAAGCGGGACCGCTACGGTGCTTCCGTACAGTGGGTCGAGCTGAGCAGCAGTCCGGTGAAAGCGTGCATCGAGTCGCTCGAAACGAACCCCTTCAATCGGGACATGTTTGCGGGTGGGACCGTGTCCGGGGACGTGTACATCTGGCACTACGAGCTGAACCTGAAGGTGGAGCGGAACTCCTTCGCCGAGCTACACTCGGAAACGACCGACTGCGGTAAGGTGGTGGATATGGCATGGGCACGCTACAACGTGATGTCCAAATCGGACTACGCGCTGCTTACGGCCCACACGGACGGTACCGTGATACTGTGGCGCGTTGGAAAAACGATCGTGAAGGATAAAGTCTTCAAGCTCAGTGTGCCGTCCGCTAACGGGCGGGCACTCATTTTGACGCAGATACTGGCCACCTCCAACACCGAGTTCGTGGTGGGATGTGATGATGGATCGTTGCTGCTCTGCTCTACCACGCAGTTAATTCCGCTGGGTGGTACAGCTACTTCCGCCGAGCGCACTGTGGTCAATTCCACGCCCGCTGCTTCGAGCACTTCCGCTGGCAAGGGAAACTTCTTCTCGCCGGGCACGATTGAGCTGAAGTGTCACTCGTTTAGCGTAACTAGTTTGCAGAAGATTGAAAACCGTCGCCAGGAGCTGCTCATTAGCTGCGATCTGACCGGCGAGGTGTTGTTCCATGACATCACCGATAGTATCGTAAGTGTTGAATGGGGTGCGGGGAATCGGGGAGCATTTCTGAGGGTTGAGTTACAAAGCTACTGTTTTCAGAACTCCACTCCAACACTCATCATAAAAATGCCACTCCCCTTCAAAACGCGCATTGTCTGCACGAGTGATACGGAGTACATCTTTTCTCCAACCGGAAACGGGCTGCTAGAGCTGTACCGTATCGGCAGTGGCAAGGTGGACACGGTGGACCCATCCGTACCGTTGAAAGGCTCCCCAAATCTTATCAAAATGTCCGCCAATGGGTAAGAGAGGCTTGTGTTACTTGGCATCATCTTACTGCAAGATAATAATTACTGTGATCATTCCAACAGAAAATGGCTGATCACCGGGACTTATGGTGGAACATTCATCATCTACTCGGTAGCGATGGAATTCTGAAGGTGCACCCCTTCAGTGATAAGAGGCGGTTTACTGCAACGCATTCCTTGTTCCCCTTGTCCTGAAGTACGTAATTTTTGAAATATGGCTTCGAAACGAAAAATATAAGCAAAACGGTCCATTAATAAATAACAATAAAAATGCTCAATTCAATATTTAGTCAAACATAGATTTGAAATATGCATTGCGCTATTAGTGTACGTCCTATTGTTTATTCTCCAAATCATCTCATTTTCTCACAACGTCTTTCGTACAATTCTTATCTTTCTAAATTATGCGTCAAGTGTAATAATATGTAGAAAAAAGTAAAGAAAGAGCTTATTAACAATAACAAATTGAGTCGAAGCACTATAAATAATTAAAAACATTGAGCTACGCTAGTGTACATCAATCAGTAACAGTTCTGCTTGGCGCTTTCAAATAACAGCACTTTAGATTCAAAAAAAATAGTTACACCAATTAAACAATTTAAACTACTGCATCAATTTTAAAAACATGTCAAGAAAGGCACATCCGCTCCTGCACTCGGCACAACATTCGAGTTCCTATGCGCTCTCCCCCCTCGACGTGGACGGTTGCCTTTCCAGCCGAACGGCTGGTACAGTGAGCCGCCCTTGTTGCGGTGACGGTTCCTGCCTGTCCGATGAGTTGCCGGACGACGAGCTCCAGTGTACGGACGATAGTCGCGATTCGCCCGAAAACAGCCCCGTCTCGGTACGGTTCGTAGCCAGCGGGTCCGTGTTACCGGCATCGCCTCCCATCCGGAGGCTACTTCCACTAGCGGTCGATTTGCTGGCAACCGGGGTGGACGTGCGCTGTATGCTTTTGCCCTCCGTAGGCGTATGCATCAGCAGCTCCTCCCGGATCGGGCTCGAGCGGGAATTGCTTTCGTTCAGCCGGCTCAGATTCAGCAGCGACCGTAAGAGCGTACTGTGCGAACCACCGTGCGAGCTGGACGATACGGACGAGAGCGACTGTAGCTCGGACTGGGAGCGCACCATCAGCTCGCGCATTACAAATTCCGCCAGATTGAGTGGTTTCCCCAGGGCAGCGCCGTCGGCATCGTTCGCGACGGTATCATCATTGGGGCCGACGATCACCTTCTTCCCATCGGATAGTGAGGATAGCGGCGATGAGTCGCTCGACTGTTGGTCCTGCTGGGTGCGCTTCAGCATCGACGAGCCCCACCGTAGGCCGGCCACGTTCTCTAGATCTCGTTGGAACGAGTCGGACAACTGCTGCAGCGGGAACGAACTTGTTTCCTTTTGCGGAACACTGCGTGACTGTGCTGTTTTGGGACGCGGTCCGGGAAGTTCTTTATCTGCAGGTTGTTGCTGCTGCTGTCGTTGCTCCCTCGCTCTTGCTGGTTCTTGCGCTTCCGACAGCGGTGTCGATCGATTCGAGTTGTCGAGCGAATTGTTAAACGGTTTTACGATGATGTTCCACTTCCTCAACTCGGCCACCACATCGGGCAGCGATGTGTCGGAAGCGGATTTGTGTGTGCTCTCCCCGGATGCCGGCTGTAGCGTCGCTTCCCCATCCTCCGTTAGGTCAAAGGCCGGTGCAGTGCCGGGGAACTTCCTGTACGCAAGCCGATCGTTTACCCGGTCCTCCGTCGTGTCAAGCCGCAGCTCGGACCGCTCGTTAGTGTCGGTCGTTTGCTCCAGCTCCACGCGTACGAACGATGCCGTGCCCGTGCCGGATGTTGCGCTCCGCACGTACTCCTCGTAATTCGGGAACCGATCGTACCCAATGTCCGGGGCCGTGGCCGCCTCGTTAAACAGCAGCCGATTGCGCGCTTCTATAAGCACCTGTTCGGCAGCGTCTTGATGGTCGGCGGCCGTCGTAGCCGATACCGTCGAAAGATCGTTCACCCGTGACGTCGTGGCGACTGCCGGCGTGTCGACTTCCGGGATCGTGGACAGTTCGTGCATCGGCAGTTCGTCCGGTAGCTGGGGGCTGAACCGTGCTATCGCAACGGGCGGCGTGTTACGACGCAGCGCCCCAACACCGACTGGCAACTGTCCCCCCTTCGGTGGTGGTGCAACCATCTCCGCTACCGTCGGTTTTGGAATGTCTTTCAGGAATGGTTCGAACGGAAGCGGCTCCCTGCCCTGGCTGCCCTCTTCGGAAGGACTTTCCCGTATGTCCGAGGCAGTTAGTGGGCGCGACATCGCAATACCACTATCCTTGCTGAGCCCAATCTGCTTGGAGGAGATTATGTTATCAATCTCCTCGCTGACCGGATCATCCGTTCCGCCGAGCGGTGCCGCACTGGAACCAGTCGGAGGACCGGGTGGAGATAATGCAACGGCCGGGGGTGTACTCTTTTCCGTCTGCGTTGGTAACGACGGTTGCCCAGCAACACTAGCACCGATCGCGGCCGGTAAATCCATGTACTTGGTCGATTCCTGCTGCTCCAGGGACGACAAACTGTCCTCGATCAGGCGCCGCTTCTCCTCCCGCACCTGGTTGATCATTTGCGACAGCTCGGTGATGCGCTGGCTGCAGCGTTCCGTCAGCTGGGAGTATCGTTCGAGAATTTCCTGCTCCTCTCGGTCGCTCAGATTGATCACCTCCACGTGGCCCTGGGGCGTTATGATTTTTGCCACCTTGGCTGGTGGAGTGTCCCGTTTGGGCGATTTCAGAATGGATTTCAAAGAGCCTTCCTTTACCGTTGGTGCTGAAGATGGTGGTAGCGCTGCCGGTGGTGCCATTGCTGCTGGTGGTGCAGGTGCGACGGCCGTTTGGGAAGCGGATTGCAACGTCTCCCTGTTTGCCGCATCGTAGGAAATGTGCTGACTAGCTTCTGGCTGCTTTTTACTCGCCTTTGCCTTCGACAACGGTACCTCGCTGACCTTCTTTTGCTGCTTGTGCATCCGCCGCTCTCGGCGTCGCAGCGTCTCCATCCAGATCCCTTCCACCCGACTGATATCGGCCTCAACCGAATACTGCTGGTCATTAATCATACTATCACCATCCACCACCGTCCCACTACTACTGCCCAGCGTGGACTGGTCCGATCGGCGCAGCGTTTCATCGATCTCCTGCAGGAAGTTGTAGTTTTCATCGATAAATTTCTTCAACCGATGCATCCGCTCAACTTCCTGCTCGTTCGGGGCGATAAGCGAAGCGGGATTGGTGGCCACCTGCTTTCCACCACCAACATTGCTGGTTACGTTCACGACCGACTCGTTTGGCGTGGAAACGCTCGTCGTGCTAACTCCTAGCTGGTCGATCGAATGCCGCGACATACCGAGCAAGCGGACAATGTACTTCATAAGGTGTGGATTTAGATTCGCTTCTCCGACCGCTGGCTGCGCTGCTTTCGCCCCACTTGGCAGGTTTTGCCTGCGTTGATCGTCGCCCTTCTGCAGCTGATACTTTGGTCCGGCCGTACCGTTCGAGGCAGCTGGCACGGTTGCTTTGACCGGTTCGCTGTCATCCGGCGGCCCGTGCTTCTGCAGAATCTTCAAGCTACCGATCTTGGGTGGCAGTGGCCTGTACACTGTAGACGTCGTCGAGGAACTGCCCGGCGACAGGTCGACCACCTTCGTCGATGGTCCACCCCTGTTGGCTACCTTTTGCAGCAACGTGTCTTTTCGTGTTGGCAATGGCTTCATAATCGGTTGACTCGCTTCCGGTGCTGCTGCGGGTTGATGCACTTTCTCCACTCCCTTAGCTTCCCGTGTTACCTTTGACGGCGATGATTTCTGTTGCACAGTTGCCTTTTTCTTCCGCTTCGTTGCTGTCGCTTTCTCGTTCACCGTGATGATGATCTTGACCGGTGCATCACCCGCTCTCCGCTCCTGGACCGAATCACACGAGTCCTTGCTCACCTCGCTGCTGCTGCTGCTGCTCGCGATAGACGACGGTTCAACGACCTCCACATCGATCGCTCCCTTTTCACCCTTCGTTTCTACGTGCACCGTCTTCGGCTGTTTCGCCTTCGGCTTGTTGTTCTTTGCCTCCTTCTTACACGTCTGCTCCCCTTTCTGCTTCTGCCTGTTCCGCTGCAGCAGGGCCATTTTCTCTTCCAGCTGGCGGCCCAGCTCCTCCACCTCGCGCTCCCGCTTATGCAGCAACTGCTGCTGTTCGAGCAATTCCTCCTGCCGCCGTTTCATGCGCTCCAGCCGATCAATTTCTTGCTTTGTGGCCGGTTCCGAATCAGCTGCGCCATCCTTCGCCAATTTCATCGCTTCGTTCGCCTTTTCGCGTGCAATATCCTCCGTCAGCAATCGGCGCTGCTCGTTGATTTGCTCCAGCAGCTCCTTTAGCTTCGCTATTTTGTCCACCCCACTGCCGCCGACAGCTTCCGAGGGCAGCGGTATGCCGGGGCGATCGAACGTGTCCAGCACGATCGAGGCACAGCTGTCGGTGGAAATGTCCTTCCGTTCTGGACGGTTCGCCCCACTGCTGCCGTACCTCGTTTCCGCCACGTTCACCACGGACGGCCGCACGGTTGGCCGGCGGGCAGTGTCGTCCGGCTGGCTCTGCACGATCGGGCACGTTACGAGGGCACGCTCAATCGCTTCGTTCGCTTTGCGCTGGCGCGTTTCGGCCCTTTGCTTGAGCGTCGCCTCCGACGGTATGCTGCTTTTAGTGGGCTGAAATAAAGATGAAAATTTTGGTAAAATCGACCCGGAAACTCCCTTGCGCGCACACGCCAATACTCACAACTGCTTGGCTTTTGAGCCGGTTTTCCGTGCGCGTTAGATTGTCCAACTCTTTGGACAGCTTCTCGTAATCCTTGCGCGTTTGCTGCTTTTCCAGGGCCGGTTTGGTACGATCCACCGTCGGTTTGCTGGAAAGGGTAACGCACATTTGTAGTCGCACTCCGTAGACAGTTCGAACAATCCGCTCACTTTACTCACCTTCGCGCTTTGGCAAGCTCTTGCTGCAGCAGTTCGTAACGATTCGCTTCCTCCATCCCGGTCGGATCGTCCTGCCGGCGTTCCTCGCGCTGCACGTAACCCACCGGCTGATCGTACTCCCGGCGGTACATTGTATTACAATCGTAGTATTGCACCTTTGCACACGCAGCGTTCGATGAGGTGGTGGTGGTGCTGCTGCTACTCCCCGATATTGCCGGTAGCACCGCTTTGCCACGCTTGCTTCCAACGGTAGTGGCTACTTGCTGCACACCCTTTGCCGCGGTCACCGTCTTCCGGGGAGGCATTTTTCGCGGCGATTCGGACGGTCCACCGGCATCGTTATCATGGGTGAGCACTGTGCTTGTGGGAAAGGAAAGAGTATTATCGCTCAGATCGTCAAACTGGACCGTTTTCTGAGTGCCGTAGCCGGATGCACCACCGTCGACCGGCTGTCGTGTAACGTCCAGCGCTGGCGTGTGCTGGCGCTGCCGTCTTTGCTGGATCAGCTCCGTTATCTGCGTGAACGGTTGCAGCAGTCGTCGGGTAGGTTGTTCCTGGTGCGATCGTAAGTCACTCGGTGAGGTAAACGCGGTGGCACTGTACTCGTGCCCCGCTCGCGGTATGTTCTCTTTGTCGAGTTGCCGTGTGCCCGTACCTGTCCCTGCAAAGAAAGCGGACTCGTCCTCCGATTCGGACAGGCTCGTTGGTGGTGGCGGTTTCCCCTGCATCGCGGAAGGGTTCCTTCGTGCCCGAAACTGTTCGTACGGGCTGGGCGTTGGTTCGCTGGATGTATCACAGTCCTCTGGCAGGGGGGCATGTTTCGGTTGCATCGCTTCCGGTGCGCCGACCGGTATCGATGCCTGCACGGCAATGGATTTCGTCGGCACGTATGGCTTTTTCCGCTGTTTAGCCGTTTTCTCCGCCTCCTTACGCTCCCGCTCCCGGGCAGCGTTCGCTTCGGCCACTTTGCCCCGCTGCAGTGCAACCGCCTGCTGGGTGGCCCGCTTCTCCTCGAACCACACCGCACACTCTTCCGCGGCTTCTGCTGCCCGGTGTGCCTCGCCAACCTCACAGACGCTGCGCGCGTACTCATCCTGCAGGTGGCGTATTTGCTGCCGCTTCCACGCATTTACCTCGTCCCGCTTCGTTTGCTCAATTTTGGCCAGCTCTTTCTCCTTTGCCAGCTGATAGTTTTGGCGCACTTTTGCGGCCAGCTGTTTGGATTGCTCGCGAACCTGCACAAGGCACAGCGACAAACAGCAGTGATCAGGGAAGAATGAATAAAAAAACTCCACGTTAATTCGTGATAAATGTGACAAATACTACCACCCGACCTAAACGCCAGAAAAGTGACCACAACAATTCACACCAGACCAGCGCACGCAGCAATTACGTCACCAGCCAAATAGTGCCCAAACATTAAAAACGAGGTCAACGTTTGCGCCACTTTGCCTGCACCAAATGGAAACGGCGTCCCCTCTCCCTTCGACACCGTCGCCGCCGCTATCTTCGCCGCCCCACGTACCTGCACTAGCCGACGGATGCGCAGCTTCTCGTTCGCGATCTTACGCACTGATTCGAGATCGGCCAGCGGATTGGCCCCTGCCGACGACAGCGGATCCACATCGTGCACGGTTACGCCAACGGACATGACGCTTTCGCGAATGCATTCACGCACGCACGCACGCAGCTGTCCCCGTCTAATTGCGCGTCCTGCGATCGGTCGAATGCGATAAGCATGTGGCAACGGTCAAACGCGATGCTTCACCGTTCTTCACCGGGAAAACACACCACACATTCTACCGGGGGTTGCTTTGCGTGTCGTTATTTGCGTTGATTCGTGGTAGCAGCGGCTCTCGATTGATGTTTACGCGTTCCTTGTGTCCATATTTTGGGTTTTTTTCTGTCTCCGCTTTCGTACCCGCAGTTTGGAACGCAACGGCACGCTGTTTGAAGGTACACACGCCTGACGTTGACCACACTATGCACCTCGTTAGTTCGCTGGTAAACACTTGGCACAACTCACTTTCTTTTGCTCGGATGTTGTTTTGATAGCTGCTCTGAAAAATCCTTTTTTGTGTGAATTTTTAAGCGTTTACTGAGAGTTCAATAAGAAAATATGTTTTAAAATAAATGGAAATAATATTTTGTCTCGCACAGCTACGGAATGTTTCAGTTTGTTGGCTATGAAACTTTTGGCGTCCTGCTCGTGTTTGGCAGCTTGCCATAGTTTCTGTGTTTACCGCTAGAGGCGCTATGTTCCATTCAGACCAACTGACATTTGCGAGATTAAGGCGTGTTTACACGTTTGTAACGACGATGTTTTTCAACTTTTTCAAAATTCAAAATTTGATTTTTTACCTAAATTGGGATGATTGCTTTTTTGGAAAATAATGGATAATGTCCAAAGTTGTTAACATGTTTGAAGTTATACTATGTGCCTCCTTCAACTATTTCTATAAACATTCGATTGGTGTAGTGAAAGACGAATCCGTTTAAGAAGAAAATAAAAGACCACGATCGCAAGTTACATTTAAACATCTCAAATAGATTCTTTATTAGGATCATTTCTCTCGATTATAGATGCTTTGTAAATAAGAGATATAAACGTTCATTATGAGCGAGCTGGTAAAATTTGCCACGCCGCACACATTACACAGCTTGTATATACGGAGTTTGTTTTATGTGTGCACGATCGCAAACATACGTGATCAGCTAGCTGCTACTGCTATTGTAGACAGTAGTTCATAATATATTTTTGCAATCTTGTCTCAATCAACCCGCTCCAAACGTGACTTGTCAACTTGATTTGCCCTCCCTCCCAATATATACGACTGTACAAATTAAACTCTCTCATTCCCTCTTCTAATGCATAATTGCTGTACCGGCCGGTGAACCAAACACTGTAATACTTCTGCAAACGAATTGCCGACATGCATACATGCTGCAATCTCCCAGTTGCATCCCGTTGGAGTTATCATCACTTGTACTACGGTATCATTTTGCTGTGGTCCTATTACCATGATTGTACCCTTCCCACTAGTCCACCACTATGTGGACTCATATGTAATCACTCATATCATATGTAATCGAATAAAATAAAATAAAAAAATGCATACACAATCATGCCATTACTGTCGCTCACCATATACGCACCGCTACACACACACACTAGTACACCCGGGGGAACATGTTCTACCCGTACAGTTGGCCACTTTTAAATGTTACAGTAATCGGTAACACAGTCCCACAGTGTGCAAATCTCCTTCCAAGTACACTAAAATAAGAAACAGTCCAAATGAGATCGCGATTCTCATTTCGCGGCAACAAAACTACACAATTCTGCTTTCCATATCAAGGTATGGCAAACCGTGGCAGCACAGACGTGACAAATGACAGGTTCAACCCGTTGGCGAAGGTCCGGCAGGGGTGAAGGCTAGCTCGCTACATTGCGACCACTAGCTGTCCCAAATTTCATCCCGTTGCTTTGCCGCAAGTCTTTTCCGTTCTGTGCCGAAAAGGGAGAAATAAAGAAAGAAAGGGTAAAACACACGGACAGAGCGTATGGTGCGGCTTCCTTCCCTACCTTTGGCTTCACGCAGGACACGTCGTTCGTTTTCACGCTCCTCTGGGGCGGTTTTTAGCTTCACGCCGAGCGCCGACGATACCATGCGGCGCGCCATGGCGGCACACGTTTCCGGACGCTGGCGGTACGGTTGCAGCGAGCTGGCACATTTGCGTGCCTTCGAGCGTGATTCGGCCGTCGCTTCGCCCAGCGGTTTCACGCGTGCAAACGAAAGGCCAGTGGTGAGTACTTCGGCAGCTGTTAAAAAAAAGAGCGAGAACACATAAATTTATCGTGTAACACGAAGTCAATCGTAGGCGTTCACCATTCCCCTCAAGGCTTACCAATTCTGGAGCTGCTAAACACAGCCAACGCGTGCGTATCGTCCACCCATTTGATGTCGAAACCCGATTCCTTGTACTGCGAGAACATCATCATCAAATCTTGGGTCTTAAACTCGGCCGGAAAGCTGGACACCTCCAGCACGTGCGGAAACTCTTCCTCGTTCAGTATAGCCTGCTTGGTTTCGTACGACTGTGGGAAGTATAGAAATGAAAGCGACAAATCGTCAATACACGCCTGCGGTAGAGCATTTTACCGTACTAAGCTTACCTTATAGTCCGACTGAGGCGTTTCGATCGACACTTTCCCGACAGCCGTCGTGAGCTCTTCGAGCATTTTCGGATTTAAACAGTCACCATTGTCGTCATACATGGATTCCCAATCGTCCTCCTCTTCCTCCTCCGTCGATACTACACTGCCGCCCTTAGGCGCGCTCGTACCATTCGGTACCGAGGCATCCTTGGCCAGCTTTCCCACTCCAACCTTGGTCGGTTTCTGCCCTTCGCCCTCAGCCACCGGGGCGGCAGCAGCAACGGTGCGTTTCGCCTTTGCCGGCTTCTGCACTGCCGTGGGTACCGGCGTGGGTTCGCCGATTTCCAGCACGTCCGAATTGAACGTCTGCTTCATGATGCGCCGATTGCTACGATTGATTTCCTGCGACGCCCGCCGCAGTTCCTTCTCATCGCGATCGATCTTTTCGGTCGCCTCGTTCGGATCGGTGGTGATCAGCAGGCTGGCGTTCAAGGGTGCCGGTGCCATCGTCCCATTGCGCACATTACGGTTGCGTTGATTGTTGCGCTGCATCGTTGCGGCCGTTTCGGTAGCGCTACGTTCCAAGCGAAACTCCGGCTCTTCCGGGCACGGTGGGGCGTTCTGTTCCAGCAGCACTGGGCGTGCTGGCTTTTGTTCCGCTTGCTGCTGCTGCTGCTGCACTTCTAAGCTATGGCTTCTTTTTTTAAACGATTCCAATGAAACCGCTCCTACGGCTTCGGAAGCGTCCGACGGAACGTCTATCACAGTATCACAGTAGGGTGGTGCGTCAGTAGCGCCGCTTGGCAGTGCCGACGATTTCGTTCTACCCTTGTCCGCCGCTCTCAATCCTTCCGGATCCTTGGAAGACGCTGTTGCAGGTAGTGGCAAGGCAGTGGCTGCGCTCGCCGTCTCACACGAGGCACCAGTTTCGGGCAGCTGAGCGCGACTGGATGGCGTGCGCAACAATGCTTTGGCTGGGGATGTGTTCACTTTGTCAGCGTTGCCGCCCTCGGTCGCGTCTGGTGGAACGGACGGCTGCGGATGGGCTGCTGCGGCAACTACCGGTGGTGTCGTTAAGCTACGACGCGCACGGGGAACATAGACGGCACGGTCCGGACGCCGCTCACGATGGGGACGGTTTGTCCTAAAACGGGGGATGAAAAGATTCGGTCAATTAAAACTAAACACAAGAAAAAAATGCGCTATTGCGAGCAAATTCCATCCCGCACCGGTTGCATCTACAAGGCTCACCATAACTTACCTTGCAGTTGGCGAGGTAGCTGCGATGGCGCTGCTACTTCCGGCACTGTCACTTCCTATCCCCCGACCAGTGTCGCGCGTTTGCGATTCCTGCCCACGGCTGGTGCTAGTTTTTTCGTCCGCTCCCGCTGTTTCCTTTTCGAGCAGATGGCCTTCTCGGGAATCTGGTGTGCTTCTTAATGCTCTATCCGGCACAGTGCAGTCGGTGGTGGCGGTCTGCAGCAAAAGCTGCAATGCCTGCTGATGGTGAGCCGGTGGATGCGGATGATGCTGTGCGGAAGGCCGCAAATGACCGTAATCGTTCGGATGCTCGCAGGCTGCCGGCGGTGCGAGTTGGTGGACCACGTTTTCCGCTAGCTTCAGTGCACGCCTTGCCGCCGGTGGACGATAAATTCCGACCACGGGCGGGAACTTTACACCGGCACCGTTGCTGCCGACCGGTTGCTGCAGCTGCTGCTGCGAATCTCCGTACGTGTCTGGATGGGTCGGCAAACCTATGCGAATAATAGCACAAAAAGAAATGTAAGTTTTATTGGCGTTGCACACGGTGTTGAGGCATTTTTGTTAATAGTTTTGTCTACTTTAATTAAGATTCAATTGGAGTTTTAATTAACCACATGTAGTGCTGGTCATGGGGACACTGACCATGACACATCTAGCCGGGTAAAACCTTCATGTACCGAAGGCCACTCCTTTTCCGAGGAGTGGACGTGCCTGAAGTTGGTTGGTTTCGTTTGCATAACCACCAACCAACTGCCACGTGTTGACGACAACCGCTTGCCATGTGTTTTTGCGCGTATAAGAGCGTGTGTGTGTTTTCTTCACAGTGTTGGCCTTGACTGGCATTGTTTGCCGTTCACCGTTGTCATGGAAGCGATCACGGCATCACGGCAGCAAATCGTACTTTGCATTCATCGTTCAATCTTCCTTCGAATGGTGCAAAAGACTAAGCTAGCATTTAAATTCCCCTCTGCAAGCTGCGCTGCGCAAGATAACGCAAAAAAACTCCTTTCCTTATGCAGCCCAAAGCCCATCGCGCCCACCATGCGGCCCCGACCGTTGTTAGGTCCCATTCATTACGCGATGTGCTACAGATTGTGCAATTGCGGTGGTTGCGTTGGTAACGCTCTATCGGAACGCGAACCGTTTTTCCCGCTTCATCATTACGCCAGTCGTGGGTGGCGGCGTATTGACGCCTCCATAATCCAGTGTGTTTTATGGGTCTGTGTGTGTGTGAGTGTGTAGTGCAGCCGAAAGTGAACTTTCCTGGACAGGAGGACTGCATCGACGACTGTGCCACCCCGTACGAACGGCGTGCGAAAGGAAGGAAAATGACCAATTACCGATGAAATGCGGTCACTGGGACCGAACACCACCAACTTTCCAACCATTACGTTCCACACCAAAATGTTGGCGCATTTTTTGTGTGTGTGTTATGGTTGTAGTTGCTGTTGTGTTGGGTTGGCTCTACCGCGCTACTATTACGGCTTTTCATCTCATCACTGTGGCGCTACCCACCGCACCGGTTACATCTTTACCTTTACCCATGCCAAAAAGAGGTCCACACATTTGGGGGTTGATCAGCAACGAGGGGTAAATGAACAGAGAAGAAAAAAAATAACGCGCTAAAGTCGGCCAACAACGCTTGCTGTGGGCTGGCAAATGTGATTGGACGGTGTAACCCAAAAAATCCATTATCTAACCGCGCGGGCTTGACCTTAAAACACTTTCGATTTCCTTTTCGAAGCTTCGCTGCCGGACGAGGAGAAGGGGGGGGGGGGGGGGGGGGTACTGCGGAGAAGATCGGCTCCGATTGCTGCAAGCGAAAAGCCATCGATTCTTCGCACGCTCGTAAATTTACCCCAAGTGGCACGGCATACACTATTTTGTATTCCAAAAAGGGCATGGCGCAGGGGACGATGCTTGGAGAATTTTAAACCACTCACAGCGGGGTGAATCACGAGAGTTGATGAAAAGAGCACGACCGGCACACCACAACTGTTTCAGTAAATTAAAGCAATACATAAATGTCACTTCAAATTTAACCGATTTTGGTTTTTTTTCGCAAGGTTCAAGCGAAAAAGCTTTCCTTTATCATCAATCATTTGAAGGTACACATTAGAAACATTATGGAACGCTTCAAAGCTTTGAGGCAAACTTGGGACAAACTTTTCCTTTTACTCGACATGCTTAACATTCCAGCTGTGGGCAGCGGAACAGCATTGACAGCATTCCAGCGAGGCAATCTACGCTGCGGATTCCATTTTTTCATTTTCACATCCTCCAAACACCGGTTTCGGTTGTCGCATGGACATAAACAAATACACACACATACACATACATAGACACATGGACACAGGGAAATGGGCGCACAGGCTCCTTTAGGCAAAAGCATGGCCAAGTAGCAAGTAGTCCCATTTTTCATCCACCTGTTTCTCGTTCACATTTCCGACGGTGATGATGGTGGCCGTTAGTAGTTGGCGATGCTGTAATCACTAGCGCCCAGCTTGCAGCGACTGTTGCATGCATTTTGTTTACGTTTTTTTGGGTTTGTTTTGTAATAGTTCACTAATGTGGCACCGTATCGTTCTTCGCTATCCAGTGTAAAGATATTCGTATTCGATAAACATACATGTATTTTTAATAATATGCGCACAAAAGTGTCACCACATGGATCGCGCCGTTTTCGGTAAACGTGTTTCTCCGGCCCACACACACACACACAAACACATGCATTATGGATTCGTTCACGCTCTGCTTTCAGAGCGAGCATTCGATGCTGCACTGCTTCCGGATGGTTGTTGCACCGCTGCAACACGCGATATATATAAAATGCCGCTCGCTTCTAGATCGGCAATTCGCGCAGCCCGACGATTCGTGTGACTACAATGAGGGCGAGCCGGCATTAAGGGGCCTCCCTTTTGTGGAGCGGTCTAGCGGATCCGGTGGGCTTTACTTCCGTTTCTGATGCTTCCACCTGCTTCCCCACGCTACAAAGAAAAGGGGCGGTGAGCGGCGCACAATGGAAAAGCTGAGGGGATGTTGATTATTATGCCGGTTCCGGGGTTTATTCGTTTGTGGTGCACACACCGGTGTGAGCCAGCAGCAGCGGAAAGGAGCAGAGCCCCGGGGAGGTAAAGGGGGTGATGGGGTGATAATTATTAGCACGGATTCACACTAATTGAGGCAACATTTTGACGCCTTCATCGGGCAGGTTTATGCTGAAGAAAGGACGTGCGTGCTTATGCGAGCGTGTGTGTGTGTGCTAACATTAAAGGGCTTTTGTTTTATTTTTTTGGTGTGTTTTGTTTAGTGGCGTGCCTAATATTACCCGCCGTCAGTGTGAAGCAGGGAACAGCAGAGCGAAAATCTAACTGTATAAGTAAGTGTGTGGCATATAAATGGTTTGCAAATGTTTGTTTCAGTATTGAGTTTTTAAAAGCTAAAAGTTCTGATTTACTAAATCTTCAATCCGCTTCTTCTAGGCCCGGACAACTGCTGAGTTGAACAAATTAATGGATTTAATTTTGTCCAAATTTTCACTTCTCAAAATGGAAACGTTTTGCGACTACCCATTAGTCACAAACACAACCCTACACTGCTGTTTGTAAACAAACAGCGACCCTTGAATGAATCAAACTTCACAATAGCGCGTACAATAATTCCAACGTTTTTGTTTCCTTCTTCTTACAACCGTGTGCCAGAGCTTCTTTGTTCTCCCTGCCACGAGCCGTGCGCACACTGCGCAGAAGCGTACGCACACGTTCTGTCATCTGCCGGAATGCACCACACATACATACACACACACACGCTGGGTCGCCCTTACTGCTGCTGCACCAATACAAATAGCAGCAATATGGGGTAGATTTTTTCCACTGTTCTTTTTCACACACACACAAAAAATCACCTTTGCTACCCATTTCAGGGAAGCACACACACATAGCAACGATATCTATTTTCACCTTAGCAATCCTCTAAAAACTCATTTATTTGCACTAATCGCCAGGCATCCTTACCACTGTATTAAAAACGCTTTGCACAGCCCTCGAGCCCCAGAGCGAGAAGGTTGAAAAGGTCGCACTCGTATTACGCCTAACTGCTAGCAGAGGTAGAGGAAGGTGAGCCGAACGCGAACAACGGCACGCACCACACACAACCGAAACACAGCAACGGGCAAAAGCGAACTGGCCCGCCGCAACGAATTGGACAAGCTGTTCTGTGCCGTAGCGGTGTTCCCTTTCCCTTTTCACGACGCGTACAGTGCGGCGCTCCCAGCAACCGACGACAAACGGGGGGCGCACAAACAAGCTGCACGACGACGACAGACTCACTGACTGACTGACTGACTGTTTCGCCTGTGAAGCTCCTCCATTCACGGACCCACAGCACACAGGGGTGGGATGGATTGTGCTGTTGCTGCTGCCGTTGCCTGTCTGCGGTCCGGGGGGGTATGCTGCTGCTGCTACCCCTTCCTAACGAGAGCGTTCTGTACACGCACACCACTGCATGATATAGGGTGGTGATTCCGAGGGTGCAAAAAGCGTGAGTTGGTGTGTTTTTACAGTCTGTACGAATTTTCGTACGATGCGTTGGTGTGAGAGCAATATGCAGGGGTATTGAAGCAACATAACATCCGACGACGGTTATTTATGCTTTTTAAGTAGATCGGTTAAAATGTAACTTATTTAGAAATAGTAGGGAATAGAATACCTTAACTTCTACAACATTCCTTTTATCAACACGTCACTGATTACGAATTTATTTTCTACACTTTAATCTCAGAATAACAGAAGGCTTGTTGTTGAATTCGTGCGTTCTAAAACTAAACAGCCAAACAATTGAAGAAGAAAAAACGCATCTCAAACTGAAAAATACACAGTAGAACCCCTCATAACAAGGTTAATCCGTTCCAGTCGTCATACGAAACATTCGCTATATGGGAAGCATTTTCCCTATATAATTTGTTCTATTTCACTAAGCTGGTTCACTATACCGCTAAAAATTACAAAGTCTTTAAAAACTAGTCGAATGTCGATAAATATTTTCTTTAATATTTCCCAAAAACTTTCGTTTCTGTATGATCTATTTTGGTTTGTGTCTAATAAGAGTTTGTTGTTGTGCTGTTAGGCATTTAATTGCTAATTTATCGTGGTTTATATTCTTCACCATGAATAACGATAAATTCCTTGGCATAATATCTACAACACACTTGCACACCTCGTATGTAGTCGTACTAAGCTCCTCCAACTGACAGCAATCAAGCCACAAACGGCTTGCAAAGAAGAATGTTAGATTTTAAGTATTAGAATTAATCGACCGATTAAAAGAGGCAAATGAGGCCAATCGGCTCAAAGTCTCTACAAAAAAAACTGACAGCAATTGGCAGGGGAGACTTTTGCCTACTTCAGCAAGTAGATCCAGCAGAGTTCACAAGACACATTCGTCAATATACCCCACATTCTAGCCTCACACAATTATACGACACATCCTGGTAATAGTTTTACATTACACGATGCTTATAACTATGGTATCGAAGCTCGAATTTGCCTGAGCGATAATCAAATTTAAAGAAATGCTCAATGTACACCGATCTTGATCTTGATATTAGATGTGCTCCAAAATAATGTATCCCGAACACCACAGACTCGTTATGTGGGATTTTACTCGTTAAAGGAAAGGAATGTTTGCATTAGGAGCTATTAAAAAGCCAAAAAATGCTCATAAGCCGATTGAATAATCCACTGATAATCCAAACCACTGCAGCATACCTTTCGCACCTCACACACACACACACAAATGTGCGGGACAAGAGTACGGCGAGCTACGATCGAGCAAAGCGTAAGCGACTTTGCTGCAAACTGCAACTACTAGGTACAAGGACTCAAACTGTTACGCCACATTGTTAGGGAAGGTGCAGGGGTGCAAACGATGCGGTTTACAGCATTGCCACGCTTTTGCTTTCTACCGGTTGACGTCCCAACGCTACGCTGTGCCAATGGGTCAGACCGCGGCGCATAAGCAGCTTACCGTGCAGCACCACCGCAGCGCCGCCCGGCCGATGCAGCAGCGTGGTAACCATATTTCGTAATAAGTTTCAACCCTTCCCCTACTATCTCGGCCGCACGTAATGCGATGCTGCGCTCTGTGGACCCATGTGTGAAGTGTGGCCCACTTTGCATGACGACGCCGATCGGCCGGCCGACGGAAAAAGTGATCGTGCCGTGATCGCGTGAAGTAATGTGATCACCTTTCGTGCAGCCAGCTGCAACACCATCCGTTCGCACGTAAGATGCTGGGGAGGTTTGAAATGGATAGGGGAAGAGGGGGAGGGAGCAGTCGTTTGAAAACATTGCGTCTCGAGTTCCCGTAGGAGCGAAAGGCTACGCAATGTATCCGAATTTGTTATCTTGATTAGTTGATGTTTGCTTGAAGATTACTTGATCAGATAACAGCCGCTGGCGGGTATTTGCACCCCTACTTATACAGTTAACAGACAGGAATTAAAGATAATATCAAGATAACCCAATACAACAATAAACAAATTTCAATTAATTAAATATGTATCCAATATCTATTTTCCAAAATCTCCAGTATTGCTCTAAAGTAAGTACGAATATTTTTTTGGTAATTTCCCTCAAAATGTTGCATCTTTCAACGAGATCTCTGCAAAGACACGTTATCGAACAGCAACAGCACCTTTTGCCAATCGCCACCACATTCCATTTCGCGTTGTATAACAGGACCTACTGCTGAGCAAGACCTCCCGCAGCAAAGTATAAGAAAAGCTATGCGCAATAACAATGAGCAAAGGCCGTTAGTTTTCCACCGTAAAGCACGCAACCGGACTGATTAATCGACAGCAGTTTAGTAACCAAAATTGCACACCGGCACAAAAAAAACAATACTAAAACGAATCTCGAACGAAAGCGAAAGTAGCAGCAATTTGGCAGAGCGTGAGACGGAAATTAAGGCGAGACCGACACTGACCAAGAAGAATAGTGCAAAACCAACACAACGTAACAGAATTGTAAACGAATGGTATAGTAGAGCGTTATTAGACTAATAGTAGAAGGATATAGCATGTAAGCAGTAGTAAAATGACAAAGAAAAGGGAGAGAAATTATTTCAAAAATGTCAATTCTACGATTTTCAACATCTTTCTCACCACATTCAGATCATTAGTTCTCTCACTCCGAAGATATCTATGCTTCTGTGCTAATTTCTATTGTATTACTTTCATTGTAAGAACTGTACCACTGATATAAAAGCTACATTCACATGAATTTCTTTTTAAATGTCATAATTTGTCAAACTTTCCTAATGTAAAACTGTATCACAACACAAACAGATATGCAGCAAAGAAAGTTCAATTCAACTTACCCTTCAGTTTGTCGCCAAATGCAGTCTCCTCATCGATAAGATACGATTGTGGTGGTGCTGGGTTGGTGGTGGTGGTTGCCGAACTGTGTTGCTGTCGTCGTTGTTGTTGTTGATGAACGCCGACAGCTCCACCACTCGGCAGCAGTATCGTTTCAGTGCCCATTCCGTTGTTGCCGTTTGGCTGATCTTCCTGCGGGTGGATTCGGTTTTCTCCTGTTCTTTGCCCGCTCACCAACGCACTGTTGATGCTGCCGGTTGTTATGGTTGTGGCGGGAGCGCTGCTACCACTACAGCCGCTACTAACTGTGGTGACGGTACTGGTGCCTCCGGTTGGAGGAGTCGTTGAACTACGCCAGCTGGTGTAATGTTGGGTCTTTGGCGCAGGTGTGGCTGAATCGCTGCTAGTTGATTCTTCGAAGCTGATCGTTCGTGCGGGAAGGGAAACAAACATGCAAAAAAAAAACATGGTACTGCCGTTAATGAGACTGCCAACACACAACACTCGAACCGATGCGTTTACTAAGTGAACCCCAAAACCCAAACCTCCTCCTCCTACTAAAGGTCAGTGAATCTCCGTCGGCATTTGTTTGTTGCCTTGAAGGTCGAGTTCAGTGCGTGTGGCCACATTGGGGGTGCCACTTTCACCGTGCCATCCGGCCGGACTCATCCCCGCATCACCCACAGAGGTCGGTGGTTGCTTTCGAGGCGGCATAATGCACGGCACGCACCCAATGCCGCCAGAGCACACGCCAGACAAACTGCGCATCGTGCCAATCCGAGGAGCACGTACGCTAGACGAGCCCACGTCACAAGCCGATCCTTTTCGCGCTACCCTTGCGTAACAATCTGGGCCAGTCGGAGTGTAACCTGAATTGGAATGAATTCTTCGACACAAAGATATTACCAAGCGGTCGAAGAAAGCCATAATTTACTCTATAGTGTATCGGCTTCAGGTGATCGATAGTCGAGTATAAATGAAGTGCTTTACTTTCAGAAAGTAACCTAGTTTCGCTTTCGATAAAATAGAAATAAATCACAGTGCTTTTAATACTACTTATCAAATCGATGCCAATATCTATTTCCATACTCGAAACGATTCTTGCTAAACGTTGCAATATTTCAGGAGATATTACAAAAATGAAGCAAAGATGGTCAGCCGACAATGTAGAGCATTGGTCTCCAACCTGTGGTCCGTAGCGTTAACAGAAGTGGTCCGCAAAATAATTGATTTTTTAAATAGAAAAGCTTATTTCTTACAAAGAATATCGTGCATTTTTTCCGCTGTCAAGATTTTTTTTTTCTTCGAAAATACGGCCGAAGCCGCAATAATGTGATTCTAATTGAAAAATAAGATTAGATTTTCAACAGGCATGGCTAGGCTTATTCTAGATTTAAACATATTTTTGATACAAAATCTTGGAAGTAAGTCCACAAAATATATGCCCTCAATATATGGACCGCGGCAAATGTATTTTCAAAGCCATATGGTCTGTGATCCTAAAAAGATTGGAGAGCACTGATGTAGAGGACAAACTCAAGCGAATCGAAGGAAACGCACCTGCGAAATACAACATTTCTTGCAATGATCCTCCTCGAAGAAAGAAGGCCGACGCAGTTAAAAATAGAAAATTATATTTCAAGACCAATGTTGGATACCCACACCTCTACGCTTTACACGTTCCTTTGGTTCTTCGGAATACTTTGCTTGCTATTAGTGTGTATTCTATCCAAAGGTTGCATTCAAAACATTTGAAAGAGCAAATATTGTACACGTGAAAATAGTGGACTAGACAGACTGACCTCTCGGCTAACATGACTCATTTTGCCGACCTTTGTCCTGACCGCTAGACTGGTTGAGATTGATGAATGAAGTACAACCTTTGTTTATAGCGAAAAGTCTATTTCACCCAAATATACCAACCAACCATGCAGCTTAGACGTAAAAATAGAATTCGACAGCCAGGCTAGACGTGGGTGCGGGTCGTTACCCTTGACAGAGTGCTACAGTGCTTTTTTCAGCATTATTTGCGATGACAAATTAATCTTGTCGAAAGAAACCCACTCTTGCGCTTGATCGGGCGGATCCTCTGGGAAAGCAGTGTCGGAACCGACCAGACTCACCTTTTTCCAATCGACGATTTGACGTCCTGAAGTAGCTGATGGCGAAAGCACACGACCGTGCGCCGCTCGGTACCGATGCCAATGGAGAACGTCACAATGTCATGCTGGCTGAACGATTTACTTGCGCAAACCCTGTGGACCAGGAATCGGCGGTAGCTGCTGAACGGCGGAAAGATCAGTACACTATATGGCCGGGATGAGAGGGAGAGAGAGAGGAATGAAAACTTACAATTAGAGATACTATTATCTTATTAGATAGTTAGTAAGGTGTAAACTAAATTCAATAAATGGCATTAAAAACTGCATCAATTCCATTATACTTTCAAGAGCAGCCGTTACAGAAGTTTTGCATTTTTTTATCACTCAACTGTTTAGTTTAATTCGTTAGAAGATTCTTCTTCTTCTATTTGGCGTAAACGTCCTACGAGGACATGCCGCCCCCTATACAGGCTGTCAAGACTTTATTCAATGCCACGTAGCCAGATAGTCAGTCCTTACTACGGGGGGACAGTCCATTCCCGGCTTGAACCCATTACGGGCGTGTTATTGAGTCGTTCGAGTTGACGAATGTACCACGGGACCGCCCCAATCGTTAGAAGATGTTCAATTAAATATAACAAATTTCGTCTAACAACAACCATCGCGCTGATATGCCCTTCACCCTTGTTTGTAGGATAAAATGCTCGATGCATCTAAATTATCTGCCTGATCGAACAACTGCCCAGCGAAGGGATCGTTTGCCCTACTCTAATTAACACCTTTCTCCCTAGATTCGCCGGATTCGCTCACCGGAAAGAAGCATTTCTAGCAAAAGCAATCGCACTCGAATGTGGAAACCCCTGGTGAAAGAAGCGATAGCACAGCGGTTCACACAACAATAGCGATTAGAAAGAAACACAAACACATAATTAACCCAAAACGCGATTGCTTTTACTTTGCTAGCACCTAATTAAGAATGGCCGATTCGATCGTTGGCTTTTCCGACCGTTTCTTTCTTTCTGGTGCGTCAAGAAATGATCTCATCATGCCGAGTCACCGGCCAGGATGGGGCGGGAATGAAGCAAAATAAAACAAACGCAAAACAACGGGCGATTTTTTGGGCCAGTTACGTTGCTTTTTCCCCACCACCACTACGCCATGTGGTTTTCGTTATAAATATTTATTCCAAATCAGTTCGCAATGCAATGCCCTCGGCTCGGATATGCGACTGGTAAAGCAAAAAGAAGCACTAAGACCTGCAGAGTGCAAACGGTCGTCCAAAGCGATTGCGACGGTTCATCCACCAATCATCAGACCGATTATGAGGCAGTTGGGAATATGATTCGAGTTCAATTTTGGATATTCCTACGTGTTAACCAAATTATGCAAAAAACAAACAACGAAACAAGTTAATTGATACGCTTCCTTGTTGCTGTTTTGGGGGCAATTGAAAACGATAAATAGCAACGTGTCTGATTAAAATACCACTAGAAACGAGTACGAGACCGGCTTATGTTAGTAGCCATACACACACATACACAAACCATCAAGCGCAAATGCAAACTGAACGAAACGAAAATTGGTCAAAAACAGGCCTCTTGAATCGTGGTGCCGTACACCGTAGCAGCGCGTCAATCCCTTTCAATTGCGCCAAATGGAAACATTTGCGCGATAATGATTATGCAAATTTTTTCACCAATTTACCACCACTCCATACAAACAGAGGAAGCAAATGAGGCACGATACAGTGACTTAAACTTTATCTCTTCCTGTGGCAAATTTGCATGATAGACAGTTTTCAAGCTGGGCCGTCGGTCTCGTTAGTGGCCCGTCGGTGCGGGTAAGACCAAACACAGTTGTGCAACTTGCAACTAACCCTCATTTTGGTGGTGTGTTTGGTATTTTAGCCTTTAGTTGTTTGCCCAAGCCAATGGGGGCGCGTCGCGGAAAATCGGATCAGCCAATTACAACTAAAATCGCAACAATCGATAATGATTTGAAAAAGCATGCCACAGAAACTGTACATTTGACAGATTGATTGTTGAGCGATTTGTTGGTTTGCCGCTTTGTTTGTTTTGGTTGTTTTTTTGTTTGCTTTCCACCAAGTAGGACGGGAAATGTTTTAGAAGATGTAAAATTTAATCATAACCTAATGTACGATCCAACCCGCTGCAGCAGAGCAATGCGGTAATATAATCATTGGTTGAATAAACGAACTAAACAATGTACTATTTTGCGTATCAAATGTGGAGAAGATAATTTGCCAAAGGTTTCGTAGCACAATGACATTTTACGGGATCGCAAAAAAACAATCCAAGCTTTATTTTAAAATTAGGTTCTGGATGACCTTTCACATTTTTTGTTTTAAGTTACCATTTGTAAGAGCAATTTATTGCATATTAAATGTTTTGAAGAATTTTGATTGAATATTTAGTTAAATGGGGGAAAACCTAATAAAAATGTTTACAAGCTTTATACATTTAAATGTTCCATAGTTCCTTTCATCAATTACTTCTTCTTCTTCTTTGGCACATCAACCGTTATCGATTCAGGCCTACCTGTAGCACTAGTGGGCTTGGCTTTCAGTGACTTATTGATTTACCCATAGCAGGATAGTCGGTTCTACTTATGGGGGAACGGTCCCAATTCAGGGCTTGAACGCATGACCGGCATGTTGTTAAGTCGTGCGAGTTGACGACTGTACCACGAGATCGGCCATCCATAAATTACGACACGTCCAAAATGATACATTTCGACATCCGATGCGTAATAAAAACAATGCAGTATAGTCATCTTTTTAACAAAACAGACGCAAAGTGTGATCTAAATGTTGCAATGTAGTTTATATGTAGTAAAGTAATGTTTAAGTAAACCTATTATTAGTAAATCACTGGGCGTTTTTGTTCGTAAAGTGGTTTTGATACATTTATCACCTTCAATAGATTTTAAATTGTATAATAAAAAAAATTTAAAGTGGAAATGAAAACATCTTCCACATACATTCATACATCTTCTCGCTACAAACAAGTTCCAGGCCTCGCAACCGTAAAAAGAGACCCAGGAGGAAAAAACTGGTAACGAAGAAATACCGTTAGCCTTTCCGCAGCGCTACCACTCCATACGTTCGCGTTCTGGAACCGCAACATGTTCGACCGGATCCGCGTGGATCATGCAGTATGAAATGAGGGGGTAGCGGGGGAAGGAAGAAGGTCAGCATACTTACGCCTTTGGGTTAGCCCGTTCGACGAAGCGCCGGATGTCCAGATCCACACAGTACACGAAGTCGTCGTCCGCGGCGCTCAGGTACCGATTTACGATTGAATTATCCAGCTTGGCTTGCGAAGTTGTGAATGGAGCGCGCGGGGTGGCAATTTCGTACCAGCCCAACTGTTCCGTTCTTTTTTTCCGTTCGCGAATCGGTGTGTTTGAGGAGCTGGTGTTGATAATGCTCACACAGCACAATATCAACTCAAGGTGCCTGGCCCGTTTGGTGCCGTACAGTAGGCGATGAAAATGATAGGCAGCCAAGCGGATCACTGAGATGGGATATCTGCCGCTGAAGCCACGTTAGCAAAATTATTCACACAAATGCACAATCCCACACGCACTGATGAAATTGTTCTATCTCTGTACACTTTTCATCAATTTTCACACATCCATTACACTTCCGATCGGACCCCAAAAAGAGAGCTTTCTCGGTTTTGGTTAATAAAAATTAACACAATATTCGTTTGCTTCGACTGCCACCTTATCACACGGTAGCTGCACAATCTAACGCCACTCGCATCATTTCGTTTCAACACCCAATTTCACACGCTTCACAGCGACCACACAACACAAGACCTACTTTGGAGCTCGAGACCCCCCTTCAAGCACGGGGCGGTCCGTTGCCTGTTGCCGTAACACCACTTTCCAATCCGCTGTACATCACATCTCTTCCGCACGTGCGTTGGACAACCCGTTCTAGAGGATGGATAAACCACTTCTGCCGCGGTCGCTACAAACTATAAACGAATTCGCCCGACGACCAGAGATCGTGACCTACCCGCGCACTGGCCAATTCAACGTTTCACGGCCGTGCAGGAAAGCAGCAACTCAAACAAAAAAAAAACTCTGAGCGAAAAACTCAAACAACTAAGAGCACGGCACCGTCGCTGTAAAGATGCGTTGCAAGCCAGTGTGTGTGTATGTGTTGGAAAACGCGACCATCGCCGCTTTTCCACGTCCGCTCCGTAGTTACTCGTTTTCCGCATGCATCACATTGAAAATACTTTATCCACACACAGCAACACTTCGGTATGGGGAATTTCCCTTCGACGGGGGGTATGATTAGTGTAAACAATCGCTCGATGATGGTGTTGGAACTAATTTTTTGCCGGGCGAATGCTTATACTGTACTTTTATTCGAATAAATTACTAGATAAATTTAACGCACCAGCGAAATAAATAAATATCACGGATGCTCTTGGTGTAAGCGAATTGCAAGGCACCATTGAAACTGTACAGTCAAACTGTCAAACGAGAACTGTCAAACCCATGTTTACCTTTTTTTTGCGTGTCATACAGGGGTTTTCGCTACTTCTCAAGACCTGGCAATTATTTGCATTTACATATGCATTTGAATTGTTTTTAAAATTTTGAAATTATGAAATATTTAAAAATATAATCACTTCGATAAATATGAGCATTTTTTCCTTCAACAAATTACTATATTATAAATGGTATACACAAAACCGGCAAAAAGGGTTAGAATTCGGTAGGTTATTTAAAATATGGAAATCAAAATACAGTCAGGCAGCGCTCTAGCAGCAATCGAACACGACATCGAACATGAAAAATATATGGGATTTGACATGTTCGATTTGATAAACAACAAATCGAACATGTCAAATCCCATACATTTTTCATGTTCGATGTCTTGTTCGATTGCTGCTAGAGCGCCGGGTCAGTATTCAATAGTTGAACGCTTTTTAGTTGGCATGCTTTTTAGTTGAACGCTCGATAGTTGGCCGACAGTTCAATTAAAAAGCATTCGTTTGTATGGGAAAACCAGTTTTTGAAAATTTCACAAAAATCTCACGGCCTGCCGGGAAAAATTTCATAATTTTTTTGTATGGAAAAACGTGCCAACTAAAAAGCACATATTCGATAGTTGGCAGGGAATCGAAGTTCAACCAATGAGTTTAGACTGTAGCTCATTTGATTTCCTCATTCTGAAATCTGATTTTTTTAAATTGAAAAGAACAAAATGAAAGCTCCATACCTTCACTGGTTTCCTCAAAAGATGGCGTATTATAATTCATCATTATATTGCTGTCCTTTTCTTACAATGTGTTTCGACAACCTTCATCTAATCATGACCAATATAGCCTCCCTACCAGCATTAAACGGCTTTGAAGGCATTCAGAAGGCATTTAAGGCCTTAGTCGCCTTAGAAGGCGAATAAAGATTTCAACCAAAACTTTCACGGCTGTAACGGGTTCTCTTCGAAATCTTTCAACTTTTTGATTCAACGAGAACATATAGCTTGCCACCATCTTAGCTTGTTTATATACTGGTTTTGCACCCTCACTGATATAACTGCCAAATAGAGCAGTGACAACGCTTTTGGTTCCGAACGTGAGATTCGATACCACGATTTACGTGTTATGTTCTCTTGCGTTAAGCTCTGAAATATTTCACTTTATTAAATATGGTAGGCATTATTCGGTTGTTAAAGACCAACCCGTTGAAAGGTGTTAATATATCAAACTCATTTTGATAACTTTTATTAGAAAAGGAGAAATGAGATACATATTTCTCCCATCCTGATAATGAAGGGTGAACATAGTGTAATTATTATGTTTTTTTTTAAAAAGGTATTATTTTAATTTCGCTTCACATAAATTTTGTTTAAAGTAATTATAGTAAGAAAAAATTAATTTAAACAGAAATAAACGCAGAAAAAAGATCATAAAAATCTGGATTTGAACACACGCTTTCTCGGTTCGGAACCAAAAGCGTTGTCACTGCTCTATTTGGCAGTTACATCAGTGAGGGTGCAAAACCAGTATATAAACAAGCTAAGATGGTGGCAAGCTATATGTTCTCGTTGAATCAAAAAGTTAAAAGATTTCGAAGACAACCCGTTACAGCCGTGAAAGTTTTGGTTGAAATCTTTATTCGCCTTCTAAGGCGACTAAGGCCTTAAATGCCTTCTGAATGCCTTCAAAGCCGTTTAATGCTGGTAGGGATGTATGAATGGTCGTGTGGTCAGATACGTGGGTATCGACACCAACGATCATTACTCAAATCTCACTTGCTTCAGTGCTGGTGGTTTTAAACAATCGTATCGCCGTTCTAGTTTTAGCGATGCATAACTTCAATGTGAAACCAAACAAAAGTACAGAGGGAATAAGAAAGCTCTCCTCCAAGCGAGGAAGCTTCACTGGTTGGGTATCCCACCAACAGATGGTGCCACCCGCTTTTGCCTATTTTTAGAATGCATCAGTCGTTTGCCGTCCGCTAAACGAAGTCTTTTTATATTCCGATTAGGTTGAGAGCTTGACTCGTTTAGAACCCGCCCAAATAGCCAGAATTGCTTAAGCAGCTCATTTTGGCACGCTAAAGATCGCTGCTCTAATTCGCCTTTTGCAGTAGATAAACAGCATCAAAGTTCTATGTGGATCTTTCAAACAGCGCCTAAGCAGCTTCCTTATGCCACGATGCCAGGGATTATTTTTCTTTGTGTTATATTTTCAAGCAAGCGTCATCGATGAAATAAACAACAAGATTTGTTTCGTTTAATCACATATGTATATTTTTAAATCTTTTGTATTGATGAATTACATAAAATTTTAAACAATTTACTGATATTTCACAATCACTTCACTCAATATTCATTCTTCAATTAACGAATCTAACTTGTGCAGCAGCAATGAGATTATTGCCGGCGTCCGTCTTTGACACTTTGACAAGAGCCACGTTGTACCGATGTCATGCATTAAAAAGCTATAAAGTTCCACCAAGTTCAGTACCCTTTCTTAACAAGCCTTCAAGTTCCATTATGAACCCTACACATAGTGCTCATCAGCCGCAAAGTTCCAAAGAGTACCATGTGCCTGTTAAAAAGCTCCATAGTTCCGCAAAGTACCGTCTATCTCTTAATCAGCCACAAAGTACGACATCGGAACGATTTTTTGTTAAACAGCCCTAAATCAGCTATAAAGCACGAGCTGGCTATTTGGGCGTTTAGTGGTCGTTTAGTAGATTTGCGGCACTTGGGAAATAAAGTATTATTTTCATCATTTTCGATGCTAAAATGGCTGAAATACTTGCACAATATATTTACCTATCAATTACAAAGTTTTTACAGTCCAGTTTAAGTAAAAAAAAAACATGTAAAAAAATAATATTTTCTAAAGCGGCTATAAACTGCTTGGAAAAATACTTTGGTCAGCCTCGTGAAAATCGAAATTACATTAGCGAGTACGGACAATATCCCCCGGCCTTTAGAATTTCGCTCGCCGACGGGAGGACCAAAATCTGTCGACCGAAAAAAGGAGCATTACAATGCGTTACATTTCATCTGGCAATTTTTTCGTTACGGTAGTTTTTCGTTGTGTCTAGCAGCGGCCTCAAAGTTGCCGATTACACGAGTAGCTCAGTTTCCGAAAGAGGATATTTTTGCTTGTCTTCATCAGGGTTAAAAACGTGGGATAATGTTACGACCCCTGTAATCAAATGAATCCGCCAAATTTGATCAACAAAGCAACAGCTCAGGACGCGGCAACAACATGCCTCAAGAATTGCGAGTTGTTCGTTGCTTTCAGTGCTTAAAATATCAGGCAAGTTGGAGGTTAATGCAATAGCAAATGAAAGTTTTTAAAATTGCGTTCGTTTTCTCTCAGGTGGACATTGTGAAAAAGGCCAACAAATGGGCGTGCAAAATGTGTGGCGCCAAACAATCGCTGGCGCGTGAATACTTCCGTGGAACGGGCCAAGATTGTCGAAGCATGGTGCAGCAACTCTCCGTCCGACACCTGGAGATGGATCAACGCGAAGCGGAGGTCGCTGAACTGGTGTTGCAAAATAAAATACAACTGCCCCAACCGACACAGCTAGATCCAGCTATGTTGCGAAATGGCACAAACGAAAGCACCAATACGACATCGAAAGGTCCGAGCAAGTGGGCCGCATTTCTTACAAAGGAGGAAAACGACGACCCATCAGATGCTTTGGACGCTTCTGAATCACTGGAAAACGTGTCCTGCACCACGTTTGACCGCGAACGTATCGGGTGTCCGGTGAAGCAGAGCAACGCATGGAGTAACTACCCAAGTGCTCAGCATGATTCGTTTGATAATGATGCACAGTTGGCCTTAAACATGGATGACATTTCTCCGAGTGATTTTTCTTCGAGCGACATTTGGAAAGCTAAACAAAAGAATCCCGTATTCTACCCAAATCGTTCCGCAAAGAGAGAGCAAAGTAATACAACACCATTTCACAACTACGGTGCTCAAAAAAGCTGGACTCAAGCTGCAGGGGCTAGCTCCATGCAACTGCCAGACTTTCATCGTAAAGGAAGCAGTAACAATCGTTCATTTAAAGATCGATCGGGAACGGTGCCAAAACCATCAACGGCCAATGCTGACCCACCGTCTGCTAGTTACAAACCATCGCAAATGCCATATAAAAGAAAATGTTCAGAACCTAGTGCCACAGCGCCGCTCATGAATTTTGGTAAGCGTTCGGCCAACGAAAGTACGTCAGCAGCAACAATCTCGAATACTCCATCTGGCAATAGCAAGGACAACAGATCACACCATTCAAGTCCACCTGGTAATGTATCCTCGAAGTGGGCAAAGTTCTTGCCGAAAGATGACGAAACGAACGAAAATACGGACAGCAATTTCATCATTTTTTGAACGCCGAACAAACATCCGGAGGGCGGAACACGGAAGCTTATCATGCGCGTGAAAGCAAAAAGCATTATTTTATTTTGCGTTCGCTAAAGAATCCAAATGTACACAATTAAACAAATAATAACGGTTGTCACAAACATTCCACCGTACATCACGTACTTATCCTCGACCAGCCTTCGTTCGATCATCTTCATCGTTTGGTTCGACAGGCCCAGCGTATTGCCAACATCGAGTATTCGTTTTCGTGCCCCCTTCAGGGTTTCGCGCTGGGTCCGTAGTCCGTCCAAAATGTTCGAGCCCGTCCAGATCATTTCATCCACCCCGCGGTGGGCGTTCTGCATCGAATTGTGATGCTGCAGCGAGTAATCGATATCGATCGACGTTTCGGAGTTGGCGGTGAACCGCTTGTTGAGCAAGCTTTCCCGCTCCGCCAGTTCCGTTTCGCGGCGCTGCTTCTTGTCCTGGTGCATCTTCAGCGCGGCCTGCAGATGCCGTATGTCGTACTTGAGCTGATCCACACGCATTTTCGCATTTTGACGCTGGGCCACTGGCACTTTGAAGAGCAGCACGTCCAATCGATCGCAGTTGCTGTAACGTGAGGAGCATTAGATGAAACATGTATGTGAGCATTAAAGGGACAAATGTGTCAGCTACTCTCCACGACGCTGAGCATTTGCACCATACCCATTTACTGTAGTGATTTTCATTTCGATGTCGTGTTCAATTTCACTCGACGCAAAGCGCGTATCGTTCAGCCGCTGGAAACATTGCTGCGTCTCCTGGATTAGGCTATTGGTTTGCATGTAAAGGGCTTCCATGCTGGCGGTTCTCCCGTGCGGGGAATGTTCAACCTGTCCGATGCTCAGTACTTGTATAACTTTTCGGCTCGGATAAATTAACACATTTGTTGCGATTCACACCGCAACATCGGCACGACTAGAACGTACTCTGCGCGAAATCAACACGCACACTGTTGTGACACGTAAACGAAAACGCAGTCAAACTGTCAAGCGAGAACTGTCAAATGCATGTTTACCTTTTTTTTTGCGCGTACCAAGCATCTGTTGAAGTTCGTGCGGCTCTGTTATTTTCCCTTTTGCAGTGCAAGAAAAGTACAGTTAAAATAATGGTCTGCGATAGATAAATGGTTGGCCTTCTGAGGCGTATAGATTTCCACGCAGACGAGTAACGCGTGAAGAAGCGGAAAATCAACTTGTTAAAACGATATGTAAAAACTAAGGAAACCATCTCGGTGCATCTGATTGATTACAGTGTTATCAAAACATCAGCTGATGAATTGTGATGATTTGAACTGCAAACAGGGGCGGTGATAAAGCTATGGTCGGGTTCTATTGCTTTCTGTATCCATATTTGTCCGCACCTGAATGAGTGTAAAAAAAGTGTAAAAAAAACCAGTGCGTTCGTGTTTTGGAGACGATCTCGTTGATTTCGTGGTAGGTGCAGTTTCGCATACGAAAAGTGTAGTGCCGTGCGTAGGAGACACCAAAACGACATGGCTGTGTCTAAGTTTAGGTGAGTCAGAATACTGTTTTGCTTTTCATTTGGTGTGAATTCTTCTTTATCTGCCTATATTATAAACCTTTCATGCATCGTACGTGTGTGCATTGGATATAAAATGTAAATTAGCTTATAGCTTATCGCTCTTTTACATTCTTGCTGTGCCGCCCATGCCATGAGTAAACGAACACCACCTCCTCCATGCGGTGCAATTGTATAATGGGGTGATAAAAACCTGCCAACCAATTTTCGCACATTTCGTTCCGGTTAAGGTTTACTACCACACCTATCATGAACAATGCGCTCCAACTACAATGAATAATGCGTTGTTACATAAGCAAACTGTACAATGTACTTTCCCTTAGAATTAGGGGAGATTTGAATACAGTTTGTGTAGCCCTCGGTTCATCGCGTCGCACCGCACGACACAGAACAATTGAATGGGCGCCACATAATTGCGTGCGCTTGGTAACGCGTGAAGGCGTTCGGGTGAAAGAATGTGTATGGCTGTAGCGTGAGGGCAGAAAAGCGTTTCCGTAGTGTAGTGGTTATCACGTCTGCTTCACACGCAGAAGGTCCCCGGTTCGAACCCGGGCGGAAACAAGTGTACTTTTTGGAAACAAGTGTACTTTTTTGTGTTGTATTGACGTGTAAATGTGTTTTTTTTTGTTTTCGAGTCGTTTAATTCATATTGATGGTTTGATTCTGTTTATTTTTTATTGTTTGATTGTAATAGTATCACATCTTTTAATTTGCATTCTATTTACAGTGACGTGGATGAATATGGCTTCAAACGGGAGGCAGATTTCGACTACCAGTCGTATGAAAACATCATGTCCAGCTACCTTTCCGTGCTTACAACACGCAGCATGCGCTGGCAAAAGTTTCTCCAGAGCGCGGACATGCTAAAGAATCGGTCCAAATTAAAGCGCTTCGTGCGCAAGGGCGTTCCGGGATCGCTCCGCGAAGAGGTGTGGATGAAAACGTCCGGTGCAAAAGACCTACAGCAAAAGGAACCAAATCTTTACCAGACGCTACTTACATACGAATTCGATCAGGAGATATGTAAGCAAAAAAGAACGAATGTAATGCATTTGTTAACATTTTCTAACACAAACTTCTTCTTCGTTTGCTAGCGGATCAAATTAAACTCGATCTTCCAAGAACGTTTCCGGACAATATCCATTTTGAGCAGTATCAGGTAAGCTTGTACAACGTTCTGATTGCGTTTGCTCACCACAATCGAACTGTCGGCTACTGTCAGGGGCTAAACTATATTGCTGGTAAGTAAAATTAGTCATGTGCCTGTTACCGCGATGGGTTTCTTCTAACAAATGTTTCACACTCTTTGCTATTAGGTTTATTGTTACTAGTGACTAAGAATGAAGTATCCTCGTTCTGGCTGCTAAAAGTGGTTGTTGAGAACATCGTACCGCTATATCATACAAAAACAATGGATAACCTCATTACCGATATTGATGTGCTGAGCGAACTAATCCGGCTGCGGGCACCTGACGTCCATCGGCACATCTTTGACTTGGGTAAGTGTACATGCAATGTTCCCGTGGAGTTTAATCAAAATTCTAATCGTTTCCGTTCATTACCTTTTAGGATTACCCTGGCCAGTGATAGCAACCAAATGGTTCATCTGCCTGTACGCCGAGGTAGTACCGACCGAGACCGTACTCCGGATATGGGACTGTCTGTTTCTCGAGGGCAACAAAATATTGCTCCGCGTGGGCCTAACGATCGTTGTGCGCTTACGGCAGGATCTGTTGGCGACTGACGACATCTCAACGCTGATCGGGCTGTTTCGTTCGTTGGAAAAATCGTACGTACTCATGGACTGTCATGAGTTCATGAAGAGCATCTTTAAGGTGCCGGGTAATTTACGCCGCTCCCAGCTGGATGTTCTACGGCAGCGGTTCTATACCGAACGGATGGCCAACAAGAGCAAAGGTTCCTAGGGGTTGGAGAGCTATATTCAGAAGAGATACAGACTGAATATAGTGTAGACCACAAAGTGCAGGCACGTGCGGCCCGTGAACCTACTTTTATAAGGGTGCTGTGGGGCGAAGTTTAAGCGCTCATATACTATTTTTACAACACGGACAACTGTTGAGGGGCATGTTAACATTTTTCCCGCGAAAAACTATTATTATTGTAGACACTACCAACGTACGCTTTAAAAACAAAGTGACAATTTTCTTTATAATTCATCCACACGATTAGTCATGGTTCGCTATTGTTTGTACAGAACACGGGATACACATTATTTTATTTTATTATTCTCATTAATGTTTTCTCATAAAAATATGGTTACAACGACTATTTGCGATCCATTTAACGCATTTAGCTAAAGCCAAATATTCGCCAATTTCATTTCATTTAATTTCCGTTGCTGTTTATGATCTGGGTTACACTTGAAAGGAATTTCTGTTAGTCACATCAAGTACCATTTGGTTCGCAATCATTAAATTATACACCGATACTCAAACAAAACTACATAATCTTTGATCCAATTTTTAATACCTGTAGAATAGTTGTTTACCAAAAACCCATTTCGGCATAAGAAAGAGTACCTTATTATACGCTACCACGAAGCTATTAAAGAATTGTAGCTAACGCCCGTATGCATTCATATGCAAAACTGCCAGATAGTAGAATAGCTCAAACGTTTACACGGTAAACAGTAAAACGAACAATAATATCATGGTGCAGCTTATATCATATTTTCTGCGTTAAAAACATGCATTAACATTGATAATAAATATTGAATTTTACGTAAACTCATTTGCAGGGTTTCCTTTGGTTGGCGATAGTGCTTAACATGATGACATTGCAGTCTCTTTTGTTTGTACAAAGATATTTTACTACACATCGTTCTTTCAGATATATTATTAAGGGTCTCTTGACAATACGGCTAACCACGCTAAAAGTTTTGAAAGTTAATAAGCAAATGATTAAGCAAATACCGTAAGAAATGGTACAGCTACACCCGCCTTAACGATTATTCTCGTGGGCAATTATTTTTGGCATACTCATATCTCTCAATCCACATCGGAGGTGTGCCATAATACCAAGTCAGCAAACAAGTTTCAACAGGAATTTAAACATTAAATGCACAGCATTTGGAACGTTCGCAGGGAAATGTGTTGATTCGGAAAGCCCTTAGGTTCTTGAATTAAGAAGCGCATGCAAACATAATTAGTATTATCAAAAAAGGAAGCAACATTCATAAACTAAGCTTGCCAAAACATCCAACTTACAGCTGTCCAACTTTTAACCACCATTTAATGAACCCGCTAGAGCATTCGATGATTAGCACACCGCGCTTGACACGAAATATGGCACGAAACATTCGCAACAACTTCTTCCAACACCTTTGTCTTCTTCAAGATAGTAGACAAGATAGTCCACCGCAAACGATGGGTGCAGGTTTTCTGACACGGCATGTTTTTACTTTTTGCTGTTATTGAGTCCCATCGGTAGGTGCACCTAGACCCACATGGGGAAGTCACATGGGAAATGCGAATCATTTAGTGCAAAGGCATCGGACGCAAGTAACGACCGCAATGGAAGGAGTTACAAGGTAGTAGGAAAATCGGCTGACTCATTGTTCGTAAATTTGCAATATGAACGGGTAATTTTGAGTGAGAGCAACCCCTTAAGAATTTATTCTCTTTCCACATAAATATAAAAGCACCCAAAGGGGTTTTTTTTGATAATGAACTTCAAGTAATGATGTAATGGTAAGCTGTTGTTAGTGCCATGACGGACAAAACTGCAGATCTCCAGAGAAAGTTAACCAATGTAATTAATCATTCATTTTCATTGTCATCATTTCATTGTTTAATAATAACCGATATAAAATGCATCGTTTCTAATTTACGAAGAATATTTTAACCTTTCTAAATAATATTCGTACAATTAATAGTGCGGCTAATGTCAGTATTAATATAATATAAATTGTAAATTTGTCAATCCATTCTTGCATTGCCTTAATGTTGCTGTTTTTTGCATGTTGTGCACTGGCAATTTGCGTTGATTTCTCATACCGGGCTTTTCAGGTAAGATTAAAGAGGGTCTTGATCGCTTTAGTTGCATTGCATTCTACATGTACAATTAATTTTATGATATTTTTGAAGACATCGTGCTCCATGATGGCGATACTCGAGGCTCCTCAAAAGCGGACCTACTCCTACTCGGTATTCTGCATTCATACACTTAATACAGTAGCAGTGAAAGGCACAACCACGTCTTCATCAGTGGACATGTAATGGTTCAGATATGTAATTAGAGTAAAATATGATAATTCATCACAAAATGCATGCCCAGAAATGCCTTCATTTCATCAAAGCTGACTGTATAAGTTCTTTTATTTTGTGAGGCGTATTTGACACTTTCTTGTATAAGACACTAACTCATGTGTGTAACTTCCATGAAAATGTCCATGGACAACACATACCATGGCTGTCAGATAATGTATTTATGCGTCCAAAATCATTCTCATTTTAATTGAATGTGCGACGTTCTTTCCCCACGGAAAATATAAATAGTCTCTGAAGTATCTGAACAGATGAATGTTGAGTTTTGATTTGCTGTTTCTTGGACAGAATCTTCAATTCCAACAACATTAAATCCATTTTCTATATCTTGAACTATCTTGAGTTATGTACTGCTGATTTTCTTATTCTAATAGTACAACAACTTCTTCATCACTATTATTTGTCAATGGTAACTCATGCAAAATTTCATGCGCTTTAGTATGAAGCTCTCTGCACCATTTATTTTTAGCAATTACATCAAATAAACGAATGTACATAATATAAAAATACAAGGAAACCATACAATATCACAAACCCCTACATATTATAACACTATTACAAATACACCCGATATGAACCATAAAAGCACCCGAATGAGTCATAAAATTAAATTATACTAACCATACAATGTAAACACATGATAAAACACAGTTTTCTGTTTGATTTCCTAATAAACTTCCAAAATATTTACAATTCAACCCATGATTTATTTGGTTTTGACACAATACATTTTTACAGTTCTTCTTCGTTTATTCGAAGACATTTTTCGCCATCGCCAAACATTTAATTTTGACGTTTCATTTAAAAAATATCTTTTCTATTATAATTAAACAATTGGGAAGGGGTAATAGAGATCGTTCATTATGACTGAAACGCACCATACCTTTTAAAATGTTCTAAACCAATTCCTTGTCTCTGATTTAGTACCATCAGTAACTTACAGTTTCAAAATATATACCATCGTCCACTAAATGTTTGAATATAAACGACACATGATGGTCACCGGAAAGCTGACCATATGGCGACCATGTCCCACAGTTGCGTGTTTTTCAGCGGTACGGTTCATTGGAAAAAAAAAACAGAAAACGCTGCATGCGCATGCAACTCTGAATGTCTAAAATGTTGCTCCCAAGGCACCCATAAACGGTTATCAAACAAACGATGTAGAACCTCGCGAACAAAACCGAGGATTTTTGTTCCTCAATGTTCAGCTTACCCGCACAAACGAATGTAGCTTCCCGTTTCTTCTTTGTTTTGGTGTGTTGTTTCTGCATCTTTATGCTTTCATACGAATGATTTAATTCCTCCTGCGGGCTCAACCATAAAGCCCTGTGCGGATTGAGACAGACATCTTCCAAAATACAGCACACGAACAAAAAACAGGTCAAGTTTGATTTGGGAGGAAAAATGACCCACACCATACCCTCCAAATGCAATGCAACTATGCTGCTGCCACAATTCTTGTCACATTTTGACGCGAGTGTGGCTAAACTTGGCCAATTGGATGGCATGTTGCTGGTGTGTGGGGCTTTTGAGCAATGTTTAATGAACGCAGCCGAAGCTAATTTCTCAACCCGCATACACCCGCACAAACTTAGTGGATGCCATTTGGTACAGCTGTCGGTCAAATATCGCGCATCCACTCGTCCTCCACCTCACCCACTGGACATTAGGAATACCGGGTGAAACACAAACGGTTCCCCATCGCTTATTCATGTGTTCCACATTTGATGTGGCAAAGGCACACGTGGGTAAACCGTTGCAATTTGTTGGTTGTATACACTGTTGTTGCGTGTAAATGATGTTTCACTTAAAATATTTAAACGTGAATGGTAACAGCGCGTAATCTAATGGCTTCAAAGTAGGTCAAATATGTTGCTGCAATAACAGCAAGCAAGGCATCCAGTTTAATGTAATAATTGCAACGGTTTTCATAATTATTTGCTCGAAACCTTACGTTGAGGCACATTTGTTTTCCATAATTTGATATTATTTTCTATAATGCGATTGTAAACACTATGTTGTACATTATGCTGATGTAGAGATGTTATTAATTTGCCTTAAAAATGTCGTTGTTCTCTTAACTCCTTGCATTGACAAAAAAAACTTGTATTGTACGTTACTAGTAACTCTAAGTGGTAGCGGGTAAATGAAAATGTTAAACACGTTGAATTACCAAACAAAAGATAATTTAACTCGTTTACGGATTTTTTTTAAACTTCTCTATTTTCTACCAAATTAATTTTTTTGAATGCAGCTTATTTCCGATAAATTCACGCTGTTAGCGTATCGTAGAAAATTAGAAAAAAGTAATAAAATGTGTTAAATATATTCAATTTTTCTAGATTTGTCTATTATAGTTTATTTATTACGGATTTTTAATAACCTATCTCCGATGCCTTAAATTCCATACTAAACTTAAACATAAACCTACCTAAAACTGAGTTTTGTACGAAATATAACAAAAAATCTACTTTTAAAACACTCCAACACACGCTCTTATCAAAATCGAAAACAATTACACACATCGAAGGCCATAATTGAATGCAGTTGAAATCCGTCCCTTATCGGCAAGCTAAATCGCATACAATTAATTCACTGTAACGACACACATACACACACACATGCATATTTTGATACGGAACCGTTCATAACAGCATTGAACTATGACAGTGCAGCAAAATGTTGGCTATTTGTGAAGGGAATGCAATACTCTGCTATTGCATGTTATTGAAAATCTTTTTCCACCTTCCCACCATTGCCCTGTATGTTTATTTCACACATTCCGAACCCGTGCTCCCTGCTTCAAAATAAGCTTATCGAGCTTCCGGGAATGTATCATTTTTCATATCATGCTCCGTGTTTACCCCCTCGCTTGAAGGGAGACAACTTCCGCCAGGCCCAGGAGTGTAACGTGTATCGTGGAAAATGGGCAAAATTTTCCAAACCTTTCCAGCTCCTCTTTCACCTTCTCTGCGATCCCTCCGGTGCCGGCACAAATACCTTCATAGTGGCGCGTATCACGAACGATGCATATTGCTGCGCCATTGCAGAGTGACAAAGGCCGTTGCGGTATTGTCGCCCACCAGTCGTATGTTTATTAAATTTTACACATTTTATGAAATTCTCAGCACCCGCATATCCCCGTTGCCAGAAGCGTTTGAGACTTTGCCCGTATGTAGCGTTCGTTTGACATATCGGGTAGCAGTAACAGAATGTGAACCATTCCTAACTACCCACTGCTTCGTTGCGCACATATATTGTATAGCTTCGGGTAAACCTTGGGCGCCTGATGGATTCCTGAGCATAAATTAACATTCAAGCTCATCACACACTAGAAACATCGGTCATCTGGCCAGGTACAGGCTCATATTTTTTCATTTTTTTTATTTTATACAGGTACATGTCTGCTATATTTTTATTATGATTATTGTGAAACGACTTAACAACATGCGCGTCATGGGCTCAAGCCCCAAATAGACCGTGCCGCTATACGTAGGACTGACTATCCTGCTACGGGGGTAATCCACAAGTCACTGCAAGCCAACCCCACAAGTGATACAGGCAGGCCTTGACCGACAACGGTTGTTGAGCCAAAAATAATTGCTAAAAATTAAAGTCTCCATAGAAATTTACGTATTTCTTACTTTCCATATCGCGGTAATAAACTGGTGTAACACACAAAAAAGGTTACGCAGACAAACAGTGATAAGGTTTGCTATTAAAATGTATCCGTTGCTGTTGCTGCTGCTGCTGCTGCTGCAATCAGATAAATGAACGTTTAGCCCACACCGTAACTGCTGCTAGTGAATGGGTCTAGTGGCGCGGTAATGGTTTCGCATAGCAAGATGCAAATGCGTTTTCGCATTGCCGAGCTCTTGCATGCCATCGCTCTCGGGATATTGTCATCACGGGAGCATCCGCCCACGGTCATCCGCTTACGCTGTCGTGTATGCTTTTTTTTGCATTTTAAATATGAGCCGACCAGCAAGACGGTAGCGCAAATATGTATGCCACTATTTTGATCTATTTTTTCTGTTGAAGAAAATCATTTAAAAATTTTATATAGTACCTAAACAAAGCCAGAAGCTTCTGCACTGCTGCATTTATTGCCTTATCTCTCCACTGTGTAATTAATTAATAATAGTACGTCCCACCAAAGATAACCCAAATAAGATACATCGTTTGTAATTAGCTTTTATCACAACGAACTTATCGCCCTGACGGATGCAACGATATGGTTTTATGCTTTTTAATTACTTCCATACTTGTGACTTTCGTTCACCGTAATTTGTCATACCTTGCCGTATAACTGTGAGTTGTTCGCTCGTTAACGGTACTGCTGATACTGAGTTGGTTTCGTAATAACTTCTCATAATATCCTTCGTCAGCTCCTCGGTATGGGCGAAACATACCGAAAATAAAGGATATACTAAATGGCACATAATAAGATTGATTGCGGCAATTGTTTCTAAAGCAACGAAGGAGACGGTTTCATCGGTATTGCCACACTAACAAACGGCACCGGACGCAGCTGGACGTTGCAAAAAAAAACTTGCAAAATATTAATCCCCACCGGCAGGGAAGTTAACATAAAAGCGAGTACACGACTTCGTGCCGTTTTCGAGATCATCAATCAGCATTATGCTGCTGAATGTGTACTGCGCGTATGTGATATTCGGACATTGTACGGGGGGGGGGGGGGGGGGAGGGGAGTGGGAGGGGGAGGGAATAATGAGTTCAGTTTCTGTCCAATCGTTAAGCCATTCCAATTGGGCAGCCAACATTCCTTTCCTACAGATACAATTACAATAGCAATTCTTCTTTTAGTCCGAAGAGAAGCTTGTACGCACACAGCGCCACTTCACTTGTGGCAGCGTTATGTCTTTACTGTAGGTTTTTGTTTCGCACAGTTTGGGAGATAAATGCAGGGTATTTTATTTTGGGTTGGAAAGAATGCTGAAGTAGATGCATGAAACTAATTTACATTCTTTCTTTTCATTAATAAATTGCGAGCATATTGATGTTCAAATGAAAATGTTCTTCCTTGGCTGGTAAAACATCACGTAGTGTCCCCTTGTTTGGCTTGGAAGTAAGGAAAATGGAAGTAAGTATTGCGGAAGATAAATGCTATTACAATGAAAAGCAGAAATAATAAGTATAAATCGAACATGCAATAACATGGTTATGAGAAATCAATCAATCATTGGAGATATCAATACTCAATATCGCGGTTTCAAATAAAACGTAGAAGATTAATTCTACTATGCAGACCCAAGGGACTTGAGTTCGGGAACTCTTAAATTCTGGCCAAGTTTAACAGCATACGATTTGCATGATTACTGTCAATCACACGCAATATTTGTTCACGCATAACATCTTACAGGCTTGCTCAACATTCGTTATTTCTTGAATTATTAAATGTTAATTTAAATCGTCCTTGTTACATGGATCCTGCTCCAATCTTAGGCAATCCTGAGCCTTGAAGATATTGTAAAGAAAGATGGTGAACAACTGCGATATTTTAGGTCGCTTTAATGTGATGAAGTGCAGTTTGGTAGCCATTGCAACGACAAACAATAATTTAACGATCAGCTCCATATATTGCAGTAAATGTAAGCTCACCAGTTACCGACGAGTTGACTATTCCATTCATACGGTATCGGATCCAGACAATAAAGTTCCGTTAAGCTGTCCAATCGGGTTGGAAGATAGTTATCACGTTTAATCGCTTTAAATCGGGAAAATGATTAGCAAATGTTGTTTTTAATATTTATTTGTATATTGCCGGTCTCGTAGTACAGTCGTCAACTCGTACGACTTAACAACATGCCCGTCATTGGATTAATCCTCTCAAATAGACCGCGCCGCCATACGTAGGACTGACTATCCTGCTATGGGGGGGAATCAATTAGTCACTGAAAGCGAAGCCCACAAGTGGGTACAGGCAGGCCTTGACCAACATCGGTTGTTGAGCCAAAGAAAAAAAAAGAAAAAAAAAATCCATTAATGGCTTACATCGTCTGTTTTGGCAACTTTGTTCCGTAAGTTTTATAAAGGTTAATTACAATGATAACAATTTAAATACAACAATAATCTATTTGTATTAATAATGTTTTAGTGAACTTTAAAGAACCATCAACAAACAAAAAAACATCATAATATATTGAATAGTTAGGCAACATATTATATCCACCGCTGCCTATGTCAAAGAATCTCACAGCTGGGTAAATGGCCTAAAACTGTATGTATGTTTGTTACACTTACCTGTCACTATACGTTTGCAAAAAAAAGTTACGATTGTTCGGATACATTCGGTTACGGAACTGTATTTTATACTCAAACCACACACACACACACACACCCAGGTAAATCCATTTTTATCGGTATTTTGTTTTTATTATTTGCTTCATTTCTATACCTTTCCTTGTCCCAACACCTTCACCGCCCACCGGTTTCCGGTCAATTGATTTATAAATACGTGTTCTGATTTTTGTTCGCCCCTACCCAAACTTTGTGATCAATCACACCTGCCCGTTTTCTACATCTTTCTCTCACACTCTTCTCCACTCTGTAGTGACCATCCTTTCTTTCTGTTGGGAGAACATTCCACCACCTGGCTAACTATCGCTATCCCCATCCCGTAATTCGTTCGATCGGTTAACTCCACAACATGGTGGTTGTTTTGGGGCTTTTTTAATGTTTGGTTGTGTTGTTGTTGTTGTTGTTGTTGTTGCTGTAGTTTTTTTTTACAAAAGAGCGAAAAAATGTGTTTTCCTAACTTATCGACTAAAAACCATATGGTCACACTGTCGCACCATGCTCCCCAGTGTAGTATGTTGCAGCACATTGCAACGGTTATTAGGTCATAACGATACACCGACGCAAACGACTGCAGTGAATGCTGCACCGGGAAAGGCAGCTTATCGCACCCAACGTCCCACGTCCTTCTCTATTTTACCGAATTTTACTTTTCTCTTCCCGGGCTAGGCAATAATGCACGCGGAGAGAATGGGGAGAGTTTGGGGTGTTTTTTTTTCTTTTCCTACACTGCATCATGGGTTCCGGGGTGTTTCATATTTATGTATATTATATAGTTTAGCTACACCTTCATCGTACATCTTGGCTCACAGTGAATATTATCTAATACGTTATGTGGAGGAGGAAGAGGAGGAAAAGGAGAACGGGTGGGGGATAAAGTTCAATGCATTCCCCAAAGAATGACCTTGACGCATAATGGTAGCTATGGAGATGGCTGTAGGGGAACGAGTTTTCTTTTTCTAGTCGGCGTGTGTATTACGGCTACGGTTGCTGGTAGTTGATGGCGCTCACTCGCCTGTTTTGTTCAGCTCTAACGAGTTTGGTTCACGTTTTGGTTTGCCTCGTTTTGACTAGCCTGACCGCTTGACCCATGGCTTTGGTTTTGGACAGGGGCGGGACAATAATGCTCCACCTAGACTGGGTTAATTGTGATAATGTTTTGCACTACTCATCTACTACCGATACATACGTTTGATTTGTTCGTTCTAGTGTTTATTTTCCTTTATACACATGCACTTATTTTATAGTAAATTGTTTCTTTCCTCTTCTTGACGGCGCACCGCTTAAGTTTTGGTTTATTGTTTTTTTTTGTGTTTTTTCTTCTTCTTCTTGTCTTTTTGTTGCCGCTACTCTAGCAGTGCGCTTCCAATTTCAACCGTCTCCTTATGTTTGGTATCTACTGACGATCAACAACATATATCACGTATCATGTATGTGTTTGTTTCAACGGTAGCATCTATGTTGGTAGATTGCACATAGTTTTCTTTTGTTTACTTTCTTCGCTTATCTACTAAAAAAACTGACGAGCTTTGAGCCACTCATCATACGAGATTGTTTTTGTTTTCGCTCTTGAAACGTTTCGGGCATTTGTGGCAGAGGACGGCAAAGGATGCGGAAAAGGAAGATGAGGAGGAAAGAGGAATGTGGTGTTGGTGGTGAGGGGAAAAGGTGTAACAAGAAATGACGCGTACAGCCGTATGTTGCCTGGTTTGCTGTTTTGCTACTAACATTTTACATGTTACTTCTCGCACACCCCTCGGTGCTATTGTTGCGGAAGATTGTTTTCCCCCCTGCGTACGGTTTCCAATGTTGGAGTGGTGTATTTTATTTTATTTTCTCCTTGCTGTGTCTCTTTGGGTACTATGTTTTCCCATCGCGCCACCCATCTATCGGCAGTCGTGCTTGCGGTACCACTCGGTACCGTTGTTATTTGGGGTTTGCTTCATGATTTACCGAGCACAGAAGAGCTACAATTACATGTACGTCTTACTAGTCTTTTTTTACGGTTTTTTTCCTTTTCTTGTTTCTCCATTTTATTTATTTTCTTGTTTTGATCACGATCACTAACATATTTTCTTGCGTATTAGTTTTTACATTCCATGCAAAATCGCTTTAATTTTATTGTTGTATGTTTTTTTCTTCTGTTACTGTTGTTAGTTTATATAATGAAATTGTTTCATTGTTGTTGCCGCTCCTGCTGTCCGTTGCGCATTCGTTTTACCAATTTTAAAACATTTGAAAATATTTCCCCCTGTAATGATTTCTATCCTCATATCGCTTGTTTGGTTGTGTTACTGTTTCTTACGCTGGGTGTTTCACCTCGTGGGTGTTGCCAATTGCTTATAAACTTCCCGACAAAACGGGCCACCACCGGCCCGCTGCCGAAGGTGGAGTGTGTTGTGGCCACCCGTGGACGGCGACACAAACAAGAAGAACACTGTAAAAATACACCCGTAAGGGTGTTGCAGTGCAATTGTTTTTTTTTTTGCGGGTTAGAAATGGTTTTGTTATTTGGTTCGCAAACTTCATCTACCCCAAACTGCACAAGTTTATTTTTCTACAAATCACCTGTGCATAGTAAGTCGCGTCCACTCACGCGCGCATGTGCCTATGGGAAGAATTGTCTTTTGCATCTGCATGACTGCCCTAACCATCTATAGAACAGTACAGTTTTTTATTTTTTAAATTTTACATAAACAAACGCATATACCATGCAAAAAATGTCACCGTCACTTTCGAGTTTGGTTCGAGTTTTTCAATATTCGTTCGATTTATGTTTTAAGGCCAATTTCGCTCGCTTTTCCTTTTTGCGTTGCTTACTTTGCTTGGTTGTTTTGGTACGTTCTAGCGAAAGTTACACTGTTCAACACACAGTTCAATGATTTAATCGTGTAGGTTGTATGTTTCATCGCGCTCTTTACCGAACCCTCTCTCGCTCTCTCTCTCTTCAGTGATTGCTATCAAGGATAAATTGTATGATCTTGTTGGAATGTTTCCGTGCGCGTTCAAAGCGGTTACGTACTAAATGAAACTAACATTATGTTAAATCATATTCCATAGAACTGGGGCCATCTTGTTCCCATAGCGAGCATTGTGTGTGGATTTTGTGTAAAATGATCAGTGGGATACTGTGAGTTTACCTGCTGTGTTTGTGTTCGGGTACTTCATTAAGAGTAGAGGAAGCCTTAAGGGTTTATCATAAATGGTAACGAATGAGGATCAACTGTTGCATCCAGTTCTCACAGTACTCAGCATAAACGGTGTAACTAATGGCTCTAAAACAACTCGTCTACGGGTGAACTGCATCGACCATACAATGTTTACTATTGAATTTCTACCGTACAGTTTAACGCAAATAATGGTTATCATCGGGTCTTGGTTCAATAGTTACTCTTGCACTACTCTAGACATCATGTACATATCTCGGTATAGAAACGATAGAAAAGGGTATTCAGTGGGATTTTACGATATTTTATAGGTGCTTCGGGATCATTATTATCATTAACGTATCTAGCGTTCTTCCTGTTGTGGTGTTGTATTTGGTTTGTGTATTTTGCGGGAGTTTTCAGTTGTCCATTTATTAAATCAATTAAATTGATAAGACAGTTTTGTTTAAACCTAAAATATTTTAACAAAATATCCTGAACGAATAAAAGCTTTCTTGAGATGCAGCTATTGTACGGTGCGAGAGTGCTTAAGATAAACCAATCAAAGATAGGTAACAATCGAAAGTAAAGGAATAGATACAACGCGATGCTCTTCCAATGATGAATAATCCAACAAAGGCTCGAAGTGCTATTTTTTTCAATTCCAATATTATGGAGAAACGAGAAAAGAAAAAGAAAATAATAAGTTATATCGCAATGCAAAAACAACGCTCAGTGATAACCATTCCGAGGCAAAGGGGTACACTCTTCCATACGTGCACTGTTGATGTTATCTTTAATCAAATTTCAAACCATTTGACAGTTGATTGGACTGCTTCGGATGTCGGAAGTGAATGCAGACGAACGGCGAATGCGCGTCTGTGTCGGGTTAATTTAATTACACTCGTCCATTCGATTCCCGTAGCGCTTGTGCAAGGCTGGTGTAGCCCGAAACGCAATTTGCAACCTTTTAGATCTTTCCCTCTACCACCCAGCACAATCCAAACAGTTGTCAGCGAGAGAAGAGAAGCATACAAAAAATAGAATAAAAAAGACAACGAGATCGGTTTGGCCTCGGGAGAGTTGGTTGATTTTGATGATGACGAAAGTTACGCTGCTCGGAACCGTTCTCCCCAGCAGATGTTTGTCAAGCTCTAACAGGTTGTGTGAGATACTCATCAAGCGGGGAGAGTAAAAAAACCAGGACACAAAAAATAAATAAAACAGTGAAACACAAAACAAAAAACCTATATCTATAACCGTACCCGTGCCACTGAGGCAGGAGGTTTAGAAGAAGCGGAGAAATAAACCAAAGCCACAGGACTCATAATGGCCCATAAAATGAACGCTCGCATGGGATGGCGCGATTGGAGGACAGTTTATTTTTGCGCGCAACGTACTGTAAAATGGCAATAAATACGTTTGTTTGAAGTTCGTTACAAAACGCACTGCCTTGAAGTTGGTTCGATCGAGGCTGTTTCAAGCATTCGGCGCAGAATGTTGCTTTTCCCGTAGGAACATAGTGTTTAGCAGAATTGTAAGCAGAGCACAATTAGGCCGCTTCTAGTCATTCCTTGAGCTCGAAAAGGCTAGGAAATCGTTGTAAATGTGCAACGCCCAGACCAGATTTACCACTGTTTTTTTAGTCAGTTTGTTAGCTTACCTTTTCAGGCATTTTCCCCTCCCTGACGTCAGTAGAACCGGAGTCAACCGGTTTACTGATCAATAATGGAAACATGTCGATGCTCACCACCACTGGATCGAATCTCTCCCGCTTTCGGTAGAACCACACGGTAACCACGGGGGTGGTGCTGAGGGTGTTTTTGTCACATCCAGCCTAAGCTTACCCTGAACGACTGACCATATCTGCCCACCGCTAGCGATGCCGAAGCTTTGGGCACGCAATGTGAATATTAAATTAGAACCACTATTAAATATAAATAAACGCTCCTACCTATTGGACGCGAGCACCCTTTGCCCTTTGATCTCCTTTTTCTGGAAGGGAAGTGCTTGGTACGATTTTTATCCTGCGCTTGCCTGTGTTAAAATACATATTGAAGAGCGTGGTGCCGTTCAGCGCGCCGGCAGCGTGTATAATCGGTATAAAAGTTTAAGTATTTCACCCGGTGTGGAAAACTCCAACCACGCTGCATGCTGGGAATCGTCCGTCACAGAGATATTGGGGGGAGAGGTGAATTATTCAATAGTGTTGATATTTTAAGCCATCGATGTTAAATATTACTATCATATCCGTTTTTTTATTATTTCGGAATGGAATCTGCTTGTAAGCTTACTTTCTTTTCCCTGAACGAAACAGACATTGCAGCCAGCCTTCCGGCTACGGTGTATCTGCATGCTTTAACAGCACCTCCAAAATGCTTCCGACAGCTAATAATAGACCCGGAGCCGGCAAGCGGAATATGCGTTGGCTTTCGTGTCTTGTATTTCCCGCTTGCTAGTACCACGGACAAAAATCCGAAGGAAAATCTCTGCTGAAAAAATAATCACACAAAAGCAATCAGACAATCCTTCCGACGGAAATAATCGTTAAATAATAGAGTACACGTGGGTTGCTGCGGTCGGCAGCACTGTAAGGTCGAATCAATTGATGCCCACTGCTGCCTCTTCCTCCTCTCACTGAAGCATCCAACTTCGAAGCTATCCAACTGTTCCGCCTGCTGAATTATGGCTGCAGCATTGGCTGTGTTTGTCGAAAGGTTGAACGCATCAGAGTAAGACCTCCCCCCACACCGGGTCCCGATTACACTTAGTAAAATCGACATCAGTCAATGCAGGTCATCGTGCAGGTTGGCCTGTGTGAAATCGAATGCTGACCTACTGTCTGCTCGCCGGCACTTCGGGGCTGCATTCGCCCCGATGCAACCCTGAAGCGAAGCGTCTTACGAGCAGTGAAGGAAGCAATCGATTACCGATTTGCAGCTCGATGGTCAAGGCACGGTTTAAGTGGTTTTAACGAAACTTTCAATGCCACAATAGACGCTCACCAAACCCCACGATGTGAAGGTTGCACAGTGCACACAATGGGGAGCTTTTGTTAGGAGATGGATCCCATTGATTTCTGGGAGCTTTCAGAACAAGGGAAAGCATTGCTGTTTGTATTGATTGCTCGGTAGGGCGTTAGAAACATGTTTCTAAAAATGGAAAACACGCACACTCACACACTCTATCTCTCTCACACACACACAAACAAACACACAATGGAATATGAGTGTTTTTATCGAAAGAAACCGTTCAATCAAGAGATACGTTTAATTAAACTTGTTTGATAAACATTTTTCTTTGGACCTATTATTAGCGGTCCTTTTTCACTGTGACCCCAACGGATTATAAGAACGGCGTAGGACCCGATTTCAATAACTCTAATGGGTACGTGAGCTTGAATAATTGAGCAGGCGTGTCTCGCACCACCACTACAGAGCTTGCAATGTTCCAGTACTCGCAGACTACACCAACGTAGTACTAAATATTTCATCGTAACCAAAGTTGTTTGCAGGGAGAAAGTGGAAGACTAATCCACCCGTATGACAAATTTCGATCCACCCTATGGATTGGGATGGGTTGATACTTCCAATTAGTACAAATTAAGGGGTAGTTTTATAATTTGGACAAATAAACGCTCAACTTTCTCCCCAGCACCCAGCAGCACGACAACGCGGGAAAAAATTGGGGTGCTTTCAGTATAATTACACCTTCCGTTATGGACTACAATTCAGCCAAAGTAAACAGTGTACGGTGCACTGCGGGAAGGGTTATGATTATTTCATCGTAAACCTCAATCATCTTCCATCGTTGGTGTACGGCGAACATACGGTACCTCAAAGCCACTTTCGAACAACGAGCTCCGTCGAATGCATCAATAGTTAAACAATATCAAATGGAAGCATCAATTAGTTTGATGGATTGAGCGCTGGTCACACGCACTGAACTCTGGTTAACTCCCTGGCGTTAGGATGATTTAGAAAATAAGGCAAAATTAACTCACCAAAAGGCGTAACACGTTCCACTAGCACTGTCGAAGCGTGGTACGACAGTCTTTGTAACAGTGGCCAAATTGCCACCCGTTGCCATGACATGGCCATGGATGCGTAATTAACTTTCCAAAAGTTCAATTATGTCGTAAAATAGTGTCAAACGAAATTGCTTCATTATCCTGCACCTTGCCGTGTACGCCAGACGAACGTGTCGTATAGTTTTTGGTTTTGTTCGGTGCTCCGGTGCTTGTGTTCAAGCCAATTTCGTACAGAATACGTCTTGTAAATTGGCAGAATAACTTTACGTTTCCGGCAGTTGCTGTCGATGGGATAAAATGTAAATGAACAAATACTCCGTCAAACGTGTTCTCGCATAGCACAGTAGCAACAGAATGTAAATAAAATTAAAAAAGCGATGCATACATTAAATTAACACGCCAATTTGAAACACTCAACAGTCGCGCTGCACCACCGTTCGAACCGTTGCTGATTACGCGTTTGTTTTCGTTTCGCGTTGTACATCCTTTCCCACACAACTTCGCACGATTGCGCTGTGCACAATCAAGCCTAAAGCTCGGTATGACCTTTCGCTGGCTGCGTTCGATCACGTGGAATGGTTTAATTTGTTGGGTTAACAACGTCCCGATTCGTACGTTGACCAGCAGCAGGTCAGCAGGTGTCGTACGATACCGCGACACCAAGGCTCGAACGGGTAGCCAGCGAGTTGCCGGGTTTCCCTTTCTCCGTCGTCTGTTGTTAGTGTAGCTCGTGCTGCAAACGCTTTAAATCGTTGAAAACAATGAATGACCTGTCCGTGTACACGCCTTGAACATGACCACAGAACACAGCGCACGATGCGCAAGAAGGGTGCGACGATGTGACGATTGGCGAGGGCAACAGATGACTTTTGGACAGTTGACATTCAGGCACGCAAGGGACGCCAGGTCACAGAGTCATACACACTGCAACACTTTGGGGCTGGATGAGCATGGCGTGCGGGTTGTCCGTTTCCTGCAATAACACTCGGTACAAAGTTTGATACGAAGATGCCACAACTGACGTTAGGAAGGTTCGGTCCATTAGTGGCTTTCATAGTGTTCGGTGTGACTACGGCATTCACGCAAGACGACACCAACCTTCTAATTGCTCAAGTGTTTGGAAGGAACGGATATATTATAAAGAACATTTGAAGATTCAAACTTCACGATGAAAAGTAGGTATTGAAGTTAAATTTCAATACTACTTTATAAGTTTTTTAAAAAGTTTTCTAATACTACTAAAAGCGAATTAAATCGATTTATTTAAATACAATTTAAAAATGCTCCAGAAAATTCCCAAAAGAAGCGGATTGCCAGTCTGGTACATTTTTTATACTTTAGCACAGCTCTCAGCCATATCCGTTCATCCCTTACCGCAGTGGCAGAAACAATTCAAAAAAACTTCATCCCCCAAAACAACCCCAAAGCGCTTAACCGCACCGCCCGCGCACAGTCAATAAATCGTTCCTGGGGCATGAGTTCGTTGGGACTTGACCAGCATATGATGGTCGAATAATTTATTCCAGCGTTTCAGCGTTCGACCAGAATGCAGAAGTCATCAAATTAAAAGCAGAGCAGAGAATCGGAAACAGGCAAAACAAAACAGCAACAAACTTCCATCATCAACAATTCCAACCAACCGACCGAAAGGCGAAGGAAGGTGAAATATGTCGTAGAGTGAGATGGAGAGAGAAGGCGAGGAAATTGTGTGGCCAGAGAGCTACGGCAGGATGTTTGTGGTTTAAAAAGTTTAACAAGGTTAAAAATTACTTAAACACAGGGATACTGCTCGGAGCGTTCGGAGCGTGTCCGCCATGAAACAAAGTCCAAACACGCAACCGACCAAACCGTACCTCACGACGACCAGCCGTAGAGCAGTCGTTGGCAGTGTGTGGCTTTTTAGAAGCGTCCGAAGTTTTTGATACAAATGTGTCTTTAATGCACCCCGATTCGAAACAGCCCAGCGTTGGTATGTATGTAAATGGTCCTGTTTTTTTGGCAAGTGACCTAATTTTCTTCACAGAATTCCATCTCAATTCGATCGTGAAACTCCCGCCTTTCGGTGTTGTGTGGCCGTTCCGGCTTTATGGATTTTGCTACTTCCATAAAGAAAGGCACACACACACAGCCCGTCCCATGCGTCGGAGACACGCAGACGAGCTCTGCTCCGGGACGGAACTCATTCGCATAAACAAACCATATTCTTCTGGGCAAGCAAAAACAGGAAATCAGTAGATGGTGATGTGGTTTTATTTTCTTGCAAGCCCTTTTTCAGTTTTTGTTTGCTCGTCCAATTCCTACAAATGTGCATTGCTTCTTCTGTTCGTTGTTTTTCTTTCGGTATGGCCAACTCCTGACTATCACGAGGCTTTTAGCAAGCAACCCATAAGCTGCCCGTTTGTCGACATTAGTCCGCACAGAAATGTCACCACAATCTTTTCTCTTCTGTGTGTGTGTGTGTGTGTGTGTGTGTGTGTGTGTGTGTGTGTGTGTGTGTGTGTGTGTGTGTATGTGTGGGGGGCCTTCGCCAGCTCAACCCGAATGGGTTCTTTTCAACGAATTGACTTGCGAACTTTTCACATTCGCAACTCGTTCGTGCAGCTGACCCGTTGCAGGACCGTGTGCGGCAGCCCCGCCACCAACTCCCGCTTTTTGAAATAGCTTCCGGTTGGCGGAGCAGGAAAAACTGGCAAACCACACCAGGACAGTTTGTATGTGTGGATATGTGTGTGTGTTGATTTAAGGGTCTTTAATACGAACGGCTCGAATGGACTTAATAGTGGAGGGCATTCAGTAGACGACGGTAGACATGCCGTTTCCGTGCTACTAAGCACGCTGAAATGCTGCTCTTTTTAGTGCAATTTTCACTTAAGCCTAGCATGCACTGTCGGAAGTTCTCTTCACGCAACATGATTGACACAGTGCTGACGACGTGGTGGTACTAGCATGGAGACAATTGTGAATCATTGTTGCCGGTATTGGGAAAGGAAGATGGAAGCAAACGTATGGGAATTTAACGTAAACTCTTTTTCCCACATGTAGTATTAAATTTCATTCTTAGTTTGTTTTGTATTCATAGAACGACATATTAGTATACATCAACTGGTTGGTCTCAGAAGATGCTTATAAAGAGATTTACAAGGCGAAGAGAGTTAGCTTTAGATCAGAAAACATATTACTAAATTAACTGTTGGCAAAATATTTTGCACTGCATGATTGTTAGCTAAGGGTATTGTATCTTATAAAGGCCGGGCTACATTGATCGTACTCTCTGGTGTAATTTTGATTTTCACTAGCGTACCTGGCGGCGGCTGACCGAAGCATTTTTCCAAACAATTTGGAGCCGCTTCAGAAAATATGTAATTTTTCTATGTTTTTAACCTAATTTAGACAAGAAAAGTTTTGTAAAAGGTAGATGCACATGTCCTGTACGAATTGCATCCATTTTCGTGGCAAAAAACGATGGAAAAACAACTTAATTTTGAGATCCGGCACGACCATTCCCTCGACGACCAAAAAAAGCTTCGGTCAGCCGCCGCCAGGTGCGCTAGTGAAAATCAAAATTAAACCAGAGAGTACGATCAATGTAGCCCGGCCTTAAGAGTAAAATCATAAAAATAGCATCTCACCGTACAATACGCATCTCAAGCATTATGAAATTATTTGTTGCTGAAACCTTTTGTAGCTTTATGTATATAACAAATGAAAACAAATCAAATATATAACAAACAAAAACACACCGGCACAGTACGAAACGAAATAGAACGAACCAATCGATACTGCTTACAAATCATCAGGCGCCTCCATCGGGTCACGTGGTTCGGTCCGAAATATGACCAACATGCGGGATGTATGGGTAGCCGGGCACAATTAGCACAATTAGGACATGACTTTGACATGGTTGTATGTGTTCGATGCTTTAATGACCTCGTAACTTTACCATTTCCCACAGACTGCTAACATTGCTGCCGTTGCCGTATCAAAATTTTCCCCCAGCCTGTGCCGTTTTTTTTCACAATCCTACAAAAAAAGCGAAAACTCACACACGTTTCTGGGCATTTCGCTTTGGTTTGATTTTCTTCCATAAGTGTGAGTAGATTTGTGTGTATCGTTTTGCTTGCCACCGTATTTGGTTTAGGACTTATTCTTTCATTTGTTTGTGTTTTCCTTAACTTTTATACACCTAGATATTTTCTTTTGTTTTACTTTGTATATTGTCATGCACAAATTATGTTTGTTTGTTTTTAGTTGTCACAGAAAAGGGTACATGTTAAAAAAAACAAAGAAAAAGAACAGAAATCAAAGAAAGCCCCTCATTGCTCCTTGCCTTACTCTAACAAACGTTCGTTCGCCACTTTCCAGCCTGTAACTTTTGCGGTAGGTTGGAATCAGAACCAACAACGAAAAAACAGATAGATGTACCATCTCCGGAGACCAATTAAAAATAGTAGTTAGCTTCATCCATTCTAAACGCATTCCGTGTTCGTTGGCTGCAGATTACGCAAAGCTTATCGTTCGTCCCAATGTGACAGTAGAAAATTATTTTTAAACTGATTTAAAACGACAACGATTTGTGTCCGCCACTTACATCGCTCGACCGACCAGGCCGACGTGCGTTTGCTCTCGGGGGGCAAATAAACTCGACCGTATAGCCGTCGAACAAGGCTTGGATGGGAACCGACACGACCCATAGCATGCAAACGCATAAAATGTAGAATCATATCGTATCCTTGTGGAGCCATTAAACAACGGCGTGTGTGTGTGTGTGTTTGTTTTTTGCCACCCCAATGTATTTGTAACGCAAACAGGCAAGCTGTAAGGGATTTTTGTTTTGTGGTGAGATGAGAGTTTATCTGAACCAAACCATTATTTAATTACGAGAAGGAAAGAAATGTAATGACAAACTAAAAAAAATACGATTCATTATTTTTATTAAATTTACAATGTAAAGCATTTTTGTGTTGTCCAATTAATTACCTGAAATTGGAAAATAATGTGGCCAAGTAGATCCGTAACGATAAAAAAAGACAAACGATATAATACAATTATGAAAGCAAAGCTCATTACTGCGGGCGAATTGCGCTACAGATGGGTTCCCTTTGTTTCACTCAATCATCATGCCGTCTGTTGCCATCCGGACCAGTCCATCCACCGCTGTGAATGAAGAATGAGAACACCGTAACAATCTGTTGCCTTTGCGATTTGGCAAGCACAGCCGGTGGTACTGGCAGTACGCAACCGATCATTATTGATGTTCCGCTTCAGGGCACGCCAGAAGTATACCAACGGTTATCTGATTAGAAAATCATCAGAAAGTATTCGGCACCATCGTTGATGATAAAAGCATGTTTATCAACAAAACAATACAGTGTTTGAGCAAAACAAGCCACGCTGTCACGGAGCAATGAAGGGTGGCCATTGAACCCTTCTGTGTGCGTGCGACGAGAGTGAAAAGCAAGGCGTGGGGTGAAGTGGCTGTTGACAAATTGGCTCTAATTACTTCGGAACTGCGAGCCGGAACTTCAACGGGCCTAGTACGGGCCGGGCGTATTGTTTTCGAACGAAGCATTCAGAAGGGCTGAAGCTGAATGATTGGATAAAGAACTAACTCTTTATGGAGCTGGATTCTTTAGAACAATTAGGAGAAACAAAACACTTTTATAACGCCCTGATAGATAATAGGCTATGAAACAAAAGGAATTTATTATAAGCAAATTCAAATGAATGAACAAAACAGCAGCAACTTGAATGAAAGCAAAAGCACGACGAAAGACAAACAAATGACAAATGAGCGCAACAAAACAGTTATTAGCAAACCGTATCGGGATCTATAAAATATGAGCTCCGTGGGTATTCCACTGTTGAATCTTTAATAAAGATTCGGTCACCGACCTTACCGTCGAACAAAAACGCTTTTCCTGGCTTGAGCGTTACATCGATCGATCGATCGATCGATCCATGCGATGGTAAGATAGTGTAGTGCCTGTTTCTCATTGACATGCGGCTCAACATCGTACGAAACAGTGTTGTGTAAGGTTGGTCGCAAAATCGTATAGTTACAGCTGAAGTAATTAACAAATAGTATGGCCACCGCTCGTGTGATTCTTTCTTTTGTTAGTTCTTTTTGTAAGCTTAGGGCGTTAAAATATGAAAGGCATTAACCAGAAAAAAGGAAATAATTTGAGCAATAATTAGATTTATCACTTATAAGTGCAATGTCGTTCCAACTTTTCAATGCTTCGGAATAAATGTACTAACAATTAATGAATATTCCGTATAACAGTAACGCATAACACACTTTCTGAAAAACGTAACGCAACGTAACGTTTTAGCAAAAATGTATTCAAGCAAACATAAAAAACATGACTTGACCAAATTATAAAAAAGTATATTTTCTTATCTAACGTCAGATTTTGTTTTTATCTGGCCCTATACTTTTCTTTTCCATTGTAACAAGACTCTAAACACACCTTCATTACTCTCATGAAAGCAACAATAAAATAAACTGCCGTGTATGTGTTGGACTGTAACTGTATCATTTTACTCGTCTGCTTCCTCTTCACTATGCATTCATTGGTTATAAACACTTACACCCATACCTACTTACATTATCGGTTTGTTGCTTTTGCTACTGTATAGCTACTTCTTAGCTAGTTTGCTTACTTATTTAAACGCTACGCGCCCTTTCTTAATAGTAATGACGCTCTATGGCGTCTCGCTTCCGTGACTGGGTTTCTTTTGATGTTTTCTTTTGGTTTGTTTTGCTCGCCTCTCGCCCCAAAATGGTTAAGGAAATACGCCACAACGTTCGTTACGCCTTCTAGTATTTGCTTATCGTTTTTGTTGTTATGTTATTTGTGTTATCTTTTAGCGTTTTGTTTCTATTTTTTCGTTCTGCTTAGCATTCACATTTCTACTTCGCATTAGATTTTACATACATTTTGCTTTGAATTTTTCGTGCATAATTTGACACCCTAAAGAGATTGTTTCGCTAATCCTTATCGCGTGTATGTGTGTGTGTGTGCTGCTGCTGCTTTTACGTTGCTGTAATATTCCTATTTGTCACCGCTCGCTCGCCATGTACGCTCGCTCTTTTTGTCTCTATTGTGTAAACTGGTGTTGTTATCACGCACAAATGTTGATCGCTTATCCATTATATAACGGCCACCTATGCTGCGGCCGATACTTCTTTGTGTCTTGGTCAATTTTGCACGTCGTGCGAAGCCCTTGCTTGATGCGTTTGATTTTATGAAACGAGCTGAAAATGGTTGCTCTTAACTCGCGTTGTGGTTGTTTGCCGAACGACCCGACAGCTCCAAACAATCGCTCCCACGCTTACACCCTTTTAAACCCCGTTCCTACATGCGAACGCCAGGCTAACTGCAACAAAAAGGACAAATAACATGGCTTTAGCAAAGCAACAAAAAACCTCTCAAGTACAGGTTTGCAAGCCTTTTTCGCGCGTTAAACACATGCATTTGTCCGTTAGTGTGTGCTTCCTTTTCTCAGTGCTCCTACCCAAAAACTGACCAAATGGGTGTCCGTTCTGTGTAGTACCACACCTTTCCACCCATTTTCTTCACCCATCTGTTTGGGTTGATATTTGCCATATGGTCTTCACGTTTTGCGCCATTTGCGGATACTTATCGGCCTATCTAAAGTGGCTACTTCCAATATGGTGCACGTCCGTGGACGCTCCACAGCAAAACGGCGGTTTTGGAACTGCAAATTATCCGAGTAACGAACGTGAGCTCGTGCCTGTAAGGCTGGGTCGAACAGGTCAAAGAAGAAAAGAGAAAAGAACAACACAACAGCAGTAGAAGAAAGGCTTCAACAGGATTGTGAGGGTAGATGAAGTGGGTCTAAGAAGCAAAACTACATCCTTCGCTTCTAGCAGCAGCCGGTCTTTTCATGTGTACGTTTTGTTCTTCTATTTTTTTCATTCTATTTTCTAAGTGCTTGTCTAAGAAAACGATCCCTAATGTAAGGCGAAGGGTTTTGCACTAGCCGCCGATACACGACCAGACGTTCGTGATCGGTCAATCGGCCGTCGAAAATACGGGGTACGAGAGCAAACAACAAAAAAAAGGTCACGTTTTCGCTCAGCAAGCGAAAGGCTCAACAACAAAACAAAATCAAAAAGGATGTAAAAGGAAACCCGCTACTCCTAACCATCCGGCCGTAGTGCAGCAGGGTGGGTTAGGAAATATCCATGCCACGCTGTGCGGCGGGCTCATATTTATTATCGTTACTCTGTGCCTTCAGCTTCACTGCCGATCACGTGGTTGGCAAGGGGCCCGGCATTGGAGAAGCATTTCTGACGTCGCCAGAAGGAGCAAACTGGCAAACTGGTGCTCCGGTATTCGTACGTATAGGACTGAAACAACACAAGACGCACCGCAGTTGACTCGCCTGTGAACTGATGGTGATGCCGAATGTTTATTTGTGAGTGCGTTTGATTTGTTTTTTTATTTTTCAATGCGAAACGGTATGTACAGCTGAGCTCGGCTCACTACCCTTTACCATCGGCCAGCGATGGCGGTTTCTCTTATTCCTTGTCCATTCATCGAACGAGCGCACGAGTTGCCCTTTTGCGGTTGAATTGGATCACTCCCGCCAGACCACACCTACCTTTCAGCCATGCAGCCAACGCTATGATCCAACCTGTCCACCAGTGCCGTGTGTTGGCGCGGTTCCGCACCATTCAGCCGGCTGGCGATCGTGACCGACGTTGGCGATGACGATGGGCTCGTATACGAATGAGGAGCAGCGGGAAGCGTACGACTGGGGGCCGGAAGCAGTGCCACTGCTGCTGTTGCTGCCAGCGAGCGGCAATACCAGCGGCAACAGCCACGACCACGGCGTGTGCATTGATGGGAGCGGGACGACAGTTCCGGCGAGTAGGGCGAGAACGGCCAGCAGCAGGCGGATGGGCCGTTGGCGCGATCGGAGGGAACGGTGTGGAACGTCGCAGCATGATGGTGGCGGACACGAAAGGATGCCTCGTCATAGGTCGCTACTGGTCGACGGGTTGCCGAGGTTGCTCTCGAGGGTGTCGTCCTTGTGTCAGAGTGGCGGCTTGTACACTTCGATCGCCGGTGTCAGCATGTCCACTCGTGTCGATATTGATGAATCACTGTGGAAAGCACAAACGGATAGAGAAAGGGAAAACGAAAATCAGATGGTTAGTACAAATGGTCTTCCAAGCAAGTCTAGCTGGGAAGTGATTCAAGCAAATGTAACTCAGTAAGCGCACGAGCATCATCACTTTTTTGGGACTCGTTCCCTATAACTTCGCAATGGGAGAAAAATAAGAAGAAAACAAATGGCCATGGGATGTGGGCCAATTTCGGTAAAATGTACGAGGACCTACACTCCACTGTATGCAATACAATATGCAGAACAATGGGGATTTCCCCCCAAAATTGGTGTGACTGCATCGCTGTTGTGGAACCACGCCGTTTGCGATCCATCCCCCCCCCCCCCCCCTCCAAAAATGGTTCGTCACGATCGACCCCCATCAGCGGCGATGTGAATCTGCCGAATAGCCCCTTCGCATGCCATCTGCCATTAAATCGTACTAAAGGCACGTGTTTTATGATTTCCACTTCGAAGCTTTCCGGTATTGTGGTACGGACTGTTTTCAGTCGCTGGTAGCTTGCTTTCCATTTGCATGTGTTGTTTGGTGAGAGTGTGTGTGTGTTTCGGGATTGCTACATAATCCACGGATGCCGTGCGATACATCATAAACCTTCCATCCTTTCCTGCCATCTTTCAGCCCGGACCCCGAAAATGTCCTCCCAAAAATGAAGTTGTTCTTGATTTGGGGCGTGCCAATGAAAATATGTTTTTAATAAAGAAATACGTCGCAAAATCTTTGTCATTGTTGGTTACGGCTCCCTGCCTACGAGGTATGTTGGCGGGGTGCGATTTGCGTGTAAATGTGTGTGTGTTGTGTGATTCCTAGTTCTTTTCGGTGATACGGTCCATCGTTGAGCCACACCACCAAGCGGGAAAGGTGCGAGGAATACTCTTCTCCTACCGCTTTGCATTTGGAATGCAAATTTGTCCCATCAAATGATGCGAAATACGCGTTTCACCTTGTTTTTTTCGATAGAAATGAAACATGCGCTTTGTTCGTGTGCTTTCGCTGGAGTGGAATTATGTTTGTGTTTTTATGATGTTTTTCAGCCGCAAACAAAGACACTTGAGGTATGCTTCCTTTTTACCGTTTTGCTGGGATGAAAGCATTCCAATATTTTCTTTAAGCGTTCTATCAGCTGAAATTGTTTTTTTTTTTCCTGGTGTTACCGAATCCTACCTTTATTTCTTATTCAGCATTTTATTCATCACTTTCGTCTCAATTTGGGTTTTGTGTGGTTTTCAAGCTGTTGTTGTTTTTTTTTCGTTTATTTGCTTTTTTGGATAGATTCTAAACCAGGATATCCTGTACAGGCATTACAATCAATTTCTTTGATGTTTAACCTTCATTATTCATTATTTGCGACACCTTGTTTGAGCAGCAATTGCTCGAGGCGTATTCAGGCGATTTGTTTTTGTTCATCGATGTTTTTGATGAAATAACTTTATCCAATGCGTTCAAAAAGTATTCGTCTAGTTGAATATTTTACAGAAAAAGGCGAATTATGGCCGCTATATGCATGAGTCGGGAAATGTAATTATGTGGTTTTTTAAAGAGACCATCAATAGACACGTTTTGCTAAAAGTATTAAAATATTGCAATACATTTGACATGTAACTAAAGTCTTTTGACAGAATTGGGAATTGGGACAGAATAGAATTTTGCAGAATTGGGACTCAAAGTACTTAAAACATGTAAGAATATATTTCCCAATCTCTTTCCCTATTATTTTGAATCATTTTTCTAGCACATCTGTCCTTACTTAGCCCTATTATAATGATGCTTCAGGGTGTTACCGTTACACGTGACTTTGCTGCGACATCCCACTAGGTTGTTTTCGCTCTACTAAACGAGGGCCGTACGACATCGACGTATTAAACTTGTTTCAATCTGTTAATTGAGTCTTATTTGAAATTAATTCCTGTATTGTGTGATGCTCCTTACCGGATTTGATCATTATCTGCGGATGGTATTATTCAAACAATACATTTTCGTAACAATTCATTCGTTCAAACCATCAAACCTGAACGTATTTGCCATCGCTAAATGCGCTGATTCTTGGGCTTGATTTAATATGTTGTCCAATAAACCGCTCCTGTTATCCTATCCCATTAGATTGACCGTTATTCATTAATTTCATTAATTCAACGAAGATTAAGGAATTCATTAATTTTGAATGAAATCACCAACAGAATCATAAACATACATTTCATTCACATCTACGTAGTGTTTGGCCAGTGTAAATGATTCACCAGATAGGTAGACAAATACTTTTTGAGCGTCCGTCAAACGACTTAAAAAAAAAAAAAGATTTTTACATGTATGATTGCCATTTGCAATATTGTCATGCTTATTATTTTAGCAAAATGTGTATACTTATGGTTGCAGCCATAATTCGCCTTTTTGAGTGAAACATTAAGCAAGACGAATACTTTTTGGACTCACTGTATAAAAGGCAAACAAATGAACCATGTTCACATGTTCCATGTTGTTTTTCTTAATTTAGTGAAGGTCTTACATGCAATTGGTTGCTTTTCTATTTAAATAATCAAACACAGTTTTGCCGTATAACACGTTCTGTTTGTTGGAGAAAAAGCTCATCTTTTTATGGCATTCTATTTAGCGCAATACGAAGCCAAAGCAACATCAACCGCAATGGCCGAATTTATCACCCTTACTATCAACCATCGTTAACGCTCACATTCCCAGCGTACGGTCGGGAGATTAATTTCGAAAAAAGGAACTTATCAAATGTCCCTCCTTTCACCTAAACGCCGCCAAAATGCTAACGTTGTCTTTTTTTTCGGTCCTCTCCCAAGCCGGGTTTCCTTCTCGCGTTATCTGTCCACATTTCCACCGTCCGCCGCCTCCGCCACAGCGCGCATTATTTGCATCCAACCATTTTTCTTCATCTTTCACCTTCTCATCCGAAAACGGTCTACTTGCTTGTGGTACTATGAGATCCTGGGATTTCTTCGCAGGCTCTTAAAAACGAACACCGTTATTGAACCATTCGCATCATCTTCACCATCATCATCACCATCATCGTCAGGGGAAGTGGAAGCAGAGGTTTTCCTAGGGATTTTCCTTCGAAACCTCAGTACGTGAACATGAACACCAACATAATCATCATGATGGTTCCTTCCGCTCCATTTTCGTTTCACTGTATCTCACAACACACACACACACACACACACACACACACACACACACACACACACACACACACACACACACACACACACACACACACACACACACACACACACACATACACACATACATTATACTTTCTCCTCAAGTAGGGCAATAGCAATGCCGGCGTACTGGTAGAGAATTTCTAATGAAGTCTTTACCACGTTAAAGTGTTCGATATGAATGGCAATAGATTTTACGTGGAACGCCCGAACGTGGAATAAGGAAAGAAAGAACAACGCGCAATAAGCGAAAAAGCCTTGCCCTATCAACGAATAAAGCAACAACTTCAACGACCCAAGCACATCCATCGATCCGACTGATGAGAGCTAATATTTTATGATTTAACACTCAATGTTTAGCAAATTTCTGCGTTCTGCTGCCGGTCGTCCGCAATCGTTCCAGCTCGAGCAACATTGCATCAGTGAGTGTAAATATTTAGCACAGAGGCTGAGCATCAACCAAATTGATGTATTTTGACCATTACTCAAGTAATTTTCGTGTCCACTGCTGTCCTGCACATTACGCCGTCCGGTACGTGCCTTGGCTCGCTCATCTAAGGCAGTGGTCTCCAACCTGTGGTCCGTTGCCCGCATACGTGGCCCTCAAAAGAATTTTTTTTTGGAAAGAAAATCTTGTTACCATATTTTGTACTTTTCTTTCTCTACAATCAAGATTATATTTTCAACAGCTATGGCTAGAATAAGAATTAAACATATTTAATCATGAAGCTTTGAACAAAATCACAATATATGTGGGCCGCCGCAGACATATATGAAAAGCTAAGTAGTCCGTGATCCTGAAAAGGTTGGAGAGCACTGATCAAGGGACACTACTTGTACCGAAAGTGTTGCTGGCTGTTGCTTGCAGCACGAGCGTACGTGAACAAAATGTTTTCCCCTTTGCTAATCGGTGGTTCGGAGAGTACGGAGTTTGCCGTGCAATAAAAGGACATCAGCACGTACGCGGCTTTTCATTGGTGGATAAAAATTCAAATTTTAACGCAAACCAGCTTCAACAGATTAATAGAAGCACGAAGGAACGATATTATTTTAAAAAGGTTAGTACACTTCATTGTATAAGTGTGAATTAATTGTGCATATATGACATTTGTTTAGGATTCAAACATGATTGTGAGTTTAATTGCTTAAACTCACAATCATGTTTGAACTGCGTTTCATCGTGCCTTCTAGAAATTGTGCTACGTGTTTGGACGTTTGTTCTTAAGCTTAGTCATTTTGATATGCGTGCAGTTGACTGCATATTTTCATAAAAAGCAAAACATCAAATATAATGAGTTGCACAAATTTACCAAATACCCTGGGCATACCTGCAGGACACTTCGATTTTGTTGTTTTTATGACACATCATGGTGTCATACCAAGAGTTGAGAAAGGGTGCCAACTATCACAGATCACGGGAGAACCCCGCTGGGATTCGAAAATAAACTTAAATAACTTTCTATTCCTATCGTAGTTTGCTTATCCTCTGTATGATATATGTGCCACAGGGACGCCAAGAGTCCCGAACTAAACCCAACATCGTTAAACCGCCCGGTTCCTTTTAATGATATGTTCTATCACTCGTCGGCCAAACCTTTTGAATCAAATTCAAGCACCATTCCGAGCTACGGATCGGATAATTTACCACCCGCATCCCTCCGCTCGCAGCACTCGTTGTAGGCCTACCACAATTGCGCACTCTGTTGTAGCCACCGAACAAGTTACACGTTCGCATCGCAAGCGATTGTTGTACTCCCCCTGGAACCCATCAGGCGACCCATGCAGCAGCGTCACCTGCTCAAGTGAGTGAGTGAGTGCTCCATTATTCAGGCCCACGTGTTTTTCTGCCTCTGTTTGCCCGCCAACACGTCCCGCAGACAACAAACGGGAAGGAGTTGTAGCGTTGCAGGCTGCAGGATAGCTGGTGACAAAATGAACAACTTCATCTCTTTGTGCGAAGGTCACAAGAAGCCCAGCAATGAAACAGTAAACCACTCCAGGCCAGTTGTAGCGTTCGGGAATGGGAATTATGGTCTCGTGCTCGTGCAAGCACCACTTCAACGAGGTCCCTCATTATGCACGGCAGCAAAAAAGGTGTATGTGTGGGTGTGTGTGTGTGTGTGTGTGTGTGTGTGTGTGTGTTGGTGGCCACAGCTAAGCAACATCAAATTTTGGAACTGCGGCTCGGCGCCAACAATAGGGTTTGGGGTGAAAAAAGCACAACATAAAACATACACTCTAGCGGTCGACTGTGCTTTAAGGACGTGTAGTGTGTATGTGTGAGTGTATGCAGTTGTGAAAGGAAGGCAGATGTGAAGGCCACGGTGGGCAGAAATGTCCTCATCCTTGTCAAAAATTAAAAACAAAAAACAACCCCCCCGACAACAACTCGAACGACCTTCCAGCTGAGAGCGGTAAACCGCACTGACCGAGTGGTGCTTACCGCCACCGCCCTATTAACCATAATGAAATAACAAATAATCCACCAGCATTGCATGGGCCGGCTGTTCATTTGGTGCGGTTATAGGGCACTGTCACGCGATTGTCATCCACTTTTCGACAGCCGCCACCGGCACAGCACAGGGTTAACCTTTCCGCCCCGAAAAGCATCGACCCACATGGCACGAATGCGAATGGGACAAGGTGGGACAGAATCGTGAGGCATGCACACCAACACACACACACACACTCATACAATCGTCACCAACTAAACCACGGCAAAACACGGAAGCAAAAAGCGAGCGAACATTCCAGGTTCAATCCACTCCTCGTACCTGCATTTTACCGCTGCTTTGTCAACGAATTTGGAAGGAGTTTTCGTTTCTGATTTCCATCCACCCTTCTTTCGCGCTGTATTCGTATACAGTGAAGTCAATCGAACGTTTGTCAAGTCGGGAAATCACCCAGCATGTCGACCGGTGGCAAGGTAAAAAGCTAAAATTTGTGTATGAGTTTGTGAGTGTGTTTGCGCCTAGGATTTAGGGTCAAGTGCAGCCCGCGTGGAGTGAAAGCTCTCCAGAGCAATGCAGAGGACTGGACGGATGGAGTGCAATTCACGATTGCAGTTTCGTTTTCTTTACTGCAGGTGCTTTGAAATGCTAAAAGATGCAAAACCCCCGCCTTTGCGAGAGGACTTTCCGTTTGCTAATAATCGATGAAAAATCGACGTTGTAACACATTCCCGAGGGAAGCACTCAGAATAATCATGGTTCCACCTACTGACACGTAAGCTCACACGCGTGGTGCCCCAATACATCACGTTTGCTATGCATAGCAGCTCGCAGATGCACTCCGTCGGTCCTGGGCGAAGGTCGAAACAATTTCAAAGGGCACAAGTTAACTTTTCGAAAGCATTTAAGGAACTTGTTGAAAAATAATTAATCCTCACACCGCACACACTAACACACGCGTGCTTTGTGTGGTGGTGAATCGGAAAGTGTTCCCAAATCCCATGCAGGTGTGTTGTTGCTGATCGCACATACCCTACAACGTGATTCATATTTCATACCCAACCGGCAGCATTGAACATGGCCACGCCATCCTACACGTATCACAAGCGTCTAACTTTGTGGTTCCCTTTTTTGTTTTATTTTTAGCACTAGCTTCATGCGTCGAACGAAAGTTAATAGAAAGCGGTCCGATTTTGATCTCGTAATTGGAGCTAGCAGCACCCCAGGCGGTATGGTAGAAAAGGTTAAAGTTAATTCGAACGTTTTTTGGTGTATAAGTGGAGTAAGGAATCGTATTAGCATATGCAGCCGTCTGTTACGGTGCAAGAAACGAATGGAAAAGTTTACACATCACCGTTGCTGCTGACAAGAAAATGCTAAGGAATGATTGTGGGTTTATCTGTTAGATAGTTCAGTACAGCTTTACAAAGCATCAATTTATGCCATTACTCAACTTCATAATTGTATAACAATAATTTCATTTAAAAAACACTCTTTTTGCAACTACATCTATAAAGCATATTTCAAAGACCTTTTGATTCATTGAAAATATTTTAACAACTAACACTAAGACAATGTTGGAAGTGTTGATTTGATTTTAACAAAATAGGGGCACTTTTTTGCATGTTTTTTCATGAACAACTCAAATCGAAATACTTAGACCGTTTTGTACAACATATTTTACATGCTAATATTCAAATATGCTCGACACTAGAACCGATCTTTTTTTTTATCTTTTTACACGCATTTCTATTTGAACGCAGTATGAAGGTTTTCTTGTAGCAAAAATATAATTAAAAGATATGTTGTGTGTAATTTCAGCGTAAGTAGTAGAGGAATGCAGTTTGTCTTTTAAACTGTAAGAAACTACATTTAAGTAAAAAAGTATGCAAAAAAGAGTAATAAAGCAATATAACAGATCATAACGTTCATTATCTCTCTGTCACTAAATTTACCTTTTTTTGATAATATGCTCAAAAAATGGTCTATTTAAATGGTCAAAAAATGGTCTAATAGTTGATAATATGCTCAAAAAATGGTCTAACAACGATTACAATTACAACGCAGTTACTGATAATCAGGTTCAGATACAAACAATAATACTAACACAAGAGAAGCAAGATAGTATACACTACTTTAAATATAAGCATCCCCGAAAAGATGAAAAAACCTAATTTGAATTTGTCAAAACACGATGATGCGCATAAATAACGATTACGTAAATTAAACATATTACACGGCATTCATGTTATGAAGCTCTTAGCTGTTATTGCTAACAGCTGATGTAATTCATTAAAATACATGTCCCCATGCCGTAGTCTTAGTCATTTCGTAACAGAGAGGAAGGAATACCTTTTCCAACAGTAAGGTGAGCAGTGACAAATAACAGTTAGAAGCAACTGGTTGTCCAGCTGAAGTATGCCAGATCCATATTAAACGTTAAATTTATGAGAGCCGCAACACAACAGCCTCTACTCCGGTCCGTAGGGACCAATAAAATACGTTCTTTGTTTCCAAGTTGCACTAAACTCTCTTTTCCCGCCGCGAACCTAACGAACTGCTATAAATTGCAAACCAACAGTTCCGCATCGAATATAAAACATTCACCGGTTCTTCCAAATCAACTGTGGTAACCAGCGAAACCAAACCGAGTAAAAACAAACACAAAAGAATACCAAACGCCAAAAAACAAAACCCATAACCTACCCGTTAGCGATGTGACAAAGCACCAGGAAGCCACACTATTTCCTGTTTAATTTTCGCTGAATTGTACACGGCGCGCCAAAAAAGAAACAAAACAGGGGAGCCGAAAAATACTGCGAAACGCCACAACACGAGCAGTCTAGCGCTGACCGAAGTGGTGAGCTAATACGGCAATTAAATCAGTTACGAACATGAGACACATCAGACAAACGAAACAATTTTTTTCATTACATTTTCTACATTTTAGGCCATTTTTTAAGTTTAAAGCATTAGCAAACAGAGACTGCTAACACGCTACTGGCTATATTTCTCGCGTGAAGATTTAGATACCATTTATTTATTTCTATTTTAATAATTACGATTTATATTATGCCTGCACATAATATGTAGCGTAAAAAAAGATGCAAAAATGGTTGTGATGTAGTATAAATATAACAACCAAAGCTTCCATAGCACGAATATACCTCCAAAACCACAGTAAATGCACTCTCTTTCACACTAAAGCCGCGTCAAAATTCAAACAAAGCAGTTAATTCGTCTGCCTGTTGAACAAATTTGAATGTCTTCTCCTCTTACCCATCCCCCTCCACTCACCACCCTCGTTTCCCCTTTTTGTGGTGAGTCTTTCGACAAATAATAATTTTCGCCACAACACAGGCACAGCCTTCTAAATTGCATTAAACCGGCTTCAACCGGCTTGGCGTGACGCACAGTAAAATTTCGCCCATGCCGCGACGGTGTTAGCATTGCGTGGCCGGCTTAATTAAATTTCATTCCCCCCGCACCCTCGCACGACCAACCGGCACCACCACCCACCGCTCCCATACTTTGCTGCTTACCTGAGATTCTCTATCCTAGGCCGACGATGCCGGTGGCGGTGCCGCCGGCGCTCCTTCTTACACCTACAATCACAGTGCATGATGCAGAGAAACACGGACGAGACGACGGTCACGATGAACGGCACCACGAAGAAGTGGATGATCGTGTTGACCTGGTCCTCGCGGTTGTACGCCGTCATCACGACCGTCTTGTTCTGCTTCGAGTAGTAGCAGGGAAAGACGGCCCCCTCGAAGCCGTACAGGTCGGTGAAGTTTTTGCACTTGACCGCGGGCGGGTAGCCGCAGCCCTTGATGTTGACCAGCAGGATCGCCTCCTCCGACCGCTCGATGTCGGTCAGGTTGAACAGCTCCGCCGGCGTCGCGTTGAACGGGAAGGTAAAGTTCAGATCGTCTATGAACGTCACGTAGATGTGCGTGCACTTGAACACGTCCGAGGTGCAGCCCTCCCGGCACGAGCTCCACGAGCAGTTGAACAGGCCGGTCATGTCCTCGCGGCGCGTCGTCACGCACATCGTCGGCCGCTCGACAAAGTCGCCGACCAGCGTCGAGATGGCCGGATCGACGTACAGCGGCACCAGGAAGAGGAGGGAGGCGCCGGCCGTCACCGACAGGAAGGCAAGCCCGGACGTCGTGTAGAAGGAGGCGTTCTCGCGCAGCGACCGCTTGGGCGGCGGCCCATTTTTCGCCTTCTTCGCCGCCGCTAGCTCGAGCAGCTTCTTCTTCCGTAGCTCTTCGGCCTGTTGCTCGAGCAGCAGTTCCGAACTATCGCTCCTCATGGTGGTCGCACCGGCATGCACGGGTGGCGCGGGCGGTTTGCTGACCGGACGGTGGTCGGTGGACGGGCAGGTACAGGGGCTGCGGCTGCTGCTGGATCACGGTACACCAGGCACCGGTGTCCGCTGGCGCGGTGTTGGACAACAGCGACGACGACGGCGATGACTCGGTGGTGCTCAAGGACGATGGTGAGGAGGGTGCTGCTGCTGCTGCTTCGGCATCCGCTAGTACACCCGCTGCTGCTGCTGCTGCCAGTGGAAGTAGTATGCCTACGATCCACAACATCCCCCTCAAGGACAAGCCGTGTTGCTCTTGGTGGTGCTGGCCCCGGGTGCTCGAGGAAGGGATGGAGTTGATGGCAGCCGGTGCCGCCAGCTAGCCGCGTGTGCCGAGTGTGCGGGCTCTTTCTCTACCGGGAACCGGACGTTCGCTTACTCTTCTGCCGCCTCCCCCACACGGTCCAGCAAACGGGCACGTGCTCACACCAGGCAGCACCCAGCAGAAAGGGCACAAAAGCAGACGGAAGCAGCGGAACAAGAAAAAACAACTAGACGACTCCCTTCCTGAGCCGGGCTTAACTCATCATCTGGATGTAACGGTGTTGCAGACCAGTGATTTTGAACTATCAATCGCTGCTTTAATTACACACACTTACACACACACACACATGCACAAACTAACACACACACACACATACAGGCACGCGTGCCCGCTGAGTTGGAACCGCTTGATCTGAATGCACACACTACACAGCACGCTCACACCAGAACACACGACAAATACATATGTAGAGCTTTTTCTTTAACATAAATAAATGCACTGATTTCTTTTTTTTGTTGTTGCTCACACGCTCTTTCTCTCGCTCTCCCTCTCTCTCTTTTCACTTCTCTAGCCATAAAACATCATCTTTCGACGTTGGGAAGGACGGCGCCTGATGTTTTGCACGCCCTCGCCGCCTAGCACTGGCACACGCACCACTTTTCCGACTCCGGTCGCGTTCTCCCGAAGGGCGATCGTTTGGAGTCGAACTATCAAGGCTCACACTGTTGTATACACGGTTGGGCTCGCGTACACATACACTAGCACCGCTATTCACCCACAACCTGTCAGACACGCTGTCAGCTTGTTGGGAGAGGCTCTTCAGTTAGGGCGAGGGGGCGTAGGCGAATTTATTGCACACAAACACAATCAAACTCTATCTCCCGCTCACACTCACTCTCTCTCACAAACGCACACACACACACACTTGTTTTGTGTACGCTTTTGTTACTCTCTTTTTCTCGTCGCTCTCGCTCTCAGGTTGCTCAGCACGGGAAAGCTTTTGCTTCCGAGGTTCGCGTCTCTGGCTCGGTCGCTCGTCTGCTCGTATCTTGGCTGTGTGGTCGCTGCGGCCTGCAAAGGAATAGATTATAGGATGGCGTGTTAGCAGTGTTAGAGTAATCGCTTTTACATCCTTTCCATTCACTTAGCACTAACTAGAAAATGGCACCAAAAATACGTAAAATAGAAATATTTTTCACGCACGCATACACACACATACACATATGCATACGAGAATGCACTTCTGAGCAAACAAGCTTTTCAGTTCGACGTTCAAACTTCGACGGTGTTTAAAAGACCTTCTTTTGTTGCGATCGTAGTAACCAGTCCCAATGGATGGCACGGCATTTGTGTGTATTGGTGCGAAATTAGACAACCAATGTTACCACGCCACAGCAATCTGCGCGCTTCGTGAATAGAACACACACCAACAACCACAACAACAAAACGCGCCCATACCGAAAGCGGACGCCTGGTCGCTCACGATGATTTGTTGCTGGAAGGGGGCAAAAATTGCACCCGTTTCGTCCTTGCCAAACTCGTGGAGCCCCAAGACCGAGCAGCTAAGGGCGAGAAAGAGAACGAGTATCGCTCTCGGGTAGCTAATATTGGCCTCGATGCTGGACGGTGACAGACACACTACGACAACGGCCCGTCGCCCCATCGGACAGCTAATTAACGTACAATTTAGGTTTGATTTCATTAATGATCCGCTCCTGGGCGGGCACTGGGGTTGGCCGTTGTTGCCTCGGGAGATTTTCTACCGTCGACTTGCGGACCAAAGCCTCGCTTTTTGTTCACCGTAATCGGATTCGCCGAGTCGGAAGGTGTCCTTTCGTGTTTTTGTGCAGGCGTCGTGTGTTGTTGTTTTCTTTTTTCTTCCTTCAACCCTACGCAGTAGGGTAATTGTTTGCTAATAGACTTTTTGTGCTTAGCTTGCCGTTTGTGGTGTACCTTTAACATATGAGTTTCTATTTGGTTATGTTTCAAAGGAGATTGCGATAAATGGATTGCTGTATCGAGTAAGATTATGAAACCAAACTTTAAACCCTACAAAGCACAACTTTCGAGCAATCGATTGACTTAAGCGCTCTTCTCTCCTGTGCCTGAATCGCTTGAACTCACTAACTTTTCAACGTCCAACGAATGCACTTTAGCGGTCGGGCAAAACTAAAAACACAAAACAAAACGACATGAACAAACCCACAAATATCACCCAATTCCCCTTGTTCTTCTCCTTCTTTTTCTCCCCTACAAACAAACGATATGATGTGGTCAAGCCGTGATGTATAACCTCGTTTCTTTTACGATTATTATATTGATTTTATGTTTCTTCCACGGGGCCGTTTTGGCATCGGCCCTCGGTCCAACGCGAAAGGCGCACCAAAACACGTAAAGCTGGACACTGTGTGTTTGCACGCTTCCACAAACGATCCACCCACATGTTCGCACGCTCGCCGAAACACACACACACACAACCTCTGTATGGAAGAGCGCGCCAAGAAGCCGCTGCGATGAAAGCACTCTGCCATGAAGTTACAGACCTACAGCAAACTTGAAGTACACCGTCGATAGTGGCTCTTCCGGACCACAATTGGTGGCACTTCCGTTTGGCCCTTTTTTATTAACTCTTTTTTTTCTTGGGTTCTCTATCTCTCACACACACATACTCGCTTACTTCTTGATGTGTGTGTGTGTGTGTTTCCCACTTACAGTCTGTTACTGGATTTCCTTTTCCGTCGATTCCACTTTTAAACTGTTCTACCCTTTTCTCCGAACGGCAGGCTCGTGGGATTTGCTTTCATCTGTACGATTTATCGCCCGCCAACTCTGGTGCGATTTCAGCCATGTCTTGACGACTGCAATGGATAAACGCACACACCCACATTCAACACACTGCATGAATAATCCATTGTTTTGCTAGGATATTTTGTGGTAGAATGGAACAGCAAAAGATGGAACTGTTGGCCCGTTTGGGAGTTTATACGAGCGCTTGGGCTGCCTGGGTCTGGGTGGGCCTCCGTGTATGCGAGGAAGTATAAACTGCAACCTTATTATCAAGTATAATTTCTTTTTTAAAGACACAATGGAAAGTAGGACAGCGTTGGAAAGGGTATTGCGACCTCTTATGTGGTTTTACTATCTCCTTGTGGTGAGCTTTGCTTTCTGGCTGTCAACAGTTATTATAATACGCCTAGCTAGTCGACGCCAGTTGAAGCTAGTTGTTCGATCTAAACCAAGGCACATTATGGCAAAGTTATCACAGCTATGGTGACAAGTTTCATATAAAATGTTTATATCCTTTTGCGGTGGGATGCACCATAGATTCTCTACTAAGTAAAAGTGTTGGAGAAATTTAAAATTTCACGTACAATCAGAAAAGCTGCAGCAAAAGAAATCACCTCCTTCCGGCACTGAAGGCAGTTCCATTTGTCACAATGACCGCAGTAGGGGGCATACATTTTTAATCAACGTTCTACCATTAGACGGATCTCTGTAGAGCCTCAGGTGCTTTAACTGCAGACGTCGCTGCTGGGAAATAAATTCACCTTCAATTCCAGTTGGGATATTCTTCACTAGTGATGCCTTTAAGGGGTTTGACTGATGGTATGGAATGAAATAGTATGATCATAACGGAAGATTTTGCATTTCAGTTCTCAGTTTCCATGCCGGCCTATATATAGGCTTGCAAGACTTATTCAGTACCACGCAGCGCAGATAGTCAAATCCTTGCTACGGGGCGGCGGTTATTATGAGACTTGAACCCATCACGGGAATGTTATTGAGTTGTATAAGTTGACGACAGTACCAAGGTACCACCCCTTCATATTAGTGTTACATATTAAAAAAGTTGTGTTTGAGATGTGTTTACGAACAAAGGAGAAGATTTCCATGATGTTTTTTTTACGTAGCTTTACGACAAATACACAAAATAACAACTCATATCATTCAATTTGACGTATTTTAACAATCAAAATTTCATCATTTTGTATTCTTACAGTGAAAAAACTAATAATATCATGTTATCTATGTTTGTTTAATGATTTGAACATTAAATTTTAAACATCTTAACAAACAATAACAAAACAATCATTCGAAACAATAACTAAATTCAACCCTCGCTTCCAATTAGCCACCAACTATGATCGATCTGATTTCAATCCATATGAAAAGCTTATTAGCATTGCACTGGGCTTCATCCATATCCATCAATCGCAAATTAGCGGAGAACATTGCACCGACCTAGCTGCTCATATGATAATTGCACTGGTGGCACCGTATCAATCCGCCCGGGGTACTACTTCCAGTCCCATACTCCCTCGCCTTTTCCATAATTGTGTCAACCCGACATTTGACAGAATCAGATCGTACTGATCGTAGCTTCCAGGCGGCTGCAGCGCTGCTGCAATTAAAAGCGCATTAGAAAAGTGCCAACCGGAGGCCAAAAATTTCGGTCTGATGATTAGATTATGTTGATCTGAATTTCGAGAAGCTCTGAGTGTGTGTTTGTGTGTGTTTTTGTGTGTTCTTCACCCTTTCCCCAATAGTGACAGAATGAGGTTGCATCGGGACGGGATAAGTGTTGGGAGTTATTTATGTTTGGTGCTGGTTTGGCCCTCGTACTGGGGCCGCTGCATATGTTTTGCAAATTTTGATGGTTTATTTCTGGTTAAAGCTATAATTATCAGTTCATTACGTGACACAATGTGACTCAATTTTGCATTGAAATGAATCCGAAAATAGAATGACATTAAATGGTAATGCGAGATGCGTGCTCCTATTGCATGATTAGTAAATCGTGGGCTGTAATGTTGGGTGCCTTATTCGAGCCTTAATATCAAGTTTAATGCATTTTTCCAATGCACTTTTTTGCAGATTGCTTACGACACACCCGCTTTTCTTTATTCAATGATTCGAACTAAGGATTGCTTCAAACTCCGGACACGCATTATGTTTTTATTGATTTTTTTTAGATCTAGTCCCTAGCAATACCGCTATTTAACTTTGCATAATTGCCATGATGTACTACAACCAATTCAAAATGTGTCTGACCGGATTAATATTTTCTGTCGGCCTGTTCACCGACCGAAGACATTTATAGCAGTTTTGATAAAAACCGACGCTAGTGTAATTTCTTGGATAATTCCTATAAATCTAATCCAGATGCATTTGAAGTACATCGGAATCCATTGTAGAAGTAGCTATCAACGCAATCAACATTTTATTCTCTGAGTTTCATTAAAACACGTTTTCAATGCTGTCCGGTATTTGAAGCAAGATTTTTTATCTGAATATGATTGTGATTAATTGTACAAAAATATGTTTTAGGCAGTGTTAATAACAAGAACAGAGATGCATTGATAACAATAAAACAACTATTTGAAGATAAATTTGTCCAATGCCTAGATGGCCTACGGGGAAGATCTTCGACTCGCGCAGCAGTACTTCGGTTCAATGCATCTACGAATACAAGTGAAAATCCGCATCCAAACCCCGTTGTCAATGAGACCGTTGTCCTGTAGTTCCAGGAGGACACTGACCAACGGAATATGTTCACCGGAGCACAAAATAAGTTAAAAACAAACAAATGTGCAGTGTGTGTGTGTGTGTGAAAGTGAAGATTATTGACGAAATTTCGTAGCTGTCCGGAACATGCATCAAATCATGAGTTCGGAACATTAATGAGTTTTGCAATGTTTCGAATAAAATAATTGGCAATCTTTTTTTCCTAAAATTTAGAAACTTTGTTTCAGTTATGTGAGTTATGCTAGTGTATGACCGATTATGCTTGAATTAGTTTGAAAATATTACATGCCAAAAATGCCTTAAGTGTCCGTAATTCGAAACATTACATTTTTTAACTGAGTAAGATAAACAAACCTATTTCACTAGCAAAAATAGATCCGAAAGCTAATACAAATGATTGAGAACACAAAATTTCCTTCAAATGATTACGAGTATTGCACTTTTTTGTCAAAATTCTTGAAGCAAAAATTGCCAGTCGACTTGCTTTTCCTGTCCATGTGCTTGCTAACATTAAAGGGCACATAATCGCCCTGGTACAATCACACCCACCGAGTAATGGCTGCCTGCCTGGGACGGCGTACGGCCGACCGTGCACGCGTTTGTTGATACTTCCTGGTGAAGCTGGCCTTATCAACGAACCTGTCAAACCCATCGCCATGAACGGCTCCTGTGCGTTTAGCGTACGGCATTGCAACGGCAGGCCGTTGTTTGTTGTGTTTTCGTTCGATGCGCTCGATGCATTGTGCACCGTGTTTTTGCCAACCTTCATTACATACGCTTTACACTGTGTCCTTCTACATTTTTTTGTTGTTGTTTGCGCGTTTCCATTGCTGGTCGCTTTCTCCGGTTTCGGTACTGTTCCATTTACGCCCCGGAAGGATGTTCGGGCTCGAGGTGAGGTATTGATTTTTCCCTTTATTGTGTGCCTTTAGCCGTCCATCAAATGCCGTTTTTTTGTTAAGCATGCAATTGTGCAAACGTGCAATACGGTGAATTGAAATTATTTAGAAATATGTTTTGATTTTTTTTCCTGCTTCGTTGAGCTTTCAATGTTATGTGCCTTTTTGGATTGCTAGCAACACCGCTCCTCTCTGACTGCACACCTCTCGTAAGTGTTAAAAGTGGGGGAAAGATAAATAATAATGGATAAGAAATACACTTTTTTAATTATTTCATTTAATTTCACAGCAAATATGGTAAGGTCTAGCTGGATTGCAGTACTGAAAGAGATTTGTCTATTAAAACTGGTGAAATTGTCTGTTTAACTGTTTGTCAATTTATTATCTAATGAATTAATAATATCGATTACTTGGTTCAATTTTCTATCACCTCAATCACTCAATCAAAAAACTCACAAACAAACGAAACTCATGAACATGAAAAAAGAAGTTACTAAAATCCACGCAACCACGTACTCCAAAAGAGCATCTCGCAAAGTATTTAAAACCAAGTAAAACAATTCAAACATACCGTACTACAATAAGGAAAAGAAAAAGGCCCTTAAGAATGCAGGAAGTCTCATGTTTTATCCCAAGAATTAACGACCAGATCAAAGAAAAAGTCGGCACACGGTCCAGTCTAATGTTAGTAACGCCCGAAGGAGAAAGTCCAAAACGGAACGTCGGTCCTTTGTGGCAGAAAAGCAGTCACCATCGTTTACAAGAGAAGTTATTTCATGTTTTTATTTTCTCTGACGTTGGCTACTAACAGATAAATAGTCTAAAGGTACTTACAGGCGACTTAAAGTACAATTTATAACAAGCGCATTGGGGAAGGAGGGAGTTCAATAAGCCCGCTTTAAGATTACAGCATATCTGCTCCATAAAACAGTACTTTAGCTGGTCCCCATTTCCACTGATGTGTCGATGGAATTTTATCATTACTGCCTACAATTCGAGTCGATTAATAGTCACTTCCCCCCCTCCGTGTTTGGACCGAAAGTGCTCGCAGCAATTAATCAAATTTTTGTCAGCCAGAAGCATTCCTTCCCCATCCCCGTTCGTGCGAAAAGTCCGAAAAGGGCAACGACGATTAACGATGCACCCTCGCTCTGCCCGATACGATCGAGCACTTGCTTTCGAGCCATCGTATTTTTCTTTCTTCTTGAAACAGAAACGGTTAAAGGCACTGCAGCCCGTTTCACACATTTCTGTTTAGTTGAAGTTGAAGGGACGGGTTAAATAATGTAAAACTCGTTTTGCAGGTCTCGCTCACTCACGCCCGAACGCTGAAAGCTTTCGCTGGGATGCTTTCGGGCACTTTCTCCCCGGCGCTCTCCGGCGCGTGGCAACGAACCAACACCATCTGGTGCGTCCGTGTTCGAGCAGCGATTGCGGGTGGGAAAAAGTGATTGTGTAACCGAATCCATTTTTTTCCTTCTTCGCTTCACTCGCCTTTTTTCCAAGTGTTGGTATTTTCCATTTCCTTTTCCTTTGTTTTTGAGCAACGGTAACGGTGCAAGCGGCTGAAATTATCTGGGAAAATCCCAATTGTCTGCCCTCGTCTTGGTTTGTAAATTTTTTATTCCTTTTTTCTGGAAACTATGCTGAGGAGTAATGTGTTTTTTTTAATTAAAAAAAACAAAAACAGCTTTACAAAAATGTTTTTATGAAACTATCAGTTTACAAAAAAGGTAAGATAATAAAACGCACACCCACGAGCATACCAATGACATGAAAGGCATTTTTAATCACTTTAAAACTCTCAATCCAATTGTTAACATAACAGCTAGCCCTCTGCTTGCTCAATCTGCTCAATCAAATCCTACAATCCCTGCTCTGACGGCTCCCGTCCTGTGGACACATCATCAGGTGAGAAATCGCTCCTTACTGATGTTACACACCCACCAAACGTCTAACGCACCTTCACACAAACATGCACACGTTATTATCGCTTGTAGTATAAAATACACACACACACACAAACACACAACTATGTATAGGTACACTGTTGGATATTCACACAAAGATCGCATCGTCGCATTCGCCCTTGGCATGGAGTCGGATCGGCGATCCAGACTCGGATGACACACATGACACCGGAATTCAATTACACTCTCCAACCATTTGTACAACTTTGAGGAGAAGCTGAACTAACGAAGACATTAGATAACTCTGCTCACTTGGTAGTGCGTTCAAACAAAAAAATACAAAAAGAAACACAATTTAATAATGAACCTAAAACCGAGAGGCAAAACACTGCCTCACCCTTTATCACCTTTGAAGTGTCTTTAAATATTGGCAAACGTTTGAACGCAAGGTACGGCGACATTTAGTTTTCCATTTGCTCTCACACACCTATATCTAGGTGTGTGCAGGAGATGGCGGAGAAGAAGCTAGGACGTTTCGGTTCGAGAAGGGTTTTTCGAGCACACGAGCACATTTACACACCGTCTCATCCCTAAGGAAGGAATGGAACAAATTCCACCCTCAAGGCGTTCCGTGTGTCTCTGATCAAAGACGTGTGGCTTATGGGAGCTGGTACCAAATCATATCCAGTTTTGGAACACCAGCAATTGATGTTCTTGGAGGATGTTTTTGTAACCCAAACTGGGAACAGCTTCCTTTTTCACCGTGCTAAATACTGCGATACAATATTCGCACAAGACACACGCATTCGCGACCGATTTAGGATAAAGCAGCGACGCCACATAAAAGCCCTTCCATTGTAATCATATTAGTAAACTTGCTCTACAGCACAGAAGACTACAGCACTGTTAGAAACTGCCAGCAAAGCAGCCTACTATCGTACCCGGGGTCAATTAAATCGACCCAGCTTCACCAGCATTACCGCAAAAAGAAACGCACCTAGAGTGTTCCCTTATTTCGTCGTCCTTTTGCACTGGACACTGCACAGCCTGTTCAAAGCTTGGTTCGATGCGAGCGATGGCGTCGCCTGTGGCACCGTTACGGGACCAGCGCAACGATGGTCCTGATAACGGGGGCGACGGTAGTAGAACGGCACTGGCGACAACGAAACGGAAAAGAAGGACATCCACGCGACCACGGTACTCTTGCCGACGAGCATCGGATTGGAATCGCAACGCAAGACTGAACGCTCGCCAGCGTTTGGTTCGAGGCCACGGACCGCTCCCCAGTACGGTGTCCTAGTCTGACCCACAGATACACCCGCGCAAACGACATCGACATGTGTGGCCGACGTATCGCGACAGGCGCGGAAGGATACACACATACATGCCAGTCATTGTCGATGTCGTCGCTACGAGCAAGCACACCCGCGATCCGCGTTTTATTTAATCCTACCACAAGCTTTATACACCTGTTTTGTGTGTATGTGTGATGTTAGCGTCGGTCAGTTATGAGAGAGCACGACTGAGAGGCGAGAGCAACTCCCCGAACAGGAGAGATATTGCTCGTTCTGGTAGAGATGTTTCCGGAGCGAAATGCTTTTTTAGTAAGTGTTATCAAGAGTCAAGCTTAAGCAAAATGGGCAATGCCGTCCCTCCTGTATAAAAATAAAATCAAGCAAACAAGCTTATAAAATCGAAATACGCCTACATATCGAATAAAATATGCTTTGAAATAATAATAGTTTTCGTCAATTTTGGTTGCAATCTTTCATTTTTTTTTTGTAATACCACTCACGCCCTCTTGGCGCTCACTCTCTTTCGTTCGCTCACATGTGAAATTAATCAACTACCAGGCTGCTCCATTGTTCTCAAAAAGCTCCAAAAAGCTCTTTCGGTTAAATTTGTGTACGTTGTTTCCAATTTTATTGTGTTACGTTTTTAACACATTCATTCGCTTTTACACAGTAGTTTACATGAACTATGATATGAAACTGTTTAATGACAAAATTTAATCTGTTTTGCTTGCTACCGCTGATCGGTGAAGTTTGAGCTTCCTTCCCCTACTTTATGGGTGTGTAGAGCATTGTACTGTATGTACATGTGTTTGTGTACAGACAGAGCACACAATAACAGGGCCGTATGAATGTGTGCTGTTTATCATTCATCCTTCCAGGTGTGCTCGGTTGAACGATGGGTAAGCTTACACGAATATCCTTGCCACGATGTCCTGCGAATACACAACCTCGCACATCGGCATCATTTTCCATACCAATACATCGACCCACGGGCTCGTCTGGCCACCCGCCGTGTCCAATACAACTGCACACCACCAGCACGGTTCGCTTTTCATTGAGAGATTTTTCCTTCGGTGCGCCTCGTTGCGACGGTGTCGGCAACGGCGGCATACCGATTCATAACAGTTGGCGGTGGTGATTTGGCTAGAGTATGTATTTTTTTTTTCTTCCGTTCTTTGCGTTTGACTTGTGGCAGTTAGTAAGGTAACGGCCCCCAGTTTTGTTGCCCGTAAGCGTTGCAAAGAAGCACACAAACTCTCCTCGCCATGCGCACCTGCACGGACGAAACGCTACTTGCTATCCAGTGGACACTTTCCGGATCGTTGCGTTTTCTATGCCGGAGAAACACCACAAACAGCTCAAGCGATTGTTGGCATTTTGCTGTGGGCACCAGCATCCACACCTCAAGCGCTGCGTGTTACCCGTACGCTCGGAATTGGGATTTGGTGCGTTACTCGTGGCATTTTCGACCGTTATTCATCCGTGCATAATTTTTCCACTGTCCTTTTTGAATAGATGACAATCCCGGCGCTGTTAAGCGATATACTCAAAAGTAACAACATGGTGTCGTACATGATTTTTGCAGAGTATGCAGTTGATTATTATCTCATCTCTAAGGTAAACGTTGATCTTTGTTGTCTTGAGACTTTTTTTTATTTGAAAAATGTTTGCGTAGAAAAACTTTTTACATAGTACGTAGAATAAGTTTCTGTTAAATTTCAGTTACAGGGTTTCCCACGATTTATTGGTTGGTTCTCATCAATTTTTGGTTGGTTTCCATATCTTTTTGGTGCGTTCCCACGATTTTTTGGCCGTTTCTCATAATTTCTTGGTTTATTTGTATTGATATCCAATCGGACGATACCAATCAATTATGGGAACGAACCAAAAATCTATGGGATACGATCAAAAAATCGTGGGAACGCATCAAAAAATCATGGGAACCGACCAATAAATCGTGGGAAACCCTGTAAGAGTAGATTAGAGATGTAAAAAATGTCTAATGGTAAAAAGACAATAAGAAAACAATCGTATTCTTCTCACTACTTTTACTTAGTACAAAATAAAAAGCATATTTTTTCTTCAACATAATCCGAACACTTAAAAAAGTTCTGTTATATCTAGTCAACCATCATCATTGATGCTATCACACTGTGACGAATAAATATCTTATTATTTAGGTCTGCGATCTCGTTTCCATACGAAAAGTTACATGTTTTACATATACTGTCGTATGCATGCACAACACATCCTTTGTTTTAGTCCTTCTGCTAATACAATTGTTGTGTGCAGTCGTGTCGAACCCTGGAATTGCCGTGGCAGTCACGCACACTGTCGTACGCACACTAAGGCGGCGCTCTGGCACCAATCGAATAATACATTAGACTCGAACAAACGTATAGAATTATATGGAGGTCATCTCGAACAAACACGATTCGATACAAATTCCATACATTTTTCAGGTTCGAATGGTGCCAGAGCGCCGTGAGCAGCTGGCACAACCGTGAGCAGCTGGCACACGGTCGTGGCTATTGTAAATGTGTTTTATATTGTGTATCATATTTATATCTTCTTCTTCTATTTGGCGTAACGTCCTACGCGGACATGCCGGCATATACAGGCTTTCGAGACTTAATTCATTACCACGCAACCGGATAGTCAAATCCTTGCTACGGGGGGACGGTCCATTCTAGGCTTGAACCCATGACGGGCATTTTAGTCGTTCGAATTGACGACTGTACCACGGAATTATTAGTATTTTAACAAAGTACCTGAAATAATTGTAAACACAACAAAAACGGTTGTAGAGTTCTGTTTATAGTTTTGTTAGACTATTGTATTATATGAAGTTGTTAAAAATATATAAATGTAATTAAATAATAATACCTTAATTTACACCACGAGCTCAACGGCTTTAAACATTTAAGTAACCCGGCGCTTTAGCAGCAATCGAACACGACATCGAACCTGAAAAATGTATGGGATTTGACATGTTCGATTTGTTGGTTATCAAATCGAACATGTCAAATCGCATATATTTTTCATGTTCGATGTCGTGTTCGATTGCTGCTAGAGCGCTGCCTAAGTTTTGCGGTGTAACTGTTGTCTTCGCCATCTCTCGGAGGATTGCTTTGCCTTGCCCTATGCAGTGCCTGTCGCAGCCGAAGCGCCGCGGGCAGCTATCCGCGGTGATGCTGGTGGAGTTGAGAGAAGTTCGGCTGATCGTTCTTCTCCACGACGCACCGTAGCTGCTCGGCACTCGAGCAGCAGATGCGACTGAACGATTTCTTGTCGTACCGGGTCCGATCCGCCTTCGCCGAGAAGCTCCTGGTGAACTGCAGAGAAGCTCAGGCATGCGAACAACACGTGTTCCGCGTTCTCCGGAACGCCGACGCCGACAGTCCGGGGACGACACGAAACCCCTACCACATAGATACTGGCGGAGATAACCGTGTCCTAACACTACCTGTGCCAGATGGAAGGTCATGTCGTCATGTTTCCGAGACTGCCAGTGACAGACGGAGGGTAGCACGCGGTGCGCCCACCGTGTGTGTTGGCTGGCATCTGGATCAGATTCATCGTCATCCCACTTCTCCTGCCAACAATCGATGGTAGTCTGCCTCTCCGATTCCCGGATGTCATCTCGCATCCCCACTCGGTTTGGCGTGTGGATGACGGGCTCGGGCGTCTTTCCGGACGAGGTGGCAGATCGGGATGAGTCCAGCAATCCGTGTCATACCTAACAGTACGGAATGACCGTACCACCATGTGAGCGGCTTTTTGCTGAACTCTGCGCAGTAACGCCCGACACTACCAGACCAGAATTGCCCCAGACCAGATAGGTACTGCGTACAGCATCACTGACTTTACCTCGCTCGCCAGTAGCCAAGACTTGGCCGTCCTGGGGCCGTTGTGGTTAGTCACGATACGTCTGCCACTACGCGCGACGTCTTCTCCGTGACCTTCTTGGCGTTCTTATCGTGCTCTGCATGTCGATTTTTTTAATTAGCTTAAACATGTATTGTTTGCTTCACTTTTTTATTTATTTATTTGTTTTATCCGTTGATAAGAATTTTGTCAAGGCTAGCAAAGGCAAAGGCAAGCAATACGGTATTTTTGAACCATTCCTCACGAATAAAAAAACTACATTTATTTTTAAAAAAAACCGATCCAAAATATTTCGAGAAGCATTCAAAAATCATTTTGATAGAAAAAAAAAACATGACTTCAACACTCATCATGTATTCAACACTCAACCTTAATTTATCAAACTAAATGTACTCGGGATAATATATTTCTTATGAATAAAAACTGAAAAAAGTCTGAAACATAAAATGAAACGATAACACTGTACGATTCTAAAATTTAATTCACACGCCTTGTGACTTTGCCAATGAATTAAAAAAAAAACCCTATCACTTGAAATTATTAACCTAAGGCTCTGCATTTGAAATTAAAATAAGTGGCCGAACGGACGAGAAATTAAAATGAAACCGATGAATTAGATTAACTGTTGGTTTCATCTGTTTTTGACCAATTAGCGCTACATTTGAACTGCACGAAAAACGAAACACAGTGAACTACACTGAAATTAAATGGTCAAAAATGTGACAATCACTCGTTCGATCAGTTTTGAATATTTTCGAGCAGTTTAACCTCTTTTGACATTTGGTGATTCAACAACACAAAGGCGCGTTCCTGAAATTTCAAGTGAAACCGAAAACAAAACAATCGCCCTGCCTACCGGCTTGTTCGCTAAATTCGTGAGTATTTTTTTTTGGGTTTCTAGCGTGTTTTAGTAATTACGCGTGAAGTGAACCACAATTTCGATACATTTATCATATTACAACCGTAGGCACAGCATATCAGCGGCGGCGTCATCATGCCATCTGATCAGATTCAATATTCTGAGAAATATTACGACGATGTGTACGAGTACCGGCACGTAATTCTTCCTCCTGACTTGGCCAAATATGTTCCAAAAACGCATCTAATGACGGAAACGGAGTGGCGCAATTTAGGCGTCCAGCAATCGCCTGGCTGGGTGTTGTACATGGTAACATAGTTAATCTTTTTCCAGCTGTTGATTTTCGTAGGACGGCTGTAGAATGATTTTATTTGATCCGTTTTCTTTCGTAGATTCACTCACCAGAACCGCATGTGCTGCTATTTCGGCGTCCCCGGACGGATCTGGCACCACAATCATGAAAACTAAAAACCGCACACACACACACTCACTCACTCAATTTTTGTACAGACAAGGCGTATTTCATGGCTTTTCGACGATCTCTACGCTGGCAGTGGGTTTTGATATTTTTTACGCAAGCTGTAAAACATATTCGCTTAGGTTTTGTTGACATTGCATTTAGTAATGCAGTCGACGGATAGCAGTTCTCTGCAAGAAAAGGGAAACAAATATCTAGCCGAGAGTAAAACGGCATTGAATTTTTCGGAAAGATAAAAACGAACTGCCGGATTTGACGCGGAGATAAACAATGTTGAAATAAAAGGCGTTACAGCATATGTAAATATTAATTTAAATATGATTATACTGCGTTGACGTCAATAAATAAAGGTTCACAAGAAACAGACGGAAGGCTTATTTGTCGAGGTGTTGTATTTGAAACGGTTTACCTTGTCTAGATACATTGTGCTTGGATTTTGCTAATATCAACCATACGATGTATACTATTGCCAACTCCTTAAACAGGACACACCACACACGTTTGTGTGCAATTTTACACGGTCGGAACGGGAGCGATATTCTTCGTCACAATCACGCAATGTTCAAACGTACACGTATGTTTATTACTGGTCAGTTATTGAGTGGATTGATATATGCGTGGTTTTTTTTTTTTTTTTCAAACCTTCCGGTTCACTACACTTAAGTAAACATGTTTCAAAATTTTATGACGCTGTATTATTACAAGATTGATGAAATATTGAAGTATTTGCTTTTAATTGTCCTTCCTCTTTTGCGCATGTACCCACTGGTACCTGATATTTGACACAGATGAGCAGATACAAATTTTATATTCCAAATTTATCTAAGAATTGTCCCATTACCACATGCGTGTATCAACAATGTCTAGTTTCTAAGATTTTCTGAAACCCGCTTATTTTGTCGCTGCCCATTTTGTTGCTATTGCTAGTAGTAGTTTTGATTTTTATAGTTTTTTTTAAAGAGAATGCAACCGTCAAGGTAAAGGTGCAACTCTGCAGCGTACGATAGAAAAAAGTGTAGGGTATATTACAAACATGCAGTATTTGAGTAGGTAAAAGAAAGTACCACCGTTCCGGCAACGGGTATCTTTCGCAGATCGAAAATGTTGCTTTAATGTAATTATACTTCTAGACTAGAAATCAAGCTCTTTGGTATCGAATGAAAAGACTCACTTTTGTGCACTTAGGTTTAGGAAAGCCTATCGGGTGAATTCTATGATAGTGCGCATCTTTAGAAAAGGCGGTGCCAGTATAAGTCATCAAACTGAAAAACAAAGTTCTCGCTAGCCACAGCACGGGGCGCGCTGTGCGCAATTAAGCATCCTGTCTACCCTACTGCAGTTCGACCCCTTTTCGAAAGCCGACTACGTTTGCTTTGCTCTGCCTATTCTAACGCCCATGTCCATGATACGGTGTGTATTTCACGCGACCAGTATTGTCGCATGATGTTGCCAGCATACAAATGGTCGCTCTGTCTCTTTACGATAAACTACGTGGCACCTAGTAACTACCAGCCTTACGATGGCACAATTTTTGTTTTGTTGTTGTTGTTATCGTGTTGGTTTGGCCATTTGAGCAAGATGATGACGATGATGGTGATGATGATCATTGTGGTGAATTTGGCGGTGGTTCTATCCGATCCGAACGGGCACATATTGGTTTCACAACGACGACTGCGATATCTGTGTTACAATTCGGATGCGCACCGCGGCAGTATCGTGGACACGGCCAGGAACGGTAAGTCGTTAGGAATTATCCCACTGCCGAAAATATGCGTGACTGCACCAGTTGCGGCCGTGCAGTAGTAGTCTATAGAGCGATTAATCGTAGGAAGGCGGTCGACAGAGCGTGAATACGAACAGTATTGCGAAGAACAGTTCTGCTGCCTGTAGTGATAACATTAAGGCACATAGGATGTACTCCAGGCGTAGCCGGTGCAGCTGGTAAAAAAGAAGATATCCTACGCCCATTCCACAGGGAATAGTGAGAAATACGGACAAAATTACTTGCCAGCCTACAAAGAAATGGAAAAACAAAATTAACCCACGATTAGCATAGCATGTGGCGCATGTGATGACGGTAGAGGTAATATTTGTTGCTTCTCTACAGTTCAATCTTCCCCCCATGATATTACGGGTACGCGGGTCAGACGTTGAGACTATTTATAAACACCAAGTAACCCTTGTTTGTTACCCGTACCGCATCGCAACGATTTTGCCTGCGATGGCATACATTGCAGCTGCCGTTTGTCCAAAAACGTACTTACCGTGGTCGCTAAGACTGCCCCGCCTGCCGAGAATGATTCGGATCGTTTCTACCAAACACAGCGCCACTAGAATGCACGCCTCACGAAGCAGAATGTGATCCGGATACTTTAAATTGACTGCCTTCAGCGTGAGCATTCCCAGCTCGCAGGTAGCGAACATTCCGAAGTAGAACGAGTTGAGATATAGTAAAATCTCGTAAGTTAAGCTTGGATTTCCCATTGTTATTCCTGCGTGCTCACTCCGTTGCTAGGCTCCCCACCCGGGAAGGGGCGGCGAATGGTGCGCTGGTTCCCTCTGCGTACACTAGGGGTACATAATCATCCGGTGGTGGCTGGCGGACATCGATGCGCTTTGTCGGATCGAGGGGCTAAGCTCCACATCACCGATGGTGTAGGGAAGGCCTTTCTTTCCTGTACCGTCCGTGGGCCAGCCGGACGGGATTGGCGAGCACACGCTTCTAAACAGCTGGGCGATTGGGCTTCCAAATTATTAGTTTTCCTAGCTAAAGATACTTCACCAACATAAAAAGAAATCTCTAACACCAAAGTGCAGCTGGGACCAGGTTTGAAAGAAAAATGTTTATTTTTAGAACAAAACTGCGCCGAGTTCTATATGCCTGGGTTCTGTTTGACAGTTTTTTGCCTGCGGTTGGCAAGGATACGCACTACGGTAGGCCTATCGACCAAAATGAATTATGTAGAAAGTTCACAAAGTTTCATAAAACATTGAAATTATTAACTTTAATGCTAATCGTTAACGTTGGCTTTTTTCTGCATAAAAAATGCGCACAAAATCGAACATTGACCCTAAAATTTTCTAATTAGAACATACGCGTCAGTTTTAGTACGATTTTTTTAACCAACAAAAATGCTCTCCATCATATGAAATTGAATTAAGGATTTTATTCCGTGCAAAAGGAATTTAAAACCTCCAACAGGGTAGTTTTCTACAGCAACAATACGTAGATTGTGGTGCATGAACGTGTAGACGCTACTGCAGCATGTCATCTTGAGCAGTCCGTTTTGTCGTGGGTCGTGATTCACTGTGCGCACGGGCTTGACAGGTTGGTTCGACGGAAGCAGCTTTCTTGATGCTCACTTTTTCTTTGGTGCTCGTGGGAAACGGAAGCAAGTTGTTCGCTCATCGTGCGGTCGCTGATCGATTGGTGTGAGCAAGTGAGTGGCTGACAGTGAAGTGTAATTTGAGAATTACATAATTTTGGATTGTGTATCGGTGTTTAAAAGCTTCCCGAACGCAAAAGAAACAAGCGAAAATGGATGTTGCTGTGAAGCAAGAAATTAATGGGTCCCCGTTGCCGCAGCGTCCACAGCAGCAACCGCATGGTGGTGGTGGTGGGGGTCCCGGCCCTATGCAAGGCAATAATCAAGCTGGGCCCGATCAGCACGGCCCAGGCGGCCCGGGCGGACCGGGTGGACCCGGTGGACCAGGCGGCCCGGGTGGACCGGGTGGACCGGGAAACAAGAACATGAACAGAAATAATCGCAACAATAGCAAGAATCGCCAGAGCATGCCGAATCGCAATCGCGGTCCGGGTGGTAATGCTGGTGGCGGCGGTGGCAATCCCAACAATAACGGTGGTCCCGGAAACAATCGTCCCGGCAACAATGGAGGAAACCCTCAACAAATGGGAGGAGAGGATTTCGGTCCCAATCAGCACCAGAACCGGGGTGGCATGCATCGGGGCAACAACCGCGGAGGAAATGATGTGAGTAATGTACGCGTTAGCATTTTGCATTTCAAGATGGCGTCCGGGTAGAGCTAGAACACGCGCATATGGCGTAGTCTAGCAAAATGGCCGTTTTTACGGCGGTATCCAAAGAGTAATTACTACATGATGCAAGGCATTTATTATTACAACCAAATGCTTTCAATTTGTGGCGGTTGTTTAAAATTTTCGAAATTTTTATTTCTTTTTTAATAATGTTCATGGTTAGCGTATAACTGCAAAGTGTCGATGTCCGTCCCATGAAAATTGTTACAAGCAAACGCGCGAGTGATGGGTTGAAATAACATGTTGGTTTTATGGTTTTATTTATTCAGATGGATAACAGTTTCGGCGACCGTCGGCGTGGCGGTGAAGCTTACTTTATCAACGAGAAGCTTCGCCAGCTGGCCGGACCGCTGTTCGAAATTCCACCGATCGAGGCACAGGATGTGAAATTTTCTGGCCGCAATCGGCTCTACGTCGGCAACCTGACCAACGATGTGACGGAGGAAGAGCTGGTTGATATGTTCAAAGTGTACGGCGAGATCAGCGAAGTGTTCATGAACAAGGAGAAAAATTACGCCTTTGTGCGCGTAGATTATCTCTCGAATGCTGAGGCGGCAAAGCGCGGCCTCGACGGTACCACGCGCAAGAACCGTGTGCTACGCGTGCGATTTGCCCCGAATGCAACAGCGATCCGCGTCAAGAATCTGACACCGTACGTCACGAACGAGCTGCTGTACAAAGCGTTTGAAGTGTTCGGTCCGCTCGAGCGAGCCGTCGTGCAGGTGGACGAGCGTGGTAAACCGACCGGCGAGGGCATTGTGGAGTTTAAGAACAAGCCCGGCGCAATGGCCGCTATACGATACTGTACGGAGAAATGCTATTTCCTGACCGCGTCACTGCGGCCAGTCATCGTGGAGCCGTACACGTACCAGGATGACAACGATGGGCTGCCGGAAAAGTCGCTCAACAAGAAGCAAAACGATTTCTTGAAGGCACGCCAGCAAGGGCCGCGCTTTGCCGAGCACGGTTCGTTCGAGTTCGAGTATGGCCAACGCTGGAAGCACATGCACGAACTGTTCAAGCAGAAGGCCGAATCGTTGAAGCGCGAGATGATCATGGAGGAGGAAAAGCTCGAAGCACAGATGGAATACGCTCGATACGAGCAGGAAACAGAGTTGCTGCGAGAGCGTAAGTATAATCTTATATGCCATCAAATAGAGGAGGAGAGAGGGTCCGTGGGGGGAGTTCATGCGGCACTAGTAACTCCTTTCCGTTCATCTTCCAGAACTGCGCCAACGCGAAATGGACCGCGATCGTCAGAAGGCTGAGTGGGAAATGAAGGAGCGCCAGGTGCAGGAGGCCCGTCAACGCAATGACATTCAGATTAAAACGGAACTCGAGGAAATGACTACCCGTATCAAACGATCGGATGAAGAATTGCATCGCCGACAAAAAGAAAACAACATGTTCATGCAGGTAATATGAAATGAATAAGAGTGTGTTCTATCGCTTTGAAAACGTGGAGAGTTAACCCTTATTTTTATTTGCACAGAATCGCCAGATGAACATCATCGATCCGCAGCAGCAAATGAACGATATGGGTGGTATGGGTAGTGGTGGTGATGGGGGTGGCGGCAGTGGCATCGATAACCGCCGTAACTTTGATATGATGAATCAAGTTGTCGGTGGTGGTGGTGGCGGCGGCGGCGGTGGTGGCGGCAATGGTAACTTCGGCAACATGGTAAGTCGATCTGTTTTTGTTCTTGATCTAGCGAACTTTTTTTCTGTTTTCACTATGCCGTTTCACTTTCTACTTCGGATCAATTGATTCACAAGTTAGTGGAGCGCCGTTATCATCTTCCTAAATGGCGAGAAACATTTTTGGTGTTTATTTGATGAAGGCTTTTGAAATCGTATGCTTACGAATCATCGATATTGTTAACACAGTTTGGATAACCAAATCTTCCGTTAATCTCTATTATCGATGGTTTCGGTATTTCTTGTTTATGTTTGCAACGACTATCGGTTGGTCATGAATGATGGTGATGGTGATTTGTTAGACAGCAATTAAATTCCATGCAGAGTTGTGAAAACAAATGGCACGTATCTATATATTGTAGGAACTTCCCTACAAAACTTAGCTGGTTTATCATTAACTCGTTCTGGTCATAATGTCCGAGTTGTCCTCCACGTCATCTTCGCTTATGTTGTTATGGATTTTTCCATTATTCCCCATTCGGTTACGCTGGACGAATTTTTTAAGTCGTAAATTTGTCAATTGTAATTGATTATCATTTAGTTCGTAAGCGCGTGTGTATGTTGGAGTAATCATGGAGGTTATGTTTCTTGTCGTGTTTGCATATTTGTTCTACTAGATGATGAAAATTTTGTATCTTTTTCTCTTGAATTTCAAAATGCACTATAATTACTAGCGTATAACGCTGACTTCGCAAAATCGTCATGTGTGCTGTACAAAGCTCTGTACAACATTAATCAATAACATATTTAAAGACATTAGTGTAAGTTCTTCTCGCAGTCGATGTGGCAGAGCTGTAATTGTGCATTGAATTGTTTCTACGACAACTCATGGAAACATTATGACATTATGAGACATCGGTTAAATCACCATAACTAATTATAGCACTGAAATCGTTTCATACGAGCATTTTCCGACGTTTTTTTTTATGAATTACTCTGAACGGTTTCTGGGAAATATTATTCATTTTACTGCTCTTCTACTTCCAACATTGAAACAATTATTCAATAATATTGTGTTAATCTCTGTTGGTTTTACGGAGATTCAAATGGGACTGCTTCGATAGAAGCCGTTTGAGGTTCGAATCTCAACCCTACCGTCGACTTGAAGTCGTTTTCGTGGTACAAATGCTCCCTCCGGTGACAGATACCAAAATTTCCTCTCAGAGCAGGTCCTTCACCGGTGTTATTACACTAAAGCGATTCCGCGCGGATGCATCTATTTCGTGCTTGAGAATGAACGAGTGTTACTACGCTACCGCAATAATCGGTGCTTGGCACACTGGGAGCGAGCGTTTACGCATACATCAATAACATCTGGTGAAAATTGCGGTTGCAAATTTACTTGGCAGTTTGTCACCTGTTTGGAATAAATACAATACGCTTGGAGAATAGATAAAAAATGGTTTTTTGTCGTTTTACCATGTACTGCTCCATTACTCGAATTGAATTATTTCTTTATGTCGTTTTGTCGTATTTCATTTTGGATTGGTTGAAAACAAACAAATGGTCAACAATTAATTCGTCTTATTTGTTATATCTATTGGCCTACACCAGGGGTCGGCAAACTTTTCTATCGAAAGAGCTAAATTATATAAAAATGCTGGCACTTGTTGAACCAAACTAATAATCCATGTGAGAAAATGAGTGAAACTTTTATGAAAAGCATGAAGGTTTAAGACTGCCGCGATTGTTCTCAAATAATCCTAAAAAGATCTTCTCTGGCTGGTGTTGAGGGTCTTTACGTTCGCAAATACTCAGCTGTAGCCGGTTAGTTATCAAAAAGTATGTTCATGCTTTTATCATATTATTGTCCGATACGGTAGGGTTATGGGGCGATTGTAAGAGTATTTTTTGCCATCGCAAACAACATATGAATATTATGGTATTGACATAAATACATTCAAAATTGATATACACTTAATTTCTCATTCATCCAAGATGATGTTTCATTTTTGCACGTATTTTCAACACATTATCCACTGGTTCATATTATTAGTTTGAAGATTGCCATCTTGAAAATTTGTTCTCTATTCCGCTTTCTTTTTTAATATTTGCATATAATCATACAAGAAGCGTTAAGGAAACCGTTTTATAAATAAGCGAAAAGATTTGGTATTATGAAGTTCATAATACTCTAATTATACAATAATATAATAGTAGTCAGTTTTAAATCATATTGACGAACCGCTGTTACGATATCTCTTCCCTGGTACTCTTATAGTTCTCATGTAATGGATTTCGCTGTTCGTGTGATAGGCTTTAAATAAAAGTAATGTATATTTAGTAATGCACTAACTATCGGCAAATCTTAATATATTAATCCTGGAAATAGAAGGTTGATGATTTCGGGGACAGTCCCGTGGTACAAGTCGTCAACCACACTTCATTAAAATGCCCATCGTGGGCTCAAGACTAGAATGGTCCGTCCGTCGTATCAAGTACTGTCTATAAGGCGGCGTGGTATTAAAATAGTGTCGAAAGCCTGAATAGGCTGGCATGTCCGCGTAAGACATTACGTTACGTTTTATTCGATGTGATCGGTCAAACGACTAAAAGTTAAAGCCAAGCCATTAGGATTTAAAAACGCATTCCCATGATGAGATTCGTTCGTAAAGATCTAACCCCTCCGTATTATTGTTCTATGGACAAAATTCTTATGTAACAATGCACAATTAAAAGGAATACTTCGACAAATTCGGTCGTTGCGCTCTAAAACAAGATATCTATTTTAGCCAAAATTGCGTATTCTAAATACGAAGAAAAAGATTGATTTTATTTCATTTTAAGAATTTAGCTGCGCATTTACCCTCTACTGGAGTACTCTAGATGTGTATGTGTGTTTATGAATTATGCATTATAGTTTTTAAATAGTTGCTTCTTTTTAAATGTCCGTGAAATCGTCGTCGAAGCTCTTTTGGTACCATAACCTATTGATCTATTGACTTACCGCTCTAAAACCGCTTTGCGGTCTTGGTCTGACTGCCTCAGGAGTGTCCAAAACCGCTTACGGTCTCGCGCTTTCGTCTATTTATTTATCATCAACCCACTATCCCGGCCTTAATTGCGGAGGCTTCCCTACAACTATTAATTGCTGACTATTGTTAATCTGCGTCGTGATCGTAATTATAGGTAGATTTTTTGTATTAATTTCGTGTAAAAATCGTGTAAATCCTGCAAATGATATTTTTATAACATTTGTCAAACTCACATCGTAGATTTATCAATTTCACTACAACTCGATTGTGAGAGTAAAATAGGCGCATAAAGAGACATAGTTTCTGGCTTATGTTCGATAGCCGTGTGATAATCGACCAACCCTTTTGGTTCACCATGAAACTGCATGTTTTGTGAAATATGCTTTAATTTATTCTTTATATTATTTTTTCGTTCGCTCATTAAATTCAACCAACGCCTGTTAATTATTTATATTATCTTACCGCATATAGCTTAACATGTTGACTGCCAAACGTTTTTGAGTAAGTTCACTGTGAGGCCACAATAAACCGATTCAGGGTCCGGCTCGCTTACTTATATGTTAATGCTAATATTCAGCGCCTCCTTCACTTTAATATGGTTTTTGTGCATGTAATTTAGTGTTCTTCACAAATGCTTTGCCTCCGTGCCTGTCTTAGGTTGGTGGAGCAAAACCAAACGTTCAATAGAGAAAAGTGTTGTTTTTATGCGCTTTTACGTGTTTACCGGTACATTCAACACACATGGCAAACTATGCTTCATATCCGTACGCTGCCGTATTGTTTATTTATAATACAAGGGCAAGAAGGATAATGAACTAGCGATTGTTAATACACCAGATTCCTGACAGTGACAGACACTTCACGGAGGTTCTTAATCATAGGTTTGCGATATTTTGTCTCGTTATACCTAACCAAAGAATGCGACCGAGGTTATTGAAACTATGAAAAATGCCTTTTGAAACAGAGAAGATTACATTCTACTCCACCAAAGAACAGATAATATTATTTTAGCAAAGATGAATATTATTATACATATATGATACAAATTGGCCGGTCTCGTAGTACAGTCGTCAACTCGTACGACTTAACAACATGCCCGTCATGGGTTCAAGCCCCGAATAGACCGCGCCGCCATACGTAGGACTGACTATCCTGCTATGGGGGGAAATCAATTAGTCACTGAAAGCCAAAGCCCACTAGTGGTACAGGCAGGCCTTGACCGACATCGGTTGTTGAGCCAAAGAAGAAGAAGATGATACAAATGGAAATTGAATGACAAAATATTTCAAATAAACAAATTTGAGTGTTAAGCTCCAATTACTATGGGACAAATGTATCCAATATTTTTTGCGAAAAATAAACAAAAATTAGTCTACTCTGGGAACGGCCCGGCATCGTGGTACAGTTGTCATCTAGAACGACTTAAAAACATTATGTTCGTCTTGGGTTCAAGCACCTTATCATGAACAGTGTCGGCTCCCATACGTAGGACTGACTATCCTGCTATGGGTAAAATAAATAAGTCACTAATACTCAAGCCCATTAGTGGTACTGGTAGGTCTTAACCGCCAACGGTTGTTGCGCCCAAAAAGAAGAAGAAATATCCACTCTGGACCTCCAAAAGAGGTCCTAGCAATTTATATTTATACTCGAATTATCACCATCAATGACTATCACCGTACTCGTCGTTGCAAACATAACTATATTGTGACTACCATCGAACAATACAAATTGTTACTTCTGCTACACTTTTACTGGACAAATCAGGTTTTCGGCACGGAAATATTGCTTGATCGTTACAGAAGCGGTTTTACGAATTTATGCAATATATTTTTGCAGATAAAAAATCATCATACATACGAAACTACTTATTCTTCCTTCTCATATTAAATGGATCAAGTCTATCCAGACGCTATTTGTTGCCTGCTGTAAACCCATGAACCATTTCATAAAAATATATTACTCTGGTTTTAATGAATATATTGCAGCAAATTGCAATAATCATTCTATTTTTGTTTTTGTTTTGTTTAACCCTATAACTATGGATCCCGTTCATAGTCCTTAAATAGCATTGATGTAATGAAATGTGGAAAAAGAAGTATGCTATCAGAATTGAGATATATAACGTTTGCCATTAAAACCCAAGCAATTGTGAAGATCGCTTTAAGTTACAATTGATTACTTTTAACATAAAGAAGCCATTCGCTTTATAATAATATTCACCAATCTTGTGTTCATAAGAAAGGAACAAAAATAAACGCTTAACATAAAATAATTGGCATTAACGTCAGTTCCTTTGTGTACTTGTCATGTACTTGTTAGCCTTAAATTTAGCGCTACGGAACTATATTGAAAGTAACAGTTTTTTATGTTTATATGTTGTATGAAAGTTGGTCTGTTAGAACAACTGTTGCTCTGTTTGTACAAAATTGTTTAAGTTACTATCAAATCAATTTATATTATTTCACAATATTATGTATCGTCACACCTTTTGGTTTTATTGGTGATTCTATCGTTGACTACGGTCAAACTTACCACGATAGTAAAGTGTCCCACGTCTTGTCCACCGCTTATTCAATCCACCTTCATAAGCGTAGAGAAAGGGATGCAGTCTGTCGGTCACTTCTTTTTATATGAACCTATCGAACTTAACTATTTATTTCCTACATCACTGATGTGAACAAACACACATCAGAACAACTACAATATCGTCGCATTCAAATATTGCCTATACTTGTATACCCGCCCAGCTAAACAACATCATGATTTATGAGAAAATGTCGCCATTTAGCCAGCATACTCGTAAACTCCGCATCTAGATCAATCAATATTTTCGTACCGTCCATCGCTCTATGGGTCTTTTCACACGGAAGAATGGCGTGTCTTATGAACGACATCTGTTCAATAGTGCAACCATTTACCATACCAACCATGTATGGGAAGGCATACAGAGTGTTGTGTGTTCTTCGTCTCCGGTACCACACGATTTTGGAATGTTCGGTGCGTTCATCGTTTGGGTCGTCTGTCTTGTCCTTAATCGTTCGTTATTTTTATAATGCAACCAACCCACACCCCTATTTAATATGCTCTTAATGTTGTTCAAATAAATAAATTATTATGATCCTGCCAATATAGGAACCGACCGTCCGAGATTACGATCACGGTCAAAACCGACCAACTCGGTTTGATGATGGACCGCAACCGCAGCAGCAACAGCAGCAACAGCAGCAAATGCATCAACAGCAACAACAACAGCAGCGTGGAAACAATTTCGGAGGCAATCGTAACAATTGGATGAACAATACACCAGATCGTCGTAACAACAATGATGATTTTCAAAATAAGCGCCGACGCTTTTAAAGAGACATTTCAGTGAAGACATTGGTTCATAGCGTGGTGTAAAAATCATCGCTGATATTCTCTGTTATGTCTCTTGAGATCAGATCAATACGATCTTACTCCATCAAAACGTGCAAACTCTTAACTACCAGTGCGAGGGACTTCAGAAACTTGTTTACGACTCCTATCGTATTCAACAATTCCTTTCCTTCGTGTGAAATGATTTGACTTTCAATATGGAAACAGAGAGCGAATTTTGACACTTTTATGTTCAACTATTCCCATTGACTTGACTTTATCCATCATTGTGAGTTTTTTAAAACTCTCACTATCGTCAGGATGTTGACGTGTGGATAGCGTTTGTGATTACAGGTTTACCATTTTTCCTTCAGATATTTTTCACCAAATGTATGTGTCAATATCAGTTTGATTTTAGTAAAAAACTACAAGTCCTCTTTGAAACCATCATTTATTTCTATAACCATAAACACTTGATCTTGATCTCTTTGGGATGGAAAAAATGGGTTGTCTTCTTTTCCCGATGAATAATGAATGCCGCCACTTTTCCAGGCGGATAGGCATGTACTCTACTACCAACGGAAAAGAACCACAAATAATTTAGTATCCTGGACAAACAATTGTTCGATATAAACAAAACAAATTAGCCAAGTAAGATAATATCCCCATCGAGGGTAGTATAAACTTTTATCAATCGCTAAGGAATAATGTATGTATGTATGACCATTTTTAAATTGATCTTATAGGATACACTAACTCAGTGTAACAAATAAAAGAAAATAAATTAACTACTGTACTATTTAAACAAATTTTTGGAAAAAACAAGTGATGAAAATAATGAACATTATGTTAAAATTGCAGTAATTGCTTCATCAAAATGTAAACCCGGAGAAAAAGAATCACTTCTCTGTGTATGTGGTGTATACTAGTATATTATGTCTAGATCAATTCTTAATACTAACGCTGTGCGGGATCGTTTTTCTACATCTATATTTCTACTTTAAAAGGTATTTCTACACATTTTTGGAGTGGATGAGAAGATCAAACAACTAACTGATGCTTAAATATTTATTTCTCTTCTTTTGTGACAAATTTCATCGTTTTAATGTCCAATGAGATGAACATGCGGCTCCGAGTAAGATTAGCCTTTGACGACATTTTGATCCAAACGTTTGGGTTCTTAATTAAGATCAAAACGTCAAACGGGTCGAAGTGTCGTATCTTAAAGAATCGCCGTACCGTCTATGACATCCTAACATGCAAAATTTAAGACGTTCTAAACATGCCTATAATTAAAAGCAAAGTTAAAATGTAAACGATATCATACGATCACGAATGATCATTTTGCTACGAACATACTGGCTACATGTTGAGCTAGATCTGAGAATGATTTTGTGTGCTTACTTAAACATTTAACAACCCTATAATTCTATATGTTTCATTTAGTGTGTCTGTCCCCTTCCAATCATATAAAGTCATCACTTGCTGACGGGGGATGTATGCGAAGAATATTTTTTTCCATTAATATCAACCCGCTTGAGGAGTGTGACATAATTGGCGTTAACATTGATTAAAATTGATGAGATGAATATGTGTATTTTTTTTTAAATCAACCTTAAGATCAGGTTGCAAAGCAAAACTAATAATATATTACAAACATACATCATTGGAATACGAATATAAGAGAATAGCAAATGTATAAGAACAATTCTGTGTATTGTTGTGTTATTATTCAAAGGGCATGCTCTTTGGTATTTTAATTGTGGTTGTCCATTTATTCATTTAGTATTCATGTTGTGAATTACCTGATTTTTAATTGTACTGAATTGGGTAGTTTTTAAATTTTATTTCAAATCAAACCGCTTACTTACTACTAACTAAAAACAAAACAAACGACTAATGGTCGTTTATTGTATTGTATTGTTAATTAACGATTAGCCTTACTACACTTTTTGTTGTTTTAATTTTGTAGATGGTGTGTATTAACGTTCTTATGTTCTTATCTGATTATTAATGTCATTATTAAAATCACATCATTAGGGTTCAATTTATGTTTGACATTTGTTTCCATAATTGATTTTAGAAGTCTCTCTGCATGAAATCATTCGAGATTTTGATTAAATTTGTCAAAAATTATATACAAAACTAATCATGTAATGATTTTACCCTTTCATGAACCTGCACGTAGATTCGTCTCCAAATGCATTTAAGTTTTAATTACAGGTAGTCCCAGAGATACGCGGTATCTTTGTATATTGGGTACCCTCTGAGGGTGTGAGATGCGGGGCTTTCTAAATTTGATAATTTTTGCTCTGATTTGAAATTTGTAATTGGTTTGATATGTCAATTGTCAAATACTAAATAAATGGCAGTTGTTCAAATTTATTTAAAACGAATATTAGATATATTCTAGCTGGAAACCACGAACTTCGACATACGAGGCTTCTCCGCAGTCTGCATTTACAGCATCGTGTATCTCGGGGACAACTTGTACATTAAAAAAAAATATTTACCAATTGCTTTTGCGATGCTATAAATGTAAATCTATTTTGTTGACATTTCAAGTATTAGGATTAGGCATTAAACAAGTCGCGACCATGCGTCGTACGTCGTACGTGATCTTTTCAACTATTTAATGTTGCATTTTGTATTGGCTAAAACTCTTTAAACTGTCCTCTGTGCTACGCAGCATAACATTGGTGTGTAATATGAGCTATTAGTATAAACACGTTATTATACATAAACACCTTTTTGTCTACGATGGGGAAGTTAGTCCGCTTTTGATCAGCCTCGAAAATATGCAAAGACAATCCTGGAGGATTGAAAATCGTTATTACAAGAATAGCGTCATGCCTGCTACTGAAGTTGGAAGTCGTCGTGCGGGACTGTGTTTAACAATGTTCCTTTATTGACTTCGTGAAACGATGAAAGATCATTATCGCTGCTAGTTTAGAACGTCAAATGATGGAGCAAAACAGAGTTCATACAACGCTTTCGTCTACACGAGGTTATTGGATTCAAAAGAACTTGTTTGCTGCAAGTGCGTGATACGCCTACACCGTCTGCTTCCACATATCGTCAATATATCGTCGTGGCTAAGTGATGATGCATTCTCGATTTTATGCCGCGTCACAAACGGCATAATATCTATATCTTCTCTCATCTTGTTGCCGCTGGTTGGTGTGTGCCAACGCGTATGTTTATATAGGTAATATAAAAATTATATAGTTAATGCACAATTTTCACATCTATGTTTTATTAATTTTAAGCTAATCGAATAAGAATTTCGTTTTATTTATTTTAACAGTTAAAATGCGTAATGAAAACTGGAAAAAGAAGAGCAGTAAATAATAATACGTATACTGTTATAGTATGCTTGGAAAATATTTGAACATTGATCGGATTATTGATAGATTTTAGGAAAACTTCAACATGTTTCCGATCGTCTAGTTTCTTCGTATTAAAAAATATCTATTGTTTCGTGGCAACTTGTGGTATGCTCATTAGCAAACACTTGTGTTGTATGTTAGATGTACATGACATCAACTTCGCATATGCTACCACCATGTCGCTCCAATATGTTAGAACTTAACTTGCTCAAGTGACAAATCAAAATTGGATTTCGTATGACACAATTCATACAAACAAAATATGCAAAAATACGAGCTATTTTACCTGCATAAATGATATTCTTCGATATTATTTTGGCCGAACTTGCCAGGGGGATCATTTTACATGCATAAATGATATTATTCGATATTTTTTTGGCCGGACTTGCCAGGGGGATCATTTTTTAATGATTTTTACATAAAAAAGAATTCTATTAATCAATTCAATAAATGTTTCAAGATTTGCGTGTCCATGCACTGCTGATCTTACATTAATTTATAATATGCTTATGATTGCGCAAAATGTTCAGAAATTACAATAAATGAACATCATATAAAACATTTTTGTAATATAAAAATATTTTACGTTACATTAACACAAGGCATAAAACATGTATGTTTTGTTATATCTGTATGATGTTATGTTGGGTATTCCCGTTAGCGTAATAGGTTTATCATCGAAAACTGTTGAAATCCATGTAGAGAGTAACTACAAAACAGAGCAGTTTGGAGATCCATTTTGTAAAGAGAATTGGGGGCATTGCATACATAATATGGTATGATCATGATCATACTGCTCCTTAGAACCGACACGTATTGAGCACAATGTGTATGTGTTGACGTTGAAATTAAGCAACGCATGTTACAATAGTTTTACAGTTATTATTTGTGTTTCAACTATTTTGATATCCATTCGATTCGAATCGACAACATTACAATACAAAGCAAGCGTTTCCATTTGTCATTAAAATTTTTCCCAGACAATAATACAATTATTACAATATATACAAATTCAATGTGGAATCGGTTTTAAATTTTCATTACAGGTGTTTTCAGGGGTTCTCATAATTTTGGGACACTTTCTTGGCTCTTTCTTACGGGAAATAAATTGTATGTGACGATAATTGAACAAGATGTGTCGGTCGGTCGGTTACAAGATGTGAATATCATTATGGTAGCTTATTCCCGCGATCTATTCCCTACCAATATACACAAAAACAGCATCTGTCAATCGTTTCGATTATCGGTGAAACGCACATGCAGATAACGCAAGTGAAATATTTCACTCGGGGCTATGGGCTTTTAAAAAGATGAAACGTAAACAGTACCTTTTTTGAATATTCACATTGGAAATTCTTATTTAATATGTACAAAAATGCGTAACACAAAGTAAAAGTTCGTTTTCCCAGAGGAAAAAGTCAAGGAAAGTTTCAAAAATTTGGAGACCCCAGGAAATCCTGTAACGACATACCTTTCATTTTCATTAATTAGATTCATTATTGCTGCCCTAAAGCTCGCCGCATACAATTGTTCCAAAATCATTTGATTTAATTGATTAGCAAATTGCTGCATTGAGATTCGCCGGATGGATGCTAATTTGCAACATTAGCAATTAGTATCTGCTTGTTGTGTGTGTGTGTTTTTTTATTATTTCTGAAGTTATATTTTTGTATATTTTGTCCGTTTGGCTGTAGATCGTAAAATTCAAATAAATAAGTATTTTAAACTAAAGGGTTTGATTTGCGAGCATTTAGAAGTATAATATTCTTATGCAGAAATATTTATTCAACAAAATTTCTTATGCAAATTCAAATCCCTGAAATCGTCTATGCAGCTCTGCTGTCTGTATATGAAATATTCAACATCAATACAATCCGATTTGGATTGATTGGAAAACATGTTCCAAACGACTGTTAAGGAACTGAAGTAATATTTATTTTGAAATTGATTTTTTTTTCTAATACGGAAGTTTACGAAAGTATAGAAGTATTTTTTTTAAGTAATTAAGGTTCATTGTACGACTTGGAAAAACTTCGTATCGTACCCTACCATCCATGTTGAAAACTTTTTCGAGATAAACTCAAATTGTTTGTATCGTATCATATATTGCATTATAGTTGACCAGAAAACTGGCTTCTTATATTCTTGAATGAACATTATCAACGGTATTTTAATGATCATTGGCATAAAACCAAAAAATTGCTACAAGAAAAGTTATATTAAAAGGCATATGGTTCCATAGGTGCTGTTAAGGATTGTGGGTTTCACTATTGCCCCTACACTGATAGCCCATAGATCCTCACTTCAATGGAAATTGTTATTTGTATAACTATTTGCGAATCGTATTATCTGTGAATCAAACATGCAACTGTGCAAGATGATCGAGTTCGGTCGAAATGAACAGCGCCTGTATTGAACACTCAATGAATGTTCATTATATTATAACAATATTATTATAATAAGAAGGGTGAACAACAAAAAGAATCACACATTCAAAACATTCTTCAAACAATTTGTTAGGCAAATCAAATAAACAAGATTAGTCATAATCTTTTAAAAAATGACTTGCGCGCGCATTTCAACATTTTGAAGGAACGTAATTCGCTATTATCTACTCTCAGATCGGTGAAATTCTAACGAATTTTGTTTTTACTTCCATTCTTCTGCACCTACATTTTCCTATTAACAATGTGACGCATCGGATAGTTTGAAAAAGAATACCTAAGCGAACTGCTAAGACTGCTCGGAACTGGATCAAGGGATAATGCGCAGGTAAATAATGAGTAATTGATATTATAAAACCATGTTAAAACACATCCATTATTTCTTGCAGGGTCCAAATAACATCAACATGAAAGGAAAGACAGCGAATAAAAAGAAAACATTCAGAGGAGGTAAGCACATCCTTCTTTTGCTTGAAATAATGTGATAAATATTGATATGTGTTAATGTATGTTTTTGCTTCTTGTTTTTTAGGACCTAGACCGAATAAATGAACTTTTTTCTTCAATTCAGTTGACACTGTAAATAGAGGTATGTTTTAATCAAATCTTGATCTATAATTGACTTCATTATTGGAAAGTTTTACGAATTCAATTAGTAACGATTCATTTATCGGGTTGTGTTTTTTCCATACTAAATTAAACGTTGCGCTGCATTGTTTATAATGCGTTGACATAATTGTGTAAAATGGTACACATAAACATTGTTTTGTTTATTAAGCAATACGGGCTTCGCTCGTCCCTTATGAATACGAAAAAATGTTTTCGTTTTTCTGCTTAAGAAAAGCTACTACATTGTTAAGCATCGTTAATTACAAACTTCAAACGTTGCTTGATAAAAATCATGTTTTCCTAGACAATTCTAAAACAAATGAGCTAATCTTTCGAAATATCCCAGCGACAGCGTGCATCTTTGAAACTATTCATAAAGCAAACTAATTTGAATCGTAAAACCTTTCTTTCATTAATATATGTAATATTCATGCTATGATGAAACATTTTGGTCCGTGTTTATGAAATTCTATGATTATTCAAGAACTTATTTTTCTGATCAAATTACGACAATTGCTTTCCTAATTTTGGAAAAATAACAAAAAAATAATATTTGCGAACTTTTTTTTTTCTTCATTTCCAGAAACTTTTTGGATCCTAAAATGCCTCTGCGTGTAATTTCAAAGTAAGTAAATACTATAATAAGCGGCAACCGAATAACAATTTTAGTTGTAAAGGTATACATTGCTTTACAAATGTACTTTGTACTGAAATACTGCATTTTGTAGTAATACCGATGGGATTTTGTTCAATTTTGAAGAAAAATCAATTCTTAATTTGTAAAGCTATAACATACTCATAACTTACAACTTTACGACTACCCTAACATTCTTGATCAAAGATCCTCAACTTGGTAGCCTTTTTGGTAAATGCTAAAAAATTGTCCTATTCCCATTCATGTGAAGTTTTGTGAACTTGTACATATTACTTATGTTGTTGCTCTCAATGATGAAAGAATTACCGTTTGAACGTCATGAAACAATTTCTTAGGCTGCTAAAACTCATTCCAAAGCTATTTTTAGTCTGATAAATGCAACAACAAAAAATTATCCTCCGAAATGAGTGTTCATAATGGACGTAGAGTATACTAACGATTTTGTTTCTTCTTGTTTTATGGCAGGATTTCCGAAGGATTACACAAGACATCCGGAAACAGTGGATCCACGAACTGAAAAGGTAAGAAATGTTTTTAAAAATCGTTTGATAGTGAATGTTGCTGCTCTCAATGATGAAAAGAATTACCGTTTGAACGTCATGAAACAATTTCTTAGGCTGCTAAAACTCATTCCCAAGCAATTTTTAGTCTGATGAATGCAACAACGAAAAATCATCCTCCGAAACGAGTGTTCATAATGGACGTAGAGTATACTAACGATTTTGTTTCTTCTTGTTTTATGGCAGGATTTCCGAAGGATCACACAAGACATCCGGAAACAGTGGATCCACCAACTGAAAAGGTAAGAAATGTTTTAAAAATTCGTTTGATAGTGAAAGTTGCTGCTCTCAATGATGAAAAGAATTACCGTTTGAACGTCATGAAACAATTTCTTAGGCTGCTAAAACTCATTCCAAAGCTATTTTTAGTCTGATAAATGCAACAACAAAAAATTATCCTCCGAAATGAGTGTTCATAATGGACGTAGAGTATACTAACGATTTTGTTTCTTCTTGTTTTATGGCAGGATTTCCGAAGGATCCGGAAACACAAGACATCCGGAAACAGTGGATCCACCAACTGAAAAGGTAAGAAATGTTTTAAAAATTCGTTTGATAGTGAAAGTTGCTGCTCTCAATGATGAAAAGAATTACCGTTTGAACGTCATGAAACAATTTCTTAGGCTGCTAAAACTCATTCCCAAGCAATTTTTAGTCTGATAAATGCAACAACGAAAAATCATCCTCCCAAAACGAGTGTTCATATTGGACGTAGAGTATACTAACGATTTTGTTTCTTCTTGTTTTATGACAGGATTTCCGAAGGATCACACTAGTCATCCTGAAACAGTCGATCAACCAACTGAAAAGGTAAGAAATGTTTTAAAAATTCGTTTGATAGTGAAAGTTGCTGCTCTCAATGATGAAAAGAATTACCGTTTGAACGTCATGAAACAGTTTCTTAGGCTGCTAAAACTCATTCCCAAGCTATTTTTAGTCTGATGAATGCAACAACAAAAAATTATCCTCCGAAATGAGTGTTCATAATGGACGTAGAGTATACTAACGATTTTGTTTCTTCTTGTTTTATGGCAGGATTTCCGAAGGATCACACAAGACATCCGGAAATAGTGGATCCACCAACTGAAAAGGTAAGAAATGTTTTAAAAATTCGTTTGATAGTGAAAGTTGCTGCTCTCAATGATGAAAAGAATTACCGTTTGAACGTCATGAAACAATTTCTTAGGCTGCTAAAACTCATTCCCAAGCAATTTTAGTCTGATGAATGCAACAACGAAAAATCACCTTCCGAAACGAGTGTTGATATTGGACGTAGAGTATACTAACGATCTTGTTTCTTCTTGTTTTATGACAGGATTTCCGAAGGATCACACAAGTCATCCTGAAACAGTCGATCAACCAACTGAAAAGGTAAGAAATGTTTTAAAAATTCGTTTGATAGTGAAAGTTGCTGCTCTCAATGATGAAAAGAATTACCGTTTGAACGTCATGAAACAATTTCTTAGGCTGCTAAAACTCATTCCTAAGCATTTTTAGTCTGATAAATGCAACAACGAAAAATTTTTCTCCGAAATGAGTGTTCATAATGGCCGTAGAGTATACTAACGATCTTGTTTCTTCTTGTTTTATGGCAGGTTATCTGATTTCATGAGTTTCAACTTAGGTTCTGGATGAATTTATCCGGGAAGATCTGTTTGTTGTGGACAATGGAACACGTGTTTGATACAGGTATGGTTATAATTCGTTTATTTCATCATTTTCACGAAATACTTCTGTGATGAAAATATTTGGTCCGTGTTTATGAAATTGTATGATTTTATAGCAATCCATATTTCTGATACGTATCATCTTTTAAAATTTTAATTAGATGATGATGTACAATGGGATCTCATTATTCATTCCACTCTTTCTTTACAGATTACAACCAAGTGCCTCAATTTATCTTATCAGCGTCCGGATCTTATCTTCTTATGCTATATACAAAAATAAGCTATAGGCGTTGATACAAGAAAAGAAAGGTAAAGTAAACTCGTATTTTTGAAATAGCTGCATGTCTATGAAATAATAGACCAGGTGGAAATGGTGATGCGATTAAGTGAAAGTTTTCAACTACGTATGTAGTTAACTTCTGTATAAATATATAAAGTTATATATTATAAAGTTTTACCTCATTCTGAACTTGTACCTATCCACAACGTATGATAATTTTCTCATATATTCTGGAGCGTCAATTCAATATTGTCAATTTGTCAAACTTCTGTCGCATCTCAAATAAATAGATTAACTATGTTTGAATGGTTTGTTTTAAACATTTAATCAAGTGAGACTTCCTTTAGTCTTCTTCAATGTGTATGGACTAGTTCAGCGGTCGGCAAATTTTACAATAATGTTCCTAGAGTTTCACGTGAAGAGCCAAATTGTTAAACCAATAGCAAAAATGCGTGAAAGTTCTATGAAATATATGAACTGTTAAGAGCCGCCATATCGATATCATCTTTGACATTTGATAGATGCATTTTGTCGATTGCTGGACTAGTTTAAAAGTTACGTGAACGGAAGATCAGATCGCGACCCTACTATGCAATAACCTACCTCCCATCTGGTCTCATTAGGCAATAGACTTGAATATCATTAACATTTAAAAATTTTTGTGATGAACATTCAATTGGTCCGTGTTTATGACTTTGTTTGATTATTTTACTTATCCAATATTCTGATATATATCATTCTAAAGTCATACATACTGCGTTATACTCGCTTTGACAGGATTTATTAACTTACTATTGTTATCTTGTAATTCCAGACAACTTTATGAAATGTGATGTAGTATAAATGACCGAAATCTACAAAAGTACAGTACAGGTAATTGAATTTTCTGAATGAACCAAATTATATCCATTATTAAACTAAGATTTATGATATGCTACTTAAAAAAGCACACTCTACTATGATGAAATGCAACAAAAAATTAATGTCTTCTATCCCCGGCTGAAATTAATGATTGACAACATGTTTCTGACAAATCAATGGTCGCATGTAGCCTGCAAATTAAGCTTATTTGGAAAACTATTTTGATTAATGATTTTTTATTTACTTTATGTTTTGGTTTCGCAATAGGTTTCCTGGATTTCTCTTGGCGCTGATCATGCTTCCTGTATCATGGCGAAGCGAAGGAGATGTGTTGCATGTTAAATGAGCAGGTATGTAAATACAGTTAGAATATAGGACGTGCTGCTGTAGTGATGCTGAGCGAATGATGAAATTTATTTCTATTATATCAAAGTCTTCTTTTCCCGACTGATACAACAGTGATCGATAAGATTTCTTTCTGATAACGCTTTACGTACCTTCAGCCCACGTTGTACTGATTATCGTCGTGTGTTAATTATACTACTTCTTAACATTTTTCCTTTGTGATCTTATTTTTGTGCCTATAGTTATCGGAAAGGATTGGACACGACATGGTGTGTAAAAGAACGCATTTCGTTTGTGGCATCGACTGTTCTTTTGTATGCTGACAACAAACTGAGAAAGTACCGAAGTGAAGATACTGCTCCTGAAAGCTGTATATGAATAAATTTCGGTTGTTTTAAAATAGTACACGTGTTTGTGACATCTAGACACAACGTTCAGGATGAGAAATAAATTTTATTTTTCAAATTTGAGTTCATGATTATTCACGAGTACGGAAAAATAGAATATGAGAAACGTAAAATCCAATTTACTCAAACCAATCATGGTAGGTAAGTTCAACATTTTTAAAACATATGCTTTTTTTAATCATATCAGTGGGCACGCACTTGGCCACACCACGTGTGGAAGAGATTTCAGGTTGTTAAAATGGAGGTGGTATCTTTTCTAAACTATCCTACCAACTACCATGCTGATTATAATGATGGAGTTGTTTCCCTTTTTTCTTGCTCTTTTTCGACATTGGCGGATGGCTGTCGTAGCACGCCGGAAAGATCTGTTCGGACACGGAGGTGGTGTGGAATGTTCGTGTAATGCCACTGCCACGCCGGTGGCCCATCCGCAGATCTCGTAACTGTTGTTCGTACAGATGAGATACAGGCTGAGCAGGTAATGGTGGTTGTTGATAACCCTGATACTGGGCAATGCTGTTGTGGTTGTGGTTATGGTTGATGTTGCTGCTACTGCTGCTGCCGTGGCTGCTTCCCGGGAAGGTTCCGGATCGCTGTAGGTCCGCTTTCACTTGAGACAGCAGTCTTTGAGCGTTTTGCTGTACCGTCGGGGTCATTCCGGCTGCCGTCACACGATCATTTCGCAGTGCGTGCTGTACACTTTCAATCGAACCGGCAAGCTGCCGGGTGCGGACGAAGCGCACGATCGCTTCGATCGTTTCAATCTGGTTCGCATTCAACCCGTCAAGCGACAACACGTTAGGAGCGGACAGTGGCGGACCGTTGGTTTGAACTTCCATGTCCTTTCGCGGGGCAGCCGCAGCGGTTTGTGTGGAGGTAGTAATGATCGTTTTGGCTTTCCGTGCAACGCACTCTATGCAAGCGTAACCGTCCGTTTGCGCTTCTCGATCGATAAGATGACGTACTTTGCCAGTGCCCGGCTTTGGGGGCAACACTGTGATGGCCTGAATGCTGGCAGAAGATGTCGACGCACCAACCGCAGACCGGTTGCCATTATCGCCGTCATTCTTCTGTAGCGATGCCGCCAGCTTCACCTGTTCGAGCTGCTGCGAAACGAGCCCCTCGTCAAGGCCCAGCTTCACGATCAGTTCCTTCAGCTTCAGATTCAGATTGCTAAACGGTTGACACTGCTTCACCTCCCTCGAACGTGTTGTACTCTCGAACAGTACGTTCTGACTGTTCCAGGCCAACGGAGAGCGATGGTGGAGGTGTTCTTCCTTTTTTTCACTGTCGTAATAGGTTGGCGGAACGTACAGGAACCGGGTCGAATGTTTCTTCGTATCTTGCTGATCCAGTATCGAAATGGCTTCGTTGATTCGTTTGGGAACTGTGGGAAACAGTACCGGATTAATATAGACCAGAGGGCTCAAGATCTATCACGCTACCATTACTTACCTTGCGGATCAATCGGAACGATCAGATCGCTTCTCGCCGACGGCTTCAGAGCAAGGAAGTCGGCAAAACTAAGCTTACCTTCCAAAAATAGCTAAAGCGATGGAGAATTAAGTTTAATACTAGACAACACTAAAAAAAATAGCTGCGATATGATCGCTATTTACCTCTGTTGAAACGTCGTATTTCGGCCTAGTGTCCTCGCTCTGCTCGACTACTGTCGACGAGCAACTATCGGTAAGATTGACCACTTCATCCGGAAATTGACCACCCCGGTCGGAGCAGTGTCTATTGGCAAACATGTTGCGAAAGGCAGCTGGTGTCAGTTGTGGTGTGGCGCCCGGGTCCACCGCTACAGGAGTAGCCGCGGGGCCACAACCTGCTGGGACTTGTGCCCGGTTGGACGCTCCCATCAAGATGCCATTATTAACCATCTGCATTACCATTGACATCATGGATTGCATCATGACCGTTTGGTCCGAGCCGCCTTGCTGCCGGTTGCGGCGCGACGACGATCTTCCGCGCGAGTCTTGCGTCCCGTTCGAATGTTCCGAGCTACGCGAGCTAGAACGCGACCGTGAGTAGGATCGGCTGCGATGGCGGCTCCTGGAGCGTGTGGGTCGCCTGCGACGTCGATGCGTGGGGCTGCGAGACTGACTGCGGGAGTGGCGCCTTGAACGATGACCGCCCCGGACCCGTGTCCGGGAAGTGTCGCGCGACCGTGGATTGCGAGAACCTGGGCTCCTGGAACGACCTCTTGCTGCTCGGTGCAGTTCCTCGTGCTCTTGCGGCAGCAATATGACATCATCTTCCTCATTGTCCGAATACGAGACACCCCGATGCTCCAAAGGTTTCACGACGGCAGGCACATTATGCTGGTACACTTCGTCTCGCTGCAACGGCACCACCGTATCTTGCTGGTGATGGTAGTGGTGGGGCTGTTGTTGCCGGTTGTTGATCCCGCTAGCGTGCGGCACAGGCTGTTGGATGATGTCAAGCGGCAGGCTGCCAATTGTTTTGGCTTTGGCAACGAGCCGTGGGTCCCGCAAATTGCTAAACTCCTGCCGTCCATTGATTCCCAAGTTGTTGGCCACCGTGATCCGTGGCGTTGCGTTCACCGCTGGAATAGGTTGGATGCTCCACGCATCGTTGAAGCGCTGTACCCGCTCGCGAGCCTGTTGCTGCTTGTGCTTCCGTTCGTTCAGCAGTCGTTCTGCTTCCGCCTCGTCCACGGGCAGACAGTCCATCGCCACGTGCATCTCGGCCAGAAAATCCAACGGAATTCCATCGTCCGCACTTTGATTCACGAGTGAGTTCGATGCCATTTTGGTTCACGGGGAAATTCGGTCCCAAAATCTGCAATCGTCGCAGAAAAATCGCGCCGTGCGAGTGTGTTTTTTTCTCCCCGATTGTGTTTAGGTTGTCAAATGTCGACGACAATCTGAAAAAAAAAAACTGAATGTTTACCGCGTAGGGTTCAAAGTTTGCAGCGATGCGTCACGTTGTCTAATCGTAGTTTTGAAAGCGTTTTCATTTATCGCTATTATTTTTAATTTTTTAGAACATTTTTATACTCACGATTCCATGTTTCTGTCCGTGAGGATGGAACATCAATTTTCAGCTAGTATCTATACCAATATCAAACATTTTTTCGTGAAGAATCGTACTGTAGCATCGGGTACAGAACTTATTCAAAAACACCCGACACACAGCAAACAACCGCCATTTCGTTTTCTTTTTCTCCTGTACAACGGTTACGTCATCATCATCATCATCATCATCGGCAGCAGCAGCAACAGCACGCATCACGCGAAGTGAGGCAAAACAAAACGTCACGCACCGCAGCGGCGAAGAGAGCATAAGTTTATTTTCGTCGCGTCCGGACTGAACGGATCTCGTGGTGCTTAAGCTCCACACGCCACACCATCCACTGGCAAAGTGCGACGAAGGTACAAGCAGTGTCGACCACACGGAACGGCGACGGAGCATTACTTTCGCCCAAAGCGTGAGAGCAGTTCGCATACGGATTGCGCATCGTTTCGACAGTTTCCAATCAAACACGTGTATAGATTGTTCGAAAAAAGCCGAGGCCTACTGGAGGCTGGTGAAGCATTTGCATCGCATCGAAGCCCGGTAGTTTGACCGTGAACCATCCAGCTAGTGAGAGTGTGTGCGTGTGTGTGACCGTTGAGCCCCATACCATCGCCCCGCGGGGGGTGGCAAACAGTTAAAGCGCGTGTTAAACCTTCCCCGTGGAGGTCCCACAGCCGTAGCGCACCCAGCATTGCGGAGAAGGAAGAATACCAGAGTTCTGACGCGACCGTCCAGAAATGTGGAACCGAACGTTTTGGTTTTTCGTTGCGGTACGCATTGCGTCAGTGTTTCTCGTAACGACCTGGTTTGTGCCGGATGAGTACTGGCAAAGCCTCGAGGTGGCCCATCGTCTAGCGTTCGGGTGCGTTTTGGTGACCTTTGGTTTTGTTTTTTTTTGTAGTAACCGGACATCTTCTTCTTCTCCTTCTTCTTGTACTTGCAGCTACGGCCATCTTACCTGGGAATGGGCGGCCGGCATGAGAAGCTACCTCTACCCGGCGACCTTTGCCGGTCTGTACAAACTGTTGGCCCTGGTTGGGTTGGACTCGGCCGAGCTGCTTACGCTGCTGCCCCGGATTTTGCAGGCATGCCTGAGCGCGTACGCCGACTATCGGTTCCACGTGTGGTGCCGGCAAAGCAAATGGTCCACCTTTTTGCTCGCTTCCTCCTGGTGCTGGTTCTACGTCGGTTCGCGCACGCTCGCCAACACGCTGGAAACGTCGCTGACCATGATCGCGCTCAGCTACTTCCCGTGGGCCTCGGAGTGCACCCGGTTCCTGTGGCCGGTCGCCCTGTCGTTCTTTGTCCGGCCGACCTCGGTCATACCGTGGGTACCGCTGTGCCTGTATCACATCAAAAAGTCCACCCACCCGACCTGGGAGCTGCTGCTGAAGCGCTACCTGCTCATCGGTCTGCTGACCGGGGCGCTCTGCGTCGGCGTGGACAGCTACTTCCACGGGGCGGTCGTTTTCTCGTCGTACGAATTCCTGAAGTACAACGTGCTGAAGGGTGTGGGTAGCTTCTACGGGGAGCACCCATGGTACTGGTATCTCTCCGCCGGGCTGCCGACCGTGCTCGGCGTCAGTGTGCTGCCGTTCCTGGCGGCTGGCTACGAATCCGTGCGCCACCGCAAGGTGTACAAGGAGCGCGCCATCCTGCTGCTTTCGGTGTGTTTCACCGTGCTGGTGTATTCGTTGCTGGCGCACAAAGAGTTCCGCTTCCTGCTGCCGGTGTTGCCGATGTGCCTGTTCATCACGGCCGACTATCTCGCTCGCTGGAGCCGCAAAGCTTCGAGGTACTTTGTGCGGAGGGACAACAACAAAACACACATTTGTAATGCTTTTCTTGTTTACTTTCTTCCGTAGCAAAATGATTTGGTTTACGGCGCTGCTAATCCTATCGGTGAACGGGTTGATGGCGGGCTACACCGGGCTAGTCCATCAGCGGGGCACGCTGGACGTGATGCCTTACCTGGCCACCACTGCCAAGGACTACCGCGACGAGTTTAACAACCCGGCCAAGATCTTGTTCCTGATGCCCTGCCACTCGACACCGTTCTACAGCCACGTGCATCAGAATGTGACGATGCGTTTTCTGCACTGCGAGCCGAACCTGTCCGACCAGCCGAACTATCTGGACGAGGCAGACCAGTTCTACGCTAATCCGATGGGCTGGGTGCGCAAGAACCTGCCCGTCCATCCGCTCAGCGCTCTTCCCACGCACGTGGTCACGTTCGATGTGCTCGAGCCACAGCTGAAGGATTTCCTCTCGATTTACCAGGAAAAGGTGTCCTTCTTTCACACCGACTATCCGACGGAGCGCGTTGGCGGGTTTGTAAAGGTTTACGAGCGTTACGATCGTAATGCAGCATCGGGTGCCAGTAGTACCACGTCGACGACCGCCGTTCCTGCGATGGAGGACGAATCGGATCCTTTGTACAACCCGTAAAGGTACGAGGTAGACGATCAAAACGACCACAATCATAAGTTGAACAAAAAAGCAAACAAAATTATTTTTCATCCATTTTTTCCTTAATTGATTTTTTTTGAACAATCTTTGTTTTACTAGCCTGCTACAGGATAGAAACATAAACAAAAAAAAAAAAACACAAATTTAATATTTGGAATAGCTATTTAAAAGCGGTTAGATTAATAATAGTTCTCCTAGGGTGTATGGAGGCAAAGTACAAAATGTACTTTAATTTAACGATTTCTTATGCAATGATTACGAATTTGTGTAACATCTAGATGTGTAAGTGGTTTGTTTTTTCCCTCTCCAGACTAGGTTCAATTTTGGTTAGAGTTTTTTTTCATTTATTTGCTGAAACATGTCACTAGCAGTGATTTTATCTACCACACTGCCAGGTTTTACGAGTGAAGAATAGTTTTATCCACGATCGATTGTAAGTAAGCTGATTTGATGCTTCCCACTGATGACAATATAGTTTGTAGGAAATTTTGTGCAAATCTAATAAAAGTGAATTTTCTAACATAATGAAGAAAAATGAGTTGCTTTTACTTTAGCAAATAAGGAGTATTCTGGATTAGAATTTAAATGATAGCGAAATATTCAACGAACGGTGACACATGCGAATTTGAAATGAACATTTAAAATTGCAACCGTGTACAACAGCCTGAACAATGTCCTTCCTCGACTTTGTTTTGCTCACCGGCTGTCAGTCAGTTTGACACTTTTTGTTTACAAACATCTTGGCGAAAAGGCGCGCATAGTCACTGGATAAATGTATAAAATGCAGTGCAAATAAGCGAAATTTTGGAAAAAAATTGTGTAAATATCTATAAAAGTGCTCCTTTTGTGTTTGTAACTGCGAATGTTTAAAAAGTCAGCACTAGATTGGTGGAGAGAGGAAGAGGCCCGTACCGGGCTGGTGACGTTCTGCAGAGATCTCGACCTAGCGCTTGGCAGTGGCATCCCGGAAGGAATGATCACCGAACTGTGTGGTCCGCCCGGCAGCGGCAAAACGCAACTCTGGTAAGGACCGCTTGTGCATCGCTTGCCATACCTTCGCAGAAGATAACTCTGTTCTCCTGTTCAGCTTACAGCTAGCGGTAAACGTGCAGATACCACAGCAGCTCGGTGGCCTGCAGGGCCGGGCAGTCTACCTGGATACTAATTATGGATTTTCTCCGCAGCGCGTACAAGGTAAACGGAGCAAAGTATTTATTGGTGGATGAGCGCAGCTGCTTATAGAGTTTTTGTTTATAGAAATGGCCAAGGCATGTCACAATCACTGCGCAAACATTGCGCTACTCCACAAGCTTAATCCGGAGGAAACCCTGGCCGGATTTTCGGAAGCGACCGCTCTGGACAACATCCTGTACTCGCACGTGACGAACTGTACCCAAATCCTAGAGGCAATAGCCGTGCTGCAGAACCGTCTGTACGATGGTGAAAAGGTACGAGGTACTGCATGCTTCAGCATAAATCGTTTATTTCAGTTGTTTCGTTTACCTTTTTTTAGATTAAACTGATCGTACTAGATTCGCTATCCTTTCTGATCAGAAATACAATTACGCGTTCGATGAAGCGTGTGAAGCGTGTCCACGAAATACTTACCCTGCTGCATAAGCTCGCACACCGTTTCGGCTGCGTGGTAAGTGGCTGCAATTGCATCGATTACTTACCTTCCTTTGAGCGTATCAAACGTTTCTTTCCCGAGCAAAAGGTTATTGTTACGAACGATGTAACAACACGCATTTCGGATGTCGACGGCGGCGGCGGCGAACGGCCGGATGTGCCGCAGATAGTGCCCGCTCTCGGGGGCAGCCTTACGCACAAAGTAAACCAGCGCATCTTTCTCGGCCGCGATGAGAGCCATTTCGATGCACAATCGCAAGCTCCGCCCAGCTACGTCGCTTCCATTGAAAAGGGACACTTTCTTCCAAGCGTTACGGTAGCGTTTCGCATCGAGCCAGCCGGCATAAGAGGCATCAAGCGGGAAGGTTAGAAGCGTATCGTAACATATCCTTCCTTCCGGGCAGCGAAGGAAGCGAAACATTTATTAATGAACGTGATAGGAAAACAGAAAGACAAAACATTCCATTAAACAACCTGCAGCAGTGGGTGCAGTGCAGCCCGGCTGGAACTGTCTCGCACAGGTTAAGGTGGTGTAGCGTGTATGTAGCGCGAAAAGTAACTCAGTAAGAGGTTAGCGTGACCAACACATCCCGATAGTCACCGCTCAGATCGTCCTGAAAGGAAGGGGAAAGTTCGATCAAAACCGATTGTGTGCACACTCCGGAGGGATATGGGTGCGAGCGAGCGTGGAACCAAACAATACACAGGTAAGGGAATTGAAATGCCAGGGTAACAGTATGATATTGATTGCTTTTAAATTATTTACTGTTTTATCTATAACCAACGAGTATTTCACGCATTTTGACATCAAACACACGTGCGGGAGATGATTTAGGGACGATTGAACCGATTGTGGTTCACTGCTAGTGAATATTAGAGTGAAGCAGTTGCTTTGGATGGGATTTGTTAGTGCTCGGACACGCGCATCACGCTGGGCAAAGCGACTCAGTAAGTGGCAAGTTCAGCTAGCAAGTTGCCAAGATCACTTCCAATGTCATCCTGGAAGAAGAGTGGCGAAGTAACACGGTCATATTATATGTTCTGTGGTGTTGTGGGGACAAGATTGTTACGGAACGATTTAGTTGGGATGGTAAGCAAACCGATTGGAAGGGAAAGTGTAAAATTGTTACCCGTTTCTGATTCTGTCTGTGAGTGGGGTTTAGTAATGAACAAAAAAAAAAAAAAAAAAAAAAGAGGCAGTAGTTTGAAGTTAACAACGAGTATATTTGTCCAATACGTTTGTTGCATGTTGCTTTCACAATCGTTACATCTACACACATTGGTGCCAGTGCTAACATCACAAGATCAAAAAAACATTGTAACAAAATTAAAAGCACATTTATGTTTTTTTCTGTCGCTGTTGTTTTAGATGACGATTTAAATAATAATTAAAAAAAAAATAACGCATTTTGTGCATCGGTACTCGCTCGAAGCTATGCTTGCGTACCGCGGAAACATTCACCATCTACGCCTTGTTGCCGATTATAAGCAAAACAGACTCTCGCACGGTTAAAATGCATCTGGCACTGGTGTGCCTAGAACGAGGCCAACGTAGCCAGAAGGTCGCCAAGGTCCCCTCCGACATCCTCCTGCGAAAGAGATGGATGGGTTGGTTTTGTTTTTTTTTTTTTTAACCGAAAACAACAAAACATAAGAAGGTGGGAATTTATTGGGGGGAAATCGTCTTAATTAAGGCACTTTAAGCTGCATATCCTAGCGCCGGGTAGTGAACGGACGGATGTGTACTTTAGTCGATAAATTTAGCTTTTGCATAGTGGTGTGCAGTACCGTGATACCGTGACCGTAACCCGATTGACCTGAAGCCCATTCAAACGATGATCGCAATCAAACGAGCGTCATACACAAGTAAGCTTAAACACAACACAATTCTTGGAATGTAACAACTGGAATGTGGGATATTAGGGTTTAGAATACTGCTATAATGATTTGTTCCATTTCGTTCCGTGCCCTATTTCCGACACGGTTGATGGTGGTGGTGGGTGATCTTCAATGTTTGACGATCACCGTTCGCATCATCACCTCATTCAAAAAGGCCCGTAAAGATAAGAACGTAGACAGACGAGCACGCGGTATCGTGTCTGGGTGGGTATGCATTTCTTAAGGCGGGAAAGATGGTGTTTTAGTAAGCGGCCAAGTGGTACAGCAGATTAGCATTATCGCCTCCAAGATCCTCCTGCGTGTTGGCATGGTGGTTGGCGCGCACACACGCGTACCCAACACAAAAATGAAAGGGGTGGGACGGGTTGTGGGGGTTTACAAAAAAGGGAGAAAAAGAGAGAGAGGGAGAAAAAACACACAAAATTATATAAAGTTTGTATTGTTACGTTAACGCGTATATGGCGTAACCGTTCTGGCGGTTTCTAGGCCGGCATTACAGACAGCGGTAGAGTGACGTTAGATAGAATGGCACGTTAGGGTAGAGGGGCAGCACGTGATCGTGCGCTGTTTGGTAGTGTGAGAGCATATAAGTTAGTACACGCATGCATCCGAAAGAAATCTACAGTACACCACCGTGATAGTGATTGTTCTAAATTTTAAAACATATAAAGCGATAACATTCCCCCGAAAATAAGAGCAACGCATATCCTGTAATCAATCGGAAAGGAGAAATTGATTCAAATAATAACGTCAAAAAAAAACAAAACAACGTAAACGTCCTTTCTCACCATAAATGCTGCACCGTAAAGCTCAAATTTAGATAATAGTAGTATTTATTGAACAGTACACAACAGTCGGTATAGGAATAGCGGCGCGTAACAAATCTACTACACAGTGAACAATGAGTTTGCGTATGGAAAGAAACAAACGAAATACTATTTCGTAAACCAAACACGAATTAAACAGCTGTTTAAGTAACTTTTTTGTAATGTATGCTATGACATTTTTATGAAACGATCAATTGATTTCAAAGCATTTTGGCTACACAATTTGGCAGGTGTGTGCGGTTGTGCACACATTTCAACTACTAAGGCACACACGATAGGACACTATTGGCGGTGCAGTAATAAGTATGTGTTACGAATTAAAAAGAAATATGTAATAAGAGCTGATAAGAGCTGCTTGTGATGGAATTAACGGTGGTTTGAGATGAAAAATAGAGAGAGAGAGAGAGTTAACCTTCGCGAGATTACGCGTCCATTAAAGATAGATGTGTGATACAAACTGACTACTTTAAATGATGTTCTTTACTAACAATTACAAATCAAACTGCTGCCTCTTTTGACGTGTTTGCGGTTTCTTGTGTGAGCAGAAAGAAGAAAAACAAAAATCCACCCATCGGTAAAATCGATGGTGGCTGGTGGCGATAGGTAAAATCGTTGTCAGACAGCTCCTGACAAACAATCTGTGTTCATTCCGCTTGGTACGTTATTGTGTAAAATTGAGGTGATGTTTGCATGCATTTTTAGCATTGCCCTTTTAACTCGCGCAACGCTAACGCCATTCACCGGTAGCCGGAAATTGCCAACAGGGCACGCTTGTAATCGCCCGAGGTGTCACCCTGCAAAAACAGCATCAGTAGTAGTAATGGTACAGTAGCGTAAAGCCAGGGACTGGTTTGGGGTGTTTTGTAGGAAGAGGGGGGAGGGATTTGCAAATAAGCATTCTGTTTGTTTGGGAACGAGCAAGCTGCTTAGCGAAATATGTTGCTTCAAGGTGGTGACGGTTTGTGAATGGCATTATGAAAGGAGGCGAGATGGCTTCGCTGTGAGGGCCAAAGCCGAAACTCGCACACACTCATATGTTTTTGGTCGTTTTTCAGCTTGAGATGTTTCAACACAATCCAAATAATTTATAAAAGCAGCATATAGGCCATCGGATGGAGTAACAAGGAGGAAACATACATACAACAGAAATTTTGGGTGTTCGCTACGGGTGTATAAAACACAAAACTGGAGGATACATATATGTAACTAACATGTTTGAAATCAAACTAACAGCTTCAAACGCATTTATGCATTCGACAGTGTTTGTGAAAAATACAAAAAATACTCGTTGGGTGAAGATTTACCGTTCAGTGTTGCAAATTTAGGGCACTTTATATGTTTCGCCCATAGTACAGGCAGAGAGATACGAAGTACTTGGGAGCTGGCGTTTTTTTAGACTTTAATGGCTATGAGACATTAGTGAGGGTCGTGATTTGTGTTATCTTCACACTCTTAGTATCTTGGTTGGTGTAAGTGGGGTAGAGGCAATTGTACTGTGTCAAGGGCGAATGTGTGGTGCGCAACGCGATTCTGGTGGCGTATCTTGACCATTTTCTCAGACAAACACTTAAAGCGAAAAAGGTGAATGGAAGCGAGAATGAAATGTTGACTTGTGTGTGTGTGTGTTGGTATTAGACACAGTGGTTATGGAGGGTATTCCGACAGCAAACGCAACAAACGTACCTTGATCCATGACTCGAGCGACTTGCCGTACATCTCCTGGAACGCTTCCTTGATGTCGCCGAGATCGATCTCCGAGCGGCTGACGATGATGCGGATCAGCGTCTTATCGTTCGTGCCCAGGCCAGCCATCGAGTTGTGCAGACGCTTGGCAAAGTACTGAACCTTCGAGCGGACGCAACGAACTATTGGAGGGGTAAAAAACATGAAGTTTATTACGTTGGTTCTCCTCGTCGCGGCGCGCCCCAGTACTCACCGATAGCCTTGAAGCCCTCCTCGATAGCACCGCTGAATTCGCGCTTGATCGCATCCTCGATCGAGTGGCCGGCGAGGCTCTCGTAGATGTCAAACACGGCGCGCAGCTGCTGGTAGGAGCGCGTCACCAGAATCTGGTTAAACACGGACTCGTCCGTGCCCCACTGGCCCTCTCCCGCCTCGAACAGGGCCTGCGCATCGGCCGCCGCTGCACCCTCATCGACGCCCTGAAGAAGAGAGAATACCAAAGCCCGCATTGAAGCACGAACGATGTGACAAGCGTTTCAACAAATCTGAAATACAACCACTTACATTGTTCTCGTCACGGTTACCCTGCACGAGCGATACGCACAGCCGCTTGAACGCACCGCTGGTATCACCCTTCAGATCCGACTCGAGCGAAACGTTGTACATCTGCTCGTAGAACTCGGCGATCGTGCGAATGCCGTAGTTGGACAGCGTGCACAGAATCTCGATGATCGCCTCCTCGTCCGTACCGATGCCCGAGATGGCATCGTGCAGCTCCTTGGCGTAGAACTGGGGCAGCGGGGTCATCAGCGCCAGTATCACGTCCTCAAACTTGCCGCCCAGCTCCGACTTCAGATCGCTGATCAGATCCTTGCCGAACGAGGTCTTGAACGCCTGAGCAATCTCCAGACGCTGGACGATGCCACGGCGGGCCAGCACCTCGATGATGGCCTTCTCGTCGGTGCCGAAACCCTTCATCGCGGTACGAAGCGTAGCGGCATCTTCGTTGGCATCGAACGGATCCGCCGGATAGACGGTCGGTGTGCACTGGAGGTAGAAAAGTGGTTTGGATTAATGACAGCGCCCACTGCACTTCGAAACCAATCCAATTGCTAACGTGCTCGCCAATAACCAATTTTCGTGTATGTTTCTGTGTACCGTGCAGTAAAGCAGTTTCATTTCTACATCTCTTTTCCATAAATGCTCTGGGCAGTAGTAGGATCGCTTCTCTCACTCACCGGTACCTCAACGTATGCCGGTTCCTCTTCCTCGGACGAATCGGACATGCTGCCTATGGAATCAAACTGATCGTACAGATACCCCCCGCCGGAACATCCCCCATGGCGTGGACCGCGCAACAGTACGCGTGTCCGCTGTACGAGTTGACTGCAGGAACTGTTTAGTGTCTGCATTTGGGCGTTGTTTGGAATTGAATCAGGGAATGAATCGGAACATTTGAAACAAATCCTTCCCGGTGAGATGCGTGGCCACAATTCCATTACGAAAATCGACCCTACCGAAATTACTAATCATCCATATTCCACACTAACTGCACAATTATGTTGGATGACGATGATAAACGATGATCGTTTCTAGAATGCTATTCGCGTTCCTTTTTGTAGGTCTTTTGTGTTATGGAACGATCGTATCAATACGCGATTGATATCGTTACACACTACACACTACGAAACAACAGCCCAAGACCTCAATCATCGACTATGATGACTTGTGTTATCCTTTCAATAGATGGCATGGCAAATTCATTTATACAATTCGTCTTACTACTACTGCTACTACTACTACTCATCATGCTGAATATTGTATACACTAAAATTGGTACATCTATTACAGAAAAGGCCTTTCATTTCACTTTCGGTACGCTTTACCAGCCCTCCAGCCGACACCAATTAAGGTCAGTTGGTGGTTTTCCCGCCTCTGCCTACATAGGTATACCGGCAAAGGGGCAACAAACAAGGGCGCACACCATACGGAAAACCATATTGGCGTGCGGTAGAAAGCTCTAGTATCGATTATTTCCTCCACTAACCTTCCATTTTCACACGTTTCCACTTTCGCTCGGATTGGTTGAGCTTATCAAGCCGCCCCAATGTTTTTGTATAGCCATTTGGAGGGCGATAGGCTACAATCTACTGTGCCTTTCCCCGTTTTAGTGGGTGTTTTAGGGAGGGATTGGCCCTAAACAATATTAATCAATATAATACTACACCAACAGTCACACTGTAATATGTTTGTGTGTTTGTGTTTACGGAATGGAAAATGGTAAGATATTTCCTGCAAACGGTTGGTTTCCGTGCAGCTTAATAACCCCGTGCGATGCGATCAAGGTGCTGTTGGTGACACGGAAGCTATGCACTTTAATTGATCTCACAGCCCGGGGCAATCCGTTTGATAGCGGAAGGTGCGGAGCGGAACAATGACAATAGAGAGCTGCGTGGGGCTGCTCACTGACATTATTGTGGTTGGTGATGCCACATGCCGTCAATGCCGGTGGTGTGGCCGCGGGGTTGGTTCACGTTCAAGGTTTAGTCCGGTAGGGCAGTGGGACGGTTGGAGGGGGCTGACTAAAAACTCTCGTCAACCACGACGGTCATGACGAAAGATCACAAGATCGCATTTGGATCGTGTTTTTGCTATTCGTCATACATTTTTTCTTCAGAAAATTGCAGCTGTAGATGAATCATCTTGTTTGGTGTACATTTATTTGTATCTTTTGAGTAATACGAATTTTTGATTGCACTGTAAATGTTATGATTCAATACACGCCACCGGTTGGGCTGTATATTTACTAACGAAATTCATGTTAATGTTTAATTTATAAACAGCCATGTGTTTCATATCAAATTGTGATGGATTTAACTTATAATTTTGTTCTATTAATTTTGATGTTGATTATCTTACCATCATGACTGTGAATAATACAGTTGATCATAGTTAAGAAAATAATAACATAGCGAACGGGTGTCCATCATCCTGCTGTTCACTTCGTGTCCACTGTTACTTTCAATCGCTTGACCCATTAAAATGAGACCTTGGAGGGACGAAATGCACTGGAGGATTGCTAATGGTTATGATGACACACCTCCTTCAGGCCCAGTTAGTGGGATGTTTTCTGACACAGAGAATGTAGTAGGAAAATCCCTGGCGCCGTGCTGACTAGACACCGGAACACAGAAACACACGCACACACACATACAGACGTACCACTACGCAATGGGGGGAAGGACACGATAAAGCGTGCGATGGTAATGGATTTCTTCCGCTTCCGACCAATCAATGCGTCTTCCCACTAGTGTGGAAACATTCCTACACACAGAGGGCGGCAGGATTTACGCGAAAGACACGAACAGCCGATGCGTCCGCCTAAAAGAGCCATTGCGGAACAACGTTTAGTGCCATTGCGATGATGTCATACTTTGAGAGTTGGTATGTGTCAAGGCGAAATATATTCAGCAGAAGAAAGGAAGTAGGGTGGATATTTCGTACATGAAGGCAGAAGTTGCCCAGAGGGAACCGCTCCCATCGTCCCATAGGTTAGTTTAGTTTTGATGCAAATAAAGATACTGGGCATATTTTTTGCTCCACATTAAAATGTTGGCGAAACACGATCGTTATCAGCTAGTAGAGATGATTGGAAGGTACAGCTGAGATTACAAGCCAGCTGTGTGGTGTCAATTACATCACAGTGATGCGATTGATAACATGTTGTTCTACAACTACAACAACAACAACAACTTCTAAGAGCACTTTAAGATGTAAGCGTCTATTGTAAGCTGCTTACTGCATGCTGCAACTGCGCCCAGTAGTATTGTTGCACCAAGTGGAACGTGAGTAAGTGGCGTCGCTCATTTGAGCCAATATTTTTAAGTGTACAGTAATCGATAGTGTGTTGTGCATGGTGTGTTAGTGGGTGGGCTTTATTTGTTGTAGCTGTGTATGTGTGAGAGCGGTTCTCCGAACGTTTCTACGCCTACAAGGTGCATATATGCATATGAATGCATTTGAAGAGATACAATGACGCGCTATTCACTGCTCTCGCGTACTTCAATGATTCAGAGGGCATATGTAATGAGCAGGTCGGCTTAGCGAGGGCTGTATGGGTTTAATACTTACTTGGAATGGATAATACTGGGAAGAGCTCATTTTTATGTCGGTTGGTTTTTATAAAGGTACTGAGAGATAATCACTCAAAGTAGCAGGTATCTGTAAAGAAGAAAATAAAAAAAAAAGAAAATATCAGAAAAAGTAGGGTCTTAAATTTATGCTTAGGTAGGTGTGTGCTGGTGGCATGCTGGTGGCATAAGTAACACCGACATGGTCTCCCGAGACTGTATTCCACTGTCAAAAAGCGCGATTTCACTTGGGCGACTTTCACCACCCCAAAACCATCCCACCCAGAGTGCGTTGGAGCGTCGCCGTTAATGTGAGAATTAGGTTAGCCGGCGTCTAACTCGGCCCCGCTTCCCAACTGTGCGCTTGTGTGTAGGATGGGAGTGAAAAACAGAACCAAAATACCCATTGCCAACAGAGTTGTAGTTGGTAGAATCAACCTGCTATAACAACCGAGGAACGAAAAAACCAAACACGTGTGAGTGATCGCATGGCGCATGAGGAAAGATCGACGCCTGCGTGTAAAACGCATTGTAATGCGAGAAGAATGCAGTTGGAACCGACGTGTAAGCGCGGCATGGTTTAATCATTCAACGTGAGTCCGTTCCGCTCCCACCATTACCCTTCCACGTGTGTTTGCCACTCTGTGTTCTCCACTCTGTGGCACGCACTCTCTAGTGGCGTTAGGAACTTTGGATAAGAATAATGCAAGAGCTGTTCGATTTCTTCGCAGTGGGTTACGGTGGCATGGTGGGAATAATTACACTTATTCCCGAGGTGAATGAGAATGACGTGAGGGTGAGATAAATGATACCTTAATTAGGATTCAATACATTTTTATTCGTTGGTATGCTGGTGGGGTCTTTTATTGTACTGTATTGGGTCGATTCTCTGCTATGAGTGTGAGTTAAGTTTGAAGCGTTATAATTTGTTTGAAACTAATCTACACAAAAGTTCATTTTATACTTTAGCTTTAGGCATGTCCTATGGGCTCAGTTAAGGAATTGGCGTTTATATATATAAACGAATATTTCTGATTGGTTGCATTGGAACGTTGTATATTTATGTTATTCTTGTAATGCAAACATGAAATGAACAGTTTCGTTACGAAATGTGGATTCAATCATTGGTTTAAAGACATTTGGGCCAATTTTTGTAATGTACTATCAAATTCAATATCTTTACAGAGAAATATGCGATTTCAAGGTAACTCACAAATGTGTTTATAGCGAAAAATAAAAAAATAACAACTTAAAAACTCAACGGCAAAACATGGCGCTGTAGTCTCCCTTCATGATCGACTGTTTAACTCAACGAAACAGAACGCTAAATGCTCCAACCGGATGATGTCATTCCGCAACCGTGTTCTGCTGTCTTCTGTTTGCATCAGAGCATCATCCGCTGGTTGTATTGGTGATGTGCTAATTGTGTAGATGTTTTACACCTATACAAACTTTTGGTATAGTTTGGCTTAGCGAATGAACATGTTTCGCTGCTGTTGGCTTTGAACGTGCCACCAAGATCTAGCTCTCTGGAGAAAAATACTCTACCCAGGAGTGATCGGTCGAAACACTGCGCTAATAATAACAACGCCATCTGGTTTGCTGTATACTTGTATACTATACTCCCCGGCTCTTATGAACAGTTGAAACAAACAGATAGAGATAGTCTCCTATTGGTATAGACCACTCCCTTCGGGGCTTGTGGATCTTTAGACTCACACGTGACACGTGAAACGTTACAACGGTGTGACCATAATGCCAACCAAGCGTCACGGAGAAAGCAGTGCATGTAACCCACTGCCGGTGTAGTTTCGCTCTGTCTCTGATACGAAACAGCGACTGTCAGTGTGTGTGCTGCTGCTTTTGAATGTGACTGTTCGTTCGCTCGAAAGAAAGTATGTAAGATGACCGCGCGCCAAATCATCGTTAAATTTAGCTAGCAACCGTGAAAAGTATCGCGTCTTTGCCCGCTCACTGCCACACAGTCAAACCGGGAATGAAAAAGACAACCACATTTTTACGAGCCGGCGTTTGGGGTGTATTGGTAGCGGTGCGCTTGCGTTTCGAACCTGTTACGATCGAGCGCGTACCAAAACGGTGGTGGACATGGTGGGGGGGGCAAAAAATATAATAAAATAACAAAACCACACAAATCGACCCTCAACGCCACCCCGAGTTTGACCCCGCCGACGCCGCTGCTATTGTGAATTTGTTCTCGACGGTTCATTAGCCGAATTCTTTCCATCTCAAGAGTGTGGAGTTTGGCTTTGCATCAATTCTGGTTCGTTTGTTGCTATCTCCTCTTTTTGTAACGATGTCTACTGTGGATGCAATCAAGCACACATCAAAAGAAGCCGGAGTGTGTAGGGAAGAAAACAGAGTCGCTTCTCTTTCGTTCGTGCTGTCGACACAAACGTATTCGATCAAAGCAGCTTTTGGGCACACAGGGGGGAGCACACATTTGGAGTGCGCGCAGTTTTTGTTCGCTCTTGCTCTCTCTCTCCCCTTTTGGCTGTTATGGTCATCGGCAACCGGCATTCCACGCCACCGACAACACCAAAAATGATGCCACCGTGGCCGAGTATGGGAATCGGGGGTTTTTAATGCAGCAAACAGCTTATACTGCATTAAACTACAACTGCGCTAAATGTTACTAAATAAGCGTGTACTGAAAACTCCACGTAGCGCGCACACACACACAGACACAATAAAGGGAATACTAAAAACTAAGTCCGGTATGAAGAGAGGAATGTTACGCTAATGCGCTGTGGGAAAAAATAACTATTCACAACACTATTTCACTCCCCAGCTGCTGGATACTAACCACACGCAACGACGAACTGAGTGCAACTGAACTTGATTTTCGCGCTGTGGAGCTCAGTTAAGCGAGCTTCCCTTTAACTATGCCGCACACCTTTACATGGATGCGGTAGTCTCTCACACACGCTAGTGCGCTTGTAAATATGCTGCTTCACAGTGGTTTCGGCGATTTGAGTGTTTAGATAAAATATATCGTTGTATAAGTATACGAATAATGGTCTGTTCTTTTTCGTTTCGTTTGTGTGACTAATTAAATATTAAAATTTAAATAAATATAAACAAATTTAAAAAAAAACTTTTTTAAATAAATTGTTGTGTTGTTATTATTTCTTATCGTTAAAAAATAAATCAACAAACAAGTAAATAAACACGTCATTTAAGAAATTACAATCGTGTAATAAATGTCATCATAATTTAGAATTAGCGATAATTTCAGGATTAATAAATTGTGTAACGATGAAATATTTCTTGTTATAATTTTTAATATTATTTTATACCATTCGCAATATTTTTCAAAAAATAAACATTTTTTAAATTTTACCGTCATTGCTACACTCTTTGCCCATTGTACTTGAGTGCTTGTTACCAATACATGCCAGCCTGTCCTCTATGAAGCTTAAAGCTAAATTTTTATTTTTATCTAAAAGATTTATCTGATTTATGAAGATAAAACGGAAATACACTTTGGCGGGTCGGTGTTTGCTTAATGTGTAAGCCAGAGTTAGGCACAGATTATTTGCAACACGGGTGCAGAAACGGAATTAAAATAGGAAAACATAGGGGAAAGCAGAAGATACAATTTTGATTCGGTGTTTAGCTTCACTTTCAATCAGTCAAACTAAACCATGCAGTTCCAACTGCCTTGACTAGCCGCTGTTGGTGGGATCATCGAATGAAATTAATACTACCAACACATCTGAATCATCTGTGCTTTTTTGTGGAACTCGTGCATGATTCATCCGGTGACGAAGGTTACATAGCATCTCTAATAGCTCTCGATAGCAGCAGAGTTGTGACGTTACTACTGTCTTCATTGCAAACCATTCGTCACCATTCATAATCCCTTGCATCTTGTATTGTATAAGCTGTGTATCAGCTATAAACTATTTGTATTGCATTTCAGGTGCGTTTTGATCTATTAATATTTCTATTAGTAATGGCTGTTGTTTTACTTTCATTTTCATTTACAGGAAAAGCTCAGCTCGTCTCATATCGATAACCTCTTCATTAAAGTTTGAACTTAAATAACATCCTTTGATATTAAATCTTGATCTAGAGTCTTTCATTCTCACTTACTCGGATATCACCATTTATCTGTGATATAAAAATGATGCTATTTTTATATTTATATTTAAATGCACTGTAAAGTTTCATCTACTTTCTTGTTTACTATTAAACTGATACATACAAACAGGTCATTCCGTGCACAATTTGAGACAATCTACTTACCGCAGCATCAACGTCTATTAGTGATCATAAGAGTCACTCACTGTGCGCCCACACTCACACAGCGATAAAGAGCTTTAAGCGAGCTTTTCGTTAGAAGCCGGATGAGAGCTTTTGTTGTATATGTACACAGCAAATTTTCTCATCCTGCTTCAGTAAAGTTTTTTACTGAAACGGTTCAGTAATAGAATATTTTACTGATTTTCAGCATGAATGTCATGTTTTTACTGACTTTCAGCAAAATAATGTACTGAATTCATTTCAGTAATACGCATTTTACTGAAAATCAGTAAAATAAGTGTCAAATTAGTCGTTTCACTGGAAACCAGTAAAACAAATTACTGAAAATGCAGTAATTCATTCTGTCAAATCGACCTGTCAGTCAGAACATCAAAACAAAACAATGCGGTACCTACTTGCTCGTGATGTGCAAAAAGTTGATTTTGTAGGCGCTTACAGGCACCCAGGTGAAATTTCAGGTGATATTTCGGCTTACGGGATTAATTTAAAACAATTGGCAGCCGTGTTGGTGTGTAAAATGTTTGCTACAATCCACTGTGCTTGCTGAAATTGGGTGGTGTCTGTGAGCGCTTACTGAACCATCTACAATTGCGGCAGCAAAATACAGTATAAACACTGTATAAAACAACACAAAACATGTATGAATATGTACTGAGGAACTGGCAATATCTGCGCATCAATAAAAACTCAATTTAAAATAAATAATTCGTCATTTTTTAATCGCTACCAACTACTGAAAAATCAGTAATATGAGAATGGCTTTACTGGGATTTCAGTAAACGAGCTGTCATTTTGGTGAGCACCGGACATTACTGAATGATTCAGTAAACATTCTTTTTACTGAAAGGATTACTGAAACTTCAGTTAAAAAAAATTCAGTAAAATTTTACTGAAGTTCAGTAAAAAAAGTTTTCTGTGTATATACTCGGCGTTAAGTTAACTCTTTAAGTAAATTTTTCAAGTGTTTAATTTTAATATCATTTATTTTTGTTGTTGTTAACGGTAATTGTATTTCATATTTTTCACTTTCATTCATAGAAGTTTTTTTGCGAGATACAAGATGTTATTTGTTCAGCGCTGTTTTTAAACGGTTCCTAGACTGTTGTGTAGTTTTGTACTTGTGGATGATTGGTATGAGTCAATTTTAAATTAATCTACTCTTTACTATTCTTAATATAACCCTAGTTCTATAAAACTATTTCTATTCTTCTTTCAATGCACAATCATGTTTCATGTTCATCAAAAAGGTTTCTTATCATAGCAAAAGACGACGCATGGCTAGTAGTTCGAATGTGTATGGTATTTTTATAAGCTTCATCTAGGTGATATCATTTGGAAAAATGTACTTTGACAATTACATCGGTGATAAGAATAATTTTGATCATGGAAAAAATAATAAAATGTAATAATATGTTTGTGACATAAAATCTTTATTAATCTTAAATTGATTATTCAGTGACAAAAATAAAAAGGCAATATTAATCAAAATTGTTTACCACTAAAACAGGGAATCTAAAGGCCGGGCTACATTGATCGTACTCGCAAGCGTAATTTCGATTTTCACTAGCGCATCTGGCGGCGGCTGACCGAAGCATTTTGATAAACAATGTGGAGCCGCTCCAGAAAATATGTTATTTTTCTATGTTTTTTACTTTAACTGGACTGGAAAAGCTTTGTAATTGATAGACAAACATATTGTGCAAGTATTTCAGCCGTTTTCGCATAAAAAAACGGTGTAAAAACTAATTAATTTTGAGATCCAACACGACCATTCCCCCGACGACCAAAAAAAGCTTCCACCAGCTGCCACCAGATGCGCTAGTGAAAATCGAAATTAAGGCCGGGCTACATTGATCGTACTCTCTGGTGTAATTTTGATTTTCACTAGCGCACCTGGCGGCGGCTGACCGAAGCATTTTTCCAAACAATTTGGAGCCGCTTCAGAAAATATGTTATTTTTCTATATTTTTTACTTGAATTGGTCTGGAAAAGCTATGCAATTGATAGATAAATATGTTGTGCAAGTATTTCAGCCGTTTTCGCATCGAAAAACGGCGAAAAAACTAATTAATTTTGAGATCCGGTACAACCATTCCCCCGACGACCAAAAAAAGCTTCCACCAGCCGCCGCCAGATGCGCTAGTGAAAATCGAAATTACGCTTGCGAGTACGATCAATGTAGCCCGGCCTTTACACTTGCGAGTACGATCAATGTAGCCCGGCCTTAAATGAGAATCTGTTTCGACTTTTGGCGTTATTCCCCTGTCAGTGCAGGGGAAAGCAGGAAAAACATCTGCCCCTCTCTTTCTTTCGGCAGATATTGATAACATTAACATGAGAGCAGGTCACGTGGAGAAGGCTTGCCTTCAAATCGATACGGTCAGGCCAAAACTTCCACCAATTGTAGCACGATCATGGCCACCTTTTTGGTCTAACGGCCATAACCAGTGAGACAATAGCCACAATCGCCAATCATCATTAGCCAATCACAGTCGCCAGCAGGTTATCATGTATTGAAGCGAGATAACAGGATATTATCGGATAACACGAAGGAGAGAACGAGCGTATCTCTATAGCTTATTGCCGCTTTAAGGCCGGGCTACATTGATCGTACTCGCAAGTGTAAAGGCCGGGCTACATTGATCGTACTCGCAAGTGTAATTTTGATTTTCACTAGCGCATCTGGCGGCGGCTGGTGGAAGCTTTTTTTGGTCGTCGAGGGAATCGTCGTGCCGGATCTCAAATTTAAGTTGTTTTTCCATCGTTTTTTGCCATGAAAATGGATGAAATGCTTATAGGACATGTGCATCTACCTTTTACAAAACTTTTCTTGTCCAAATTAGGTTAAAAACATGGAAAAATTACATATTTTCTAAAGCGGCTGTAAATTGTTTGGAAAAATGCTTCCGTCAGCCGCCGCCAGGTGCGCTAGTGAAAATTAAAATTACACCAGAGAGTACGATCAATGTAGCCCGGCCTTAATTTCGATTTTCACTAGCGCACCTGGCGGCGGCTGACCGTAGCATTTTGCCAAACAATTTGGGACTGCTCCATAAAATACGTTATTTTTCAATGTTTTTCACTTTAACTGGACTTAGAAAGCTTTGTAATTGATACATAAATATGTTGTGCAAGTATTCCAGCCGTTTTCGCATCGAAAAACGGTTAAAAAACTACTTAAATTTGAGATCCGGCACGACCATTCCCCCGACGACCAAAAAAAGCTTCCACCAGCCGCCGCCAGATGCGCTAGTGAAAATCGAAATTACGCTTGCGAGTACGATCAATGTAGCCCGGCCTTTAGTCTCCTAGGTTTATGTTTCCCTGGTTATTTTGCTTGCAGTTTCGCCCATACCGTTGCGGATATGCGCAATACGGTTTAGATGGAGGAGGGGGCACGATGTCTATGTATGCATGCGCTTTTCGGATACCTTCTTCGGCTCCTGCGATCCTGTTCCAAAGAGAAGAGAAAATTAAGCCCACATTGCGGATCCGTTTCCGTGCTGCGTGGGGATGCGTCGAATTTGCGCGCGAGAATGGTTAGTGCGCGAGAACTTACCAATAGAGGGCGCTAGCCGACGTAGCTTCCCAAACTGCCTAGATAGCAAATTCAGCCATACAGAATTAGGCGTCATCCATCAATTACGTAAAGTCCGGGGGACATTGTCCGTACTCGCTAGAGTAATTTCGATTTTGACTAGCGCATTTGGCGGCGGCTGGTGAAAGCTCTTTTTGGTCATCGAGGGAATGGTCGTGTCGGATCTCAAATTTAAGTGTTTTTTTTTCGCCGTTTTATGATGCAAAAATGGCTGAAATACTTGTACAACATATGGTAAATACATATTGCAAACCGTTTTCCAGCCCAGTTTAAGTAAAAACATGAAAAAATAACATATTTTTTGCAGCGGCTTCAAATTGTTTGGCAAAATGCTTCGGTCCGCCGCCGTCGGATGCGCTAGTCAAAATCGAAATAACACTAGCGTGTATGGATAATGTACCGCGGCCTTAACGCTCTTTGGAGTGGGAGGGGGTGTTACGATTTGTCACATGGATAAGAGGGGGAGTTTAATATTTGTTATGTAACGCATTTTTTGTATTCAAATAACAAATGAGTAATATGTAAACGTTGATTCTACTTCTTTACTTAATAATCTTCGCGGCTATACCAACCCTAAACGGATTTCGCTACTTTTTATGAGCCACTTCACTCTGCTCGTCCTCTTTCCTCTCGCATGATAAGAGCTTGTGATAAGCGCCCAATGAGAGAGAGGAGCTTTCGATCTTCTCACACTAGTGAGAGCGAGACATTGTGAGAGTGTGGATCAATAGAGCTACCTCCTGATTTGGATGATCTCCTGTTACGATGGCTGGTATTGTGGTCCGCGCTGGTAGCGTTTCGATTGGTCGCAGCATCCCTCAAAGGTAGCGGAAGAAGTGAGAGAAAGGATACACACTTCGCTCGTCCTCTTTCCTCTCGTATGATAAGGGCATGTGATAAGCGCCCAATAAGAGAGAGGAGCTTTAGATCTTCTCACACTAGCGAGAGCGAGACAATGATCGATTAGGAGCATCGATAGAGCTACCTCCTGATTTGGATGATCTCCTGTTACGATGGCTGGTATTTTGGTCCGCGCTAGTAGCGTTTCGATTGGTCGCAGCATCCCTCAAAGGTAGCGGAAGAAGTGAGAGAAAGGATATACACTTCGCTCGTCCTCTTTCCTCTCGCATGATAAGAGCTTGTGATAAGCGCCCAATAAGAGAGAGGAGCTTTAGATCTTCTCACACTAGTGAGAGCGAGACATGGTGAGAGTGTGGATCGATAGAGCTACCTCCTGATTTGGATGATCTCCTGTTACGATGGCTGGTATTGTGGTCCGCGCTGGTAGCGTTTCGATTGGTCGCAGCATCCCTCAAAGGTAGCGGAAGAAGTGAGAGAAAGGATACACACTTCGCTCGTCCTCTTTCCTCTCGTATGATAAGAGCATGTGATAAGCGCCCAATGAGAGAGAGGAGTTTTCGATCTTCTCACACTAGCGAGAGCGAGACATGGTGAGAGTGTGGATCGATAGAGCTACCTCCTGATTTGGATGATCTCCTGTTACGATGGCTGGTATTTTGGTCCGCGCTGGTAGCGTTTCGATTGGTCGCAGCATCCCTCAAAGGCAGCGGAAGAAGTGAGAGAGAAAGGATACACACTTCGCTTGTCGTTCATACGCTTCAGATGTTGATGCAACAACATTGCAAACGGCGCTGAGGATCCGATGATTAAAACTTATTGGAATTTGTTTGTTGTGTGGGACTCTGTTGTCCTTATATAAATATAATATAATTTCATCTTATTTCATTTGAAATATTGTAGATGTATCACAATATAGATAAAAAAGAAAAGAAAAATCATAAAAATTGGATTTTTGTTTTCAAAAAATAACCTTTTGACGGAGGTCCTTCCAACGTTACATTTTGTTACATGAGGGGAGGAGAGGGATGCATTGCAATTATTTCGTTACGTCATTGATGGATGACGCCTTACTTCGAGGGAGCAGTGATAGTGTTCAAACCGTCTTTTCAATAGTTTTTGTGTTCTTTTCCCAACTAATTACTAATTAACAAAACAACACTAATGGGATTACATTTATTGATCGCTTCAGTTATACTTTATTGAAATCAGAAAACATCATCTTGCATCATTCATACACACCGCTGTCGCCGGCTAATATAAGTGTGTGTGTGTGTGTTGCTGGTTAGTTGGGTCGGAAGGGGCTTACATTGTGATTTACGCAGTGTTAAGGGACTTTTTTTTACTGACCATTGAACCGATTGTTATTCGTGAGTTGTGAATATTTCCTGCCTCCCACCGTACACTTGATGGTATCTTTTATGTGACATTCGGGGCTTTCATCACGCGAAATGGATTATAATCAACATGACACTAATTCGAGATTACTAATGCATCCGGAGCAAATCTTCTAGCCTAGAGTGGAGGTGCAATGGGACGGGATGGGACGATGTGAAGGGGAAAGGTGCGACTGTCTTGGTTTTATTTGATCGTTTCTGCTTTTCATTTGTACGCGCGCATGTCTGTTTGTTATTGATTTCGTTTTGAAATCATATTCGCATTTATGTTCGTCGTATTGTATTGTGTTCCTCCTATTTTACGCTTTTCTGTTTTCTATTATCTTGTTAACGATTTTCTTTGACATGAGTGTTTTATAGACGCTTTCATGTCCCACCCGAAAGGCGTTTTCATTAATCATAGCGCTGTCACGCAGCAAAGATAGTAGACCAAAACAGAAACAGAGAAAACAAAACATGGTTTATCAATTCAATACTTTCTCCGCTGCACTGTGAGTACGAAACCGATAATGGACAATTGCAGGATTTTCCCATACTTTTTTGTTCGCTTCGCAAGAATATTTGGTTTCCCCAATTTTGTGTTGGGGTTCGTCCTAAGATTTATGGAGCGTTTCCCAGATTTTATTGTTTGAATCATTTGTATTGATTTTCAATGGGGGTGCCATTAAATAGTATACGATTCAAAAATATGCAGGAAACGATCAATAAACCGGGAGCTAAACCTAAAAAAAAATGGCAAACAACCAAATATCTATAGCAAACACTGTATGTACGAGCGTATTAAAATCGGGGTCGATCGGGATTTTGGATGACGTGAACGGGGTACAACGTTACTATTGATATTTTCGTGACAAAATCGACTTGCACAGTGAAACAATCAAACATCAAAACAGACATACATTGCTCACACAAACGAGTTTACGCGCTTTCATGCATGGACTGGACGCACACGATCGAGAGAACGGTGTTCTGATGATTCCGAGTCTTAAATTACACATCAAGAGCACCTGCACCTGTCTCTACAATCTGGTCTTTTCGCTCGCCCTAAATGCTCTTATTGTGCTAGATTACAATATTTTTATACGTGGAAATTATATAAATTGTGTGTTTAGAATGCGTTTGGTTTGTTTTGTTTTCGATTTACTCCCGTTTACGATTTTGTTGTAGTCGTTATAATGACCGTTGTTTATAATGCCGCCATTTGCTATAGATTTTATCTTCTTCTTGCGTTGCACGTTGTTACTTTTCTTACTCTATTGTTGTTCGATTCTCCTTTCTGCGTGTGTTCCGTTTTTTTTTTAATTTTCATTGTCGAACGGTATTTCGTTTAATTTACTTGTATGGTTTTGCTGTGTTACTTTTTTCTCATTTCTCTTCATTTGTTTTGTTTTTTGTTTATGTTTCCTGTACGTTTATCAATTTTCATTGCTTGGTAACATTCTATCTGGTTCTTTGTTTACATTTTTCATTGTTGATTTCCACTTGTGTCTATGGTGTTTGTTATTGGTTATAGTATTTGTTTGTGGGATGTTGTCACTTTCACTGATTAATTTCCCCCCCTGAATTACACCTGCAAAAAAGTGAGTTGTTGAACAAACATAATAATGGAGCGTTTGGACTGTTGGCTCATTAAATGCAATCTCAATATCATTACACATACATACACACATGCCACTGTAGAACGGTTCCAGAAAAAAAAACTTGAACACGAGCACGGGAGCTTTCCCCATCGATCAATCGGCTGTTACTGTATGCCTCCTTTCATGCCATGCAAAAATCAATAATGTACTCGATTTACTTGATTTTCTTCTAGTGCACACGCACACTGAATATTTGTCTAGATGGTGTATGTGATTTTGTTAGACACTGTTTCGTCCTTCGCCTTACTTCTGTCAAGCACTGTGGTATCTCTCGCTGCTCGCTATCATCATCATCATCATCATCATCATCATCATCATCATCACACTACGAATCATTTCTATCATGTTACAGCCTATTTTGCTCTGCTTCACTACATTGACATTGCTTCACATGCAAATGACGCTGTTGTGTGAGTGTGTGTATATGTGTGTGTGTGGATTATTTTGGTTGCTACTGTTGTTGTTGTGTTATTTGTTGTTTTGTTCCTTTTGTATTTGCTCCTTCTCTATTCTTTGCCTTTTATGGTTTCTTTCGTTCGTCGGTTTGTCTACTCTTTCAATAATCACGTCTTCGTATAAGGAGTATAAAAAATATACACTTTTCTGATTCTTTTTTGTTTTGTTTGTTTCTGGGTACGTTGTTTCTCTTTGTTACGCTGCTCCGTTTTGTTTGTTCTACTTCTACTACTGCTGTTACTACTGTAGCTGCTACCCTTCACTGTGTGCTCCTTCGACGTGATTCATGTTTTCCTGTGTCTGTCTGTGAGTGTTTTACGATACACGATGTCTACACTGGTCTGTTGTTCGTTCTATGTGGTTCATACTCTTTCTTCTTCTTTCAACATTTATTTTCAGTTTGTTTGTTACTGTTTAGAAAGGAATCATTGGGCATCAAGCAAGACAGGAAGTTGCGTTACACGACATTTCTAACTTCACTGTAAGGAGAGATTTGCTTTATATATGTATAGTTTTTGTTATCATAGAGCTAGGAATCTTACGAAGCGCACTAAATGTACTCTCGAGAATGGTGGAAGAGGAAAAACGTTTTTGGTTTTTGTTTCGTTTATCGTTATATTATACAACATTGTCAAAATCGAGGTTTGTTTTCTTTTTCTTGTTTGTGTATCTGTAGTTGTGTATGTGTTACGTTCGCTACTTGCATATGATAGTATGGGATTTATACAGATGTAAGTAGTGTTGTGTGTATACTATCTTCCTGTCCCGGACCCGTCGGCCGAACCGCTGCTATAGTTGGAGAAATTTGTTTATTTGTGGCTTTGCTAGTAAATATGGATGGTGGACTTTTCTCCATTTCTTAGTATAGTCTTTGAGAAGCAACAAAAATGTTGGTAGGCATTTGGTTTGCACACTTTACAGCAGGGCAACGCGTACGAATGTGTAAATAGTCCTGGATTCATTGCGGAATTTACCACCCACCAACGAATTTACTGACCGTATTGAATGAAAATCCGAGAAAGAAAAATAATTCCTGCGATGGTAAATTTTCGAAATTAATATGCTACAATTGTTGTACAAAACTTGGGTGAAAATTTCATTTTTTACATTAATAGTACGAACAAAGCTGTTTTATTTATTTTTTCTTCATAAATGTCGCTAAGAAACGGAATTCAATTTGCCTAGAACTAACCTCCTCAATTGTTTTAACTGTTGCTCAACGCGTTTTGTTTTAATATTTTACTTCAAATTTTCTTTAAAGGTTCAACTTGTTTGGACAGGCTTTACAATATAATGTTGATCCAAAACTGAACACAGAATTCCATTGTTCTTTTTGCGACATGAGTCCTCTAGATTTTTGTTCGTTTTGCGTATAATTTGTCGTTTATCTTTTTTCTCCGTTTTCGAAAAGATGTATCTATTTGAGAAATTATGTTTACGTTGGTGTTTCTTTTTAAATTGTGTAATGTTTTGTTCTTGCATCAAACTATAGAAAACCATTTAATTTGTTTGAGATAAATTCAAGGAAATCTATTAATTTTCTCAGCATCATCACCATTAGAACGATTTAAGCTTGTGGCTTCACTTGCAACGATTCTGGCGATAAAGAAGCGATATAAAGTAGGTTTGAAATCTTGCGTTATATGGAGTACGCAACTCAATAAATGTGATGTTTATAATTTTTTTTTGAAACCAATTTATCCCTCACCCTAGTGATTAACATGATATTGCAGCATGCGAAAAGAATATAGAGAAAGTGTTCGCTCCAGTTCCAGTCGATCCCATACGGGTGTGCTGAGGACTCTTGGCCTCTTTTGATTCACGCACTGGTGCGGGGGATCGACCCTTCGTCTGACTGGTCTAGCGTGTTAAACACAGTAGTTAATATTAGCAAGCCAATATATGGCATGCTTTAAACAGGATATTCGTTACGTCAAGTGAGAAAAACAAAAACAGAAAACTATCTAACTGAATAAGGCTAGAAATAGCAAGTTCACCGCAGCCGCGGTCAAACGCGTATAGCTCGGTTATCAATCCAGTTACGGCTACCGGCTAGCGCGGAAACGCTGAAATGCTGAAGTTGAGTACCTCAGCGGAATAGCGAGCGTGATAGCAAGTATGGAGGATTTGACGCTTGAACTATTATACACGTTGGACGCGGCCGCGGCGATCTCGTCTCGTGCATTTCCAGGCTACCGAACGCAATGCTTTGCGTTCAATCATCGTGTGCAATACAAAAGAATTAACATGTAACGGAAGGCAAAAACTAAAATAAAACGTAGAATAAAAGCAATAGATCCCATAACCATGAAACGATAATGTAATCAAGATTCACGTTGCAATAACTGCGCAGCAAAGTGATGCAAGTGTAATAAGAATATCATAGAAATATCGATCGAGGTTGCTGTAGTAGATGGACTGGTAGATTTCGTTCTGTACGGTACCGAAGGTAAACGCTGCAAAAGAGATAGTTCGTTTTCTTCCGCTCGTCTTCCTAACAGTGACGTTATGAGACAGAAGCATAGTTTCGTTCGTCTGTGTTCGCTAGAGTGAGTGCACTTTTGCTTTCAAGATGTCGTGCCCAGGATGTCGGGGTTTCATGCGTTCGCCTGTTCGCCTTATTATGCTTTCGCCCCGGGTATCTTGCCCAGCACCTTCGATAGGTCAACCCCGGTCAGGGCATTGATGGCTGGAGGCAGCTGTCCAACGAGACGCGTCACATCGCCCGTCGTTTGATCGTTGCCACCGATCAGAACGATCTCTTCTGTCTTCGCCAATGGCGCCGCAACTTCAGCTGCGATCTGAAAAAAAGGAGATGAGAAATAAGTTATTCATTTATTTATTTATTTATTTATTTATTTCGACATTTGTTTCGACCGCGAGTGCGTACGAATTTAATATCCTAGTTTTAAAGCTTTGTGTAGTCAAATGAAAGTCAAATGATTCGAAATGAGAATTGAACACATTGTCTACAGTCTACACATTGTCAAGAGAGGGTCGTTGTATGAGGCTAAAGTTCTCCTATACTCATTTTGCAAAAATGTATGTTGTCTATGAGTTCTGGCTGGTACGTAAATGGGGATATGTTTTAGCAGCTCAAGACCGTCAATCTGATGCTTCAACAGCTTGCCTACAAACACACAACTTTGTACAACTTTTCGGCGATGTTCAAAAGATTGCAGCCCAAGCAACACACATCGCGTGCGGTAGTCAGGCATATTAAAACTTCCCATCCAAGGGAGGCAACGAACCGCAACTCTAGTAAATCTACGTTGCACAGATTCAATTTTCGCACAGAGCCTTATTCTTTGAGAACACCACACTACACAGCTGAACTCAAGAATGGATCGGAATAGACATTATACAATGTCTTTAAAAACAAAGGATCTCTAAATTCAGTAGATTTTCAGATAACGAAACCTAACATTTTGTTTGCTCTGCCAAAAATGTTCTCAATATGTGTCCTGAAGGTGAGTTTTTAGTCCAGTTCAACGCCTAGATCGCTTAATGTAGTGCAACGTTGTAATTACGTTTCAGACAAAAAAACACATGTAGTAGCTGTGACGATACAACAGCTTCAATCGATACAACACTTGATGATGCAGATTTCCATGTTATTGGTCGCACACTACACACAGAATGAGTTGATTATCTCCTGCAGTCTAATACTATCGTCACAGTTTCGTACTCTATTAAAAATCCTAACGCTTTAGACAACGCATCAGAATTTCCAATCGGAGGTTTGCATAACATGGTAGTCAGTTTAACGCAGTACCTTAGGCAGTGATTCGAGCACGATATTCATGATGGCCGCATCGCCGTACATCTTGTATACGTTCGCCTTCATACGCATCCGTTCCGCTTCCGCTTTTCCGACCTGCTCGATGGCGTACGCTTCCGCCGATCCGATCTTCTTGATGCGCTCTGCCTCGGCCCGTGCACTTTCGACCGTTTGCGTGCGTTTGCCCTCAGCAATCGCTTGCACGCGGTAACTCTCCGCCTCCGCCGGCAGCTTCACCGTGGCGTTCAGTTCGCAATCCTTGCGATTGATTTCCTGCGTTTCGATCTCGATCTGCTTGCGGCGCTCTACGATATCGATCTGAATTTCCTCGTTACGGATGCGCTGACGAATTTTGGCAGCCTGCAGTTCGTACGCGAGCTGCGATTCTGCTTTCTGGGAGATGCAAAAACCAGAAGAAAAAAACAAGAAACGATGTTAGCTTCATGGTATCGATGAATGCTGCTAGAAAGAGCCTGCCAGCCTTACCGCCGTGTTAATTTCCTGATCAAAGTTTGCCTTCTGCAGCTTGTACATGCGTGCGTTGTCCTCGATCTTGGTGTCGGTTGAGTACTTGACGTCCATGGCGCTCTTCTCGCACTCGGCCTCCCGTATGCCGGCGTCACGATTAGCCTCGGCAACACCCGCATCAGCGTCGCGCTTCACGCTCGCCGTCTGCGCCTTACCGAGCGACTGCAGGTACTGGACATCGTCGTACACGTCCTTGATCGTAAAGGACAATATCTCGATGCCCATCCTGCCGACGTCAGGGGCCGCGACCTCGCGCACCAGTGCCGCGAACTGGTCGCGGTCTTTGTACACCTCCTCGACTGTAAGCGTTCCTGTAATGGTAGGTAGTGATGACAATAATGGTACGAATTATTCACCGGAAGTGTTTTGAGTTCTTGTGTACCGTTGTCTTGCGATGCACAGTCTTATACATAAATTAACAAAACTAGTGGAAACAAAATTCAAGAAGTGATGAATAGTATTTTTGCAAAAAAGTACAATATAAACTTTGTAAAATACCAACTGTTTGTCAGATCGCATAAACGATTCTAGAGCTCTTAACTGCACTCGGCAACTAACGTAGAAAATCAGTGATCTAAATAAACGAAATTACTGCCAGCAGACTAACATTGTCCTCAATTAATATGAACTTGAATGATCACCTTCAACAATGGTCACGTTATGCCTACATAATGAACAGAACATACTCGGCTATGCAACCTATGACTCGGGTTTACGAAGAAGCACAGCAATGATAATTTGAGGGGGGGGGGGGGGAAGGAATTTATTTTATTGCCCTTGCTTTTTATTCAAACCATTACCACAAATGACAATGAAAAGGAAAGTGGTGCAACTGTAAAACTTTACATCACATTGCTAGTAAATCCAAAGTACACCACGGACCGTAAAATGGATTTCGCTACAAAAGAACGATGATAATAGCGGCGTGATGTGTACACGGTGACACAGTACAGGGGGGGGGGGGGGTACACTTTTCATTACCTTTTGATGATACCGTACGTAGCGCCAAAGATCATGCCCAGCTGTAGCATACCCATCCAGACGAAACCCATCTGTTTGGCTCGAAACTGTTGAAACTGTTCCAACAAAGTCCGGATAGTTGGACGCTCGTCCAATGCACTCGGTACAAAACCGGGGAAGAACTTGTGAAGCACTGGACAGGAAGGGCGATCGGTGGAGGGCTTTTGATTGTATAACTTCACTCAGCCCTCGAACGATGTATTTGCAGTTTCTTATCGCTAAAGCGAATCACTTCAGCAGATCGTTGTTATAGCGAATCGTACTTTTCAACTTTACAGTCACTCGGCACTGTTTACTTTAAACACTTTAACGGAAATTAAACTACTATTTCCTCTGTAGGACCGGTGCTTGCCGTTAATGACGCTGTAGTCTGTTCGGAAGACAAAAAATAAAAGGTCTCTACACTGTTTAATGCCATCACAAAGTTGGCTGCAGCACACCCAGCTTGGTCTCGATGTTGCTGCCCGACTGCACTCGAATGAATGCAAACTGCACTGCGCTCCGCAAGCATACGGACACGGCTAACCTTCAAGATCACGATGAACCGTCGCTCTGTGAGCGTATCGATTCCTGCAAATGGCCAATCGATTCCGTTGAAGAGTAAGAAGGGAACCGCTTTTAATACTATTTATCGCTCTCTACGCGGAAGTGTAATCAATTCGCGGAAGTGGAAGTGTACTAGCACTACCACAAAACGCAAATAAGATTCGCCAGTGTTTATCTTGGCGCACACCACCGAGCACCACCTTGATGGATAGTGTAATAAAGTCGTCTTGCAAATGGACCTTCCGTGGAGCAGAAACTTGGGTCCAAGATATAAAAAAAAACCGAGACAACGGCATTCAAGCGCAGTTTGCTTATCGTGGGGTTACTTCCAACAACTCCACTACCGGTTGATGGTTAGCGATTCTGCTGCAAGATTTGTCGCTAGTGTTATCAGCACAGCGAGCCTCCGAGCTCTACAGAACCGCGGTAAGACGGACTGCTGCTATCTGTATCGCAATCAAGCACAATCGCAGATAGCTGCCAACCCATCATCAAAAGAAATGCCATAAAGCTAAGCTTGTGTTTCTATATCGGTATCTTTGTATCGGACACCCCCGATGGGTTATTCATGCAATCGTTGTTTTGGTAACGATTGTTTGGTGCCCAAACTATTTCCAGCAACCAGTACCAGTTCACCTACCGCCACCACTAAATCAAGCATGCAACAGGAGGTCTTGTACCGTGAAAAGTCGATTCAAGCCATGTGCAAAAAATCAATAAACCGTCAACGTTCCCCCATACTGTTTACTGGATGAAAATAGACATTCTTAGCAAACGGCCTCACTAATTCTCGGTGTAGCGTTTGCGCCAAGAGTAAAGCGTCCTGTCGATGGGGCGAAGGAGGAGGGTAGGAGGTAATTTTGCACGTGACAAGCCACTTCGACGTTGTAAAATGTTTCTTTACAAAGTAGAGCTGTTCACTTTGGCCTCTTTCGTTTGCAATGCCAATCATGCAATGGTGGTTCATGAGGGTAGTAACTAGAAAAACCTGTATCATGTAACAATTGCTTATGACCACAGTGTGGTCCATAGTAAGTTACAACTTGGCGCCAAACATCGGATCGTGATCAGCTTCGACCAAATGGAACTAGATTTTTTTTATACACAAATAAAAATATCACACTTTTAATGAGATGCTAAGCATATTTAATAACCGCGTTTCAATCGGTTCACCAGTTCATTTTAACACATTTTCTGAGACAACAGATATAACTTTTTTCTTTGTTATCATGTCATGTCGTTTAGCATGGTGGTACGAAAAATGGTTTAAAAATGTTTCACGAATGAGTGGCACCGAATTAAGCCTTGTAGCTTGAATACGCAAAGCTTGTGCCATCAATTGTAAGATAATCACATTTTGACCTTAGACAACACATTTCCAACGTTCACAACACCCGATGACGCACTCGCTGCAATACGTAAACCGCACTGGTGTTTGATGAACGGAACTAACTGGACTGGAGGCACTTGTTTGCGTTGGTACGAACCAAACTCTTTCGATGTTCACTTATCTGCCGGTTCTGAAGACACACTCACGACGCGCCGACTGCCGACACAAGTCTGATTCGAAAAGCAGTGTCAGCTGGTGACGATTGGCTCGTACTAAAACGCATTCCTTGCCACAGTTGCAGGGTTTGTGGACCTTTTATTCGTTTGGTATTTTTTCAACGTATTGTGGTAAATACAGGTGAAATTAGTTTTAGCCACATCAGCTCGCAGTACTGGTATGAGTATTTTCGGAAACTAATGAGGCCTGTTCTGTTCTGATTTCAATTTGATGCGACTAAAAAAACCAACTTTACAGTAAAGTATTCAATAGAAAACTTCATTGGCTCAACATCCAGATGACTCTATTACAAGAATATAACATGCCTGTCCCGTGGTACGGTCGTCAACTCGCACGCCTTAGCTACATTCTCATCGTGGGTTCAAGTCTAGAATGGAGCATCCACCCATAAGGGTTTCGTATCATATAAGGGAATAGTTCAATCACTTAGGGCAGGAGCCTCCAAACTTTTCAGCCCGCGGGCCGCATTGCTTCAAAAATCACTATGTTGAGGGCCATTTAATGTTACCTATAATTGATGAGTGAACGTTTAAATCTCATTTTTATAACAAAATACTAACGATACTTGAACAGATTCGTGTTACTAAAGCTTGATTTTTGTTTAAGAAATGTAAAAAAATACAATTTCTTTTGAAAAAGTCAAAATAACCTAATATTTATTCTAAATCTGGCAAAGTCATCGGGGCCGCATTTTAAGCTCTTGAGGGCCTGCGGGCCGTAATTTGGAGACCCCTGACTTAGGGGAATGTTGCAAGCGAGCTGTGGAAGCTTGCAATCATATGATCATGTTTAATTATGGCTTCGCAGTAGGATTTATTTAGTTTATCATGTGTACAGCTGAATGCCACAGGAAAACAACTCCAAATGATGTTTTTTTTAGAAAACATCATTGGTATCAATTCAAAAACACCCTGTAAGTCTCGAAAGTCTGTATAGGCCGGCATGTTCGCGTAAAACGTTACGCAGAGAAGAAGATAAAACGTATGTATATCTTTGATAACTAATTGATCTTTTAACAAAATTTTATAATTCGTGCTGATAGAAAATAACTAAAGGCTTGATTCACTACAAGTAAGCCAACCCTGCAATGCTCACGCTCAACCCAATAGCGGAATGAGATTGAGCGAGCGTTGACTGTTAGTGTGCCGGTAAAGTGAGAGAAGGTGATTGCAACTGGACATAAAATGCTTCCTTTTCCTTTTGGTAACTCATTGTTGCATCAGCTTTTACTTTCAAGACCAAGAATGAAGGTCTCTTGTAATAATTGTTTTGTTTGTTTGTTGTTTTTATTTGCAATGCATCGTACCAATAAATATCACATTATTGAGACCAGCATCGAATTCTGGTTATGAATTTTCCTGAATAAAATAGCTATCAACACTGATTAGCAAACACATAATCACAAATTCCTTACATTATGTTTATCATAGATTGATATATTTTGTGTTCTTATTTTATGCACTAAAAATCAACGAGCACGAGCTCCATAAAATAGGATGGAAAAGCAACTTTAAGATAAGCTCATCAACTGCACCTACCGAGAAGACAAGGAAAAGCAAGCAAATTTCGCAAATTATACACTTCTGCACTTTCTGGCGGACGTGACTTCGCAGTCCCGACTGATGGCTGACAGACAATATGGATGGTCAGCGGGACAAGACCATGTGGGAAGCTAAAAGTTAATGCTTTTGTATTCTGTATGCTTTTTTTCTTCTCTCGAGCAATGCTGTTTACTTAAATTTATTTTTTGCCTTCACCACACCATACGGATGGTATTAACGCTTGACTGTTTGGTATCTTTTCTTCTGGATTTTCCACGGTTCATGTGAGCTATTAGGCTATGACTCTGTTATGTTGAGCTGCATAGCACAAACGGCTCTTAGTTGGGGACGTATACGGTGATATTCATTGCATTGCGTACACCTGGCTGAATATGTCCCAAGCATTAAAGTGCACAGCTTACCTTTTTGAGTGAGTGATGTGTTGATGAAAAATGAGTCCCGAGGGATTAGACGTTACTGTTCGAGTTACGCGTTACAAAAGAAAAGCAGTTCAGGAAGATCACAAATAAATGGGGAAATACATTTTTGTTCTTAAAAAAAACAGCTGGATTTGAAAACGCTTTCTTAATTGCAGTGTGAACACAAGGTACGCATTATTTTTCCATTAAGCATAATTGATAGTTTCAGCACAGATTAGGGAAGCAAATAAAAATTAATAGATTAAAATCATTTTCATTATTCAAATGTAGGCTGAACATACATCTATGAACACAACATCAATTGAGGACGTAATGATAAATAAGTATCAATTTAAATTAAATTAACATTCATCACTTCGTACAATATATGTTTCCTTCTTGTTTTGTCGCTTTAATTGGTTATGCTTTTCGTGCATACATCCCACCTCGACCACTTACCAAGAATCGCTCGCAGGTGACCTTCGAGCGTTTGCAGGATTGTCATCTTGATTTCCTTTACCGATTTGCCCAAAAATTGCTCGCTCGCCGTGCCAAGCAGCTCGTCGGCCTGGTGGTGAAAATAATAGACGTTCATCATCTATAAGAAAAAGAAATGAAACGAGAAAGAAAAACCACAGTCGGGGATGAGAAACAGCTATCCGTCGCGAAGCCCGTTTGGGATTTGAGAGGATCTATCTCCTAGACGTGATTGACAAAAAAAAGGTAAAATCGATCGCGAAATTTTGTGTTCTTTGACGCGCGAGTTGCCAAATAGATCAGAACTAACATTTAGTCCCCCGTTTCGATTACTGGACTCCTACTACTATTTTTGTTTTCGCTTGCAAAGTGGATTATTCGTGAAAAATCGGGAGATAGTTGAAATTTTGTGCACGCCAAAACAAAATGAATGGGTACTATTTCGAGCAGGTGCCATTTCAAACCAAAAGAAAGGAATAAAATTGATTCTTTGTGTAGGTGAACATCAAGAATTGAAACGCAACGGTCAAACGGTAAGGCAAGAGAAAAATCAACTATGCACATCAAAATTTGCAAACAAAACATTGAGCATTTAGCTTTGCGGATCATAAAATCGATGATGGAAAACGTTAATGTTGCTTCTTTTATTCGTGTACGGCAATTAACCGTGCGCAAATTACACATGGGCATTTACATTGATTTAATTGGCAAATATTTTTACTAATTCGGGCACATTTTTGTAATGTATCTAGAGATAAAAAATGGGTGACATTTTCCATTGTTAAAAATAGCATACATGTAAGCATTCAATGGCTCTAGGCTCATTTATCTATCTAATTGCAAGTCCTGGCACACCACTGATACGAAAAAGTGAAAAATCATTCCAAGTTCAAAAACTAATTCTCATTCAAACGTGTCTCATGGTTTATGGTTACGTAAAAACATAACAAAAACAAAGAGAAAAAAATAAACACGCACGCTTTGCAACCCTAACGGTTGACTTATTTCTATGGAGCTATAGAGCGATAGAAGTACACTGCAGAAACGTATCAGAAATCTATCAGATGGAAAAAAAGAAAAATAATAACTATACAACACACACACACCTTGCATCGCTAGAGAACTCACAATGGCACGCGAATGGTCACAAGAAATAAAACAAACATTCGAACGAAAACCTGATGCAAGCACGCTAATCACGCTTCGCAAGCCAGCAATCTAGGATGACTGCTTGAATGCGTCTAGATTCTAGAACGTTTTTTTTTCTCTAGAAAGGAAAAAAAGAATAATTAAACACAAAACAAAAACAAAAAATCAATCTTCTTCGCTAGGCACAAGAGTTCAGTAGTACCGAAACCGATTCTAGCATTGCTAATTCGAAACTGATCTCTACACTGTGATGGTTGATTTGTTTGGGATTACTCTAGCTCTAGTGGGGGAGTGTGGGCAAAAGAAAGATCGTCGAGAAAAAAAGGAAACCAAACGGAAATAGTGACGGATATTGGCGATGAGCGTTTTTGATGAAAAGAAACTGAGAGGAAGGTAAGGGAGAGGGAACTAGGCAGGGTATTGCATGAAAGTTTTCGCACAATTGGGCAAATTGGGTTTGATGGATATTGGTGGTTGAAGAAATGATTTGGTACAGGAAAGGAAAAGGAAAAGGATGGAAAGAGACGATGAATGATAACCGACTGAATAAGGATGTGAATTTCTTTTTCATTTCTTTTTCTTATAAAAATATAAAATCAACATATAGGGATATATAAAAATAATAATGATAATAATAATACTAAATATGTTTGAAATAAAAAATCAGAAAAGCTAATAAAATTTCGAAAAGCAACAACAGCTACGAAGAGAAGCTAAAAAGAAAGAGAGAAAATATATGGTAAAACTAATTATGGAACTAAAAATAACATATAATATGACTACATCAACTAAACATGTTCATCTAAATCTACATGAAAAGCATTGCTCCATGGCAGTGCAGAGGACATCACACGTCACGCAGTGCAAATAGTACACACGAAAGTTCAAGGTATACGACTAGCTATAATTGATTGCTATAATTATTTTCACGCAAATGTTTACATTCACAAACACAAACAAAAATAGTTTTAGTTTTAATAGTTTGGTTTCAACGATAATGGTCATGATGGTCGCCTTGATGAGCCACTGGACAACGCAACCCAGCGGCCTGCTGCATTTCATCCTGTACTTCTGTGCTCTCGCATACAGCCCATAGTGATCTCGCATAGTGCTTGTTGTACAGCCGGAACATGGTATGCAGCATCCTTTCACAGTTCGATCTAAACAGATGATGTCTTCCTAGGCGTTACCATGATACCGACATCCGTATACTACTGCAAACTAGCTCAGTCGTGTACCAAGATCGCAGAATCTTTGCAGGGAACTAGGGGACTTATTTGATAATAAACCCACGTTGTATGGCCGGAAAATGCAACGAACGGACTGCAGGTTGATCGCGAGGAAGTGTAGAATAGATGCTCTGCCAGCGACTCAGCGACACATAGATTAAGATTGATCGATCACAGTACTAGCAGTACTAGCTGCTGAACGTTTGGAATAGATTCCTTTTTAACAATATTATTTCTAGAAGTGTAGGATTGGCAACCAAACGATATTCAATTGCATTGTAACAAAAACGAATATAGATGTGTGTACTCCTGTTCGAAGCTTGTACAGTGAAACACAAAATCCAAAGTAATAGAGGGACACAATTAAATAAAGAGACAAGCACCGAAATAGTGTGTGAGAACGTTTTAGCACTATTACAGCGAGCTACAAGAGTCGGGGACATAATAGCGACACACATCAGGCTGAAAATGGCATGGTGGTAACACTAAGTGATCACACACGGGTGCTAGAGACACATCAAAGAAAGGTAGAAAGAACTAGAAACTTACATTTTCTCTTTTGATCTAAAATAAAAACCAGACAGTGAATTGCTATCGATAAGAGGAACAATTAAATTTTAACACTAACGTTAAGGGCTAGAATGAAAGGATATCATATATGCTACACTGCTTTGATCAAGTCTAGCGTTGAAGTTGCTACCTTTACCGGTACTGAGTAGTTTAAAATTGAACGGACAACACTTTGCGACTGCACTGCCCTTGGAAAGTGTTTACCGTACGAATGAGAAGTTACATCGATGTAGAAAATTAAATGTATACAACTACGCATCTATTCGCGTTCTCAAATGCGCTAGAATAACTCGTCGGAGGAGCGCAAACGATACTGGAAGATAATATTGAAGCTCTAAAAAGTATACTAAGCTAAACAACTGTACTTAAATGGTAGAACATTTGCAAAAAAATCAATTTTGTGGAAATTTTAAATTGAATAAAAGTATTACTTTGAGATAAAAGTTAATGCATGCAACTAAAGCTATACGAGAAATAGGAATATAGTTAAGAATTGGTAATGGTAATTGAAAAAGTAATATAAACCATGTTTTTTCATTGTTCAGGAACAGGTCCACTACCGACCACTATTGTAGTGTATAAAATAAAATAAATGTATAAAAAAAAAATAGTAACTGCCTATCTGCAGCGGACAGCAGTAATATGACCATAGTGGAGTTCCTGATTGTTTTCCTTTCAACTACAAAATTATTGCTAAACAAAATAAATAAAACATGATTTAAATAGGATAAATTAGACCGGACCGAACAACCAACACGGTTACTTGTCCTAACCGTATCGGCGTCCAGTATAAATACCTTCATGATTTTGCACTGTGCCACTCCGGTTACGGTCAGTGGGACACCCTGGGCCGTCTCAACCATTTCGCACATGGGATTCAGCGTCATCACCTCCAGCGAGAGGCGCTGGACGTCGGTTACCAACCACCAGGCCCATGCCCAACCGCCGACAATGGTACGTTTCTTCGTGGAGCCACAACAACCACCTGAACGAGAGTAGAACGGAAGAAAAAACATACATTATTGTTATGTCATTATTGTTATCAGCTGAACTACTTTTCGAAAATCAATTTTTGTTCTGTGTTTGTGATGGGCGTATACGACGGCAAATCTAACATCCGCGTGAAAGTTGCATACATGTAGGCGCGCTAATCACGCCCATGTCGACCAGGGGAGGGTGCACGATCATTGATGGCTATTGCAACGGTGATATGGACGTGGTTTTACGTTTCTAGATACGAGATCATTCATTGCGATGAACACTACAAACACACGATACGTAAAGGTCACTATTATTGCAACTGTGATAACTAGAAATGTATTACTTGAACGTAAAACGCCTTCTCATCGTAGGTAGCCTCACAGCGGTAGGTGGCGCGGATGTTGGAAAGCGGTCAGCTTGGGGTTATAGCGCAGGAAGTTGGATGATCCAAAGGTTGGATTGTTTAAGTGTGCATTAGTGTTTGAGATTTTTTAAATAATCGACACATCGAGAAAACGAAATCAAATGAGCTTAGACAGTAACGTGCTTTTAATGCTTTAATAAGTTTCAGTTGTTGTTGCGTATTAAACTATGTAGGAGTTAGGTTAAGTAGTAGATAAAAGACGATATTAAAGCTCAAACCTCCTGAAACAAAAGAGAGGAAAAAGAGAAAAGGAAAAACAATGTAGCTGGAATAAATAAACTCAATGATAAGCCGCAGACGTTACACCAACAAGCGTTTAAAAGCATTTTCGGTTATGTGCGCGGTAACATTAAATGGAGTTTGAAAAGCTTTACCATTGACACACATGGCAACACAAATCGATGAACGAGAAATGGAATGCCGATTGCTACGAGAAAAAGAGAGAGAGAGGAAGAGAGAAAGAGAAGGAGTCCAACCGGGGAGTAGCTGATTCCACCCTGTAGGAAAATGCAAGTGTCCACACAGGCGAGACAGAAAGTGAACTGAAGCAAGCAACGTTGCTGCATGGCCAACTGCACGTAGGCAGCCCGGCTGCCAAAGCAAATCCTTGCGAGCGATATTGCATAGTTCATTCGCATGGTGTGGATGTTTTGAGCTGTGTACGCCGATGAGATAAACCTGTATTAATTTCACAACCTCGCTTTAACGCAAGATGGAATAAGTGCCGCTATATTGTTTTTTTCCTCATCCAACAACCGGTGGTCAATGGCGCTTGTGCAAACCGTCCGACCGTGACATTGACATTGGCCTATGAAATTTCTTACAAAAAGCGGTATTTTTTATTTTAAACCTGGCCAGTGAATGTATATGGCAAGAACTCCCCTTAAATTTACCTCACTTTTGTGAGGGGAATCTAGACATGAAAAAAAAATTATACCACTTTCAAAATGAGATGGTTTTTGAAGGGTGGAAGAAGTAGTATTTAGCGTGATTGCGTAAGATCGAGAAGACACATTTCACTTGTCTCGTCCTTGTTTGTATCAAAAGCAATTCTATGTACAACAGCAGTATCAAGAAACCGGTTCCATGGTGAGCATAAGAGCTAAGAATATATAATTTAATATTGCGAAAGGGAGGATATTACTTTAGCTGTCACTTTCTAGTCTACGAGCTCCATGGTGGTATCTCCAGAGGTGCAGGTCTGGAGATGATTGCACGATCGTCAGTACAACATTCAACCAAACGTAAAGACAGAGTGTCTTTCCTGTGTACTCCAGATCGTGCACTGCTGGGATGAATCGAATATGTAATAAACAACCTCTCCATACAGGGGAAACAGTCGTTCCATCTTTACGGATGCGAAGATATCGTAATCAGCAGCGAACCAACAGCTGGCAGTTGCAACTTCACCGATCGGTGAAAAGAAGAACGATTGGTGTATGGTAACGGTACCGGCCGACGGCAACCCGAGTCAGTACTGTTCCTCCACCACACGAAAGCTTCAGGCTGAAAGCGGCGAGCTCCACCGGTCGGGACCTGCGCGATCGGACGCGTCTTGGTTCATCGTCAGTTGAGGTCCAACTTTCTTCCGTGGAACCGGTGCAGTTGAGCCGCGGGAATGAACTCCTATAGCTTCAAACACGATGCTTCGCTGATCGGACCGTGTGCGTGCGTGCAGTGAATGGAAAACCGTGAAGTCGACGAAAAAAGAGGTTCGAATCATATCCACTGCTTTAACATTGCTAGAGCAAACCGTTGGGGGAGTTTGTTTAGAGCGCAAATCGGTGCCAAAAACCTCAACCGGTTGCGTTACATCAAGAACAGGAGAAACCGTCGACGCGTCCGCGACCCAGAGAAGACCTACTTTCCAAAAGAATGATGCGGGATGTGTAATCGTGTATCTTATTTTCTGTATACGTAAGTGTGTGTGTGTTTGTGTAAGTGTGGGCATGCATGTGCTGCCACAAAAAAGTGTGTAGCGGTGATCCAAGAAGAAGCAGGCAGTCCGTGGTCGTATGACCCATTTCATGTTTTGGTGCGGACTACGTATGAGGAAATCCCGGAACGTACAGGGAAGAAAGTTAAGCCGGGAATGTATACGAGTGGGTCTTGAAACTGGACTCAAGCTGACTAACCACGATCAGCTAGATGTTCAGGCTTTAGCTTTGTATTGAATGGGGTAGTGTGTGAGTGGATTCTTTTTCTTGGTAGGGAAACATTTGCGTGATTCTCAAGATTTTGTGGATGGCACAGTAAGCAGCCATATTAAAACATACAGAAAGATCACCAATAAACAGATCGTTGTTAAGAAAAAAACAATAGATCATTTGTAATCTAGAAACTGAATTCAATGTTAGTCCAGTTCGTTCGACGAGAGGCGAACTTAAACGAAGAGTTTCCTGTTCTTCACATTTACATTGTACGCCAAGCGGCTATATTTGACCAGAAAGAGTAAAGGAAATGAAAACAAGTTTTGACCGATTTTATTTCACTTCATTCCACACTAGGTTTGGCAGCCCTATGGAGGTTAAGGTCGTTGCCACCAGTACAACAGTTGGATCGTCGGAATGAGAAGTCGTAGTTCCTAGCCCGATCTTGTAGATGAGGTGTTAAAATGTTAAAGAAACGTGTAGGGCACACACATGGAGGGCCGCCCTTACCAGTTTCTCATAGAAGATGAAAGTGACAGAAAGTGAACGACGTAAAGCTCACTGGCCGGTTCGGTTGTGTAAAGCTGCAGTGAATGCTTGTAATAGTGTTTTTTTACGAAATCCGCACTAAAAATTCCACCAAGTAAAAGCAGCTGCATGTGCTCTCTTTTCTCTTTCCTCCTATCCATACTCACACACTCACGCTCACACAGGTGTAGCTTCGATCGAATTCAATCAGCGAAAGTAATTTCCCAACCCTTTGGAAAGCATTCAGTATTCTGACTTACGCAAGGGTCAGACATATTTGACGTAACGCATAGAGACATGATGAACAGTCTTGCTAATGGAGGACTGACTTCATGCCTCTCTGGGCTGGTAGTGTGATAAGGCAGTTTTCGTTTTTGGTAACGATGACCAAAGTACTCCAAAGCTGTAGCTGATTAATTACCCTACACCGTCAGTACGAAATTGGGAGCCGCTTTCGGTAACTTTCAGCAAACTGTGTCGCAGTTTACAATTTCTCCTCACGTAGCCGTCACTGGACGAGTCTTTAAGGCCTCACTTTTTCTCGATCCAGTTTAGGGAAGGGTACGGTACATTGAAAAAGCCTAGGTTTCCAGACATTCCGAATCACGATCGTTAAATTTTCGGCAACAGTACGTGATCGATTAAGCAGTCTATGCGCCGCATATTCTACGTTTTTACGAACTTTACCCGCGTACAGTGGGTACTCTACATTTCGCTAGTTGACAAAAAATAAGCAAAAAAAAGTGGTGTGATGTAATAAGACATAGGAAAACGATTTCACAAGTTCTTTTATCACTGTCATTTCGGAATCGATCATAGGACGTGCGGTTATGCGTTGCGTTAGGATTCATACGCTTAAGGTTTCTCCATATCATTTTCCTTACATTGTGGAGGTGGGTGGGTGGGTGCATCATCCAAGTCTAAACAAAACCCGTTAGCACATAAAAATTAAAAATGCGTACACCAATCCGCATCGAGTCATGGTGCGTCTGTGGTCGTGACGTTAATAGTGCGGTGGACGGTAAAGCGTGTGCAGCAATACCTTCGACACGATTGATGCAGTATGATTGATGACTAATACTGATTACATATTGAACAGTTTAAATGAAACCAATAGTGAGCGTTGTAGAAAGTTGCAGTAGAAAGTTGATGTGAGTGGTTTAAGAATTGGGTTTGTTTGAGCGGTTGTACCACGTAATACAGCATATAAAAATACAGTTTAGCATTTTGCTAGTCCTGATAAATTACCTAATGTAACTATTTTTTTTTAAAGAAAATGCAGATAAACCTTCGACAATACGTGACCAGTAGTGAAATATTTGATTAAAGTGAAACAAGTACACTTTGAAATCAGTGAATCATCTATCAGTCCCGTCTCGCCGCAGTTGAGACTGAAAGCTCGTATTACACAAAATACAAAAACAAACTTTTTAGAGCACAACCAACGAGAACAGTTTCTTGTGGAGCACAACGAGTGAGATCAGTGACCAGTGTCTCTATAATCGCACAAAATGAGCGAGCTAGTCGGTGCCGCGTTCGGATCGGTAGCCACGGCTGCCTCAAGCGTTGGCTGGTTTGTGCCGATGCTGGTTGCCGCGATTGCCTACTTTCAGTACGAAGAGTTCATGGATCCGGAGGCGCGCGTTATCGATGTGCCGACGGAGATTATGTTGGACAAGTACGATTTTATAATTATAGGCGCCGGATCGGCAGGTAAGTGTGACAGTGAATGACGTTAGGGCCGTGAACGGGACTTTACGTTTCCAATTGCTGCTGCCTGTTTCCAACTCACAGGAGCCGTGCTGGCTAATCGGTTGACCGAGGTGGAAAACTGGAATGTGCTGCTGCTGGAGGCCGGCGGCGATGAGACGGAAATATCCGAGGTACCACTGATGGCGGGCTATTTACAGCTGAGCAAGCTGGACTGGAAGTATAAGTCGGAACCGTCGGGAACGTTTTGCTTAGGTCAGTAGAGTCACTACTTTAAGATGGAACTTGTTGCCAGTGTGTCTTAACTTAAACTTTCTTCTTATAATATCTGCAGCAATGAACGGTGGAAGGTGTAACTGGCCCCGGGGAAAAGTGCTCGGCGGATCCAGCGTACTCAACTACATGCTTTATCTGCGTGGAAACAAGAAAGATTACGATAACTGGGAGGCCATGGGCAATACCGGTTGGGGGTACAAGGATGCGCTGTACTACTTCAAAAAGTCGGAAGACAACACGAACCCTTATCTGGCCAACACACCGTACCACTCGACGGGGGGATATCTGACGGTCGGAGAAGCACCGTACCATACACCACTAGCGGCCGCTTTCGTCGAAGCGGGCGTCGAGATGGGCTATGAAAATCGGGACCTAAACGGTGCCAAGCAGACGGGATTCATGATCGCGCAGGGAACGATCCGTCGCGGGGGACGGTGCAGCACTGGGAAAGCGTTTCTCAGACCAGCCCGGTTAAGGCCGAATCTGCACGTGGCAATGTTTGCTCACGTGACACGCGTGATGATCGATCCGATCAGCAAGATTGCGTTCGGCGTCGAGTTTATACGCGATCGCAAGGTGCACCATGTGCGCGCCTCGAAGGAGGTGATCGTGTCGGGTGGATCGGTAAATTCACCCCAGATACTGATGCTGTCGGGCATCGGGCCAAAGAGCGAGCTGGCCAAGCATCGAATCCCGCTGATCAAGGATTTGCCGGTGGGTGAAAACCTGCAGGACCACATCGGACTCGGTGGGCTGACGTTTATGGTGAACCAGCCAGTGTCGATTGTGGAGAACCGTTACCACTCGATGTCGACCGTACTGCAGTACGCTGTGCTCGGGCAGGGACCACTGACCATTCTCGGCGGGGTGGAAGGACTGGCCTTCGTCAGTACGAAGTATGTCAATGCGACCGACGACTATCCGGACATTGAGTTTCACTTCGTGTCCGGCTCGACCAACTCAGACGGCGGCAACCAGCTGCGCAAGGCTCACGGTCTGACGGAAGCGTTCTACAATACCGTTTTCAAACCGATCAACAACATGGACGCGTGGAGCATCATACCGATGCTGTTGCGGCCGCACAGCGTTGGTACGATCAAACTGCGCAGCAGCAATCCGTTCGACTATCCGTATATCTACCCGAACTATCTGCACGACGACCGCGACATGCGCACGCTGGTCGAGGGTGTAAAGATTGCGTACGCGCTGTCGCGAACGCAAACGATGCAAAAGTACCAGTCGACGCTGAGCGCGTACAAGTTCCCCGGCTGTGCACACATCCAGATGTTCACCGATCTGTACTGGGAGTGCATGATCCGGCACTACACGTGCACGATCTACCATCCCGTCGGCACCTGCAAGATGGGGCCGTACTGGGACAAGCAGGCCGTTGTCGATCCGCAGCTGCGCGTGTACGGTGTGCGCGGTCTGCGTGTCATCGATGCCAGCATTATGCCAAAGCTCGTCAGTGCCAACACCAACGCACCGGTCATTATGATAGCAGAGAAGGGGGCCGACATGATAAAGGATTTTTGGATCAAACGTGGCGTTGCGTGAAAGGGCAAATGGTCGTCGCACCGGTCGCTCTCTATCATCAGACCTTCTTTGTAAAATAAAACATTTTCCTCTCCAGCAAGCAATGTGATGAATGAGGCCCAGTCTGTGGCTGCGTGAATGTGTAATGTATGTGTGTGAGGTCGTGACTATAACGTAAGCGGTAACTAATTTATACACCAACCAGTAGTAATAATAAAGATGAAAACACATGTAAAATTGATGTACTCTAGTTTATGAACTCTGACCGAAACTATCTCCTGCTTATTCCAGATTATTATTCCAGAGTATTCCACAATGTAAAGAATATACATAACTAGTTTGTGTATTTACATATGCTTTTCCTATTATCGATCAGGCATTCAATAAATGATATCTTTGCATATCATCCCACAATTCCAAGAACCATCTCCTTGAAACGAAATTAATTTCAAAATGCATGGGAGAAATAAATTTGTTCCGTTCCTTTCCATTCCATTTCTACTCATACTGCCTGGCTCTCCTCCATCGCTTTGGCAGAATAGTCTGTGTGCAGTGTCTTACACTCCCGCAGCGTGTCGGCGTGCGCTCGTAGATCGGCTGCGTACGCTGCCTTAACGAGATCCGCCGCTTTCTCTCCGGTCGCAATCGTAGGCACGTTCGTGTTTCCCGTGGTAATAACAGGAAAGATGCTCGCATCAACTACGCGTAGTCCGCCGATGTGGTGCACGCGTAGAAACCGATCAACCACTGCCATTGGATCGGTGACCGGGCCCATCTTGGCCGTGCCGCACGGATGATAGATTGTCTGGGTGTAGTGTCGCACCAGACAGGTGTAGAAATCGTCTTTGTTGGGAAAATTACTCGCTCGGCAGGCTGACCTAGAGTAATCAAGCAGGGTAGCGTTGATGTTGCGCATCGCCGTCGTATTTGCAAGGGCATCGGCGAACTTCAGACCCTCGATCTATAAAGTAACAAAAGTATTGGTCAACCCAAAATGCTGTCGCTCACGCAAAGAATTTGCTTTATCAATCTTACCAGTACCATCATATCCTTCGGGTTGTCAAAATAGTTGGGATGGATACGGATGTGATCATGTGGATTTTTACTTGCCAGCTCCAACCATCCGGTGCTGAGCGGGCGCGATAACATTGGTATGACCATGTACGAGTTTTGATACACCTGCTCCTCGTACACCTGCGCGTAGTAGTTGTTGCTGATACCCGAACCTCGCTTCCCGAACCGTCCGCCATCGGTTAGATCGGACAGGCTGGCGAGAAACAGCTCTACATCGGGCCAATCGAGTTCCGGATCTTGGTACTTGGTGTTCAGGAAACCCATAACCTCACACAGCGACATACCGTACAGCATGCCGTCCTCGTTAAAGAGGAACCGTCTCAGCGTATCAACGCCCACTGCGTCGCCAAAATCGTACGCTAGCGGGGGACTGCCTGGTGGTGGTCGTATCGTGTAGCCCCCCGCACCGGTTGCCACGTGATCCTGCATGTTCTGTCCTATGCCGGGCAGATCTTGGATCACACGAATGCCATGGCGTTCGAGCTCCTGCCTTGGTCCTATTCCGGACAGCATCAGTAGCTGCGGGCTGTTAAGCGCACCGGCTGATAGAATCACTTCCTTCGACACCATCACCTGGTACCGTCGGCCACCCTTCTCGAACTGTACACCGTAGGCGCGCCGATCGTTTGGATCGATCAAAACGCGCTCGACCATCGTTTTGGTGGATATGTGAAGATTCTTACGCGCCGCTGCCGGCCGTAAATAACCCTTCGCCGTGCTGCACCGTAACCCATTGCGGATGGAACCGTGCGGTACGGCAAAACCACTCTGCATCGGCCCATTCACTTCGCCGTACCGGTTGGTAAGGCCCATCTCCTCCAGCCCCGCCAGCAGATGGTTGCGCAGCGGCGTATGGTAACGGAATCGTTCCACACTGATCGGACCACCCCGCCCATGGTACGATAGATTGGCGTACCGTGGATCGCGCATATCTTCCAGCTTGAGAAAGTACGGCAGCATATCGTCGTAGCTCCAGCCCGGATTGCCCAGGTCACGCCAGGCGTCAAAGTCTCGCGGGTTGCCGCGCACGTACAACATTGCGTTGATCGTTGAGCTGCCGCCGAGTGCTTTGCCGCGTGGCCACCGGCACCGCTGATCTTTCATTGCGAGACAGAACCGATCGGACGGTTCCGTGCGAAACTTCCAATCGACGCGCGACGTCTGCAGCGTCGGATAGAGGAACGGTATGTCGGTCAGGAACGACTCGTCCGTGCCGGCCTCCAGCAACAGCACGTCCCAGTGGCAGATTTCGGAGAGCCGTGCGGCCATCACGGCACCGGCAGATCCAGCTCCCACCACCACAAAGTCGTAGATGTCCTGCACAAACGGGCCGGGAATGGGCTGCACACGGTGGTGGAAGTCTACAATGTCGGGTCGCTGCAGCCAGATGCTTGCATCAATCAGTAGCAAAAACACGGTTCCGATTCGCGACGTATAGAGCAGCCGCGTCCGCACTTCGTAGCTACCAACCGCGTTCATTTTGACGAGGAAACACTACACTTACACGCAGCCACTGCTAATGCCACTGAGGTGGCGAAAAATGTGAACCGTCCCTAGCCGGGTCGGAATGCCGACTGGTGCGTGTAGTGTAAACGATGTGGCAACTTTTCGCAGACGAACGGTCAATACCGGACAGCATGACAAAAATAAATCGGAAACATCCGTTCTTCGACCAACTAGAACAATTACCGTTCTTATATATTGTTTGTTACGCAATGAAAGTTCAATGAAGACTTATTGAGAATGTTATTTGTAACAAACTTTAAAATATGGAAGAATGTAATGTAAAATATCAAAATAAAAATTATCTACATTAACAAAGCCATATTACATAAATTTCCAAACGAAACAATCAGCAGCAAGGTTTCAACCCTGATCGGCTCAGAGCTCTGTCAGTCAGTATTGAAGGCGACCCAGTTTTTATTATTCCACGCTGTATCGATTTTGATGATGGCAGCAGTTTTGGCCAATAGATTTTAAACAACCGACACGGGACAATCTTAATGGTTCGTACTTGTGGGTTTAGTTTGTCGCGAACCGTCGCGTAAATAACTTCACCTACCTGCCGAATTCAAGTTCTTATTTGAGGAAACTCCACAACTAAGTACCATCTGGCGTCTGCGTTATAACCTTCACCTGTCCCGTGCCGAAACCATGGGGTTCGGTCCACTCGAAAGCCAATACACGCGCATGCGCATCATGCTGACGCGCCCCACAAGCGCACTGATTTTGCTAATACTGGACGCCTGCATCTGGCTCCAGCGCACGGACGTGGTCGATTATCGGAACCGCGTGCAGGACATCCCGTCCCAGTTCATCTACGACGTGTACGACTTTGTGGTGATCGGTGGCGGAAGTGCGGGAGCGGCAGCAGCCGCCCGTCTCTCGGAGGTGTGCGATTGGAACGTGCTGCTGCTCGAAGCCGGCACTGACGAATCGTTTCTCAGCGATCTTCCCTACCTGTATCCAGCGCTACAGAAGGGCCCACTCGATTGGCAGTTTGAAACGGAACCGAACGAACGCTTCTGTCAGGGTATGCGCGGCAATCGGTGCAGCTGGCCACGCGGCAAAGTGCTTGGCGGGAGTTCCGTGTTGAACGCGATGATGTACGTGCGCGGCCACCCGGAAGATTACGACGAGTGGGCCCGGTTCGGTAACAGGGGCTGGAGCTGGCAAGATGTGCTGCCGTACTTTGTGAAGATGGAAAATGTGCGTGACCCGAACATTGCCGGCCGCCCGTACCACGGTACGACGGGCCCAATGACGGTGGAGCTGATCCGCAACCGGTCCGCGCTGCAGCCAATGTTTCTGCAGGCGGCCCAAGAGCTCGGCATGAAGCTGGCGGATGAAGTGAACGGACCCGACCAGCTGGTGTTTGCACCACTGCACGGTTCCATCCGCGACGGGTTGCGGTGCAGCACCGCCAAGGCGTATTTGCGACCGATTGGAAATCGCAAGAATTTGCACATCTCGATGAACTCTATGGTGGAGCGGATACTGATCGATCCGAAGGATCGGCGTGCCTACGGTGTAGTGTTTCGCAAAGGCAACCGGCGGCAGTTCGTGCTGGTGACGAAGGAGATCGTCCTATCCGCGGGCGCACTGAACAGCCCGCATCTGCTGATGCTGTCCGGAGTGGGGCCACGCGATCAGCTGCAGCGGCACGGCATTCGCGTGATCCACGAGCTACCCGGCGTTGGGCAGAACCTGCAGGATCACGTTGCCGCCGGGGGTGGCGTGTTTTTGATCCAAAACCCGACCGGAAGCGCACCGCTCTCGATACGCCTGGTGGAAGTGAACGAAGTTTCGGTGGCACGCGACTTTCTGTTTCGGAACCAGGGCCGGCTGCTGTCGATGCCGTCCTGCGAGGTGATGGGGTTTATCAACACCAAGTACAACAAGCCGGGCAGCCGGCGGGGCGATGTGCAAATTTTCATGTCCGCTCAATCGGATATCTCGGACGGTGGCACCGAGGGACAGGCTGGCGCCGGTCTCACCTACGAATACTATGCGCGCAACTTTGAGTCGTGGGTGTACCACGATTCCTTTCTGATCATGCCACTGCTGATGCACCCAGAGAGTCGCGGCTGGCTCGAGCTACCCAGTGCCAATCCAATGGATAAGATCAAAATCTATCCCAACTATTTTGCGGTCGAGCGGGATCTGGACATTTTGGTAAGTTGAATAGTTTACGAGAGGGGTTGCTTGTTTGGTTCTTCGTGAAACTGAACGGGGAGGAGTCTTTCGCTTTGCAGGTCGAAGGGCTCAAGTTTGGCGTGCGCGTTGCTGAGACGTCCGTGATGAGGAAGATCAACGCAACGTTCATTTACGATGCAGAGCACGGTGACACGTGCAACGGACAGGTCGGTGACGCTTTCTTCAAGTGTCTCATACAGCATTACTCGCAAACGATCTATCACCCGTCAGGCACCGCCAAGATGGGACCAGCGACCGATCCGATGGCGGTGGTCGATGATCAGCTACGGGTACACGGTATAGGAGGGCTGCGCGTTGTAGACGCTAGCATAATGCCGAAGATAACAACAGGAAATACAAACGCACCGACCATCATGATAGCGGAACGGGCTGCCGACCTGATCAAGTACGCACATCTGCCGGCCCTGGCACGCGAAGAACACTATCGGCAGTGCGCTAGTATCGACTACCAGTATCACCCGTCCACCAGCAACACAGTGACGAAGGTTATAAAAAGTTCCAAAAAAGTTCCATAACATGCAATCGTATTTATCGTTTAGTTACGGTGATCTGCAAGGTTCTTCTACTATTTTACTAGTACAATATCACTCACAAGATTAATCGTATGTGCACGATCCACTCGATGAATCTTTCATTAGCCATTAGTTAGAGCTTGTTAAGTAAGTCGCAATTCTTAAAACCTAAAATAGAATTAGCCGATTGCGACAAGTCTATCTGTTTACATGGATTATCAGTTTCGTGGAACTGATAATCAGCGGCGTCTTCCTGATTGCAATCACAAATGGCAATTATCGCTTTGACACAATTGGCGTAAATATTTATTTAGTTCAATCTAAAAGCAAAATCGGTTAAAGCGAATAAGTGCAGGTATAGAAAAAGGTAGAATTTATGATCTGTTGCACTCCAAATTCAAAAGAGGGCTTATTTGTTTGGGCTCAATTGTGTTCCATGTACTTGTGTCTTTAGATGACGCAACATTGTTACAGGTTTCAAGTAGGAACAGAAAAAAACTCGCCAACAATCGATGCAAAATTTGTTTATTTTTTTATATTTAACACTAGTCCGAACTACATTGCCAATAATGTGGTAGTTGCGGACGAATAACACGCAAAAGAATACATGAAATAAATAAAAAAAAACGACGCTAAATTAAAACTCGTATGACCGACCCGGCTCGCATAGTGCTCGCAGTCAGTCCAAACAAATACACAGATTCCGCAACGGCATAAACAGAACGTGCGTTTGTATGGATGAGATCGGCAGAAGAGCGAGCGATAATACACGCCGGGCGGCCGCAAGAAACCACAGTTCTCGATTGTGCTTCGTACCGTTCGGTTCAGTGTTTGCGTTCAAGAGTCAAGTTCAATGTAAGTTGCCAGCTCCCTTTGCAAGTAGTGTGTGCGCGTACCTAAAGGGTGGTGTAAATTCCGGTTCCTTTTACACCGTTTGAGTAGAGGTTTATTTACGCGTAGCTAGCCCTTGTCAGTGTAACGTACGCAAAGTACTCAGTTTAAAAATAGATCTGTGTGATGATTGAATCGTTGTACAAACGGATATCATGCACTTTTTTACGTCACACTGCTAACAAGAGTGAATATATGCTCCATTTGTTAATGCTGCTTCCACTTTGGCCAGTTTTCTTCCCTGGCGTACATTTCTTTTCCAGCGTAAACACATCTACAGTAGCTACGATGACTTTGTTGATTGTGCATTGATATGCAAACAAAAAACAAACGCAGCCACATAGAGTTGATGTATAATTGGGTGGTACCGGTGTTTTGGAAGATTACAAAGCCACACAACATCGCCACATGAACGTGTGTGCTGGGATGGTTGGGGGTATCCATTATTCAAAGCCGATTCCTTCGTTGCGCATCACATCCGGCCCGCTTTTGCGTATGCTCTGTGAATATGTGTCGTCTGCTGTGTGATCGTGTTCTCTGCTGTCATCTTAAAGAACTGATGGATAACCGACGACATACGACTGGATACGAGATAGTGTGTGCTCGGTTGCTTTTTTAAAACGTTTCGATTTACTAGTGACAGTTCAATAACAACCTTTAGCTGTTGCGCTTGTGTGTTAGCATAAAGCGGCTGCGCTTTTGCAGCATGTAGAAAAGACAGCGTGGAAAGTTAGCGCGCGAGTGATGACGTGTTAGAACCAAAACGCTTTTAAGAAATCCATCACAATCTTTTTTTTGCTTATCAACACGGTTAAGTACACGGTGTCCACCTGATAAGAAGTGCTCGACCGATAAGCAGGTGCAGTGTGCGCCTTATTATATCATGTTTATCGCTGTTAAGTGTGAATTGTAAAGCGGCAAACAGCGTGATAATGTGCTAATGTCATGCTTACCTCCACCATCGCAACGTCAATAGTACGAACGTTTTCTTAAGGCATAACATAAGTCAATAATGAAGTATAAATGAATGATCTCGAAGAGTACAGTTTCTCTTACATGGTACAGGGTGGACAAATGTGTGAAAGAGATTTTGTGACTTGTGGGGTGTTTGGTGCTAGCGCCATACCTGCAGGAGAAGAGAGAAGGAATAAAACGATTTTAGTATACAGGCATGAGTAATAAAGTCGTGTGCGAATATTAATGGGAGCAAGTAAACTAAGCTTTAATATATATCTGCAGCAGTCTGAAGGTAAATGATTTGCTATTACAACATTCAGAACCATCGTCTGGCAGATTAGTATTAAATTTGTTTAAGATCGAGTTGAAACTACTTGTAAATGACGAGGGTACCAGAATCGCTACCTTCCTGCCAGCGAGGTTGTTGATAACATACATTAAACACTACCATTAGTGCTTCTAGCAAAGAGCAACCGGGCGGGTGTCCTTCATCAAACACGTACTTATAATAAGCGTGTCGATAGGAAGCGCTTCAGTCTATCAAAACCCATCCAACCAACCGGGCCACGGTTATCGTACAAGTAGTACGCACATACACATATAGCTTTTCTACGCGTTTGCTTTGCAGATTGTTCCTTAGATACGACCCGGAACGCTACCGCCAGCGCAACGTTGTTAAGGTAACTCTTACAACCGGAAGACTATGGAGGCCTTAATGGGAGGCCAGTGCGCCGCACAGAGCGTCGGACCGGCGAATCAGCTGTTTGGGCTGCTGGTGCAAACAATCCTGGCGGCACAGTGTGCGATTTCCCCACCGGATATGTGGCCGAAGGACTACGGCCCGACAGCACTGCAGCGCGGATTGGATGAGTACGATTTCGTGATCGTCGGTGCCGGTTCCGCCGGGTCGGTTGTTGCCAATCGACTGTCCGAAAACCCGGACTGGAAGGTTCTGCTGCTAGAAGCGGGCGGTGATCCACCGATCGAGTCTGAGGTAGGGTGTCGGAATGTGTGTTTGCTGTCTGCTGTTTGTGTTTGTGTTTGTGTGCTTCTTATTTTATTTCCTACCCTACCATCCTTCTTCTGCTTAATTCTTCAACATTCCGCCTTTTCCCATCATCCTCTTATTAACCTTCCCATCCCCATTTTGTAGATACCCTTTATGCAAATTCATTTAGCGAAATCAAGCGTAGATTGGGTTTACTATGCCGATTCGAGGGATAAACTCAACCCGCACAATCGCACTGCTTGTCGAGCGTCAACCTCGCCGGCCGGTTGCTTTTGGCCACGTGGCAAAATGCTCGGCGGTTCAGGAGCGATGAACGCCATGGTGTACATTCGTGGTAATGCACGCGACTACGATGCGTGGGAGTTCGAGGGCAATTCTGGCTGGGGATGGCGGGACGTTTTGCCGTACTTTCGCAAATCGGAAAACAATCACGACGCGGCAGTCGTCGGCGATGGTACGTATCACGGAACGGGAGGATATTTGTCCGTTAGTAGTGCCTCAGGTCATTCCGGCCACATGGAACATCTGATAGCAGCGGTACAGGAAAGCGGATACGACTACTTGGAAGATTTCAATGGCGAAAATCATATCGGTTTCTGTCGGGTGCAGCTTAACACGATCGAAGGTGCTCGGTGCAGTCCGGCGAAGGCATTCCTTGCACCTATCAAGGACCGTCGAAACTTGCATGTTATTAAACGAGCACTTGCAACGAAGCTTGAGGTTGATGCGCATCAGCGGGTATCGTCAGTGCGGTTTGTAATTGACGAGCATAACGATTCTTCAAACGACCAGACGCGTGTGCTGGAGGTTAAGGTGCGCAAGGAGACGATCGTTTCGGCTGGTGCAGTAAACACGCCGCAGTTGCTCATGCTCTCGGGAATTGGGCAGGAAGAGGATCTGCGCGAGCACGGCATTAGAATCGTATCCGACCTACCCGTTGGACGCAATCTTCAGGACCATGTGATGGTGCCACTGTTTTATTGCATCAATCGTTCGTCAGCCACCGATTTTGATCTGAACCGGAATGTAATAGGACATATGTACGATTATCTGATGCATCGGAATGGTCCACTAAGCGAGATTGGTATCAACGCTTTCACGGGATTTGTAAACACGGTCAATCATTCGGATCCCTTTCCGAACATACAGTACCATCATATGTATTCTCGTAAGCGGTCGAATATAGCTGGTCGGTGGCTGAGAATGATGGAGCTGGACGGACCTTTCAGCAGCAGCGTGGCGGATGCTAACAATGAAGCGGATGTGCTAGGTGCATTCGTAATTTTGTTAAAGCCAAAGTCATGGGGTCGAATAAGGTTGCAATCAGGGCAGATTGAACAGAAACCTAAAATTGATGCCGGTTACCTCACACACCGACAGGATATCGAAACACTAATCGAAGGTATCCGCATACATCAAGACATCATGGCAACGGATGCCGCTAAACCGATGGAACCCGAGCCGGTACGGATCGAGCTGCCAAGTTGTCAGGACGAACTGTACGATTCCAACGCGTACTGGGAGTGTTACATTCGAGAACTTACCCTGACACTTTACCATCCAGTGGGGACAGCAAAGATGGGCCATTCTAATGATCCGGACGCGGTAGTCGATCCAAGACTGCGCGTCAAAGGCGTGGCGGGGCTACGAGTGGTCGACGCTAGCATCATGCCTGACATTGTGAGCGGTAACACGAATGCGGCAGTTATCATGATTGGCGAAAAAGCGTCCGACATGATAAAGCAGGATCATGGATGGAATGAGGAAGAAAAGCATCGCAATTGAGAAATGATACTTTGAAGAAGGAAACACGAGAATGTGTCAAAAAAGGCCTATTACTGTACATATTGCGTTGCGTTTATAATTCACCCGAGTTTGCGCTTATAAAATGCACTGGTTGGTTGGTTGGTTGGTTGGTTAGTTGGTTGTCGGATGAGAGTTACAGTACTATGGGTTTGGAGTGGTTTTATCTGTTGGCGTGCATACAAGTGGAGGACGATTGCAACTGTTTACACAAGGCGCTATGCACAGACAGAACGGGGGCAGGGCACGTTCTTTTGGATGCACTTGATTCGATGACGATTGAGCGTTAACTTATGTGTACTCTTCACTCCAGATCGCATCTATGGCGATGGCGCTGCAGCACAGCGACGTCGACTGGGCGTATAATGTGCAGCGGTCAGACAGCTCGAGCCTGGGAACGCGTAACGGCACATTTTGGCCCCGGGGCCGTACCCTGGGCGGATCCGGCGCAATTAATGCGATGATGTATTTGCGAGGCAATCGGCGTGATTACGACCGCTGGCAGAGTTTGGGCAATCCCGAGTGGGGATGGGAGGATGTTCTGCCATATTTTCGCAAGTCAGAAAATATGAACAATCCAACGCTGGTTCGGGGCGAAGGTGCCAAATATCATCGAACGGGTGGATATTTGAATGTGGAGCAGCGCATTGACAATACGACCTTGAACGGAATCCTGCGCCGAGGTGCATTAGAGCTGGGTTACGAGTGGATTGATGATTTCAATCGTGACCGGCACAACGGTTATGGTAACACGCAATACACAATTATCGGTGGAACACGCTGCAGTCCAGCCAAGGCGTTCCTTACCCCAGTTCGGCAGCGTCAAAACCTGCACGTCATCAAACATGCGTTCGTGGACCGGGTGCTGATTGACGAGCGTAACGTTGCCACGGGCGTACGCTTCGTTGTCGATGGAAGTCAGCGTGTGCAGCAAGTGGCAGTGCGGCGTGAAGTTATTCTTGCGGCAGGTGCTATCAACACTCCACAGCTCTTGATGTTATCGGGAGTTGGGCGGACGGATGAACTGAAGCAGTTCGGTATTCCGCCCAAGGTAGATCTGAACGTTGGAGGTAATCTGCAGGACCATGTAGCGGTTCCACTTTTTTTCAAATTCTACGCACTACAAGAACAGGATATTAATGATCAACTCGCTCGCATCAATGAATTGTACACGTATGTCGTGCAAAATCGCAGCCAGGCTGTTGTTCGAACTGGACCATTGAATACTGGCGCGTTTCTCAATACTAAAAATACCAGCGATCCTTTCCCAAACTTGCAGATATTAAACTTTGCCTTTCCGAGAGGCGGTGGGTTCAGCGAGGCACAGGCAAGACATTTTGAATTTACCGACATAATCAGTGCATCAGTGCAGGAGGTGGATCGTGTCACTCCGGCGATGTATGTGCACATTACAGCACTCAACCCGAAATCGCGCGGTCGCGTCAAGCTGTCGAGTGCTAACCCTCGGGTGCATCCAATCATTGAGGCGAACTACTTTGAACATACAGATGATCTGAACGTATTGGTGCAGGGAATACGACTCCAGCAACGGCTACTGCAGACGGAAGCGTTTCGGAATGCTGGAGCAGCGCTTCACCGGATTGATATACCCGGATGCCGAGAGCTGGTATATGATACGGAAGCGTACTGGAAGTGTTACGTACGGCAGCTCACCGTCACTACCTACCATCCAGTTGGGACGGCAAAAATGGGCCCGGCCACGGATCCAGATGCTGTGGTAGACTCTAAACTTCGTGTTAGAGGCGTTCATGGATTGCGAGTGATCGACGCCAGCATTATGCCGTTAATAGTTAGTGGCAACACGAATGCTCCGACTATCATGATCGCTGAAATGGGATCGGACTTCATCAAACAAGAACACGGGGAACTCTTAGATGAAAATGGAAATGAATTTTAACTTGAACAGTGGGATTTTAAATGTTTAATTTGAATTTGAAATTATTGAATATAAAATTATCAAATTCCCTAAACCGAACAATCCAATAATTTCCTTAAATCTACTCCTGATCCTGCAATCCTTCTATTTCTGACTATCTATTTCTAATTGTAGTTCTGAATTTACTTCTATTTTAAACATAAAATATGTAGATTGGTCGTATGCCAAGTAGCGTTGCTAGTTTGCATCCATGTTTACATCAACCGCTTTTTGCAGATTCCCGAAACATTCTTCACCATACAAAAAACCGACGCCGATTGGGAAAATTACGTCGAACCGACGCCACACGCTAGCAAGGGCTCGAAAGACGGCGCCTTTTGGCCGCGGGGTCGTACGCTCGGTGGCTGTGGTGCCATCAATGCGATGTTGTATGTGCGCGGCAATTCCCGCGATTACGACGGCTGGGCTGAACTGGGCAATCCAAACTGGGGATGGAGCGATGTGCTACCGTACTTTAAGAAAAGCGAAGACAACCACGACTCAGAGCTGTTGCGTCGCGATGGCGGCAAGTATCATGCTGCTGGCGGGTACCTCAAAGTCGGTAACTTCCCGGTAAATCATCCCCTAGCCGAAGTAATGCTGCAAGCGTTCAAGGACGCAGGATTTGAGAGTACTGCCGACATTAACGGAGCACGGCAGGTTGGTTTCGGACGGGCACAGGGTACGATTGTGAACGGTACGCGCTGTAGCCCGGCCAAGGCATTCCTGGTGCCTGTGAAAGACCGTCCCAATTTGCACATTATCAAGCACGCGGTCGTGGTTACGGTCGAGCGCGATCCATCGACTGAACGGTTCAAGTATGTGAACTTTATGATCGATAATAAGGTGTTGAAGGTGGCTCATGCACGCAAAGAAGTGATCCTTGCAGCCGGTGCAATTAATACACCACACATCCTACAGCTGTCCGGCATTGGGCCGAAGGCTCTGTTGGAAAAGGTAAACATTCCTTTGGTTGCTGATCTGCCGGTGGGAGAAAATCTGCAGGATCATCTGTTCGTGCCGCTGCTCTTTAAAATGCACAAATCAACTGCCGAAAATTACAACATACAGCAGGAATTGGCGAAGAATCTGTTCCAGTACATTATGACGCGCTCCGGGCCGATGGCTGGACATGGTGTGACGAGTGTAATCGGATTTATCAACACACTTGATGCATCCAGCCCTTTCGCAGACATTGAGTATCACTTCTTCCAGTTCGAGAAGGGCTCTGGGAAGTCAGTTTTGTTCTGCGATAAGGTTGGCTACACCCAGGAGATATCGCAGTCGATGCTAGAAGCGGCTACGGAGGCCGACGTGGTGATGGTTATCGTGGTATTGCTCAACCCTAAATCGAAAGGACGCGTAACGCTTGCTACCGAGGACTTTAATGAGTTCAATCCGCCGCGCATTCAAAGCGGCTATCTGGAGGCAAAGGAAGACGTAGAGGCTGTTTTGCGTGGAATTCGTTACATCAATAAGATTGTCGACACACCGACGTTCCGTGAGCATGAGGGAGAACTGCACCGCATGAAGCTGTCCGAGTGTGATGAACTGGTGTACGATAGTGATGATTACTGGGAGTGCTATGCACGCTATACGACCCTTACGTTGTATCATCCAGTGGGAACGGCTAAGATGGGTCCTGACAGTGACAAAGAAGCAGTCGTCGATGCAAGGCTGCGTGTAAAGGGTGTTGAAGGACTGCGCGTGGTCGATGGTAGCATTATGCCGAACATTGTGTCGGGAAATACTAACGCACCGATTATGATGATCGGCGAAAAGGCTTCGGACATGATTAAGGAAGATTGGGGTGAGGGGCCAAACCATACTGAGCTTTAAGCGACCACATTGTGTTTTGTATGCTTTTCAATAAATGTTCATCTCATTGATTCCATTTTTTCTGTATCGATACATTACCGTTTATTCGTTATTGAGCTTATTGTTTGTCTTCAATCAATTGATCACCGGTAAGGAAAAACTTTCTTGATGTTTCCCAAGTATATAGAAACTCTTACCCTTAATTAGGTACCATATCTGGCATTCGCTTTGCTGAACGGTTCGCATGTCTGGAATTATTACGCCGAAAGGAGTGACACAGCTAGCAAAGGCTACAAGCGCGGAAGTTACTGGCCGAGGGGTAAAATGTTGGGTGGATCAAGCAGTAACAATATCATGCTGTACGTGCGTGGCAATAGCCGCGATTACGATCGCTGGGAGGAGCAGGGTAATCCGGGCTGGGGTTGGAAGGATGTGCTGGAGTATTTCAAAAAGTCCGAAGATAACGGGGCGCAACATTTGCTGCAGGAGAGAGCCGACTACCACGCACAAGGTGGTTTACTCAAGGTCAATTCTTTCATGTCAAACGACATGACTAAACTAGTGATAACTGAGGCGGCACAAGAGTTGGGTATACCGGAGATTATGGACATCAACAGTGATGAGTATATCGGTTACAATGTAGCGCAAGGCACGGTCCACAAGGGAAGACGCTGGAGTACAGCAAAAGCATTTCTAAACACCGCAGCTGATCGACACAATCTGCACATCATTAAAAATGCTCACGTGACCAAGATCAACTTCGAGGGGACTGCAGCGACAGGCGTGACGTTCGATGTGCCCTCCCAGACGGGTGTTTCAGCAAGCATACGCAAAGAAGTGATTATATCGGCTGGTGCAATAAATACACCACAAGTTTTGCAGCTTTCCGGACTGGGAGCAAAGGAGCAACTCGATCGGCTAGACATCCCGCTGGTTAAGGAAATACCGTCAGTGGGGGAAAATTTGCAAGATCATTTGATTGTGCCCCTGTTTCTGAGTCTGCACGGTTCACGACCGATCGAACGCAGCATGGATGAACTGCTCGACAGTATCTACAGTTACTTCCGTTACGGGCTTGGTACGTTTGGTACCGTCGGTATAACAGATCTTTTAGCGTTCGTCAACACACAAAGCCCGGCCGCCAAATTCCCGGACATACAGTACCATCACTCGCTCATTCTCTGGAAAACGCCCGATATAGCACGACTCACTCAGTGTTTTGGCTGGGAAGACTACATTTCCCATCAAATAATTGAGCAAAACCAAAAGTCCGAAATCCTTATGGTGATGGTAACACTACTCAATCCCAAATCGAAAGGAAATGTGCAGCTTCGCTCGTCCAACCCGTACGATGCACCAATCATCAACGCTAACTACCTCGACGACCAGCGGGATGTAAAAACGATCATTCGTGGCATTCGGTTCTTCCGCAAACTTTTAGATACGGAAAATTTCGGCTATCATGAGCTGAAAGAGTTCCACCTGAAGATTGAGGAATGCGATCGGTTGGAGTACGAATCAGATAGCTACTGGGAGTGTTACGCCCGATACATGTCCTCTACTATCTACCATCCTACGGGTACGGCCAAAATGGGTCCCGATGGAGATCAAGCGTCCGTTGTCGATTCTAGGCTGAAGGTGAGAGGGGTACAAAATTTGCGCGTAATAGATGCAAGCATTATGCCCGACATTGTGAGCGGCAACACAAATGCACCGACTATCATGATCGGTGAAAAGGGTGCCGATATGATAAAGGAGGATTACGGAGTAGAGAAGAAGGAAGCAGCTACACACACAGAACTCTGATAAATATAGTGATCAACTCGAAAAAAATGTCAAATTTTCTACGTAGCAGCGGCGTATGCTGGTGAAATAAAGTTTTCGTGTGTACAGAAACAATTACCGGTTGAAGTCAAATAACTGACGATGTTGCCCCTAAAAGTATGCACGAACCGGTTCATGATGACAAGCTTTTACAGTGATGGGAATGAGAATATACATGGGTTGATATTTTATGTGATACGATGTAAGCATTTGTAAAGATATTTAATCGCTAATTACACGGAATGAAATTTTAACTTAATACAACATCCAACAATGATCGAATCATACATAAGGCACTTGAACAAACAAAGGGGAAGTTGGAATACAGTGGTAAAGCTTTCCTCCTTTGCCAGGAAAGGAGAGAGAAAGTGGTTCAACTGTCACGTAAATAAAATGATTTCCTAAACATTCCAATGCACACACTACACCGCTGTGTTATTATCGAACGACTTAATTTGAATGTATCGCGTAGATGACATAACATTTTCGTACATCTAGTTGACAAAAATTGCACGACCTTACATGTGAATGTAATTTAATTTTGAAAATCAAGTATACATGATTTGTGGGTCATGAAATAACGCCCATCTTGTTACCAATTGCAATGATGAAGACCTCATATAACCAGACCCGTATTGTGCGTCATTGCCTTTTCATTCGTCTATATGATTTACCTAAAAAGAAAAGACACAAAAACAGAACTTTATTAGTTGATCGTTTTACAGTGAGAGTCGCATATTATTGCATGGCAAGATGATGCTTCTGTGTCCCACTTTGCAGTAAGATCGGCTCTGTAGAAATATTCGTACAGCTTTGGTTGTATAATATGCCCGAGGCTAGAAGTAGCACGGTGCTAAGGTCGATACACACACATTGGGTGGTTTGCTGCAAATTTTGTCACTTTCCTACTTTGAGCAGTTGATGCACATGCAACACATTCCCACCGCACGGGTAGAAGCGGTTTATCTTTCTGCCAGCCAACCAAATCAAGCCGGCCAGTTTTCAAGTAGACACACGACCACATGCATCGTACATGCTTGTTGGATACAATTGCAACTTTTCTTCGGCAGTCGGCGCCGTGTGCACCTCGCAGACCGGTTATTGCATTTACCAAAAACGTCACACTTGTGAGCTGGTCATGGTACAATCTGTACTACAGTTGCTTAAGACGAAAATTACCACCACAAGGTGGAGAGAATAACAATAATCGCCATCGCAAAGCTACCTCAACCGATAAGTCCAATGTAATGGAGGGTTATTGAGTAACTGATTAAAGCTAAATAAATGTCACTAAATGTCACTGTGGCTAAATAAAGAGTTTGTGTATGTTGACGCTACTGAGCAACGTAGAAAAATAATCCCACAAAATGATCGACCGATTTTCTCATGAAATTTAAATAGTTCCGCAAACAATGTCCTTCATTAGCATTGATGCTGAACAATGAAATAACATTTGCAAATAAATAGCTGTAAAACAACCATAAGCTCCATTAATTACTAAACTACCAGAAAAAGTCTCTAATACCCCTATAAAGGCCAACGCACAATAAAATGCAACGATGCAAGGACATTGGTCTGCGTTAATGCTCGTAGTCTGTCCAATCAGCCGTATCTTGGTTGTATTTTCTTGCCAAACTTTCAATCTTCTCACCTCGCCGCTTGAGGCGCATTTTTCCAGTCTCTGGCGTTTACCGAACCACTACTCGCTATGCATTATGTGAGATCAAGGTGCTACCAATCTCGGTGAAGGTCATTATTTCAAGAAGAGGCAAAAATTGATTGATTCAGTTGACGTACCATCCCTTTTGAAATTGGGCGATCAAATTGACGAATAAGCAATATGGCATAGCGATGGTACATCGAATACATCCCGGGCGAAGACGGATTGGTTTGATTTTCCTTGTGCAACAACACTGCGCTATTTGCCTATAATCTGGAGACAAACAACGCTAAAGGCCATCCTGGTTATATCTTGCGCCGCAGATTGCCTTTTAGTGGCTATCATATGTTCCAAGCGCTATTGGGCATGCGGTGAAACCTTTTTCTTCTATCAGTGCGCTCGGCAAATGTTTGCTTTTTTGCAATGCATAGGAGTCTCGGACAGGGTAGTTCCTTCATGCTTTGTTTTCTTTCCCATACCGGGGCGCTGGTTGATGTGTTGCACGCATTAAAGGAACTGAACTGCCGTGCGATATGGCGGAACATGTTGATTATGTGGCGATAAATCAATCGAATCCAGTTTACCGGAAGATATTGTTACAGCTCAACCGACAACTGGTATACAGGTAAAGCTTCGTTTGTTTCATTACACTTACGTTGAGGTGTATAGCAAATACTACCCTACAACGCAATGTAAAACGAAAATATGATACACACTGTTTGGATACCGGAACAAACAACCCAACAAAAATTAAGGAAGAAATAGCTCACGGAAATCAAATGCAGGTGCATCGTAAACATAAATGGTGTATATGTTTTGTGCCGCACGGTGGCTATGTTAATTTGTGCATTTATGCAACCAGTTTTAGAATAAGTTTACACCTAATATCTCCAAAGACAAGCTCGATTAAAACATAGAGGAATAAAACCAAAGCATATATAAAAAGGTTTTGTTCAAGTGCAGCGTTTTGCACTCTACTAGAAATTTGTTTATCATGCATTTCTAATCGCTGAAAATATGTGTCTTAAATGAACATAAAAAAAAACAAGCAGCTAACAACAGCTAACTTTGGTTAGTTTAAAATTGGTCAGTTTACTATACACTAGTAAATTATTTATGTAATGTAAAATAGGTATTCAACATGATATGACAAACAAACAAATTATTAAGAAAGATATAACACAAAGAAAAGTTCGGTCCAAAACTTTGAAATATTTAAAGTGTTATCTTGTTTGAACATCTATGATGAGAATGTCTTATGTACACATACAAATACAACTAACATTCATGATCATGTTAATATTCAGCGTCATTTTTCTTCTTGAAGTATGGTTTAGTTGTCTACTGTTCTGGGTAGAGATATGCTCCGTCGGCTACTGTTATAACATATCTTTACTCATGCTTCGTTGCATCTTTGAGAGTGTATTTGTAAACGAAAAGTAGCCGGTGCGTTTCAAAACCTAAAACTCACACTGAACAGACGCGTTTTTCTTTTTCCTTTTTTGTTTCAACGATAACGAAAGCCACAGAGTGAGAGGTAAATTTTCCATCCAACACCCGTGATGATACTTTATATACAATTTTTCGCGCTTCTCTGTAACCCTCACACATACAGGGTAGCGGAAAAGCTGAGAGCATATTCTTCGTGCGTGACACGACAAAAACCATCAGCAACCACATGACGGTGCAGAGGACCGGTTAGATGCTACGGATTTGGTGTGGAATTTTGCGCACGCATACAACCATACACCCTTACCACCACCACCAGCGTACGGGGAAGGCGCGTTTATCGTTTGCAACAGCTGGAGCAGCCTCAAACCACAGTACCACTCCAAATTGCATAATCCACGTGTTGGCTCGTGCAGACTCGATCAGTACACGTTCGTCGATCGACGCGATCGGTTCGCTTCTTCTGGAGGTGGTGCGCGCGTATTTCACCAAGTTGGTCCAATTTACGCACCTTGGCGCACGTACGTGACTGTTGGGAAGTTTATTTCGGAATTGGTGCTCGATGTGCACCCCTGTTTGCGCCAGTAGATCACCCCGGATCGGTCAATAATTACTCTGTGCGCTCCCGTGTGGCAGTGTGTCGGAGAGAGTGCCGGCGGAAATTTGGAAGTCACAGAAACGAAGCCATCAGTAGCATAAGTCGCAAAAATAAGGAGCCCCATTTCTATCGTTAGCGAAATGCGAATGAAAAATTGGTGAAAGTGTCGGCGCAGTGTGTGGTGTGTGTGTTTCGTATTTCGAGCGATCGGAGGGCTGTCAGTGTGAAGTGTTGTGATTAATGCTGATGGTGGTGCGGCACAAATAACGCGGCGCTTCCGCAGAAAGTTAATATCTCACGCAAGTGCTTTGGAGATGGATGACGCGAACGATTATCTACAGGTTCAGTTTTGAAATAAAATAAACAACTCAATAATCGAGTAGAACTGCGAGTTGCAAGAATAAACGAATTGCTTGCAAGAGTGTCCGGACAGACCGGACTTCTACGCGTGAGACACAATGGTGGTCTCCTTTGGAACACTCATTCCGCTGTTGGCGGGAGCGGCACTGAAAGCCACACCTGCCGCGGCCGGGTTAACAACTGCCGTTGGGGCGGCCATTAGTGCCGCGACGGCCGTTATCGGCGTCGGCAAGCTGGCGATTGTGCCGATCCTGATCGCTTCGCTCGCCTATTACAACTACGATCTGTTTGATCCGGAGAATCGCCCGTTCAATGTGCCGGAGGTGGACCGTGAGTACGACTTCATCGTGGTGGGCGCGGGTTCGGCTGGTGCTGTTGTTGCCTCGCGCCTTTCGGAGATAGGCGGCTGGAAGGTGCTGCTGCTTGAGGCGGGTGGCCACGAGACCGAGATCTCGGACGTTCCCATCCTGTCACTTTATCTGCACAAAAGCAAGCTGGATTGGAAGTACAGGTAGGTTAATGTTTGGCGTGGGGCAAGGGAGTTACACTATTGCACAAATAGTTGCAATTCGCTCTGTAGCCGATGCAGGTGGCATGCAACATGAAAAAAAAAAGAAACGGACCCCGGGTGGAACGATGTAGCTATGGTGCGCGTTCTGCAAGTTCTGCTTTCAGAAAGTCGTTTGGATTGCCTCTCGGTGGCGTACCAAGCCAAGCGTGATGACTTTGAAGGCGATGCACTTTTTTACCATTTCGAATGCACTTACGGGTTAGGCAGTTGCACTGCCAAATATGCTGCACTCGCCGCCTTATGGTGTGTTTGGTTCGGTTGCACAGGCACGGTACACGGGCCGGCGACAGCTGTTTCGCGCACAAGAACTGACCCTGATTTGAGCGAGCCACGAACGACGAAACCGTAGTCTGTCTGTGGCGGATGGATTGGAGGAGTAGGCTTAACAAACCAAGTGCAATTGCGTAAATCACGCTAGCATACTACGGGCGGCACACAAAAGCGTCTCGCTTAAGGGTATCGATGGTGAGGGTTCTGTTTTTTCTTCACTCTGGAAAGTGTTAAGTGGTTATTTTCGATCGCTTCAAGCGCAATCACTTAGGAGCTGCGCGACCTTTAGCTGTCGATAGAAAAGAAACACTCACACTTTCAGTAGATGAATCTAAAAGTATGTAGAAAAGGCACAACCGGGATATCAAGCTATGATTGATTTGCGTCGTGATAATCTATGGCTCTTCATTGCCAAATTCGTGAAATGTAAAGATAGATATTTTATGAAAGAACCACACCCACTGTTGGGAAACTGGTTAGTATAAACGCATTTCATATGCATTGTATATCCACTGTAATTATCGCCTACACTCGAAACTCCAAAAGAGACCCGAAATGATCGCCCAAACTAATCGTGGCACCGATATTGGCATCGAACAATGAAACGATCATGATGCAATCCGTGTGTGTCGCACCTTTCAAACCATTTTTGCCTTATTAATCTTAACCCTGTCACGATTTCAGTGCGATCGTAATTTTAAATGCGCTCCATTATCACGATCAGCTGTAATTTAATGTTTTGACACACAAATAAACCCTACTTGATAATCAACGGAACCTACTTTTTAATCGATGTTGAATAAATGATACACTTTCGGAATGGTTTCCAAACCATGCTTCCGTTTGTTGAGATGTAGTTTCACTTGCAGCGTGTGATAATAGTCAGCGGCACCATTCGTACTCGTTCTCTCGGTATCGCTTTTCTTTGTGCTTTCAGTTGATTCAATATTAATTTGTTAAAATTAGACATGCCGCCCAAAGCCACACACCATGGAGGATCAGAAGCTCCCCATATTGGAGTTGAAAGTGGAATTAATTTACGCCACAGCTTGTACCCTAGTGTCGAAAGTGATTGGCAACCAAGACTGTGGGCGAGCTGAACGTTGGTGTCATAAAACTACGACACACAACCCGGGGTGGTATACAAATAATTAATCATCGGCCGACCAAATTCCCTGCAGGGCATGCAGCTTCACGATATGTTAACATATTTTTCGGAAGGGCATTCGACTCATTTTGGTGTCCTGTTCAAAAAGAGATTAGATGATTTTAATTGTGTTTACTAATCCTACAACCAAATCACCTTAATCATAGCGTTTGTAACAACAAATACACATTTAATGCTTATTCTTTATTGAGCTCAGTATAGGAATAAACTATGAGTATCATATTGTAATACATTATAGTATCTATACAAAAGAAGGCTACTGTAATGCAAATTTTGTTATCGATTTCAGATTAAAATTTCGATTCAAACTTCGCATAAGGTAGATTATTTTATCAAAACATTTTTTGCACTCTGAAAAAACCTGTTAGACGACCTTACGCCCAATTCGCAGTTGCCTGCCCATCGCTGTCTTACCTCCAGTCAGGTCGATACCGTTCGCAAGAAAATAAAATGATGCATATAAAATGAACGGAATACATAGCCGAAAACAAGGTTCGATTTATATTGGAGAGCTTCACGATCAGATCGCACGTTCAGGGTAAGCGTTTATCATAAACCTCAATAGCTGGAGCACGTGGCCTAAACGACCTGCATCAACCAGTTTATAGGTCAAATCGCCGATGTTTTGCAGACAAAAGAGGTGTGGAGCAAAGCCGCTCATCTTTAATGCTGCATCATGTATTGATTCATCGTAACATCTGCTCTCTCTGTTGGCCCCCAACCGAGAAGGATGTTGAGGAGGTTTGAACCGGTTGCACAGCAAAACGTTCACGTTGTTTCCGAAGTGGAATAGTGTTTGTGTACCTTTTAAAGCTATTGCTGTTGAAGATATATGTCTTAATTTGTACAAAGCTGTGCATAATTATCATAGGGAGTGCTACCGGAACGGTACATGATGGATTGATTGCAATTGACTTGCGAGCTATACACAATAAACGGCTCACCCTAAAAACATTATATTGCGCTGTTCAATTCATCAGTTCTATGAAACATGATTGGCCGTTTAATAACTATCTGCTGTCGGATATTAAGTACTGCCTAATTCGTCATACGAGAAAAACAATGTAACAGATTTAGTTTTAAAAGCATTCGCTTGCCAACATCAAGGTACGATGCAAAACAGAGTAGTGCGTGAGCCCAAACCTTGTGATCTTAATAGAAAAAAGTTGAGGGCCTTCAGATCAAAACATTTCCGACACTACCCCTGCGAGACAAGATCATCACAAGCCATTCGCCACCCTAAAGGCCGCTTGCAGACAGATGATCAGGGTTTTTTTTGCTGGTTATTTTATTTTCGGGTCCCTTTCCTGAGTTACGTCTAATCTAATCCTCTCTCGTTTACTGCCGGCTAACGAAGGGACACAGACAGCGATACATTGAACTTGGACTGAAGGTAACATTTTGAAGATCACAGCAGAGCAGCACGACCAGAAAGTTGCCTTCAGACATATGTGATACCTCAGGCAGTTTGTCGCCCACCTTGTCCGAATATCAAGTTCAACCCTTCGGATCTTCTCAATTATCTACATAGATCATCAAGCGAACAGACAGGTTTGAGCCGAATCAGGAAATGGAGTCGATGAAACGACATGATATGATTGACGATTAGTGAACAAAGCGTTGCGATGAAAATGAGTTTACGTCTAGATGATATTAGCGCTACAACCGGTTATGTTGTCATTAGACACATGATACAAATAACAAACTTACAGAACAAAACAAGGCATACAGTTACCGAAATTACATTGCAAATAATTGAGAAAGTATAATAATTTCTTCTGATATACATAAATATCTGTTACATGGTATAGTAAATCAAATCATATAAAGATGTTAAGCATACACTGAAACTTCTGATATTCTCAGGTAGAGTGCCGACAGTCTAGCGGAACGTAATCCAGTAACGGATATTATGTTTCATCAAAAAGTGATTAGGAGTGAAAGTGCTCGTTTCAATACAAACTGTGCATACAAACATGCACTACTATTTCCGTTTACCAGCGAATGTTAGCTTCACATTCACATTGGCTGACCATTTTATCGTGTCTGGTTTGGACCTCGCATCGACAAATGCCACCACAAAGAACCTTCGGTTCGCGTGCCACCACGAAAAATCTCTCAATGAGTGTTCAGTGATGAAACTGATTTTGCTACTAACTCTAAACTAACTCTCTACTAAATCAATTCCAATGTTGGAGTAGAAAAACTACACTCAGCTGTCTGCCAGAAGCAACGTAGTGTAGTTCCAAACACACCCGGAACCAAACCAAATGGTAAGCGTCTGTTGATGTTGGCAGTGTTTTCCCGCTAGTCTTGACAGCATACTTGCGCTCTACTGGAGCTTGTTTAAGGGGAAACCATCTCGCGTGATGTTAAAAGAAAATCCACTAGCGGAACCAATTTATGTCGCTTTTCCGTGGGGACGGACAGTGTGAGCTACCCGAAAATGTTCGATTCCGTTATTTCACTCCGTTCGTAGAGAGGGATTCATTTATGTGTCGGTGTGCACGACCGAATGCCTATGATAACTATCACTGGGAGGAGACCAACACTGATAGACTGGCGCTGATGGTCGATGAGTCACTAGTATCGGCGCCCGTTGAGCCACCCGTACACGATGCATTAAGCATTGAGGAAGAATTCAACGGACAGATGCTACAGACGGCTTCAGCGAGCCTCGACTTATGCGATAAATACGGTTACATAAGTGTACACACATATTTATTACTTGATCGTTAATGTTTACTGCGCGATCCAAATCATACAAAAACCAGTGGATGTGAAAGGTTATGGGTAGATAGTTGCTGGCGTTGATTGGGTCTCCACTTGTTACCACATACCGTTTTGTTGTGCGAGCGAGCCCACCGTACGATCAGGCGTAAATAATATCTAACTCATTTTTAATGATCTGTATAAACCTTCCCGCTTTGGGTCTGAAGGTGAACTTAAAACGAAACATGCACTACATGCAATATTCAATATTGGATTGTCTGCTTGTCTGGTAGCATAATGTTTTAACACTTACTCAACGCGTTCGCCTACAACATTTCATGCTAGAAAATCATTATTCAGCAAAGCTGGCGCGCTTTATCTACATTTGAGTGGCAATCTTAGGCAAGCAGTAGCTAATATGTTTACTTTAAAATAATTACAAAATTGAGATAATTATCTCGATCGACACCACAAACCATACTAACAAACAACACTGAATTAAGCGAGAGGAAGCTGAACGATTCCACGATTAATGGATCCACAGTAAAGCTTTACAACCTTCTAAAAAACGCTTTCATGATCGCAGGTTGAGGGGAACGAAGTGACCTCGCCTTCCGCGTGATGTATAAATGCCGGCAAGGCGTTAAAATGATTTTGGACGTGGTTGAAAGTTAGATGGTAAGTCACGGGACAACAGATCAGTACAACCAACACTGAAGTGGAAGTGAATTTTATGTCTTCCTTGTTGCAGCTTCAGGGAAATGTTTAGTACCAACATACGCTGCAGGGGCTAATTACGCAAAAGGTTCCAAAATGCTCACGCTACGATCAATGTCAAGTTCATGAACGAAATTGGCACATAAAGTTTAGTGTTCGTTCACAACCAAAAACCAAGCATTACACCTGGACAATCTAAGTGAGGTCAACTGGGGACCGTTTATGACCTCAGGCGGTACCATTTACAGTCCACAATTGGTCTCGACGCAGTGTGCTTGATGTTGAACTTGAACTATTCACCAATGTTTGAGGTGGGCTAAAAAATTCCCAAGAGCACCAAGCTCAATTTCGGCACATCTCTATGTAGGAAGCGTATTGTTGATTTACTGCACTTGCATCATCTCTCCATTCGCTTATTGACGATAAAAAAGAATTACTATATATTTTTCGTTTCGGTGTTGTGGTGCAGATTTTTTCTTATATTCATTTCAACGGGGTCGAAAAGTCAATGCCACACATTGAAGATTGCCACAAAAATATGCTTGTTGAACAGTTTTGTTAGAATAAAACTGCACTCACTCGTGTTTTTGTTAGCAACGGTATATCTTAAAGATCACAACGGACTAATGATGTTCAAGGTGATCATATCATTAATTATCTTTTCTAGCTTTAGTTCAGCATGTCAGGCAATAGTACCATTAGGCATTTTTCAATGTATATTCCATGTTGCGTTTTGCACTTTTCTTTTAACACAGCTTTATTTGAAACAATTGCAAAAAAAATCAAAAAAAGATGTCGAATATTATTAAACACACTTTTAAACGCTAAAATGACAATCATAAAAAAACGTCTCAATTCCCGATGCATATTGCAATAAGCAATATTATTTTACGATAAAATTACTCGCATCCGTTTACAACCGTTGGGTATTTTATTGGGAGGTGGCTCATAAAACCAAGGTTCGTGATCATATCGAGGAAACTGGTGGAAGGAAAAGAAAAGAAAAACGCTTCCCTTAAATGTTTTCTTTTGCTCGTACACGAGACCTACCCCAATACAACACAATTCTGAACCGACGAAACCGGTTTCATGGTTGTTTGAGTTTTAATACCAACCACCAAAGTGTGTGCCTGACTTTACGATTCTTATTCATCAATAAGACCCAATTATGAATCACTCAAATGCTTAAAGGCTCGATATTCAGTTTTTGGTTCCGTTGGTTCGGCTTCGTTATTCCATCATTAATTGGTACGCCAGAATCTGGCAAGGTAGCTTACAGTTTCGTACCAAACAAAAGCCATTAAAGTTCGGTTCAAACAGATACAGCAGGTTCAACTGTGAAGCTCACAATGCCAGAACTGATTTGCATCAAGGTTTGTACAATTAACGATGTGGTTTGCGCTTTTACCTCGCAAGCAGCTTGTGCTTCTTTTTGTTTCTGTAATGCCGTCGGCGATACTGCCGATCACTTTCCCTTTTGAATGGCGGAGCAGGACGTGCTTGCTGCCGGTTGCATAAGGGCTCTGTGTGCGATGCGCTTGTAGAATACTGAATATGCGGCAGCGTGAAATCGAAGCGCACTGGTTATGTCTGCTGCAGCACCCGGAAAGCACACGCAAACAACGCTAGCAGCGCATAATAGTCTGGTGGATCGGGTGTTCCCACTTGTAACCGACCCAGTCCCGGAACACAATTGGTTTCTCCCTCCGCTTATCGGGAGCAGCATGAAAAGCTGTGCCTGGGATTGTCAAATATGGGATGTAAAATGTCTGTTCATTTCACAGCTCCAAGCGTTAATTAGCAGCCGATAGCAAGAAACTATAATTAGTGCGTTATTATTATACATTTGGCACCAATTAAATTAGTCTCAAAAGTAAGACATTGTAGCATTCTATTAAGCAACAAATAAAAAAAAAAACATACAAGACGACTTCCCCTCACAAAATTAAGCGTTTGAAAAACAAATCGTAAAAGTAAACAAAGCGTTAGCCGTTGAAAGTATAAGAAGTCGAATCCGTGGTGACGACCTCAGGAGAGTTGGTCGTGGGATCAACGTAGCTTTTTCGCAACCTGCCCCATCGACGCTCTGATCGAGCGTGTAATGAATTGGTTCCTACTTCATTTCTGCTCAGCCTCCAATCCGACGCGGTGACTAGGCTGGTATCCAACGACTAAAAACCGAGGGTTTGAACTTGACAGGCAGCGACGAAAGAAAAGGTATAAGTAATGGAGAACAAGGCTACCCAAACCGAAAAGAAAAGTCATCGTATATGACAGTTGGGGTGAGCAATGATTGAAAGTTTGGAAACGATATTCTTAATTTTCGGTTTGACACGTCAAGATGATAGAAATCGTAGGACGGCACAATACAAAGGGCGGATATGTCAGCACGAAGCCGATCTCATACGGTTTATTCGATATGATTCAATTGGCAGAGCGCCTTTTGAGAGGATGAGGTAGCTCTGGTGCGTAAATAGTGCTTGTGGTATGTTCACAGTTTTCAAGGAATGCTTTTTAAATTTGAAGTGGCCAATGCTGAAGAAACAATCAAGTGCATCGCTATCCCGCGAGCTGACAAGGCTTTTGTTACGATTGGTGTGAAATGTAGGGCATGATCATGAGACACCTCGTGAGTTGGCCTCGACGTCATCCTCTCCAGCATAAAATAATGTTTGAACGCTACTTTTTGTGCGACTAATCGTCCGCTACAAATTGCTACAATTTTACGTTATGCAACTGTGCTACGAGCACACCCCGTGTGGTGGGTGCATCGGGCTTTCCATCTTATTCTCATGTTCGTCTGTTGAATGACCGCAAAAGCAGAAATGCTTGGGCTTCTTCAAGGTTGAAAAAGTGTGCGTACGTGACGGTTGATCCACCGCCGGTTGATGCTAAGCCTGTCTGGGGTCGAGTCCACTTACTGACGGTACTTGTACAGCGTAACGAAGCCGGTAGTTACCGGTAGCGATGGATCACCGCAAGGACCTCGTCTATTTCAGTTCGTTTAATCGCTTGTATATGTTACTAATGGATAATTCTTTGAATTACCGCCATAGGCAGATACAAAAAGCAAACCGAACATTAGTATAGGTTTGACATTATAGTTTCGTTGGGTAATTATTTTGTTGTGAATCCTTCAAACAGACGTAGAACTATTTATATTTTCTGTATTTCTACTCCCGAAGGGTATACGCCGTTACCTTCAACATCAGGTATCATAACAATATTATAAACAGATTATAATAACGTATATTATAGCTGTAAACAATCTACCATGCATTTGATTCATCGATATGTTAACTTGACCTAGATTACGCATGTTATATTTCATAACAAATCCGGACTCTTCAAACTCCGGAACGAAGGCTGCACTGCAAACACTGCAGATCAAACAAATACTTCTCAGATCATACGGGTCCGCCCCAGCTTGTCGGCTCATGGCGCAACTCACGATTGACAAAATTAGTCTTATCGGAAGCACTCCTACCCTGCTTGCGTAGATTTGAGCAACTTTTTGGCAATACACGGCATCACAAAGTCAAAGTTCGGCTGGTCAACTATCGACCGGCCCGCATTCGTGCAGGGTATTACGTATGCCGCGCCTGAACGACCTTGAGTGTGTTTCGAAGAGCGAACGTCCCTCCTCCACAACAAGTCGCACGCAGGTGAAAAGATGATGCAGCTACCACCGGACTTGACTGGCCCCGGTGCTGATTTGTTTACTCGCACAAGCCACCTCCACCCGAAAGCGTTAATATGACAAATAGACCCGCCAAGAGACGAATTTCTTCACCACGTTGTCCATTTGTGCCAGTCATTGCATATGACGACCGTTGCACATGGATCTACTTACCTCAAAAGACCGGCTTTTGTGATGAGCTGATCTGCTCGTTGTCTGATGGTTGAGAAGCTTGAGAAAGATTTACCTCTTCTGTTCAGATTCCAGAGGACGTGTTGTAAAATGTCAAATTGCTTTTTTTTATAATTCTAGAATCAATCAATCAATTTTATTTTGCTTTGCCACTATAAAGGGGTGGATCAGCTACAAGCCCTCGGTCAAATTTCCTATTTCATATTGATTAAATTAACATAATGGGGATAAGACATTGCTTGATTTTAATCATACCCTTGAACTTAAAAACTACGATAGAAACAGACACCCTTAATACCTATGAATTTATGACATGGTTTCAATAAAAGGAAGACGGTGTTCGATGATGCATTCTTTCGAAAAGAGTTAAGCAAGTTCGACAGTGCTTCACGGGGATACATCATGTGGCGGTTGGGCTTTGAAAATTCGATACCTTTATGTAAAATATTTTTAAAACCATAATAGAATCGAATATCTTCACCAACGATATAGCTAAAATATTAACGTAGGAGGAATGAGTCAACAAATGAACTGATAACATACTTTCTAATGCTGCTGTAGCATAACATCACTGTAAAAGCATTATTTTTTTGCTGACGGCTAAATGAAAGGTCAGACCATTTCCTATCCCCATTCCCACAACCTATCGAACTAGGTCGTAAAGGTGCTGATGTCTCAACTGTAAATTAAATCACTAGTAGTCCAAACAATCACTCTCGATGTTACAAGCTTTAAATCTTTATTCGCACACAATATCCCATGAACTAAATTTCAATTTCCCATAAAAGGAAGATTTTAATTTCATTCCAATTTGCTTTCCACAGAACCCAGCCACAGAAGACGGCATGTCAAGCGATGAAGGATAACCGATGCTGCTGGACACGAGGCAAGGTCCTCGGGGGCTCTTCGGTGCTTAACACGATGCTGTACATACGCGGTAACAAGCGCGATTTCGACCTGTGGCAGGCGCTAGGAAATCCCGGTTGGGGCTACGAGGACGTCCTGCCGTACTTCCGCAAGTCGGAAGACCAACGGAATCCCTACCTGGCACGCAACAAACGACAGCATGGTACTGGTACGTACGAAGGAGCCTTCCACTGCTTTCATTTCCGGTCGTCTGTAATACCTCTTTACTTCTTGCATTTTAGGTGGGCTGTTGCAAGTACAAGATGCTCCATATTTGACTCCACTCGGTGTATCCTTCCTGCAAGCTGGCGAGGAGATGGGCTACGACATAGTGGATGTAAACGGTGAACAGCAGACTGGTTTCGCGTTTTTCCAGTTCACGATGCGCCGTGGTACGCGTTGCAGCACTTCCAAGGCTTTCTTGCGCCCGGTACGCAACCGTAAAAATCTACACGTCGCCCTGTTTGCCCACGTCACGCGCGTTATACTAGATCCGGAAACACGACGCGCACTAGGCGTAGAATTTATTCGAAACGGAAAAACGCACAAGGTGTTTGCCACACGTGAGGTGATTCTTTCGGCAGGAGCGATCGGTACACCCCATCTGATGATGTTGTCGGGAATTGGGCCGAGGGAGAACCTAGAGCGCGTAGGTATCCCTGTCTTTCATGATCTACCTGGTGTGGGACAGAATCTGCAGGATCATATCGCCGTTGGTGGTTTGGTATTCCGTATCGATCAACCGATTTCGGTAATTATGAACCGTTTGGTGAATCTCAATTCGGCACTTCGCTACGCTGTCACCGAAGATGGGCCACTGACCAGCAGTATCGGGCTTGAGGCAGTCGGTTTTATCAGTACTAAGTATGCGAACCAGACGGACGACTGGCCGGATATAGAGTTTATGTTGACGAGTGCATCGACACCTTCGGACGGAGGCGATCAGGTGAAAAAAGCGCACGGATTGAAGGATGAATTTTACGAGGATATGTTCAGCTCGATCAACAATCAGGATGTATTTGGCGTGTTTCCGATGATGTTGCGTCCCAAAAGCCGGGGCTTCATTCGGTTGCAGTCTCGCAATCCGTTGCGTTATCCTTTGCTTTACCACAACTATCTCACCCATCCGGATGATGTGGGCGTGTTGCGCGAGGGCGTAAAGGCTGCGATAGCATTCGGCGAAACACAGGCCATGAAACGGTTTGGCGCTCGCTTCCACAGTAAACAGGTGCCGAACTGTCGCCACCTACCGGAGTTTACCGATGAGTATTGGGACTGCGCCATTCGACAGTACACGATGACTATATATCACATGTCCGGCACGGCAAAGATGGGTCCCCCAGATGATCCTTGGGCAGTTGTCGATCCGAAGCTACGCGTCTACGGTATTAAGGGGCTGCGAGTTATAGATGCTAGCATAATGCCGCGCATCACAAGCGGTAACATCAACGCACCGGTCATCATGATTGGAGAGAAGGGTTCCGATATGATCAAAGAGCTGTGGTTGAAGAAGGGTCACTCACGGCGAGGGAAGCGTCAACAGTTTGCGAACGAAACGCTTAGTGCCGCCAACCAAACGGAAGCAATAGAAGCGGTGGGCGATAGTAGTGCGGCACCTTGTGCAAACGAAACCTTTGTTAGCTAAGTTAGGGACGGTTGCGCTACCACCGCATCTGGGCGATAGGCCTGTATTCCAATGCCAAATTTTACACTCAATCAAAAGTGCGAACACGTCTTGAGGATGCAAAGACTAGGACGAACGATGGCGCTACTATACGCTGTACATACCATTGCTTCCTGTTACCGTAAGATTATGCTAAGCGAGGTGATTGTAGTTAGGCAAGGCAGTTTGATGATATACTAAGTCGCACAGTTCGGATCAGCAAAAGCTGTGCAAATAACACACCAATTAAAAACTGACTGACTGAATGTATGTAAGTAGGAATATAAATTTGAAACAAATTTTAGTCTGTTTATGATTTTACACACGTCAAATCGCTACTGGGGTATATGAAAGAAATAAAGATGAAAAAAAAAACATTTGAAAGTGTGTTATAATTATCATTTTTGCTTTTCAATTATTTTGTCTAAGATCTTCTTTTGTCTAACCGCTCTCGGTCAAGGCCTGCCTGTACCCACTAGTGAAGTGAGCTTGGCTTTCAGTGACTTTTTTGTTAGTCCTACGTATGGGGGCAAGGTCTATTCGGGGCTTGAACCTATAACGGGCATGTTGTTAAGTCGTTCAAGTTGACGACTGTACCACCAGACCGGCCCAATCCGTTCTAAGATAGCCCATCAATAAGTTTTAAAAACAAAGGGAGTACACATAAAAAGAAAGAAAAAACATCGGTAATATTACGAATATTGAACGCTTGCAACGTTCGTCCGTGCTTTCAAACTTAATATTGAACATAGCCTACATTTAGGAGCAATCTGCTCTAATCTAAAATCGACCGTGGTTATATACGCCTGAAAGACGACTTTTAACTTAAGATCTAAAAAGGTGATGCCATAAATATTCAAAATAAACAGGGTGATTCATTATTTTTAGAAATACATTTTTAGTATTACAGGCGTCCCCCGAGTTACGACCTCCGCGAGTTACGACGATTCGCAGATACGACGATTTTGATTTTGACAGTTAAAAGTTGTCATTGAGAAGAAATTGACGTATTTTTTGAATTTCTAGGCTGATAACCGTTATACACACATTTCCAAAGATTCCACTCCCCGGTCTTGAATATCTATATTATGTAAACGGCTTTTGGAGGAAAATTAATATATCATAGTACATTACTTTAAATAAAGTACACAATTTCATAGATTCCGACTCTTCAATTTCAGTTATAAACTTTATATTCACAGATATTCGACATACGACTATTTCGACTTACACCTTCTTTTGGGACATATTTTCGGTCCCAAATACAGTCGTATCTCGGGGGACACCTGTATTCCATAAATATTGAGTAATTGAAAAAAAGCGTGAAATTTACAAATATGCAGATTAATAAATATTCAGCAACAGTTTAGAGTTTTTTTATTCAGCATGCACATTGATGTACTGCTCGAGCAAGTGATGTACCCAACCTCACAGCATTGATATGATTGAGCATAAAAGAAATAATCCTTCAGCAACTTCGACTAATATGTTTTATGTTTGCATACGATGAAACGACCAACTGCAACTTTAGTCAAGATCTATCACATTTTCTACAAACCATCAACATTTGCTTGTCATGGATCAATTTAAATAGCATCATATACAATTTATTTGCCATCATTTTGCCATTTTACCATCAAATTTTACCATCATTTTGCTTTAATGCGAGAAAAGCATTGTAATCTTCAGCATCAAACTAAGAAAAAACTCGTATTAGTCGTATTAGTTATTACGATGGAGACTTCTAAAGTCTTAGGTCTTGAAAAAACTCATAACAGATATATTTTTTACTTTCTTTAAATTATTGTAACTTTCACAAAAATCAAACATGAAAATGTTTGAGAGTTTATGAAAATATGTCAATTACTTAAAAAAAATACAATGTATAGTGAGCATTACTTCCTCTAAATTGTATCAATCATGTATGTTTGATAACATGCCAATTTTGAACACCGTAAAACACCGTGGCATCATGTATGCCTAGTCAATGCTTTACATATAAACAAAAGATCTGTAAAGAAATTAACCACTACTTCGCGCAACTTTGGCAGATATTGCCATTTTAATGACAGTATAAAATATTCAATAGAATAAAGCGTTATCTGAAGAAGGATGACTAAGATCCGTATATTTGGGATGTCTAGGGCAGTTTTTGATGGAATTTGAACATCGAATGTGATGATCAATAATGACGTGATGATTGATCATCGATATTTCGGAATATTGGTTGTAAACCAAATGTACCATGTAAGCATTATTTTATTACAGTCAGGATACGTAACATATTACGTATAACCCAATATTTTCGTTAAACAGGCAAAGAAGAACATGTATGGGATATGAGGATATTTTCAAAATAATTATAATATTTGCTACATAATCATAAAACATTCATATTTTGTTTAATTTAGATTTTCAACACTATAATGTACATCATCATGTATCTAATGAAGAAATCATGTATTCAATGACAATTTTGAGGCGAAAGAACTCCGTTGGATCCAAAGCCTCTCTAAACTATTCCAACAACATTCAGTGACATTTACTTTTATCCCGATTTTTGTTCTACGGTGCCCACTGTGCATTCAACAGAAGATAAGCATAGGGTCTCTACTAAAATCAGTCTGCTATATATACATCCTCACTAACAGATCATACGCCTATACATACTCGTATGATATAATACACCCAATGTAGAAGAAAGGTGAACTTTGTGCCAGCCGAAAGCAAAAATGAAATAAAAAAATCAACACCGAACTTAGCACTCGCAAAGACGAAGGACAAGCTCCGGCCGATTACCGATTAGACATAGGCCGGATAACGCAGCACACTTCCTGTACAGTCTCCTTCTTCCCAGGAAGAAAAAGACAAAGATAAACGCGATCCGCTTTTTACGTAACACACGCCGCGGCGGGAAACGAATAGGCACTTGCCCGAGACCTTTCTTGCATAGACCAGCCATTCCTTTATTTTCGTTTCAAGCCAAACCCGGATCACAAACGAACGTACGGGAACTGGTTTGACGGTTCCAAACAAGCCACCAGATGGATTGACCATCGACCGGTCTACGGTTTTTACCGTTTGGCAAGCTCACCGGTCAAACGTTCGCTTTTCGTAAGCCATCAAGGCGACTGAAATACTGGGAATGGTTTTGGTTAAATAAGCGAGACATTAGCATGTACCTACTAAAGGTCAGAGCCTGGGTTCGTCTTCATCTGTTACGCGATTGTGATCTCGTTCGACGTGCATCATTGAAGGCTTCCGTTGTCAATGTCAACGGGAGTGAAGCAACTGACACGCAATTGTTGAACTGTCTGTCTGTTTGCTCACACCAAGTTCAAAAGGAGCGTCCATACTAACCTACCAAGGGCGGTATAGTTCGCACATATGCACATTTTACCACGCACCACGAGCAATCTGATCAGATCATCGTGCCGCAAGCTAATATAGCACTTACGACATGGTCGAAACCAACCTTAACCAACCGCAGAACCTACTACTCGGTAGGTGTGGAATGGTATACAATGTATAAAAACTAACCTTGAGCTACGTGTGGACACACCGGCTTTTTCATTCTCGACAATTGAGCGCACATTCACCTCCGGCATGTGTTGAGCAAGCATAGCGCCATTCAATCCCTCCCTGAAGATCACACTCTCGACCGTCACATCGACTGGAACTAAGTGTCATCATCACAAACATCGTCACCGTATCGTTTCTTTCTATTACTCTGGTTTCCGGTTTCCTTCCACTGCAATCGATTATGGATCGTTTTGCTGCAACGCAAAGTGCATCGTACAAGTGACTAAGGCCGACATGGGTATCGAATGCACCAGAGCCTATTATATTAGTGGTTTGAAACGAGCTGGATGAAGCAATCTCAACACATCGGCCGTCAAACGGAAGGAAACTGCAAAGCGGTGAAGGAAGTACTACATTAGCGTCAGAAAAGAGGCCTTGTTTTTCGCAACAGCTTGTAGATTGATTTCTCAAGAGAGTACGCTTTTAAGCTGGCCGGTTAAATGGCAAAGCGAAAGAAGAAGCACTTTGCCAATGCTGTTGGTATTTAATCGACCCAGTTATTGGCGAGCAGTCGGTGGTTACTACGGCTGTCCCGGTTTCATATTACCCCACACACTCGTGCGGTTGAGTGCGATGTAGCAGTTTGTAGCTGATTTTTTGCTTGTCCGTGTCCCAGAGCCTTGAGTGCTGCCTGTGGGAAAATCTTTATTGCCTCATTACAATCGACACAATTACCGCTTACGGTTGTGGCCAAAAATTGTCGGCATCATTAACCGATGTGGCACCTTCAAAAGTGAATCGCTGTACGTCATTGAGCTGACCGTGTATGTTACGGAGTTTTATATTGGAGATTTTGATTGGTGTTCGAATGCAACCAATTGGATTGGAGTGTTATGATGGCCACCAGTTGAAGCCATCGGGTACAGTAAATAGATAGTTGATAAGCGTCAACCGATGCACCACTGCAACATGCATGCGGCTGGTGAGCGGGAGCTTAACGCACAGCTGAAGCCTTTGCTGCTTCCAAAACATCACAGTGAAATACGATGCCGTCCGATTGCATAATCCAATTTTTGGCCAAAACAAAACCTCACCAGGTAGACATGACGATGGCCAGGTGAAGGTGGGAGGACGCGGAATAAAAGTCACTTCAATCCATAATGTGGTCGCAATCACGATAAACTTTCCCATTCCGCAGGATCATCTACTAGCTGGTGGTGGTGATGGAGCAGATAGTGTAACGCGTGCCAGAAGATACGTGTGACGGATGTATCTGGGAAGGCATATTCTCTCCTTTGCTGTGCGATGCACACGATTTCGAGATGGTAATGATGGCAAGCACGTGCGTCCATAATGTAGGTGGGTGGCCGGTTTAAACTTACGCAACGGCTGGTGTTACATCGGATGCAGCCGGTGTGGCTGATATGCCATGATGTGGAGCGTTAAGATAAGATGCGCGCGAGCCGGTCTGTGATTATTCTGATTACAATTACTGCCTGCATTTGGTAAATGTTATGAACGACGATGAGCATGTAGCAGATGGACTGAGTCTTACACGGTAAAACTATTCGTTTGTTGACTGGGGAAATTATTTGTAATGGAATTTGACCATTTTTGCATTGGAAACCTAGGTTAGGCCCGAATGTTGTGTAAACGAAATGAGACCAACAGTTTCTCATTCTTTTCTGGGAAATGGATAAACATATTGAAAAAAACCGTAAAAACGATATCAATTATGGGAATTGTTGATCAGAAAAGCCAATTATTGTCCAATGGTAATGGATTTAACACTTATTTGTGTAAATAACCTACCAGAACTATAATACATGAATCACGTTTAATATATCTATCTATAAGACGGATTCAACAGATGAAAATGGCTTTACGTGCATAAATGATCATACTTGATATCACAAGCGCTAATCATGTTGCACGCAGGCATGCAAAAATTGACATCGATAGGGAAAATGGTTTGTGCAATTAGGGTCATTGTAAATTCCCACCACATTCCACACGCCGTTGACGATGGTGCATCATATTACTTTATTGAAGCATACAGCTTCCATCTAAACATAGCTCAATTTTACCCGCCCCAGGATAGGACAGAAGGGTAGGGGAAAGCCTAAACAAAACGCCTAGGAGAAAAACGAAAACTTTATCATGTTAAGTGTGAGAAAATAGCGGATGCTCTTCCCGGCGTGAGTGGCCTTGCGATCGTGGAGCTCGTGTTTATGATGCCGTTGGTGTACATCGCGGAGCCAACTTCAGCCAACTTCAGCCGATGTTTACGCTGGCTTTGGTGGCAGCGAATCGGCAGGTGAATCGAAACGATTATGCCCTCCCCGGGAGGCTCACCTGAAGTCCACACCACCACACAAGCCGAGGAACAATCGAGTGCAGCAAATCGAAATATGCATGTTCGTAGCCCTTCCACAGCGGGGCAGAGGGAAACATTGACCGCATTTTTAGCATCGAGTTTACTTTACCGAGAGCACGTATGCACCGGATTTAATTAGCACGTATCAAATTTATTCGGCTCAGACACTCCACACTCTCGATTGTTTTCAGTGCCCCAGAAAGGGAATGGGGGGAGAGCAAATCTAAAACTACTTCATTGGCCGAGTGTGTTGATTTTGTTGAGATGAGAACGTGTCGATCATTGAACTGAGCAAAATTACCTTAAGATAGGCTTGTTGCATTAAAATAAATCCATCAACAAGCATTTATTATAATGTTTTGCATTCGTAATCGAAGCAAAGTAACTAATCATAAAATGACTCCCTGTTGATATTCATAAGCAAGACTGTAAAGACGAGAAACAAGTGTGAATACCATGCATATCATGATCGTTCGAATACCATGCATTGATCGTTCGTGGTAGCTGTTTTTCCTGCTACAGTAAATGATGTTTTACGGTGAAATCATAAACCCCTCTACCGGTATGAATTTGTCCGATCGTTAACATGTTGAATTTTTATTTGTTTTTTACATAAGTATCATAAAACTCAGTACATAAAAATACATCGCACACAGACGGCAAAATAAAAACCTTCTGTGCAACGCATAACGGCCCATCATCCTCCTGTCTAACTTGAACTTGAATGAAAGTGAAAACTGTAGCAAAACAAAGACGGTAAACCATAGCAGAACCGTACTGGTACGGCGGCCACCACTGTCAGGGAACACGCGGAAATGCATAGAGCAATGGCAAGCATAATTTAAACCCACCTTCACCATTCCCCCGATCTGCGAGAGTTGGCTACGGCGAACAAATAACACACAAAAGTAAAACCCTTTTCGAGTTGGTTTGCTGCATTGCTCGGCCGGCCAGCAGACAGATTGTGGCGCTGTTGGGGCATGACAATTCCTGCGAGCCGAGCCCTTGCAGCATTGTACGGTAGAGTGGCGCACGCGGAAATGCTTCCTATTTTCCATTTCGTTGATCGACGAATTCCGTGAGCGGTACTGCGCGCGCTTGAAATGTTTTAGCCTAATGCATACGTTTATTTTAATTGCTGTTGAGTTTGTGTTTCACCTCGTTTTCGGCGCCGGAACAAGGGAACACACAACGGAGAGGGGATTATGACCTGGTCAAACATTTAAAACTATATGATTAGAAAAACATTTTCCTGCTTCGCGCTAGGTTACCAGCATTGGAAGGCAATATCACCACACTTTAAAAAGTAAAAACATGAACGAGCTTATTTTCCTTTAACTCGAACAACTTGGACTATGGACCTAATAATGTGGATTTAACGTTTACCCAGCATAATCTCTCAGTTGGGGCAATGAAGGCGCAGACAACATCTAGGATATAAGGGAAATTCAATAATGAATGACCCAACTCTTCTCGATGCGCGGAGAAAAAAGAACACCAAATTTAATTGCTTGAGGAAGCGTCCCAAAAGAGCCAAACCAGCCATCTTCAAACGCTCAAAATCGCACCGTGCAATTATTCGGTGAGGTGTTTAAATTGCATGGTTCAAAGTTGGGAAAGCTTTACCTTTATCAGCTGTAGTTTGTCCCCTTGCCCCTTGCCCCGCTTGTCTTGTAGTCTTTTTCTTTCGCTTTCGGGAGAAATTTGATCGTCCTCGTGTGCTGCACGGTCGGGCAGCTTTGGGCTGGTGGCAAGTGTTTTATTTATTTTTCTCAAAGCCCCGCTCCTCTCTCCCAGTTTAGGTCGGATTTGAGCGGTGCGAGTCTCGGAAGGGTATTATCCGGCACCGGGTCCGCGGGGTCAATCGAGAAAGGCCTGTGTAATCAGTCGACGCAATACGAACGTAAACTCCCGCTCGCCAGCGGTGCTCAACCGCATCATCATCGTTAAATCATCATCAATCAATATATATAGGCAATTATCGAAGCGAGAAGCAAAACCCACCAACGTTGAGGCCACAGCCCTGTGTACCTAAAAGCACGGGCCGGTAGTGATTTACTCAACGCGGCGAGGAGAGGACTGCAGGTGCAAGGAATGGAAGAAGCAATGAAAAGGTGATGCAGTTGTTTGATACGTTTGAAAAAATTGAACCTTCCATTGCAGAGCGTCTCCCCGCCCCTATCTACGAAGCGTCAAGTTTCCGTTTCCACACTGCACTTTTCGGTAAATAGCGAAAGTACGTCGGACTACACCCGAGCTCCAAATTGCTGAAGATTTTTCATAGAGATAAAGCAACGAAGAGCAGAAAGAAAAGAAAGAAAACCGAAATAGTCTTCGCGGGTCGGGAAAAGAAAAGTATAGTGCAAAAAAACTCAGGACAGATGGTCACCAGCGTGGCGTGAACTCGTGCCCTGTTACGCAAGTTTTTGTAACGCGTCTTGCAACGCATGCACCGAACATCCCCGACGTGTATAGGGTTAATTGTTTTTGATGGGTCCGTTTTAGGAAATGCGAAACGTTACGGCTGCAAACATGAGCGGATGAGAATGCGTTTGATCGGAAACATTACCCAGTCCGTGGAAAAGCAGAGTAGTTTAATAGAGTTGAGTACTTCGAATGCCCCTTTTTACCTAAGCGAACCTAAGCTGGAAGATGCACAGGCTCTATAATTAAGATCGCCAATGTAATGGGAGCTTCTTGCATTTTTCACATCCGACGTGCTGGTTTTCTTGCGTGAAAGACAATGGAAGGGTGTGAAACTGGCGCCGTTTGAGTGGAGTTCGTTACAGAGAGATTTTGCGTTACGAATCAATAACAGACATATTCGACCATTTCAAGAACAGCAAACGGACACAAAGTGAAATTAGCCGATCAAAATGGTATAAAATGATTTACGAGATCTTCAGTTCAGCGTTTGCATCCAACATTGTATATTTTTAAACAAAAATTCAAAAAGTTAACTTCATAGATGATGCATCCTTTGCTATACCGCTTTACGTAGCTCCGCTGCGTCTTGATAAAGAAACCCCTTATTATCAGCTAGCTTACACGATACCTACAACCCGGAATCTCCAAATATCCACCAATCATGCGAGCTTCCACCGCAAGCACACGCCGTACGTGGTAAACAATCGACAATCATTACGGAGAAAGTGCTTATTATTGAAGCGTTGAGCTGATCCAAACAGAACAACCCGCGCCCGGGAAATATCTCGAGATACCAACAACTTTTCAACATCAGTTTTGGGCAACTTCTCCTCTTATCAGATTGCACTGATCTGACGATCAGCTTAGAAAGTGCGCACTTATTTTGAAACGTACCATGGCAGGGAGTAGGACGATGGAAAGAGAGGGAGAAAAGCCACACTTATGATTTATTATGCTTTACAAGCCCTTCCGGCAGGCCATCTTCTCTCATCCACGCTCTGTTTTCGATTATGAGCTCGCGGAGATAAGTAACATTCGGAAAGCGGTTTCCCTTATTCCGCACACAAAAATTCAATTCTACCGAGAGAAATGGCAGAAAAAAACTCTAACATTTTGGAATTGGCCGATGGCCCACTTGTCGGTGTGCAAAACTTGGCTACATTATATCCCCTTCTGAGCAAACGAGTGTCGCTGCCACGAAGATGAAGCAGTTTCGATGCATATTTTCTACCTTGTTTGCATTGATAAACAGTGTGCCGGATTAAACTGGGTCGAAATTAATGCATATGGTGGAAGAAACCACTGCAGCATCGATTCCGTTGACCGACTTGCGAGCATAGTCACCGTTGGGGTTCGAAAAAAAAAACTCCAATTAGATAATGTGTTTACCTTTTCTTATCGAAAAATTGAAATCACACTAGAGCTGCCATTTCTTTTTTTATTTACAACCAAGCCGCTTGCGTACGATAAGCAGCATCAATCTGTGCCGTAACTGGGCTTATGATAGGCTTGCATCAATTTAAAAAATTTGAATTGGTTTTAATGATTTTATTTATCACTTATTTTAGTGCGGAGAGTGAGCATCGCGCACCAGTGCAGCGTACGGTTACGCAAAATCCATCCACATTCCGCTTGCTTGCTGATACAAACGCACTTTTGTTGCAGTTGGCAAACCAAAACAAGCACCAATAATAGGCGAATCGAAATCCAAACTTCACACGTGTTAGCTCGAATCAGCGTCGGTAGTACCGGACGATAAGTACCTGTCCGAAAGGCATCAACATGAGGATGCTTCTTACCCGACCGCTTAACAGCACAGTTGAACTTTTCCCAAAAATTACCAACCCCCGCTCGGTGAAAGCAACACGTGCACGGGAGGTTAAAGCTAGCCGGTTATCGAATGAGCAAGAAGAAGCCAACCAGCCTGCCAGCGGAATAGTTTTGCGGGACACGGTGCGTAACGAATCATGTATCGACCACCACACTTTACGCGTCTTGTTTGAAACGATTGTAACATTATTGCACCAATAAAATACACCACACGGCAGCTGGCGCGCGCGCGCACATCCCATACTGGTTGCGCTGCCGGTGTGCTGATGAATTTTTATCAACCTGGCATAAATAAAATGTGACCAATCGTCATATTGTACGATGCGGTGGCGTTCGGCGGGACTGCCCGACGAAGCGAAAGTTGTTGCCGCACCGAGAGCGTCTGCGTCGTTTCAACGGGGTGCTTGTTTGTTTAGACTTTTGGCCCCAGCGAAGGTGGGCATCGATAACGGCCGTCGGTTACGTCGGTGAGATCATCGTGGCAAGAGCCTCTGCCCATCATGGCGGAGGGTTGGAAACGTTCCCTAACTTGATTGAGTACAGCGCATCGCTTGACAGTCGTCCACATGCATGAACCAGTTTTATCGGGCCGTCCTTGCTTACGGGCGTTTGTTGCCCGGATCGCAACACATTTTGTTCCAGCAGCCTCCGATGGCCAGCAGGGGACAGTCAGATGCATTAGATGCGAGTTTTGCACTGCCACCGGTAGTAAACTTGGGCCGCTTACAATCACACACACACACACCATCCTGTCATGCATTTCAAACGAAAGTGAAACGTTTACGTTTGCATTCGTTGATTAGAGATGCCAGTGTGTGCATCATCCACCGTGCGGCCACACGGGAGTAGCCCAACGATCCGGGGGCATTTCACTTTCCGGTAGACATTTTCACTTTCTGACACATTCCCACAATTTTGTCCAGCACTCGGCTACGGTGCGCGCTGTTGGCCCCACACACCGCATGTGTAAATTGATGATAAATGGAGGGAAAACGGTACGCACGGCCTTTCTTTGGTTCGAGGTTTTGGACGCAGAACCGTCTCACGGGGCTGATACGAGAGTGTCACATGATGTCATGGAAAGGTGTTTATCCGTAAATTAAGCTGCTTTGGTTTCTGACATGATTCAGACAGCGAAGGATAGAAACGAACAAGTTAATGTGATTTTAATTGCTTGAAGGATGCAGTTAAGATCACAATATGGCGCCAAATGTCAGATGACAGTATGAAAAATTATATTTTTTAGATCTATAATTTACAAAGGATTATCAGACGCTGATCGTCTTCAGTCGGTGATAAATTGCTTTAACGATTTACTATGCATTCCAGGTAATGTCGTTTACAAGAATGTCATCTCAGATTTTACACCACTATGTGCATAAAACTAAGCCCAAATTCAGGAAAAATAAACTTTGAACTACAAAATTTCTCCACAACATCAGTAATTTAAAAGTTCTTTTCTTGTTTCATTTTCATTTATTGACATCATTGCTGAAACACAAGTCGAGCCGTTTTTCATCACACGCTAATGAAGCAGTTGAGGAATGTGTTGTGCTTTACATTCTAAAGCAACGAATTTATCAATCTTCAACACGATGCAGGCAAGGATACAAAAACAGCCTTAACTCCACAAAAGTCTCAGTCGTTTCATTTCATCGTCTATTGCAAAGGAAACCATTACACCAGACCTATAAAGACTACGCCACTACTTTTCTCAATTATGACAGCCACTGCTTGCTGGCCCTCCCGCGCTCTGGAAGCTTCGATTACGTTGTACACCTACGGGCAACATAAAAAAGTACTGCTTACACATCAGCAGTACTACAAGCCTTTTTGCAAAGAAATGCAGTAATACAACAGAAACGAACAAAAAAAAACAACACCCAACACAAGCAAAACGCACCATCATAAACCAACATCGCGCCAAAGCACAATGGGCGCCGCTGATCGAACAACCACCTCCGATTCCGCGCGATACACCCTAAGACCCCATTGTGTTGCAGCGCCAGATCGACGCAGCGCCCGCGAACATTTCTCCACCTCAACCTCACGCCGCTGAACAGCCGCTCCCGCCACTGGATAGTATTTGCTCGCGTTTTCTCGCCACTTCCTTGTCGCTATTTTGGAAGCGTTACTTGGATGCGCACACCCTGACAAGCAGGCCGCCTTCCGGTTCGCTCCGCAAATGGACAAACGAACGGCGTTCGCAAAAGCAAATGCGCCAACATGAATATTTGCAACCGGATACTAATCAACGGCCTGGCTGCTAAGTAGTACTCGAATGGTCCGGCCCTCACGCACACACAGACACACGCGCGCAGATACCTCCACCTGCCACTCCGTTGGAGGGCCTTCTTTCCACTGGTTGCCACCGGACGTACCGGCACGTACGCGATACAGATACGCGCAAAGGTTCACGTACGCAAGGCAATTTCGCAAGCGGCTGTAAGACCGCACGCCCCCGTTCCATCCATTCGCCGCATGGTCTGCCCCTGCCCCTTTTGCCGGCATTGGTTATGAAATTCGGCAATGACAGTTATCTCCCAGGCGCCAGGTGTGTGGGGGGGACATGGGGCGGAGGGAACGAACTTCCTGCTTCCTTCTGAAGTGGTCCTGCGCGCAAGATGACAGAGTAGTTCAACATTCAAGCTCTCTCCAATCATCAGACAATGGGTTTGTTTTTCAATCGGTCCACTTCAAAGCCGGCTCCCCCACAGGCATCCTTACCCCCCTAGCGAACTGAAAGGTCCACATTCACGCTGGACTCTCTTCCTCAATTATATCACAACAACAGGCCCCTCCGTAAAAGTACGGCCAAATTTAAATATTGTTTGTTCGAACCGGTTGGGAAAGAGTTGTTTTTACGATTGGACGGATTACGCGGCGTGCGAGGTGATCTTGTTGGTTGGTTGGTTGGTTGGAGTTTGTTTGTTCGACTCGAACAAATGACCTTGCGCATTGCACTGTAAACCCTTTTCGGTGGTACAATCTACCGATGGAATTTTACAACCAAGCGATATGTTGCAAGGTTGTAACATTTAAACAGCGTTTACCTTACCCAAACCAAGCGCGATTCAAGAACGAGGGGGGGGGGGGGGGGTCCGTGTGTATGTGTACAATCGCACTATCGAAAAATACCCCCGTCCTCGTAAGTGAAAGTAATACGTCAGTCGCCGGCTGGACGCTTCCCCAACCCCACGGGATATGGATGAAGCGCGTGTGTGCAAGATAGTGTGTGAATCGTTGGCACGGTATTGGTGTGCAACGGGTGTGTTGATTTTTCACCCCCTTCCTTCCACCCTTTCTCCCGTTCTCCAACGAACAACACACACACACACGAATACGCTTTTAAAGGTCTAGTAGGTTTTTGAATACGTCGGACCAGCACCAGACGAGCTGTACATGCTTCGTTGTTGCCAGCGTTGCATATGCTCCGTACGGGATCGCTATCCTTTATTGGCAAAGACGCTCTGCAGCGGACGGTACGTGCCGATTCGATGTGCGCCATTTCCAAAACGTTCAGAGACATACATTATTGCCACGTCCATATCGGAGACTGGAATAGGAAAGTACAGGGGCAGTACAATCACCTGCCCCTGCCGGTTTCGGTTTGTTTCCGAACGATGTTTGTTGTGGTATCCGCTTCGTTCATCAGTCAACGACGTAAAGATTAACAAAGTAACACTAATGCCCGAGTGTAAATTGGTCCTACGAACTGTTTTGCTGGGTCTATGTTGTTTGTTTTACTGATGTCACACATTAATTGTGTACCCTTTTCAACACGTTGAAGGTTAATTTGTTTCACACCTCTGAATTGATAAATAATATTTTAAATACATATTTATTAATATACGCTATTCAGCGAAAAATGATGATATTAAAAATAAATAAGAAGTAAAGTAAGTAAGAATATTAAAATGCACAGCTTTAAATGTAAAATGTAGCTTTTATTCTACCCAAAACATTCACACACGCTGCCTAGCTTTTGAGCAGACGTTGCTTTCCAGACAAGCTATCCAGACAAAAGACAGATTATGCAAAACGCCCCGTGGCAGTATTACATCGGCACGGGCCCGGTATCTTGTTCGCGAAATGGGACCTTCCTACTTCTAACCCCTTTTGGCCTGGTCGGTCATTTTTGCTCCTTCTTTTGCCGATCGATTGGAGCCCCAAGCGTATGGTCGTTATAAAATAGTGTGTCAATAAAACTGTTACTCCAGTGAAAGCGTTTGAAAGTGAGCACTCAAACGATGCACGGATGCACGGCGATCGTTGGCATAGTGTGATGCATTGGCGATACGTATTCGGAAAGTATTTTATTGGTGCCATTTCAAGCAAAGGCGCATCCGAAACTGCTCTCATTACTCGAATGATAATGATGGTACGAGCTCTCGAATAGGATAATTGGAAAAGTATTGAAATTCTGTGAAACATTTTTCTCACTTCAATCTGAAGAGGGTGGTTCACATAAAATATTGAACATGTAGGCATGCTTAAATTATGCCAATGAGATGAATTTCAATTCGCTTTGATTGCTTCAAGGCTAAAACTATGCCTTGAAATCCATCCCAGAAATAAAAACACCACGAGTTCAGGTGAGTGCAAACACTGCAACAGAGAACAACAGGTATGTGTAATGTGTTTTACTTGCGTACGGTGTCGTGGTCGCCATGAAAAAAAAAAAATAATCGAGGTCAACGGCTTTACCGAAACCGAAGAAATGTACTTTCAAAGTGCACAAAACGGGCAAAGTAAACAAGTTTTCTGTTGCTTTCATCCTGTGACCTACTTTTCGTCGGCTGTACTGGCGAAAAGAAGACACGAAGAACATTCAAGCATAAAACTGCATTCTTAAGCTTTTTTATGGGATTTTTTTTATCTTGCTGCTAGTTGAAAAGTATATGAAATGTATAAAAACTGCTTTGAATAATAGTTGGGTTAAACGAACACATTAATGTTAAAAAAGCAAGTGTTTGTAATAAATTAATTTAAGATTTTATAATATTGTTCAGAAAAATGCCAACATTTTCCGAGCGATTTTCTTGATTAATTTTAAAAGTTATGTTAAGAACAAAGAAATTTGATTTGTTTTTGATATACCAAACAACTAGAAAAGGATAAAATATTTTCTGGCAATCACGATACTGAACGACACATTAAGTAAAAATCAAAATCTATCACACTATCATACACATACACACAATTACAGACACACTCTCCAAAATGACACCGAATCGCACACCGGAATCTCCCGAATACGAAAGAGAGAGCGCTCAAATTCACCCACTGCCCCCAACACGGCCCCGAGCTGCTTTCTCAGCGTCTCAATCGAAAGACTTGCGCGAGCAGAAAAACGACGAACCGTCCTTCGACTAGGCAAACACATACACGCCTTGACGAACACAGATGCCTCGAAGCAGTGGTGGTAGTAGTCGATGTTTTCGACGTTCGACGGTGTTTTTTCAGCGTTTCATCACAACCAGTACAGCGGCATCGATTTTGGGAAGGGGAAAGCAGCGTCCGTTCGTTTGCAAGCGAATCTCATCGTTGCGATGGTGCCTTCGTGCTCAGACGCGTTTCAACAGCGAACCGGTACGGATTTACCATCCCCGATACGCAAGTCGCCGAGCCCGCTAACGGAACCTGTGTATTTGCGCGCGCGTGTATACGCAAAACTCCCGAAATAAGGAGCAAACGGGCAGAGTTGGACGAACCACTACAAAACCGAATCAGATATACAGTAAAAGTGTGTACGAGCGAAAAACCGAGAGACGTAAAAAATAAGAAACAAAAAAAATACAGAAGCAACCCACAGCAGCAGTGCATGGAGTTGAAAATGGATAGGAAGATCAGAAACCATCAGTGACCGATTCCGGGCAGATCGAGAACAACGCGAAACTGTTACTTTTTGTCGCCGCTTTGTTCCCCTAGAACAGTGGAAAATATATTTAGGTGTGAAAACAAAGTTTTTTTTTGTGATAAACTTTCCAAATCTGAAGTGTTTCTCTCATTGGAAATTATTCATTCTGGTGGAAAACGTGCGGGCCCGGAAAAGTGTTTGTGTTACTTTCTCGTCGGCGAATGAGTGTATGTGTTCTGTCAATTAAGCTTCTCTTTTCGGGTAAAAAGCATTAGAAATTAAACCCGTAAGTGGTACTGTCGGTGAATTTGTGCAATTTCAGAAAAAGGCGGACTTCATTCCACAATAGAGGCCAATGCAGTAGTCGGTGGGTTGTTACTGTTTCACCGAAATCCACAGAAGAAAATCTCCAAATTGATAGCTTCCGAGCCGCATTCGGAAATGCGGAAGTGATGACCGTATAATTAAACGGTCGGGTGCAGACAAATGAATGTAAGCGACGCACGCAGAGGAGAAGTGCTATGTGCGAGGAGTTGGATGGCCATTTGTGAGATAGATAACACGTTCACTACGCCGAAGTACAAGTGCACAGTTGCAAGCTAGTTCAGTTTCCTTGTTTTGTTTCTTTTTATTTTGCCCATGTGAGTTAAGCTTTGTACAATCACTTTTTGATAAGATCACTTTTCTCGTTGTTGTTATAGTTAAATTAAAAGGAGAGAAGGATGTTGTACTAACGTGACGAGAAGTTATAAATAACCAGCAGATATTTGTAGAACCTGTTCCGTTAAAAAAGGGTTAAACATAGAGATTTTTCTAAAAACTTTCAATTGATTTGGCGTCAACAAAAAGCATCAGACGGACTGTGCATTGAAGTAGTTAGTGAACAACATGACTGCATAATTTACATTTTATTTTTCTTTCCGTGAAAACAGCAAACACATTGTGACACATCAAAATGTACCACGGTTTTTAAGTGCCCAAAATTTCAAAGTGTTCAGCAAAAGATAAGATTTTTAAACGTACCCACGCAAAAGTGATGTCGCTAAGGTGTGCCCAAACATAGCAGCAGCGACGAGAAAAACATACTACAAACACAAACGCATACCGCAACGGCAGCAAGGAAAACATTATTTCACTTTCGCCGCGCAGAAAAAAAACCTACAGCTCCTTTCCGTACCTAACCGTTTACATACCGGAACACTTCGAAGCAGAACCGGTGCAACTATATTGCTTGTACACAGTCAGCAGCGTTGCAACGCCGAAGTGGAATAGCGTTTTCCCTTTCAGTGCTCCAACCGTCAGCAGTCTTCGTGGACAACGTGTGTCCGTCCGTCTCTCGTTGCCCGCCCGCCCATCCCGTTCTCAACTGCATCGAACCCGTGAGAGACAGCTGATGATGGTTCTTTGTTGTTTTGGATTGATGCTTTGAACAACAAGTAAGTAGGAAGAGTGCAACGGGAGACGCTTTTTAGGGATGCTTAGTACTCGGGAAGGTTAGTGGTGATAGATGACGACACTTACGCGTCGCGCGCAGTGGAATGTTTTGTTCGTTTTTTTTTTTTTATTTGTTTCCTACTACCGCTGATGGCGGATGTACTGTACATCTCGAACATTTGCCGAAAACAGACACACGAGAGGGTAAATTGTGTTTACGCATCGGTGATGATAGATTAAACCGTCTTCAGCGGGGGAAGGTTAGAGGATAAATGCCAAGCAACATGAAGGCTTCAAAATTACCATTCAGTTAGTTGTGCGATGAAATCGCTGTGTTTGGTAGCAAAGCAAATCTAGCTTGTTGAACATGGTTTCACAATCAAGAACTCAAGCAACGATGTGCTAAGAACATCCACTTAAACATAACTAGATCCTACGTGAAAGTGAAGCAAGTTGTAGATTGCTCAGCCTCACACAATCATTATCAAAACCAGACGCTCTGAGACGTGAAAAATGGCACGAACGCCAGCTAACTGAGTGTCGCGCAAAAAGGTGAAAAACGACTTCTCGTGACTTTCGTTTGCGTTTGACGGTGCCGCATGACTCACTTCTGGAAGTACCAGTAAGCGATTCGAAACCAGAAAAAGAATCCTAAACTTTCATTTTCCCTTGCACGCCAGACGGTGTTGACTGCAATCCTTCTTTGTCACTGGTTGCTTGGTTACTGGTCGTGCAACCACCGTGCATTCAACGCGCGATAGCTATGGAAATTTGAAAAAAAAAATACCGCTTTTTGCAACTATCTCCGTACACTGGTGTTTGAATCGACTGTCCGAGGCGTACGAATGGCTGGTAAGGGTTTAGATACAGAGCTGCTTTGTAAAGGCGCACACACGGAGAAGTCAATAGCCGGGTCTCAGCTGTCCAGTGTACTTCCCGGAAGTAGCTAGACTCGTTTGTCCAAAGAGCGACTTTTCAATTCAAACGTTTGAGATTTCCAAACGTTTTTGTTGTAGGTGAGTGTGAAATAGTTTACCTTTACACTTTTCCTTTCTATCAAAAACCAAATTATACATGAGCTGCATTGCTTTTGTTTCAAAAGTTCACTTACCATAATTCTAAACCTAAGTGAACACAATAACAACTCATTGAATACTCGTTAAGCGTACGCTCATAAGCTTTACGCTCTCGCAAAAGGCGTGCAAAATGCATAGAGGCGCGCAAACAAAAATGCACGATAAAAATCGAATAGAGCGGTGCCTGCTGCTACCTAAAAGCAATCTCAACACTAATCAGCTGTTGCTGCAGCAGTCCAGTCGTGCTTGCTACGGACGGATAGTAACGAATGGGCCCCCAATTAAAACCATACCTTTGCGGACGACGCACCAGCGATAGTAGTAGCGCCACACGGCGGACTTCCTGCATTCATTTCCACGTGACGTCTACTCGCGTGGAACTTCCACCGACTATGCACAATCCTGTTTCTGGCCCAAGCTGGTTTGGGGTAAGCCAGGGGTTGGGTAAATAGTGGCAGGTAAGTTGCTCGTAAAATCAACCCTCCACGTACGCCCGGCTTACTACAGGGCTCAAAAGGGAGAAGAAAAACTAGGAAGTAGAAAATGAAACGTCAATGCACCACCGTAGTGGCCAGGAATGAAATGGCAAGAGGGAAGGAAGAAAGGAAAAATAGGAGGGGAAATAAACACACGCGCGAGCTGTACCGGCTTTCGTGATCTCGTGATAATGGCCATAAAGCGTCTCGGGCCTATGCCTAAGCCACGAGGTAGCCACAGTTGGCTCCGTTGCAGCCCTCTTTGACAAAACGGCAAACCGAACGACCATTTCGTGGAAAGCTGGTGAACAAGAAGAAAACATTCCACCCGCTACAGGCGATCCAGGTTGTCGGTTGTTGGTTGTTCGTATTCGGTCGGCTCGAAATGGCCACCCGTATCTTTGAGGCGAAAATGAAATGCACTTTTTAACGCCAAAATGCCGGCGGTATCGTTCCCCAAGGAAAGTGTTCATAGATAATCTGTTGTAACAAAAATAAGAAACGGTTCATCCCAACGTACCCAAAGGGGGGAGGGGAGGGAAGGAGGTTGGCTCTTGCCAGCACTGAGCTGGATGAGTAACGAGAGAAACTTGTACCACGCCGCTCACCAATAGCAAACAAGCAACGCCGCCGGCAGCAAACAGTATCCGGGAAAATGAAATGAAAAAAAGGGAAATTCTCTGCAACGGGATTTTTGTACTGTATGAAAATGGCCCGAAGCAAGGCCGGACAGCAGGCAACGTTCCTCCTATCGAGGGGGATTCACTTTCGCCCTTAGGGTCTGTGTGGTGAGGCGATGCGGATTTGTGTAAGATTTATTAAGTCGAGTTGGAATTTGTTATGTGGCTATTCCTTTGCTTGGTATGCATTCCGGAGACAACAACTCATTTGATAGTTTTTTTTTTTGTATTTTTAGAGCACTTCAGGCATAATAAGAGACTATGCATACTTACGATAAAAAACTACTTTCGTGTTACCCTTTTTCCTCAAATATATTTTATGCTCGACAATGGATGTTGTAAAGCTAATACCATTTACTCGCCATCCAAGTGCAGCCTGGGGAGGAAAAGTCCGACCCGTCGACTTAATGCTTACGCAATCGCTATAAATCGATCATTAGTTTGTGTTCAGCCGCTCAGTCAAACCTCATCATTTTCAACAATTCAACCAACCATCTGTTTGCGATGCCATCATTTTTACACAGTTTTCTGCCGCTCTCAAAATTATTCCCTTAACCGATGACCAGCACTCCCGCAGCTTTCTCATGTAACGACGCGTATCTCTGAATTATTCATTGATGTTCCGTCATCTTTATGCGCACACGCGACTAGAAAAGAGGACTGAATTACTCTACACTCTACTACACCCCCCCCCCCCCTCTATTTATACTTTCTCAAAAAAATAGTAATAAAATAAATAAAAGGTTCATCCGTACACGCCCGTGCTTTACACGAAATAATAAAATCACCATTAACGATAACAACAGCTCTCGACCATATCGCTGCAGCCGTGAGGATTACGTTGAGATGTTGAACGAAATTGATGAAAAAATATGCAACCACAGTCTACGAACTACTACCAGGGACCGAAGGAACCTAAAACAGCACATAAACACACATTGGCGGCATACACGCGCTCATGCACACATTTTGTTATAAATGCTTCCTTCATAACAGTTTGATATGTGCTGGTTGCATGAAACCATGGCAAAAGGCCCAGAGGCAGTCAATGTTTGTGGAAAGAAAAGAGAAATTTGGAATTTATTACCAGCCGAAAACGTTTGTTCCTGCTGATAGCACTCCAAACCCGGGCAAAGAGGTGCGTCTTTACAAGACCACCTTCAGTTTTTGTTTTCGGTGGTCCCTCTCCAAAGCGTACCCCCGTCGACCGTCACCATCGACTGCGGGTACGACTGCGCAACGTATATGGTCAACCGGTATCATAGGTTTGTCGTCCGACTTTTCATTGTTTGAACAACAAACTGTTGCCAGTGAACGAAATCGAAATCAAAAATTCAAACGGCTGCATCGTACGACAAACTAGCCCCGATTCGAATGCAAAGAAGTATGTTCCGAAGAACGAGAACGAATGTGGGTCAATGTGCTTGGGGCTCGAGGATTAGAAAATCCCTCCAAATGCCATTTTCGGTCTTCAGACAGCACGGAGATGGCAATGTGTGTCAAACGAAAGTGGGAGTGAAAGAATTCCTTCCAGCCGCACGACACGCTTTAGCATCGGGAATGTTAGGTCTGATCTGAGTTCGGGAATGATTGCGTGAGGCGTGGAGAAATTCCACACTAGCTGTCCTTGCCTGCATGTGGGTCACACATAAATAAATATCACCATAGCGTCGCGCGCGCAGCAAGTGGATAGGCAGATCGAAGAAAGTTTTCAGTACGCGCCCGTCGCCCGGCCGTGTGTGGGTTCGGAGATACGAAACGTTTATGAATCGATGTATCGCGTGAGCATGTGTGTATTTGAATATACAATCTAACGGAATTAAGCCGATTGGCTTGGAACTGAAACGGCAATCGCACTGCGTTTTGTTAGTACATTTTCCAATACCTAAATGATGTACGTTGTTTTAAAGCCATGCCCTAATGTGTAGTTTTGAAGCAGCATATTCACAATAGAGTAAAAAGAGATATACATCCACACTGTACGCACCTGTAATTAGACAAGAGAAAAAAAGAGTGGTTTAAAATACTGTGAAATGATATTTCAAATAAAAATTTGAGCACTGAATACAAAAAATTATACCTTACATTGAACGTTTGCTCAAAAAACAATAATGAATTTTATGTCAAAACTCTATTTCGTCAACAATGGCGTTAAAAACAATTGTTAAAATACATTTTCACACGATATCGGTATCAAAATGATTTATAAAATATTTTTAAAATCAATATTATTTAAATCCATCATTATATTGACATATGGATTATCAATGTTTCACTGAAATTTACTTCCAAATTTTGAAATATGAAGTCGAACATGTATTTGTTACCATTGAGGTTGAAACTACAAAAGGTTCCAATAAAGGATGTTTTGAACATACAGTTTCGGGCCAAAGCTCAAGACTTATTTATTATGAAGTGAAAATTTCACCAATTCATACCGATTGCGGCAAATTACTCTTGCAACCCGTCTTGCGAAAAAAAAAATGCCACCCGTGTTCAGATAATTGACCGTTCGCAAAAAGGAAGACACTGAATAACGACAAAAAAAAACTTGAACTCATCGCTGACGTCAACCGTAACGTAACACAAAGTTCATCCCGTAATCATCTGTTACGATCTTTACTGTTTAAAACGGCCAACGCCAAGCTCTGGTTCCGTGGACTCATGTTTTACAGGTTTTTAAGTTGAATGGTGGAGAAAATTCGAAACCGGGTTATAAACAAACCAGCTTAGAGGTATTAATAGCTGCACCCCTTCTGTACACCGAACTACCAACTAACGGCTCGGTCCATCAGCACCATTCGACCTTTCGGATGCGTTTTTCCATCAAAATCAAATTTTATTACATAAACCGAACGGTTTCCAATAGCTCACGTTGAGAAATGACAAATAGCACGTTCCATTTAGAGGACAGATCAAGAAAATTGTTGCTCAATAGGATGGCATAGCCACATCAGCCTAGCAGCTATAGTGTCAGCGGTGCATTCAAACCGAAACCACACAAAACCAGTTGGGTCAGTTTGACCGACTCTAAACTAACACGAAATTCGCATTAGATACGCTTTTTTCACTCACCATTTAACGCTTGACAACATTGTACGGAATCAAACGACGATTGCAAACCATCCAGCTTAAGCGTTCTCAATCGTTATTTTGTGTGTGGTGTTGTTCCACATTATCAGCCGAGCGTGGCTTATTAGCCAAGAAAAATTAAGGCCCCAGTGTCTGCCATTTGCAATGGGTCACACAAAAAGTGTGTGAAATACTTTGCAAACCATTTGCACAGCCGGAAAAAGCCACCCGTTGTCCCCCACTGCTCGGGAGCGAACTTCATTTAACCACTCGCGTAGTTTGTCTTTCGGGGCTGCTTCTTTAATTTCGTTCACGCCATCGCCTCCAAAAGTATCATGTATTCGATAAATTTACAATTAAACAATGCACTCTAACATTCCCAAATTCGAGTGAAACATTTCGAACTGAAATGAAAGTGAACATTTTCTTCCGATTTTCCACCCTCAACCACAAAGCGCGGAGCGGAGCGCTAAATTGAAAGCAAACGCCCGATCGTGTTTCAAACTGCAACATGGAAAAATAGAGATAAGAAGAAACTTCAGCCAATGAAACATTGAAAGCATATTACTACCGATCATCTACCTTTCCATTCCGGCCATAAAAATGAGATACTCATTTACGACAATTATACCCAGAATTCGAGCGTTTTCACACGATCACGGCTCACAATAAAACGATTGAAGAGATTGCCATCTTCTTGCCACAATCGGCAGATGCATTTCACATTTCATCAAATCACTGCGTACTTTGATATATAGATATCGATTGGAAGTGTTTTTGCTTTTGTTTCCCGATTGGCCACAAAACACAAAATGGCTTTCTAATGATGTGTAAAGAGACACATTACCCATCATTGCATACCGATCTAATGCATCGTCTTTACGATCGAATAATTAGCAAACAGTAAAGTGAGGTGAAAAACGGCGCAAGTGCTCATTTCGTGGGTACGGTTCCCCGCTTTCTTCTCCAGCTGCGCATGTTGGACCGAATCTTGATGGAAGCGGTACGATTTCGGGACGCACAACAGAGTCTGAAAACCGATCAAAAATTACCGCCGATTGGACACTGTCACTCGGGAGGGGGCGCCCAGACGTGTTGGCAGATGGTCGGCTTGATTTGAATCGGTTCTCTCACACACAAACCACGCAAGCGTCATCGCATGGTGGAATGTGAAAGTTGCGTAGGATTGGCCGTGCAAAGCAGTGCGTTGCGCTTTTTTTCCTCTTCCTCATATTTCCGTCAGTGTTTTCGTGAGATGGTGTGAATTTGTATTGAACTTCTGAACTGATGATGATTGGCAGCTTCCCGAACACGAAATACTGTTGATGCTAGACGTTAACGATTTAAACCACACGCACAAAAACACTCCCATACTTTTATAAAAGCCCACCAGCCACACATACACACGCACACACACACACACACACACAATCCGTAGAAAACAACGCATTTTTTTTTCAGACATACTTGGTTGTTCTGCACCGTGTTTACAACACTTCAACAAGCGATTGTGAACTCATCATTCATTTTTTCAGCTCACTAACGACGCCATCGACGGTAGGGGAAGTGATCCATCGATATACTTCCTCTCCTTCAGGCCGTCGTTGGGGCAAAGCTAATCGTTCGCCCGAGTACGTCGTTCCCGGCCCGGTCCCCCCAAAAGCCGACACAATCGCGCCCCAACCGCAACCGGACCGGGACCGGCCCGGCCACAAAGATCGCACCGGGGATCCTGATGCACCCGGTGAGCTGCTGCCGACGACACCGCTGAGCAACGTTTCGCCCATCGCCAGCTACCTGCGGCGGGCAGCGGCGGCCGCCGTTCCCCGACGTCGTACCAAAGCCAAGGTTCGCTACGGGCCCCTGCTGCCCATACTCGCCTACTCCGCTACGCCTACCGGTCCATGCACCCCGGACGACTTCCGCGTGAGTGCCGACGATCCTCAGTGCCTGGTGCTTGCGCAGGGTGTGGGTGTGTGTGTGTGTCTCTCTCTGATGGTGTTAGCTTTTATGTTTGGATATTCTGTATGATTTTGTGGTTTCCGTGTGATTTTGGGAGTATGTGTGTGTGTGCTTTACAATTTCTCGCTTTCAGATTGCATTTATCTCTGCCCGGAATAAGGTTATCTTCCCTTTTTTGATGAATGATAATCAGGTATAACATTATTTTTCAAGCGATTACAAAGGATTCAGAAGAATCACAACCATCTTTCCTAGACATTTGTGTAATCCTAATAAGATAGGAACGGAATGGCTGAGTTTGGTTGAAAGCCTTTGCTAAGACATTCGGATTTGTTTCAATAATGATGTAAAGCCAGACGGTATTACATCGCCCCAAGAATCTACAAAACTTTCTCCACCGATCGCTGCAGGAAGCCTAGTAAGCCACAGGGTGTGCGGAGATACTATCACCACAAAGTTGTGTAAGTTGTAAATTTCATTCCATCAACTTCACGCAATGGGACACTTGTTGTGTTCGTAAGCGCTTATTTGATGCTCTTAAGTGAATGGAAACGCGCCGGGTGTGTCATCAATAAAAAAACTATTTACACCAGTACTACCAGGGCGAGGTTTTGCAAAAGAATCCATGGCGATTTTATTTAGTTTGAATCTCACATTACTCATCGATCGGTTTTCGCACCGCGAATAGTCGATGCGTAGCAGATGGGGTTAGCGCATCCGCTACAGTGTGACGCATCTAGCCCCGGCGAACCGCAGCCTGGTTGCGGGCACAGAAGGACTGCAGGGCACCGGACATCGGCTTGGACAGGTCGTACACTTCCCGCACGCCGGTGGTCGGATTGGTGATGGTCGCGGTCGCCGGACGTCCACGGGCCGCAGCGATCATCCTCGGCAGCGACTGGCACAGGCAACTGTTGTAGTCGCTGCACGAAATCTGACGAGTGTAGGTCTGGGCCGTGGCGAACGAGGCCAGGCAGGCGATGCACAGCAGCAGGATGCCGAATAGCTTGTTCATGGTGGGTTCGTTTTGGAGCGGGCGAGGAGCACGTCGAGCAAAGGTCGGGAGAGTCCGGAAACTGAATGAATTTCCCTGTGGCTCGGTGGGATCTTTTTATATTGACGGTAGAATTACGCGCCTTCCGAGAACACTTTGCCGCGGCACACTGGCATCCATTATGTCACGCATTGCACGTCCACCGTCTGACGCATGAGTGTATAATGCTGAATAATTCCATTCAGGGGTTGAACTTTACGCGCAAATAAATAACAAACGTTCTGATAGAGCAGCAACACAATCGGGTCTTTATAGACCTTCATTGTGTGCCTGGATCTGCTATAGCTACCGTTTTCGTCTTACTTTATCGAAGGTAAACGCCTGATACATTATATTCGTGCATGTTTTTGAACATGTACAATCCCAAAAAATCCCTTTAAAAACAATGAGGGCAACTGTTCTGTGCCTCAATTTTCCTAGATGCCGGATATCAGCACTTGTCTTATCAGCAAATCAACAAAGTCACCACAGATATTTGCAAAGAGTAAGGCGATTTTTTAAAAATGTTGCAAAAATGTTAATGGTCGTGCCTGGAAAAATGCTCTCTCCTATAAATACAATCCATACCCGGGTACTTCACTTCGTTGCATCTGGAATCATTGCGGCAACATATTTGCAAATTGTCACCTTGGTACAAATAGGCTTATTGTGCACCCATCCCGGAACTCGTTTCGCTTCGACCAAAAGGTTAGTCAGGTGAACCAACGAGCGGGTATAAAACTTTCGACCGATTATCAACTCAACCAAGTCGTCTTCGGAACTTACTGGTGAGCCTCACGCCCCGTACTCTGAGCAAGAACGCAACGTTTGGTACAGTTCTACTGCCCCCGTATTACCAAACCCCCGACTACCGACTACTCTCCCCAACAATGACTAAGTTCGTCTGCGTCGCACTGGTGCTGGCCTGTATCGCTGTCACGACCGTTCACGGTCAGTTCAGCACAAACGTACAGTGCACCTCGTTCAACGACTGCATCTGCAAGCTGCCAAAGATCATCGGAGCGGTGGCCGGACGTACTGCTACAGCGAACATTCGCAACCCGGCCAACGGTGAGGCGTACGTGCTGGACCTTTCCCGACCATCGCAGGCCGTCACCGACTACTGCAACAAGCTGAAGCAGGGACTTAAACCAGCAGTGCCGTTCAAGGCTATCAATGCGTCCAAAGTTGCCCGTAAGCGTTGTGCATTCACATTTCCTTTGATTGGTGGCACGAAGAACAATTTAAGAAACATATTTTAATCTGCATGATGGTTATATTTTTCCCACTTTTCAACAGAGGTCCAAGCTCTTCTTGCTCAACGTATGGCTGCAATGAGAGGTTAACTGGACTGGACGGTTACGCATTTTTCTCGACTCGGATTAACGGACAATATATGAACGATGAATTTTCGGACTAAATCTGCAAAGCGCCAAATCATGACTGATCATTGCCAGACCATCGGCCCGTTAGATGTTGAATACTTCTAATAAATTAATACCATTGGCATGGGTTATTAAAAAAAGAAACTGCTTTGAATATCTTACAAACTAAATCGTTTTATTGTGCATTTAATTGCTCCTTTAACTGGACCCTGGCTGTAAAATAAACACAATCCCAAGCTCCATATTCAAAATTAATTCTACGCTCAGGCAATTTGCATTCCAAATCAATTTTCCCAACAAACCTTTGCTAGCTTTTCTACCATCGAAAGCAATAACCCTCATTTTTACAAGACGCTACTTTGCGCTACTACCAGCGGGTTGTAAAACAGTGACATCCAATTGATGCTATTGCGGCTCAACATCGTACTTCTTTGTCACCTTCACCGAACTATCACTTTTACTTTCCTTTTCCACGATACGTTAATTAAACGTGATCATTAACTAATCGGTGCTGCCGGCCACCGTCAGAAATGCCAGGAAACGTGGACAGAAGTTGTGGAAGGCAACGTACACGACAAAGAAGGCAGAGCGGGAATAGTTGACCCCAACCAACAGCGCCCGAGCCGCACTGAGTGCCGTTTCTCTTACCAAACACTTGTGAGCAGCAGCGGGGAGCGACTGCCAACTGCCATGGAGAATTGCATTCGAGTCGCACTGTCGGCCGTTGCGTGCAATCAAACCGCAAACCCTGCTTGCAGGGGAAGCCGGGGGAGCACTGGAAAAGCCCGCCTTGAGTTCCTTATTGACATTGAACACATGATTGCCGTTCCCGCCGTCTCCCTTTCTTTATCGCCATTGGTTTGATCATGAAACGATTGCGGAAGGCGTCTCGCGTGGATAAGCTAACACGACGAAGAAGCTAAACGGGTGTGGGCAAGACATGCGGAAAAACACGTGCATACACACTTGCTGTTGCTGTGAATGAAGACAACATACTCGCAGCGAACGCAGCGTGCAAGGGCACTAACTGGGAGCGGGAGGGATGGAGCAATGGTAAATAAAATGCAACTTGCGGTTTTGGCAGCATCTATCAGGGATAAAGAGCAGCGGCGACGTATCGTTTATGATGGAAAGTGATAGCCTCTAAATTTCACAGCTCAATGAGCAAGTTCATGACACTATTTCATGCAGCAATGATACAAACTAGCGGTTTAGGGTGTACTTCTTTACAGAGCACATAAATCTCCTGCGGTGGATGTTATTTGGATTGTAAATAAGCACTGTAAATGAGATATTTGCATAGATTTATCGTTGGTTTAGAGAATCTATAAGCATGAAAAAAGATTCTGTTATTTGGGAGTTATTATGTTCCACGCTTAAATAGAAATAGAAACAAAGACAATACGACTGACCGCTAAAAATTAACTAAAGTAAATAAAAGCAGTTAACAACGTTTTAAAGGATTCTAAACCATAAAATGCAATCGTTTAGTACAAACTCAACCGTTGTAGCGTTAGCAAATGCTAGAAATTTGACAACAAAAAAGAAAGCACTTAAGAAGTGGCCTGCTTTATGAAGACATCAGTTGTGTTTATACAGTCAAGTATTTGTTTTTTAATGCTGAAATGCGTTTTGAATGCGACACACGACGGCATTTTTTTTTCCGGCAAAAGTACAAAAGCCCCCATACTGGTACTCTTGCTATGACCTACATCGCTTCAAAGCACAATTACGAGTCTCTCCCGTATCATTTGCTCCCAGACACGAACCAGCCTAGCGGTCAAGTTCGTTTCGTGTTCTGCTGCAACCTCCGAGATACCCACGTGCCATCGTTTTATCGCCACTAAAACCAGACGCCACGGATGATTCGAACAGCCGACTCTCCAGCCAGTAGCTTCATATCGTGATTGCAAGTCCCGTAGCTTCCCAGAAGATGAAGAAGAAAAAACGGAGCTATTGGTGGCTTCAATCAAAACCGAGTTTTTTTTTCGGTTGGAAGTAACCTGCCACACTCTATCGGCCGTGCGCAGAAGGCACAGTTAGGCTTAATGAGATTACGATTGCTGAAGAGAGTAATTATGATCGCCACCGGGAACATGAATAATCCTCGAGCCGGCTGAATGGCTCCGGTCAAAATAAACCGACCGACCGGCGTAGAGCAGCACGCCGACTGTATGATCCGCCCTGTGGCGTACACTCCCCCCTTTGCGCAAAGCAGTGTGTATTATGGTGCGCGTGTGGTCAGACAGACAGACTAACCTGGTTCTGGTAGGCCATCTATTTCTGGCTGCGTTGTGTTAGTGTGTGGGTTCGTGCGTGTGCCATAAAAAACTAACTTTAACTAACTTTCTTTCTTTTTCTCTCTTCCACTCTCTCCGTTTCTCGCTCCCTTTCGAACCGACCGGGTGCCCTCTTCTTGCAGAGCTTTAATAAAATGGGCCAGGAGAAATCTTTGCCCTCCAGATGTACCTCCGCACATGACTACCATCATCACCACCATCATCATCACCATCACCATCACCACACGAGCTCGTCCACCTCCTCCACGACCTCGTCCGCTGTGCCGTCCCGCTCACCGTCCACCGCTTCGACGACATCGTCCGCTTCGTCCGCATCGGCCGCTTCCTCGTACAAAAGCGTCGAGCGGCAGACCAAGTACCTCAACGAGCATCTGTACATCAAGTCCTATCTGGACATTGAGGAGGAGGACCGCAACGCAAAGCTGCTGTTCCAGAAGGTGCGCCCCGGTGGCATACGCAACTACACGCCCAAGATACTGTCCGAAAACCCGAAGCAGGATTTGGATGTTTGGATCTAGCGACGGTTGCAGCTAGTTGCTATACTAACAACAACATTTCCTTGCACCGCGGTCTCTTGCAAACGCCTCAGTGTGAACCCGTCTCCCGGCAAACGTTCTCCCGGGTGCACCACTTTCGGCAGAATCAACTTTTCTGCAAATCAACTCGCACCAACAAGACACTACGACACAACAAAAGAAAACCCCCGCAAAAAGACGCCATCAACTTCCAGCACCGTGCAATGGCTCTTGGACTCGCTTCCGTAGCGGCAGTAGCTGGAGGACTTGCGCACACCCCTATCGCACTGCTCACACTTATACCACTTTTAGCTGTAGGAGTCAATTACTATAGATACCAAAGTGTGGATCCGGAGACGAATCCCACCGACCAGCAAACGGTAAGTTGCCACCGCTAACCCACCGCTACACCGTACATGTGCGGGGTCGATCGTAACGTAACACACTTTCATTGTTCCGTTTGTTTCGCAGCTAAGACGATACTATGACTTCGTCGTTATTGGGGCCGGTTCGGCCGGAGCCGTCGTGGCATCGCGGCTGTCCGAGATCGGCGACTGGTCGGTGCTGCTACTCGAGGCTGGCGGTGACGAGAACGAGGTAACGGATGTGCCCTCCCTGGCCGGTTACCTGCAGCTGACCGAGTACGATTGGAAGTACCAGACGACGCCGTCGGCTGACCGGCGCTACTGCCAGGCAATGATCGGCGACCGGTGCAACTGGCCGCGCGGCAAGGTCATGGGCGGCTCCTCCGTGCTGAATGCGATGGTGTATGTGCGGGGCAACCGGCTCGACTACGACCAGTGGCAGGAGCAGGGCAACGTCGGCTGGGGCTACGAAAACGTGCTGCCGTACTTCATCAAGTCGGAGGACAACCGGAACCCGTACATGGCGCGCTCCCCGTACCATGGCGTTGGCGGGTATCTGACGGTGCAGGAGGCACCGTGGCGGACGCCACTGTCGGTCGCCTTCGTGGCGGCCGGCCAGGAGATGGGCTACGAAAACCGGGACATTAACGGTGCGGAACAGACGGGCTTCATGCTGCTGCAGGCGACGATACGGCGCGGCAGTCGGTGCAGCACCTCCAAAGCCTTCCTGCGCCCGGTGCGGCTGCGCAAGAACCTTCACATTGCCATGAACGCGCACGTCACGCGCATCCTGTTCGACGATCAGCACCGTGCGTACGGTGTCGAGTTCGTGCGTCACCAGAAGCGGCAGTACGTGTTCGCGCGCAAAGAGATCATACTGTCGGCCGGGGCACTCAACACGCCCCAGATACTGATGCTGAGCGGCGTGGGGCCAGCGGATCATCTGGACGAGCTAGGCATTCCGGTCGTGTCGGATCTGCCGGTCGGCGACAACCTGCAGGACCATGTGGGGCTCGGCGGTCTTACGTTTCTGGTCGATCAGCCGGTCACGGTCAAAACGTCCCGCTACAGCTCCGTCCCGGTGGCGCTGGAATACTTCCTCAACGAGCGCGGCCCGATGACGTTCCCGGGCATTGAGGGGGTCGCGTTCGTGAACACCAAGTATGCCGACCCGTCTGGCAAGTGGCCCGACATCCAGTTCCACTTCGGTCCGAGCTCGGTCAACTCGGACGGTGGCCAGAACATACGGAAGATTTTGAACCTGCGCGACGGCTTCTACAACACCGTCTACAAACCGATCCAGAATGCGGAAACGTGGACCATCTTGCCATTGCTGCTGCGGCCGAAAAGTACCGGCTGGGTACGGTTGCGCTCGAAAAACCCGTTCGTGCAGCCGTCGATCGAGCCGAACTACTTCGCGCACGAGGAGGACGTGGCCGTGCTGGTGGAGGGCATCAAGATCGCGATCAACGTCTCGTACACGCAGGCCTTCCAGCGGTTCAACTCGCGCCCGCATGCAATACCGCTGCCCGGCTGCCGTCATCTGCCCTTCATGTCCGATGCGTACTGGGCGTGTACGATCAAGCAGTTTACCTTCACCATCTACCATCCGGCCGGTACGGCCAAGATGGGACCGAGCTGGGACCCGGGCGCGGTGGTGGACCCGCGCCTGCGCGTCTACGGTGTGTCCGGATTGCGCGTGGTCGACGCAAGCATCATGCCGACCATCATCAGCGGCAACCCGAACGCACCGGTCATCATGATCGGCGAAAAGGCGGCCGACATGATCAAGGAGGACTGGGGCCGACTGGTCGGCTGGTAATGTCCGCAACGCTATGGAACATCCCGAACCCGGAATCGTCCGGAAGCTGAAGGAAACTTAACTTAACTCTAGCTAGTCAAATAATCACACACTCGACACTCGTCGATGCTCTGATACAGGCAAAAGTGTGCGGCAGAATGTGTGAGTGTTTTGTAGTTGTATTATATATCGTGAGCGTGTTTTCCACATGGGTAGATCCGCCCCAAACCCTCCGAGACTCGCCGTGGTCGGGGTGGGTTCGGGTGCGTTGCAAAAACTGTGAAGTTTTTTGTTTTAGAAAAATTTTTACAATTTCATTTGGATAACCTCAACTCACCCGCGCGATGCGCCCAGTGCAGATGGATAGGGTAGCAGTAGCTGTAGCAGTGGTGGTTAGTGGTAATAGAGACAACTAGTGATCCGTTTGCTCGATAGCCGAACGTGCCAGATCGTGGGCATGCGTATGTATGTGTGTGTGTGTGTGTTTGTGTTTTTCCAAATGAAACATTGTTGTAGAAATAATAAAAAGGGTTTTGTACAGTGTGGCGTAAGGGGCATGTAGCAGGGACATAAAGTAAGGGTGTAGCGAAAAGAAACAAAAAAAACTAGTAAGAAAAACAACAGCTAAGCGTCCATAAGTGTTGAAACAGAATAAATCGTTCTTATGTACATTGAAAAACACGAAACAATCTGAAATGGAGCAAAAAAAAACCAACAAATAAATGGATTTGATAGTGAATAAATGATACCGGCTCAATTCAAGCTTCAGTAGACGTTCCAATTAGTCTTCCGTGAAGAAAATATCACTGACGTAACCCCCCGAAACAACAGTACGCACGATGACCCCGTTTCATTTTCCTGACCAATTCACCTTCGAACGTGAGAAGAGAGCGGGCCTCCGACTTCATTAAATGCGCCCAACAAATCACACCAATTAAAACTGAGCTTCAAGCACTAGAGAAAACGAAAGCCTGATTAGCCGTACGATCCACATCGCCGTACGATCCACAGAAAACGAAAGCCTGATTAGCCGTACGATCCACATCGAAAATGTGGGCCATACGTATCCGCTACACTCTAATGGATGGTTCGAGTTTCGTTTGAACATTTCGGTACGTGTGGAGGTGTATGATTTTCACCATTCATAGTTTGAGCTGCTCCATAGCTAGGCATTAACCGCATAATACCGACCGAGCAGGTGTGCACTTCGTTACATATTCTAGCGAGGAAAAGCGTATGTGGTACGTTTTCGACGGTGAGCATTTATTGGAACATCGAACGCACGGCATTATCGCATTATCAGACGCACGGAAGGCTACCTATCAAAGCTCTATACAGGGTTTTCCAATTGAGTTTAGACTAGCCGCATTCTTTTTTGGAATAGTAGCATTAGATTCTTGACTAGCATCCTCTATTTTTGATTACGAGCAATGGATTATTGACTAGGAGCAATTGATTTCAGCAGGTCCTTGCATGACAGCCTAAGAGCGTCGCGTTTATAACACCCGGTGTGACAAATCGACTTGAATAATAATCTCTGGATATTATTTAATTTCATCCGCTCATTAGTTTAACGTGTTTGTTTTACTACTATATATCGTACACAAAATAAGATATATTTTATCTGATAGGTTTTTGGTGCTATTGTTTTGATTTTATTCACGCACAATACAACACAAAAGCACTTAACGGCTGAATTGAAATATGCAGTAGTGAACACAAAGGCATAACCTAACCAAAAGCTAGATTAACCTTCGTTTCTATGACCAAAAATACACCCTCATCTTTATGACCACCTACCCGGGTAAGTAATACATTTTATAAGGGAATTTGTATTTTTATTGGTCAAAAAATGTCTTATTCAATTAATTCTATGCAGCTATAATAACAATATTTCTTTTTATTTTATAAATTTATGAAGTATGGCTGTTAGTTACATAAATTGAATGCATATCAATTAGTTCAACTGACACTAATACACCGCCATTTCTTCCTGACTGTCGGTGCAATCATTTCAATCTATGTGACTTTAGAAGAATATTAAGAGCTAGAAAACTTTTGGAATAGATTCTATAAATATAACTACATGCATTGCTATACATATCATTACAAAGTTAGCGACTAATCGAAACCAAAATCCTTTATTGTATGTGTTACCTACCCGGGTAGGTGGTTATAGAAGTAAGGGGTAAAAGTTGATTTTATTTTTTAAAGCACATTTCAAAAAATTTAAAAATTCTGAATTTTTTACCACTTTTGTAAAACATGTTTCTCTAGGCATTCTAATTTTTTTGGATCGGTTCGAAAATCCTATAAAAAGTTATCATAAAAAGAATATGTAAAACATACCCGGGTAGGTGGTTATAGAAATGAAGGTTAAGCAAGTTTTTCAGAGTGACCATATGTAGTTCTATCGATTTTCGATCGAATATCGGTTTACAATTGAGCACACTAAAACTCAGTTTTTCTAACCAAAAATCAAATATTTTTCTAAGTATTGACCGTTCAACCATAAAATTGGAATTTAATAAAATTTATGAGTGAATATAAAGTTGTTTAAACTGAAAATTACCGAATTTGATTTAGGTTTCCTACCGATAACCTCTAAAAACAATCTGGTCACTCCGCGCCAGCAACCGGTCTGTTGAAATCAATTGCTCCTAGTCAATAATCCATTGCTCGTAATCAAAAATAGAGGATGCTAGTCAAGAATCTAATGCGACTATTCAAAAAAAGTATGAGGCTAGTCTAAACTCAATTGGAAAACCCTGTATTGTCGTTTCTATTGTCTTAAATTTCACGATGCGTCATAGACTACACAGTCAAAAGCAAAGTACTGATAAACCCATTTCGGGCAACGCTATTTTATAACACAAACACGCGTTTTTTTAGAATTTTGTAAATTAAAAAGATGTACAGTCTTTCCCCGAGTTATGCGGCACTCGACTTGTGCGAATTTTTAGTTTTGACAGTTCATACGTCAAATTGGAAAATTTTCCTCCAACAATTTCTAAATAAAATAATGTAGTTATGCAAAATTTTTTAAATCGCTCAATTCTACACGAACTGTATGAAATAAGCAATAATGCACATTAATTTATTAAATTTAATCATATATACCCTTTGGATGGTAATCCATATTTTAGCTGAAAAACATAAAGACTGGGGGACATTGCCCGTACACGCTAGTGTAATTTCGATTTTCACTAGCGCATATAGCGGCGGCTGACCGAAGCATATTGCCAAATAATTTGGAGGCGCTTCAGAAAATATGTTATTTTTCCATATTTAATACTTAATTGGGATGAAAAAAGTTTTGTAAAAGGTAGATGCACATGTCTTGCACGCATTGCATCTATTTTCATGACAAAAAAACGATGTAAAAACTTCTTAATCTTAAGATCCAGCACGACCATTCCCCAAAAAAAAGCTTCTACCAGCCGCCGCCGGATGCACTAGTGAAAATCAAAATTACACTGGCGAGTACGGAAAGTGTCCCCCAGCCTTAATATTTGAACTACGCGACATCCGAAGGCGAGTTGTCCCTGGAACGCATTATTCACGTAACTCGGAGAAACACGGGGGCTCAGAAGACTCGCATTCCCAGTTCACGTCATTTGTTCGTTACATATGTATTTGGAAAAGGTAAAGTTGCTATAAAAAATAGCAATTTCCAAGTGGGATTCAGTTTTAATCCGCCTAAAGGTATACAATCTGTGAACCTTGTATTTAATGCTGTGTTCATTAGTTCATTCGTTATGCAGAGCTTTTCATTCATCCGAATCGGGGCTTTTGAAGAAAGCTTTGCAACCATGAGGAACGGCAAAAAAAAGTATCTAATCAATTGAAGAAACCTAGTATGGAAAATCTATATATATAAAAATCTCGTGTCACGGTGTTTGTTGCGAGCAACCTCCGAAACGGCTGGATCATTTTCAACGAAACTTTGCACACACCTTATGGTGGTATGAGAATAGGTTTTAAGACTTAAAAATCGTTCAGATGTTACACTAAACTTAATTTAATAATGATTTTCTAACTCTCATACAAAGAGCAGGATTGTTGTTGTATACAACACACAGCACTTTGACACTTGGTGCCTGGCGGTTTACACTCGAAGATCGGATCCTGAGGGGATACGGGCACGATACAACTATCCCAAGTACAAAGCAATAATGGAATATTTTAGTTTTTTTTTTTTAATAACTCAGTTTGTCGGGCCAGCTAGTAAATTATAAATACGTAAGTGTAGTTCCATAATATATGAGTGTAATTTTGTTAGAAAGGATCAAAAAGGTCTATTCAAATGCATAAATGAAATGAAATATATTTATATGAACACCCTAATTCTTCCCGAACCACTCCTAATCGACTTAAGTAATAAAACCCCAACATTACAAGATAAGCTTAAACAAAGATTATAAAATAGCATTTCTCAATTAGCTTCAACGATAACTCAAAAACATGTTTTAACATATCAACAAAGTTTCGTTTAAAAAACATATGGTACAAAAGTGTAAGATGAGTTTCAATGTTTCTTTAATTTACCAGTAGAACAGGATATAAGTAAACATCAATCAATGCTTGTTAATGAAAGATATTGTTCCTTGACACTTGTAAAGCATTTTAAAATTATAATGTTATAATTATGGTGATTATGAATAGTTCCATTTATTCAATCAATAATTCTACTTGTTGATTGATGAAAACTTTCTTCAATGTTTCGGACATATGATACGATCTGTGCAGCGTAACAAATTGTGCAATTCACAGCTGTACATTTCACCCGTGATATTTCGTGCGCATTCAAATTATCCCATTTACAAACTATCATTAATTGCTAGTAGGGTTGCTGTACATGGTTACTATCTGAGTCTACACTTAATTCAACTCATACGCTTTCCATTATTAGAGTAACAACACACCTCAAGGTTAAGCCACCCATTGACGATGACTCGCCCAATATTCCGGTGGACACACAATGGCGAGGGTAAGCAAGCATGCGTCCGGTTCCGAATGGCGATCGCATAATCCTGTACTGCAAACAATTACATAAGAAAACGTTTCCACCGTGCGTGAACGTGAACAATGTCACATACGGCCCACCAGCAGGGATCGTCAGACAACCGTCAGCGAAGCTTACCGCGGAACATAACGAGAAAATGGAGGAAATGCAAACCACTAGCGGACGGTTTCAAAATAACGAAAATAAAAACACTCCACGCTGCTACGCTTCTCAGCTGCCACTCCTTTTGACTGACATTTGAATTCGCAATAGGTACTACTTTGGACACTTTTGGATCCGGAGGGCACCTTATTCTCTTACCTACAATGCGATTAAAAATAACCACGATCGGAAAGAGCTGCCTGATCGTCTTTGGGAGTATTCAGCCTTGCATAATCTTATAGAAAGTACACTATTCAACCATGAAACAGATCTTATCCTGTCTGGTAAATAATATATTACGCAAAGACAGCTTTGCAAATGGCAAAAACATTTTAAAAATCACTATTGCTAGTCAGTATTTTTTTGACAAAATGTAAAACTGATTGAAAATATTTACAAATTTCGCGTTTCTGTTACAACAAAATTTATGATATTCATATATTAATTACTATTTAAAACCCTACATAACGAAAGCTTCCTCTAACTATTCGAAGTACAATCTTCAAATTATATTTAATATAATTTTAAGCTTGTAAATAATTATCCAAAGCAAACGATCCTCCTCAGATGCAAATAAGAATCACCCTTTCCATGTTATTCAAATGCTAGCTACTACGTCGAAAAAATGCAACCCCATTAAATCGCTCCTGTCCGTCATGCAACAAATGTTGATGCGATAATAATTGCGAAAGGAAACATAAATCTATCCCCGGCACGCCACACATTTCATCAGACACGACGCGGACCTCGCGCTGGCCGCCCGGGACTGCTGTGTTCTCGTAAGTGTTAAACATTTCAAGCTCCAATTGTTTTTGCCTCCACCGTAAGTCAATCAATAAACCACTGAGGTAGCTAGCTAATAAGGGTTGGAGCATTTGATAGCGCCAAATAGCGCAAAAAGGAATGAATTTGCCTCCTTTTTCCCACCGACCAAATGAGCGCCATGGTTTGAAAATGATACATACTCAAATGCGCGATAAAATGGTGCCAACATCGTTTCTAAATTGAGTGATATTGAAACAAATGCATCAAGTTGTGTAAGCATCTAACCTTGTCGTAAATGATCATTTTAAATTGTACTACAACAAACAGACTAACGTTTTGAGTAAATTAGCAGAAGAACTAACTATATCAGGACAAGATATTTTTAAAACAAACCATCCTTAAGAGGCACATTACAAAAGTTTCTTTTTCTCCTGAATCAAAAACAAACAATCGCATCAAATACACTGCTGAAAAATTGAATTTATCATTGCCTCATCGACGGTACATCCAACTGCACACCGTTCGCATTAATGGCGATCGCGGATTAATTATCGCCTTGATTACGGCACCGGCACACTCCAATATCTATGATTAAATCGTTAATATCGAACCGTCACTCGGTGGCACACTTCGTCGCAGCAATTAGCGTGACAGCGGTCCGTTTTTCCGGTTGCTTCGTCTCAGTAACCATGCATGACACATAGAGACGAAACGAGGGGTCACAAGCGTAAAAAAGAAAAGAGAATCGAAACCAATATTGCTATCTGATTATCCATGCGTCGGAATACAGGTGAGAGAAGAAAAAAACGCTTACCATGCGCACATCCTGACTATACGGAGCGATCATAATGTGTATGCTTTACCAGCCAACCCGCTTCACCACACCCCATTCATCAACAGACTCGTAAGGCTACACTAGCTATTACCGTATCACGGGAAGCGGCCGTTTTATGACGAGGATACGGCACACACTCCATGCGCTACGTTTCTAGTTGCATTATGCAAATGATCTCGGCGGCTGACCATGCCTCTCCGCACACTCCATTTTCGTACAGAAGAAGGAACGAACGGGCAGCTCCTCCGATGGGAACAGCTCTTCCGTGCGCCTTCTACTGTGCCGTTTATCCTTCACTTTACATCATGCGTTTGATTAGTGCGACGATATGCTTGTGCGTACGTGCGCCGACTCATGCGCAAATTGTGAAGACCACCAGACGCACACACGGTCGCTTCATAATGCCCACTGGGAAATATTTTGTCCCCTTTCAGTAAGGTACAGACAAACTCCATCCAATGGTAACTCACCACAGTAACTCTGATGGGACCTACAGAAAACGAAAGTAGCACACAAAAAAGTACGCGCCCCTCACACAGCGTAACGCGTCAACAACCCATTGACTTACATTTGGCACCGATACTAAGCTGACTACTTCCACCCCAAACAGAGAGCGAGCGTCGTTTCCATGGCTCTCATTTTCCCTTTCTTTTCCCCTTTCTTCGCGATAGCACCGTCTGCCGCGGGCAGATAACGGACGACAAGCTTCAACCTGACCCACCTGATCTCACCGGAGCGCACGTGAGCAGCCCCGTAGACGTAATCTTGCCTGCCGTGGGCCTGCCGCCCCACTAAAGCGAATGGAAGGCCGCGAACGCGTAATCATAGATACTGTGCGCGATGGTTCGATGGTTCGGGTTTAGCAGTTTGCCGGTTACGTGCTCACTTGCTGTGCGCAGGAGAGCATCCCCACACAGCGTTCGGACACTGTTAGCTGGTCGGTTGCAGCTGCATGCACTGGGCAACGGGTTGCAGCAAAGCAGGACGGAACGGGCGGTTCAAACCATTGCGTCATCAGCCAACGACCAAAACGCTCGAACGCAGGAGAGCAACGAGCATTGTGGCGATGGTAAATTGGGCAAAAACTTACTCGCATCCGATGGACGCAGAGATGGAGTAAACCAAAAGGTGTGGAGCACTAGCACAACATTTTTACAATCATCGCTTCTAATCAGAGCTCATTTGAAGCGATTAGCTCGCATTTTCAGTGCGTACAGTATTGCACACAATCTGCGCATTGCACTGTTTGCGCTTCTTCCGCTGTTTATTCTGCCGTGATAATGTGGTGCATAAGCGACGAGCATGTTCCGTGTCTTTTCAGGTGCCATGTCTTTTAACTACCACTTGAAATGGGCGTTTAATTGCTGCTATCTATGGCTTTCTCACAGTTAGATGCACGCAACGAGTGGTTAGTTCCGACATGCGTTCCACGGGAGGGATGCATAATGAACATTCCCATGGAAGGGAAAGCGTTCGAGATATGTCGCACTAGTGGCAGTCTTGGTAGCAGACTGGAAGGAAATAGCTTCAAGCGATGAGTTAATTTGCTCGAACATTTCAATTAGCCATTTATTGTTTACTGTTGTTGAATGTTATTTTCAGAGTATGAATTAAACCATGTTAGAACGGTTTAACGCTAATGTTTCTGATCAGTACAGCATGCTTCAAAAACAAACATTAAATATGTAGTAAGTGAATCAGATTTCTCCATATGAAAAATTGCAACACTTTCCATTTGCCTTCCATCACTGTCGAATCGGAAAACACATAATTCAATCCTAGGCCACATCGATCAATCAATCTCGTGTACACTTTCTCCAGAACTAAACAGATTAACAGTCCTGTGCCCATCGAGCTTTATTAAGCCCTTAACAGTTAAGCTTCTTTCGTAATGCCACTTTATCCGAGCTACCGGAAGACGGCAGCTGTACCACTTGAAGCCAGCCGCTACCGTCAATATGCCGCTCTTCAAATACTCTTCCAACTCTAACCACAACCGTAGCAAACGCTCCTATTGTGCACAACATTACTTGCCCTTGCAGACTCTCTACCCCCCCCCCCCCCCCCCCCCCCCTTCGCTCAGTCGATCAATCGATCAAACGCCGAAACGCCTTGCCCGCAAGCGTCTTCATCTTGAGCAGCTGTTTGTGCGTTAGTTGCATCATCGTTCAAATTTTTGCAGTTTCATAAGTTGCCTCCGAACACCGCGGAAACGGAACGCCCTGCGAGGGATCGCAGGGATGATGATGTTTTGGAGTTTCCTCCTCTGTAGCGGGGCAGGGGGGGGGGGGGGGATCCTTGGAGCGACTGCCATGAATAACGATTGAATATTAATGTTTGGTTCACGCTCTGGATCAATTTAACGCATTTCGATTCGCCCAATCGATGCTTGTAGCTTGGAAAGCTGAATGTATGAATAACATTAAGAAGCGTTTGTAACGCTTAACGACCCTTAAAAACAACATAAAACTAGAGTTGTACTAATTTGTTAGCACACAAAAAATTTATGAGACAGTAAAACTCGTAATTTTGAGCTTTTAAATTCTTGTTTAAAAACCGATTATCCAACTGACGGTAATTTGCCAAATGAATCCACCCACGCAAAGCTCAAGCAACCGGCAAGAGAAATTGTTTGGATCTCAGCAACGAGAAGCTTCCGACGCTTGCATCTTTTGCAAATATGCCCTCCTTCTTGCACGCCACCCTTGTACACCTCAAGCTCGCCGCGAGGTGCGTCGTACTCGTCGTTCTCCAGACCAATGCACCTCCATCTCTAGCCAGCCCGCTGTCAAGGCGAGCACACGGTGAAAGTGCTTTCGGCGGAATGTGAGCAATATTACATCATCCCCATAAGTGGGTCGAAAACTGAGCGAAGTGCAAAAAAAGGCCTCAGCAAAACGAGCACCGAAAGGGAGAAGCGAAAAAGAAATAATAAACAGAACGACACCCAAGGAAGGAAAGTGTGCACACGCGCCGAGAAGCTGTCGGAAAAGCTCGAAGATCAACCGTATGGCCAGTGCACGGCTTTACCCCGCGCCCCGCCGGGCGTTTCGATCTTGCACGGTTGATTATGTATAAGTGCCATTTGCGCTAGGAAGCATTAGTGTAGGCTGATTATCAGACGCCGTGCAATCATCAACCATCAATCGGGGAGTTTGACGCTAGGAAAAGGATCGATGCCACCCCGGCTAGCTGATTGTGTGACCATTAAATCAGTATGATGAGCTTTTTGCTTATCATTGCAGCAGTAATGAAGTTAATTATTAGATGAGACTTTATTCAAATCTTAACAAATAAACAATAAAAAACACACTATACAATACTTATTTGCCGTTTCTCGCTTCTCGCTGCATTGAGCTCTTTTGGCACAAACGAAGGAGAATACATTTTTTTCTCGTAAGAATGGCCTAGTTGACTTTACATTATTATTTATTTGTTTAAATTTAATTTAATGTTTAAAGGATTTTAATATAAAACAAAACCGATTACGTTCAAAATAATTATTATTTTTTTATTTCGATTTGTAATACAAACAATGAGTTCAATTTTCAATCTTATTAATTATACGAGAACTGTTTTCTCTTTTACCTTTTTCGATTGTTGCACATTCAACAGCTCACCAAAAAAACCCTTAATAGTTCTAGGTGCCAACAAATTCCCATAAACATTATGTGATGGTTATCCCTTCGCATCACACATTTCACCTAATTAGACCTTACAATAAGCCGATTATTTCCAGTTTGTTAGAACCCTAAAGTTTTCATCATGGTCATTACTTTGAATTTTGTTCTTCTGTCTACTGCACCAACAGTGTCAAAAGCTTCCGAACGGAAACATCATTCAAACGCAGCTCATTGCTTCTGTACAAGGGCTCGATGTTTATAGGATTCTACAAAAAAATCTATGGACAAGCGCTCTCTATTATCCACGTGGAAGCAATAATAGGAACAAACCAGCCCGGCAAAATTCACCAAAAAGAAAAAGACCAAGTACCAATAATACCTTCATCCTTCGCTTTGAGGGCGGCAACGGAAAATGGTGCGACCCAGTGCGAGTGCTTAAGTCCGCGAGCTGAAGATTATGTCGGTCATAGTTGGTCGTCAGGCAATGTTTACACACGAGCGGACCGACCGGCAAACGATCGTTAGGTCGCCCGTGCGTCGTCACTCGTACCAAGATGTAACAAACCACCTTTCGTCTGCTGCTGCTACTGCTGCTGCACCTCGGCGAATGCTTCTCGCGGAGAACATACAAACCCCACCCGCACACGCTCCACGGTACACACTAACAAACGATTCATCTGTTCACTCCGCTCCTCACTCTCACTTTCTGTATGCTTCGTCTGGTCGTCTTTTTTCTACTCTCACTCTCATCGATGACAACAACAACACAGCTATGAACGCCACCACCACCACCGGGACCCCTTAAGCAGCCTCTGCACGCTCAGCCTACCGGACCACGGGTAAGCGCACGCCGAAGCATTATTACAACCTCACAGTTGGTATGGGCTCGGTGGGATCTGTGATGAAGGGGGTAAAAAGCTGCAAGACAAGAAAGACGTCCCCACTACCACGAGGCGGCGGTTTCGAGCATATGGAGCTTTTCAGGTGATTTTTGTGTAAAATTTTCATTAGTCTTACTCCTGAACTCGGACCCGTCAGACGTGCACGATCGGTTCGTGCGTACGTGTGTACGTGTGAGTGCTGCACACCAAACCGTGGTTTTCCCAGCGGCTCCATCGACGTAAGGATCCAGTCCAGTGCGCTCTGTTCGCACACCGACCGTTACGACTCAGACAGTGCATTATCTAATAGGTTGTCTAAAGTGCTTTGCTTTGTGGGTGCGGTGCGCCGAATCGTGAAGGATATAACGCAAGCTGTGAGCTTTGTGTGTAGCCGTGTGCGTGTGTGTAGCTGTCAGCTAATAAATCGTTTAAATTCTGTGTTCGCAATAGAACCACAAATTCCACTCGCTTCCAAGTGCGTCGGAAGTGATCTAGGTGCAAGGACTTGCACTAATATTTATGTGACTGTGTGTTACGAAGCCGCAGGCCCTGATCATTCCGCGACGCCAGGCGGGAAGGTTGTACATTGTTGTGAATGGTTTGCAACCACGCAACGTACGATAAACGTTTAAAGGATGTGGATTGTGCGAGATTGAACGAATCGATTCCAACCACGCTGCTCCAGTTGTGCGCTCGCACGGAGGAAACATCACGCACGACGGTTAATTGGTTATGGGTTTATTTTAATAAGCGAGCCAATTTGTTCCATACCCGGTGCTAATTAATAGTCCGAGAAAAGTGGCTGGACTAAACACAAAGCCAGCGTGCAAAGTCAACGCGGTGTGTTGAAGTAATGCAAATATTTGCGCGCGCCTCTGCCATTTTCTTGCGCTCCCCGTAGAAGGACAGGCAGTGTAAACGTTAGGTGCTGATTATTTCTTTACGACACGCTTTATTGTGGAATGTTTTGTTGTTTTGCGATTTTGGCTCATCTACATCAAAACACGATTACATGCGTCACGTGTAATAAAATTCAAATCATTTGCCATCTGCGCTACAAGCAATTGTTTTAAATTATCATAAATAAACAACAATACGTTGTACAAAAAATGTCTCTGTAAATAAACAAGAGACCAAAGGCATACAGCGATTAGCCGTAGCACTCTAAGCTGTTAATTATTGTTTTGTGTTATAAAAAAAGTGTGATAAATAATAGCAAAAAAATCGAATCATCGAGTAAGAAAATACATAACGTTGATGTAAAAATTAGGAAAAACTCAAATGACTACTTCCCAGTTTTACCCAACCATTACCACAATTTGTACTTTTACTATTTGTGCAGTTTTCCGTAAATGAAAAAAAAATCAAAAGTAATATTTTTCTAACTGAAATATTGTCTTATTGGGTATTTCGCAATCATTGCACAATAATATTTATTCAAAACAAACATAAACAAAACCGTAATGGCATGATCTTCAATTACGCATTCGTGTTTACTAGTAGCGTTCGAAAATACATCGCTGCCAACAATCGACAATTGACTTTCTATTAAATCTACAATCGTTGCGAAAGTATTTGTCGATCATTGCCAATAAACAAAATCGATTTCCAAGCTTTTGATCATACACTCCTCCGCACAATAGCAAACATTTAATTATACGGCCAATCAAATGTACTACAATAATAAATCGCTCTATTCATAGTGTGCGACCCGTGTTTACTGCGGAAGTTTTTTTTTTAAATAACTCAATTGTGCAAATGAAAAATCACGAGCGAGCAACCGGGACGAATAAAACAAATCATTCAGTTCGTCGTACAAAGAAACTCGCCGAACGATCGTGCTTGTGACATCATCCGGTAGTTATGTGTGTGTGTGTGTGTGCTTGTTGCAACTAGGTAACATTCCATCGCACGCGTGTCCTTCAGGTTGTGACGAACGCGGGCAAAAGAAAGCAGTTCCGTCCTCATCGTGAAGCAAGCGAAGGAAGAAAGTGTAATTCGGCCTAAAAAACGAAAGTAGTGATACAGACCATCGGGCAGACAAAGTTGGTGCATAATATTCTCCAGTTGTTGAATTGAGTTTGTGAATGTTTGATACAGAGTAATCGTATTGATTTCTAGCCATACAGCGTGAATACAGCGACCATACATCAAATCAGCGACAAATCTGTATGTGGTACAATGGAAGACGAAAAGCAACGGCAGCTTTGGATCATTTTTCAAATGTAAGTGTTCAGATGTAATTAATTTTTATGCTTGTAATACAAGTTTTGCAGGCTTCAAAAAACTTGAGTACCTTATCACAGCTGAAAAACAAAAACTTTAAAGGGCAACAGGTTCGTTGAACGCACGAAACACGAACCTGAAAAGGCAATAATGTCACCTCAGGCTCGGGCATCAAGCATCGCGAATGCCGGCCAATGTCATCTACCGGGGCAGTTCGAAACCCCGAAATTATGTGAACCCCGTGTGCACGTAATCGATAAGGTGCTGCAGCCGGTGACTGCGACTAGCGATGGCTAGTAACTGTTCGAGTGACACACTTTGGGTCAGGTTTCGGGGTTGTCAGTTTCAACGGACACGATTGATGGCTTGATATTGCTTATGCATCTCGCGCTCCGTTCCTTGCTCCTTTAATTCGCCAATAAGGCCAGCACAACGAAAAGCAAAAGCGACGCCGTTGGCATCGACAGCAGTGAATGTATTTCCAAATGCAACATTTACGATAAAAAATCCCAAAAGAAGAAACATACATCAGAGGAAAAATAAACAGCCCAGCCCGAGGGAAGCGCACCGGGCGGACACATTCAAAAATCAACGAAATGTGTACAGCCTTCGCGGTTATGCAAGCCATGAGCGGATGGGGGCACGCGCTCGCAACCCTATTAGCAACCATTATATCACTTCAGTGAACTTCAACTCCACGCCACGCCCGTATCGCTCGCTTTGTCCCGGTCCACCCATTTCCTGACCCATTCCCATTTCCACGAGGTGCACTGATCAGGTTTGTGTTTGTGTAGAAAATTAGGTCCATGAAGATGTGATAATGGACCCCGGCACAAGGGGTGATATGCCAGATAGTGGTGTTTTTTTTGTTTACATCATATGTTAAAGCATCTTAACCTGCATAGATGATAGATTAGTCTCTATAAATGCATTGAAACAGCAGCTTTCAAAAAACTTATTCATATTCATAAAAGCGTACCACAGCTGCGCGTGTAATCACGCGATGTAAACAGCTGGAACAACAACAAAAACAATCCGACCTGCCTCGTCGTGATCGATTCGTGACACATTCGCACCCCGCGAAAACGCAGCCAAAGAGCGATGGCTTTGCGTTGGTATGTCTTAACGATCGTTTCACTTTTCATTTTCAAGGTTACACTCTTTCTTTCGCACCATCCCGACCGCAGAGCGTGCTTTATACCTTCGAGACGGATATCTACCGTTGAATTCAAAACGATTGCAGTGGCGAATTCCCGCACACTGGACGGCTTCTGCTATGATCCGAGGCGACGAAGCTAAAAGGGAAGACAAAAAATGGTTGACCCAATTTTGTACCGGCGAACCAAAGCAGGTTTGGCTGGTATCCGTAACTGCTGGCCGTATCTGGCGGCTTAAGTTGTTGTTATTGTTTTACACGCTGATCGCAAAGTATGACACGATCACAGTTCAAAAATTTGCACATACCATCGATTCTTCCCATGCGCATGTTAAGACGAACCGTGAAGCCAGACGGCCATCACGCTTTACGCCTTCGATTCCATTTTAGCCGAATGAAGTTGAGGTTCGAGACGAATCGAAAGCAATCTGGGACTCATTACGTAAGAACCAATCTCGAGCCAGAAGTTGTTTTCGTGGAAACGTCACTACACCGGAACGTGAATGGTGCAACAGGTTACACGATAAAAGAAGGTCGGAATAGAGAAGTGAGATAGACATCGCATTACAACACAAGAGCCTAAAGCATAGCAGGCATCAATAAATGTTGTTCCGAACGTAGACTACGTTTTTTTTTTGTGTACAAAGAATGAAGTTCCATGCGTAAGGAACAACATGAGAAGGGAGTTAATAGTAATACACATGCATACTAAAGATCCCAACATACAACAACAACAACAAATTTGATATTATTTAAAATCATGATGTTGATCGAGTAATACAAAATTAGATACTGTACAAGCAAATATTCAGCTCATTCAGTAAAACAAAATCATCGTTTTTGAATCAATAGCAATGCTACATGTTTGATGGAAAGGAAGGAGTAATTTGCAGCGAAAGGTGATGGTAATTTAACCTGCGGAAAAATTGGAACCATCAGCGAACCTTCGCGAAAGGTTAAATTACAGCTACTGCCAGATGTATCACGTTACCGAACGTCCTTACGCCAAGCGTTGCTACTGCCATAACTAGGCATCCACCACCTTCTTCATTTGGCAGTGTTTTCAAACAATTACACTGCAACCGATACCACCCCTGCCGGTAGCGACCCGTTCTCTCCTCGCTCAACCTTGGGTGAAAGGCGCATCGCTAGCGCGTACACTTGTAGCGATAAATGATGATACATAAGAGTGCCATTATTTCATGGGCTTCTAGTTTCTTTTGCGTCACCGAATGCGCGATCGCCATCGACATGCACGTAGCATAAACCGTAGCAGCGTAAGCAGGATGCGGCAATGCGAAGTTGTTGCGCACTCCAAATGGTACGGCAGTACGGTGCTCATACTAATATACACCACTGACCACAGTTTGCGGGCGGGAGTGCGGATTATCAACATGCAAATGTTAAATGCAATAACCTCATGCAGTAGATGTATTGCATGTGTTATCATACTGAGTTTAAAACATATCATTATGAATGATTATGATTATGAGCTATATATCAATGGACAATTAAATTTTCCTGAACCTATAGCACCTTCACGTGCGTGTAATCGATCCAAATGCCTCACTAACGTGTCAAAAATGAAGCTGTTTCAAATTATTGCAAGAGCTATTTTAAAGTCCGTGCTTTATAACACCGATTGCATCATCATCTTCATTTGTGAAGGTGCGACGAGCGAATGAAACACACAGGAGAAAAGGAAAACATCGACAACGTTATTACTAAACATGTTTCCAACAAATGGCAAAATAAAACATTCACAAGCTACACCATTAAACATCAAATGAAAGTGTTGGCCAGTGTGTACGTGCGAAATGACAGAAAAATGAAGCAAAAAATACGTGCGCAGCACAAAAAAAAACACCACGCGGGCCAGAAAATAGCGCCAAGCACGGCCAATTTATGAGATGAAAATTGCTGCACCATATTCTCCTTCTCCCTGCTGTTGCCGACTGCTGCTGTTCCTTCGCCCAGATTCCGATCCCATTTGTTCGCTTCCGGGTTGGTTTGCTACACAGTGCCACTTTTTGTTCGCAGAGCTGGAAACGAAATCGTACATACCTTCCCATGTTCCTTTTTCGTCCCGAACCGTTATACTTTTCTGGGCTCGTCAGTAGTGGGCACATTTTCCATGGTACAGTGAGACTGCTCCAATAAACATATGTACCTTTTACCTCCCTTGCCCACAACGTAAACAAACAAACGGTCTTAAATTTGCAACAGCACGGTGGTACAGTGTAAATGTTGGACCTTTATGTAGTTCACATGCACATAACCCGATATCATCATTTTATGACGTCTTAATAGGATCAGTTAGAGTGCCGGATAGGCTTCAACGGCCTATCGTCGTATCAGGCCATACAATGGAGCCACCCGTTATCCTGATAGAAAGTGACGATGATCGATTATAATTGCAATTGTGCCTAACGAAGAGAGAGTCCCATTTTACACGCCATGCCATTAACGTAAAATATGAAACAGCTTTGATAGTGTTGTACAAGACATTCCATGAAACATTACTATACTTCTCTCTCAATCACATCCTTCTAAAATCTTCACGTAGGTTCACATCCTTCTAAAATCTGTGTAATATAACATGTCTGTACAGCAGCAGCATGAGCACGAAATGGCATTAAATAGTCATATATTATATATTATATTCCCAAAACAATTCGTCCTACTCATACGCACTATTATGTTATTAGTAAAAAACAATACATCAAGGTATTATGGCCAGCACTTCGGTTAAATGTACAGTCTAAATGTCCTTCCATACATCCATCATGTTCAAAGTCATACATACTTCCAGCAATTACATCACTAGAAAGATAAAAAGGGAACAAAGCCAAATCCTTATTCATATCAAACTAATTAAATGTGTACAGTTAGAAAGTACACCATCTTCCTGACACGAATCGTATTCCAGTATAACCTCTCTACCATAAACTCGATCATTACGTCAAAATATAGCACTAAACAGCAGAGTGAAACTATTTTATTAATCATTCATTTGACGCTATGAATCGAATCTATTGACATTCGTGACTCTTAACCGGAACTGTGAACCAGAAATCAACAAAGCATCGCTTACTATGTACTGCTGTTGTCGGAGTTTCCTGCTATTTTTAAACACCCGGCCCATTTCTACGAATCATCAAGCTAGCCCTTGTTCCTAACCACAATCAGGTTAGACCGGTGACTTCATAGTGGCGCCCAGCTAATTCCCTTTTCTCGCTCTAACCAAACAACAACAGTTGACGTTGCTGCAGCGCCTTAAAATACTGCTGCTACTCTACCACCTGCACCACCCAAACCCACCCACCCATTACACAAACGTTTTATCTCATTTGCCTACCCTCAGTTGCCTTTCCTTCCCACAGAAAATCGGACGGAGGTGATACATTGAGGCCCCTTTCGCATTCATACCTCTATGCCCCACTACCCTTGCATTAAAAGCTGGATGCATTTATAGCACATAAGACGATTAGCAAAAGGTACGAAGGTTCGACGGCTACTGGGAACATTTGCTTGAACAACTTTTACTTTCCGTTCGGCATCGTTTGACTGCTCAGGGTTTTGTTTTCTTGTTCCCCTTTTTGCCTAGCAAGTTAACCGATTCCGTTGGACGTTATCGTTATCCCTCTGGGGTTACACTTCGCCTATACAGCAGACTCCAATCATCAGTACGTATCATAGGCTACTGCTCGCACAGTGATGATTTCCACTGTGCGACAGGATTATTGCATGTTCGTTATGCATAGCTCGGAAAAGGTACTTCAGAAATTGTGTCTGTGGCCCAGTTTGCCTGCCGACATCGGTCTCATCATCAGTGGGCCAACGGAGATGGTAGTGGTGATGCAACACCGCACACTCGTAGGTTGGTTACAATGGATGGTATCCGTATGAACCGTTTGGTTTTACCGGCAAATGACCCGGTCGGACAGCGTGATGTCATGTGACGATGGTTTAGTGCATATAACGCTTACCATCATATCATCTAACTAACCAAGAAAGCCACGCCTACGAGGTAAACGACTAAAGTTGATGAACGACCACATGTTTCACATCAGTCATGATAACCTTCTCTAATCGTGCGAACACATTACATTTTTTTTTTCTTCCAACCGTTTTGTTATAAAAACGGTATAAATGGCGATGAGCTACAAATCAATCAATTGATCAAATTGATTATTTGAGAATTAGTATTGAGGACAATAGGGCGGTCCCATGGTACAGTCGTCAACTCGAATGACTCAATAACATGCCCGTCATGGGTTCAAACCTAGAATGGATCGTCCCCCCGTAGCAAGAATTTGACTATCCAGCTGCGTGGTAATGAATTATGTCTCGAAAGCTTGTATAGGCCGGCATATCCGCGTAGGACGTTACGCCAAATAGAAGGTATTGAGGACTTAAAGACTAGACAGACTACCCTTAAAGACTACCCCCAATAACTTTCTATTAACACTCGAAAGCATAGTTTGACACAGTGTGGAGATGCCTAACATAGTTGTCTAATCTAAAACATTCCCATTCACCGCGTATAATCCTGTACAGTTACCGATTTATCTCCCTGCTACATGCTACAACATGGAAGCAAAATGAAAGCACATTAATCATGACCCTGGACGCAAACTACTTACATTCAATTTTCCGGAAAACCAAAAACTTCTCTTTGTAACAAAGCATAAGCGATATATAATTGCATTTAAGCAAATTATACTCCCTCATCCTTCAATGCAAATATATATTAGCGTGAAAATTTTAAATTTGAAAAAAAAAATCTCACATTTGATACCGACTTGCGCGTTTGCCAGACTAGATTTGATACTAATTTATGTAAATAATTTGTTAACATCAATAAAAAGTGAATTATAAAATTTGTTTTACGAAACATGATTTTCGCAATTTCTTCCAAATTCGTGTTTAGAGACATCCATGGAATATGATTTCCATTTCCACTGGTACCTTTTTTGGCCACAACAAGAAGGAACTCAACTAATTTTCACTTTTCCACAACTCAACAGAAAAGCATGAGGTAGAAAATGTCAAAAATGGAAAGGTTAGATCCGTTATGCTTCCGTAACCATGATAAACATCATCGTTCAGCCATTGTTATTCCACATGGCACAAACCAAAAATTCCCTATTGAAGAACAGATGCCTTAAATATACAGGCGTAGGAAGGGGGTAGCTTCATTTTGTTTTTTTTTTTTGCTTTTTTTACCCGTGAAAGCGTATGTACAAATATTCTCGCTAATTTTCGTGACCAAACTCGGTAGACCTTGCCGCCAGTACGCCTATCTCACTGCGACAGAAACCTCCACGAGCGATTGACATTCACGGCAGACGAACTAGCGCTGGCATGAACACTTGCTTTGAAAATATATTTGTAGGCGAAGGTTAGAAGCGTTGCGTGTTCAACAATCCTGCCTGCAAAGCAGGACACACGGTAAAAAATTATGTTCCAAGGATTCAAAACAATTTTTTTTTTTTCACCCGAAACCGTTGCACAATGGTTTAGTTTTTGTTTCTACTGTTATACATAATGTTTCCATTGTACGATATTTCTTCGCATAATGGTGACCCAGAGTGGGCGACAAGTAACTAATTTTGGAGATATTAATCCCATTTCATTAGTTTCTTCGCTAAAGGTGCCCCGTCGTAAGCATTATTCCTAAACGCCTACCAGTATGCAATCCAGCGTAACATGCGCAACGGCATTGGTGCTATCTCCATTACCATTTTTTTCACGTACGTTTTACATTTACGAGTTAACTTGCTGGGGGGTTCACACACCAACGAACATTAAATACAAAAGAAGTGCTTGTTTACAACTTACCCACAGGGTGGTATTGTGAATTAATTACGCTGCTATTTACTAGTTATACACCCTTCATAAGCGGCCCAGGGAAACATTCCAAGCACACCTGGCAGGACACCGGCGGAATGGCAAAAATTACAGCTTTTCTTTTAATTGATCCTACCTGGAATGATAAAGGAAAGAACGGTAAAATACATTAATAAACTTGCACTACCTACACCCGGCACAACAACGACATCAGCAGGAATTCGCTCAGTATGTAGGGTAAACCAGTTTGGTTTCTTAACAGGTTCATGATAGTGCAATGTATAGTGTACACATGTATAGTGCAATATCTGAAACTAGTGTCTAATACACTTTATCTCTGTTTCTCTCTACAGGTGATCGACTGACTGGCAGAATTGGCGGGATAAGGATTAACATCAATAGTAGTCTCTATCCTTCTCCCATTACTGTATTGAAAGCTATCAACGTCCACGGAGCGCGCCCGGAGAGCTCCAGTTCTAGTGACGGTGCCTTAAGCTATGTTTCGATGCACCGTTTCAAACGGCAAGCAGGAGCAGAAATTAAGAACTCAAGTTACGCGCCACTGGCGCAAATATCCCAACTCCTGATCTGCAACACCAACACAACGCCATCGAGCTTTGCGTACCCTCCGGTATACTGTCAACGGTACTAACGGATTTAGTAGTAGAGTGTCAGCTAAGCGTACTTCACACAGCTCAAGTGCGACCGAGCGCGTAATTCAAAAATAAGTAAATATGGTATTCAATGTACTGATAGCATCGTCTGTGATTAAAACGGCCACCGTCGTTGGTTCTAGTCTATGGCTCATCCCGTTTCTGCTGGGTGCCATCTCCTACTATCGCTACGATCGCGTCGATCCGGAATCGCGCGTCATCAACCAGGAAGCGTTACTGCCGGAGTATGATTTCATCGTCGTTGGCGGCGGCTCGGCCGGTGCAGTCGTTGCAAACCGGCTGACAGAGATCCACCGCTGGAAGGTACTGTTGCTGGAGGCGGGCCCAGACGAGAACGAGATCTCGGACGTGCCGTCGCTGGCAGCGTACTTGCAGCTGAGCAAGCTCGACTGGGCGTACAAGACGGAGCCAACGAACAAGGCATGCCTGGGCATGGTGAATAATCGGTGTAACTGGCCGCGCGGCAAGGTGCTGGGTGGATCATCCGTGCTCAACTACATGATATACGTGCGCGGCAACCGAAATGACTTTAACCATTGGGAATCCCTGGGCAATCCGGGCTGGGCGTATGACGATGTGCTACAGTTCTTTGTAAAATCCGAAGACAACCGTAATCCATACCTCGCTCGCAATCCGTACCACGGGCAAGGGGGACTGCTCACCGTGCAGGAAGCTCCCTGGCATACACCGCTCGTAGCGGCGTTCGTGGAAGCTGGCACTGAAATTGGGTACGAAAATCGGGACATCAATGGTGAACGACAAACCGGCTTCATGATAGCGCAGGGCACAATCCGACGAGGAAGCCGCTGCTCTACCGCTAAAGCCTTTCTGCGCCCGATACGGCTTCGCAAGAACCTGCACATTGCGATGAACTCACACGTCAGCAAGCTGGTCATCGATCCGGAAACGAAGCATGCGGTTGGCGTTGAATTCTTTCGGGGCGGTAAGCGACACTACGTGCGTGCCCGGAAGGAAATTATCATGTCGGCCGGCTCGATCAACACACCGCAAATATTGATGCTGTCGGGTATTGGACCGCGGGCTCATCTCGAGGATGTGGGCATTACGACTATTCAGGATTTGCCGGTTGGCGAAAATCTGCAGGATCACGTCGGGATGGGTGGCTTAACGTTTCTAGTGGACAAACCCGTAGCGATTCTACAGAACCGTCTCGAGGCGGGCTCTGTGACAATGAACTATGTGATTAACGAACGCGGCCCGATGACCATACTGGGTGGGCTGGAGGGCATCGCGTTCGTTAACACGCCCTTCGCAAATGTCACTGATGACTGGCCGGACATTCAGTTCCACATGGCGCCGGCCTCACTCAACTCCGACGGTGGTGCCCGTGTCAAGAAGGTGCTTGGCCTGCGGGAGGACCTTTACAAGGAGGTATTCCACCCGATCGAAGACACGTACAGCTGGACGATAATGCCACTGTTGCTGCGGCCCCGGTCCCGCGGTTGGGTACGCCTTAAATCCAAAAACCCTTTCCACTACCCACTCATGAACCCGAACTACTTTGAGGATCCGTTCGACGCTGCCACCCTCGTTGAGGGTGCGAAGATAGCGTTACGCGTTGGGGACGCCAAGGTGTTCAAGCAGTTTGGTAATCGACTGTACCGCAAACCGCTACCAAACTGCAAGCAACATAAGTTTCTATCGGACGAGTATCTTGACTGTCAGGTGCGTACGATATCAATGACCATCTACCATCCGGTGGGGACGGCCAAAATGGGGCCACATTGGGATCCCGGCGCGGTGGTTGATCCACGGCTGCGCGTTTACGGCATATCTGGACTGCGCGTGATCGATGCTAGCATTATGCCAACTATCGTAAGTGGCAACACGAATGCGGCTGTCATTATGATCGGTGAGAAGGGAGCACACATGATCAAAGAAGACTGGCTAGGACACGATCGATGAGATTCGGCTTGAGCAGCTGTGTCATCAGCAAACCATCCTGTGCCATTCCAAAGTCGGGAGCATTCTTCTAGCCAGCCCAATCGTACCCCAATAATGCTCCTTAGAAACTCTACTAGGCCAGATAACATCCCACCCTCTTTCATTCTTGCGTTGTCAAGTTATTCCGCAGCAACATAGAAATACCTCCCGCGAGTATGCGTTGATACAACCAAGCGATACCTTAGTCCGATAGCTATTATTGTAGTTAGGTAAGCGTGTGTGCGTTCTGTTTTCATCGTATTGTATAGAAAATAAGTTAATAAATATTACCTCAATTGAAAAAAGCAAACCTACCCGCCTTACGCCTACCATTTGTCAGGTAAAACCGGTATAATAGGTTGAGTATTTGATCGTTGGTTGAGTATTCAGTAGAGTGGGGATTACAGAGTTACCACTATTTCAATGCCTGCTACATCTGCACCCACTGCAGCAGTCGGTACCGGTAGTCGATCAAGTCACAATAAATAGATTGCAAGCATTTAGTGCACCCAATGCTACGGATCGACGCAACTTTGAAGGAACTGATGTATCAACTAGCGGAGCGCCAAAATATATGATCCTTGCACTCGTAAACACTATTTGAAAGATTGTTTATCAAATATAACAAAAGGGTAATTCACATTTATATCACACTAGTGCAACAATCGATTAAAAAAAATTGCCAGGTCTACATTATTCATGAAATAGCTCAACAACCAATAATCGACTGCACGAAAATACGTTGAAAAGGGTAAGTATCAATGCTATGCGATAAAACGAATTCATTATTTTAAACCTTCAATTTTACAAGGATTCCTAAAATGTACTTCCAGTCTTTATATTATCAAGATATTTACTTCAACGATTAATTCTGAACATTACTGTTCACTAAGATTTCAGGCACAACGACCTAATCCTCCATTTTTCCGTGACTATGGCTCATGAGGATAAGTTCATGGCAAGGCCGGAATAAAATTCAAATTATAACATAATAAAATATTTCAAACCGAATAATTGGATAATGATATTAAGCAATACTATTGGTGATGTTGATTTTATATAATAATGTCATCCAAGCAAGAATAAAGATTTGTAATTCCTATTATTAAAACTAATTGTAAAAGTAGTACGATAGTCAGATCTCAGTTGCTGCTTAAATTTGCACACAATTTTGCAGGAGAAGGACGCATGTAAAATAATTATTAAAATAAATCATTTAATCGATACTTTATTGACTTTGAACGAGCCTTTCCAAAAAGTGTGCCGTAGAGTCTACTTCTCGATACATAGAGTAGAATTCCCGTAAGAACAAGTCAAGAAAGTGTCCCAAAATTATCAAAACTTCTGAAAAACACAGTAATGATTAGTCCATCAATCCATATTACGATAATCAAGGGTGTACAAGTACGACGGAATGAAATGTCATGCTAAAAATTGTTCAGTAACTTTTATATGCGAATAGTTTCTTCCTACCTTTAAACATCAGGGAAATCCTGAATGTTGCGGCGGGCCGCATTGGGACCGCGGCCCGGACTTTCCCGACCGCTAGCTTAAACCATGTACGTCATAATGAAATCGAAAATCAAAGCGAACTCTCGGCACCAGTTTAAAATCGTGGCACATATAGATAGCATGAGACGATTAAAAATAAACTATACCACAGCCGTAACAATTCTACACAGAACCATGACCAATAACTTCTGTTATGTTGCAATTTGCATAAAAGTTACTTTCACCACACAGATCTTCAAAATTTACATTTTTGCACATAGTGGAAGAACAGGTTTTTTCCTCCCTAAAACAACAAAACACTGAACAAGAGCAAAAGTTGTCCAATCAAACCAATTCGAATATCTTCGCTCTCCTGCACAGTCTGGCGTGTTAAATTCGAACCCGCATGGGTTTTTCTCAAGCCCCTACTTCTCCTGTATTTTTGCATAAAATTTGCCAGAATTTTTTTTATTTCGCAACATCAGCTACTTATGACGTATCTGCCAGTATTAGTGAGAATTCAGAACGCGACCAGTACGGACGTGCACGGCTCTGGTGACCACGCGGTGTGATATTATAATTAGTGTCGGTTAGATCATCCCCGTAAAAGCTTTAGGGATCAATTTGGAACATATATATCTAACTATATGATTCAAAGCATCATTATTGCATCGAAATGCTTCGTCGACTAACGTTTTGGTGCGTGATAGTGTTGTTCATCTGTAGGTGGCAAACATCTATGGCTCAGTTACCTGGAGTACAAAGTATCATACAATTCTACCGGGACGGCGATGAACGTTTGAAGTATGAAAAGCCCGATCAGCGACCCTTGTTGCCCGAGTACGATTTCATCATTGTTGGTGGTGGATCTGCCGGCTGTGTTTTGGCAAACCGACTCACAGAAATATCCCATTGGTCGGTGCTGCTGATCGAAGCTGGACCGCGCGAGAACCTTTTGATGGATATACCGATATTTGCCCATTATCTACAGGGATTAAGTATCAATTGGGACTATCGTACGAAGTCAAGCGATCAGTGCTGTTTGGCGTTTAAGAACAATCAATGCCGCCTTCCTCGGGGCAAAGTGATGGGCGGCTCAAGCGTTCTTAACTACATGATCTACACCCGCGGTAATCGCCGAGACTATGATGCGTGGGCAGCAAAAGGAAATGCTGGCTGGTCCTTCAATGATGTGTTGCCGTACTTCCAAAAGCTTGAGAAAAATATCGTTCCTGACTCTCACCCTATGTACGCTGGTCGCAATGGCCCCGTCACGATATCATATCCCAGCTATCGCACCAGCGTGGCTCGCGCGTTTGTGAAAGCAAACATGGAATTAGGCCTGCCCTACGTTGACTATAACGGACCCAGCCAGATCGGAACATCCTTTATTCAAAGCACCACGAAGAATGGCCAGCGTGTATCCTCCAACAACGCCTATCTTTACCCGATACGAAACCGAACCAATTTGCATATTATTCGAAACGCTCACGTCACAAAGATTCTGCTCAATCGTGATACGAAGAGGGCCACAGGTGTTCAGTTCTATGCGAACCATCGCTATCAAAAGGTTCGTGCTCGTCGTGAAGTGATTGTTTCCGCTGGGGCTATAGGTTCGCCACACCTGCTCATGCTGTCCGGTATCGGTCCGGCCAAGCATCTACGCCTGAAAGGTATACAGCCCTTGGCAAATCTTGCCGTCGGGTTTAACTTTCAAGATCATGTGGCGGGTGGAGCATTAACGTTTCTCATCAATCACACGGAAACGCTCACTTCCAAACGCATGTTCACATTGGAAAGTTTTATGGAATACGAACACCAACACACAGGTATGATGGCGTCGACTGGAGCGTGTGAGGCGATCAGTTTTCACGACACAACTCAACCACCCAATCGCGCCAACGAAGCTGGTTGGCCCGATCTGGAACTGCTATTAATCGGAGGCACACACGCAGCCGATCGTATTTACGAATCCAACTTTAACTACAAACCGGAAACTTTTAACGCCCTGTTCGGTGATATTGAGCGACGCGGACTGGAGGGATACACAGTATTCCCGATGATTTTACGACCTCGCAGCAAGGGTCGAATACGTTTGGCCAGTGCTGATCCCTTTGAGCATCCGATTATTCAACCTAACTACCTCGGAGATCCGTATGACTTGGAGGTTTCTGTGCGTGGGATCCGTAAGGCGATTGAGCTCACGAAAACTAACACGCTCAAAAGTTTCGATGCTCGGTTGCTCGACATTCCGATACCGGGGTGTGAGCAGCACAGATTTGACACCGACGATTACTGGAAGTGCTTTACGCGACACGTGACGTACACGATCTACCACCACGTGGGTACGTGTAAGATGGGCCCGGCAAGTGATAGGCTGGCGGTGGTAGATCCCCGTCTGCGCGTGCACGGTGTGAAGGGATTACGGGTGATCGATGCTAGCGTTATGCCGGATATTCCGGCGGCTCATACCAACGGGCCAACAATCATGATTGCTGAAAAGGGTGCCGATATGATCAAGGAAGATTGGAACTTGTAAGGAATTGTTGCAATAAAAATTGTGTTACTATCCTAGCCTGTGCAGAATTATACATTGTCTTTCGCGGTTTACAACCAACCGGTGAGCCACATAGCATTTTGAAAAGATTATATGCTGCGTCTAAGTAAAATACCCAATGCCTAATACCGGTGCAATTGAAGCAGTTAGTTCATCGATTACGATCATAAAATACACTTAACCCATATCACAATTAAATCGGAAAGCAGCAGATATTTGGGATACTAACCAACCAATTGTTTGTTGTTTATTGATTAGTTTTCTTTAATTCAAGTGGTCACGTATTTTGAAAACATTTTTAGATATGTGTATCTCTATCTTCTCTATATGCATACATAAAAAACTCGTGCCACGGCGTTTGTTGCCAGCAACCTCCAAAACGGCTAGATCATTTTCAACGAAACTTTGCATACACCTTATGGTGGCATGAGAATAGGTTTTATGGCTTACAGCAGATGTTACACATAACTTAATTTAATTTACCGATACGATACTGTGGGAAATGGGAATCAAAAGTAACAAAGAAAAGATGGTATATTTAGTTATTTAGGAATAACTAAATTTTCCAGGCCAGCTAGGAACATATGTAATGAAATAAATATACATTGCGCTAACATATTTATAAATTAAATTGAAATTACTCCACAAAATACTTAACAGCATTACGTAATAATGCACATCAACTGCATTGAATTTGGTTGTAGAACGGTTCCAATCAAAAATATGTCAAGCAACGGAAATTGTTCCACAAGAACCTTCCAGCTAAAATATAGAATATGCCAATAGAATGTGAACACAGGAAATATGTTTATAAACCATACCATCTATCGGCTGAATGTGCAGTAAATTAGGTAAAAATAATTGAAGCTCTTTGATCAGAGTTTCCTTGAAAATTGCTCAAACAAAGTTATCATATTTGCTGCAAATTTTGTTTGATTTCTTTGATTTTAAGTTTGATTTTCTTATCGATTCATGATTATGACCATTGCACCTTCGGTCACCTAACACCTAACTGTGTTGAATACAGTAAGATTATGTGTGTAAATAAAATTTTCGTAAATTATACTTTTTTATCAATGGACGATAGGGTCGAGATCATTTTGTATTAATATCTTTGGTTTATCATGAAGATAGAAAGCAAATTTTGTGCGCCAGTATTTTGTGAAAATTCTGTATTTTTTAAGTGTAAAATGGATACATGACCAATTTTGTGGGTTCCGTTTTCGTGCCCTCCTCGAGACCACGGGGCCCTGCGTGGCCGTTTAGTTTGCGTAGTGCTGTATCCGCCCTTTAATCCAGATAAAATTGAAATATTATAACAGATTTTATTAACTTTTGTCTACACAAAGGTTTAACATTCGGGATAAAAGACAGTAACGTTACCGGACTGTAGCATGAGTAATCTGGAGAGATGAGATTATTTGTTAATTTGTACTTGTTAAATGATTGGTCAGCAAGGCGATCTTATCACTGCCCTAAAAAGATTATCTTAGAGGGCAATAAATAAGAATGAGAATATTTGGAAACTATACAGCAGTGATCTCCAACCTTTTTATGATTACGAACCACTTGTGTTTGAAAATACATTTTCCATGGCCTACATATATTAAGCGCATGTGTTTAGACTAAATTCAAAGCTTTTTGTTCAAAAATATAGTTTATATTACGCTAGACATGTTGAAAATTTCATTTTGATTGTGAGAAAAAGTTGAACGATATGTGTTTTAATAAGCTTTTCATTTTAAAACATCAAATCTATCGGGGACCAGGTCTGTTCCCGCGACAGAACACAAATGGTGCGCGGACAACAGGTTGGAGACCACTGCTATACATTGACATACAATCATAACTATTAATTGTACCACCGTTTGTTAGGCCTTCTTTATAACTGTAGCACACGTATTTATATTTTTGATGATTTTGTAAAAAATTGTCTTCCTTATTATTCAGTACTTTGCAACTGCCTTGATATCACCTAATCTACCGATCAGCTGATCAACCCTGATGCTGCAGGAACCCGCCTATACAAACTTTTTACTGGTGGGGTGAACGATATATATTTCCCTGTATGACATGAAAGAGATTTAGAGATTTAGTTTGTAAGCAACTTCATAATTCCAAATTATTTTACATTGCTGGTTGCAACCTGATGCTGAGCTATCCTTATCCGGGCTGTACATTGCACACAAGCAAAGTGTCCGGTAGTCTTGGAATGCATCGGCAAACGCAATAATCTTAAAGTTTTGAAGCATCGTGATGCCAACTTGGTATACCTTTAAGGACGAACCAGAAAAGGGCCTCACTTTTTTTTTAAAGTGAATTTGGTACTTTGTATCTTATATCATTTTATTCATAGCTTCCTCCATGCACATTAAAAATTACTTTTTTACCAAATTTTGTCACAATATATTTCATTCACAACACCAACCTTGAATGACGCATCACCACGCATTGTATTAGTGAGATTTCAGAGAACGACTAGCCTGGACGATCACGGTATCGACGACCATGCGGTGTGCTATAGTAATTAGCGCTGTTTAGTCTCTCCATATCAAGGTTTCAACATTTTTGCATGGGTTCGATGTATTTAATTTGTAGCCAACCATATCATTCAAAGACGCATCATGGCAAAGAAATGCTGCGTTTTCATGTAGAAAGTTACGGTTCGTCAATTGACGGTAAACATTTAATGATTGATGAAAAAGCCGGGGGTTAAAGCCTAGAATGGACCGCCTAACCGCAGCATTTCTGCATTTTAAACCGTAGCACCACTTGCACTCAAGGATTTCGGTCGGGTGTACTATTCCTACTGCCAACTGGTGGGAGAATATAAGCAAGCAACAAACTTATGATAGCACAGGTGAATAAGTTGGTTTTCTCGACAATTTACCGCCCGATTTGTAGGTTCCATTTTGTACTTCATTAGTCAGGCACACTACTATATATAATTGGTGTATACAAGAGGAAGATTCATACTTTTCCTAGCCATACCTAGCATGGGATTCACGAAAAAAGATTTACCTATTCCTGTTCTATTTTTTATGCTCCATCTTTCTAACGCATTCAAAAACGCGTATTTCACAACTAATTTCTATCATTGATCCATATTTTGGAATCTCGCTATTACATCCTTCTTAATTTCATCGGACCGCATGTGGATTGGATCCTCTTAAAGCGAAATGAATATCTCGAGCAGCGATCTAGCTCATAGTAATATTAGCAGAATATATGCTTTCAGCCTAGATAGAAGCGTCGGCGAGTTGTAATCCACTTGGATAATCTAGATGCACAAATAAAACCGGGATGGATTGCACTGTAAATGTGAATTGCCTCGAAACGTAAGAACACCTTCCATAAGATACATACTTCATTATTTCTAAATATTCTAAATATGCGAATCTTATTTTATTTATGCTCGAAAAACGAAATTGTCTGCAACAACTAAAATCATTTCAAATCATCACATACCGTATCGTTGAGCGTATGACTTACGGGCAGCCGAAATCTAATCGATCAATCTGTCGGCACACTTGTATCACACCATTAAAAACAATCTAGACTAATCGTAAAAGAAATTTGAAATAAATGAATTGTCCAAATAATGTGCGTTCTCGATTCCTTTCTACCTTTTTGTTGTACCTCAACAGGTACAAGTACCTCGCGCAAGCTATGTCGTTATGCAAACCGAAAACTTATAAACTATTATTATAAAATAAACCATCAAGATCAATGTTAACTGTGCACATTGTTTCTATCGTCCCGCTTGAACTTTGTTTTCATCGTATTGTGTAAACATAAGTTGAAAATATTGTTTCAATTGGAAAACAAAACGAGCCTACCCGACTATTACTTGTACAGTGTACCACAAATACCATCGTTTAACAATTGTGAGCAAGACCGGTATGGTAATGGATCGTAGGTTGACTACACTGCAGAGTGGGGCTTACAGAGCTTACATTATTTCAAGGTCTGCTACAACTACTCCCACTGCAGTCAATGCCGGTAGTAATCGGCCCAGAGCGAACAGATTGCAAGTATTGGACGCACTATGCCCGGTCAATCTAGGAACGCTTTATTGTAATCAAAACGATGCGTCCACTAATGAAGCGTCGCAATCGTTGTTTCATACAATACATAACGAATAGTTCGTTCTAATTTTAATTATATTGGTGTGAGGTGGCCTGCAATTAGGCAAACAGCGTATCTGATACATAATTTCAATATCGTACCTAGAATATAATAACATATAACACAGGACTACATTGAGCTCGAAAAAATCGCAGCCAGTACTTCCTTTCCCTGTCCTTTATTTATATTTAAACAATTCGGTATAATGTTCATGATTATAGTATACGTTTACAAAGTTTCCACTACATTAAATTTTTACACGGTTTTTACGTTATCAAAGGAAAATGATAATATTCCTCGAAGATTTACGAACATTACATTTCTCTCAGACTACCATAGACATAAAGATTTCATCCACAAAACAAACTTTGTATCAAAAACAACCACACTCTTGAAAACCTTGGCTGTACTTTCCTGTCGCCGTAAGTTCACCTTTGATGAGCGTACCACAACTGTTTTGCTCATCTCAAGATATCCTTGGATGATTGAACCCGGTGCCAATCTCATCACATTTAGTTCTTTTAGCTTTTTTCCATCATGTAAGCCTCCGTCAGAGGACAATTCGCGTACAAATTGTTACCACAAGTTAAAGGAAGTGTTTTTTTTTTTTGCTCTTCTTCAAGGAAATCCTCCATTTCTCCCTGATTATGACTGATGCGGTGAAGTTCAGTGCAAGGCCATGGGGTCGCAGTAATTACACAACATTGACCTGCCCACATGCCTGGCTGATCCGGACAATTCTTCTCAGCGTGACCTTTTGATACGCTCAGCCCTCCTTTCCCACCAACAATTTCATCTGATTGACGACGTGAAAGAAGTCAATTTTACGCCCATTTTAATGGCCCTTGAATGTGGTCCAGAGTACGTGAAGAAGCGCTCTATACGAATCTATCTTTATTACACTATCACGCAGTAATAAGAGATGATGAACACTCCATGTCATATTCATATCTACTTATCGACCCTCTGCTCGGATTTACCGGATCCCTTCCTTTGTTCACTGAGTTTAATTTATGAGGATGCTTAAAAATGTCGACTGATAGCAAAGTATCGCATGCAGCGGGTGGAATGGGATTCAGTTACTTCCTTAAAAGCATCCTGAGCAGGTTTCAACCAACGACGAAAATGCCGTTCACATCCGTATTTCAACCAATTCAAGGCAGTAAGATACACGTTCTTTATTAAACCAGTATCACACATGCAGCCGTGCACACATGTTTGTTCAACGAATCATAGGATTTTATGACTAACCTGAACAAACTATATACAGTCGGTTCCCGATATACGCGGTGTTTGCGTTCCTGAGCAACTCCAATTTCCGTGTATGTCAAATATCACTTTTTTCAGCCAAAATACGTATAATTAAACGGTTTTTTTTTTAATTTAAAATAGCGCTCTCACACACTCTACCATTCATTTAATACGATTCGTGCAGAACTATCTTCCATTTCTGGTTTTAAAGCGATTTAAAAATGTTTGCATAAGCGTAATTTTTCTGCATTTGACGATGCGTGAAACAAATTGTACTTATTTCACATATGATCTGTCAAATTTGGAAAATCACGTATCTCTGAATCTAAATTGTTGGTTTTGAGTTCCATTGAGTTTTAGTCAAATTTAGCAGAAAAATCAAGTACCGCTAATAGAAGAATACTATGCTTTGAACCCAAAACAGACATAATGGAACACAGTGCATTGAAAGACTGTACCACGGAACCGACCCAGTTTCTTTAGCACGCACAGCATTTGGAAACATCGAATAATCAGCCAGACATGGATTAAACCTGTACATTCATTTCGATGCAAAGCTACAAAAAATTAATGGTAAATAGCGATACATTTTAACCAAGTTCAGCACACAGTAGGTAGTGCGTAATTAATTTAAACACGAAATCGAATGTACTGTCGCAGTAAAGCCAAGATGGTATCGTATGTACATCAAATGAGAAGGTCATCGTATTAATTTGCTATAACCTGAGCCCAAGGTACTCGGAGAAAAGCGGAGTGCAGAAAAAACGAAAAACAAAAAAATGAAGAGAAAGGAAAAACCTATCCCAATTTTGGTTGTCCCAAAACCTCTCCACATTTCGTGTGAAGCAAATTTTGAAACAGTTATAATCTCCATTGTAGTTCCCATTCTAGGTCGTCACGTCACTGAAACATACTGATCAGCCGTTAACTCACGGAACTAGTTTCATATCATTGCTCACGAGAATTCCTTTAACTAAGATGCTGAAAATATCGCCACTACCGCCACCAAGAACTTCTTTTTTGTTCTTTATTTGGTTATTTGCATAAAGCTTACTATCTCCACGAGGGCCCTACACCTTTTCTGGTGACCAGTTTGTAGGCCGGTTTTACGTGCATGCATTGTAAAGCTAACAGGTTTTCAGGGCAACCTAAGAGGGTGAACGACATATCAGAAACATGCCGAAATAAGCTTCGATAGATCCATCCAAAGAATTTAGGCCCTTTTTGAAATTAATGGTCAAACACACACAAACACGTTCCGGCACGTGGAGTTCTAAACATTTCATTCTGGCTTATTCATAGTATCTTCACAAGCTTTTACATCTGCGTCAGCATTTTGGTTCAATATTTGCCAGCAGATATCAGATCCCTCATTGGCAGACATTAGCCATCGAGAGCGTATCACCAAGCATTAGTGAGAGTTCAGAACGCGACCAGTCCGGACGTGCACGGTCCTAGTGACCACGCGGTGTGATATTATAATTAGTGTCGGTTAGACCATCCACGTGAAGGCTTCATAATTTTGGCGCCGAATAGGTCAATTTCATTTGTAACTATCCATATGATTCAAAGCTTCATTGGAATGCTGCGTGGACTAACGTTTTGGTGCGTGATAGTGTTGTTCATCTGTAGGTGGCAAACATCTATGGCTCAGTTACCTGGAGTACAAAGTATCATACAATTCTACCGGGACGGCGATGAACGTTTGAAGTATGAAAAGCCCGATCAGCGACCCTTGCTGCCCGAGTACGATTTCATCATTGTTGGTGGTGGATCTGCCGGCTGTGTTTTGGCAAACCGACTCACAGAAATATCCCATTGGTCGGTGCTGCTGATCGAAGCTGGACCGCGCGAGAACCTTTTGATGGATATACCAATGTTTGCACATTACCTACAGACATACAGCACCGTAAATTGGGACTATCGTACGAAGCCAAGCGATCAGTGCTGTTTGGCGTTTAAGAACAATCAATGCCGCCTTCCTCGGGGCAAAGTGATGGGCGGCTCAAGCGTTCTTAACTACATGATCTACACCCGCGGTAATCGCCGAGACTATGATGCGTGGGCAGCAAAAGGAAATGCTGGCTGGTCCTTCAATGATGTGTTGCCGTACTTCCAAAAGCTTGAGAAAAATATCGTTCCTGACTCTCACCCTATGTACGCTGGTCGCAATGGCCCCGTCACGATATCATATCCCAGCTATCGCACCAGCGTGGCTCGCGCGTTTGTGAAAGCAAACATGGAATTAGGCCTGCCCTACGTTGACTATAACGGACCCAGCCAGATCGGAACATCCTTTATTCAAAGCACCACGAAGAATGGCCAGCGTGTATCCTCCAACAACGCCTATCTTTACCCGATACGAAACCGAACCAATTTGCATATTATTCGAAACGCTTACGTCACAAAGATTCTGCTCAATCGTGATACGAAGAGGGCCACAGGTGTTCAGTTCTATGCGAACCATCGCTATCAAAAGGTTCGTGCTCGTCGTGAAGTGATTGTTTCCGCTGGGGCTATAAGTTCGCCACACCTGCTCATGCTGTCCGGTATCGGCCCGGCCAAGCATCTACGCCTGAAAGGTATACAGCCCTTGGCAAATCTTGCCGTCGGATTCAACTTTCAAGATCATGTGGCCGGTGGAGCATTAACGTTTCTCATCAATCACACGGAAACGCTCTCTTCCAAACGTATTTTTACGCTGGAAAAATTCATGGAATACGAACACCAACACACAGGTATGATGGCGTCAACTGGAGCGTGTGAGGCGATCAGTTTTCACGACACAACTCAACCACCCAATCGCGCGAACGAAGCTGGTTGGCCCGATCTGGAACTGCTATTGATCGGAGGGACGCAAGCGGCCGATCGTATTTACGAATCCAACTTTAACTACAAACCGGAAACTTTTAACGCCCTGTTCGGTGATATTGAGCGACGCGGACTGGAGGGATACACAGTATTCCCGATGATTTTACGACCCCGCAGCAAGGGTCGAATACGTTTGGCCAGTGCTGATCCTTTTGAGCATCCGATTATTCAACCTAACTACCTCGCAGATCCGTATGACTTGGAGGTTTCGGTGCGTGGGATCCGTAAGGCGATTGAGCTAACGAAAACTAACACGCTCAAAAGTTTCGATGCCCGGTTGCTCGACATTCCGATACCGGGGTGTGAGCAGCACAGATTTGACACCGACGATTACTGGAAGTGCTTTACGCGACACGTGACGTACACGATCTACCACCACGTGGGTACGTGTAAGATGGGCCCGGCAAGTGATAGGCTGGCGGTGGTAGATCCCCGTCTGCGCGTGCACGGTGTGAAGGGATTACGGGTGATCGATGCTAGCGTTATGCCGGATATTCCGGCAGCTCATACCAACGGACCAACGATCATGATTGCTGAAAAGGGCGCCGATATGATAAAAGAAGACTGGAGTGTAAGAATAACCTAGTGAATGGTTAAGAATTATTGTTTGATATGTCAGCAGTTAATTTATCACAATATAAGTCATGCTTCAAACCAAATTCATCCATTTTATTGTTATGAACAGTTATTTAAGATATCACATTAACTGATCGTAATTCCAATTTTTTGAAATATCTTAGTTACAATACTGTTTCACTCTATTGACGTCAATTATGTACGACATCATTACCGCTTTAGTGTGTTGTTATTTTTAACCAAAACAGGAAACCCAACAAATTGAGCCCTACAGCTTGTCAATCATGCATCGTATTCTGTTTCAACTTGGCAATCGATGAATCACACAAGCACGAGCATTTAATTAATGATATGATCCACACAACCTCACAGGGATGCTAATTTTATGCATATGATTGAGATCAAAACAAACGAATTTCATAATGTTTAGAAATTCTCTTGCTCAAACCTCGTAACACATTATATCTTCCATTCGAGCGAAATATTCTATGTATCGCAAAATAAGGCCCAAACGGGCATACAAGAATAACCTGAAGTGGAACAGTGGAACACGTCAGTGCAGGGTTTAACTTATGTTTACTCTTTTTTACCATTCCACCAATCGCTGCTGCTCTAGAATACACTTGACATGTCATCGTTCATTAAACAACCCTTGGCACACATAAAGCAGCAGTACGATAAAAACAAAGATATCCCTTACTTTCGAGGACAAAAGAACGCATGACAAAAAAGACACGAATGAAAAAATATTTTAAATGTTTTCTTTGCGCGATTAAACCAGAAAGAAGAGAAAGTATGGTCAAAGGCTAACTCATTTGACACTTCCAACTTCATTAATATATGGCAATGATTCACTAACACAGTACTAGTTATCATTTCAAATTTTCCGCGCCATCAGATTTCCAAGTTCTACCAATGAAAAGCTCTCCACTGTATGTTTACCACACAACATAGTTAAGCACTACAGCTACCCACCCTGCAAGGAAAGCTGGATCCACGCCAGTCAAGTTCAAGTTTACTGCAAGTGTTCAAGTGTGAGTAAGTCCGACAAAACCCCACTCTAGGGTAGCCGTTACCGGGTTGAAATGTGATGTGCGCCTTCCCCGACCTTATCCGATCGCGATTCAATGTAAAGCCAACAACAAAACACTAACTTTATGCACCATCACACTGTGCACGGTGTGTGAATGCAGTTTTTGACCGCAGCAGCACATGTACCCAAGGTTACCAGTCGGATGAACTATTCGTACATCTGACTGGCGGGAGTATACGAGCGGAAGCGAGCAACTTACGGTAGCGCAGGTGAATGAGTAGTTTCCCGGCTACCATTATCAGTGCGCGCCTTGTGCATTACTGCCCCTTTCACTCGATTCTTACGCGCAGTCTTAGTACCTCTCCTACTAGCTGTTTCATTGTTCTCTCAACACTTCACATCAAACATCTTCTCGCTCTCGCACCCTAGCAAAAGGTTTTGCCATCTCCCTTTCCATTCGCCCTACACATCTCACTCTTGCATTACTCACATTGGTGCAATGCATGCAGCGCACGTAGCCACAAAAGCTCGCTCGCACACTGTTCTAGGCGCATTCTTCTCGTCCGTAAAAAAGTTCATCTCAAAAATCTGAAAGAGATGGTCTAGAAGGGACTGTGTGTGAAGATGACAGGTGCAGGGTATTCTGGAAAATCCCTAAATAGATTCGAGTAGAACGGTAGGAAGTACAGGGAGCGTCCGAAAAACTTGTTAAATGACTAACTCCCCGGGACTCGTTTTGCACACAGCTACAGTTGCACGTATCGTGCTTCGTGTCTAGTAACGGAGACGGGGAAGTAGCTGCTTAAAACGCACGATATTGACGGCCGCGGGACTCAGTACGAGCGTAGTCGCGAAACGGCATGCGTTGGTAGCGTTGTGCAGAAATTCAGTGCCAAGTTGTTACAGACGAACCTTGGCATGGGACTTATGTATCGAGCCGGCGTGTTGATCTCTTAGTGAATCATTTCCCATTGATTACGTGTAACTGTGCGCAAGGAACGAAATAACGAGTGTGTGAGTTTTGTTATCCCGTGTGCTAGTGGTCCTGCTGCTGTTCCAACATGCAGTACCTACCACTTGCGGCCGGTATTCTGGGGATGGTGAGCTTTAGCAGACCCCAGGATAGTCTGCTGTCGATGCTCAGCTTCCTGCAGGATGGCGGCGAGCGTATGTCGCACGAGCTGCCAAGCCAACCGGTCGTTCGGCCAGAATATGATTTCATCATTGTCGGAGCCGGATCGGCCGGCAGTGTGCTGGCAAATCGGCTAAGTGAAGTGCCGGACTGGTCGGTGCTGCTGATCGAGGCAGGACCTGGTGAGAATTTGCTAATGGACATCCCGATGGCGGCACACTATCTGCAAAACTTCAACATCAACTGGGACTATCGAACGAAACCGAGCGACCAGTACTGTTTGGCGTTCAAGAACAATCAGTGTCGCTTTCCCCGTGGCAAGGTGATGGGTGGCTCGAGCGTACTAAACTACATGATCTATACGCGGGGCAATCGGCGCGATTTTGATCACTGGGCCGACCTGGGCAATCCGGGCTGGTCGTACAAGGAGGTGTTGCCGTACTTCAAGAAGCTCGAGCACAGCGTCGTACCAGACGCGAACCCGGCGTACGCGGGCAAGGATGGTCCGCTTACCATTTCCTATCCACGGTTCCGCTCGGACACGGCAAAAGCGTTTGTGCAGGGCGCAATAGAGGACGGTGCCCCATACGTCGACTACAACGGGCCGACCCAGATCGGTGTCTCGTACATCCAGAGCACTACGAAGGATGGCAAACGGGACAGTACGAACGTGGCGTATCTGTACGATATGCGCAACCGCTCGAATCTGCACGTGAAGAAAAACAGCCAGGTGACGAGAATCCTGTTCGACCGCAGTGCCAACCAGGCGAATGGTGTCCGATTCTTTCACGCCGGCCGTTTCCACACGGTTCGCGCGCGTCGAGAGGTGATCGTTTCTTCTGGCGCTATCGGTTCGCCCCATCTGCTGATGCTTTCCGGCATTGGACCAGCCGACCATTTGCGCGCAAACGGCATCAAACCGATCGCTGATCTACCGGTGGGGCACAACTTCCAGGATCATACCGCGGCCGGTGGTCTCACGTTTCTGGTGAACAATACCCAAACGCTCACCTACAAGAACGTGTTCCGGCTGGACAACTTCATGAAGTATCAGTACGACAAGCGTGGACCATTCACGTCTACTGGCGGGTGCGAAGCCATCGCATTCTACGACTCTGAGCGTCCGGGCGATCCAGACGGATGGCCCGATTATGAACTGCTGCACATCGGTGGTACGATCGGGGCCGATCCCACCTACGAGGTGAACTTCAACTACAAGCACAAAACGTTCCAAACCCTGTTTGGCGAGATTCAGCGCCGGAACTACGATGGGTTTACGGTTTTCCCATTGATCATGAGACCGCGCAGCAAGGGACGCATCTCGCTGAACGGTTCCAGCCCGTTCCAGTATCCGATCATCGAGCCGAACTACTTTGACGATCCGTACGATTTGGACATTTCGGTGCGTGCCATCCGGAAGGCGATCGAGCTGAGCCGGACTGGCGCGATGCAGCGGTACAATGCCCGCCTGCTAGATATTCCGATGCCGGGCTGCGAACATTATCGCTTCGATTCGGACGACTACTGGAAATGTTTTTCGCGCCACGCCACCTTCACGATCTACCACCACGTGGGTACGTGCAAAATGGGCCCGAGAAAGGATCCTACCGCGGTGGTGGATGCGAGACTGCGCGTACACGGTGTGAAGGGTTTGCGAGTGATCGACGCAAGCATCATGCCGGATGTACCGGCGGGCCATACGAATGCGCCCACTATCATGATCGGCGAAAAGGGTGCCGACATGATCAAGCAGGATTGGAACGAGCTTACGTAGACTGATCATAGGAGAATGTTAGCGTTTTTTTTACTTGGGAGACTTTAACCCTTAGTCAGATAGAGTGTTTATGCACGGCGGTGGCATGCAATTTATTAATTCCTATACGAGATCTCCCACAAGAGAAAACATGTACTATTTATACTATTTATAAAACCTGTAATATTGAGTTGCTAGTGATAATTGTAAATCAAACATGTTGTGTACTTAGATTTCGCTGAAATCCAATGAATATAATAAAATTGTGTATCTATTTTATTTAATTACGCAACATAGCTCTTTTTTACTTACAAATGAAGAACTAGCAAGTGAGTAGTGGTAATTATTGATAGCCTTAAGGCCAAATTCGGAGAGGAAATACATAACCTTTCGCATACATGCATTTCCGATCTAATTGTACGTGATTGTTTGCCGACGTACAATCAAGTAAGCGAGAGAACGCTAAGGTTTTTATTCGAGCAGATGCTACCATCACTTGGCAAATTATACTCTATTCAATTAAATTTCTCACTCCTCTCCGTCCCATCAGCAACTGCAGTGCAGTGTAAATTAAACGAATGCCTAACCACCTCGATTACGTGTTCGATCGGACGTACGCGATGAGCGATATCAATTTAATCTGATGTAACAAATCGTACAGCGTATACAAGCCTGCTGGTAGAGAATGATGGGGAGACAGAATGATATGAAATTTGTTTTGAACAAGCTTACACGCCACGCGGATTTTTTTCTAATTGTATTGGTAAACAAACTATTCACATTCAGTTAACAACATAAAGCAAAAAGCTGATTGAAATATACCTTTAAAATAATTTTAATCTAATTAAACAACCCACCCTACAGCAACACTGTCAACAGTCAATGAACTGTAATGGTCCTTGAATTGTGCACTTGATTTGTGATGGAAGCAGAACCACAAAAGCCAAGGTAATACGGTCATCGTGTGTGGAAGGGCTACATTGCCAAGGCCATGGGATGTCCCTTTTGTGGTAGGACGCTCTCACCCAACGGCTGTTGCATTGCCAAGGACGCAATGAAAGAACATGCAGTACACTTTAAGTTGGTCAAAACTTGCTTATCTAAGACGAAACGTGTAAAAAGGAATCAAAGCAGAGCAGAGACGAACAGTTTTAACGATGCGAAAACCTGTTATGCCACTAAACTGCCTCTCATCATTGCTGGTTGGTATTGAACCACGAAAACAGTCACTGACATCTGGAGCGGAAGCTGTAACGTTGGTTTACATGATATCTAGGAAACAAAACGAGCGCAAAAAAGTGAAAGGATTCGGCCCAACAAAGCAATCAGAAGTGAGTATTTGTTGAAATATCCTTTTATACATGTATATGTACCTATTTGCATCAAAGAATACATGAACTTGTTTTTAATAAGTCAATAAACAATGAACGTAAATTTCAATTAAAAAATAACTACGCATAGGAAAATACTCCACAAAATTAAAAATATGTAAACTCTTCGAACAAACAATGAAAAATAAATAAATGAACCTTGTTAACTAAACTTTAAAAAGCGTAATATAAAGACATGCTAATTAGCAGCACAACGTTTCTCTTTCATTTGGCATTGAATGTTATCCGTCCATCTTCCCGATACGGGTGACGTGCATCCTCTCCTCCTCACGGCGCACAATATACTGGAAAAGTACAGACTTTTGTGATCAGAATTTCAATTCAATCTACTGTGTTATGTATTTAATGACACCTTTATCCACTCTGCTGCGAACTGGAGACTTAATCGATCTGTTTGCTTTAATTGAAACGTAGTCTTGCAACCTCAATTGATGACGTTGGGAATGAAAAGTTGTTTTGAAAATAATCTTACGCTACGTTGAACTACAGCCACGTGCAATGGCCAACTAGAATTGTATTATTTTATTTTCAAATGATCAAGAAATTGATACTAAAACAAAAACAACGGAGCACAATGTTGTGCACAGCTGATTTAATTGCTGTAAAAGCGACGAACCCTATTTAAAATTGCATACTGTTAGGCGTATTGTATTGTAGGAAGGGACTCATTCGATGTTGACGTTATTTTGACTAATATCTCATCTAGCGTATTTAGCAACAAAACCATGTGAGGATGTATAATTCTGGATCCTGCTTCCTGCGCTCTTAATTTTCCCAATATCAAGATTCTTAATAAATGACCTCCTGCTGATCCACTAGATATAATATAATGTGAAGCTATTTGACGTTGAGACTAGTCCTTAGATCGTCGATTAGTTAGCGTCAAATTATATTTTCTAAACAAATGTATATTGACTTTGATTTTCTAGGTTAAGTTAAATCTGCTACTTCTGTACTTTAAAAAGTTATATAAGTATAGTTGATACAGTCCTGTGGTACAGTCGTCCACTCGAACGACTTAACAAGTAGCAAAGACTGAAATTCCCGCATAATGAGTCTCAAAATCCTAAATAACCATGGCATATGTTGCATAGTTTGTTAATCAAAATGGAGGAGAAGAAGTAGTTATTCAGGATGGGTTATCAATATTCCAAATGACTGCTTTTGACCTGTTTTGTAATATCGGAAAGCAATCAATTTATTTAACACCAAAACACAATATTGTGACGCAGTGTTGTGCACAAATGATATGCTTGCTGTAAAAGCGACGAACCCTATTTCAATCATCAGACTCATCATCAGACTCATTAAATGCATCATTGCATTGATCATTGATTGTTAAATGGGTGTTCCTCGATATTATGTTTTCTTTCATATCCGATATTTAGGAGTGCATGCATCGTAACATGTTCCCAAAATTCACTTTATTCTATAATGCTGAATCAATCAAGATCAAACTCTAACATAAAACGACGTTTCTTTGTCTACAACTATTTACCATAAACTTTACCTATTAGCTATTTATCAACAACTATTAAACCTATTGAAGCGCATCAGACCGCCTTTTTCACACCCCGCTTTCATCATCTATCTTCCAAACATTCAGCAGTTCCACACCAACAACAAACGATTATATCATCAACTTAACTGTCTTCATTATCATCAACTCAGCTGTATCAAACACCCTATCGAGTTTTTTTTTTTCAACCGATCGTCGTTGGTGTTTAAGTCTAAGGAAGTTGCAAACTGACGTTCACGATACTGGATACCACATGCGGTCTCCACGCCAGGCTGCGCCACGCTCCGATGATAAAAAATATAAAATGGAATTTTAAAATCATCGTTACCCTTGACCATCACGATATCGAACCACACGCTTATCACACTTCTAGCGCCTTTACAACCTTTTGCTCTGTTTCGTCGCGTTTTTCACCGATTCCGTTTTCAACCGTTGCTTCATCGTGCTCTCTACCAATCGGCGCAACATAATGCGTTAAACCCTTAATACTCGTCGCACCAGCATTAGATACCACCAGCACCACCACCGGTAGGGATGTTTTGCCCTAACCATTCGTTTTTTATCAAATCGGACAGCTTTTCGCCGATCATGTACGCCGTAGCGGTAGGGTGTCCACTGGTCGGATACGGTATGACTCCCACATCGGCCACCCGTAACCGCCGCACACCGTACACCTTCAAATTGGACGATACGACGGCGTCCGGATCACTCGGCGGTCCCATCTTGCACGTCGCTATCTGGTGGTGAATTGAGGTCGTCTGCGTACGAATGGCACAACGCCAGTAATCATCCGTACCGAACCGAAAGCTGGCACAGTTTGGCAACGGTACATCGTACAGTTTCGCACCGTAACGGCGGGCAGCCCGTGTGTCCATCAGCGGCAACGCCGACCGGATGCCCTGCAGAATCGTTTCCACGTCTTCCTGCTCCTTCAGCATGTTCGAGTAAAAGCGCGGCCAGTGCAGTGGGTTGCAGCTTTTCAGGCGCATGTACCCCTTCGACTTCGGGTGCAGCAGCACAATATTGACCGTCATTGCGTCTCGCTCGTTCGCTTCCAGCGGTTTATAGATGCTGTAAATGGTGTCCGTCAGCCGGAACCCGTTGCGGATGCCGCTGCCGTGATCGGCGGCCTGTGAACCGCCGGTGAGTATATACTCGATGTTAGGTAGCACGGTCGGAGTGGCCGCACTTTCAGGATTTGTGGTGTTACGAATGAAGGCCACCGCCTCGACACCGCCCGTTACCGTCATCGGACCCTGGCCTTGCAGAAACGACAGAAAGGCGTCCAGCGTAAGGACGTTGTCACCGTGCAGTGAAAGGTTCGTCGTGTTGGTCACGAACGCGAGCCCGGTAAAGTAGATGTGATCGTACAACGTCTGGCCGACGGGCAGGTCCTTTATCACGGGTATGCCTACCTCCTGCAGGTGCTCCTTCGGCCCAACACCGGACAGCATCAGCAGCTGCGGAGTCTGCAGAGCACCCGCGGTCATCAGAATTTCCTTATCCGCGTACACCGTGTACCGATTTCGGTCCTTAATAAATTCCACCCCGTACGCTTGCTGGGTAGTCGCGTCGATCAGCACCCGCGTGGCACGCGCATTGGTAAGTATGTGCAAATTTGGCCGATCGAGTATCGGCTCAAGGAAAGCGGTGTACGCCGTCAGCCGGCGGCCGTTGCGCACGTTTGACTGTATGTACGACACACCGATCTGCGACTCGCCGTTGTAATCCACACTTTCCAGACCTAGCTCACGCCACGCATTCACGAACAGCTTGGCCAGCCGGGTGCGATAGGGAAGGTACCGCACATCCAGATTGCCGTCCATGCCGTGATATCGGTTCACCTCGCGTAGGTACGATTTTTCCGACTTGACAAAGTACGGTAGAATCTCGTCAAACGACCAACCATCATTCCCGGCCGCTGACCATTGATCGTAGTCGTACTTGTTTCCGCGCACGTACATCATGTAATTGATCAGTGTCGAACCACCAAGACCTTTACCACGCGGATAGCTACAGCGCTGATCCTTCATCCCTACGGAGGTAACAATTGTAACGTTAGCAAACAGTTTCCTTTTCCACGATCATTGCCCAAATCTATTCCATCAGCATATCCTTACCCCAGCAAGAGTAGTTCTGCGGTTCCGCGAGGTATCCCCAGTTATAGCTGGTAGATTGCAGGTACGCCGAAAAAATAGGCACCTGGACGAACAAATTTTCCTGCTCACCGGCCTCTATGAGCAGCACATTCCAATCGCGAATCTCAGTTAGCCGATTCGCCAGCAAACAACCCGAAGGACTAGCACCGACGATGATAAAGTCATATTTCTTCAGCAAAGAAGCTTGCTTGATGCTGTTTTCCAGCAGCAATCGCACATTTGCCGGATCTTCCGCACCTAACCCACCAGTATCCGGGCACTGGCACACCGAGCACCGTACCGTAAGGTACAAGCACAAGAACACTAGAAACAACAAACGCCCATTGCCATCGTGCACTCGTAGTAAGTCCTGCAAAACACCCATCGTACACGCAATGTCACTAACGAGAGTCCACCTTCGAACGATCAGCTTCGCTCGAGATCCGATTTGAAACTAAGCTATCGATGTTAGATCGTGTCCTACTACTCCTCGTCAAATCCTTCGTGAGGGGCATGTTTTTCCTTCTGTCTCTTTCAGTGTAGCTGGTCATACAATACCTTCAAAGTGGATTTCAAAACAAAAAATAAAGCCCCTCTACTATCATACTAGTCTGCTTTCCGCACGAGCGATCTACCACCCTTCTTCAAACGATGCATATACCGGGGCGCCGTAGAGGAGGGATGATAAAACACACAACGGAGTAACAATATCAACGGCACCAAAGTGATCACTGCATTTGATAACTATAAAAATTCCGCACATCGGAGGGAGGTGCGGAGTTAAAGGTGCTTTTTGCTTTTGGTGCTTTTCCCGCAGCGCATAGTTCCGCTGTGAGTACTTCACGGTCACGCACACCATACCACGTCACGTCAGCCAAAAGAACCAGACTCTTAACCAACTTAGCTTACCAGACTACTACTTCAGTAATCCAGCGCATGGAATCGATAATCTCAAAATCGGCAATGATAGGTTGCCGCACGTGTACCTTTATGCATCGTGCGGATAGGACAAAGTTAGGGGAATTTAAGCAAAACGCGATTCGGATGTTGACCTCTAGCTTAAGGATTTTTTTTTTTTGTTAGGCTAAGATATCTCAAAGCCGGTCGCGTGGTACAGTCGTCAACTCGTACGACTTAACAACAAACCCGTCATGGGTTCAAGCCCCAAATAGACCGTGCCGCCATACGAAGGACTGACAATCCTCCATCGGATCCTCCAATCCGCTAACGATTGTTGAGCCAAAAAGAAGAAGAAGATATCTAAAGTTTTTTTTTACGGATGTTTGATCTATTCTTGAAAAAATAAAACGGTCAAAAGAACCGGTATCATGAAATAATTATGTAAAACATCTAACATTATATAACTAGTTCTAACCTTCCTAGCCCTTCTTGGGTTAATAAAAAAATACTACATCCAGTTTTGGCTCTGACCCCTTCAGATTTTTCTTTATTTATACAGCACAGCCCATCAAAAGGCTTGCCTATCAGTTAAGGATACATTAAGGAACAATTTCAGACCCAGCCTCCAACACGGAAGGAATTTAAATTCATTAGCATTGCATATGGATGAAGATCTGTTCCGTAGGAAGTGCTTGTCTGCCGTTAACATCGTTTTTGTCTTGTGTCACTCCCAGCACTATCATGCACCGGTTTTTTTGGTAACCAATCTGGTACCCAGGTCAGCTTTAGACGAGGGCCTTGGCATAGCACTGGCACACTGACACTAACTGTCAATGGTTGATTAGCAGCCGTTCGCTTTCGTATTTTACTCCACTTCTTCACACTATCTTCCAAAGTTCACCAGTCTCGTCGCCGGGGAAGGATTTAAGCTAACACTATCGTTTAACCGGCATCAATTTGAGGGTCAACATAGCTATGATGGCTGTTTCTTTTAGCTGTTTTGTTGCAAGTTCAAATGCACAACTTTTGTTTTATTTGTCTCTGCACGAATGGCAGGTGAATTGACCAATCGATCGACGATTGTCGTCTTCGAATACCATCAAACAGTGCACCAAAACAAATAAAATTCGCAGCGTTTTTTGCCGTTTTAGGTACAGCATAAAACAGGAGGCAAAGCATCATAGCGCATCGTAAAATGTTTACGTTGATTTAGGCTTATGCTAACGATTATAAGCTAAATGATTCAGCATCAACACATTTCGTCATATTTCGCTAATCGGCAGCTCACGTTAAGTGCTGAGCGAAATGGTTCCTTGGGCAAAAGATTTATTTGCCTTTTTCTGCGACGAGTCACAATCCAAAACATTCCTTTTTAAATAAGACTTTTTCCACGGCAACCTATAGTAGATGCTCTCAACCTAAGCTCTCAAGCACAATATAAAAGGAAAAAAATTATTTGTGGATGGTACGTACCCTTCACCGTAGCATTTTATCGCCATTGCGATCGGACGCTATTGACACTAATATTTGCGCCCGTAACACAGCTAATTGGTCGAATCGGCAGGGACGAACAGGAAGGTTATCGTACGAATGCTTTTAACTTTGTGCAATAAAAAAAAATGCCGCCGTCTCACTGAGCAGCGCTGTTTTCAATGGCGCTCAGCATTGCATAGTTCCGGGCTTGAATTAAGACGGCATCTAACATGACCTACCCTATTCGCCCACTCGTACCGTTATTGTGTCTGCGTTTTTGCCACACATGTTTAGTGTGACAGGCGAAAGGCAGATTGCAAGGATTGATATTTTGGCTTTTTTAACGGAAATCAAATTTGTGTTTCACAGATTTGTTAGTAAATAATATGGTTACACACATTCATGTACAATATCTCACTAAATTGATGGTAACGCTGCATTAACTTTTCATATAAATATAACTTGTACTTTGTGTAAACTTTAATTTGTTTGACCAGCCTTGTCCTTTTTGATACATTTATGTTGACAGTTTGAATTGATTTAATGATTCACTCAATTCAAAATAGGTGATTAAGCATGAATTTTGTCCTATTTTATTGAAAAAATGCAGGCAAGATAATGCAGTATGAAATGTTCAAAATGTTGACATAGAATTTCAAATGATATATTCCACTGCTCATCTTGTCTAGCTGATGATATTGATTGTTGATCGCGGACTGATGACCAATAAAAATATGGCCTGAACGAACGACTTCAGATAATTTACCATAAAATTCTTTTGGCTGTGATTTTCCCAACAATCACAGGTCTACAATTGACCATAACAGATTTTCCATTATTTACATGTAGCCTGAGAAGGTCATTGGCCCTTGTTGCTCAAGAAAATTGTGCATTTAGCAACTCTATAGAGCAAAACGTTAACGCGAAGATACAGCGTATCCAAGGTCCATAAGCGTATCCAGAAAACATAATTTTAAACCACACTACTGCCTATAGTTCTACGCCTGGCAGGTGATCTTCATTTCATCGCACCAAGACCCCGAAATGGTCTGTATAAATTGTTTCCAAGACGTCAATTAAATCCATCTCAGAATTCTACTTCATTTGCAAAAAGTGTTATGGTTAGGCGAAGGAAACAGGTTTCCACCTAACATCGTATCATTATCACATCTAATGCCTAGCCTACTGTTGTGGCATCTTGGTGAAAAGTATCGTAAATATCACCAACACTGGTGAATTATTTTAAATAGCAACATTTGCCGATCTTTCTTTTCGGTCAAGCCATAATCAATGAAGCAAACAAAATGAAACATTTCAAGCCTCTCGTCCACTGTCGGTTCAGAAAACCTGTTCAAAACGCACACCCGTCTCTAGAGGGTTCCCGAGTATATGTTTACAGACAAGAACCAAAACACCTTAGAATGATGGTGCTCCCGCAGTTCTGTTCTGTACCGGTTTAGCAGTTTACTTTCGACTGCGTCGACGTTCGTTTCGTGAGTTTGTCCCTGTTGAATTCGCAAAAGCATGCACTGGACCAGTACACCATTACTGCTCATCGCTGCCATTGCGAGCCTCGCACAATCCTTTTTATGGTGGCCACTCTACGTTAAAAAGCAGCAATGGCTGCACAGCGCACGTCCGCCAGCACCGTCGTCCCCACCGACGCCGCCAGTCAGTCTGCCAGGTAACCTCGTGCCGCCGCGAGCCGCAATGTCAAGCGTCGAATTATCGTGTCATTGAACTTTCTCGTTTAATTCATAGCTCAGGAGAGCTATACGACAGTGTATGATTTCATAGTTGTTGGTGGTGGTACTGCCGGTTCGGTCATCGCTAGCCGGCTTGCCGAATTACAACAGTGGCACATTTTGCTAATTGAAGCTGGTGGTGGCCCAAGCGATAAGGATCTAAGCTGGAATCTTCAGGCCCAGCGGCAGATGGGCTCTTGTCTGGGTAAGTGTGTGTGTGTTGGTGCGATGTTAGATTTAGCACTCAGCCAGATTACACCCATATTTGTACCAATTTCAAACAGGTGCTCCAGAGCAGCGGTGCGAAATACCGACCGGCAGGGGATTGGGTGGCAATACGCTAACCAATAATATGCTTTACGTCAGAGGCAGTGAAGCAGATTATGATGCGTGGGCAAAACAGACAAATGTGGACTGGTCGTATCGGAGTTTGCTTCCGTACTTCTTAAAACTTGAAAATTTTCGCAAAAATGCTTCCTCGACCTCACGGCAGCAACGTGGAAAAGGTGGACCTGTTCCGATAGCGGGACTACGCGAAAAATCACCTTTGGTACGTTCTTTCATTTCAGCCTGCAACCGACTCGGGCTACGTACGGCCGATTATAACGCGGAAAGGAACCAAACCGTTGGGTTCGTTCAACTAACACAATACCGCACCAAGCGCATCACTGCATCTGACGCATACATTCGGCCCGTGAAACAGTTGTTCAACAATCTTCACGTCATGTCATCGGCACGGGTCACAAAGGTGCTGATAAACGGTATGAACCGGCAAGCGGTAGGAGTCAAAGTGCTTGTGAATGGCAAACAACGAAAACTACGGGCTACCAAAGAGGTCATCCTTTCGGCGGGACCTATATTTACACCACATCTGTTGCTGTTGTCCGGAATTGGCCCCCGAGCGCAGCTGGACGCATTGCAAATTCCGGTACTTGCAGATCTTCCCGTAGGAGCGACAATGAACCTTCGATTAGTATCGTTTCCGCTGCATCTCGCAACCAATCGAACAGCGCCATACGCAGCGCAGAAAATGATAGAAGCAATAGCATTTTTAAGCACGACCAAACAGAACAATACTGATCCTACACACGAGATTCTGTTCCAGTACGAACCACGCGGTACACTGGAATATTTTTCACTCGGGCTAATTCACCTTCGACCAGCGTCGAGAGGATTCGTGCAGTTAAACGCCACAAACCCTTCACGTAATCCCGTGGTTTACACCAATTTTTTCAGCGCCCCAAACGATATGGAAGAAATTTTGAGCGGCATTACCGAATGTCTTAAGATTGTTCACAGCGAAGAGTTTACAAAGCTTGGCCTACAGTCCAGAAAGCTGAGCGTTCCCCCTTGTGATAAGCTTCGGTACGGCACGGACGAATATTGGCGCTGCGTCGTACGTCACGTAGGCCATGCAGCCGATCAACCGTACGGAACCTGTCCTATGGGAAGGCAAGATAATATACAAGCAGTGGTATCACCGGAGCTAAGAGTACACGGCATTGGGAATCTACGAATAGCCGATGCAAGTGTAATGCTTCCTGTTTCCAATGGCCATACCCAGGCGACAGTGTATATGATAGCTGAAAAAGCGTCAGATTTGATCAAAAGCTCTTGGGACTGGGGCAATGAACTAGAACGGCGCCGCTAGCTGTATAGTATGACGATTCAAATGCAACGACATTCGAAGGGTCGTTTACTCCTAAATGTATGCAATCTGCGTTTCATCCTGATCGGGCACTGGTATAGGACTGGTATAAATTGAACCTAAGATAAAGTAGAAATAGCTTTAACATCATATTGAGAGACTCAACGGATCTATAAACTAAACAACCACCCAACCTTTAATATCATTTTTAAATAAATCCGTTAGTTTTAAAATGAGAAACCAAACATTTTTCTTTTTATGATTAGTTTCTCAAAAACATTTAACCATCAGATTCTTTCAAAGATTAAATATTAAATATGTCCATACAAAACATGCACCAAGTCCGTGGTGCGTTTAACAACTACATCATTTAACAGAATGGCAACAATAAAATTGACAGTAAAAATAATTATTTTTGAAGGTAAATTTTGCCTACAGACCCTTGAACACAGAGATGTCTTGCCCTTCTTTGTTAAAACCAACATACGTGTCATGAACTTATGTCATGTTTTTGGTTTTCCTCATACAATTTCCGCAGTCAAATACGATCTGGTATGTGTTCCAATAATTGAAAATACATCACTTATTACACATTTAATTTATCCAAGCTCCATTAAAAAAATACAGACCTGCAAAGAGAAAAAACAAGAATGATTTGAGTAAATATTTTATGATAATTAATTTAGTATATTTAATATAAGCAAAAATATTCATTGAACATCACAGGCATAATAGTACTTTGAATAAACCCCTATAATTTGAATAAACTCCTTACTTTTAAAATTTTAAAAAGAAAAAAAATTAATTCAACCCTGACATAGCTATGCTATATTTAAACTATATTGGTAAATCTAACGAACAGAAAAATTCGTAAGAATTAATTGGGAATCATGAGCTTCACCATTATGAACTAATTACCACAATTCGAAACAACATATGGCGAACTCCCAAAACTCACTTTTAACGGGGCAGTTACATTTAAACGTTAAAATTCTGACGTTTCCTTATTGTTAGTTGAAGGTTTTTTTCCCAAAACAAAGAATAATTTCGAACTTCATTAAATGTTTTTCATCGCTTGGTACATCTCACTAAAATGATCATTACATAAGCAATGAGTACCAAACTGCCAGAATAACACATATAAACATTTTTAACGACCATAGGCTTCCGTTCGCGTAAGTTTAACTTGCCAGAATCTTCTCTATGTTTTCAATGTACACCAGCCAAACGTTTAAGATCAACTGAAGGTCGCAGCTTTAGAGCGTCTTGTACACGAATTATTCAGCATCAAGCAAAAGCGATATCCAAAGTGAAGTTATAGACAACAATTGGCAGAAGATAAAAGTTCGTTTCTGTATGGACTTAAGTCGCATACGCGGCCTATTTATTATTCTGTTTTAACAATTCTAAACAACACTTTTAAACAGATAGAAAGTACATTATTGCATCGTAAGATATAATAGAAGAGTAGAAATATTTTATTAATATCTTCCATTTACAACAAGTTACAATTGAAATATTCGTTCGTGTGCTTCTTTTGGCCTCAGTCTGGCTCACCATCCAAACTCCACATGACTGATTCACTGAGGCGAAACCTATACCACCACCTCCCAATTAAGCCATTTATTATACAAACAACAGTGACAGCGCCACACTCTCCCACCATCACCATCAATAACCGAGGCCCCAAACACATATGCCGATGGCTAAATCAACTCAGCCGATAAGCATGCTCCGTGCCAGTCTCATTGCATTGTCCCGGTATGTGTCTAACGTTCCAAACGAAACTGAAATCGAAATGTTTGCTCACGGGTTTTGCCAAAATGGTAAAACAAGAGAACTGTTTCAGGTCCCAGACACACGACCACTTCCGCCCTGGGAGCGTCTTCTTTTCCAAGTGAAGAATGTTGAACCAATAGGCTAGCGGCCAGTCGAAGCTATACATATAACGGTTATTATACTCGAAGGTTTTCGTTTTTTACGAACGTTGCTCACAATCGCAAGCAAAATAAATTCCTCCCTAGAATTGTACAACTCCTATTCTGATTGCAAAAGCACCAACCCCCAAACGAAAATAAAACAAACATCACAATTCTTGACAAGCTACAGCGTACCGCGTATAGTGAAGATTTTTCCGGAACCGGTTTTCAGCCAGACACTCCACCAGTGCTGGTCAAAAATCAATTGCGCCCGTACACTGCACGGCAGCCGCATCACTGTTGCACAAGGGAGTGCAGCCCGCCGTAGTACACGAATAACTTATGTAATTGCAATCGCTTTTCTTTTCACCCTGTCCGGGTGGTGGTGTACGAATGCGAAGAGAAAGAACATCCTTACGGACAACGAACTTTGCTCCACGGCAGGCACAACAACCTCCTTCGGCGGCCAGATATAGAACCATCGGTCATTGGCTCACAAAGCACGACAACCTGTAGCTGCACTCGCTTATGCTAAAGCTTCGCCGTACTTTCTTCCACCGTGCGTTCTGGCCGGGAGGACAAAGAAATTCCACTGTTAGTCGAGGGCAATAAGCGATTAACGTCCAGCGAGCTCGCACCTCAGCGTGTGGTGCTCCAGTCGATACAAATGATCAACCGTAACCGAACGAAGGAGACACCAGCCACTGAAGCGGGTGGAGAAAGTGCAACGGCAGGAGCAAATCTCGCATCTTTACGTGAGATTAATACGAAGCTCCAGTAGGATTCGTGGCGCCTGACAACTGCCAAAGCCGTCGAAACGGAAGATGTACAACAACAACAACAAAAAACACACACACAAAGTTAAAACTGAAATTTCAAAACATGTTATGTCCGAGCACGGCGCAAGGGTGAACAAACTTTTCTTCCGCGCGTTTATGAAGCTTCCTGCTAGTATGCAGGTTAATTAGTTGCTACATTCAACTTACAGTGCTTTTCGTTGTTTTGCAAGCCAAGGGTTACATTGAACAGGTCAGTTAATGACTTCTACTTCGTGCCAAAAACAGAACGGGAGAAAGTTTACCGTTGACACCGATTTGGAACACCAGCGTGGTGTGCGAGCTGAGAAGTAAAAACAAAGCCCGACAACTTCTGACTTGACTGACTTGGGGTTTGACTGACCTACTAGTAGGGGCGGTTATGTGCGCCAGTGCGCTAATTGTTTTCTTTGTTTTGCGACTCATACAACAGATAGCATTAAGCGCACAAAATAGCACAACTTCGGGAAAAAATGAGGTCCTGAGACGCAATATTCGGTCATGATTCATACCAATGGTAGAATAAAAATAAGTACTTCTTGAAAGTATTTAAAAGTCACATACATGAACTTATCGTTCTTTGACAAACAAGGGCTATTTTGCTTACACCGAAAACACATCCTTACACTTTATAAGCGTCATTAAAAGAAATCATTTTTTCTACCAAGACAACAACCTATCTCAATTTAGCTCAATCCTAACGGAATTCTTTGCACGAAAAAAACGCAGCAAAAAACGACTAGTTGCTAGACACGCCTCCACGCCGCCTCAAACAATCAAATGGCGTGTCAAGAGAAAAACATTTCACTCGCAAAAACATGTGTTCCTATCCCAATGTTCTGACCTGACACACCTCCAACACAACGCGAAAATTCGTTCTATTACATCTCCTCTTATCACATAGATTTTCAGCGCATAACAGTCGATCGATCATAGCCACGCATGCTGGTGAGGCGGTAGTGCAAAGGCCAACGACAACAACTGCGACACAGCAACTCATCATTCATCTTCGGGCACAAAAGCAACGACACGCATCCCACTCCCGACCGCAAAGCATGCGATCAACACACACGCACAGAGTCACGCCAGGTCTACCCCGGCCCAAAGTCATGGTCTTGGACGATCGTCCAACGGCTGCCAAGTTCATGGTTTTGTCCCGCTAAAGACGTACCAACGCTGATCAGTTGCGCTTGGGACACTGAGCAGAGTGGACACGGAGTTATCTGAGTGAAGTTTGTCGTTTGATCGCGAGCGTTATCCAGGATACGATCAGTGGGCTGCAATTCGAACAAAGGAGCATCATGAAGCATTTATGGATCGCGGTGATCCTAATCGCGACACATGGTGCACTGACCGCGAACGGATTTTTTCTACTGCTCAAAACGCTGGCCCATGCTGGACGCTACATTAACGAGCATTATCCAGACGGTAGGCAACAGATTCGACGGTCTCATTCCAATACCTCCACCCTAGCTTTGTCAGAGCGCGAGTGGTATCCAACAACTGTTAAAGCTAAGTTTGTACACTTTCAAACCGGACATCACTCCAACGATAGTCGCCAGCGGCTGGAACCAAACCGGAAGTGAAACCAAAGGCCACAATTTGTGACAGAAAAAAAGAGAAATTACTCCCGCCAAATGACAAGCGCAACGGTTTTCTCTTCTCGCAACGTCGTATCTTTTAGTGATTTAACCAACGTTGTGTGATCGTGCTTTTGACGAGAAGAGAAAAAAGAGTGTACTTTTAGTAATGATTATGTTTGTCCTTCTTGTTCTACTTCTTTTTTGCGGCTAGAGGGCATTAACTACCGCCAGTCGGTGCCGGAGTATGATTTCATAATTGTTGGTGCCGGCGCAGCCGGATGTGTGCTGGCCAACCGTCTGTCGGAAAACCCGCAGTGGAAGATCTTGCTGCTAGAGGCAGGACCGGGCGAGAACGACTTGCAGAACATTCCGCTGCTGACTACCTTTCTGCAAAACTCCCAATACAATTGGGCGGACATTGCCGAGGCACAAAACAACTCCTGCTATGGTAAGTACAACGAGCGACTTGCTTTCGTTTCACGCCAGTCCAACACGATGAGCATCAATTTCCGAACCTCGCCGACAGGCATGATCGATCAACGGTGCAGTCTGCCGCACGGCAAAGGTCTGGGAGGATCGACCCTTATCGACTACATGCTGTACGGGCGCGGTAATCCCGCCGATTACGACCGGTGGGCCGCACAGGGCAACCCGGGCTGGTCACATGCCGATCTCTTCCCGTACTTTCTCAAATCCGAACGAGCGGAGCTGCGAGGTTTGGAAAATTCCTCCTACCACGGTAAGAGCGGTGAGCTGCACGTCGAGTTTCCAACGTTCCGCACCAATCTGGCGCGCACCTTCGTGAACGGGGCCCGAGAAGCCGGCCACCGCAAGCTCGACTACAACGGCAAATCGCAGCTCGGCGTCTCGTACGTCCAGACGACGGGGCTGCGCGGCATGCGCCAAACCGCGTACCGTGCGTTCGTTGAACCGGTGCTCTACAAACGGCCCAACCTGCACGTCCAGCCCTACAGCCAGGTGCTGAAGGTACTGATCAACCCCGACACACAGACGGCCTACGGTGTGACGTACACGCGACACTTCCGCAACTACGAAGTGCGCGCACGCAAGGAGGTGATCGTAACGGCGGGAAACATCAATACCGCCCAGCTGCTGCTGCTGTCCGGCATCGGACCGAGGGAGCATCTGCAAAACTTTAACCTGCCGCTCGTGAGCAATCTCCCGGTGGGTCAATCGTTCGTCGACAGTCCCGTTTTCAACGGGTTGACGTTCGTGCTGAACGAAACCGGGCAAGCGCTGCTGACGGACAGCCGCTTCCAGCTGCGTTCGCTCGGTGATTACTTCCGGGGCGAGGGCCCCCTGACCGTCCCTGGCGGTGTGGAGGCCATCAGTTTCGTGCGCACCGAGAACGCTACCACCGAACCGGGCGTGCCGAATATCGCGATCGTTTTCTCCACCGGTTCGCTCGTCTCCGACGGCGGGCTGGGTTTGCGCAAGGGCAAACGCATCAAGACGGCCATCTACAACAAGGTGTACCGCCCGCTGGAAACGCTACGCAACGATCAGTGGACGGCCAGCGTGGTGCTGTTGCATCCGGAATCGCGCGGACACCTGAAGCTGCGCAGCATCAATCCGTACAGTGCGCTCAAGATCTATCCCGGCTACTTCGGCACGGATCGGGACGTGGAATCGATGCTGGAAGGCATCAAGGAGGCGGTACGCATCTCGAAGTCACCCGCCATGCGGCGGTACGATGCGCGCGTCCTGGGCATCCCGCTGCCGAACTGTGAGCAATGGGACCAGCGGGAGGACGACTACTGGCGCTGCGCGATACGGACGCTGTCCAGCACGGCCTACCAGCAGCTGGGCAGCTGCCGCATGGGACCGGCCGGCGATCCGCTGGCGGTCGTAGCGCCCGATCTTCGCGTGCACGGCGTGCAGGGTTTGCGCGTGGCGGATGTGAGCGTGGTGCCGACCACTATTTCGGCGCAGTCGGCCGCAATCGACTACATGATTGGCGAACGGGCCGCAGACATCATTAAGGACCAGTGGGAGCAAGGGTCCAGTGCGCCCACCTCGTCAAGCGACCGCTAGTGATACATTAGGATAAGACACTGCTCAATAAATGCCGCTATTTATTTTTAAACAATTTGTTTGCGCTTTTGTTTGCCTTCTCCGATTGTCAGACTATCGCGCGATCCACTAATGAAAGTGAAACGTTGCGAGTTTTGTTTGTGCTGCCAGCTTGCACTGCTGGCAAACGATTCGTTGGATGGATGTTTAAATTTGCTCTTTACCTTTCTTTTACCTTCAAACATATCGAACACACATTGTTTACATCGTGCGTAACGGTCTTGGGAGGAACTCTGTACGGATTTGTCAGCATGCCAAACGGACATTGTTTGAGCAAGCAGTTTTCTCAAGTGACTCAGAAGCATCACTTCACATCAAACGGCAGCTCACAGATTAATGACAAAAAATGGCCAAACGAACTTCTCGCGTACTTGAAATGAAATACACCGGTAGCACAAGTACTCTCGTGGTCCACTTGTCACCGCGCAGGAACGACTTACTTCCAGGTTAGCTCACATCCCATACGGATCATCTCATTTCAATGACTGTGAAGTATCAATTACGAATTGAAGTATACATATATAAATGTATTCAAATAATAGCCACCATGCTGCTCTTTTTTATTGTCATTAGCCGTGGGAATTAACATCCGAGCACATGAGAGCGGGACGTATTTCGCGGTGAGAGCAACAAAGCTCATTGAAAAGTCGAACTGTTTTATGCTCGTCCACATCTAATGGCACACAAGCGTGTGAGAGTGAAACAATGCAATCATTTATGCAGATGCAGCGCCATTACTCTTCCCGCTGGCGTACTGTTTTTTGGGGCGAGCAATCACAAAGATACCGACGACACAGCACAACAAAGGTGACACACATGTCCTTTTCCTATCCTTTTCGTTTCTCTTTAGCCGTACGTACCTACAGGTACCGGCTGGCAGCGAAACGAAGGTAGAGCAGCACCGTCACACAAATGCATCATAAAACAGGCAAAAGAGTCATCATTTATTCATCGCGCACGTCATCTTACGGCCGAATAACAATGCTCTTCAACGGGAACACACAAGAATATACGCAGACAGACGTAGCCTAATACACCGAGGCGCAATGGCTTCCCGGGAAACCTCACTTTACATGAACAGAGAGCCTGCTTTTCTATTGCACACCAACCCTCCCAGTTCAACACCCTCGCATTACGCTTTGAACGAAATACTCCATACAACCACCACTACACAGGCACAGGAGAAGGCTTTCCTCGTTTTCTTTTGCATAATGAGAGGGATGAAAAACGCAAGGGGGAAATTGCTGCTGCTGCTGCTGCTGCTGCTGCTAGACGACAACCACCGCAGGGTGAATTGTCAGCGCCCGTTCGAGAGGGTTGTACAATCTCACATTTACCACGAGGCTTACCGGTAAACCTCGGCAACTGTATTTTCCGCACGCGGGGAAGGACATTCGTGCGCCGGCTTCTATCAAACCATTGCATATGCATCCAATTTCCCGGACGGTTGTCTTGGTTCACTCTTCACCCCTACGGTCATTTGCAGATGATACACCAAAATTGAAACCCCCGGCTAGGCTTTCTATTTCCGCTTGCCCGCTCCGGCACCCACGTCTCATTGTTTTGGAACGCGTGCCACCCTCTGCAGCAAGCAGGAGCGGCGGCTCTGGCAAGAACAACAACGACGGCTAACCTACAGGCGAATTGCGCCTAAATGGCGGCAACCCTCGTCTCACTCACACTGCTCTGCTAGCGAGGGTGGTATTTCTCGTTTCTTTCTGGTTCTGTTCCGCGCCTTCCATGGTTGCCATGGTCCCCGAAAGGGAAACCCCCTTGCGTTCGCCGATAGGAAGCCGAAACCGTTTACGAATGGTTCCGTTTGTTCTGCGGTATGTCGCAAACGCAGCCACGGCGGAAACGGCAATGAAACCCGTCGCATTCAATCTAATCGCCCCCGGTCGATGCATCACACGGCTGACGATACACTAATCGCCGTGATGAAAGATTATGATGAACGCTATTGCCAACGTCACCGAAACGGTCGCTTTAGTACGGCCATTAAATCGTTCCATTGCGGCATCAGGGGTGACGCTTGTGTGTGTGTGTGTGTGTATGTGTGGTTTGATGGGAAGCAGCAGTCAAAAATATTAGCAATCGGTAGACGAAACTAAACACCAACACCAATGCAAAACATGGCTTTAAACTGATATGAACTAGATAATTTTTTATTTAGTAAGCAATTCTGGATTCCAATTTAGATTCCAATTAGCCTTTAAGCATGTTTAAAATATTTTATTATTTTGAACAAGTCCGCAAGTAGAATTCATCATTTTAAATTATTGACATTAAACGTGTTGGTCAACATCCTGATTGATTTTTACTCATTAAATCTCTGCCTCTGCTTTAAGCTACAGATAACTTTCAAATAAACCGTATCTAACGAAGTTCCAATTTCCACTCAAAACGTACCAGCCGCAATCCGGAAAAAATATTCCTCCAAATCATTCCTGGTTTTGAGTTTCCACCGAGCGGCGTCGACCCCTTTTTGCAGGAAGCGCATCATTTTCAAACAAGACCTAAAATTAATTCTAAATAGCACACCACCCAACGTCCCCCTTACTAAAAAACCCACACACTACTACATCATGAACACATCGTTGTGACGCATTGTGCATAGTGAGAACAGAAGAACAAAAAAACGAATATCTTCCACCCGACGGTAAACACTTGAACCCTCTTCTCTAAAAAACCAACCCCTCGCGCCGTGCGACTCGGTCGGGCAAACTTCTGGCGCGGGTTAGATACCAAAGATGCGAATCCTTCTCCCGGGTGGCTGTAAATCACGGGCACACTCGATAACACAGCCCGGAGCGCCATCATGTAGCGCCAGGCAGGCTGGATTCGATGCAATATTTAAAATATGAATATTTACCCTCACAACTCCATTCGTACGCTTGTTGAATAACGGTGGGCCATCAACAGCCGAACAGAAACAATTTCCCTCCCACACCTGTATTGACCTGCCACCATCCTTCTGTTCAGGTGCATGGTTGGATGGTTTAGTTCCTCACTGGCCGAGCATAAAAAAACGACCATAAAAGATCCGACACCAGTTCGCTTTTCTTTCCACATGTCCGCAGTAGCTGCTGTAGAGAAATAGGGAAGCCAGAGACGTTTGAAGTGGATAATCCCATACTAATAAAACCTGTCTGCCACATGCTGTTGTGCCTTTACCCATACAACGACAAACATTTTGGGAAATCAAGAAGAACGTAGAGAACGAGTGTCTATGTAAGCAGCAGTAAAACGTAAAATTTGAAAATTGTTTGTTCTTATTTATATCATCTGAGACTCAATCAAAGAGGTGTGAGGGAACCTGGGGCAAAATTGTTAGGTTGGGCGAGGTGGTCACAAGTTTATTTAAAAACATCAAGTACAATGTTTCATAACCTAAGATTTAAAAATAATTGAATAAATTAGCAAATAAAATGTTTGCTCAAAACGATGTAATTTTCAACGTCTTGAAAATAAGCTATTTGTACGAATGTAACATATAATTAGAGAAAAAAAAGAATGTGTATCCAGACACATGATGTTTATCCATGATTTACGTGAAAAAAGTAACTATTTTAATTTAATGTAAAATTTTTAAAGTTAAAGTTCGTAAAATGTTTCTCTTGGGGCAAAATGCTCGTTCCAGCTTAGGGCAAAATGGTCGTTCCAGCTTGAGGCAAAATGGTCGGTATGTTTTGACAGCAGCAACATGATGAGGCTGTGGTATAAGCTAAGGTCGCTACAATATACTAGCTTTACATAAATATAACTGTGCTGTATGTATTCTATATCGACAAGAAAAATTACTGACAACACGTGAAATGTTGAAATATTCCAGCATTTCAATAAATTATTTATTTAAAAAAAACACTTTAAAACAAAATTTTAAACTCAACCCTTACAATTTTACATTGATGCAAGGTCCATTTTGTTCCTTCGTTTTGATGTGTTTTGACATTTAGTATAAGATCATTTTGCCACATAGCAAGACCATTTTACCCCGCACAATACATTTTAATGACTTTTGACGTTGATTTTTACAATTCATTTCAAACATATATATTTGTTATTAATGCGTAAACTTCTGATTGCTTTTCATGAATAGGACTTTGAAGTATCGATTCCCGTCAAAATTACAGTGTAAAGTGGTTTAACCAATAAGATACCAATAATAAAATCCTTAACATGTCCATTTTGCCCCGCTTCCCCCTATACAAAATGTATCTAAAACTATGGCATAGGTGCAAAACAATATCAGCAAAAATGAACATTCATTTAAATCCATCCTACAGCACGATAGAATATGATCTGCAAACCATCACTCGATTGTTTTTGTTTGTAATCACAATTCTATTTTTAAAACCCATCCCAACTAAAACATTCTCCACCAAACACCGGCAGTTCACTGCGGGCAATCCATCAGTCCTGCTCAATGTCCTGCTTTAAGCCTTGCCGATGTGTCCTGGCGGTTGCTGCCGTGGGCAATCAGGCAATCCCACCACAGCCAGCGTCCGACCCAATTTGAGCGAGCAAAAAATAAAAAGAAGCCTCCAACACTGCAGCATCCGTCCAAGCGGCAGGAAATAGCGAACATCCGCGACAACTCCGGCGCTGGCACCACCACACCACGCTGACCACCCAAACGCGCGCCTTCTTGTGGTAACGGCTTTTCCACAAACCAGCAGGAGAGCCCACTTTCTATTAGCTACCCTTCCACGTCCGTACAACTCGCTACGTCCTGGATTCGATTCGACGAACGCTTCGCAGATGAGCAAAACGGTAACATTTAGAGCAAACCAGGCCGGCAGCATCACGCAGCAAAGTTCACTGGGCAGAGTGAAGGTCGGAGTCGGAGTGTGCTGGCCGTGCCAAAGAGGAGATGTTCCGGCCATGGGGATATCCAGTGGAAACATCACTATTGCAGCTATTTTTAGCCGGCAAAACGACGCTATGACGTCAACGAACTGTTGACGGGAAGGAAAACTGTTTGCGTGTGAGTGTTGTGGAACTGTGGAAAACTTAACATAGTATCACACTGCGCGTCTATGCTAAATGGGGAGCACACGACCTCGTGGGAAATGGCAAAAATCGTGAAAGCAATGGAGCAATCGAACAAATCAAATCAGTTCAGTTAGCACGTGATGGGCACATGGGCCGATGGGACAGTGCAAGCAAATGTTTTGCTCGGCTTTTCATCTTAACTTGTTAGTGATACGACACAACACGCGAAATGTTTTGCTGGTGGAGTTTTACGAATATTTCCGCCAAATCAAAAGGGTTGATCAGCCACATCAGAAAAGCCTATAATTGCATTCGCTCATTTGGCCTTTCATTGTTGAATCGTACATGATGGTCCGAAACAGGCTTTGTGGATGTGCAATTTCATATCAGCTCTATAGTATCCTTCCCCAATCAGGACACATACTTTTTGTATCAAAAAGAAGAACATTTAAATCACCTTTAATTCATCTGGTCATTAATAGGACACTACATAGCCGTTGTCCTTCCACTGCTAATGACAGTAACAGTTTCACGAATAATTTATTCTATTGTGACACATGCCACGACATACACACACACTAACACATGCATTCGTGGAGCCATTCAGTATCGATTTTTCTTACACCCAGGACACCCTGGCAAAAGCATGCTAGAGCGTGAGAACGCCACGAGACAGTGTCAACTTGAGAAGACGGATTGCGCTTACTACCAACCTAGGCGCAGCACGACAGGCACGGTTTCCTACCATTAGAAACCGAAAAAGGCTCGACACTACGCGCTGCGCTCTACGCCGTACGGAGCCACATAAGACCAGAAAGAAAAAAATAAAGATACCAAAAAAAAACATCCCATGCCGATGCGAAAGAACGAAACTAATGCACAGGACGGATGACGCGGACCCCAGTTACGGGACATCCTGGCGCCAGGCGGATGAGTTTTATGATGGGGAAGTAAAGTTTACTCGGGCGTTCATGCGACGAACCGAGGCGGCGGCACAACATCATCACCACACCACGACAACACGGGACCGCATATCCGTTTACTTAAAGTTGTGCTCTGTATGGAGACGGCTAAAAAAGGAACTGCGAAAATCCATCCTTCTAGTTCCACCGCTTGAATAATGGGGGTAAGCGGCAAATGGTCGATGGATGGAAAAGAATATTCATGTTGAAGAAAGTAATGTGTCGATATTTTTAAACTAAACACCACATACACACACACGCGTAGTTGGACTATTGCAGATGCATAAAGGTGTGTTGTAGCAGGGATGAAGTGAAGTATTTATCACCTGTGCAGCAAATAAAGCCCCAGGACCGGCAAACCCTGCACAATTTAATTAACAAAAGTGCTTCCTGATGAGGATCGATTCTTGGCTGCACCTAGTTTGATAGCTGTCAATCAACAAAATAAATAAGATATCACTAAAAGCCAAAGCACCAACGACAACAGTGGGCAAGAAGGAAAGCTTTTGCCCAAAACTGATCTTTCCACCAAAACCAAATTCATTCCCATTAACCAACCGACCATAGTTTACCGGCATATTCTACAGGCATATTGTGGCATCTTTATCACAAAAATTTACCCATCTTGTTAGGTTTCTTTGAGCTGAGCATACCCTGAAATAAAAATATATTATTTAACTAGTGTGTGAAAGTGGAAATTCACACTCACTGATGCATACACACAACAGTGAAATGCGTCCCCATCAACCGGGGGTCGTTGTTAAGAGTATCATTTTACACCCATGCCATGGACATTCGTTGCCTCCACTGTGTCACCCGTTGCCCTTGCGATTGAGGTTGAAAATCGATTTTCCACACCCATCAAGCTCTCTCGCCGGCGACACGCTCTCGAGCGCTAGTAGTAACGCAATATCTTGGACAAACTATGGCAGTTTGGTTAATGGGAAGATAGGAACATTTAAGAAACGACTGGCAAGAAAAGCCCTCCAAGTGTTTCAAGCGTACGTATGCGGAGGGGATGGCTTTTGTTTTTAGTTCACCCTCGAACACAGAATCATGCGAAGGACCTCAATACAGTGGATGATAGTTTAGCCGTTAACATCGTATCCAGTTTCCTACTCGTATGAAGGATTTGACTCGTTCTTGCGAACCTTGGGCTAGCTAACATGAAAGATTCGTGGTACTCGGAGATTGTTTGTGTTCTTTCTAATAACTTGCTTACTCCTGAATAGTGTAGGGCCATAATGAATGAAATAAATGAAATAATCGTTACAAATATATTTTTTGCAGAAAATCATTAAAATTCAGTATTTAGTCCTGTTAAAATGTATAATTGTGTGCGTTGATTCAGCTACCTTAAGTTTTTCTTAAGTACTACCAAGTGTAATTGTTCCATGGCAGCAAGCCTCAACAGGTTTCTGTTCAGTAAAATAATTGAAATAAGTTCGGTTGTGTAGGAACCAACTTGTCCACCATTGTAAGAACGAACGGAATCAATCAGTTACCTGAAGGATTTCTCAATAACTTTTTTAAATGTATTTTAGCAAGCACTGATTTGTTGAACTAAATATTCTACAATGGGTACATGGTTAAGTGATTAAGGTTCTCGGACCAGCACCGACAACACTTTTGAGACCAATAAGATGAAGTGCTTTCTTCTACACACGCGTATCAAAGCTAATCTGGCAAATTTGTAATGGATTTTCTGATACTGTTTATGTATAACTTCAACTTGTACGTCTTAATAACATGCCCATCGTAGGTTCAAGCCTCATATGGATCGTCCCTGCGTATCAAGGACTAACTATCCGGAAGAACCATAATAGCATTATTAAATATAATAGAATTACATTGAAGATTCTAGCCGTCACATTAAAAATTGTACAAATTAAATAAATGAAATAAGAAGGAGGATTCTTGTTTTCCTTTCCTTTCCAAGCATAGTTACCACGGGCTATGAGTAAAAAATAAACGTTGTCAAAACCAAAGCTGGTTGTGCTATTTTATCGACCCAATGCATCTTCCATATCAGACAAATAGAGACAATTCACATTGGGTTGTTAACAGTAGGTATACATATGTCGTCGGCGGCATAAATGATAACGAAAATACCCATGATAAGAATGGTGCCAAACTCCCAAAAAAACAGCTCCCGAAAACGTACCTGATACGATGAGGGCCTCGTTCGGTCCAACGGTGTGAATGTTCCCCATCGAAGCAGCGTTCCTTCCGTATTGTGTTCTGTTGCAAAAAATGGATTATTTTATTCACTACCCGCCGAAAGCGCACTTAGTGTACAGATTTCTCAATTCGTGACACTAGCGATGTGTCTTCACTGCTGTCGGTGCTGAAGGCTTGAGTAAATTACCCAGGTGAGCACGCACACCACCAAGAACGCACGTGTTAGACACAACTTAGTGCCATCGACGCGCACACGCACACATACACATAGTACACTCACACTAATTTTCACTTTCTCTCTTGCTCACTCACTCTTCACACAGCAGGACATTCACAAAGCCACCATTGGCCGCCGGGCAGACCTTCGATGCACTAACAGGGAGGGAATACTAAAAAAAAGAGGCACACCGCTATTAAAAGGGGAGAAAAACACACGCAGCAATCTAGGTGGATTGACGGAAAACTGCTTGCGAAGGAAAAATGGTACACTTAACAATGCCGTACACACACACACACTTAGCACACCGCTTGGGAATTTTCTAATTTTATGACACTACACGTGAACGGCAATGGTTTGACTCGGTGATGGTTTGCTGGGATGGTTCAATTATCACCTTTCACACAGCAGGCTGACAAAGTGAGTTGGCACCAATGGTTAGAAAATCGCAGCATAAAACGATCTCAGTAAACGTTTCGCGGTACCACATGCCGCAAAAACAAACATTTTTGTTTTAATACACTCCGCTTTCCATCCTATTGCACCCAACCTAGCCATTGAAGTTTAAAATAGAACTTTCTAAAAAGATGCCCCTTCTATAATTCCAACCCATGTATCCTGTGCACACGTTTTTTCCCCGCAACTCAACCTACCAAAACGCTGGTGCACAAACACAAACACACGCGCGCGCTGGTCTTTTTCCGATTTGTGTGCCGATTTTTCCGACGAGCGACTCTCGTGCATGTGTCCTTCCTGTCTGTCGAAAATTTCACCGCAAAATTCACACTTCCTTTCTCCGAGATATTCCTCCCACAAACGCACACACACACACATAAAATAGCAATTCTCAATGCAAAATTTGGGATGAAAATTTGTTATTTTTGCAGCACTCTCATGTTAAACGATACCTTCCTTCCTGCACTTATACCTACCACCAAATCCTTACAGAGATTAAATAAAAGGACCCCACTTCTTTCCCTGTTCACTCAATTGCACCGAACCGAACGCTCCTAGCGTTGACGATGCTACACGCTCTGCTACACTAACGCAGCCGCCAAGTTTTTCCGCAGTTTTTCCCGTGCGTGCTTTTCGCTCGTTTTATCTTTCACCCCACACGGCACAAGCGGTACATGTATACACGCTTTTCTCGCGTGCGCTTGTGCTGTGGAAGGAGGCGCGCGGGAAAATTTCACCCATAAACACACACACGGACGCACGGACAGAAACAACAAATTGCCGGCGCGCAAACTCCCTATGTCCTCGCACACATCGATACGTAGCTGAGCGCGCACCCAACACGGTACGTCATCGGCTATTCGCTCCGTGCGAATACTTGTGTTGGTGCAATACAACGATACATTTCGAGGGATGAGTTACTGTGCACACACACACACACACACACACACTCTCGGCGGTATGCGCACTGTTTGATATTAAAGCGGACGCCCTGTTCTTTTCGATGCGAAGAGTCCGTCAGCCCATCGGCACCAAAAGTGACTGCTAGATCAGCACCGATGTGACACGGGGTTCGCTTTTATGCACTATGCTTTGCGTAAGTTGAAAAGTTATGCACGCAAATCCTCACCCAAAACACAAACATAAACACACACGCGCCCATAGCCCGCCCAACAATCTAATCTCACCCAAATGACCTCATCAATTAGAATGACAAGCACGCACACTCACACATTGCAGTGAGTTTTGGGTTGTGAAATCCTTCAAATCATCATGCTTTGATAAATTCTTAACTTACAACCACAGAAACTTCACATTGATTAGGATATGGAGGATTTTAAGTAACTTACTTTTTATCAAAAAATCAACACGGCGCGTGCAGCAACAATTAAATTCACAGTGTAACACTATCGGTCATGGACGATGGCGTTTTGATTTGGATTTTTATTTTATTTATTTATTTTATTTTATTTAGAAGATATACAACAAATATTATTCTATAATACCTAACTAAAATGAAAACAGATTTTTATTTATCTTAGCAAATGCCGCCTTTTGCAAGCCGGTTCTACAGTGTGCGCGTTTGACAGATTGATTCCGATCCGATCCGTTCCAACTGTCATTGTGTAGCCGCGACCTCATCGCTTCATCGCAAAGAGGAACCTACACGGCTTGGGAAAGCCTCCAGAACAAGCAAAGAACTATCCGCCGGATAACAGCGCGGCACTCGTGTGTTAGGTGTGAGTACTTATTTTACGATACTCGACACGGAAAGCGCTCTTAGTTTTCCACCCCCCGGTCAGCCCTTCTAGCCGGGTTTCCGCACAACCGAACAGTGCCAATCAATAGAGTCCGCGTACGTCGAGACGCGCACCGTCTGGCTTGGACGAATGCATAACCGCTTGCACCTCAGCCGCTGTCTGCCTCTGTGTCTTTACCGTTTCACCCTGTGCGTGCGTGTGTGCGTGTCGTGTCCTGCTCCTTTCCCAATATAACATCCCGACTGCCGCGTGAGTGGATTGCTAAATGCGCTCGAATCAGACAGCACGGTTGCCGCACGCTACCTCCAGGGCCTTACAAATACTCCGATAGGTCGTGCCTAACAAATTTGCAGTGAAGCTCCAGCAAGCGGTCTGTCCGTAGCCGCCGAACGCACGACACACGGCAGGTAAGGAACGCGACCATGCAGTGCTGCCCTTTCGGCCGCTGTTCCAGCCTGCTTCCCCCCACACATCAACCCATTTCGGGCGCATTACTAATCTCGAAGGTCATTGTTTTCAGATTGTTGCGGGTCTTTTGTTTTATCGAGCCAGTGGCAACAAGCGGAAAAGCGAAGAAAAAGAGGAAGAAGTAAGAAGCATCACACGGGCTTCATCTGTCATTCCTCTTTGCCCGATCTCACCAATACAAACCACGCACACAGCCTCACAGACCGTGACACATCGAGCGCGCGCTTACACATCGGGCCTGTTGGGTCGGGAAGAAGAAAGCAGCGGAAGCAACAGAAACGCGGCATCCTCTCTCGCTTGTTATTGTTGCTGCCTGACGGACCCCGTTCAGCTATTCGGTGTGACGCCTTTCGCCTCCACATTCACCTAAACTCCCCCACCCTCCCTTCCCCGTTGTACGATGCCAGACTACAGTGACCTGGACCGACAGATCGAGCAGCTGAAGCGATGCGAAATCATCAAGGAGCACGAGGTGAAGGCCCTGTGCGCGAAGGCGCGCGAAATTCTGGTCGAGGAGGGCAACGTGCAGCGGGTCGACTCGCCGGTAACGGTGTGCGGTGACATTCACGGCCAGTTCTACGACCTTAAGGAGCTGTTCAAGGTCGGGGGCGACGTGCCGGAGACGAACTACCTCTTCATGGGCGACTTTGTCGACCGGGGATACTACAGTGTGGAAACATTCCTGCTACTGCTCGCGCTGAAGGTACGCTACCCGGACCGGATCACGCTGATCCGCGGCAACCACGAATCGCGCCAGATCACACAGGTGTACGGGTTCTACGACGAGTGCATACGCAAGTACGGCTCGGTCACGGTGTGGCGCTACTGCACCGAAATCTTCGACTACCTTTCCCTGTCCGCCATCATCGATGGGAAAATTTTCTGCGTCCACGGCGGGCTGTCCCCCTCGATACAGTATTTGGATCAGATCCGCTCGATCGACCGCAAGCAGGAGGTGCCCCACGACGGTCCGATGTGCGATCTGCTGTGGAGCGACCCGGAAGACACACACGGCTGGGGCGTATCGCCCCGGGGGGCCGGCTATCTGTTCGGCTCCGACGTCGTGTCACAGTTCAATGCCGCCAACGATATCGACATGATATGCCGGGCGCATCAGCTCGTGATGGAGGGTTACAAGTGGCACTTTAACGAAACCGTACTCACCGTCTGGTCGGCACCCAACTATTGCTATCGGTACGCACTATAGCAGGGGTTTACATTATTATAACTTGGATCATAACATACGCTTTATCTTTCTCTCATTCTGCAGGTGTGGTAATGTGGCCGCAATATTAGAACTGAACGAAAACCTTCAGCGCGACTTTACCATCTTCGAAGCAGCACCACAGGAAAGCCGCGGAATACCGTCGAAAAAACCTCAGGCAGACTACTTCCTTTAAGTTATCTTTGATTGTGGTGTCCCTCCTCCTTTCTATTCCTTCCTTCCTTTTTTTATTGTACACCCTTCCATATGTGTGCGAGTATGTGTCCCCGTTCGATCGGCCACATTATCTGTAAAGGCGCTGCTGAAGTGATCGATAGCGACGAGAAGAAAATGTTCGCCATTAGTTTAATACATTGTAACCTTGACACATTAAAACACAACCCTTTTGGATGATTTCATCCGTTATTTTACGCGATCATTTTTGACCTCGGACCAGCCCCTGTGTCCCGTCACGGGTGCTTGATGTTCTTCGCTCTATCCTGCCGCCTTTCGCATCCGATGTGGACACATGACACAACAAGTTCTACGTACCTAATTTTTGTACTTCTTATGTTTGAAGGTGGTGTGAAGTATTTTCACAGTTTCTCTCCCAGGAAAGCAATAGAGTTTTGAGTTTTGTCCCAACACAATGGTGACGACGATCACGACGATGAGTGAATGGCAGAAGTGTTGCGGTGTGCGAGAAGAAAGTAATGCCCGCATTTGTAAACAGTAAAAATAAAACATTAAAAGTATGACAAGACGAATACGGCAGTTTGGTCTGTTCATTGATTTTCCCGCAAAGTGACCACTGTAGACGATCATCCGGCAGCGGTTGGTATGAACCATGTTTAATGTTAATTACAAAAAGGTAAACAAACCGCGCTCGTTGCACGATTGCGTTTAATTAAGATACTTTAGATAATAAGTATTGTAACCCGCATTTCAACAGGCATACAAGGTTTAAATCGATCGTATTTCGGGTGAAAATACAAAGAATAATAGGAAAACAGTATGTGTCGGGTGTTTAAAACAATGTATTAAAATAATATGAGGTAACAAACAGGTTTAGGTACAACTTTTAAATACGGCTGCAGCTAGCCAAGACTCGTCCTTATGTACAACAGTTTTCTGTTTTTCTCGCGTCAAGTCCGCCAAATAGCCCGCCAAATAACTCTTCTTTTCAACCTTATCTGGCAGGCTTGAACAGGTTTGCCATTATTTCGCCGCATCGGGCCGAAATTTTAAGATCCGCTTTCGGGTCACCGCGCGTTGCACCTATGTTGACGATAGCCACCGGCAGCCCGAGTTCCTTCGCCTGCAGTATTATCCGATAGCCCGAGAAGACGGTCAAGCTAGAGCCGAGCACGAGCACACCGTCCGACTCGATGATCATTCGTACCACTTTCTCGATCCGCGGCATCGGTACGTTGTCACCGAAGAACACAATTTCCGGCTTCAGATTTCCGCCACACTGCGGACAGGGTGGTATTTTGAACCCCTGCACGTACTCCATCGAAAGCTCCACGTCACCGTCCGGCCGCATCGAGGTCGAGTTATCCTCCATGGCCGGATTTAGCTGGTCCAGAATGTGCTGGAACTCGTGCCGATCGATACGATAGTTGCAGCCCTTGCCCCGCTCGTCCTGACTTCCGATGCAGATCACATCGAATCCGCTGCCGTGCAGTTCGATCACCTGCTTCGAACCGGCCTTCCCGTGCAGCCGGTCCACATTTTGCGTCACTATTCCGCTTATCCGTCCCTCGCGCTCCAGGCGCGCCAGGGTGTAGTGCGTAACGTTAGGTGCGATCGAGGAAAACCTTGGCCAACCGACATAGTTCCGGGCCCAGTAGCGTTTCCGGGTGGCTTCCGATTTGACGAAATCACCATGCTGTATTGGTTTGTGGTTGGAGCGGGCATACAAACCTACGCCCTCCGATCGGTAGTCGGGAATGCCCGATTCGGTCGATATGCCAGCACCGGTCAGGACGAGAATGTGCGGTTTGTCTTCCAGGAACTTTTCCAACCGGCGACAATCGCTCTCGTGTGCCGGTTCGTGGGCTGGCACAAACATTGAGCTCGAATTGAATCTTTTCCCATTGATCTGCGGCACTCGAACTCCGGCCAAAAATCTCATAGTACGGCTATTAATGGGTTCTTGTGTTAAAATCACTGTTACGTTAGCTACTATCGAAAGTGCGCTCGGTGTGTTATTGTTTTGATGTTGTTTTTCTTCGCTGCGTTGTCAAACCAATTTCACTTCACTGCCCCGCACGGCAAAACCCGGTTTTCGGGAGCTCGCCGACGCTCCAAATCGGTGCGATTTTCCCTCGCTGGCGATTGTTTTTGTAAGTCGTTGTGACGGTTTTTGAGGGTGCAAGATGGCCGCCAAAAAGCTCGCGCTGGTGTGCGACTGTGTTGGTGGACAAAATTAAATGGCCAAAAAAATAAATACACTCCACCTTCCCTCTCACTCATTGTCCCCCAGGGCTCCTTCATTTCATGTTTGTGCTCCGTCGTCTCACTTGCTCATACATGTTCCGCTATCGCATCAGCTGATGCGGTGGTGGCCTTTTATGTACAGTCTTCATTTACGGGTGCTCTTGACGCTGAGAGAATCGAGGGAAGCCGACGTTGAACTTTTAGCGGTGCTTTTATTAATGTATTTATTCCGTGCCGATTCTGACGAGGCCTGCACCTTCTGCGTGCCGTGCACCTTCTTGGCTGGACAAGCCGTCGCTGTTCAATATGTGATGGTTATTGCATCCTATTGGCTTCACATTGCTCAGCTCAAGATGATCCGGAGGATGCTTCGCTCGTATGAAATCAAAAACGTTATGTTGCTTTCAGACACATGCGTTATCAAGAAGGTGTTTGAGAACGACGTTGCTATCGCCCCGGCCGTGGGACATTGTAACACGGCGTAAAGATGGTTCGGATGATGGTTCGGCGTCGTTTGAACAGGTGATGTGCGGGTCGATCCGAACCCACCGGGTAAGAGCCATCCGTTAGCAACCCGGAGTAGTTCGTACAAGTCGGTGCAGTAGGCACAAGAAAGCATAAGCAATTGCAACCCGTTGGTTAGAGTCTGGTCGAACCAAAGTAGTTTCAAAACCTGACCCTAACTCGCTACACTAATGGGGCAGAGTCGCTTATGCTTTCTTGCACTGTTCATTCAGATTGAGCCAAACTCGTTGCACCCACGGAACAAAATCTTTTTTGATTGGCTTACACCTGATTCCGACTCGGGTTGGAAAATTAATCGTATTTCCCACAATTACTAGATGAAAATTACTTAGAAATAGATGGGTTAACTGTGTAGCATTGAGTCGTCAGCTGTCTGGCTCGTTGCCATATAGTGCGTTGCGAGCAGATGATCGAATGAAGATAGTTATGATAGAGAAAAATATGTTTGCAACAACAAGAAACATTGTTTGGAGCGATTACAGTACTGCCTAACGCTATTGCGATGTAGCAACTGATACAACGAACCATAAGGTATGTACAGTAGCGATAGGTAAGATGCACTTTTCCGGACGTGACTCCAGCTTTTTCGTGTGGGGTGAGGGAGAATGTCACGCAAAAATTTAGCCAGACTCGACCGGACTCGTCCAGAGTGAGCTAAGTCAAATCCGTTGTCGGAATGAGTTTTTCAGAAGCGGGTTTGTAGGGGTTTCACGATTCCACTCCGGACTACTCAAACATTAATGTACAGCAAAGGAAGTGAACCCAAACTCATCTTAATCCTAAAACTGCATAATGAAGACTGTACCACCTGGGCAAAAACTGATCCGGATCCTACCTAGGCAAGGAACTGACCATGGACCCAATTTAGACCAGAATGTGTTCTAATTTGCTATTCTCTAATTTATAATTTTAATTTATAATTATAATAATTTATTTTCAGAGTAAACACAACACATTGCAAAGCATTACTATTTCAGGGATAGGTTCAGATAAAATGTATGTAATTGACAGGTAGTAAAAATGACGTGGTAGCTCCTATATTTTTCCTGTTACGTTTTATAATCATTTCTGGAAAAAATAGATTGTTTTGTGATTTTAAATTATAATGGAGAATTGTTTTTATTGATAACATCTCCCAATTAAACTTCATCCTCTTCCACTTCCGATTCTTGTTCTGGCGGGGGTGTAGGTTCCTTTCCTGGTACTACAAGAGGTGCTTCCCGAAATGGATCCATCGTCACGTTCACTTTCCGGTAAATTTTCTTCAAATATAAACACAGAACATGATCGCACCAGGTTCCAAACTCCAGGTAGTACTTCAAACTATTCCTATAGAGGTCTAATTTTAACAGTCCAGCCTTCATCTGCGTTTGAGGAAGAAATAAGAAAGCGGAGAATAATGTTACACATTTATCATAAAAATCTTTAGATTCCTCGTTTCACTCACTTCACAGAACCGAACATCGTTCACCCGGCCAGGTGTGTGATGCACGGTGTAATAATGCTTGTTGAGATCTTTTGAGCTTTCAAACAAATGCTGTAAATAAAGTCATGCTTGTTATGAGATACAGAATATGCAAAGCTTTACCGTAAGCTACACTTACATCACAACATTTGATTTCCACCTTCGGCAACCGGGGATGCCGGATATAGTCCGTTGACACGGTGGTGTACTTGTATAGTAGGTTCGTCAGCAGCTCTTCTATGCTCCACAGATTCATCATAAATTGCTTATCGCATAGATCCCACGTTTCGACGATGCTATCGTACCGCTCGAGAAAGTATTTTGTTTCAATGATAAAGTTGTATGTCTAAAAGTTCACGCAAAAGGTTTCACAATTATATACGGAACAACCACTAGCCCAAAAAAAAGGCACAGAAACACTCACCAAACGCCATTGTGCTACATCTTCGGGCGTTTTAGCACACTTGCGGAACTTGATCGTGTCCTCTAGAATCATCCTGTCACTCGATCGCTTGCCGTCCTTCGACTGAAGGCGAGATCGAGCTTTCACTAGATGTTGAGCATTACTTCCTACATTTCTTACACCTCACCTTCCCTCCCTACTCGTTTGCTTTCAAATTCGGAAAAAATCCGAAAATAGAACCATATACTATTTACACGGTAAATAGACCTTTGTTACCAACCGAACTCGTGCAAGGACGCGGGCTCGTGTGCCTATCGTGTGCACGCGTGATCGCAACAGAAACACTGCGCATCAATTAGTTTTAAATCGTTTTATTTATTCGAAACATGTAAACATGTCGTCTAACATGTACAGCATACACCATTCTTACCGTTACCCCTGTTTGGTGGATTGTGTTGATCGCTAAGTAATAACATTGACTTATCAAATAATTAAATTACACATTTAAACACACATTTTCTTAAAGGCTACACAAATGTCGGTGCACTCCTCGGTTGCTCACTGGCGTACGTTATCCTTCTTACAGATTGAACGTATCCAGCGTGATGATGATCTTTTTCAGGATCTTCTTCAGATACAAACAAAGATAGCGATCGGCGATCGTACCGTACTGTACGTACTCGTTGACCCTCCGGTTGAAAAATGCCAGTTTAAGCAGGGCAGATTTCAGCTAAGTAAAATGTTGAAATATATTGTTTCAATTTTATAATGCTTCTAGTTGCTTTACGCCAAACTGTCCTTACCTCACAGTTATCCGTTTCTTCGAAATGCGACTTCTTATGCCGGCAAGAGTGATGATGCAGCCGCAGATCTTTCACGGTTTGAAATTCAAGCTGCAAAAACAAACAAACACGTTATCGAAACCAATTGACCATTTTACATTCGCTCGTGGTGCCTCACAGGCGGATGGTTAAAATTAAATCGGAAATCGATCACTGCGCGGTGGTATGCATGGTAAGCTGACATTGTGCCTCGATCGGCAAACTTGTTATTGGCTACCACCATCGTCATTGATAGCTCGTCATTAAAGCCATTGCTATTTTTAGTACTTTTATTTCTCGTCTCACCTCATCCACCCACCGAGCGATCGTTTATCATTATCAAGTTCATGTCAAATGCACACTCTTCAGGCGTTTGCTTCCCATCACATCATCTCCTCTCGCAAATACTTACCTCACAGCATTTCAGATTGAAGAAGGGTTTGCTCTTCCGGTCACCGACACCCTCGAGGGAAAGGGTAGTAAACCTGGACAGCAGCTGTGTCACGTTCTCGTGGATTTCAATCAGATAGTGCAGAAAGAAGTTACCCGACAGGTCCCAGTGGCTAATGATGGAATCAAACTCGTCCAGGAAGTACTTCGTTTCCGATACAAACTTTTCCACCTAAATTTTAAACAAAAAGCCGCCTCGTAGAAGTAAGTTTCCATCTTTCACGTTGTTTCTTCCCTGTGGAACGGGCTACTTACATCGCGGGTTTTCACAATCTGATCCATATTTCTTTATTGTTAGATGGTTCGCTAGCGTGGCACCTATCAAAAAGGGGGTTTATGTACGATAATATTTGCGTAAAACGCTTGTGTTTCAGAAATGAAACAAACTCAACACCCTGATACTGTGCAAACACGCAATTCGAACCAGTTTTGCTTATCTGCGCCACCAACTGCTGCTATGCAGTACTCAAACGGAAGCTGGTGCTGTACTGATCTACAACGCGTAAAATGGTTTACCAAGAAAATTTTCTCGCTCATCACAAAACGCATCCGCCCAGCGCCCGACAAACCCCACCGGACGGAAATCACCCCCTGTCCCTAGAACCGAATCGGAAAAGCCGAACACAAAGCCGGAAGGAAACCAGAGCCTAAAGGGGTGAGGGTAGATCCTACACGCAGAAGGGCCTTTACCATGTGAGCAGTTCCGTTCGAGAGCGCGCGCGCGCGCGCCTTTGGTGTAAAACATGATCATGATCTCAGGGTTGTTGCAGAGCGCGCGGTGGATCGCGAAGGGTGTTCGATTCGTTTTGTGACTGTTCGATGTGTTTGGTTTTATTTTAGAACTTCAAGGTACAAGAGATACGTTTCGCCACTCTCTTCAAGTCCACCAGCATGGTGCATGTGTACTCTTTGCCAAATCGCGTATACTCGTCCAATCGATGCCTCATATGGTCCAACTTGGCGAAGGCGGACTTCAGCTAATGGGTAGAAATGAAGAAAAAAAAATACAATCATTTGTACCTTTTACGGGTCTCTAAACTCACCTCCAGCATGTTTGGATATACGAGAAACGCCTCGTTGTGAACTGTTTTGTAATGCCTGCGGAACTGCTCATTACTGGTGAAACACAACTGTTGGGGGGGAAAAACAGGGACCCGTTAAAGCTGTATGCACATTCAAATGTAGCGCACTCTTCAAATGCTTACTCCACAGCACATCATTTCCTTTTCCGGTCGTGTACTACCATCATCTAGCGGTGTTGCGTCGAACTTTTGCAACAGTATCTTCACCTTCGAGCGTATCTCGCGCAAGTAACTTTTAAACACCAGCTTGTAAAGATCTTTGTGCAGCACAATTCGGTCATACTCTTTCAAGAACGTTTTCACGTCATTTTGGAAGCGATCGAGCTGAAACGATATCTCATTTTCAATAATCAGAGCACACAGGGTCTATCTACCTCGTTTGCCTCAGCTTTACATACATTTTTGTATTTATTGCTGTAGTTGTAGATATTGGTATGAATATACACCGTCGTTGGAACACCCATGAGCTAGGCAGAGTATCGATTCGAAGGACACACCTTAACTTCCCTAACCACCAGTAGGAACTGAGCTCCTGTCCAGGGGGAGCAAGCTAAACCGGCAGCTTCATCTGTACTTTCTTTCGCCCAAAGACCACCAATACCTCCGCACGCGGAAAAGAGCTGCGCAAATCCTTTGTAACGTCACGAGTTTATTTATTCTATGCACTAAAAATAAGAACGACACCCTAGTTCTTTGCCGTTGTTTTACCCACGAGCAGGAACAAAAGCAAATCCCATTCTACCACTTTGGGCCACGCTCCAACGTGGCGTACAAGTTGTTGGCTATCTTTTTCAAGTTCATCAGCAAAACGGCAGTAAATTCGGTACCGTAGAATGTGTACTCCTGCACACGGCGATGGAAGAACTGCAGCTTACCATGCCCTGACCGGAGCTGCGGGACAAATTAGGATAAAAATTGAAAATGCTTTCCATTCAATGAATCAACTCAAATTGGCGATCAATAATTGCAGTACCTCCACTATGCTGGGATGAATGAGTCGGGCAAAGTTATGAAACTCAAAGTAGTGCCTTTTAAGTTCCTCGCAGTCATCAAACAAAACCTGGCAAAACAAGTAGTTCAATTTCCATCATTAATCACTATTGTGCCACACCGATCAAAGATAAACACGTTTTACTAGCACACTTACGCCACAGCAATACTTCTCCATGTACAGCTGCCCTTTGGTACCGCTGGATTGAATGTGCTGGAATTTTTGTAACAACTCCACCACGCATTCGTACAGTTGCTTCAGATGGCGCCGAAAGCTTCGGTGGTATGCCAGCGAGTGTTGCACTGTTTGATCGTACGTTTCCAGGAAATGTTCCACATCGGTGGAAAATTTGTCTAACTGCATGAATAAAAATAAATTGTTAACGCTGTATAGCAAGGAATACCTTGGTAAGTTCCTGCGCGTACTTACGTTGCGATACTTGCAGCTAAAGTCCAGCGTACGTTTGCGAACACAGGTCGGAGCAGAAACCATGGTGTAACACCGTCAAGGACTATCGAACCGTTCGATTAGGAAGTGAGATTGAAAGTGATTTCCTCATGGCCATTTCCGGGAAAGTTGACATGCACGGGGCGAACAGTAAGTTATTCAACATTAGCTATTTAAAGAATTCCTACGATCGTTCTTGCTGGCTATATAGTTCTAGTGCGCTTCAATTCGTAGTAAGTAGTCATCATGTATCGGCAGCCAAACAAATAAATAAGAAAGGCTCAACGTTTGTTTCAGGGGTAACATTTATTTTATCCATTTTGGCGTTAAGCACATGACAAGTTAATGATGTAAACTGATCGTCATCCTGCTGGCAGAATGGCGGGAATTAGTACTGATGGCCTGGGTTAGTGTAGATTTGTATTTTACTGTTGCTTAAGAGCTAGTTGAGTGTTTTTGTGTTGAGTGGTGTTTGAAGAGTCCCTAAAACCCCTCAGTCGATGACTAGGGCTCATCTTATCCCAGATGTCCCGCCAGCACGGAATTGCTCTTTCGCAGTAGTCGCTTCAGGGAGAAGATCAGATCGTTGTTCATCGCTTTGCCTAGCTCGATGTACGTCTTGACTTCGGCCGAGTACGCACGAATCTCGTCAAGCTGTCGCGAAGAAAGCAAATAAGAAAACGTAAAGACGTAAGCAATCGGAACGGAAAAATAAAAAATATATAAAACGTTCGTATTACCTCTGGCAAGGAAATAGCCTTGTCTGCCTCGCTGTGAACTTCTTGATAGTGCTCTTCGAATTCTTCCGTATTAATTGCCTCCGCATCCTAAATTTTCAGGGAATAAAGAAAACGGAAATTAGACAAACATTTCTACAGAACCTCCAGCATTCTTGCTCTGGTGTCTTACCTCTCCGCCGCAGCACACAATGTGCTTGTACAGGAAATCCTCCTTGACCATCGTGTGCAGGATGTACCGTTGGAGCAACGTTACCAGCCGCTCGCGCAGCTCGTTCACCGCACACAGGAAGACGCTCTTGTGCTTGTCCTTGTTCTCCACCAGATCGTCGTACATTAACAGGAACTTGTTCGTTTCCGCCAGGAATAGTTTCAACTATTTGTGCAAGCGAAATCAAATGTCTTTTATCATAAATCTCTCCTTCTATACTTTATTTTTCCACCCTTGGATGAATGCTTACCCGTTCGAAAGTTGAAATTTGAGGCTCTTGCTCTGGTTCCGATTCAACATCAGATGGTGGTGCTGCCTCCTCGGACGCAGCCTTTTGCTCTTCGGGCGCATCTTGCGGTTCCACTTCCGTTGCCGGTGCTGCTCCATTTTTGTTTTCTTCTGCCATAATCTTTCTTTTTTGGGATTAAAATCACACAATCAACTGTACACGAAATGCGTTTCGAAGCTTCTCCTTTATGGCAGTGTTGCTTCCCCTTGCTAGGACTGGGCACCTCCGCTGGTGAATGTTTAGCACTAAATGATGCTTACCAGCAGTTCAGTACACCTCATAAGCTTAGTGCGGCACAGTAGTCTTGTGTGTAACTACGGGCGTGTGTGTATTCGAGCTGCTCGTGCTTTACGAGACCTGACGAGGATTGCAGCTGCGCCGTGCACGAGCCATCTTCGCCATCCTAGCCATCATTATTCATCATCATCGCGAGGCGTGGCGTGCACACGAGCTTCACGAATCTTGTCGCAGCGAACGATGCACAGCAAACGGCCCGGCAATGCGGTAACATTCCTGCAAAGGACATACCGATCGTGTGGACGGTACGTTGAAGGCATGCAGCACTGAAGGCTGCACGCACTGGCCCAGCCGTTCGGATTTTCCGCCAAAACTGGCGCTAACCTATGAACGGGAGGACCTTGCACGCTGGGATATCATCTACAGGCAGCCATTTTCACCGATCAAACTTACGTTGACTTAATTGTATATAAAAGCAGCGAAATTAACAAACCATTCATTTTCACTTGTCGTTTTGAGATTGTTTGCTCTTAGTAGGAAAACAGTACTGTCTAACTTTGGCGCCAACGACCTTTCAGGCTGGTTGCCTGAGCTCAGATTTGGCCACGTTCCCAAGTTCAGCTTCTAACAATAAAATCTAGACAACAGGGTTGCAAACGAAGGAGAAATAAACACTCGGCATCAGAAGAGGGGAGGTGGGAATATAGCTTTCGTGTGCGATCCTTGATCCTCACATCAGTAGCCGCAGCAGCAGCAGCAGCGCGAACATACAGTTCAGTAGCGTAGTCACTTTCCCTCGGTACATCGACAATCATCGCTCGGCACGTGTTTAGTGGTGTGCATACTAACGCAAGTTTCAAACAGTAAGCATGAAGGCGGACAAACCGGACACAACCCCCTGGGATCAGGTAAGCATAGAACAAGAGCGTTCGAACATCTCGGTTCCGTGACGCGGGACGCTTTTAATCGGAATGTTTCGTTCTCGTGTTCGACGGATCAGTTGGAGCAGCTGGTAAAGGAAACGCGCAACTTCCTCACCGAGTACGACGACATTGTGCTGCACAAAGAGCTCTACCGCACGCTGTTCATGTATCACCTGACTTATTTACGGGATGAGGTGATACAGTTGATGAAAAAATTTACCACCTTACCGAAAGACGTCGCCGAGGAGAAGGAAATTGACTGCTGTGGGGTACGCTGTGGGAAGGGATAGGATTGTTGAGAGAAGAGCAAACCGATAGCTAAAAATATCGCTTGTTCCTATTTTAGGTAATGTACCATGATAAAGATGCCTTCAAACAACACTACGAGGCAGCTCACAATAAGAAAGTTCTCCAGTCTGCTTCCATGTGTGAGGTAAAACTCCTACTCACACACACGCACTTATTGTTCGATAGGTGTTGCATAAATTCTATACTTTGCTTTTTGTCCTTTCTTTCAATAGCTGAAAATGTCTCTGACAAAAATTTCATTCTTCGAGCGACACCTGCAAGACTACATACTGGGAGGTTCCGTTTCGAGCTGTGAGCTTTTGCTGAATTTGCGGCGAATATTGAGACGGTTGGATCATACGTTAGAGTTTTAACTATTTTATTATACGTATATTGTTAATCCTATCGAGCACAGATTTTTAATTGAATAAACAATGAATATCCTCTTATGCTGTGCGGGTTTCTTTAACTTGTCCAGAATCCTAATACCGTATAATAGAGATGATTCTGCGCAACAGTTTCGTCAAATAAAAGCACAAACCATTATTGGACGCAATACCCGATGCGATCCATTCGTCCAGCTGTCCGCGAAAAACAAGCATCCGCAACATAGCCGCTTTCATCTGTACGTTACATAAAGCCACATTGCACATTAAACAGCCTCATTAATATCAACCCACGCGCAAACTTCGCTCTTCTTCGCGGCTTCAACTTACCTCACACCTGGTGGCAGGCAAGAGGTACGTCTTGTCGTGTACCGCGTAGTAGTGCAGTCGCAGTGCGGCCAATGTACGGAACTGATCGTCACAGCAAACCAACGGAAACTTCTCCTTGTAGCACTTCACGCGTATCGTATAGTCTGGGATTTCTGCCGGTTCGTCGTCCTTTCGCCGTTTGCTCTTCTTTGCCGGTTCGGGCATCGGAAAACCATACGGATCGGTAGCGACGATTGCTGGCTTCGGTTCACACCACTCGATTATGGCAAAGTTCATCAAAATATCAATAATGCGAAAGCGAATCTCTTGCAGGTAGTAGTAATAGAAGGTACGGTAGATGTCCTTGTGCAGTACGATGCGATCGAAATCGTCGTGAAATTGTTTCACAGTTGCAATCATTTTTTGGAGCTACACGAGATGGAAAGATACACGCTGGCAGGATAAATTATGTCCACAGAAAGAGCTTACAGTCTACAGTTCCCACCTTATCCCATTCGATTGCTTCCTGGGCCGTCTCGAAGTACGGTCTTATGGAGAGATACTTAAGCGTCAACATCCTTGAAAACACTGAGTGGCGACTGAGCCGGAAGCTTTCTCAATAGCCCGGCTCGGTAGAACAGAACACAACCAAATGACGTAGACAAATCTATTTTTATTTCTTTTCATGGCAGCATTGCAATGTTCTGCTGAGTACTTTCACTGGTAAAACACACAACCACAGATGACATGTAGCGTAGAAAGAGTTTCGTATTTGTGTGTTAGGTATAAGAGTTCAAATTAGTATACTACACACTCATATGATCACACATCCAGGATGGCATTATCCGAACCCTTCGTGGAAGTAGCTTAGCTTACAGCCATGCTTGCTGTACTCCTTGCACTTGAGACGAATTTCCTTCGTCAGTTCCTTTGGTCCGCAGCTAAAAACGGACACCGATTTTCTGCAAACGAAAACGACATTCGATTACTGTGATTTGCCAAAATTTATGCCACGCAAAACCATACTTGGGATAGAGTGTGACCAGATCGATAAACACATCGTTCCAGTTCGGGCGTCCCCGGTGCATGCGCGATTTGATCGAAGGCATGTCGCCAAAACATTCCGCCAGCAGATGTTCGTCGTAGTTTTGCGTCCAGTACAGCTTCACCCAGAAGCGGTCCGGTTTGTTTTGGCTCCAGAACTAAAATTGGTGGTTTGTGTTAAATAAAATAAAAACCTCTCCAAGGAATCTCGCTCACCTTCTCCTGTAAACGTGCGATCTCGTCTGAAAACCACAGAAACGTTTCCAAATTACGTGCAATCCAAACCAGATGCACCCTGGCCGGTTGATCGACATTTGAGCTTCTGAAAAAGCATAAATAGCAATAATTTTTTTTAACACCTACTGTCATTTAACACTACTACTTACAACAGCAATCGCATGATCGTTACAAAAGGTGTAATGCCAACACCAGCACCGACAAATAAAATTCTCTTGCAATCGAGCATATTGCTCATGACGGACGGGTACGGTCCATCCAACAAGAACTCGATCCTTCGGTACGGGTCAACACCACCAAGATTGCGCTTGCACTGTTCCCTCTGCACGATCCGATCGTATAGCTCCTCCGTCCAGTCTCCTCGCACCTTGATCGTGAGCGTAATATCATTACGTCCCTCAATGGGAAGCTTAAAAAGGATTGGGATCATGAATATAGCTCTTGGAACACTTTCCCCCTAACACTTACCTCCGTTATCGTAAATGGATGCCATTCGAGGGTGGAAATTGCTGGACACTGCAGCAGTACGTACTGGCCGGGAAGGATTTTGACCATTGCCTTGCGACAAAACTGTAACCGAAGGTGTATTGCATGTCCTGCCATTGCGTACGTCTGCACCGTTGTAACACGGTAGCGCTCCGAATGAGATGTAAGGTAGCGAAAGGAGATATCGGCTAGATAGATCGCTAAGCCCACCAACGGCCAAATCCATGCACGTTTTGTACCGGCCGAAAATTGGGGCGGTTCCTCGCACAGTACCAGCAAGTCTTCGTTGCTGTGAAGCGTTACGTTATCGACTAGATCACACATGATCTTATGCTTGTCGACATTTGTTTGATGCTTGATGATGTTACTGAAATATGGTTACAATCGATCAATAGCGTCGTTTAGCATATTTTACTTCCTCCATGTACTAACCTTAGCGGATGGTAGAACATCATCCCGTAAAATACGAGAAACAGATGGTGTGAGGTGAAGAAGCTGTTGTAGAAACGATCGCGCATCGATCGACGAGCTAGGTACGCCATTGCCGCCAGCGTAAGCAGCATGATGCAGCCCGAAAACCCAGTCGGTGTAGCAAACAGCAACCGAAGGACGTTCTAAACGTTCAACGCGGGAAAATCAATAAATAAATCATTCTCACTGCTAAAATTGTCTACCGCAACGGTAGAGGAATCTTACGTCATCTGGTCCATTTGCCCAATTTATTTCCCGATAGCGTTCGTCGTAATTGTCAATAAAGTTGACGATGTTCACAAAATGTGCCACACTATGTACAACTTATAATAATATGTTGAAAGTAGAATGTAGATGCGTGTACCAAAATCAATACAATAACTGTTACTGTTTAACTTACTCGCAACGATCAGCAAACTACATCCCAATATCAGATGCAGAACCTTCGTCTTCTCGAGATAGTGAACCAATAGTCGGGTAGAGCATCGGCCAAACAGTTTGTGCAGAAGCAAATTAAATGTCTTGCACGTGGGCAGTGTTATTAGGGCCATAGTCACGTTAAGTACCGGAGCGGTTCCACGCGAAACACATAGCCCGTTCTGAGGAGTTCAAAAAATATATTTTGTTATACGGACAGTTGAGTATCGTCGTATTGTTCGCTACATCGCTACTGACCCCAAGTATTCGGCTGAGATAGTAGTACTCCACATCGTGATGGTAGTTGCTGAATGCCTTACAGAAAACCACAAAATTGAACCCTGTCCATAGAAGCTACCGTCGAATTGTTGCAAAAAAAGGTCTCACAAGTTTATGGAATTATTGTACAGCTGAAAACAAAACTTACCGCTATGATGTATTTGAACATAAAGTTCCTGGATGAGTGATATATTTTGTTCACACGCTCCATCGTAAATCATTGCTGGTGAGCTGTGCTGACTCCTCCATTCAGCTAGCAACCAGCACCAATCCCAGATGTTACCCGTGCCCCCCAGTCCACTCCGGACACAATTATTACACTGTCGATTAGCTATGTTACGACGATTGTTTATACACGTTGTCGAACCCAATCAGATGTTATGTGGACGTCCAGCGCGATCGGTCACTGTTTGAGTACCAAAAATAGAACATCAAATGCACGCTTCCTCCCCACACATCTTGCACATCTGTTTCGCGCTTGATGAAAGCACTGCACTCACCATAGATGAATTGTAGGCGAAAAAAGGAAGAAACAAACTCCAAAAAGCCTCGATGGCTTGGATATTCTTGGCTATTACCCGGCCAGCAATATTAGGCACACTTATCTTGCTAACGGTTATCGGTCAAATACCTTTCGCGTGGATTATGCTTATCGGCTTATATAGGCCACAATTTTCCATATCGTATTTGATACACATCGCATGTATGTTTCCCAAAAAAAAAACCTTCAACATTTATAAGCACACACAACAGTCTTAACCTTCACTCTTTATATCGGCGTTATGATCGGCCTAACGGGGCAATTAAAACACACCACCAGAAGCACGCCTGTCCCGGGTGTCGGTATCCAATCGCGACTTTCCACGACAATGGTTCCCTTTCTACTGCGTGTTTCTGTTTTTGTGGTGGTCTGCATGATCTCGTCGACTCGCCGACTGACAACGATCGTACGATTTTCGTTTTCACCAGACGCCTGTGCCCGGACCTTCCCGTAACACGCGTTCCATTACCGGCCTAACGGCCCATCGTGAGTTAGAAGGGTAAAATCCATCACACTACCCGATAGAGCATTTTGCTTGCGTCTGCAAGACAAAGTCGGGAGCCAACATAAACCTTCCTTTTACGCACATTTTGCACACCACGAAGATTTGCTCTCCCTCCTACACACTTTTACCGAACGTTAAGTCACAGTTATCGCAGGTCAATGTCGTACTGGGTAGTTTGTGAAAAAATGAATGTTGAATTAATGAAAAAAAATAACGAAAAAAATGAATGTTTAGATGGTTTTTTCATTCAAAGTCGTAATCTGACTTACAAGTCGTTAGTACAAGTTGTTCTTCCACGAGTTTTCGTGGTTTAAAAAAACATAAAGGTGAATGAAAAAAATCTTAAAAGAATTGAGTGTTTCTGAAATCATCATGTGATTAAATTGATAACATATCCAGCAAGCCCAGATGAACATGTTAATACCGGTTGGCCTATGGTAGACACCATGGGACATTAAGCATACCTTTTGATTATTATAATTAAAAATAAATGTACAAATTGAGCCGGTCTCGTAGTACAGTCGTCAACTCGTACGACTTAACAACATGCCCGTCATGGGTTCAATCCCCAAATAAACCGCGCCGCCATACGTAGGACTGACTATCCTGCTATGGGGGGAATCAATTAGTCACTGAAAGCCAAGCCCTCAAGTGGGTACAGGCAGGCCTTGACCGACATCGGTTGTTGAGCCAAAGAAGAAGAAGAAGTACAAATTGTTAGGTTCTTGCCATTAAGCAGGTATTTTGAAATAATAGTTGTTTAATATCTACACATTTGCTTGCAACAAACCTCAAAGGATACATATTTGATTTAAGAACTCTTTTATGTAATCTTGATTGCTCCAATTACTCATTACTCAAATATTGTCTTATTATACGCTATTGTCTCTGCTATGCTTGTAATCAAGTACTCGGACAATCTTTCATTTTCGCAGTATTGTATTTTATTTCTTTTCTTGATGTTTCCCGTTCCAGTTGATCTAACACCAAACCTCATGAAACGCCATGCTGATATCTGGATGGCATTGATTACCCAAAAACCATGTACAATATTTCTCGTGTATCAAACGGAACAAGCTATCCAGGCCATCAAATATCAAGGATCACGGCCAACACAAACGAAATTAATTTAAGCACTAAAGGTCAAACTTAACCCAAGTACCACAGACTAAGCTTAAACGATAGGAAAATTGAATGTACATACAAAAAACCCCGAAAGCTTCGAAGGTTCACTGGATTATTCATTCAATAGATCGCTTTTTAATCATGTCCAAACAGCCAGCTCGTGCTTTATAGTTAATTTGGGGCTGTTTAACTAAAAATTGTTCCGATATCGTACTTTTTGGGTGATTAAGAGATGAAGCCATACTTGGTGTAACCATTAAGCTTTTTAACAAGCTATCGGTACTCTTTGGAACTTTTCGGCTGATTAGTCTGATGTGTATGATTCGTGATGAAACTAGATGGCTTTTTAAAAAGATGTACCGAACATGGTGGAACTTCATAGCTTTTTAGTACAATGTATCGGTACAAGTCAATGGCTCTTGTCAAAGTGTCAAAGACTACCGCCGTCAATCATCTGGAAGTTGCTGAACTAGTTAGATTTGTTAAATGAAGAAGAAACATGGAGTTAAGTAATTATGTTTTTTTAGTAAAATATGTGAAATCAAGTGAAACTCAAGAGCATGTAGAGTTTTAAAATAATAATAAAATAATGCACATAATAAAAACACGTCTTAAGACACAAAAAAATCCCCAGCACCCTGGCATAAGGAAGCTGCTTAAGCGCGATTTAGAAGGAATGGGTGCTGGAACTTTGATGCTGTTTAACTACTTCAAAAGGCGAATTTAAGTAGTGATCTTTAGCGTACCAAGATTGGCTGCTTAAGCAATTTTGGCTATTTGGGTGGTTACCTAAGCGCCACAGATTAAGCATAAATGACTGTAAAATCAAATATCAGTCAAATATCAAACCCGTTTAGTGGTCGTTTAGTGGAGTTGTGGCACTTGGGATTATTTCATTTCATTTCATTTATTTCATACAATATCCGCCATCAAGGCTAAATATAATAGACTTAAAACTAATTTAATACTAACAAATAAACAAAATAATTCATGAAAAACTAAGCCTAACTAACCTAGTCTTGACCTAGCAAAAAAGAAAAGAAAAAAAACAAGAGTAGAGCGTAGAGACTATCATAAACTTAACAAAAACAAAAAAAAGAGAGTAATAGAAAACTAAGGAGAATAATTAAAGGGAATTAGAAGAAAAAATACGGTTACGGAAAGAGTTAAGAGAGGAGTCGAAATCAAAGAGATAGTAAAAGTGGTTAAACAACCTGAAACAGGACAGAAGAGGGTCATTGAAAGTATAAAGAGTATGACGTGTTTCAATTGACAGAGGATCACGTGGACGAAGAGAACGAGAGGGAACATACAGCGAGATGGACGAGAGTAAATCAGGAGCATCAGTAGCAGAAAGTAATAAGCCACCAATAAAACAAGCCTGAAACACTTGGCGGCGGAAGCTTAAGGAGTGAAGATTGAATAACTGCAATCGCGTTTCATAGGGAGGTAGTGAGGCAGCACCGAACAAACGACGAAAGGCAATCCTGGTAAAGAGGCGCTGAATGCTTTCAATTCTCGAACAGCCATCAATAGTGGGAGGATTCCAGATGATACTTGCATATTCAAGAATAGGCCTTACCAAAGCACAATAAAGGATTCTTAGGATGCTTTGATCTCTAAAAATAGAGGTAAAACGTAAGATAAACCCAAGGGTTCGATTTGCTTTTAGTAGCACCTCATCAAGCTGCAGTTTAAAGTTAAGACGACAGTCAAGTATAATACCAAGGTCACGGATGGACATAACACGAGAGAGCATTATGCACGTAGGGTGTGATTTTCCATTTAATTTTTTATAGGATTCTGACCAAGGTGTTATAAATGACAAGGTGAAGTTGTTCAGAGCAAAATGACATTTCTCGACTTGACATTTCTCGACTTGACATTTCTCTTCCGGGGGCTCCGGTACAAGGATAATGTATTTAGAAGGTTGATTTTTATCGCTTTTGCTGGGCGACATTGTGGGGGATGTCTGTCACTCTCTGCATACAAATTTCATTACCCCGCACCAGCCCTCCCCGATTTTTATACCGGAGCCCCCGGAAGAGAAATGTCAAGTCGAGAAATGTCATTTTGCTCTAAACAACTTCACCTTGTCATTTATAACACCTTGCTCCGGTATAAAAATCGGGGAGGGCTGGTGCGGGGTAATGAAATGTGTATGCAGAGAGTGACAGATGTCCCCCACAATTGTCGTAATCGTCACACATTTTAATTATTTATTCGGCTTTTTTTATTCAATTTCTTTTTTTTTATTGTTTCACGCTCAACCGATCTCTTTGCGATCAACCACAAGACTGACCCGAGGCTCCTTTATTTCTCCCTGTCGCCTGACTGGTCTTCTCTCCCTGATCTCACGATCTGTCCCTCTCTCACACTCTCTCTCTCTCTCTCGATTCACTCTCGGAGTTCACTCTCTCTTGATCCCAGCTACCGCTAGCTACCGGTAGACGTCCGTCTCCTTTTCCGCGCGCCTTCTCCATCTCTATCTCTGCTTTCGTCCAATCTCTCCTCTCTCATCCTCATTTTTGCATGTTCAATATTTTTCGCTCTCTCTGATTTCACTAAACTTCTCTCTCTCTCACTCTTGATCCCTACAACAATGTCGCCCAGCAAAAGCGATAAAAATCAACCTTCTAAATACATTATCCTTGATTCTGACACACAGTAGAACGTCGATTATCCGGAGGCGGATTAACCGAAGGGCGGCATAACCGTGCACATATATGTGACAGCTGTTCAAACGTACGGCGAACATTTGCAGCGATAGTCAAGTGGGCAACCAGTCTGTTGTGCAGCTTTGTAGTGGCTAGTGGTATTTTCGAAATTCATTTTTGTTCATGAACAGTCACTAAACCTATACTTTTTGATTAAAATAATATTTTTCTAACGATTAAACGATTGATTCAAGGTAAAATAATCATAAAACTAGTGGATTTTATAATTTTCATTTGAATTTGACATTCCTTGGACCATTATCCGTGCAAGTCGATTAACCGGCAATCGTACGGTCCTGAGCTGCCCGGATAATCGACGATCTACTGTAATATAACAATTACAGCAGTGGAACTAATTAGATATTTGATCTATCAAATGATAGAAAACCGCGTTTCTCCGAATCCGCGTATGTCGAGAACTGCGTATCTCGTGAACAGACTGTAATATCGGCAAAACAGATTTAAAATTCAAACTACATCAGTGAGAGCACCGCCTAAGTTGCTTATTGACATTTTCGTATGTGTGTGTGTGTAGGAATACGCGCGCGAATAGTTGTCATTCATTGAACGAGTTCAAATCATTTGTTTATGTTATTCCTGTTGTATCGCTACACCTAACCTTTACATTGTGGTCGTCCTTATTTATTGCAACAAAATGGTAAGAAAAACTGAATATATTCCGATTTAAAATGAATCACGTTTGTTTATTTACTCCAATAATAGCATATGCCTTCCTCTTCTTCTTGACTTCTTATTACAGAACTATTTAGCAACTAACTTATTGATCGAATCTCTAACGCTCAATCTGGCGTCCTACAAACCGGGTCTCAAAAACATCGACACTTTTACCATGAACCAGATAGAAAAGCTGATGAAAAAACTGGAACTATTCCTAGCCACTAGCAATCTTGTTCAATGCGAAGAAGACGAATTGCAAAGGGATAAGATTATGATGAGTTTTTATCAGCAACCGGATACGGTACGTTGTCGGCATTGTAATGAAAGCTTCTCCGAAAATGTAGCATCAACGCAGCACATCCAAAACAATGAAGGAAACGAGCAAAAACCCAAACTCGAAGCAATTTCCGTGAACAATCCTGAAGCGGAGCAGAAAACCGAATTCATAGAAATCCATGCGAACGATCCTGAAAAGGGACTGAAAACCGAAATCGTAGAAATCCCCCTGAACGTTACTCAGACGAAACCGATAGGCAATGATCCCAATGACACTCTTGCAAATGATCGCAAAAACATACAGCTCGAGAACCATACCAATGCTAACACTGAGATTAGTGCTAAAAAGATGCCGAAACAAAAAGAAATTAAGCCACAAGTAAACTATATGAAAAGAAGATGCTTGCCGAGACTGAATTTTAAGATGAGCAAAGATATGAAGAATTTCTTTAAGCAAGACATCATGACGGTTCTTGAAATGGCTGTGGCGGAGAGCGATAAAGTTAAAAGCGCTATTGAGAACAAAAAGGTGCAGGAACAGTTGGTAGAATGCCTAAAACCGCACTACCCAGCAGTCAAATGCTATCCGTTTGGGTCTCGCGTCATCGGGACTGGTTCTTATACGAGCGATCTGGACATTTTCGTCGATCTGCAAGAAGTGTACTACGGAAGAAACGATAAGCCCGGCGTAGAAAGTATAACGGAATCGATCCTGAAGGTAGAAAAAATCCTAAAAAATACAAAGCAGTGGACTATCGACGAAATCATCCTGAATTCACGCGTACCGTTGCTGAAAGTCATCAATCACCGCTTCAATATGAAATGTGATTTAACGTTCAGCAATGGATTGGCGCACCGAAACTCATTGTTGTTGGAGTACTTGTTAAATTTACAACCCTCAAGTAAGCCTTGTAGCCATCGAGTACTGAATGAAATGTATTTGAACCAAGTATTTAATATAGTTTTAATGTGTTCAATTGTAGGTCGTATGTTGGTGTGCTATCTGAAGAAATGGAACCGAGAAAAATATCTGAATGGGTATACTATCTCACTGATGGTAATTTATTTCTTACAATTGATGGGTTGGCTGCCAAATGTGTCAACACTTCAGGTAGATCCACAAAATGACGTCATTATCGATGGTAAAATATTATGTTCTTTATGTATTGTTGTTCTATTGTTAGTTTTCTGCTCTTACAATCATCATAAATATCAATTCATTTTTGTACTTGCAGGTTGGAATGCGGGATTTGCGACGCCGACCTTAGAAGAATTGAACCACAAATCGAAACCATTTGAAATAATAGTCCTAGTAGAAGAATTCTTTCACTTTTACGGTTTTTATGCCAACTTTATCGTACTCGAAATTGAAGTGATTAGCCCATTTTATGTGGATTCTTCTAGTGTAAAAACTCTTTTGAAGAGTGATTTCGAGTCGCCTGATTACTCTAGAGTACCATCCCAATTTAAACGGTTGAAGCAGTACTTGCTAAAACATAAAAATGACACAAATCCTAGACACCAATTTGCTTACAATAGGCCACTTGTCGTCCAGGATCCATTCGAGCTTTCTCACAACGTAGCAAAAGGTATTTCCCCCGAGATGGCCGGACGGATAATACGTTTATTTGAAATGAGCGAACGAAAAATAAAATATCATGTATACGGGATGGAATATTTCTTACCCAAGGAAGAGATATGGTAATGATTTGAATCATAGGCAAATATCTCGCTTTTATTTAATAATATCTTTTCATTTACAAACCATAACTTTGATTTCTCTTAAAAGAAGCTTTGCTGTTAACATTCTCAGTTCAGCACATTCGACTGATAAGGTGCTTCTAAAGATTCTGTATGTAGCTTAGTTTTACATCGCTGCATGCACCCGAACTCTGATGGGCTGCATCTAAGCCTATCTCTGCATTCCTCAAGCTGTCCAATAATTTGGACTTTTATTAATTTTTTATATATGTCTCATATGTTATACATAAAGGAAAGAATTAAGTAAATTAAATAATCATTCGTATATTCATAAAGTTTATACAGTTTATTTGTGCTTTCATCGCAGGGCGCTTTCATCGCAATCCAGATGTTATTTTTGGATATCAAAATATGAAAAATTATCTTGCACAAACCTGCAAAACGTCTCTACTATGATAAAAATATCGAAAGAAGTAGTTCGCAATTTCACTGATTCCTAGAAAGGAAAGCAAGATGTATAGTTCGATTTTCTACGAACAATGAACAAACATGTACACATTTGTTAAAAACATTTTCATAATAATCACATCCCATCGTACAAAAAACGATTGTAGAATTAATATTCAAAAATACTTCAAACTTCTACGAACATACGCTTACTGTAGGGAAGGAGAAAAAACCAACTCTCGCAACTAGGTCACAACAAAGCAGCAGCGAGGATAAGCTGCATTAGACCGCTCCACCCTGTTCACAATCAAGCGAGTGTTTGGTATTTGCTTCCATAATTTGATTGGTTTGTGTGAAGTGACGCAGCAAAGGATTGTCGTTTCCGTTTTGCGTTTACCCAATCGTCGGCCCAATCCATTCGTAAGCCACCGGGGCCAGGTGCGTTTTCTTCCCACGAAGGACAAATATGCTCCGCGAAGGGTGCGCTATGCAAATGGTAAGAACGAATCAAGCTCACCGTACTGTTTGCTCACCGGCAAGGAGATGGGAAAGGACAGATGGATAATTCAATAACCGTATGCATGGTACGGCATGGCTAAGTCGTGCACCGCTCATATAGGCCCTCTCACGGACCCCCATTCTGTTCAGGCCACACGTTTTTAGGGAAGACACCAACGGTTAGCTTTCTCTACTCCCTGATCCCTTCATCGTCGTCGTCGTCGTCGTTATAACGGAAGTTAATTGTGTTTGCTCGGTGTGATTGAATCTCAGCCGGGCTATAAATATCGGCCACCCGTGCTGCACGCCGTCGTCGTTTGATCTCGACGGAGCATCGGTTAACACAAAAGACCAAAAAGCTATCACCTACCTGGTGTGTGTGTGTGTGTGTGTGTGTGTGTGTGTGTGTGTGTGTGTGTGTGTGTGTGTGTGTGTGTGTGTGTGTGTGTGTGAGTGATTGCCAGTCAGTCATGGGCGGAAGAGATAAACAAGATTTAATTCTGCCCCTGATGATAGCGTCCCTGTTGCTTTCCGGCCATTCCGTTGCCGCCGCCGTGGACGCCTCCATGGTCGGTGCCGTTGGAGCATTGCTAAAGCTCATCGGGACGCCCCTGAAGGTGACCGCTTTTGTTGAGTGCTGGAATGAAGGTATGCTTTGAGGCACGCCCGTGTGTGTTTGTGCTGTAGTTGTAATCCCTACTTCTGTTCTGCCTGTATTTCCGTGCGTAGGGGAGAAGCTTATGTTTGCAAGGATCGGTCTCTCCGGCGGTCGTCATTTGATGCAGTTTGTTGAACCGAGACGAGCATCACCAGACGCACGGACAGATGTCAAGGATATGGATAATTACCGGAACGCCACGCTCGATGAAGATGCTGAAAGTCACCAGACGTTGGTGGTGGTGGATCTACGCTGCAACGGGTCGGAACGACTACTAGCTGAGGCTGGGCAGCGTCTGTATCTAAACTACCGCTGGCTACTGATGGATTCCAGTGAGGGTGGTGCCCCGTTGGGTATCGAGCACTATCTGGCTGTGCTGCAGGACTTGCCGGCCCTTGTCAGCAGTGAGATCTTTGTGATGCTGGAAGAAGACGGCCAATCAATACGATTTATGCAAGGTTAATATATTTTGTGGTATAAGTGGTTATTAATTTTGAAATCTTTCAACGTGTGTTTAACATCTAAAGTTTACAGAGTGAGTCAAAATTCTGAACTGCTAACAGAACACTACGCTTTGTGGAATGCGACAGTACCAGGAGATACTGAGGGAGAGATGATCGATCTACGAACTCACAAAGTCACTTCGGTGCGGCGTAAAGATCTTCACGGTCACTATCTTCGTGCGTCGATGGTTATTACCAATCCGGATACGTTGAATCATCTCACGGACTACAAGTAAACTGTCCTTTTAGTCTTCCCTTAGAGGCACTAAACCTTGAGTATGACTTTGCATTTTTTATAGAGATAAACACATCGACACGATCACGAAGGTGAACTATATTTTGACTAACTGTCTGGTGGCATACCTTGGAGCCGAAGTGAACTACACCCGTGTGACAACCTGGGGTTACTACAACACTACCACTGGCATGTGGGATGGTATGATCGGTGAGCTAGTGCACAATACGGCCGACCTGGGTGCATCTCCGCTCTTCTTCACCACCGATCGCATTGCGGTGATCGAGTACCTTGCCATGACGTCCGAGACACGGTCCAAATTTATCTTTCGCTCACCGAAACTGTCCTACACCGAGAATGTGTTCGTATTGCCGTTCGATGATGTGAGTCCCTGATGTCTTGCAGTTCGTGGGATAGTTAAGTATTGCCTTATTTGTTCCCAGAAAGTTTGGATCTGCGCCATTGCCGTCATCATTGTTTCCTCCGTCCTGCTGCTTGTTACGCTCTGGGCGGAATGGCGCATAGCGAACGGTGACCTGGAGATGCCGCCAGCCCCGCCCGATTCCTCTACCATGGCCGCCAGCCTGCGTGACACGCTGCTCATGATGTACGGGGCGTCCTGCCAACAAGGCTCGGCCGTCTTACCACGCAGCTGCAGCGCCCGCACGATCACCATGCTTACCTTCACGGTGTTGATGTTCCTGTACGCTAGCTACTCGGCCAACATTGTCGCACTGCTGCAGAGCCCCTCGACCAAGATCCAAACGCTGGAGGATTTGCTTGGCTCGCGGCTCAAGTTCGGTGTGCACGATACCGTGTTCAACCGGCACTACTTTACGCACGCCACCGAACCAACGCGCAGGGCACTGTACGAGCAGAAGATCCGCCGACCATACGGACCGGACGCGTTCATAGCGCTGGAGCAGGGCATCGATCGGATACGGCATGGGTTGTACGCGTTTCACGTGGAACAGGGCGTCGGGTATAAGGTGATCAGCGAAACGTACCAGGAGGACGAAAAGTGTGGCCTGCAGGAAATACAGTACCTGCAGGTGATCGATCCGTACTACGCGATACAGAAGAACTCGTCGTACAAGGAGATGGTGAAGATTGGGTAAGGTAGAGGACTTTGGATGTGGGATTTACAGCAAGATAGAGGATCATTCTCTTCTTACAGATTGTTTCGACTGAACGAGCACGGCATCCAGTATCGAGAGAACGACAAACTGTACACCAAAAAGCCAACCTGTTCGGGCGGTGGTGGCAAGTTCGTCCCGGTAAGTCTGGTCGATGTAGAGCCGGCCGTCTGGATCATCCTGTGGGGTAGCGGGCTGGCGTCGGGTATCTTCCTAACGGAGCGGCTTTACTTTCGCTTTTTGAGAGGGAAAGTACGACAACTTGTTCGTCGATGGCAACACACCTAAACAACCAGGGTGAGAACGAATGTCATCAAGCTTAGTAGACGAGGTAGTGAAGACGGTGGAGTAAATTTTCAGACATTTTTTAAATAAATGTATTTACTCAAAAAGAGAGATAAATCAAAAGTAATGAGATTTCAACTACAGTATATGATGGTAATATGTAATATTGTATGCATGAATGTGTATATAGTGAATTTACTACAGCGAGTATACGAATAGTGGAACCGCTTCGACGCGCCTTGTTTCTTCGTTCGCTTCCTGGTAGGTTCTGTCTGCACATCTATAATAGAGCTTTTTTTTTTGTTCTCGCATCTTACTGTACTTGTTTTTCACTGTTTCTTTCTCCCATTTTACGTACAAACAAAACTTTACATACATCTACTTTCGGTTGTGTGGTTTCTTTTCTTAGTTTTGCTAGCTTGCTAACTCTTTTAGTCGATTTTATATGTTAGTCTCTTAGTGTAACAACAACTTGTTGATAAAATCTGTTCGACGTGGAATGTTTCCTTTCTTTATCCTTCGATTCGGGGGTTTACTAGTACAACTTTTTACACATTTTTCGCTCAACGTTTAACTACTTTTGTTTATATATTTTCAGATCTAACATATATTGGGACTCGTTCTATTATGTCACCCGCTCTTTCTACCTTCCCTGCAGCCTGTAGCATTTCTATCCACACCGTCATATTGAGAAGGCTAACGCTTCGGGGGAGTATGGCGGATGATATCGTTGCACAACGTTGTGTTTTTGTGAGTTCTTGGTAACGATTCCGATTCATCAGAAATCATCGATCAGCTGGTTTTTTGTTCTCCCCGTCATCCGGCAGGGTAGCTGTAAATCTTCACTCTTAGACGGAATTTTCATCTAAACCCTGTTCGAATAGAAAAAAGGATGAGGGAAGAAAAAGCCCAAGTCGGTCATACACCATTGCTCGCGAACATTTTTTCGTAGAATGAAGCCCCGCCGTACGGTCGCTATGGTGTCAGCACCAACCGTGCACACTGATTGCTCATCTGCCGGGCTACTTTCGGGCTTGGCAAAATGCACCTGTTGCAGTTCCAGCACACGATGAACCGCTTGCACTAGGTTACACCTCCCGGAACGCATCAACTTTTTCAGGTCGAGCAGGAATGCTTGAAAAACAGAAGCCGATAAAGTATGTGTTGTGTTCGGATGTCCGTTCACTTATTTGAATAAACCACTGAACTAAGCACAACTAAAAGGTTACAAACAAAACATCCAAACTTTATTCCTAACACATTAAATATTTGTTGAAACGTAAAAACCTCGGCGCAGCCGCGTAACGGTTACCGCACTCGTTGATCACCCGAGACCCGAATGCCCCGGGTGAACGGTCGTCGTGCCCTAGCCGCGATGGCGCGGCCCTTTCGCTCCGTCACACGGTCGCCCTCGACGGACAGCTCGGGTGACGTCCAGGGCTGTCGCACTCTGCGAACAACCCAGAGCCACAATGTTGCGCGACGCTGTCCGTCTCCACAACAGTATGTAACGCATCGAATCTGCAAACATCGTCATGAATGTGCAGCAAATTATGCACGTTGCTGTCTAATAGTACTGGGCTGTACACGTTTCCATAAGCTTCCACAAACCTATGCAATAAATCATCAGCCATTGCCCATTTGTCGCAATGGTACGAGGTGGACAGGAAAGTAACCGCCAAGAACAACAACATAAAATGTTGGTACGCTGCCTCGTTAAGTCGGCCCTTTAGAACCACGAAACCAGCCACCAACAGAAACATTCTATGCTCTGAAGCTTTCCAGAAGGGAACGTACCGAAGGTCGCGCAGTTTATGCTGAAAGTCTGAAGGAAGCTTCAACAGTCGCAAGTGCGCCGACACTTTACGTTGTTGCTGTGGTGTTAACATGCACTGTACGCCAGGAAATCTTTCCATCCACAACTGCATTAATTTCGCCTCAACACCCTTATAGATAAGTTGCACTTCTTCGGCCGCAATCAAATCGCGTATGATGTCACAGCGATCCATTGTAGTAAGGAGCGTAGGATTGATCACATGGGTCGGGTATTTATCTTCGCAAAAATCTTCATGATTTCGTGACTGGCGCTCTGCATCATATCGGCAAAATATTTGGTTTTGTTCCATTTCCCCTTCGATTGTGCACTTCATACAGGCACTAATGGCATTGCGCGGTTCAACACCTGTAAGAAAATTTATCAAAAAATAGTTATTAATTACACTGCAAATATATCATATGTAATTAAGTGTGATCTTTACCAGCACGCCAACCAGCACCTACCTGAAATAAATGCACGCGCTGGAACGTCTGCTATAATCGAACGCGGGCACACCCAGTAAGCGCGAGCTCCTATGATCACTTTTGTCCTATTCAGCTTGTTCATTTCCTCCACAAACGGCCGTAAAAACTCTTCGACGAATACTGGTTGTGATTCGCCACAAAACATCGCAACTGTCATCACCGGAGTATTCGGCTCGTTATTAATCTTCATGAGGATCGGCCAAAATTGGCTCCGACTACTTTTACGCAGTGGCAGGCCGTCCACAAAAAAAGTCCAACTCAAATCCTTCCTGAATTGGCTGAACTTTGCTATAATAAAAACGATGAATAGGATAAGTGCATGGCCATAAGTGTACGGTGATCAATGAATACCACATTCTTACCGAAAATATGATAGCAGGCATTTTTCAATACCCTGGTACCACAGCTGCCCACCTGCGATTGACGTTAGCACTATTTCCGGTGCTGTGGTCGCTGGTGTGCTCATGAACGCCCGTGCATCTTGGGGCACTTGGAGATTATGCTGTCGCAAATGATCCAGCAACCAGTTCAAACTGCGATGAGGTAGCCCACTTTGCAAAGCCCACATCCTCAACCCATCCTCGAACGAAAGGTCCCCGTACGGAGCATCTGACGTTGCCTCTTCGACATACATATCATCCGAGTCGCTTTCCTTTCCGCTATTTTGGCATACCGATCGTAGCGCATCAATCCCTTCCATGGGCACCGGATCGGCTTCGTGCTCGTGTGGCACAACATCATCCGCTCGGTCAGCTAAATATGGTCGTAGGAGCGATTTTAAAACAATGATCGTTTTGTCCACTCGTCCGTTCATGAGACACTTACCAACTATCCGTGGTTGCGGTTGCCAAGCAAGGCGGAACTCCATTTCCCCCAAACGCCGTTTATAGGCCCGGGAAGCTGCGTGGTACACCGTGACACAAGGCGTGTCTTGGTTGGAAGCCATTTTCACGTTTCTCGAAACACTTGCGATGGACGGAAGAACACTTGTTGACGAGCAGTTTGCTTTTGTTTATGCTTTCTATCGTTACCACAACAGCGCTTCAGCTTAGGCCACACACGAGAAAGATATGGCCGGCATGCGCGCCAACATGTCAACAACTTTCATAGCCCGCTTAGGCAGCGCTCTAGCAACAATCGAACGCAACATCGAACATGAAAAATGTACGGGATGTGACATGTTCGATTTATTGGTTATCAAATCGAACATGTCAAATCCCATACATTTTTCATGTTCGATGTCGTGTTCGATTGCTGCTAGAGCGCTGCCTTAGTCGCGGGGTAGGAAATAATACAGGGGTCGGGCAGATCGCACAATAATGTAGCAGGACAGAAGGAAAAGGAGCGAGAGACAATGAGTTTTTTTTGTCGCTTTGCAATGCGGTATATGTCAGCCATTTACGCGTTACAAACCACATGAATCAGAGCACTACCTAAGTTCCCAAGATGACATTGCAGCAATACGCGCGTACAGTTCGTTGAACGAGTTCGAATCTTTTGTTTATGTTATTCCTGTCCTATTGCTTCACCAGACCTTTTACCTGTTGTGCGCGTTTTTTTTTTCTTGACCACATTTTACTGTAACAAAATGGTAAGAAGAACCGAGAAAATATTTCTTATTTAAAGCCACACTAACATGAATCACATTTATCTTCTAGTCGAAGGACTATTTAGCAACTAATTTGTTAATCGAAACACTGACGCTCAATCTGGCGTCCTACGAGCCGGGTCCCAAAACCATCGACACATTTACCCTGGACCAGATAGAAAAGCTGATGAAAAAACTAGAACAATTTCTGGCCTCATGCAAGCTCGTTCCATTCGAAGAAGATGGATCGCACAGGGATAAGATTATGATGTGTTTTTATCAACAACCGGATGCAGTACGTTGCCGGCATTGTAATGAAAGTTTTACCGAATATGTAGCTGCCACACAGCATATCCAGATACACGATCATGGAAAAGAACAGAATCCCGAACACAAAGCAATGCCGGAGGACCAACCGAATGTAGCTCCTGCTAGTAATCGCGAAACCGTACAGATCGAGAACCGGCCCAATGGTAACTCTGCGACAAATGGGGAAAAGCCACAGAAACAAAGAGAACTTGTGCCCAGTTTGGATGTTCTGAAAAAGAGGTGCTTGGCGAAACAGAATTTTAAGTACAGCAAAAGTTTGAAGAAATTTCTGAAGAAAAATATCGATATTGTTATTGACATGGCGCTGGCAGAGGGCGATGAGGTTAAAAGCGCTTCGGAGAACAAAATGATGGTAGAACAGTTGGTAGAATGCCTAAAACCCCATTACCCAGCAGTCAAATGCTATCCGTTTGGGTCTCGCATCGTCGGTACCGGTTGTGCTACGAGTGATCTGGACATTTTCGTCGATCTGCAAGAAGTGTACTATGGGCGAAACGATAAGCCCGGCGTGGAAAGTATAACGGAATCGATCCTGAAGGTAGAGAAAATCCTAAAAAATACAAAGCAGTGGACTATCGACGAAATCATTCTGAATTGCCGCGTACCATTGCTAAGAGTTATTAGCCACGAGTTCGGCATCCAATGTGATTTAACGTTCAGCAATGGATTGGCGCACCGGAACTCGTTGTTGCTAGAATATATGTTTGATTTACAACCAACGAGTAAGTAAAGTTGCATCGAGCTGTTTTATATATTTCAAACAATTGTATTATCATGTTTTCAATTGCAGGTCGTATGTTGGTGTGCTATTTGAAGCAATGGAGCCGAGAAAGATCGCTGAATGGGTACACTATCTCGCTGATGGTAATCTTTCTCTTCCAACTGATGGACTGCTTACCATCCGTGGCATCACTGCAGCTAGATCCAAAAAATGACCTCATCATTGATGGTAAAATATGCTGGCTTTGTGCGTATCTGCATTCGTCAATCGGTAACTCGAGCTTGTTTTTTGCAGGTTGGAATGCAGGATTTGCGACGCCTACTTTGGAGGAACTGAACATAAAACTGGAACTGTCCGAGATGAAGGAACTAGCAGACAATTTTTTCCAGTTGTACAGTTTTCGCAGTTTTTATACCAGCTGGTTCACGCTGGAAACTCAAATCATTAGCCCTTTTCATGGACCGTCTTGGGGTTGTCCGCTGTTGAAGAAACATTTCGGCTCACCGAATTACTCTAAAGTACCGGCAACAATGGAACGGCTCAAGCGCTACCTTTTAGAACATAAACATGACACGAGCTCCAAATACCAATTTGCTTACGATAGACTATTGGTCGTGCAGGATCCGTTCGAGCTGTGCCACAATGTAGCGAAAGCCATGACGCCAGAAGTGGCCATACGGATTGTACACTCCTTTGAACTGAGCGCGAAGCTGCTCTATGCAGAAAGTAACAAACAAAACCACTCTAACGTTGAATAAAGCCACCAATTTCATTTTATTAAATGTCTATAGTAGGAGATACTAGTGCGAGTAACGATGCAATCTTACACATTCGAAAATCCTGTCTTCGTTTTTCGGTTCAGGAAGCGGTACAGATATGAAATGCGCTTCTCCATATCACGCCATTTCGTTGGCCTGGCGACCGGGTAGATCGTCCGGCTAAGCATTTTTCGCTTTCGCAGCAGCACCTGATACTCGTTGCCGGACACACCGCGGAGCCAAGCCGGCACAGAGTACAGCACACGGGTAGGATGGAGCCGATCGTCGCCAAGAATATCGATATAATCGTTCTGGCCGAACAGTGCACGTTTCTCGCACCAAGCGTTCTTGGGTCTGAAAGCAAAATCATTCAAAAAACAGTCAGGGGATTCTTTATGGGTAGAATAATGATTGGGAAAAACTTACTTGTAATCGGGCATTGGCAGCTTCTGTCCGTTATCTAGATGGGGTAGAAGACCCCGTTGCAGTATTTTGTCCTCATAACCGTACCGCCGAATGAGCGGTCCGCGAGCCACTTTGTCGGCATGATAGCGATACCGGACAGCGGTAACTTGCGGTTTCCAGAAGCATTTTGCCAGCGATGTGAGTATGCTACCAGCAAAGGCCATTTTGTTCCTGAGGGAAGGGAATGAAAACCTTTTTCCAATTAAACAAACATCTGTTTTTATCAAACTTTGTTACAAAACCACTAACCAATTCACGTTGTTTTGGCCTGTGAAAAAGAACAACAAAGTACCTGTCAACGATTTTCAGCGAAATTCCACACATCAAACAAGGTAGATACACTCAAGGTAGGCCTTTTTAATTGCTTTCTAGAAAATGTATTGTTTGCAGCATTTGATTAACAGATTTTAACATTTATTTGTCTATGATTTCACCAGAAAATTATTTCTATACATTCACGTGCTGCTTCTATACAATCGTTCAATCAAAATTATGAATATGTTGAACAGTGGTCGATTCAGCACAGCATACCGGCACTTTGACATCTTTCCAACCGTCACCTTGGCCAATGCACACAGGGCTGACAACATAGGAAACGGGGAGGAAAAAATGCGCGTTTCTTCTTCCTCCCGGAACGATGCGCGCTCTTTTCGCAGCTGTCTCGTTTTCGCTCCTCGTGGACACGCGCTAGTCGGTGAAAATTGCGGCGCATGCAGTGAAGGGATTTACGCTTAGCGGTGCTCGACGGAAGAGAAAAACGTGCAACGAAACTTGCAGTCCCGCCGTGAAGGTGTCGTCAGAGCGGCAGTGCAGTGTGATAAGCAGTCAGCAGAGCAGCCGGTCGGGGTGGAAGGCAAGCAGAGCTACGCCCGGAGCACGGAAGTAGCGCACACCCCCCGCAGAGGGACACACGCACACGAAACCCCCTTCCAAGAAAGGCACCGACAACGAGACTCTCGATCGCAGCGGCGAAACGCATTGCCGTCCAACGTGGGTTGCAGATAGATGCGAAATAATGGCCGCCTTAGACCAGGACAACTTTCAGCAGCTGATGGGCTCGCTCCTGTCTACGGACAATGATGTTCGTACGAAAGCAGAGGTACGTAAGGGTTGTGGCGCAGTCGGTTCCAAGGTCGGCATCGGAGCCAAAAGCTGCACACGCTGGGCACGAGTTTTCTCAGCTTCGCCGCACACCCATGCACATTTTGGTACGTGTGTGTGTGCGGCATGTGTTTCCGGTTCCTGTTTTTTTGCTCGCCGGGGAGCAAATGGTGTGTTTTTATTTGGATAGTGCATCATCCGGGACGGGCGTCTATTACACCACGAAAGGATTCCCAAAAACTGCGATGATAACAACGCAAATGAGTCATCGTCTGATTTGTGCCTCTTTTCGGTGCCACAAAAACGTGCCCATGTATGCCCATTGCACTGGCAAATGTAACTATTTGTAAGGCATGCGTAGCGGAAAAGGTAGGGCAGAGGGAATCTTATTGTTATTTTGGTCGCACGACGGGCGTGACCTTCCGGTGCGGGAATCGCATTTGCATGCCATGAAACGTTCGCACCACGATGATTCGATTCGCACACACACACACACCCCGATCGACGTGATGACGAATAACTGTCGAAAAGAAGGAATGATAAGAACAGTAGCGGAAACGGTGGCAGAGAGGTAGCTGCCCAAAGTCAAAGGAAATCGCGCCAGCATGTGCTTTTTTGGAAGACGTACGCCTCACAGCGCCATCACAGTGAACACATACCACCTACGGTGACTAGATCTGTGCGTGTGTGTGCGTGTGTGTGCGCTGGTGGGGTTTACATGATTAACGTTCGTGTCTACGCCAGACCGACGGTGCCCGTCGTTGCATGGGAGATGGGTGGTGTTGGCGTTGCTATCGATGCACACATTGTCCAAATGTATGTCTCTGTCGTGAAAGTCGCATTTTATCGATTTTACAGTGCTGCTTGACGTGCTGCCCGATGTCACCTTACGTCGTTTGAAGTTTGTTTGTGTGTTTTTTTTTTCTAAATGACTTCCTTTTTTCTAATTTATTTGCACGTGCGCCTGACATGTTGACATTTGCCGAAACGAAAAACAAAAAAATCTCGGATGTTCTATTGAAAACACAATTGGCGAATGCAATACGAACGCGATCGCGTCACAATATATCCCGCAGGAGGTTTACAATGCATTGCCGTGCGAGACAAAGGTTCCGCACCTGCTCGGTACGGTACAGAACCCACAGATGGCGGAAGATGCCCGAATGCTGTCGGCCGTCCTGCTGCGCCGGCTGTTCTCTTCCGAGTTTCACGAATTTTACGAGCCGCTGCCGCCGGAAGCGCGGGACCAGCTGAAGCAACAGATACTGCTGACGCTGCAACAGAACGAGTCGGGCAGCATGCGGCGAAAGATCTGCGAGATGGTGGCCGAGGTCGCCCGGTGCCTGATCGACGACGACGGCAACAACGAGTGGCCCGAGTTTCTGCAATTCCTGTTCCACTGCCACAACAGTGCGAACGTGCAGCTGCAGGAGGCCGCCCTGCGCATATTTGCCTCGGTGCCGGGCATCTTCGGCAACCAGCAGGCCCAGCATCTGCCGCTGATCAAGCAAATGTTCATCAAGTATCTGGAGCCCACGTCCGACCAGGAGGTGCGCTTCCAGGCGGTTCGCGCGTACGGCGCGTTCGTGCTGCTGCACGACAAGGAGGAGGACGTGCAGCGCCAGTTTGCCGATCTGCTGCCGCAGATCATCATGATCACGGCGGAGAGCATCGAGCTGGGCGACCCGCAGAACCTGATGCAGCTGCTGATCGACATGGCCGAGGGCGTGCCCAAGTTCTTCCGTCCGCAGCTGGAGCCGATCTTCGAGCTCTGCATGAAGGTGTTCAGCACGGTCGACATGGAGGACAACCTGCGCCATCTGGCGCTCGAGATGATGGTGTCGCTGGCGGAGAACGCCCCGGCGATGGTGCGCAAGCGGGCGGCCAAGTATGTGACCGCGCTGGTGCCCCTGATCCTGCAGATGATGACCGACCTGGAGGACGACGACGAGTGGTCGGTGTCGGACAAGATCACCGAGGACGACACGAGCGACAACAACGTGATCGCCGAGTCGGCGCTGGATCGGTTGGCGTGCGGGCTCGGCGGCAAAACGATCCTGCCGCACATCGTAAACAACATTCCAAACATGCTGCTCAGCCCGGACTGGAAGCAGCGGCACGCGGCCCTGATGGCCATCTCGGCCGCCGGCGAGGGCTGCCAGAAACAGATGGAGGCGATGCTGGAGAACATTATGCAGGGCGTGCTGAAGTATCTGGTCGATCCGCACCCGCGCGTACGGTACGCGGCCTGTAACGCGATCGGCCAGATGGCGACCGACTTTGCGCCCATCTTCGAGAAGAAGTTCCACGAGCAGGTCATACCGGGGCTGCTGAACCTGCTGGACGACGTGGAGAACCCGCGCGTGCAGGCGCACGCCGGCGCGGCGCTGGTGAACTTCAGCGAGGACTGCCCGAAGAACATCCTGACGCGCTATCTGGACGCGATCATGGCGAAGCTCGAACTGATTCTGACCACCAAGTTCAAGGAGCTGGTGGAGAAGGGCACCAAGCTGGTGCTGGAGCAGGTGGTAACGACGATCGCGTCCGTGGCGGACACGACCGAGAAGGACTTCGTGGTGTACTACGACCGGCTGATGCCGTCGCTGAAGTACATCATCAAGAACGGCAACACGGACGAGCTGAAGCTGCTGCGTGGCAAGACGATCGAGTGCGTCAGCCTGATCGGGCTGGCGGTCGGGGCGGAAAAGTTCATGTCGGACGCGTCGGACGTGATGGACATGCTGCTGAAGACGCACACCGAGGGCGACCTGCCGGACGACGATCCGCAAACGTCCTACCTGATATCGGCCTGGGCGCGCATCTGCAAAATTCTGGGCAAGCAGTTCGAGCAGTTCCTGCCGCTGGTCATGGGGCCGGTCATGCGGACCGCCTCGATGAAGCCGGAGGTGGCGCTGCTCGACAACGACGAGATGCAGGGTGTCGAGAACGACAGCAACTGGCAGTTCGTGAATCTCGGCGAGCAGCAGAACTTTGTCATCCGGACGGCCGGCCTGGAGGACAAGGCGTCCGCCTGCGAGATGCTGGTGTGCTACGCCCGCGAGCTGAAAGAAGGGTTCGCCAACTACGCGGAGGAGGTGGTGCGGTTGATGGTGCCGATGTTGAAGTTCTACTTCCACGACGGTGTCCGGTCGGCGGCCGCCGAATCGCTCCCGTACCTGCTCGACTGCGCCAAGATCAAGGGGCCAAAGTACCTCGAGGGCATGTGGCTGTACATCTGTCCCGAGCTGCTGAAGGCGATCGACTCCGAACCGGAGGCGGACGTGCTGACCGAGCTGCTGCACTCGCTCGCCCGCTGCATCGAGACGCTCGGGGCGGCCTGCCTGTCGAACGAGGCGATGGAGGAGGTGCTGAAGATCATCGACAAGTTCATGAAGCAGCACTTCGAGAAGGAGGAAAAGCGTGCCCAGGCCCGGAAGGAGGAAGACTACGACGACGGCGTCGAGGAGCAGCTGGCCGAGGAGGACGATGCGGACATCTATCTGCTGTCGCGCATCTCCGACATCATCCATTCGCTGTTCGTCACGTACAAGGATGCGTTCCTGCCGTCGTTCCAGCGCGTGGTGCCGCACTTTGTGAAGCTGCTGCAGGCCACGAACCCGTGGGCGGACCGGCAATGGGGATTGTGCATATTCGACGATCTCATCGGTAAGTGCTGCTGGTAATTGGTGGTGGGTGTTGGGAGTTAAACATTTCCTTTAAACATGATGAAACTTGAATCATACGTATGATCTTGCGATGATTAACCACTTTTATTATGGCTTAACCTTTTCTGAACGATAAGAGCGCGTAGAAAAGAAGCGAATGTGAAAGAGTGCGAGTATTTGACGAGTCTATTTTTTATGTTCTCCTTCCTTGGAAACAGAATATACTGGCCCATTGTGCGTACAGTATCAGCCTTATTTCCTGCAGCCAATGTTGGAATATATCAAGGACGAGCAGCCGGAAGTACGACAGGCAGCGGTTTATGGATGCGGTGTGCTAGGCCAGGTAAGATATTTCACAACGAAGCGAGCAGTAAGAAGTCTTTCAACTTGACTCATAAAAATTTACCCACAAGTTGTGTGTTGTGAAAAGGGGTGACCATTGAACCATGTGCCGCTCTTTTTAAAGGTTAGGGCGTAACAACTTCCAACTGCTTTAAAGTAGATCTTTCAAGTGTTAGCACAGCAAATGTGGGTCATTAAAAAAAAAAAAAAAGGATGCATGGTGTCGTGAAAATTGTTATAGTTTGTGGTTCGGTTGGTTGGTTTCTCGTGTGTTTGGTCTTCGTTTTCCGTCGCGGTTAATCGCATATGCAATTGCTCTCAATTCACAGTTCGGTGGGGAGCAGTTTGCCGTTACATGTGCGCAGGCCATCTCGCTGCTGGTGGAAGTCATCATGGCACCGGACAGCCGCGAACCGGAGAACGTGAACCCAACGGAAAACGCCATCTCAGCCGTGACGAAGATATTGAAATACAACAACACAGCGATCACTAATCCGGACGAAATCATTGCGCTTTGGTAAGTGTTGACCGATGTATAGAGATCAGTTTGATGCTATCTAGAAAGGGATGAAGGGAAGTAACCATGATGACAAAGGATATATACCCGTCTTACCAGACACGTCTGGATGGTGAGCAAATTTCTGTAATATGGCTTAACCTTTTCTGATGTTATACATTTCTTCATCTGCTGATCGTCCTTCCGATAATCGAGTTTTTAGTGCGTTACAATGTGCTTAACGAATGCTCACTCCCGTTCCTCCCTCAGGTTCACCTGGCTGCCCGTTGGCGAGGACGAAGACGAAGCGGTGTACGTGTACGGCTATCTGTGCGATCTGATCCAAGCGAATCATCCAGTCATACTCGGGGAAAACAACGTAAACTTACCGCGCATCGTTTCGATCATTGCGTCCTGTTTCTACCGGGAGGCGGTAACCGTGCCGCACCCCGAAGCCGAACGGATGCTTTCGATCGTGAAGCAGATTGAGAGCAATCCGGACCTATTCCAGGCATGCATCAACACACTGACCGCCGAACAGAAGGCGGCCCTCGAAGGAGCTTACCGGGCGGCGGCAGCAGTGACGGCGGCCGCAACTGGTGTGACGCAGTAGAGACCAGCGCCGGAAACAACAGCTGCTGCAACACCTTTTTCTCCCCCCTTTTCCTTTACCCTTTACTCTATTCCGTCGGATTGGCTCGCTCCAAGTGAGAGTGGAACACGCAATTTAACCTAAGTTTTGCAATAGTTTTTGCAGTTCTTTTTTTTTAAATTGGACATCCAAATTTTCATTATCATCATCATCATCACAGACAGCAAAGAATATAATCCTGTTAACGTGTGGTAAACAGAGGGTAAAAGATCGCTGGGGCGCGCACACATGATTCAGCTATGTAGTAAAAATAATGGCCAGCACAGTACCGGCTTAAGATTGTTTTGGGTTCCTAACTTTCAAGAAAAAAAAGGTCAAATGTTGCCAAGAGAACGAGAGAGGGAGAAAGCGTGTTAGCTTTCTAAATTTAAACCCTCTCGCTTATGAAGGTGCTCCACACATTTTCAATCTGTTCGGCGTTAAACCGATGTAACGATTGGTTGGTTGGTTGGACATTTCAAATGGCGCAGGATACAAATTCTAATTGTATGTTTTGTTTCGGTAACTCTGTAATATGTTGCTTTATAAGTCCAACATCAAAGAGAGAAGTAATTTCCGTTTAGTTTCGTACTGTCCCTTGTTTTGGCAGATTCTCAGGCAAATTGTGCGTAATAGTGGTCTGCCTTTCAGCGTATTTCATTTCGTTGGTTAGGTACCTCTCATCCTTTTGAAGTCCGTTTGTGATAAAAAGCTGTAACGCCCGGTGTTAATTGTGAGTAACAAATGTTTATTGTTAGATGGAAGGGTTTGTTTTCCGTTGCACGTTTGTCCCAGACAAATTCCCCTCCCCTCCCACTACATATTGTATTGGACTTGGACCAATATGATGTTCCTCCAGACATGCGGTTTTAGCAGTACGTTTGTAAATAAAAGGAAAAATAGCGGACATGTGGTGCGGTTCCGTTATTTAAACAGGATATGTTACAGACAGAAATCAGGACTGGGAAGCATTGTTGCTACCATTAACACAGTGAACAAAAAAGGACAACTTAAAGCCAGCACCTTTTGTTGTTGGTCGCTTTGTGTCAGGGAACCATAGGGGTATTAGAAGAACGAACGAACCGGCGGCTACATTGGCAGTTATTGTGCTGGAAGTACGGTTTACTGGATCACGGGCAGGTTGATTCTAGGTCTTGAATGATGTGCCGGTTAGTGAAGGAGTAAAGTATGTATGCGCACTGCAGAGAGTATGTTGCTTGATTGTACGGGCTAGGGTTAGTGAGCAAAATGCATCCTTTTTTTTTCTAGTGAAATATTATACCGCACACATCACTACAAGAAGTGAGCAAGCAGATATTACACCTACACCAGTGTTGAGCGCTACCAGTACACCCAGCAGAGTACACTTTTTCGCATTGCGATCTTAAAGATGAACCTCTTCGAGCACACTTTTCGGTAATGTTGCTGACTAGCGATAGTAACAGTTGAGAACCGGATAAGCGGTGATAAGGCAGAGCGTGGAGATACAGCCGAGGAGAAGTACTTTTCATGCTCGGCTGTAAAAGTGTAAGCGGTGCATTGCAAAACCAATAGATGGACCTACGATGGAATAGTTTCCTAAAAACTCTATTCAAATATTATTATTGGCAGTATGTCACACTGAGACGGAAAATATATTCTGATTAATCAAATCACTATTCTACGCGACTATCAGAATTAATTATCACTATCCGAAAACATTTGTTCCTAGAATTTAAAAGGCCCTTTTTAGTCTTGATTTGTTGATTAACTGATTGTGCTTCATGATTAATTAGTTTTAAGTCGTCCTAAGGGTATAAAAATGTATTCGGAATACATGTAATTCGTTAAGAATGTGGTCTGAAGTAGATCTGCTTAAATGGCATACGGATAGCAAATATGCTATATTTATATTGTTTATCTAACTATTCATTCAAATGAATTTTTGTTTTATGATTATGTAACGGCAATTCTCTCATTATTGAGAGCATTAAAGTAGTAGAAGCAACAGCGAATATATTATGCGTTTCGGGTACTATTTCATTTGCTATGTATTTTTTCATGCAATCATACTTTCTATGTACGATATCCTATGATAGCAGGAAATAAAATTTGAGCGGTTAATTTGAAATGCGTTTTCTTTCTTTGCCGCCTTGCATCTGACCACGCCAAGCGTTGTTTGAGGTATTTTCTGCTGTAGACAATTTTCTTGAATCACTTTCCCGCTTTTTTGCTTGACATTAGAAAATAGTGCCAAGTTTTCTTTACAATCCAAAGCGCCACCTCAAATGAACGGTCCCTTTTGCATGACGTCATCGTATTCTCGTTCGATGTCGTATGAGTAAGCAGGATGGCTATAGCACAAACCAAAACTATCGTGGGGTACGGCTTTCGAGCAGAAATGCTGGTCGCGGGTGCTCGAGTATCGTCTCGTTCATTCGGGTTACCGTGACACAACATACAACACCAAAATCAAGTAAGTTCCCGTGCCAATTTCGTGTAATAGGAATTAACTGAACGGATCGAAGTGAGAATATTTAGTCTAAATTAGTTTCCAAACGCTGCATCTTTTGGAGCATTTATTAATTTGGAGCTCCATATAATACGCTGTGGGGAATACGGGCTACGATCTGTAGCGAGAAAATCGATTCTTTTTGGGAACGCCATGTTGGTTCGCCACGTGGTTTTTGTAAGCGTCGAAATTACCGTTTCCGGACTCGTGTAGTGATTTCATAGGTTATTTAGCCATGATGCATTTTACACGAGCTGCACCTCATTTCGGTTAGTAGATTTTTATTTTGAGTTATTCGCCACTAAAGCTATAAATCTCCTGCTTTCCCTCAGCGAGCGGCCAAACCATAACCTCAATAACCGTAACTAATCAAGTGCGTCTTTCCCTCGCTTTCTCCACAGCATGGCGGACGCTGCTCCAGCCCGTGGTGGATTTAGAGGAGGATTCGGCTCGCGTGGCGGTGCTCGCGGCGGTGGTCGTGGTGGACGTGGTCGCGGCCGTGGCCGTGGACGCGGACGCGGCGGAAAGGAGGACTCGAAGGAATGGGTGCCGGTGACGAAGCTGGGCCGCCTGGTGAAGGACGGCAAGATCCGCACGCTGGAGGAAATCTATCTGTACTCGCTCCCGATCAAAGAGTTCGAGATCATCGATTTCTTCCTGAACCGTCTGCTGAAGGATGAGGTGCTGAAGATCATGCCCGTCCAGAAGCAGACCCGTGCCGGTCAGCGTACCCGCTTCAAGGCGTTCGTTGCCATCGGCGACAGCAACGGTCACATCGGTCTGGGTGTGAAGTGCAGCAAGGAAGTGGCCACCGCCATCCGCGGTGCCATCATCCTGGCCAAGCTGTCGGTCGTCCCGGTGCGTCGTGGCTACTGGGGTAACAAGATCGGTCGCCCTCACACCGTACCGTGCAAGGTAGGTTCGATACGTTTTTCGGTTCAGAATGGCGGACAGTGTCTTAGTAGGCGAACGAAGAACGTGAAAGATTTCCAAATGATGATAAAACCTTGCAAACTTATGCGGTTTCCTCGGATCGGTGCGCAGTTAGCGGCTGAAAAGATGGCCTTACACGTCTGATGGTAATCTTGTCACGTTCTTCTCGATATCTGATGCTTCACTGCCAAAAAAAAATAAAATGCTCATTTACTCCTGTGCGCACGTGTACTAATGATATTATGTTTTCCGCTTTGTGTATAGGTCAGCGGCAAGTGCGGTTCCGTTCTGGTGCGTCTGATTCCGGCTCCGCGTGGTACCGGCATCGTATCTGCCCCGGTTCCGAAGAAGCTGCTGCAGATGGCTGGTATTGACGATTGCTATACCACCACCCGTGGTTCCACGACCACGCTCGGTAACTTCGCGAAGGCCACGTACGCCGCCATTGCCAAGACGTACGCCTTCCTGACGCCGGACTTGTGGAAGGATCTGCCGCTGAACAAGACCCCGTACCAGGAATTCGCCGACTTCCTCGACAAGACCAACAAGACCGGTCAGCGTGTCATCGAGATGTAAGGATTTTCTCCTCGCATCTTAATTGACGTGCAAAGGCGCTGGTGCGTCATTTGCTGCTGCTGCTCGATCATTGCCCGACTCTAGGGGAAGGCAAGCAATAAAATTGCTACTCGTTTTGGCAACGAAACGACAACAACACAAAGCACATGTCGAGTACATTTTATGCTAAAGAAATAACCTCTCCGAAATGGACTCTATAGTGGGACGGCTCTCTTCATCCTTGGACTTTATTGCTTAATACCACCGAATGTGCCCGTACGACTAGGGCGTGCGCTTCCTTTTCACTATCCTGCGGTGGGTGAATTGCACTTAACCCTTAAATACTCGCAAGCTCTGCAACACATCGCTTCCCAACGTCACTCCAGATCTATCAGACCTTTGTGAGCGAACTTGGGAAGGTTCTTCGTAATGAATTCAACGTACACTGGGTGCAGGAAGCACTTCTTGAAACTTTCCATCATCTTGTCGATTTCGGCAAAATCCATCTCGAATCCTTCACCGTTCTCCGGTATGTCCATGATTTCGGTCGCATCTACGCACATGAATGGCACAAAGGTGGCTGCGAGCAGGAACTCTGTAGGACAAAAGACAAGAAGTTGCGTTAGAATACGATAACAAGCGAAAAGGGGAGGCCAACCAATTCCTACCCAAATGACCACACTTGAGCATCTCCAAATGTATCTCCAACAGGGTGGGCAGTTTGCGCAGATAGCCAAACTTGGTCAGGCACGCGGTAAGCTCCTCGTGGTAAAAACTGATCAATTCGTCACGGTGCGCCTCGCGGGTGTCGATCGATACGGAGTTGTACATCGCGTAGATAAGATCGACCGCTGGCGTTCCCCACAGACTGAGCTGGAAGTCGAGCTAAAAGGACCCAAACGGACGGTAATGAGCATTTCGAAAACGTAATCAATCCATCTTTCAGCATGCTTTCCGCAACCTACCAGCATAATATCGTCCAGCTTCCCTTCCGTTCGCTTGAACATCATGTTTTTGAAGTGACAATCACCGTGATTCAGCACGTGCACGTAGGACGATGGGTCGTAGTTGTAGATCGCGGATGCACGCTTGAAAATGGTCTCCTTTATGCTGGCGATTCTTTCCGAATATTGCTCCAGTCCGGGCATTTCCTTCACTATCCCTGCCAGCATCGCGATGCAGCTTTGCCACATTTGCAAAAATTGATGATTTTCTTCGAACAAATTGTAGACGCCTTTGTTAAGATTTTTCATTTCCGGCAACTGTGCGATGGGCAAATGAGGCAATAAGTAAGAATGCAGCGCTACGCTGTGTAGCTCGGGCGTTTGCTTACCGTGTCGACAAGGTGCATGGAGGCCGCGTGCCAACGGGCCACTTTGGCAAAGACCACCTTGGATTCCTCCAAATCCAACTGCTTCACCTTCATCTCGTACCCTTGCTTGGTGATATCTTCAAATACCATGACCCAGGTGGGAAGCTTTTCATGATAAAGAAGTCTGCGAAGTATAAATGGGATTTTACAGTGACAGCGTTTTTCTCAGATTGTAGACATCGTTGACGTGACCTTTTTTTTCCTCCATTCAGGTCATAGGAATCACAAAACTTAGCATTAAAAGAAGCATTAAATAAACATTAAGCTTAACAGTCACTATTTTGCTGCAACTGTTGGGCAATGCTTATTTATTAATTAAAGGGTTTCCAGATTAGTTTGCATTTTTGCAAAACAATTTTTTTCTAAATATAGGAGTTTACATCGAATGTTCTGTAATTTTTTTTCATATTTCCAATTTTGTTGCGATGGGCTTCAATTTTGCTTGAATGTATCTATTTATCAAAAATGTATCGTTTTTATGTTGAATTTTGGAACCTTCCTAGATGTGTTACGTTTCCATAGCTATTTTATATTTTTTAATCACAGCTAATGCATTTGCCGTCCCCCGTAACCGATCCGCACGGTTGCATCTTTAACAGTGTGCTCTGTATGGAATGAAAGCTCGTCCTCTTTTTTGTACTACGCACTGGCATAGAAATAATGTCAGACTGCTCAGGCTGATTAAATTGCCAGTTAATCCGTTTGCATTATTAGTTGCATATTAGTTCATTTGTTTGCATGCGTCACCGCGGTTAAATCACACAATATGTGCGCACAATTTTTTTGCGGTATTGTACTCCCGCCATCCCACATCTTTAATGGTTTATAATTCAACCCGGCACACTAGACGTTGTGGTTTTTATATCCTCATCTGGAGGGCGTATTAAGCTAATGCGTTAACCAACATTTACCCAGCTCTCATGTAGGAATATCGGTGTGGGTTGAGACGATTCAATTACACATGTGGTGCGGTAAACGTGCATGGAGTTCCTACGTTTCTTCATTGAGAATACTCATTGATATTCTATAGTATTTTGAAATTAAAAGTGTTACATTTGCATACTCGAAGCATTTATTCTTTTTTGCCAACGTCCTGGGATCGATTTATAAAGGCCCTTTTTCTCACATAACCACATAGTTAGAACCTTCAAGGTGTGATGTTCTAGAGTCGGAATCGAATCTTGTTCATTATTCGAGAACATGGCACGTCAACTCATACACCAATGGGGAACTCTACGACTTTGCGCTTGGGAAATCGTGATCATAATGTACAGGAAAGTTTCACAAGCTGAACAATTATAAATGCCTCAAATTCAGCAATTATCCAGACAACGTTGTAAAAATAGCACTATGAGCGAAAGCACGCACGGCATCATATGACACGCAGCCACACATCCAAACAGACATACGATGGATCATATTTTCAGTGGTATGCAGACATAATGATATGCAATATCAGAAGCAGATGGAACCTCTAGCCCTCAAACGGCCAAGTACAGGTTTTAGGCTGATATTTAATGCAGTTTATCTTGCCGGGTAAAATACCCAATTTTTTATCATCTCATCATCAAATCGAACAAATTATTCTTATTTCTCCATAGTCTTTTGATCGCCTTTGAATGATGATTTAATACGGACAAAAACTACAATGCAAAAAAATGTACCAATTAGCGTATTCGTGGTTTGTGGTTCCTTCGTTTGAGTGATCATTGCACAACAACAATTTTAAATAGAACATTCGCATTTCGCTTCACACACCTTTGCTATGGAGACACAAATATGAACGTTTTTCTTTAGATTATCATCACATAGGGAAGTGGATTGAAAGTGGATCATCCACTTAGCATAGCGAGATGCTACTAGACACTGGGCACTATGTTTTATATATAGGGCAGGTTTAGATGGGTATCTAACAACGATCGACCGTTACAGGAAGCGACAGGACCATTCAGGACCATTCCCTTTTTTCGATTTGCAAAAGCCTTTCTGGTTGATAAAAACACCACACACACGCCCCAACCATATCTTTCGGAACAATATCAGACTATCGGCAGGCAGGTCATAATAAAGAACCGGGTGTCAACGTGCAAAGATGGCTCGTGCCTTCAGGTTACTGCAGGGCCAATCGATTAATTAACACCATCGCGACGTAATAAACTTTTATGGCAATTTCATTGTTTTGTTCCCACCTTGCCAAACCATTCCCGAGGCTTATCTAATCACACAACTCGACCGGGACACAATTTTGCGGCAGACAAGATCGCCCGATAGGCCTTCGACAATGGGCGACCACCCACGGCATACGTACCTCGCACCCAGCACGGTGTGATCGCCGACGGACTGCAGCAGCCGCTGCATCGCCGGCACAATGACGGTATACATCAGCGTCTCCGTCTCGAACACGTACCCATCCTTGAGGATGTCCTTCTTCAGGCCCTCCTCGGAGGGCAGCGTCTTCACGATCAGTGACACCTCGTCCGCCGATCCGCTGTGGCGTACGATCGCGCGAAAGATCACGCTCGCAAAGTGATCGCCCGGCTTGGTGCCGGGCAGGATGCGGAATTCGTCCACCGTTAGCGCACTGTTGCGCTCCGCATGGCGCAACACCTTCTCGAAGAAGCTTCGGTTCATCCAGCTCGGTGCGTTCATCTCATCCTTGTTGAATGCCATCGTGAGGCGCCGGTTCCGATCCCGAATCGTTGTATCACTTAGCGAGTTTTGATTGCGCGCGAAGTTGCTCAGTCCACTCGGGTATGTGCGCGCGCGTTCGCCGTTGCTAGCGACCGTTATGTTTGGCCGTCGGTTTACAACTGATCGCGTGCTGCGCAGAATCAGCAACGCATCGTCGCGATGGGTGGTGGTGGTGGTGGTGGTGCTTCAAATCGTACATTCAAATCGCACAGTGCTACACAATCATCGCGACCCAAGGGTAACAACAATGAAGATTGAAGACACACAACCCTCGCTCCCTCCCATCCGGTCCGAACACCAATCAGTCGGAGATGACGTAGAGATGGGCGCGTGTGTATGCTGATAGTGGTGAACTGATATACAGCCTGCATAGGGAACGCAGGCCCAGTGCCAGTGGTGAGGGAAGATGGTGTAAGAATTAGGTGCCCTGACGGGATGACGCCTCTTTAGAAGGATGTTGATATTTGTAAGGGCGAAATGCGTATACGGATGGTGGAGAACTAAGTGCACAACACCCTTCACTATCAGTGCAACCAGTAACGATCGTACCCGTTCGCGGCTAGTTTTCTTCGCTTCATGATGGGTGACGATCTTACTGATACTGTTTTTTGTTGGTCTAATTGCCGCACGTTTGCTGTAGGATATGGCGTACAGTTGATAGCTCATCGTTGGTCATGTAAATACGGCGAGATAGTAGGGAGCTTTTGTCTGTTAACCTCCAAGCCTCTCGATCGGTCCAACCACGTGAGTGTCGTTAAGAGTGATTTTTTTTTGCCATACCGTGACTAGACAAAACTGTAGAATAGCAAATAGTGCCTTGTCGGGTTGGTATGAATTATGATTGATGGTTTGATTAGTATGGAGAGCGGCAGATAATGAATACTGTTAGACTGAGCATTAAAACAGCAGATAAAACCGTGTTCTCTACCAGATCACTACAGCAAACAAGAACAGGATAAAGCGTGCAGAACGAATCAGTGCATTTTACAGTTTCAGCTTAACACATTAACAACGATCGTACACAATCATTTTGTACACAAACAATTTCCCTCAACAAATGCCTTTAAAGCTGCTAAACCGATAAACGAGCGAGGGAGAGAGAGAGAGAGAGAGAGAGAGAGAGAGAGAGAGAGAGAGAGAGAGAGAGAGAGAGAGAGAGAGAAGCAACACATAGGAAATGTTTTCATTTTTGTAAGCATACAAAATTGGTGCTTTTTGTTTGCTTCCACGCTTAAATATTTAAAGCCTGCATCGATATTGCATCACAAAGTGCGGAACATGAAACACACACACACATAATCATGCACGTTGCTAATTTCAACCAACGGCACGCCAAAGATACTGCCGGTACGGTATTGCAATGGTGTGGAATACAGATAAGAAGCGCCACCCTGGCGCACTTGCGCCGAGATCACTGTCGGTCCGGCGTAATGGCGAATACAATTGCAACACGTTAGAACACTGAGCGCTGACCGCGATGGTCGATGGTTGCACAACGTGAGAGGGAGGAGCTTTTTTATTTGTCTGTGCTAGTCGATGTTTGAAAACGCTGACACACTGGCGTACACCCTGCTGGCCTTGACCGTATGGACTACTCCAACTGCTACTGCTGGACGGCTGCTTAGTGCAAATGAAGCCGTAACTATGGCAATCGTTATTTAACGTTGCAGATGCACGTGCACGCACTTGGTGGAGGCTGTCATCGGAGCGATATCGTGTGGCCCCATATTAAAAAAAAACACTGTGAGAGTGATGGAAGAGCGTTTGTTGGAATGCGAAAAAACAGACACAGACGTGACTTGCATTAGTTTTAATAAACGAAAACTCGGCTCTGCTCACTTCCTGCTACGCAGTTTCATCAACGCCTATTTGAGGCGATGGAAAGGAATGTGTGACTAGCCGATCGTATATGCTGGTCAGTGATGCTGGAATAGTGGAGATCGTCAATTGAGCGTGCGCTAGAGGCAATATACAAATCACACAGGCAATCGCAATTATGTCATCAAAACAGTATGCTTCAAGGTGATTGCTCGGGGTGAATGAACGCACCCTAAAGTCTAGTTGGGGGCGGTTTGTGTACTATAATCAGACCGTAAAATTCGTTTTTGAAAAATAAATAACAAAAAAAGGTTTTAATAGGTTTACATGTATTTTCCATAAAAAAACGCACATTGGACAGGGTTTTAAGCTGTTTTGGTAAACAAAATGTATCTATTTGGACTCGGGTATTCTAGTAATGGGCAGAAAGATAAACTCGCCCGATAAACCTAATAAAATTTAACTATACAGTTTTAACTGTTTCTTAAATTTATTTGAATCAGTCCGGCAGTTTTATTTATTTTTTGATTTATTTGCAATTGTTTATGTCTTGTACTTCTGAGGCTTTGCTATTACTGTTTTACAACATCTTTTACATCTAGAACATCTAGATAAACATCTCTCGTTCGTTAAATAAGACTGCTTCCATCGGAAACTGACACGGAAAAATATGTATTGACTATTTATATGAATAGCTCCCACCAATTATTGCCATTGGTTCAACATTTTTGACTCAAACGATTGAATAAAGTTGGGTGAATTAAATCGAGGATCCCCTTCAGCAATACACCGGTAATTGGTAAATGGAAGAACAAATTTAAAATCGAAGGGAAAACTAAAATCTGTCATGAAACCCTTTATCATAATTATGTGAATATTGTTCAATTCATGGGAAACTCTCGATGAACTGAACAGCCAGATAGGCTAGTTTTGCAACAGTTTAAAACGCAAGACTACATTAGTTTATTGGATCAAAGGGCCTGGTTTGATAAAATTTGAATATAATTTTGTAAAAATAATCTCTAACGTGAACGCAATTCTCCACATTGTATCAATTTTCGCGCAAAACTACCCCTTGAAACCACTTCCAACGCAATACAATACTTATCTCGAAGATGCAACCACACGATGTACGTCTCGTGGCAGGGTGTTTTCGGCGTTGGTATTGGTGTAGGACCGGTTTTGCTTTGCCAAAACCACGTGCGTTTTCTTTCACCGCGTGGGGGAGAACGCTCGAAACGCGGATTATTGCGCAGGGTAAGTTCGCTGCAAATGTGCCACCCCAAACGGTCGCCGCTGAAGTACAATGCCCGAATGTTTGGGATGGTAAGATTTTGATAAGTTCTATAAATACAAACATAAACCCAGCCAACAACAAGAACGGGCAAAACGACGCGATCATTCATCCCCGCCGTACGCGCAACAAAAAATAAGCAACAAGAAAATACGATGAATGCGTGTATGCGCGTTTTTCTGAACGCTTGCTTCGAGCGAGGACAACATAGGGCAGGGGAAGTGAAGCAGCTGCGCTGTTTTGAGCGTTCGGGTTACCAAAAAAACACACACGAATGGGGTTGTGGTGAGCATAAAGGTTTTGCATGTGGTCGTGCAATGGTTTTTGGGCCGGACCGAACGGACTGACGGAGCAGCGAATGGGCGAACAAGCGCGCGGTGGTCAATTATCTGCGGATGACAGAACAGTTTCGTGGTTGTGGTCGTGCCTTGCGCGCATTCCCAAAAAAAAACGCAGTTCGATTGGTTCGATTTCGTTTTCGACCAACCGGTTCATCATCCAGTGCTAAAAAGAAGTGAAAACAACGGTGTATTACATGGGGCAGAGAACGACTGAAACGGCTGGTCGATTGCGTACGGGCTACGAGCAATTATACGTATCACAAGGGCTACACTTCTTATCTCTGTCGCGAGCTGTCATCACTATCGCGGTCTATATTTGACGCGAGGACAGGGTGGTGAACTATTTAAGTTCACCTTACCCCCGGGCATTCGATTTGAGTCTTTCCAGTGTTTGCGGACAGGTGCGGCGTGCATCCCTAGGCTGCTGTAAGGTTAGATAGCATGGATCAGGCCACGATCGAGGAGAAGTATCCCTTCATCACCAGGGACTACCTGCAGGGCATACTGCGGCGGGAGCAGTGCGAAAGTGCAATCAAGGTCGAGAGCTTCAAGGTGGTTGCGCCGCTGGCTAAGGGCGAAAACTACTCCAGTGACATCTTGCGCGTGACGGTAAACTATACGACCGGTAGCCACAATCACAGGTGAGAAGCAAATGTGACACCCCCAGTGGCGACCACAACTCAACTGCTGCGAATTCCTTCCCCAGAACACAGACGTACATCATAAAGGTGTCGTTCGCACGGGACGAGGATGCGGATCTGCTGGATGCGTACGATGTGTTCAAGCGGGAGATTGCCGTCTACGATGTGGTGATGCCGAAAGTCGAACAGTTGCTAAGCTCGATCGGATACAGCAAGCGGCTGGCACCGGTGTAAGGCATCGATATACAGGCGTGCGCTCCAACCCAAAGTGTTAATCCGGTTGCCTTCACTCTTCCCCATTCACAGTGCCCATGCGATCCATGCAACCACGATCAAACATTTCGTCTTTGAGGATCTGTCACTGCAAGGCTACAAGCCGGTGGGGCGAGCGGCCGGGCTAAACTTTGGTCAGCTTCAGCTTGTGCTAGAAAAGATCGCCAAATTCCACGCTGCTACAGCAGTTCTATACAGCATTGTAAGCATTGCCTAGTCACCCGTGCAAGATCCTCCCTCTGATAATCTCCATATCCCTGCTTACAGGAAGAAGACGCGATGGCAGCTCACCATTATCGCAACATTAGCGAAGATGTGCCTCACTTTTATCCGCTGTTCCAGAACAGTGTCGTCGCCTGCGGTGAGCAGGCATCGAATTGGCCCACGACCAGGGGCAAAATAGCGGAAAAGCTGTGTGCGCTGGAAAAAACCATCATCGCCAAAGGGTGCCGGGTGTACACGCGCACCGAAACCGACTTCAACGTACTCAACCATGGCGATCTGTGGGTGAACAACGTGATGCTTAAGACGGAACCGAGCGGCAAGCCGACCGACGCGATACTAGTTGACTACGCCACCGGGTTCTTTGGCTCACCGGCCATCGATCTGAGCTATCTGCTGTTCACTTCCGCATCGAACGACGTGACAGTGGAGGACTTTGATCTGCTGCTGCAGCACTACCACGGCGAACTGGTGGACACGCTGACCAAGCTAAAGTACGCCAAGCGGGTACCGACCCTGCTGGACATACAGGTGGAAATGCTGCGCAAGGGCCACAATGGGGTGATGTTTTCCACCTTTCTCATACCGCTGCGCCTGCTGGAGGATACGGCCAATGCGGACCTGGGCGGTCTGTTGGGTCGCACGGAGGAAGCGATCGCGTTTCGGAAGCGGCTCTTCTCTCATCCCAAGTACCAGGATCGCATGGAGTATCTGTTAAACTTTTACGATCGGAAAGGTTATCTGGACTGAAGATGATCGCGATTGGGCTGAATAAATGTGCCAGCGATTGTAATGTGCGTGTGTCACTTTATTGCAATGATTTCTCCGTTTGCTAATCTAAGTAACCTTTGTATAGAAAGTAGGGTAGAAGGGGAAGAATAACTTCCTTAAACTGAGAACCATTGTAGAGTGCGCGACGATACGCACGGGCCTCCTCCTCGTTACCATACACATTGAGGGTTTGGTTGTAATCGGCAAACAGAAACGGTACAAAACAGATCGCCAGAACAACCTCCAGGAATCCAGCGCGCTGCAGGTCGCAATTTATATCCAGCAGCGTTGGAACTTTTCCCATGTATCCGACCGTGTCCAGGGTACGCGTAAACTCCTGATGATATAGCTGTATCAGGGCATGTCGCTGGGAGTCACGCGTCTTACGGTTGCAGATGAAGTAGAGAAAGTAAAGAAGATCCACTGCCGGCGTGGTCCAACAGCTGAGCTGGAAGTCGTACTGTACCGGAGAAAGGGTGTTGGAAAATGGGTTGAAGAACTGCTTGAGTGTGAATGCTACTTGTATTACTCACGAATACTGTATCTTCCACTCGACGATCTTGGTCCAGCTTGAACAGCATATTATTATAATGAAAATCGCCGTGGTTGAGGACATGGAATCCGAACCCACGGCCCCTGTATATTGCTGCACCACGCTCCATAAACGTTGGTTGAATGCTCTTCAAACGTTCCGCATACTTCTCGTATCCATCCCATTGCGATAGCACCTCCGCGAAGAGCGTAAAGTTTTCCAACATAAACTTTACACCTTCCGAGGGTTTCTGTTTAAACAACCCGTTGTTTAATGCGTCCAGAGAATTGGCCTGTAATAAATGAAAAGCAAGTTTGTGGGAATGTTTAGGGTTACAGGCGATTGGAGAGCTTTTCTAAAGCTATACCGCACTAGTGTTGGTTAAACTGTATGATGTCGCGTGGAATTGGGCCAATTTAATTAACACAATATTTGCATCGTCCACATCGAGCAGCTTGCAGCTGTGCACGAACTGCTGGCTCGCCAAGTCCTCCAAAATCAGATGCGGCACTGGATCGTCGGCGGAGTAGATTAGCCTGCAGTGGAGAGTCAAAAACATTAGCACATTTGAACGTTTGAACGTTCAACCCTCACATTTACTTTGGACCAAACTTGCACGCCTTAGCATCATCGCCCAGCATTGTTTCCATCTTCGACAGATAGTCCCGGTACACCTTCAGCTCAGTGTCGAACGTTAGCTCGTCCGCTAGGCTGTTTACTTTCGAAGCGACCAGTTTCACGATCAGTTTGATCGATTCCGTTTTCCCACGGCTACGATAGCTCACGCACGCCCGATAGATCGTGCTGGCGTACTGCTGGGCAGCGTTACCATGCACTGCCAGATGAACGTCTTCCACCTCCAACCCGCGATCGGTGGTGTATTGGGTCAGCGCCTTCTGGAAAAGCTGACCGGTAAGCCAGGTCGTTGGATCCTTGTTGGCTAAATGCATCCTGTCACGGGCGAGTATCTTAAGCAGACTGTACGCCCCAACGTCAAACGAAAAGTTAAAGCAACACGAAAGGGAAAGTTCCGCTTCAAACTCGCGAGGGTTTCTATTTATCTCCAATACCGGATATTGTGTACGTTTTGCGGGTATCTTATCATCCCCCAAACGGCCCCAAACAGTATATAACGTATAAGGTGTACAATTCAGGTGTACGGTAAAATATGTCCCAAGATAACCTTTATTGCATTCAGCTGATACATGGCCCTCGAAGTGGCGTGTTTTATGTTCGATTGTTCTGTGAAGCTGTTTCTAAATAATCTCATGTTTTTCGTGTAATCGGCAGAGAAAAGCGTGATCCTACTGTACGAAACACGAAGCTGACATGTGACCCGATGCAAACAATCAGTCGAACACACGTGCTGGTTGAACTTTTGTTTCTGAGTCGTATTCGAATTCATGATGCATGATCGAATTATTTGTTAAATGCAACTTAATAGTGATGTGAAATGGAGTTGATGTGTCTAGCTGCACGTAATCTACATGTGTGCCGATAACGAAGACTTGTACTGATCGTCGCACACATTCATTCGTTGTACTATTTTAAATATAAACCATGTTTGTTCTACTTTGATTATTCATGCATCACAATTTAACTCAATTTAATTTATTTATTGCGTCAATGTTTTATAATCTTATGGTAATATTCGAAAAATCACTCATCGCTACTCCAAAAGTCCTTTGTACACATAGCCAGGAATTAATGATTTCATCAGCGTTTGGTACTCCTCACTCTCCAGCCCCAGATTACCCACCTGCCCGCTGGCAAGCATTTCCGGGGGATATTTGGTGAAGTCGAAAAAGCGAAACTGTAGGAAGCAGGTGTAGTGCAAAATATCTGTGGAAAATGGAAACCGTCACTAACGAAGTCGCCGCTGCCGAGCGTCATAGTTGCTTGTCCATTACACTTACCAAGGAACCCGTTCCGCAGCAGCTCAATCTGCAGATCGAGCATCGTCGGGATGTAGCCCAGGTACCCGATCGCTTTCAGTGCGGTAGTAAACTCGGCATGATAGAAGGAAATGATCTCCTCCTTGTGGGCCGCCTTCACCTTGTAGTGTACGATATTGTTCAGCAGGTAGTACAGGTCGATCGCGGGCGTAGACCAACAGCAGGCCTGAAAGTCGAGAAACCGTGACTCGGCAATACCGCCCTCGTCGTTGAACTGGTGCAGCAGATTTTTAGCATGAAAATCGCCATGGTTCAGTACATTGTACAGCCGGCCGGGTGTTTTGCAGCAGTAGATATCGTGCAGCCGATCGCAATAGTCAGCGTAGGCACGCTCGAACGGCTCCACAAACCGTTCGCACCCGGACCAGGTACGCAGGGACTCAATGAAGGCTTTTAGATTGTTGCCAAACATCCATTCAAGCACGGGATGCTTGTTTTTGAACAGGTCGGTTTGGAACTCTTCAAAATCTGTCTTCTGTGGAGTGGAAAGGAAATAAAACTCGGTTAAAGGGCGTCATCGATAGGCGATCGTGATCGGCGGTACTTACGTTTTTGCTGAGATAGAATGAAGCCGCATGAAAGCGTGCGATAGCGATCGTGATTGGTTTCACCTCTTCGAAGCTTTCGATCAGATCGTGTCCCTTCCAACCGTCCGGTGCAAGATCCTCCAGAACGATGATGGGTTGGGGCGTTGCACTGACATGAACACATTTTGGTAGCGGCACTGGACGTTCATTGTCAGCCAGCAGGCGTTCCATCTTGGGTAGAATTTCACCGTACATTTTCAGTTCCGTTTTAAACAATGTACCATCCATCGTGTCGGCCATAACACCCTTGTCGGGTTGAATTTTGATCACCAATTTTTTAGCACTACCCTCCCCACCATCCGTTTCGTTCCGCTTGGTTCCACGGTAATGGACGGTGACACGAAACAGCTGGCTGGCCAAATATTCGCCCGGTTTACCAACCGGTGTGCTCTCCATGCCGGTGACGTGCAAATCTTTGTCCCCTTCGAATTTGCGCAAAATCGTCTCCAAATAGGCACTGGTAACCCATTCTGGCGGTGAGGCTGGTTTGACTTCCGGAGCGGTTTCACCCATTTTCAACGCTTTGTAATGTGAAGAATGCGAAGAGCGAAAAAAAAGCAAATATCGCCAAATGTGCTGCGTAATGCTTACGCTCTATGATTGAAGGTGCGCGTTTGAACTTCGACTGAAGGTGACTCCCAAAAACCGGTTAGCTTTTATACAACGGTTTGGCATCGATGACGCTTGGTTAGGAGTAGAATGACGGTGGACAACAGTTCGCTTGGGTGGTGGTCTTATCTTTGCGCGCGTAGTGTTGATGCTTCCATATCCAGTCGGCTTCGACTGCCGTATCTGTTAGGGGCAGCAGAGGCCGGCAGAGTGGGAAAAGCCTTCCGGAAATCGTGATAAGGCAATAAAAAAGGGCTCGTTTCAATGACCATTTTTGGCAGACAGTGTGTTTTTTTTATCCTGCTTAGCGTTGGCAGCTGTTTCACGATGATTCATAGGGCGTTGAAACGAAAAATGGAAACGGTGCCATAAATACCTTCTTGAGAAAAAATTCGCCGGGTATTTTCAGTATTTAAAATAGAGTTGAAACATTAAGTGTTTGGTTTTGATGTTGATAAGCTCTGACCACCAACACAGTAAAACTATATTGTTTAATTCCATGTGAATTGATGTCTTAGTATCTGTGTTGATGTATCTGGCCGCCTTCTAAAACCTTCAGTGGGAGTGTGATGTAAATTGTTTCACACGTTACAACAATGACAGCGTGCGTGTTTCGGAACATCATCTTATCGCCGTCACTTCATCATGATACTGCTTCCCAATGGTACATTATAGCCCTTTTGGGAGGGGAGCCATCATGTTATAAATACACCCAGTACAAATCGAACCTGGTTGAGTAATGTTGCGATAGACTGGTGAACGTTTAGTGTACTTTTCGCTGGTTTAAGTTTTTGCCTTTTTATTGATTTGTTTAAAATGGAGGTCCCTAGGGATGAGAAAAACTCACCTGTTTGGTTAAATGATGATTTTTTTCTTCAAGTGATACGTGAATTCACGCACGATCCCAATGCTCGGCTGTGTCATGGATGCAAGTTACGCCCTGGCACAAAGCCCGGTGAACATTTCGCGAGTGTTATGTACCGAACGACAATTCACTACCGATGTCAGCAAGGTAAAGAGGCGTCTGTCGATGTGATCATGAAGATCAAACCGTACCAGCCGGGGCTGAAAAAAGATGTACTAGCGGAGGGAGATCTGTTCCTTAGGGAGATACGCATTTACAGCCAAGTGTTGCCGGAGATGAAACGGAGGTTGGAAGAAATCGGAGAAACATTTAACTATCCTAGGTAGGTGGCAATTGACAGACGATCGTGATTCGAGCAGCTCATTGACACACACCAACTGTTTTGCAATTTTAGGCTTATTTATGCATCGGAAATGCCACACACTATCTTGATCTTGGAAGACGTCAGTGCCAAAGGTTGGCAGACTGGTGGGTTCATCACATCGTTTGAGGAAGTGGTACCGGCTATCAAAGCTATTGCGAAATTCCATGCAGCATCTGTCGTGATGGAGCAAGATGTAAGTTTGTGGTGATCAGAGAAAGAGGATCAATCTAACCGCTTCACTTACGTAGGATTCATCCTTTGCCAACCGACACCGCTGTGATGTGGCCGATAAGTTTAAAGCGCTCGATGGAATGTTAAAGAAAAGCTTCAACGACCTATTGGACTTCATGCGATCAACTGAAGAGTTTGCACACCTAGTCCTTCCCGTACAAAAATTGAAAGGGAAATTGCTCCATTATCTCATCGAAAGCTACCGCCCATCGTCGGAGTGCCTAAACGTGCTAGTGCATGGGGATTTCCATTCGAAAAATCTACTCCACCAGCAGAATCCGAACGGACAGGTGCAGGATACGATGCTGATAGACTATCAAATTTGTAGCTGGACTACACCGGTCGTCGATTTATACTATCTGCTCGATACGATTGTCGATCAGTCGGTGAAGGAGCAGCACGGCGACGCAATGGTATATCTGTACTATGAAGAGTTTCGACGGCTGTTGCATCAGCTTGGATGGCTTGGCCGTGTCACGTCCCTGCAGGAGCTACATATAGAGTTACTTCGCAAAGGCGCCATGAGCTATTCCATTACGTGGCACTGTATCCGTATCGGTTTGTCGATCGTTCAAAGATCGACTTTGAAGCACTGCTGTCGGGCAAGGGAAGTCATCCGGCGGCAAGCAGTCCCGTCTATCGGCGTGTGATGCGCGAAGTGCTGACAAAGTTTCTGCATCAGGGTGTGATGGAGCCGTAGCGTGCTCTTTGCTGCAGCTCTGGCTTGGTATGTTTGGGACCTTTCTGAAGAACCACGTGAGCAGAATGCGATAGTGAAGGGTGTATGGAAGAGTGGAAATAAACAAAAAGATAATTACATAATGTTATCTTATCGCAACTCCGCTGGAGATTGAGCGTGAGCGAGATTTGCGAATGTATAGAGCAGTATGCTGTATGCGTACATATATTCATTGTAATCATTGTAAGATCATTGTAATGGTGAAACAATTCGTTACGTTAATGGACAGTTGTATTATTATGAACTACAGTTGCATATGATGCATACAACTGTTTATAATATTTTGAATTGGAATTGAATGAAATAATAATGATATTACAATTATTATTATATCAGCATAAGGTTCACATGATGATGTCTCGAAAATAAATGTCTCTTTAAATATTTAATACGTTTGGCAGCAAATTTACTTCTTTTTTGGCACTGAATTATTACATTTACATTTTTACAACATTACATTTTTTTAAATAAATTTTTGGACTATTTGATTACTTATTTATAGTTTGCAATATGATTGCGTGACCCTGCAACGCTTTGGCCCCCCTGGCGCGAACGGAAAGAAAATCACACATATAACGAAATATTTTTCTCCACGTAACACAGCTCATTGCCTGCACCACTACAAGCGTGGCGATTGTTTTCTTCCAACATATAAGATTCTACAATCGCTATCGAGTGCTCTAAGCTGACTCAGTCCACCACAACTGTGCGGTGTTGTAAGGTGCGTCCCTTCAAACGATGCAGTTCAATCACGATGAACTTTCCTCACCGGAGTGGTTAAATGATGAATATTTTCGGCACGTTTTGTGTAAGCTAGAATGTGATTCGAACGTTCGTCTCATCGGTGCGTGTGTGCTCCGGCCGGGTACCAAAGCTGGCGATCATTTTGCAAGCGTTATGTACCGAACGACATTACAATACCATTGCACCGCGAACGTGAAGAAAACGATCAATCTCATCATGAAGATTAAGCCAGACACAGACGGGTTCAAGAAAGATCTGCTTGATGGTGATGATTTTTTTGGCAAAGAAATCCGAATGTACACGGAAGTGCTGCCTCAAATGGCAGCAGTAATGCGAAGCATTGGTGAGGAGTATCAATATCCCAAGTACAGCATCGTACAAACGCGATCATTTGAGCTTTTTGAATATAAAATAAAACTAGTTTTTACACAGATTGGTGTTCGCATCTCACGAGCCTCACACGATAATTATTCTGGAGGATGTGAGCTCACAGGGATGGACAATGGAAGGGTTGATAAAAAGTTTTTCCGAATTGGAGCCAACCATAGATGCAATTGCCAAGTTCCATGCAGCCTCTGTCGTGCTACAAGAGAAGGTAAAGATTTTGTTATCTTGGATACGATCCACACACACTGTTCTCATCTATGGAATCAATGTATTTGCAGGATCCTACCTTTGCGTCCCAGTATCAGTGCACCATTGCGAAAATATTATGCTCGATGCGAGGTATGACGGACGGCTGTTTTCGTTCATTTATCTCCTTTCTTAGTGAGACGGCGGAGCTTCAAGAGTTTGTCGCCCCGGTAGAACATTTTCACGCCAAGATCGATGACACTTTGCAAGCGGCATATGCACGTAGTGAAACGTTTGCCAATGTGTTGATACACGGTGATTTTCATTTTAAAAATTTGCTTCACCTACAGTCCGGTGGCAAAATCGTCGATACAATTTTTGTGGACTATCAGATGTGCAGCTGGTGCTCGCCGGTGGTCGATTTGTACTACCTTACCTACATGATACCGGAGCAATCGGTAAAAAACGCTCATCGTGATGAGATCATTTATCGTTACCATCAAAAGTTTGCCAGTCTGCTACGACGGTTAAAATATCGTGGCCGTGTTCCGACATTAACTGAGTTGCAAGTTGAGCTGCTAAGGAAAGCAGAATTGGGTAAATGGGAAAAATATGACGTGACTTTGCTGACAAAAATGTTTAATTTTTTTAAATATCCTTTTCAGAACTCTACCATTATATTGTGTTTTCTGCCTTCTTGCATACCGATTTATCGAAGGTGGACTCCGAAGCATTCTTTCTGGGACGCACAGACAATCCGGCATTGAAAATGGAAGAGTTTAAAGAAACGATGAAGACCGAATTAAGGAGATTTCTATACCATGGTATAATAGAAAATTAGAGAATAAATCTAGAAGTTTCGAATCGATTCGAATTTGCTAGCTGGATTTAACAATTTACGCAAAAAGTACTACAATATGTAATAATCTACTTTTTTAAACTCCATCAAACTACAACAAACTACAAAGAAACATAAAGTTGATAACACTTATTCACTTTTAATCATAAAATGTCTTTACAACTTTATTAGACTTGTGACATGTTCCACATGGCTGTAAAATCATAGATAGGCTGACCAAACACAGTTGATGCAAAAGCGGGAAACATAGAAAACCGAACATAGGATGTTACACACGAAGCTGACTTCGGAGTAACTAGAGGTAGATAAAACGCTTTAGTTTCAACACTGATTTTATTTCCATAATTGTACCTTTTATACCTAATTTACACTAATTTGTTGTTTGTTATTGGTGAATATTTTGTCAACCCTGCAAAACCCGTTTCGGTCGTTCATTCGAGCAGATGGCTGTGGTGACCTACATAAATTGAATTATTTGTTACCTCCAGCGACATAGGACGTTCTAAAAAGACAATAGTTCTGCTAACGTTTTTTTTTGTAATTGTAAAACAATGCATTTGTTACGCACGCGGGATTTAGCGGGACCAATCGAGATTCAGATTCATTGAATCATTCCAAAGATTCATTCAGATTCATGAATCGGAATCTGAATTACCCAAAACTAGTCTGTACCACTAGTGGGCTTGGCTTTCTGACTTTCTTTCTGAGCGACTTATTGTTAAACCCATAGTAGGATTGTCAGCCCTACGCATGAGAACACGGTTCATTCGTTGCTTGCATGACGGGCATGTTCCATGACGGGCATGTTCCATGACGGGCATGTTGTACGAATTGACGACTGTACTACTAGACCTAGAAACTGCCACCAAGAATTTTGCGACCTAGACATTTACGACCTAAGATGTTTACGACCAATTGGGTTTGGATCGGAGCAACTTCAAAAGCTAGTTGGGCGTAATTGCGACAGTTCCGAAATCTGGTTGCAAAACTTTATTTAAAAATTTAGTTTTAAAATGTTGCGATTGTCGCTAAATCAAAAAAATCTTCAGTTGTCACAAAATGAAAAATTCTGCGATTTTTACCAAATCACATATCTGCGACTGTCGCAAAACCCAAAATATGTGACAGTTGCAAAATTGAGCGACCTAGAATTTAGCGACCTAGAACTTTGTAACCAAGGCTTTAGCGTCGTCGATGCAACCAACAATACGACCAAGAGTTTCGCGACCACGATGTTTGAAATCAAGAGCTTGTTGGTCAAAATATTTATAATCAAGACTTTAGTGGCCATAATTTTTGCATATTTTTTGCAAATAGGAGTGTGGCGATTAATTTGGTGTTTGCGACAAAGAATTTTTTGACCAAGTATTTTGCGATTGTACGAAATGATGAACCTAAATCGAGTTCTGCTTCGACCTCTATATTATATAAACTTTTGAACTTTTGGTTAAACAGGACAGTCACGTTAAATACGTAATGTCTAGTCATTATAATCATAGAACACGATTAATCAAGCACTTGTGTTGTGTTGCATCGGGTGTATAAGGTGGTATTACTGTGAATCTACATCCAATATACTCTCTTTAAGCATTCCCGCGAAATCAGCGTAACTCAAATGTCTTCGTTAGTCGAATATCACGTATTTCAGCTAAAATGCATTCAATAAACGGGAGTATTTTATAAAATTTAATACTCTTATATACATACTTAAACATGTATTTATTTATTTCTCAAAACAAGTCTTGCAAAAAATGTCAATACTTATGCTTTTTAATTAGTTTAAAAATATTAGTAAAATATAAATTTATTTTACGTATGACATTTCTTGAAACAAGTTGTACTGATTAGACACATAAAAGTCAATATAGAAAACCAGGTATATCCGAATCCGCATAAGTCGAGAACCGCGTACCCCGTGACCAGACTGTATTTCTATTTATAATACTTAAGTTACTATAGTCTATCACAAAACGAAACATGCTATTCCAGACCAAAACTAACTGCAAAGGGTGCTGTTAGAATATTATTCATTCGTTCTACAACGATATTTATTAGATGGAACAAATTTCAAGCAAAAAACGAGGTGCTGCTAGATTGGTATTGTTGATAATATTTTGCTAACCGATAAGCCTTGTTCGCAAAAGAGTGTTTGCACTGGGCATTGAATTCATCTATATCCGTAAAAAGTTGAACAAAGTTGAGTGGTTTCCGCTAACGACATATCTACATTCATCAAGTTCTTGCGTGATACATCTTTACTCGTAGTTTATTCTGGCTAGCTATCATGTCGTGCCATAGAGACCAGCCTGAGGCCCCGGCCTGGTTGAACGACGAGTTCTTCCGTGATGTGATGCGCGAATCAAATAACGATTCGTCGATCGAGCTGACCAGTGCCTGCATTTTACGTCCTGGTACGAACAAAAAAGATCACTATGGTAGTGTAATGTTCCGGACCACCGTCGCGTATCAATCAAAGCGCTTAGCTGATGAAAAGTTCGTTGATATTATCATGAAAACGAAGCCTGAAGCAGACGGATTGATGAAAGATCTGCTAGACGACGATGGATTGTTTGTGGTAGAAATCGAGATGTACAGCAAGGTTCTACCAGAAGTGACACGTTTGTTGAAGGAAATAGGAGAGGAGTATAAGTATCCTCGGTAGACAAAATTATCTTCAGAATTATGCAAGAATGACTAACGTACGGAATCACATTGTAGATACATCTATGGTACGATAAAGCCGCACACTATCCTTATTTTGGAGGATATTAGTGGTCAAGGATGGGTCGAAGGTGATCTTATCAACACGCTGGACGACATGAAGCCGATAGTGAAAAATGTAGCCATGCTCCATGCAGCGTCCGTGATCCTGGAAAGCTCTGTAGGTTCTAACGTAATATTGCTTGCTACAAATTACTACAACTTTTCTTTTCGGACAGGATACTACAGTTGTGACCAAATTTCGTCATACGATGGCTCATAAGTTTTTGGGCTTAGAAGGATTAGTTAGAAAAGGGTTTGGAGATTTGATGCAGCTTACAGAGCTGTATCCGGAATTTGCGCAATTTGCCAAGCCTTTAGTGAAGTTTCAGCAAAACCTGCGAGATTTTTTTGACAGCATTTTTAAGCCAACGAAATCGATACAAAGCGTATTAATACATGGCGATTGCCATACAAAGAATCTGCTCCATCAGCTTGACGCTCACGGAAGACATACTGAAACCATCTTACTTGATTATCAGATCTGCTGCTGGACCTCACCGGCCATTGATTTGTACTATATGCTGGATCTAATACCAACGCAAGAAATTAAGGACAATTATCGCTATGAGTTGGTCTATTTGTATCATCAACAGTACAGCAATCTATTGAAACGGCTGGGATTTAAAAGAAACATACCATCCCTACAAGACTTGAACATAGAACTAATACGATGTGCTGGACTTGGTGGGTACTATTTGCATGCTAGGTTTAGTTGCATTCATAAAATCATGATCTATTATTTTTTAGAGCTGTTCCACTATGCGGCTTTTATGTCATACCGGTTCATGGATCAATGTGCGATCGATGTTGAGGCATTACTAAAGGGTGAACTAGAAAATCCTGTGACGAAAAATGAAGAGTACAAGAAGATTATGCATACCGAGCTAACACGATTGCTTCATCAAGGAACTTTAACAAACGACTAATTCTACTTTGTGTTGTTTTGCATAGATCTATCGATTTATCGGATTCTGTTTTTGATATATTTTTCCTTTTAGAAATTGCACTGTAGTGTTGGCAAATGAAATACTGGAATTATCATATTACATGCATGTGCTTCTTTATAACTGCTGCTTGTATGGATGAAACTTAACGAAATAAAGTGGTCGAGTAAAAATAGAATGGTATTTTTTTCTCTTTCTCTCTCTCTTTTCTCTCTCCTATTCTCTCTCTCACTCTCACTCTCTTTACTATCCTATTCTTACTCCTCCTATTACTATTTGTGGTACTGGTAAAAACAATACGAAACGTGCAAACCCACATCATGCTTCAATCAAATATATGTTGTGCATTGGTTGCTGTATGCAAATAGAAGGCGTTGTTGGAAGGCGAAGATTTTTGGCAGCGTAACGTCCTATCTTGACAGTCCGAACGAATCTGGCCTGCCATGGTCGGAGTTGGTTTTATTCATACTCAATAGATGTTATGGGTTTCGTACATTTGGTTTTGGAATGTGTTTTTGTCCCAATTAAAGCTTATTGATATGAGATGCGATTTATACATTGTGCCTATGCTGCGCTTTTAGTGTTCATACGAATGTTCTGGAAAGTTTCAACTGTTCTAGCCAAAGAACGGGTGCGATAGCCGGTCTTTGCCTTCGCTGCCGAAGGCATGCCGATTGCTTAAATTAAGCGCTCTTAAATTAAGATTTTGTATCGTTTTCAACACGCTTAAAAAATAGCTTTCCAAAAAGGAGCAATTGCTTTTGCAGCAGTACTTCATATTTAATACAATTACCCGGTACTGAACAACAGAGACTATAAAAAATCATTCCTTCGTCAGGAGAGGTTAGTCAAGAGATACTAAATGGAGAATGGTTAAAAAAAAAACAGCGAATAGTGTTTGATAGAATCGAATGACAAGGCGTATTCCTCGAGTGGATTAGCAAACATACCTACTGCTATGATGTATAAGTTTTCGCACACTAGAGCAAAAGAACAGATAAAAACTGTAGAAGGCACAATTCTATTTAAAGATAAGATGTTCATTACTAGACGATAGTCTCGTTGACGCTGTTACCACGATCGTATCGCAATACCGTGTAGAGTTGTGCATACTTAGTTAACATTTGAAGTGGGCTACCAGCATGGCGTACAATCAAGACGAGCTTGAGGCTCCGGGTTGGTTGAACGATGAGTTCTTCCGTGATGTGATGCGCGAATCAAATAACGATCCAACGATCGAGTTAATCAAGCCATGTGTTTTACGTCCGGGCACCAATAAAGGGGACCATTACGCTAGTGTCATGTTCCGCACGACCGTCACGTATCGATCGCAGCGTTCAAGTGAAGAGAAGTCGGTCAACATCATCATGAAAACAAAGCCTGAAGCTGACGGATTAAAGAAGGAGCTTTTGGATGACGATAGATTATTTGCGATAGAAATTGAAATGTACAGCAAGGTTCTTCCAGAGATGACAAGAATGTTAAAAGAGATAGGAGAAGAGTACAAATATCCTCGGTATGTGTTAAAGTTTGTTAAAAGTGTAGTGAACATATGAAATGAGCATATGATTTCATTTTAGATACATTTACGGTGCGTTGAAGCCTCGCACGATCCTGATTTTGGAAGATATTAGTGACCAGGGATGGGTGATGGGCGATTTCATCAGCACGTTAGACGATATGAAGCCAATAGTAAAGGATATTGCTATGTTTCACGCTGCGTCCGTAATGTTGGAAAGCGCTGTAAGTAATAATAATGTTTGAATGAATCTAAACATGTTTTATTGTTTTACATGTATAAATATCTCTTATTATGTGTAGGATTCTACATTTGTGGCTAGGCATAATTACTCAATCGCAGAGAAATTTATGGGCTTCAAAGGTATGATCACGAAGGGCTTTGGGGATCTGATGCACCTCACACAGACGTGTTCAGAGTTTGCACATTTTGCAAGGCCGTTAGGTCGTTTCCAGGAAAATTTGCATAATTTCTTCACTGCATTATATATCCCTTCGAAAACAATCCAAAACGTGTTGATACATGGAGATTTTCATAGTAAAAACATGCTGCATCAAGTTGATGCTGAAGGACGACACACCGATACGATACTGCTTGATTATCAAATTTGTTGCTGGACCAGTCCAGCGGTTGATTTGTACTATCTACTGGATATGATACCGACTCAAGAGGTGAAGGACAAACATCGGTCTGAGTTGATCTATATGTATTATCAACAGTACAGTGATTTACTGAAGCGGCTAGGATATGTGGGTAAAATACCGTCCTTGCTGGATCTGCAGATAGAGCTTCTACGATATGCTGGACTAGGTATGTTGCTGTACCGTGTTTTATTCATTGTTAGTATTTTGTCTAAAAGAATCGTTTTGTTTGTATTGATTTTGCCTGCGTGGGTTTTTGTATAATTTTTTTTTCAGAGGTATTCCACTACGCAATGTTCAGTTCGTTTCGGTACATGGATCAAACAGCGATTGATATAGAGGCATACTTGAAGGGAGAGCTTGAAAATCCTGCTTTCAACAATCCAGAGTTCAAGAAGCTTATGCATAGCGAGCTAACACGCTTCCTACATCAAGGAACATTATCGTGAATGAATGATAATCAAGGTGTTGGGTCGTGAATAAAAAAGCTACTTCATGTGTGATTTGAAGTACTAGTGTGCAAAAAGTGCTACTAATTACCTTAATAATTGACAGTAAAGACCGCCATTGTCTCAATAGGGTCGTTCAAATGAATCTTACACTTTGGACTATATACTTAGCGCTATTAATGTATATTCGTAATCTTGTGTTCGTACATTGTGCGACAGAATGGACTATGAAAAAATATACACTTTTATAATCTGAGGTTTGAACTCAGCATAGAGCAGGAAAATTGATCTGCTGTAGAAAAAAATCAATGGTAGAAATCTAGTCCACAAAATCATAATAAAAAGTCTTATTGCATTAGGCTTCTGTAGGCATGTAGGGTTTTGAGACACTTGAAGACCGTTGTTCCATGATTTGGGCCTCCTTGATTGCCCCACTTATGCTGTATATCACTGATGTTTCGACTTTGATCTCCTCTATCCCTCTTTATGTTCCCTCCAACCCCTTCGTATGCGTCGCCCTTTAAATATTCCTACTCATCGTACTGCTATGTGTCGTAGGGACCCGGTACTACGTGCATTGAGTGTCTTTAATGATTCTTCCCACCACTTTGATTACCACCTTACCCTAACATGCTTCCACAATCGCCTAAAGTCCTAACTATTATGTATACCCTTCTTTTACTTTTTTGTACTTATGCTTCCTTTAAATTTTACAATGTTCTATAAGTCCTAATGGCTCATTACTTTTGTTAAGATAATAAGATTCGATCTAGGTTCGTAGACTAGTACATAAGAATATGTTATGTAAAGCCATACTGGCAAACATTGAAATACATCGAAATATGGAATATGAAACATGGTATTATTGTTAAAAACACGGTGGATTTTTTTAGATAAATGTATTTTATGAGGGAAAAGGAAAAAGGTCAATTAGTCCACTGGTAGCGATTGAAACTAACGTTTTTTCGACTAAACGGCAAGCGCAGGCGCATCCTGCCCTTTTATTTCCTAGCTTATCGTTTCTCTGATTCTTCCCTCTCGCTCTTGTACCTCGTGTACCTGACAGGCTGTTGGGCACTCACACATTTCCAACAATTATATTTCTCCAGCACCCAACCGTGACAATAATTGATTCAACACGACTTGAAATAATGGTGAATGGTATTTTAAAAATTGTTTCTGCTTTACGCTGGCGCTCGATGTACAACAGTAGAGTAAGATTCGAGTGATTTGTTGCATTCACTCACCAACACGAGCGCGGCAGTGTAGATAAAACCGTGTGATGGTTGCTTTCCTATTTAAAGATGAGAAGTTTGTTACAGCAAGACAGTTTGGTTGACGCTGTTAAAGTAAACATATCTCAACATCACATTGACTTTTGTAAACTTGCGAATATTTGACGTGTGCTACCAGTATAATGTACAATCAAGACGAGCTTGAGGCTCCGGGTTGGTTGAACGACGAGTTCTTCCGTGATGTGATGCGCGAATCAAATAACGATCCAACGATCGAGTTAATCAAGCCATGTGTTTTACGTCCGGGCACCAATAAAGGGGACCATTACGCTAGTGTCATGTTCCGCACGACCGTCAGGTATAGATCCCAGCGTTCAAGTGAAGAGCAGTCGGCCAACATCATCATGAAAACGAAGTCAGAAGCAGACGGATTGAAGAAGGAGCTTTTGGATGATGATAGATTGTTTGCGATAGAAATTGAAATGTACAGCAAGGTTCTTCCGGAGATGACAAGAATGTTAAAAGAGATAGGAGAAGAGTACAAATATCCTCGGTATGTGTTATCGTTTATCTCAGTGGTTTTCAACTGATGGGGAATTCCCTCCCAAAGCGGAATTTTAATTTTTTTTTTGGGAGGATTTTTTTTCACAAATTCGCTAAATACCATGGGTTGTCCTCATCTCTCCCCCCGCTTATGGACTTGTGAGTAGGGAATGAAATTTTGCATGCACCCTACTTGGGGGAAAAGCTGCAAAAAGGTCAAACGGTCACCACTGGTTCATGCAGAGTGTAGTAAACATATGACATAAGTATATGATATCATTTTAGATACATCTTCGGTGCTTTGAAGCCCCACACGATCCTGATTTTGGAGGATATTAGTGACCAGGGATGGGTGATGGGTGATTTAATCAACAATTTGGACGATATGAAGCCAATAGTGAAAGATATTGCTATGTTTCACGCTGCGTCCGTAATGTTGGAAAGCGCTGTAAGTAATATTGTTCTAGTGAGTCGATCATTATTTATCTATCCTTTCATCACGTGTAGGACTCAACATTTGCTGAAAGACACGCATATTCGATGAGTGACAAGTTTGTAGGCTTCGAGGGCATGATCACGAAGGGCTTTGGGGATCTCATGCATCTCACAAAGAGGTATCCAGAGTTTGCACACTTTGCAAAGCCATTGCAAAAGTTCCAGGATAATTTACGGGAGCTCTACGTATCATCGTACATCCAGTCAAACACGATCCAAAACGTGTTGATACATGGAGATTTTCATGGTAAAAACATGCTCCATCAAGTCGATGCTGAAGGACGACACACCGATACGATACTTCTTGATTATCAAATTTGTTGCTGGACCACACCGGCGGTTGATGTGTATTATCTACTGGATATGATACCAACTCAAAAAGTAAAGGACAAACATCGGTCTGAGTTGATATATATGTATTATCAACAGTACAGTGATTTACTGAAGCGACTAGGATATGTGGGTAAAATACCGTCCTTGCTGGATCTGCAGATAGAGCTGCTCCGACATGCTGGACTAGGTAAGCTTCTATAGTGTTTTCATGAAAAAACGGTTGTCTTCGTTACGTTTTGTCCATCTCTATCTTTAATTTAAAAAAATGTAATTAATTTCAGAGTTGTTTCACTACGCCATTTTTAGTCCGATTCACTACATGAATCAAAATGATATAGATGTAGAGGCATGGGTGAAAGGAAATTTCGATAATCCCGTTCTCAATAATCCAGAGTTCAAGAAGCTAATGTACACCGAGCTAACGCGCTTCCTACACCAAGGAACATTACCATTCAGCTGATTCGCAACAGATTTCATGGTTTGTTGAACTGTTGCTTTATAAATGTGTTCAGGCACGAAAGCCCTGTTTAACGAAACACGAAGGTCGTTCGTTAAGTTTGGAGCTTTCGGGCACGATCGATAGTTCATAAGTATAAGTGGATTCCGTGAAATAAACTGTCTTCTAATTGTGCGATACCAGAAACAACAGCTGATTACTATAAAACGCTAGAAAAAGTTATACCGAAACTCGAAAGAATTATCAAATCCGAAATCGTAAGATTAAACAAACAGCATAACTTAAAATATGTTAACACGAATTTGATTGAAACACTTTATTTAAATTAAATGAGGAAGCCGATATGAATTTTATTGTTTTCTTTTTTATTATCCTTTTTTATAATTTATGTAATTATTATTATTATTATCATTAGAGTGGAGCGCCGTTTATCGCACTCGACCTCGCCCGGATACTCGAATACCACGGAAAATGAGTCAAAGCATATTATTATTATTTTTCTCATTAGTATTATTATTGTTGTTGTTATTAGTATTATTTTTATCATTATTATTGTTTTTATTATTATTATAATGATTGTGATTATTATAATTATTATGATTATGGTTATGATTATTGTTATAGTTTTTATTACTTTTGTTATTATTTTATTTTTATAAATCAAACATAATTTTTCATAATTTTTTTAAAATAAATAAAAAAGTTATTATAATGGGTTGATTGCAAACTGTCGTCTTGATATTTGAAATATTTGAATATTAAAATAGCTGACGTATGAGCAAAAATCCATACCAGAAAATTTCAGTGTTGATATACAACATAATCAGCCACTTTTCCAAACTCGATCGAACAGGATCGATAGTTGCCTATATACAAAGGTTGCTTTATTTTATTTCTTCTTGGTTACCCTGGCTCGTCAAGACAGCGGGCATAGTGCTGCTCGAATCACAGGGACCTTCGCAGCTGGTTGGAACACGACGGAGGCGTTTTGCTGCTTTAGTAAATGTAACAATAGTGAAAATAATTAAAAAAATAGTTTTGACAATAATAAAGCTCTTTTGCATTATACTTCTCTAACATTAAAAGATAAATAAGTAATTTATAGAAGATAATTTATTCAACATAACATTAAGTCATGGTGTTTGTAGTATCTATGGATAGATAATGCTCTCGGTAGCGGCGATGATATTCCAATCGCAGTTTGTTCATGATTGTTTCTCTTTTGCGCTGACGCTCGAACGATGTTTAGCAGTGGGGAGAGTTCGAGTGGTTTTGCAAACTTATCTGCTGTTTTGTGGAATACGCTCACGAACACTAGAACAGCAGTGTAGATAAAACCGTGTGATGGTTGCTTTCCTATTTAAAGATGTGAAGTTTGTTACAGCAAGACAGTTTGGTTGACGCTGTTAAAGTAAACATATCTCAACATCACGTTGCCTTTTGTAAACTTGCGAATATTTGACGTGTGCTACCAGTATAATGTACAATCAAGACGAGCTTGAGGCTCCGGGTTGGTTGAACGACAAGTTCTTCCGTGATGTGATGCGCGAATCAAATAACGATCCAACGATCGAGTTAATCAAGCCATGTGTTTTACGTCCGGGCACCAATAAAGGGGACCATTACGCTAGTGTCATGTTCCGCACGACCGTCAGGTATCGATCCCAGCGTTCAAGTGAAGAGCAATCGGTCAACGTCATCATGAAAACGAAGCCTGAAGCTGAAGGATTGAAGAAGGAGCTTTTGGATGACGATGGATTGTTTGCGATAGAAATTGAAATGTACAGCAAGGTTCTTCCGGAGATGACAAGAATGTTAAAAGAGATAGGAGAAGAGTACAAATATCCTCGGTATGTGTTAAAGTTTGTTAAGAGTGTAGTGAACATATGACATGAGCATATAATATAATTATAGATACATCTACGGTGCGTTAAAGCCCCGCACGATCCTGATTTTGGAGGATATTAGTGACCAGGGATGGGTGATGGGCGATTTCATCAGCACGTTGGACGATATGAAGCCAATAGTAAAGGATATTGCTATGTTTCACGCTGCGTCCGTGATGTTGGAAAGCACTGTAAGTAACAATGTTGTTCTAGTGAGTCGATCATCATTTATCTATCCTCTCATCACGTGTAGGACTCAAAATTTGCTGAAAGACACACTTATTCAATGGGTGACAAGTTTATAGGGTTTGAAGGTATGATCGCGAAGGGCTTTGGGGATCTCATGCATCTCACAAAGACGTATTCGGAGTTTGCACACTTTGCAAAGCCATTGCAAAAGTTCCAGGATAATATACGTGATCTTTACGTATCATTTTACAACCACTCGAAGACGTATCAAAACGTGCTGATACATGGAGATTTTCATAGTAAAAATATGCTGCACAAAATCGATGCTGAAGGACGACACACCGATACGATACTGCTTGATTATCAAATTTGTTGCTGGACTAGTCCGGCGGTTGATTTGTACTATCTACTGGATATGATACCGACTCAAGAGGTGAAGGACAAACATCGTTCTGAGTTGATATATATGTATTATCAACAGTACAGTGATTTACTGAAGCGGCTCGGATATCTTGGGAAAATTCCGTCCTTGCTGGATCTGCAGATAGAGCTTCTACGGTATGCTTCGCTAGGTAAGTTACCGCACCATTTTTATGAAGATGAGGTTGTTTCTACTTGTTTAACACAGTTCATAGGTTAGTAAAACATTGTCATTAATTTCAGAGCTAATCCACTACGCAATATTTAGCTCGTTCCGCTACATGGATCAAACAGCGATCGATATCGAGGCTTTGCTTAAAGGAGAGCTAGATAATCCCGTCCTCAATAATCCAGAGTTCAAGAAGCTAATGCATACCGAGCTAACGCGCTTCCTACATCAAGGCACATTATCAAGCGTTTAGTATTTCAGTGTGTGGAGGGGCCGTATAATTTACGTCAGACCATGTGATTGCAATCGTTTCATAAAGCAGTTGCTAGCAGAGAAAGAATCGACTGTGCAAGTAATCGTTCGAAGCGTGCCAGAACAACCCACGATATCAGCCAGCATAGATTCGCAAAGTCATTTGTACGCGACTGTCGTGCGGTGCCCGGTACAGAACGCGTGGCAGTTTTGGCTGAGATAGTGTATGGTGGCAAAGATGATAATGGGTATCTGCAATAAAATGATTGATAAAGAGAGAAGTTCATTTTGGGTCGTCATTTCAAGATGAATACAAAAAACGTTTCATTTCTTTTAGCCTCAAACGAAATTTATAACCGTTGTGTTAGAATTACTTGTCGCTGTGCCATAGATTGCTAATAAAAGTAAAGACAGAGCTTCCTTGACTTGCCAATATCACAAATGAACGATCTAACAATAGCAGTGAAAGATCAATTGATCTACGTAACCTTTGAATGTCGTGATCTTGTGCGATGTTTTGGAATAGCTAAAGAGATAGAAACATTAGACAAAATATGTTAGCATAACAGCTAAATTCTACATTAAATATATATATATAATCATTGATGGAGCTGGATACGATTGCCCATTCATATAGTGATGAATTATAGCATTGTTTTGCAGCAGCCTGTAAACCGAAATCAACCCCTGCAGGAAGAAATCCCCTTAATACGCCTGCATAACATGCTTCCCTTGATTTACGTGTATGTGTGACGACATGCCCTTCGTGACACAGTGTAGGGTGTATTCTATTCGATACCAAACAGTTGATTCCGTTTGGCCAGCGCATCAAACTGGACAAAGCGTTGCTGCACAACATATGATTCAATGCCGAGGTTCGACACAACCGTTTATCTCACCCCCTTTGGGCCGATGCTCGCTGGTGTAGGTGCGCTTCGTACGTACGTCTTGGGTGTATGTGTGAGGAGCAGCAGCCGACGAGCCGGGCTTAGATTGGATGCGTTTATTTTGCGGGACCAGTTGTAAAGCAACATCGCGATTGATTGTGTGGGCCAGTCACAATTTCGGGCCGTTCGACCGGTTATCGCGTTGCCGCACCTGTACGAGTGAGATTATCGCCGGAGGGTTTACCGCAATCATGACGGATCCGGCGCCGGGACTGGAATGGATTGATCGGGAATATTTTACGCGCGTACTGGAAACATACCTTCATGCGGACGTTGCGGTGCAGCGGTACGAACTGGCTGCCGGATGTCCGGACGGGCAGAATTTCATGAGTGCCATTGTGCGTGCTACCGTAGACTACACGCTAGCCAGTGCGGAACCGCAGGGCCGCACGGAGAAGGTGTCGTTAATTGTGAAAACGAAGCTAGCAAACCCGGAGCTTGCTGAAGGCGCGGATCAGCTCAACGTGTTCGGTATAGAGAAAACCGTGTACGGACCGGTGCTGAAAGCGGTACGCGAGCTCCTGACCAGCTACGGTGACTGTACACAGTTTGCTCCGCGCTTTATCTACGAAGATGAGCACGCACTGGTTCTGGAGGATTTGGCTGTCAAGGGCTACCGGCAACCGGACCGACGGGCACGGCTGGATGAGCCCCACCTGCGGCTGGCGGTGAAGAAGTTGGCCAAATTTCACGCAGCTACAGCTGTGCTTTGGCGCAAGGTAGCGTAACAGGGTGTGCGATCACCCATCAACTCTACGCGATCCTATGGTGGGAAAGCAACAGATGTTAATTGATAATAGTACCTAATTACAGAATCGTGACCTATTCAGCGTGCTTGCGAGTAGCAGCTTCGCCAGCGAGGGTAATCCCGTCCATCTGTTCTACGCCAACGCGATTCAGCATTGCATCGATCAGACGGAGAAGGTGCCCGAGCTGCGACGGTACACTGATGACCTTCGTTCATTTCTGGAGCACGCCATTGAAAGGGAGGCGAAAAGCTACGAAAGCGACGAAACGTGCTTCACCGTGCTGAACCATGGCGATATGTGGTTGAACAATCTGCTATGGAAGTACGACGCGGAAGGGACGGTTAGCGATGTGATCATGGTACACTAGCGGCTTGCACAGATTCAGTTCATCTAAATGTGCAAATTCAAAAACTACTTTTGTCTTACACTCTGCTCTAGGTGGATTACCAGGAGAGCTTCGTCGGTTCGCCCGCATTCGATCTAAACCACCTGCTGTACTCATCCGCCAATAGTGAGATCCAGCGGGCCGGGTTTGAGGAGCTGGTGCAGCTGTACACCGACGAGCTGCGAGATGCACTGCGCCAATTCAAATACGACGGTCCGCTGCCGGATCTGGCACGCGTCCAGTCGGAAATGGCAACCAAACGCGACCATGGTAAGCAGTTGATTTGCATACAAAATGCGGAGCACAACAAAGCTAATCTCGGGCTCGGTTTAATTTTCTAGCGCTGATCGTAACGACGTGCATTGTGCCACCACTGATACTGGAAAACAGCGAGCTGGCCACGCCGGAGAACATGCTCGGCGATCACGAGGAGGCGATTCGCGCCCGGGAAGAGATATTCAGCAATCCAAAGTTTATTGAAATTCTTTCCATTCTGCTACCGCGTCTCATGGCGACCGGGCCCAATAAGGGTTGACACGGTTCTGTCTGTGAGTAAAACCCCACAAGATGTGTTCCACTTGGAAACCAAGGGTATTGGCCAGTATTTCTAGACGTATTTCTTTGTGTTTAGACCATTGATTTCCGGCTGATGCATCGTGCCGTAATACACAATAAAATAAATTAGGTCACGTATTTGGTTTGCATAGAGCCGCAGGCTTGGACGAAACATTGGTCAGTTTTGACAAACCGTTGGAAGCAGTGTGCGTTATCAGCTTGGTGTTGTTATTATCAGTAATTCCTTCCTTTCCTTTCGCATCAGTGTATTTTAATGTGTGTTGGAGTTTTGCTGCGTCATGCATGTCGTCGGCCAGTTTAAGCCAGATCAAATACTAAACCACTGTTACAGGTCCGGCGGTTGAAAGGCTTCAGACCTTACTGGATTTTGTTTATTGATAATAAAGATAGGTAGAAGAATATTTGAGACATTCCAAATGGAGTCTAGTCCAATTTGTCCAACAGACCCTTGCGATCGAACTGTGGCAGCAAACCGCGCAGGATGGTTTGGTATTTGTCGTTCGCCACAATCATGCGCTTAAAGCTCTGTGCCCGCTCGTCGTTGCACATCAATGCTTCGAAATCGGCATCAGCCGTATTGTCATTCATCTGTACCGGTAATGCAATGAAGGTGGAGTACACAGCTATAGTGAATAGAAAATTGAAGAAAATCATTATTAAATGATTTTAAGTATTTTTCTACCGATCATACCGTAGAACATTTTCCGTTGCGTTTGCTGCAGAAACTGATAGAGTGTTGGCAACCGCGCCCGGTACTGCAACCGTCGTGCGTAGTCCACCAGCTGATAGTAGTAGTACTGGAGCAGCTCATCGAAACAGTTCTGTCTGATGTCATCCCTAGCCGAGGTGTAGTAAAGGTAGCAGAAATCGATCATCGGTGTGCCGTACGTGCAGTACTGAAAATCCAGCAGAACTGCATCGATCGGATTGCCCTGCCCATCATACTTGTACAGGAAATTGTTCACCCACATGTCACCCTGCACAAACACGCACAAATCATCGCTGGCCGGATCGTTGTCCACCACGCGCTGTGAGTACTCGACAAAGTTCGGTGCCAACTGCTGCAGCTTCTCGTGATAGTACTTCCATTCCGATCCCCATTTGCCAACCTCGTCCGTCAGTGCGTTAAAGATGTGCACAAACATCGGATAGAAAGCGTCCGTTTCGCGCGTCACGATGCACGTGTTGTACGGCACAAATATGTTGGGCTGCTGCTCGCGCATCTTCAGCGAGCTTGCATGCATTTTGGCCATCAGCTTGATAGCCATTTTCATGTGCACCATGTCCATGCCCTGCGTCCGGTCCACCATCCGGTAGCCGTCCGGGGTCAGATCCTTAAACACGATCACCTCACGCTTGCGATCCACTATCAGCGCGGTAGGATACAGCTCGCCCGGCTCGCCGATCGATTTCATCAGGAGCTTCAGCTCGGGAATCACAAATTGGTACACGTCCATCTCCTTGCGCTGCACGTCGTACTGGCGCAGCTTCTCGCCTGCAATTCCCTCCGTGATCATGCCTTTGACAATGAAGGTGCGTGATATTTCGTACTGTGAAGGAAAGAATGGACAAAAATTCGAAAAGTGAAAATGGCAACATATTGCACCACGTCTGTTATCAACCGGCGAGATCGTTACCTGTAACTGGGAGTGGTACGTAACACCGATGCGAAATATGATGCTAGCATAGTTGTTCCCCTTCGGCACGGCATAGTATACATCCAGCTTGCGCACTTTGATTGATGCGTCCTTAAACGCGCAGCGCAGCATTTGCTCCACGTACGCTTCGTTTAGCCAGTCCGGTGCATCGGCGGATGCGTTCAGGCAAGCTGGTATGGTATTTTCTGGCATTATTGTTTACTTCCGACTGCTTGTCACTGGTGCTGTTAGTCACAAGAAACGGAGGCTTTGTGAGTGAGCACCTGCCGCTCGGTTAGTCTTTATACCAAACGGCCACTACCATTGGAAGTGATGTCAACGTAGATCTAGTTCTGGTGTCATAAATTGTTGGTGCTGTATTTGATACATCCAGAAAGACATCATCTGCGAGGTGTGCTTCTTAGATTGGTTGGGCAATTGAAACCTGTGTGTATCGCTACTAGTGACCAAGATGCACTGCTAGCTGAATCAATCTGGAGTACAATTTGCATCCCCGAGCTGGGATTGGTTGATGCAATTACCGGCCCAGTACTCGTAATACATAATCGCTCTAGAGACGAAAGCTCTAGTGACGTAGTGCGCTATAAATATGTGTTTATTTCTCTGTATGAGTTTAAAGTGCTATCGTTGATAAAGAATGAACAAAGCAGGTAATGCTATCCATAAATCATAGGGTATTTGCACCAAGTCGTCGGAGGTTTATTTCTAAATATTTAATATCTTGCTTAACATGAAAGTTTAAAACTATCGCCGAGTGAGGCTTCATACCTGACCAGTTTGTTTGCTTTTGTTTGACGTTACGGCTAGACGTTATGCACAGACATTACGAAATGTTACGATTAATCTAAGTAACCGGCTAGATCAAACTCGTGCAACAGGGCTGGCAAAATGCTGACGTATCGTGGATTGTCAAACAGCTCTCGACGGCATGTTTCGCTTCGTTCGCCCTCTCCCAAGATCAAATCCATGTCCGCATCTTCCGAACGTTCCATCATGGCAACGGGCATCTGCTGAAAGACGGCGTTGACACCTGTCGCGGACGAAGGCAGTAAAACTGTGTTATAAACTTTCTTATCTTACCTTCCAAAGTGGGAAGGTTAATGTCATGTCATGTTTGCATGTGCTTACGGTGGAATCCCTTGCGAATGATTTCCACGTGGATGTCTGGCAGGCTGGGGATGGTTCCTCCGTAGTGCAGTTGCTCCAACGTTCCACGGAGCGTAGTGTGATAGAGCTAAAAGTGGGTCGTTTTGTATTATTTTGAATTCCATTTTGGTTCCAGAAAAACTTACCTGTACTAACTCCATGAGATGTAATTTGCGAACTTCCGGTTGAAGTGAACCGTACAGCAAGAAATTAAGATCTATCCCTGGAGAACCGTAAAAGGACAGTTGATAATCCAGCAGCAGAACATCTTTCACTCCCGTTCCCGGCTCGAATTGAAACATCATATTGTTAACCCAGATGTCGTTATGATTAAGTACGTTAAAGCAATCGTCCCGTCGGTGGTAAACATCACATCCGTAGGGAATAATCTTGTCCTGAAGCTTGTCCAGTTTTCCCAGAATCGAGTTCCATCTTCCATCCTTGTTCCATTGCTGCACTAAACGCATGACCTGACCAACGCACCGTCGATAGTAGGGTAAGAACGTTTGCTTCTTGGGATCATCTGAAATGCATCCTTCCATCATGAGGTCAAACAGGGTCGGTTCAGCTTCGTACACAATCCGCGAGCAGGCGTGCAGTTTGGCAAGCTTTACAATCACCAAGCGAGCATGGTCTAAATCTAATCCAAGGCGACGATCCATCATCTTAAAGCTCTGTTCGCTAACATCCTCAAACACGAGCATCTGCTTGGGTGTGTTGGCGGTGGTCAAACAGAGCGGCGAAATAATCGAAACATCACCAATCGACCTTAAGAGCTCGTATATCCTGGGCATTATTTGACTGTAGATTACTATCTCCCTAGAGTAGATACTGTTCTCCTCCATGACTTTTTGCTGTAGTTCTCCCGATGGCATCACCTGCAGTGCATGCAATAAAAAGTTTTATTTTATTTTTCTTGATTTCGATGGATTACAAATCACCTTAAGAATTATCCTTTTCTTCACTATGTTCCCGATGTCGTACTGCACCGACACACGATACATTTCACTCGCATAATTATCTCCCTTTTTGGTGGCAAAGCTAACATCGTAGGCAATTAGCCGCTTGAAACTGGTTCCATGCTGCTCAGACAGTAGCCCCGTCAGCAGGTCGTTATTGATCCACTCGAAGCAGGCCATTTCAAGAGCACCTGAAGTCCTGATGAGTGCAGCAAAATTCCTATACACAGCAAAACACTTCCGGCGCGATTCAGTTCCGCAGCACTTTGCCGTCCAATGACCGACTTCGTACCAACTCAGTACGACTCAGATGTACTGGTGTTATCAATTATTGTTTTATTTTTTACATACTGATAGCACATTATGACTATGTATTGCAGTAATGTGTGAGGTAGGTTCGTTGATAAAAGCTTTATTCCTAAATTTTGCTAACCGATAAGCATAGCTGGGGCATTACCTAAGGGTCTAGAGTCTGGCAGCGCCTTTCTTTGCCTGGTTTGATACTATTTTATTTTATTTTAAAGATGATCATCATGTGTGCTAATCATCATTACAAAAAAAATAAAACTGCTTTCAGAAAATCCATGTAAAAAAACCCGTTGTTGAGGTAACATTACGAAACTACACGCTCTAAAAGACAAAACCTATAAAAAAAACTTTATTTGGTACACAAAAGTGTTGAATAATATTATCATTTCACGTTAGTTTAAAAAATTGAAAAAAGGGAAATTTTACCTACTAGCTCCGATTAGTGTCGAACAATGCTCGATTGTATTCGTCAAGGTTGCATTATCTTATGTAATGCTTTATCTCTCACTATAATATGCACACTCGGTCTAGTATCAGCAACAACGCGAACACTCTGCTCAGTATTATTTTTGATTTCAGACGGAAAGAGCAACGCCGTGTGTGATCCATAATGAGTGAAGCAAGTTGGAAAACTGCCGAGTTCTTTAAGGACGCAATAGTACGCGATCTTTCCCTGGAGTGTACTGATTCGTTTACAATCACATCATTTGAAGTTGGCAAGGCGAATGAAAAAACGGCAGGCTATATGTCCAACATCTACCGGGTGTTAATCGAGCTAAAGTTTGACAAAGGAACTGCGAAGCCGACATCGCTGTCATACATTGTGAAGGAAAAAACAGACACAGCATTCGGAAGTGGTCTGGTTGAATTGCTGTCCGTTTTTCCCAAAGAGAGTGAAGTGTACGAGAAGCTATTGCCCGCCCTTGAGCGTCTCGTGCAGCACGAAGAAGAAACGGTACGATTTGGACCAAAAGTATTGAAAACAACTACCAACCCTGACACGGTTATTGTGCTGGAGGATCTTTCGCGCAGTCAGTTTCGGATGCGGGAGAAAAGTTTCGGTCTTTCTGTAACAGATGTTAAAAGGATACTTGAGAAATTGGCCAAATTTCATGCCGCATCGGTGCTGTATGTGGATAAAAATGGAGCGTTTTCGGATCTCTTTGCCGAGGGTGTAATTTCGGAACGAACAATTGACGCACTGTGCGGACACTACGAGTCGTTATATAGTGCCTTTGTACAAAGTTTGCGTGATCGTAACATGCCTGCCGAATATTTGCAGCCACTGGTAAATGATGATCAGTTACATGCTCTATGGGCAATGCTTATAACGTTTTTATTTATTATTTTCGTACAGATCAAATTTGATGGACAATTGCTGCGTGAATGCTGTAAGGCACAGCAGGTGCATCATTCGGAGCTGAAAGTCTTAAACCATGGCGATCTGTGGCCCAACAATGTTATGTTCGGGACGGATGATCTACGGTTTGTAAGTATAATAGTAGCCACATTGAACGAGTAAAAGGTAGTCTTTATTTGTGTATTTCTACTCCTCAGTTGGATTTTCAAACTGCATCGTATGGGTCGCCTGCAGCAGATTTGCTGTACTTCTTTGCCACATCCGCTACGGAACTGATGTGTGATTCGTTGGAGGAGCTGTTGCAATACTACCATGAACATTTGGTAAAAACATTACAACAGCTGCAGTACTGTAAATCGATTCCAATGTACACGGAGCTACTTGATCAGATGAGGCGTCGCAGTGTACTATTGCTGCCGCCTCTATCGGAAGCATTAGCAATTACGATGTCTGGTTTGACGGAGCCATCGGATATGGAAATGATAACATCCGAGCAACCGGAAGGCGTTGCGCTACGGAAACTTGTGTATAACAACCCGGCATACGTCGCACTGATTGATCGGCTGCTGCCCAAGCTTTATGAATTACGGTTGTTGAAATGAGCTACATTTTCATTTAAACCTTAATGGGAGTGAAATAAACTTGTGTTAAACTCACAATATTTAAGTATTATTTGTATGTGTGAGCTTTATCTGTTTTTATCTTAATCCAATTTTATTACAAATTGATACTAAGTTTAAAGTACTTATAGTCAAAATTCGGAAAAGGTTGAAGTTGCACGAAGCTAGAATAAAAGCATGTAAAAATATGTAAAATTGTTGCAACATGTTTGTGTAAAAGCATGCTAAAATATGAAAAATACCTTATAATTTTTCTCTAGTCAGCTTTAAACTTTAAGCTTTATTTCCAATAAAAAAAATCTTTAAACTTTAATTCAATTTTGCCCTCTATGTGCCTAAAGTACACAAAGCAACCAATGCATACTGGAAGCAGGCCGGGATGATTTTTTTTTTTGTTTTTGAATTTCAATACCGGTAGTAGTTTTGCTTTAAAGCAGATGCTATTACATTACAAAAGGCAAAAAATAGGCTTCTAAACTTCGTGGATTGCAATGAAAAAAAAATGTCAAACTTGAAAAATGTTTCAAATCCTTTGTATTAGGCAAATGTAAGGAGCATCTTTCAACTACAATATTTCAAAAAGTACTTATTTTATGTTGAAAATTAATAGTGTTTTAGAAAGTGTTTTAATAATCTTTAAAACGATGCCTTATTAGCTTTAATTATTTAATTTTTATGAAAATTATGAGAGTAACTATAGAACGAAAACTTTAAATAAATAAAATATTTTTCTTCAAGATGGTAAAAATTATAGAGTTTATTATATTCATGTTTCCCTAGTACTACACATTGTAGAATGACTTATTATAAAGCTTGTGTCCAAAAATCAAGATTACCAACTTTATAAGTTACATAATATTTTGTAACTATAAGTTTTTAAGAAGTATAGGCCAAATTACTTCTACTAATAGTACTATTTTGAAAGGGATAATAAAAACAAAGTTAATTTAAATAGCAGGCATTGGAATTACGAGTTTTTACTGCAATCATATTTATAGGACGGGGAAAATGCATTTGAGCAAATTTTCAAGAATAGGATTATAAGTATGAAGTATAAATCACAGCTGGGATGTTAACATTATTTTGCAGCCTTTTCATAGATGTGAATATTAAAAGAATAATACATTCGTACGTAATATTACATACAACGTCCTTCTTCAATATAAAATATTCAGATCTACTAACAACATATTTTTGTCCCATTGTTTGTATGGCCACTGTGTAATGGCCTCTCCTATAATATAAGCCAACAAAACAGAAAATTGAGCAAGTCAGTGGAACAATATTGATCATTCTGGTTGTATCTATTTGACAGTTACATTCCGTCACTTTGGATTTATCCATTTATGTACAAACTAAAGTGAGTGTGTGGACAAACTAAAGTCTAAAGTTATGGCTTATGGTGGTCTTCCTCAACAATGTATCGACACACAATTTGACAGTTTGTTTCATAGCAAAATCTAGTATGACTTCAAATTCAAGTGGTATTTCGCAAAATGGTGTGAGGTATTACTTAAGCGTAGGACCAAGAAAGAATTCAGAAAACTAACGCTACGACCAGCTCTTTGATTAAAACGATTATGTGAAAGTGTGAGGATTCCAACAACAAATTTCCTTCGCAAAATCTGATACACAGGCAACAATTATTGAATCCGTTCAGCCAGCAAACAAGGAGTAGTGTACCAACCGAACCAAATACGGTTTTATACTTAAAGCGAGGAAGCTATCAGATTGCCTGTGCATGTATTCTTTTGTTTCATTCAACAGACCTCCAATTGTTCTTATATATTGTGAAAAGTTGTGAAAATTTAGGATAGATTTATAAAATAGTACATAAGAAAATCCTCAAAGCATCCAGTTTCTTCTTCTTTATGTTTTAGACGTCAAATTGTACTGGATAAACCTATCTCATATATCAAATCATTTTGGTACAAACAACGATAGATTTTTATATATTTATATTTTATTTTTTCTGTTTGAAATAAGTACTTTTAAAAAATTTCAAAAAATCAAATCAAACAGTTTTTAACATTTCTCGACAAAATATTGAAGCTTCAACAAAATAACATCAATCATTCTTGATCTAACCTGATCAAACCTGCGACGAATCGGCGTTTGTGTACATATGTTTCAGGCTTAAATAATTTAGTTTAGTGTGTGGTTTTGTATGGAGTACTTTTGTACAGAGTGATTTAAGCCTCTAAGTGTCAAACTTCATTTACAAAAGCTGGCTAGAATCGCAAAACCCCCCAATGACAGATCATTCAAATTTCCAATGTTACTGTTGAAATATATAATACGGGATTGAATTGTTTGCTTGTGGTGTTGAGCTGGCTAGAAGAACTCTGCATGAAAATAGTTGGATAAGTTGAGTTTTCGTATTGTTGTTGTTGTATTGTTGTTTATTGTATTAAGTGATTGGCCAAACAAGCGGCCTTATCACTGAATTAAAACTAAAACTTAAATAACTAACGCAGTGTACAATGACAAAACGGATCAACAAAATCTAGTAGGTAGGTGCCAGTCAAATGAAGTGTAACGCTGATTAAATTTACGGGCCATCGCAGTCATTGGGTCGTTCTCGCTGTATGCACGTCTTGTAAGGTCAGTTCTTATTAGTCTGTAGTTACGGAACACTCTAGGAGGGACATTTATGTTGACTCTAGCCAGTAGTTCTGGCGAATCTATCTCACCGACAATAAGTTTGGACAAAAACGTACATTGGGCATTATCACGTCTCCTAGCAAGTGTGTCCAGACCAAACAACAAACAACGAGTATGATACGATGGACGAGGGGTTACATTACGCCACGGAGTGAAGTGTAGGACAATACGAGTAACTCTCTTTTGGACAGCTTCTATTCTATTGGACCAAACACTAGAGAATGGACACCAAACTGTAGAACTAAACTCGAGGATGGAACGAACATAGGACTTATACAGAGTTAACAGGCAGTGTGGGTCATTGAGTTCTCTCGAATGTCGACGAATAAATCCTAGCATTTTGTTAGCTTTGTCTAAAATATCACAGTAATGTTGTCGGAAATCTAGTTTGCGATCCAGGGTGACTCCTAAATCCCTGACCGTATTGCACCGCGGTAGTTGTGTCCCTGATATACTATAGATATACCTTATCGGACTAGCTATTCTAAAGAAAGACATTGACGTACACTTATCAACAGAAATTAGCAGGTCGTTATTGATACACCAGTCAGAGAAAACATCAATCGATCTTTGCAGAGAAAGAGAGTCGGAAGTGTTACGTACGATACGAAACAGCCTAACAGTATTCGCTATTAGAGTTGTAAAATAACAACCATTTGTAGTTTTGGTTACAATCCTGCTAATTACAAAGTAAATTTAAATTACGAAACTATATGCTGTAAATAAATATGTAGTACACACAAATTTTGTATAACATTATTTTGTATTTTAAGTTAAGTTAGTTTAAGCATTCATAAATTAAAAGAAGGAAGGAAGAACGATAAATTACACCTACTAGTTCCGATTAGTGTCGAACGATGCTCGTTGTATTCGTCAGGGTTGCATTATCTTATGTAATGCTTTATCTCTCACTATAATATGCACGCTCGGTCCAGTATCAGCAACAACGCAAACACTCTGCTCAGTATTACTTTTAATTTCTGACGGAAAAAGCAACGTCGTGTGCAATGAGTGAAGCAAGTTGGAAAAATGCCGAATTCTTTAAGGACGCAATAGTACGCGATCTTTCCCTGGAGTGTACTGATTCGTTTACAATCACATCATTTGAAGTTGGCAAGGCGAATGAAAAAACGACAGGCTATATGTCCAACATCTACCGGGTGTTGATCGAGCTGAAGTTTGACAAAGGCACTGCGAAGCCGACATCGCTGTCATACATTGTGAAGGAAAAAACAGACACAGCATTCGGAAGTGGTCTGGTTGAATTAATGTCCGTTTTTCCCAAAGAGAGTGAAGTGTACGAGAAGCTATTGCCCGCCTTTGAGCGTCTCGTGCAGCACGAAAAAGAAACGGTACGATTTGGACCAAAAGTATTCAAAATAACTACCAACCCTGACACGGTAATTGTGCTGGAGGATCTTTCGCGCGGTCTGTTTCGGATGCGGGAGAAAAGTTTCAATCTACCTGTAACAGATGTTAAAAGGATACTTGAGAAATTGGCCAAATTTCATGCCGCATCGGTGCTGTATGTGGAGAAAAATGGAGCGTTTTCGAATCTCTTTGCCGAGGGTGTAATTTCGGAACGCACAATTGACGCACTGCATCACAACGAGTCGTTATACAGTGCCTTTGTACAAAGTTTGCGTGATCGTAACATGGCTGCCGAATACTTGCAGCCACTGGTAAATGAAGATCGGTGTGGAACATGGAAGATGGAGTGTTTATCATGAGCAATGCTTATAACGTTTTTATTTATTATTTTTGTACAGATCAAATTTGATGGACAATTGCTGCGTGAATGCTGTAAGGCACAGCAGGTGCATCATTCGGAGCTGAAAGTCTTAAACCATGGCGATCTGTGGCCCAACAATGTTATGTTCGGGACAGATGATCTACGGTTTGTAAGTATAATAGTAGCCACATTGAACGAGTAAAAGGTAGTCTTTATTTGTGTATTTGTACTCCTCAGTTGGATTTTCAAACTGCATCGTATGGGTCGCCTGTAGTGGATTTGTTGTTCTTGTTTGCCACATCCGCTACGGAACTGATGTGTGATTCGTTGGAGGAGCTGTTGCAATACTACCATGAACATTTGATAAAAACATTACAACATATGCAGTACTGTAAATCGATTCCAACGTACACGGAGTTGCTTGATCAGATGAGGCGTCGCAGTGTACTATTGCTGCCGCCACTATCGGAAGCAGTAGCAATTACGATGACTGGTTTGACGGAGCCATCGGATATGGAAATGATAACATCCGAGCAACCGGAAGGCGTTGCGCTACGGAAACTTGTGTACAACAATCCGGCATACGTCGCACTGATTGATCGGCTGCTTCCCAGGCTTTATGAATTACGGTTGTTGAAGTGAGCTACAATTTCCTTTACACTTTTAGTATTTGGAGGGTGAGTTGAAACTTGTGTAAAACTCTCATTTTTTAAGTACTATAGATCTTCATTTGTTTTTTTATCTTAATTAATTCTAATGATATTATAAATGTATACTAAATCTACGTAAAGTACTTAAAGTAATAAAAATTCGGAAAAGGTTGAAGTTGCACGAGGTGCCAGAAATTCGGGAAATATGTTTATTAGATTTTGAATACTTTTCCAAATGTGTTTTTGCAATCATCTATCACGGCTTATTTTTTTTTTCTCTTAGCCTCGTTTAAAAAATGTACTTGATACAGGGTTTCTTACAATTTATTGGATATCTTTTTTGGTGCGTTTCCACGATTTTTTGGTCGTTTCCCATTTTTTTTTGGGTTCAATTGTATTGATATCCAATCGGACGATACTATTAATATATGGGAACGAACCAAAAATCTATGGGAAACGATGAATAAATCGTGAGACGATCCCAAAACATTATGAGAACTGACCAATCAATCGTGGGAAACTCTGTAAAGGCTTTGATGTATTAAAAAAACTTATTCCATAAATTCATTTTAAATGTTTCTGATTTATGTGTGGCTCAGCTTTTATGTCAATAGCTCTACAGCTTGTTTTCTATTATCTTCTGGAGTTCTCTATGTATTTTTTTTACAAATTAATTGCATTAGTGTTCATTTGAATCGTTTAATCATTTATCTCGCTTGCTGTTAGCGGCAAGTGGTGTCAGCAAACCATGCGATCGGAAATATGGCAAAAGATCCTTCAGCTGCTCCTTGTAGCGCTCATTATCGAAAAGAAGCTTCTGAAACCTTTGCCCCACTTCCGTCTGTACGATGGCCGCTTCCTGCGAAGCATCGTCTGTGTCGTCTACCAGCACGTACGGTAAATCGATCACGACAGTCTTGATGGCGGCAGTCAAACGATCATTAAAATCAAGGTGAAGCTGCCGAAGCGTCGGCAGTGGTTTCCCGTACCCGAGCAGCACCAGGTTGTGCACCAAGCGTTCCTGATAGTAGCGTAAAAAGTAGGCTTGCTTGGAGAGCTTCAAATCAGCCCGTGCGGAGGAGAACAGGAAGTGAATCAGATCGAACACGGGCGAGCCCCAGGACGGAAACTGAAAGTCGATCAGTGCCATACGATCGACGGACCCATCGTAGTCGTTGTATGCGAACAGCATATTGTTAAGCCAGGCGTCGCCATGATTGAGTACATTGAAACCATCCGGATTGAGGGTCCACGTGTCCACCAGCAGCTGGTAGATCTGTTTCGCAACGGTTTCCAAATCGTCTACAAATTCGCCCGCAAAATCCCACTCTCTCATGTATCCAAACAAACTGTCCAGCGAAGGGGCAAACATGTGATCGGTTTTTGCTGCCATCTGCCGGTCGGCGGACGATGCGGTGAGTATCGCGGGTAGCGTTTTGCCCGATTCGCTATACACCGCTGAAGCAGCGTGGAACTGGGCCAGATGGTTAAGTGCAACCTCCAAGTGAGCCTGGTCTAAGCAATCCTGCCTGCTAGCCATCCGGTATCCGGAGATTGTTAAATCTTCCAGCACGATCACCTCCACCGGTAACCCGACGCGTGGTTTGTAGTACCGTGGTCCTAGCTTCACCGTTACTCCCTTGCTACGGTAAAGTGCTTCAAAAGCGGGTATCAGGTGCTCGTACAGGTAAAGCTCACGCACGTACACCTCCTTATCTAGGGAGTAGGATGCGGCAATTCCCTTTGGTGGCGCTTTGACGATAAGCGAAAGTGTTTCCTCCACGCCAGCATCCTTCCATAGCAGCTCCACCTTGACCGAGTACAGGGCTGCAGCGTAACTGTCACCCTTTTTCGCTGCGTTCTTCGTGTATACGCTGCGAACAGTTCGCTTATCCTCAGGTGCTATGCCAAACTTAGCGTCAACAATGTGTTCTACGAACTCGCGATCCAACCAGAGGGGCAACTCTAGCGAAGGATCACAGTCGATACGTGCTGGGCGCTGTGTTCCGATTTGCAGCAAATCGTGCACACCCATATCGAAGAAATACTCCATCAGTTGCTCCATCTGCCGCACATACACCGGATTGGTGTACATTTTCAGCTTGAAGGATTCGCCCGCCGCACCCTGATCCAGCATCAAATCCATCGAGGCATCGTCCGTTTTCTCCATCAAGCAGATGGGTAGTATGGAAAAGCAAATCATATATCCGAACAGATGGTGTGAGATGATGTCTGAGTGGAGCTCCTTAAGCAGCGGTACGGTACCAGTGTACCCGAGAAACTTCAGACTGTCGACGAGATGCTCGTGGTAGTACTGCACCATGTAGTTCATCTGCGACAGCTTGAAATCTCCATTGACCGAGGTGAACATGAAGTAGATCAGATCGATTGCAGGGGAAGCCCAGAAGCTAAGCTGATAATCGATCTGGAATATGACATGAAATCGATAAGTTAACGCCTCGCTCTTCTTCCAAGCGTTTTTTTTGCAAGAGCATCACAATCTTACCAACAAGATATCGTTCACCGTGCTGTCCTCATTATATTGGAACAGAATGTTATTGCACCACATATCACCATGATTCAGCACGTTGAATCCCTTCCGATTGGCGCGGGTTACGCGAATCAGCGAGTCAAACAAATCCATGCCCCAATGTTGCTGCAAAGGAGGGAAGCACACGTCACCAAGCTGCGCAAACAGTTGTAAAACAAACCAATCTTCGCCAAACCAATACGCACCATCACGCTGGCGCAATGTTGCGCCTTTTCCGACCAGCAGCGCATAATTTTCTGGAAGAAATCGGCCTGTCCCTTCTGAAACTGCTCGCTCATCGCGCGCCCCTTCTCGGTGAACATGCCCTCCCGGAACAGCTCCCCGTACGGGCCGCGATGATCCTCCAGCACGACCGACGCGGCATGAAACTGCGCCATCCGGCGCAGTACCAGGCGCGTATGCTCCATGTCCAGTCCCTGCCGCCGGTTGGCCATCGTAAACTGGCGTTCGCGCAAATCTTCCAGCACTATCACATCGGTCGGTTCGGTGCTGTGCTTGAGACAGCGCGGACCAAAGTGCACGCTGGTACGGCCCGCCTGATGGTACAGCTGCTCCAGGCGGGGCAGCACGTCCGTGTACATGGCGATCTCTTTCGGGAACAGGTTCATCAGCTTCACCATTTCATCGGTCAGCGAAAGCTTTGGCAGTGCCTTCACAATCAGCGAAATGTCCATCGGCGTGCCGTCGGTATTGTGCAGACGGACCGAAACGCGCACGCGGTACAGAATGGAGGCATAATTATCACCCGCCTCCGTTGCGCGCCGAACGTCCAGGTCGGTGATCGTAAAATCAGTGGCCGGTTTGCCCAGCTTCACCGCTATCGCATCGACAAAGTACTCTTTTGTCATCGATTCCGGAACACTCACCGCAGCACTGGCAGATGATGTCATTGTACACTGACTGCTTATATTTGTATAGTTTTTAATACCTGCACTTGTACACTACACAACCGACTGGGAAAGGTTTGGTTCGTTTGCTTTGAGCGACCATTAAATACTGACCCACGATCAAAGCCCGGCGGCGCGAGACTTGAAAATGGCACCGTGTGAAAGTGTGCGTTAAAGTTATCTTTTCTAAACCCGCCCTGATAGTCTAATGAGTTGACCGAACCGACCGACGACCGTATCGTACAGGATGGCGGTTTCGTTCGAACCTACCATGATAAAGGTTTCTGCACGATATGGGGATACCTCTTTGCTGGTAATCTTTACCCCACCCTCAAGTACACCCTCTCTGCGTGGAACGTTTGAATGAACGCCGGCACCAATACGAGAGCAACAGGTCGGTTTTTGAGGGTTTCGCGCATGACGGAAACGCAGCCAGTGTCGTGTGGCATCGATTTCATCAAACGTTGTTATTATTGCTCGTAAACATATACATTGCGACCCCCACCCGAGATCGATGGGATGGGTGGGAGGGGGGGGGGGGTTTAGAGCAACAGCACACACACACACAAACGCCCGCCCGTCCGCCATTCGTACGGATTTCTCACGCAATCTTTACCGTTTGTTTTGTGAGGTCTTCTGTTTAGACGGTTGCTGGCGCGAATTCCGTTCCAATCACAATTGTGGCCTTTTTTGGAGGTGGACAAATGATAAGAATTTTGCGAGCGTCCGTTAGCACAAAGGCCTTATAGGGGAACGTTTGATAAGCACAAGGTTGCTAATTTACGATGCGGGGGGCGCGCCTTGTCTACAATGGCGCGCGACTATGATAGAGGCGCGTTGCCAGTAGGTACAGGCGGAAGATATAATGGGTAGCCTAATTACGTCATTTGTATAGGAAATCAACGGAGATGATTGGGATGAATGGGGTGAAGCACGGCTGAAATTGAAAGTCATGCTGACGACGGTGTTTGCACGCATCGGTTGTGTTAAAAAACGGTTGCGTAGGTCCGCTACATTGCGGTTTGATCATTAGTTATTTAAAACGCATAAACAAAAACAGTCACGCTAACAAAAAGACACATTTTTTTTAAATAAACTACTATGCAATAGACATTGGTTTATTTACTCCTTTTGTTTACATTGATTCCTCTACTCTCTACAGATTTCTAATTTACAAATTGCCTTTACGTGGCACTCCTCGGTTGCGGAAGTAAGGCAGCAAGACCTTCAGTTGCGTCTTCAGCTCCTCATTGTCAAACATCTGCTTCTGGAAGCGTTGTCCAGCCTCGGTCGAGCCTTCAACAACAGCGTCCAGCGAAGCATCTTCCACGTTCGGAACGAGCGCGAACGGCAGTGCCAACAGGGCGCTGACCAAACCACCCATTAGCAGATCGTTAAAGTCGACCAGCAGCTGCTGCAGCGTTGGGATGCGCTTCCGGTACCCGAGCAGCACCAGACTGTCCGCCAGCTTTTCCTGATAGTAGCGCAGGAAGTAGTTCAGGTGGGTAAGCTTCAGGTCCGCCCGAACGGAGGAGAACAGGAAGCTGTGCAAATCGACCATCGGCGAGGCCCAGCAGCACATTTGAAAGTCGAGCAGCGTAACGCCGGTGGCCGTCGGTGCGTCTGTGGCACCGGATGCGTAGCTAAACATCACATTGTTCACCCACAGATCGCCGTGATTTAGCACATTGAAACGATCCTCCCGTGGGGCGATAATGGTGGCCAGCTGATCGAACGCGTCCTTTGCCGCTGCCTTCAGATCGGTGTAGTGGTCGGGCGCCAAAAAGTCCCAGTCCGCCATAAACTCGACCAAACTGTCCAGCATGGGTTGAAACAGTTCCTTGCCCATCGTTTTGAGACTTTCAATCACCTTCGGCCCGCTGAAGTCACCCGAAAGGGTGTTACCTTGCTCGACAAACACCGCCGAGCTGGCGTGCAGTTTGGCCAGCTGCTCTAGCACCAGCTCGGTATGGTGCTGATCCAACCCCGCACGACGGTCCGCCATGCGGTAGTTGCCACTGTGTGCCAGATCCTCCAGCACCATCACGTCCGCCGGAATGGCTTCGCACACCTTCAAGCAACGTGGGCTGAAGCGTACGGTCTCGCCCTTATCGTGGTACAATCGCTCGAACGCAGGCAACAGCTCCCGGTACATCTGTATCTCGCGAGTCGAGAAGGCTAGATATGCCGTATGCTCCGCCAGCACACCCTTCGGCGGTGCTTTTACAATCGTCGAGAAGCTCTCCACTACCCCAGTGCCTTGGGTAAGTACGTCGACCTTGGCGCGGTACAGCATCGATGCGTAGTTATCGCCCTTGCTGGTGGCAAGTTCCACGCGTACGTTACGGATGTGTCGTCGCTCGCCGGCCGGGCACGGTCCAAGCTTGGCCGCTACTACGTCGTCGAAAAATCGTCGATCCAGCCACAGCGGCAGGTGGAGTGAGTGATCGCACTCGATCTCGGCCGGTCGCTGGCTGCCCAGCTGGTTGATGTCGAATGCGCCGGAGTTGTAGAAGTACTCCAGGATCGGAGCCATCTGCTCGACGTACGCCGGTCCGTTGTACATCTTCTGCTTGAACGCGGTCCCGGCGTCGCCTTGGTCGAGCATCAGATCGATCGAAGCATTCTCCGTCTTCTCCATCACGCAGATGGGAAACACGGAAAAGGCCGTACTGAGCCCGTACAGCTGCCGCTCGGTGAAATCCGAGTGTAGGTCTTGAAGTGAGGGACGCGCACCGCCGTACTGGAGCAGGGTCAAGTTCTCGGTTAACTGCTCGTAATAGTAACAGATCAAGTGGTCTAGCTCGCGCAGTTTCAGGTTGGCGCGCACCGAGGAAAAGATGAAATAGTGAAGGTCAATTACCGGGGAGCCCCACATGCACATCTGGAAGTCGACCTGAAATCAAGGGTAGTGGGTGTGTGTGTGTGTGTGGGTATGATTGCGGGATTAGATAAACCGCTCGGAATTGGCCAATGTCGGATCGTTCAAGTTCGTTAAGGGTTCCTCTTCCTACTTACGAGCGTTATTTCTTTGATCTTGCTGCTGTCGTCGTACTGGAACATCATGTTGTTACACCACATGTCACCGTGGTTTAGCACGTTAAACTTGGCCGGGTCAGGTTTCGTGATGCGTAACAACGCATCAAACATGTCCATGCCCCAACCTTTCTGAAAACACAGAGCGAGAGTGAGAGAGGGGAAAGGGAGAGCAATGTACCACAAAATTAGTTCCACAAATTGCACACTGCATGATGGGAGACATTCGAACAAAGTCCTTATGACATCAAATGATCGTACGATTTGTTATTGTTTGCACAGGGTTATGAAGTCATTGCGTTGGTTGCCTTCTTCGTACTCACCATAAGCTCTGCGTATAGTTTCCCATTGTTTGGCCATTTGCACATCACATCGTACATGAAACGGTCATGCTGTGCCTGGAATTGCTCGAACATAGCGCGGTTCTTTTCCGCGTACATTCCCTCCTTAAACTTCGGATCGTACGGTCCATTCCGCTCGTAGTACACGGCAGAGGCCGCATGGAACTGGGCCAACCGTCGCAGCAACGTGTGGCAGTGCTCGAGATCGAGCCCCTTCTGGCGCTCGGCCATTTGAAAGTCGCGATCCTTCAAATCCTCCATTACGATAATGTCCGTCGGCTCGGTGCAGTGCTTTAGGCAGCGTGGACCAAAGGCAACGTTTACCCCTCGCTCACTGTACAGTGCCTCAAAGGCGGGCAATATTTCCGTGTACACGGCCATCTCCTTCGGGAAGACATTCATCGACGTGATCATTTCCTCGGAGAGGCCCAACTGCGGCAGCGCCTTCACGATCAGCGAAACGATCTTCGGATCCTGCTCGGCGTTCAGCAGCACCGTCAGCTTCACGCGGTACATGATCGAGACAAAGTTGTCACCGGCTTCCGTGGCCGGTCGAACGTCCAGATGCTCGATGCTGAATTCACTTGCCGCAGTGTTGAACGCTTTGGCGATCGCATCAATAAAAAAACTGCTCGTCATCCATTCCGGAATTGAGACGGGTTTCGATGACGCCATCGTTGAGCCGTGTGCCGACAATATTAGATGCTGGGACAGAACAAAGGGTGGATGCGTTCACAAACGGGAAATCTCTTCAAAACACCGAACCGTTCTAGTCGGATGCTCGCGCATTACTAATTTCAAGCGAGCTGTTTAAGCGTGGCGTTGAGTTGCGCGCTCCCCTACCCTGTGAGATACGTTATCTATTTGGTGGAGTGGCGGCATTGAAAACGGGAGCTGAAGTCTTTGTTTTTTTTTCGTTTTCTTGTTAGTGTCTTGGTTTTACTTAGTTTTAAGTAATTAAGATATCTGTTGACAATATGTAAGATGCATAAAATAACGTTTATTATTTTTATTCATGTATAGCTGCGGCGATTGAAAGAGCGCTAGGGGGATTCGAAATTGCTATTTACAGCTAAGAATAATATCCAATCATGGATTACCCTACCGGGGGCAAAAACCTTGACCGCCTAAAAAATGGAAATAGTTCAATTGTATTAACGACACAACTATAGGGGTTGAAGAAGCATGGCAATAGTACACTTCCTCTTTTGTCTATTTTTGGCAGATAAATATGAAAATATGCAGCTATTAAAACTATATTATCTGTAGTCCTATCCGATAATTTGAACCTATAATTATGCTGTATGTTTTACAAGGGATACAATCTTAAGCTATAGGTATTCTATAAACACTGACGCGGGGTTGGATGTACAATATCCTATCTCTGAGGCGCTCCAACTTCTGCAATGCAGGTTTAGCAAAATTTCTAATGACTGACTAATTTTGCTGTAGCTGTGAATTGTTTTAATGTTGTGCATTGTAAGCCGTGTTGTTCTTTTCATCTAACTGCAATTCATTGGTATTAACGCCATGTAAGACCAAAAGTATCACACATATGATATCATCGATACACCGCGCGAAGCAGTTATAGGAGATCAAGCGTTTTATGTTCCCGATAGTTGTTTTTTTAATCATAGCTTTGTTTTTATGAGGTAGCCTGTTCCTTAACTGCATCTTCCCTACTCAGGAAGGGTATGATGTCCGGCAGGAGCTGCTTCACCTTACGTTTCCATCGAACTTGGGATCGCTTGTCGATCGCATTAGTACTTGCCTGAAACCTTCCGTCTAACATCCTTTAATCATCATGTACTGGTCCTTGAGGTAAAGCGTAAGAAATATTAGTATAATTTTCAACAAGCATGTCTAGAAAAAATATAAGCATATTTTTGATCAAAAACTTTGAACTAAGTTTCCACAATGTATGCCCTCAATGAATGTGGGTCGCGGCAAATGGTTTTTTCAAACCCAAGTCTGGAAACGGTAAAAAGGTTGGAGAGCACTGCTCTAATCTACCTTTGCAAAACAAAAAACGTGCATATAAACTCATCACCATCTTCTTTGGATTCTACTTTTAGGTAACTCATTACTTGCTCGTATCCTGGCAGTACCTGTTTAAAGATTTACTATCCGAGTTACACGAGGGGTATTCGGTGGGATAATTTTAATCTACACTAGTGCATCAGGCGGCCTTGGCTTTTGGGCTTCAACCGCCATTCTACATTGTGATTATTCTTCTCCTTGGTTTTTGTTGTTACCTGCTTGCAGATCTCTTATGGTCTGGCTTTAGAGTTTTAACCTTCAATTATGTTAGCATTCAACGCTGTGACTTATGCTTTATCCATTTTGCGACAGAAAACTTTATCTACGCTTGAAATTTCGGGTTCCTATAGAACTCAAGACCGCGGGACACTTTGATGAATCTGCGGGAGTCAATCGCAATAGTGCGAAAACGTTGACTGTTGACGCCTTACGGTAGGCAATGTGCATGGCACATTTGGAATTAGGACAACTAGATTAATTAGTACATTGGTGAGGGAGGGGACGGCATGAGATGCAACTGCCACCGTGACTTGATCAAGGAAGGAGGGCGGGGAAGGAGGAACAAACCGATGAAAAAATTTGATCGGAATTTCCACAGGAAAGGGAAGGAATGGTTGTTTGACGTGCCGAACTAACCAGGTCAAGGGATGGGGAGGAAGTGACTGATCATTGGACTATGCCGAACTGATCAGGTCGTTGGTGGGAAAGGATGAGGAAGCGACTGATCGTTGGACTATTCCGAACTGATCGAGTCAGAGTGAGGGGATGAGAAGGGGCCAAGGGGGAGTTTGCAAATTGACCAACTGCACCAGAGAGCCGCCAAGAGTGTCCAGCTGCAGCTACCGTCAAGGAATATCGAAGGATTCTAGGGCTGTGTCGAGTTGAGGATATGAAATAATTTCGAGTACGAAAAATTTGCTTTTTCTCTCTAATCCCATTTGCATTTATTTCTGCGCATCCTATGGCCTACAGAGGCATGCGCTTCTAGCGATTGTTATACGGTTACACGGTAACCAGGAACAGTGATAATCTACCATGATGTCTATATTAGTATTGATTAGTATTCCTGCAGGTTGCATATCTGCAGGCGGATATTTGTTATAAAACTGTTGTGGACAGACCGCTGCCTCATCCTGAGGGCTCGCCGTTGACAGCAGGGCTGTCATCCGGTGACGTCCTCAGTGAGGATCGCGGCGCGAGCAGGACCAGTTGTCCTCTCCCCGCATTGCGTGTGCTGTATTTATATTATTTATTACGTGCGTGTGTTATTGTATAACATATACGAAAGATATTTGTTGAATATATATATTCTGTTTGTGCCGTACACACCACCGTCTCATGTTTGTTTTGTGCGTACACAACAAAAACGTACACACATAAAGGATTAGAACTTAATTTCGAAAAAAGATTAATTAGAAGAAGAGTGAAATTGCCAGGGAATAAACATTAACACTTCAAACTTCGGCGAGACAACAACAATTTATGTACGATTGAGAAAGCGTCATCATTGACGATACCGAGATCTGCGGATTTGTATCGCAAGACTGCGGCACACTTTTTCGGGCACACTATCGCACCCCAGGGACATATAACATGACAGCAAAAATATTTTTTAATTTTTTTTTGAGCTACCACTGTTTGGGGCTTGGAAAAGTAATCTATAACGGCCTTTTATTTGTTTGTATGCGAATTAATTAATGTTGCCCACTCTTAAAACATTAAATTTGAAATTTGAAAATGTATGCTGTTAAGTTATATGTCCCTGGGGTGCCCGAAAAAGTGTGCCGCAGTCTTAAGATACAATTCCGCAGTTCCCGATATCGTCAACGTTTTCACGTATCGTTCCGCAGTCTTGCGATTGACTTCCGCCGATTCATCAAAGTGCACCCTGCAATCGGCTTCCTATTTGCTATTGCAAGGAGTCCTGGTGAAAATCAGCTCTAATTGGCATCCTTCTTTCCAGTTTCGTAAAACTCTTTGGTTGCACGTCCGAAGCAATTTGTTAAATGCCATAAAAAAAATGTTAACATGGAAATTGCTTGTGAAAGAGTGAGGACAGCAACAGGTACAACATTAACAAGCTTTCACGGTCTCCTCAACATACCATCAAAGTTGGTAGAGCGAGAATGCATGTTGTTTTTGTTTTCTGGAAGGGCTCGAATAAGCTGCCAATAGTTTTAAAATGTATTGGTCATTATAATGAAAATCTGAGTATAGAATATGGTTATAGAATGTGGATAGAACCCAGCATAGAATACGGTTCTGCTTGCTTGTGTTCTTGATTCGAATAGAGACCGCAGCCTCAGCAAGCAGTATGCCAACTGCACCAACCGGTTTATCCGTGCTGTCACTATAATGTCATCCCGCTGCAGCGAGGAACTGTAAATAGCAAAGAAAGTGTACCCGTGTTTGCTGCCGCTCGGCACCAAAATTTATCACATTGTATGACGGTCGGGTGTGTTTTAGCGCGTTACCGAGTGCAATACAACGTAGTGCTGGACGCATTCCTATTGGGCAGTGCAGTGTGCGCCTCGTGGTGTGCGAAATGGGCGATATTCTGTGGTCCCCAACGATGAACGAGCCGTCGACGTCGCAGCCGCAGCTGCCGCGGTTTACCGAAAATGATCAACTGTTCGACGAGCTGCTGGAAAACATCGTGTATGTGGGCAACCTGCCGAAACAGATCATGCTGACCGATCTGATAGAGCTGTTCAAGTACGCCGGCCGGATCGAGCGCGTCGCCTGGTACGGTGAGCATCGTACCGACATCAACACGAAGGTGGCATTCATCCGCTTTCGACACTCGCGGCACGCGAAGGAGGCGGCAAAATGGGACCGGATACGCTACCAAGACTCAATACTCATCGTGATGCAGATATTCAAGGACCAGTGGTTCGACATGAGCGTATCGATAATGGTGCGAAACATACGCGACGGTAGGTAGAAAACGACGAATAGGAAGGGTGACAGAGAGAGAGAGAGCGCGAGAGAGGGAGAGGGAAGATACAGCGGAGGAAAGTCCCCGTATGACAAACCCGCGCGGGTAGTAAGAAGAAGCAGTCTTGTGTCAAATCCCTTCGAAAAGATCGATCTGCCGGCTCACATACCCGTTATTCACCGCTTTCTTTCTTTCCAACCGTCCGATTTTAGATACAACCGACTGGCAGCTGTACGAAGCATTTCGACGGTTTGGCAAAATCTACGGCATACTGATACCGACACACGGTACCGCGTACGTAGGATTTTACTATGAGGCCGAAACACAGTGCGCACTGGAAATGAACAACAACATGTTCAACGGCAACAGGATGCGGGTGGAAATGTTGCGACGGAACCTGCCACTGCAGCAGATCGATATATTCGATATCACAAAGAACGAGGTGCGCCTGCTGCGCGACATGCTGCTCGAGGTGGACGAAAAGCTCGAACAGTTCTACTCGGCGTACGACGAAGCGTTCAACTACTCCTCCAAAGATTACCGCCGGTGGAAGCGGAAGCGGCGTCGCGTAACGCCCCTGCTGAGCGATTCCAGCTCGTCGTCCGAGAGCAGCTCGTCGAGCGTGTCGGAGATATCGAACCGCAGTGCGACCGAGGTGCGGCGCATACTGTGCGGCTCGAACGAGGAGAACCGCTGTCTCGGCATCTTCGGCATGAACCCGGACACGACGGAAAAGACGCTGATGAAGCTGTTCTCCCGCTACGGTCACGTGAAAGACATCAAGCTAATCTACGACGGCAAAACGAACGTGTCGCGCGGCTACTCGTTCATCTACTTCAAGCATGCCAGCGATGCGCGCCGCGCGCAGCGCAAACTGAACGGCACCATGCTGGAGGGGCGCAAGGTGCGGGTCGACTTTAGCCGCAGCAAGCCGCACGAACCGCGGGCCGACCGGCGCAAGCGCGTCTCGCCCACGGTCGCGTCGACCAGTGCGGATCGCTGCTGCCATCGCCGGCATGGCGCCACCCATCACAAGAAGCGCAAAAAGCGTCGCGTCTGCTACTCGTCGTCGGACTCGGAATAATTGTGCGCTACACAACACGGTATCGGGCAAGGCGGAAAGCGGAGCGAACGTGGTCACTGACGGTACTGCTGGAGAGCCAAACTCTCTAACCGCCCATCTTATCAACCTTACCAGTTTTTAGTCGTACACCGACAGAAAGGACACTCCATCATTATACCAATCCTCCCTCCCCTCTTTTTTTAGTTGCTTATTTTCTATGTGCTTTTAGGCGTGATGTCATCGAATGGTCACAATACCATCATCGTTTGTTTAAGGCAAGCCCTGCACTATCAAAACATCCGGAGACCACATGGTCAATTACCATTTTCTTCAACAACCATCTCAAGATTCATGCACAACGCTGCATGCACAGCACAACAGCTTCAAACAAACAAACAATCGTTCTTTTCCTTGGCAAATGCCATCCTCCAACTCAAACAGTGTGCAAAGAACGCAAACAAAAGGCAGTAAATTCAGCTTCTATCAAGAACAAAACAGCTGCAACAGCAGCAGCAGCAGCAAGTAATCAGCATCAAACACACTTCAATTCGTAAACGTACAATAGTTTGTATTGTTTATTCGCTGTTTGTCATTTAGTTGAACATTGATAGTACATAATTTGTTCTCTTCGTTTGCTTAACACCTTCTCTACGAACTTACGCATCTTATTTCCCACCCAGAACTACTTACTCAATTATAACAGCACAATTGAAAACACTTGAAAACAAAACAGTTTAGTAAACAGAGAGAGATAGCGAGATAGATAGGTACGAGATACCCGAAACCGCAATTCGACGGTTTCAGTTGGAAACGGGATAAAGACAGGACAGATGTATGTTTTGTATGTATGGTTTATATATATAATATATATATGTGTGTGGTAAATCCGCGGTACCAACGAAACAGGAAACTGATGGAAGAGATCGAAATTCTGTTCCGAATACGCACGCAACACATCTCAGACGATGTAGAAAACATTATTTGTGTGGCAAAACACACTCGTGATGGAAAAACTAAACCGCCGCTAAACGAGTAGCGAATGGTGGTACAGTGACCAGTTTGGCACTGTAAACGATAGGAGAGACATAGAAGACACAGAAGAGAGAAGGAGTGAATCGGAAACAAACGTTGTTAAGAAAACGTCTTAAACATCTTAACTGTGGTGCGGCAAGTAATATCCCTTCCTGCGTTGTGAAAGTGCAGTAGGGCGATGGAATGCTTGCAACATAGCATTTGTTATGTACATTAGGTTGTTGGAAGCCCGCTCGAACGGTTTGCATGTCAAAAGCCTCATTGAGGTCTCATTTTACTGCTTAATTACGGAGGAGGATTTAGATTCTAGAGGTAGGAAAGGGATCGAAGTAAAACAAATCGAAACGATGGGACAGTAAACCAAGCCACTGAAGAAAAACTCGTGTGAACAGCTCGAACCACCCTCGGCATCGGGACAGAGATAAGTGATTGATCAAGCGAACTCCTACCCGGAACGTTCGATGTCATAGTGACTGATTAAACGATGCACTTCGATGTGTGTTGTGCCTGCTCGGTAGCAAATGCGTCCATCAACATTTCGTTTATTCGTTGTATTCGTGGAAGTGATGATCGTGTTCCACTCGCGGAACCTGACCTCGCTTCCAACAACCAACAATATTCGACAGTACAGCATCAACGATAGGGTCAATCCACCCAAACCACAACCCGGCTATCCAACTGACGCCACGCCAGTGCCAGACCCAACGGTCGCTCCACGTGCTCAAACCACATGGTGCGGTACGGCTCCGGTGCCGTACGCAGGATGGTATTCGGTACCATTGACGGTGCCCGTGCCGCCTGCAGCAGCAGCAGCAGCGGCCACTGCAGCCGCCGCGACCGCCGCTCGTTGCAGCGATGGATGATGCATGTGGTGTGTCGCTGCCGTAGTTGCTCCAGCTGCCACCGAGCCTGCCGGTGCCGTGGCCGATCCATGCAGGCTGTGGTGGGGCTGCGACGGTTGCTGCTGGTGATGTAGGTGCGCATGGTGGTGCGATTGTTGTGGCGGCTGCGACTGCTGATGTTGCGCCGAATGGTTGTTGTGTTGCTGCTGCTGCTGCTGTTGGTGATGATGATGGTGATGCTGGTGATGGTGATGGTGGGGGGCGTGATGGGCGGTCGTCGCCAGCACACCCGGGTACAGCTCGGGCGAACGACCGTCGTGGGTGGGCGTGCCGGCCAGCAGCTCCGACATGAAGCCAATGTACGTTATCGCCAGGCGCAGTGTTTCGATGCGCGACAATCGTTTCTCGTACGCGAAGGTGGGCACTTTGCGGCGCAGCTTGTCGAACGCTTCGTTCAGGTTGAACATGCGGCGCCGTTCGCGTATGTTGGCTGCGCGCCGCTGTGCCATCGACGCTACCCGGCGGCGCGTTTTCTTTGTCGACCCACTGGACGGTGCTGGTTGTGCGCCACGTGGCGAAAGCCGCTGGCTGACGAAACTGCCGACCTGCTGCCGGGGCCAGATAGCTGTAAGAAACGAAAAAGAAACAAAATAACAGGAAAGAAATTTAAAATCCGAAAGTCAAATGCCGCTGCACTGTGCTGTGTGTGCGTGTGTGTAACGTTCAATGTTTCTTCCTCCCATCAATTTCCAACACACGTACGACAGTGGCAAACATTATCAATAGCCATGGCTGTGGTTCTCAAACACAAAGCAAAGATCAGCATCAAATCAGCGATCCACACGCGCTTTTTTACATCATCTCCAACCGTCCCACGCATGGTACAACGTTCAAACGAGCAGATCAACGCAGAGTCATCGTCAATGTACAATGAATGTCAAAACTACTGTATGCATCCATTTATGAAAAACTGTTTAAAAAAGAACCATTAAACGCGATACTGTATAGTAACGAACGAGTTGTAAGTGGTGATTGTGTGTGTTTTTTCTTCCTCTTCTTTCCCGCGAGATCAATGCCCGGAGAGTGGCATGAGCAAGGCCGAAATTCCTCATACTATCAATCGTAATCCTGGATCCTTGTCGACGGTCTTCTAAACTGCATTTCAATGTCTGCCCCTATCAAAATTTAGCTTTAGCTTCAAGTGGAGCACTATTCATCAAAGGAAGGATCTTCATGTGCAATGGGTTGTTTTAACATCCAACCACAACGATGCCTCCGTTTCAAACGATCAATCGAGCGTTCGCTCCTCAATTAATTCAAATCAATAATGTTCATCCCGATCTTGGTAGTCCAACATGTTGGTGAAACCATCAGCTGATTCGGAATGTCGCCGGTATGTAATTGGCATCATTTGGGAAAATCGTATCATCTCACTTTTCACGTTTTCATTTTCTTAACATTTAATTTTCGTTGATGATTTTCCAAATTTATGATTTTAAATGTATGGTCATTTACAAAACCGGTTCGAACATTACCTTACTATTTTTTTAGAACTATTCTTTTTTACTAGAAGCAACGGTGAGATGTAAATCTAGTCAAAAATATTGTAAGGGATGAAAATTGCCACTAAACAGGTAAGTATGAAGTACTGCATAATGCTGATGGATTAATTAATAGAACAGTTTCAAAACTTCGAAATGTTATCATTGTAAAGCTAATCATCAAAACTAACTTTAATGTTTCCGTCGGCTTAATGTATTTACGGCCGTGGACTAATATATATTGGGGCAGTGTGAAGAAATCTACATGAACAACAAATATCAATAGTACTTATAAATAATTTACATTCTTTATAGAAATTATATCTCGCTTATATCTACACTCATCTTTTAATATTATTTAACTTCTTGATTTGATTATATATTTGAGATGTTTTCTTTTGCTTAACAGAGAATAAATTATTTTATGTTTAAATGATCAGAAGTAAAATGTACTGTTTAATGTTGAACTTTGCTCATGTTGTGTGTAGACATTCAACTAGAAAGATTATTTTTAATATAAATCAATGACAGAAATATTAGCACAAGCGCATTTTTCTAAAAACTTGTTACTGTTATTTTTAATCATAAAAAAAGCTTTTATTGCGACAAGATCACCCTCCATGTAATTATTACCTTAATAATTTACTAGCACTTGCAAGTTTACTTACAAAGTCATTGCTAACTTATGGTAAGTATATATAATTTCATTCATATTATTCATCATTTTTATTCCATATTGAATGTTGCACTAAGCTCGGTGAATTGTGTAATTTAAAATGGCTTGGTGTGTGTGTGTGTTTGATGTCATATATAGTATAAACTTTATATAAAAAAAGAAAATACAATAATAAATACTGATTTACACCAAGTACATTCCTTTTAGTACAATCATTATACGTAAGTGGTAATTTCACACGCACCGAGTCCGTGGTAGATGGCTAAACGTAATGGGTCCCACACAGGAATGGAGCGAATACCCCATGCCGACGGACTTTGGAATCCTCTCTAATGTGAGCTGGACACATATCAGTTGTTAACAGCTTTGAGGGCTTTTCAATGTTCTCATAATTTTATGACACTTTCTTGAGGCATTCTAATGGTAAGTGAACTTTATATGATGGGAATTGGATTCTATAGGACCCTTTATGGACAGACTCCACGGAAACTCCAAAAAAGGTGGCATAGAGTCCTAATAAGAAAATGATCAAACCATTCCTATTGGAATCATGATAAAGAGCTTACTAGAAAGGATATGTTTAAATAAAAATGGTTCACCAGTACAAAAATCACATAGCGACCAAATTGTCACTAATTCTTGAAAAAGCAATAATGTTTTTAAAAGAGTGATTTTATAATGGATTGAAATTTTATATCACTTTATACACAACTGTAAGATCGTAAATGTTGCTAACGATGATTGAAAATGACAGCAAAACATCATTTAACGTGGGATCAATGTCGGTGTCGCATCAATTAATTGTCATGTATCACTCAGTTTGGGAATGCCACCTCATTCGGCCCAATGTATGAAAATTCCGTATCATTAAGAGCAAACTTTAATGACACATTTTGTCATTTTTGTGAAGCTTAATGCTGAAGATACTGTCATAATGCACTGAATAATGACGAACAATATTAACTACTATTGTGAATCAAGTGAAAATGATGATTCCGGCCTCTAATCGTAGAAATATTGAGAAGAAACAATTGGATTTGGTCCCATTTTTACTTTGGTTGTTCAAATCGAGGAACAACAGTTAATTAAACGACCATAATGCACTGCATAATGCCTCTGGATGATAATAATATTTAAATCATTTACAAATGAGGCACTTAAAAATGCTCTTGTATGTTGTTTAAATAGCAATAGTCACTTTTAATCTTCCATCGACATGGCCAAATTATAGACAAATTTTATCTATTACTTTTCCTTGTAGACTCCGGTCTGTTTTGTTAATATTTCCTATTAATTGTTCGTAGAGTCAAAGAACGTGGAGTCGAAAAATGAAAAAAAAAACAAGTAATTTAACATTTAAGCCTTCAATACAAAACGCATGCTTTTTTCCACAAGATCCGTCATTATCATCTAAACCAGCGATTGGCTAACTACAAATACAAATCATTACCCCCGAGATCGAGCATATTGATTAGTCCGTCAATCTGATAAAAAAGTTTGGAAAAGTTCGAGCATTACGATAGTTTAATTTGGAATAGTTCGACGGTATAAAAAGTTATACTAAAAGATGATCAGTCATTTGTATACGAATTGGCTCTTCCTATCTTTCAACTTCTGGTAAAGTAAAGTAAAGTCCTTTTGAAAGGCGATCTTTATCACAGACCTGGTATACTGGCGTAGAAGAACTCTCACTCACTCAATGTTTTGTAATAGAGCAAAATTCGCAAAAATGTACAAATAGCCAAAAGCTTGTAAGTAACATTGAATAAGTATTTATCATAAAAAGTAAACGTAAATATCAATTTGTACAGATTACATCTTCAATTAAATATAGTGCTTGGAATATCGGTTCATATATTACAAAATCGTAGTGTAAGGGTGCTCGAAATATTGATAAAACTATAAATTGATAAGTTTGCTCTAAAATGGATACTTAAGCTTTTAGATACTGTTTTGTTATAGTTTTGTGGTCATTTGCGGTCATTTGCATAATGATGAACTATAACACAATGATAATTGCTTGTAAAATGTATACAAAAGGAACTACGTTATACACTTTTGATGATGATTATTTTGGTATGATTGATATAGAATTGCCTTATCGACAAATAACACACCTTTGACCTTATTTTAATAAAAGGTTGCAACGAAGGTTTTTTTTTCATTAAAAAAATGCTTTCTATTTAACTTCAAATTAAATACAGTCTTTCCCCGAGTTACGCAAATAATGCGTTCCAGGGAAATTCGCATAATTCGGATTTTTGCGTCAAATATCATGTTTTTAGGCCAAAATATGAATGATGAAAAGTTATTTATGATTATATTCTATAATTTAATGTTGACTCAATTCATACATTTTGTGTAGAAAATTCGGTAAATTCTGTGTATTTAATGATTTCAAACATTTAGCAATACTGCGATTTATTTTGAATTTGGCATTTGTTGGAGGAAATTGTACCTATTTGAATTGTATCTGTCAGAACTAAAAATTAGCGTAACTCGACTAACGCGTAACTCAGGGAAAGACTGTAGAAAGGTTTAAAAATTAAAGTTATTTCATTCATATATTCTCGATATGTTTTCCCATAGTCACGTTAAACATTTAAAAACATCACAAAATTCCACCAACTACTAAAACCAGTTTAGTCGCTCCTTCTTGATAAAACTAAAATGAGTTAACCTATCAGTTAATGAATTGAAAGCATCAGCATTGACCTAACTCATTTGATAATAAGTTATGAGATCGTGTAAGATGTTTATCGAAACGATTTTTATCTAATAATCAGACTATCGGAAAATAAATAAAATCATTTCCAGTCCAAACCATAACTCACTATTATTGAAAATTAACTTTGAATAATAACTTAATCTTTGAAACACAATCAACACCACTCAAGTCAATAGATTTCACCAACATCTTCAAAGATTTATTTCTAGCAACGCCTAAGAAACCACGTATCCTTGCAGGTAATGTGTTGTTAAGGTTGTAATCAAATAGTTACGCGCAGTAGTTTACCTAAATCTGCACACGGAAAGCCGGCCATCAGCTCCGGATAGTGTACCATCGGTGACGGGGCTTCCTGGCCCCAGATTGGCGTAAAGGGTGCCACATCCGGCGGAAACGGTGGTTCCATTCTGTGTGATATTGTTCTAATGTTGTGTAGACCTTTTTGTTCAATAAAATCCGTTTTGGCCGTTTTTTTTTAACAATTTGTTTCGCTATTTTTCACATTAATTTACACTTTGTGGAAACTTTCGTACGAACGGATTTCCATGTATAAAACTTCTTAGCACACTTAACACCACTAAACGTTCCAGCCACTGCTCTGGTCTCCGGACAGAGGCCTCAAACTGTGTGTCCCACACCGAACGAACGTCGCGGACCGACTGGCGGATGCTGCAGACAGAGAATTTAATATTCCAAATCCGGAACAGAAGGCCCCTGTGCCGTGTTTCGGTGGATTTGGTGTGTGGTGTGGCGGAGGGGAGGAAAATCACCACGAACGGTAGCATTATTTTTAATATCCTTGCATCTGTGTGAACCGTCGTCTCGTCTCCTTTCCGGAGGCTCGCAAAACTTTTCCCCGGGGTTACGGCAGTTTTCCTCTGCATCGTTGTAGTACCACGATTGGTGCGAGTGGTAGCAGCTTGCACGAATGGTTCTTTCCTTCACTCTGCCACCGCATCAACCATCCGCAGCAGCAGCAGCAGCAGCAGCAAATCGAACGCAAAGGGAGTTGAAATTTTCCAACCCACAACGCTATGGTATCACATTGGCCGGGGCAGGGCAGAGGCAAACTTTTCCCTCCGGAGCGAGACGGCGAGATTCGGTTATTACTGGGAATGGGAACTAAGGGGTAAGAAAAAATCACAAAAACCAAACAAAATGAGATTTCTGAAGGAATGCCCGGTCGTTGGTAGTGGCAAAGCCTCCCTTAAGATCTCCCTTGGAAGGGCTTCGAAACGTGTAGTAAGCGGAATGTTTGTTATTTCCCAAACAACCGCACACACACACACTGGAAGGACACCGTGCTTCCATCATGGTGCCATGGTTACCGGCAGCCAGCTGGCTCCGCCCATCGAGGATGGGTAACAGATTTCGGCGACCAATCATAGGAAACATGTTGCACCGGCACACGGAGCAGGCGTCAGGTTGTGCCGCAGCGGGTCCTTGTTGTTCATGGCACCGATGGGTACGGACGAATGGTGCCAAGTGCGTCAGCGCGTACCCGCGCAAGTGGAGTGACAAGGACGACAAGGGGATACAGCATCATGCCGCCCTAGGACGAGATGGCACCCCGTCAGCCGGGACAGTAACACATTACCGGGCGCTGGTAACATGTGCCATGAGGCTGCCCAGGACTGGTGCGGCATGTGGCCACAGTTGCCACAGGAAGAAAGGAAAATCGATGCCGTGCCCATTCGGGTGGAATGCAAAATAGTACCGGTGGATTAAAATTTAATTTAACTCGCTCGCCATTCGACGGACGGTGCTGTAAAAGTGGATAATCTATTTAAACTGTAGATTAGTCGAAGCAAATGGAGCACACTATTGGTGACTTTTAGTAATGCCCTCGGGTGGCTATCAATTACCGCACAGATTACTGTTTTATTCGCGATAATTGGCATCGATCTTACCTTTTATAATTGAACTACACGTTCTGCACTATACTTAGGGCTAAATATTAAATCTAGAAGCCATTTAAACATGCTATCGGCCGACATTAAGATTGTCATTCAGTTAAAGTATGGAATGTGGAAACCTCTGCTCTTTGAGCAGTAAATAGGCCAAATTGATGTTCAAAGATCTGTGCAAGTTATTAACAACTATCTCTAAGATCCAAGTACTTATGGTCAAAGGAAGTCAACTTAGCGACCAGAAAAAACTATCCCTGAGAGATAAAAGTAGAAGAACTATAGCAGATTCGAACTCAACCAAGTGATGTTTCACTAATCAAACACGAATTAGCATTGAATTTAAGCAAAACAATAGTGTGGTGAACGCTCGGGCAAGAGAAAAAATGAAGTGATTCACACAATTCGCCAGATTTGAGACATAAACAATGGTATTTATCAAAACACATAGGGGAGGGTAGGTTAGGACGGACACGTTTAAGAAAATGGAATTTAGGAATTAATTAGGAATAGGGTAATTTAGGAATTACAAGCGCCAGCTCTAACACCTCGAAGAAAGAAGAATCTAAAGCATTATTTAAATATCGGGCACTAACAGCTGACGATGCACCAGCTTAAAGATCAACAGTCTAAAACTTCTCTTAAGGAAATTACTCCGCGGGAAGTCCACGACCACAGCATGTTTTAGGGACTTGTTAGTAGCTGAAGCCATTTTTTTCATTTAAGATTGAAATTGTTGATGTTTTTAATCCCACAGAATCTCTCATCTATTCCTAAACGATTTCATATAAATGCTTCTTCTTTTTGTTTATTAAAATTGTCCCAGTCGTGACTAGATATCAGGTTTCGTGAAGTGCCTCACAAGCGTCGAGCGAGTAATAGCATAACGAATGGTGCTGCTATTTTGACCGGTGTTTCATTTCTCGCGTATTTCAATACTTTTTCTAGTTGCTGGATGGTTTATATCTTCGAAATATCCTTTCTTAAGGTGTTTAATGAGACTTGTTCATCACCAATTGACATAATAAGCTAAATAAACCAACTAATTCGGTATCCATCTTTCCCTTCGGCAACGTGTCCGTCTTTTCCGCTTTGATGGCAGGATTCATAAACCCCCAAAAAACTAGATTGTTTTGTTTTATTCTCGTTCTTTCGTCAGTTTTTTGTTGAACAATCATCACAACTTATTTATGTAATAAATCTTCCGAAAATATAAATAATGCAAGTTACAGAGCTTAACATCGGCAGTAGTCAAATTAGGTCCACAAGGATGCGCACGACTGAAAATTTGTTTTGTTCGTGAATTCAAATAATTTTGCATATATTATGCCCAAAAAGTTCTCAAATGTGTTGCTTACTTTCAGTTTGAATGCTGCATGTGACTGCTTTACTTTCAGTTTGGATGCTGCATTGATATTCGAAAACATTGCCTATTTCATCCATTTATGAGAAGTGTCCATCTTACCTGCAGTGTCCGTCGTTACCATGTTATCCATGTCCTTGACAATAACTTTAAACCTTACTTGAACATGTACAACAACCATCAAATGATATTTCAACAAAGCAACGCTTCCACACATTTTGGCCGCTAAATAGCTCTATCGACTCATTTCGCATCGATATCTAGCGATACTCTACGGGTTGTTCAGCCTCCGGGTTGACCAGCGCTGGTCAGTCTGACCCTATGTTCTGCATGTCAGCTGAATTCAGCACTGTTCCGGATTGCTTTGATAAAAGGCTTGATTTCGCCCTGTATTTTGTGTACTGTTACCCATCTGAATTAGACCATAAGTCCTGTTGAAGACTGACTATACTGCTATGGCGCCTTTTTTGGACAGGCTTGTTGGAAATTCCTATTGCATTTGTTCAACAAGGGTGCTAGAGAGTCTAATTCCCATTACAATAAGTTCATTTCATCTAAGAAAGAGTCAATATAGTTTCCCACAGCTATGAGAACTCCTGGAAAACCCTGTAAGTCACTGAAAAGAAACACTTTTTGTGCCAAAGAAAAAGAAAAAAAAAACTATCCAAATGCTTAAGATAACGTTAATTAAGATAACTTAAGATAACTTAAATGTAAAAACATATTTAAATTCAAAAAGTAAATCGTACAGCAGTGGATCCTTGAGGTCATTATATAATTTTTGTGAGTAAAGAGACGCTGATATTCTCTGATTACCTAAAAACAATGAAAACTGTCTATTTTGGTCGATAAGTGTGCCGTAAATATGATAATAATAACAGTTGGAAGGAATGAATGATAAAATGTTCAATATCGTTCACACGGCGCTCAATTCGATGTGTGAAAACCATATGGAAATACCAACTTGTGAACAGGATGTGCTATGAAATAAAACTTTTCCAATCCTGGGTGAATTTAATTTTTTAAAGTACATATTTCTTCATTATGTTGGGGTTTACTAATATTTTATGATGCGTCTAATCGCACGAATTAAATAAAGCAATCACCAAATTAATTTGATACAGGATAAAACAATTTTGAATCTTTACAAATCGTTAGTTATCTTGGTAACCAGTAACAAGTGGAGACCTCTGTCTAATTTAGAATCTAGTTTGTAATATTCTCTATAGAGGAAATTTGATTACTTTTAATATTGTTTGCCATAAAAATGTTCATTATACAAATAGCAAACAAATCCTACATACACATTTCATCAAACGTACTGTTGGCACGATGTGCACCTCGTGCAGATTAGCTGCCGTAATATTTACAAAACAACGAGCTGTCAAGGACAGCTCGAATAATTCGCAAAAGAAACTCCAGATGGCGTTGTTAGATAAAGATAAAGATTAGATAAAGACGAACATATATCCCAAATATGAAACAACTGGCTATGTTGAAAAACATAACCAATAAGGGAAAAGTTCGAGAAAGGTCGCTAAGCGAGGTTACTTAGGGTCAAGTAGATCAGCTGGTGAAAAACAAAGCGCCATTGAAGACGCTTAGTTGCAATTTATATACGAAGAAAGACAGACCAATTTTTGAACTGATCGGCGGAACCCTGAATACGCGAGCGACAGTTACAAAAATTCTGTAGCAGCAACTGAAATAAACATAAACCTACACCCGTGGCAACATTCAAAAATTGTTTCGATATTTTCTTCGAAAATAAAGTCCCTACCAGTGTTCGTCGCGATGAGTACGAGTTTTAATCGTGGTGGCTGCGAGCGGCATAATAACGTGACTATGGTGCTGTGCAAAAAATGCCATAAGTGGTACCAATACGCGTGTGTCGGCACCACCGCGATAGCTGAATCCCGTATGTGGAGGTGCGATTTGTGTATGAAGCAGGCGGTAAAGTGCGAAGCCAAGGAGAAGAGGTGTCCAAAAACCCCAATGGAAGCCATCGCGAAGACGAGGAAGCCAGCTGAAAGCTGCGACGGCGAAAAAATAGCCAAAAGAGCAGCATATAGCGAGGGCGAAACCTCGGCGAGTAAGAAGCTGTCCACAGAAGAATGGGTACCCACATCGATCCAAGCTGCAAAAATACCCCCTACCACAAACGCGTCGAAAAAAGCGAGAATCCAAGCGGCACTGGCACGACTTATCGAAGTGCAACAATTAGAGAAGGAAATAGCTCTGAAAGAATTCGAGCTTAAAATGGCGAACCTGAAGCATAAACAGGAAAGAATTATGCTTCAAATCGAGGAGGCAAAAAGATCGAAGCGATCTTTCGCAAATAGCTCCTCGAATATGAAGCAGAGTGTACGCGAGCAGCAGCAGTGTAACGCAGCAGCGAACGTTTGTGAAGTGGTTGAGAGAGTGCGCATCGGAACGGTACCAGCAAACCCTGCGGCAGTAGCAATCGTGGAAGCAACAGCTCGTACCGAACAACACGCGTCGGCGCAACCACCTTCCCAGCCACAAAACTGCTCTGCTGCCAACGCACGCACACAACTAGGCTGCGAAACGCGGGACAACACGCTCCCTCATGAGACGGTCCAATCTCGAGGAGCAGAACCGTTGACGAACATTTATGCGTTGAGATCCATGGTACCGAGTGTACCATTCCGCATAGTGTCCGCCAGAAACCAACAAGGACAACAAGCCATCGAAACAATAAGCACCCTCCAAGAAGAGCCAGCGACAACACCGGTGCAATCTATACTGGCACGAAGCGCTGGTGAAGCCGGTAAGCCAGAACCACCGGTGATCAGCTGGACGGCAGGCGCGACGAGAGATGGTTCGAGCGTGAGCAAGGAGGGATTGGCGAATGCGACGGGAGGCGACAACAGGCAATACGAGTTCGCCAATACTCGTAGCAGCATAAAGCTAAGTTGGCCGCCTCAAGAACTTTTCTTCACCTCATTAATGAACACTTTTGCTCACTTTCAGGGACAGTCGATACCGCCGTTCCTGAAAGGGGAGCCAAAGTTGATGATCGGAACGATACACACCGATCTGACAGCACAACCCGAGATAGGCAGCACTGGCGTACCGGCTACCGATAGAAGCCGGTTGAGATGGTCGGCCTACAGTTTCGGCAGCTTTGTCGGGGCCACATCCAGACAGAAGCTAGTGCGGTGCTTTCATAGCGACGTACAATTCCTGCGTACAACGACTCTAAAAGAGAAGAATGTACAAATTAGTGAACGCACACATACACTCACCGACACAAACAGAAGTAGGGTTATGTTTTCACGATGCGCGTTGCAGGACAGGTGTACGGACCAAATGAATATGTGGTTTTGCATTCAACCAGCAATCGGTAGAGAAAATCGGCGAAAAGTAACACCGCTTGTAGATAGGAGAAGGTTGATCGCTGGGTTGATCGTAGGGATGCGAAATCGTATGAATAAGAAATACGAAAGGCACAAAGCACGCGTTGAGAATCAGGAGAGGCTGCCAACAACACAACTTTTATACTGGCAGGATAGGGAGGTGGCTGTCTATAAACGAACGCTAATGCGATATCTAAAATCATATCGAAAGCCGAAAATATGTACATCGTGCAGAATTTGAGTAAATCCTGCTTTACTAAGGATTTACGGGGTGGGGTGTTGGCACGATGTGCACCTCGTGCAGATTAGCTGCCGTAATATTTACAAAACAACGAGCTGTCAAGGACAGCTCGAATAATTCGCAAAAGAAACTCCAGATGGCGTTGTTAGATAAAGATAAAGATTAGATAAAGACGAACATATATCCCAAATATGAAACAACTGGCTATGTTGAAAAACATAACCAATAAGGGAAAAGTTCGAGAAAGGTCGCTAAGCGAGGTTACTTAGGGTCAAGTAGATCAGCTGGTGAAAAACAAAGCGCCATTGAAGACGCTTAGTTGCAATTTATATACGAAGAAAGACAGACCAATTTTTGAACTGATCGGCGGAACCCTGAATACGCGAGCGACAGTTACAAAAATTCTGTAGCAGCAACTGAAATAAACATAAAGCTACACCCGTGGCAACACGTACCAACACAGGAGACCATCTAACGAAATACAACGTAGAAACAAGTATGAGAGAAAACGACAAATTTATTCCAAGGCAGTTGTTTAATTAACCGAAACTCACAAATCTCGCATTTAAGCGATTCAGCGACTAGCGCTAGAACATAAAAGGTTGTTTACACTTGGTTATCTAGCCGACCTGCAGCGACCCTGCATTGTTAGAGACTTATAGTAATTCTTAAATACTGGCAACTTAGAACAATGAACGAAGGGAGCATGATTGATGGATGTTTGATTTGCAATTATTTTAAATAATTGTCGATCTATAACTTTATACAAAAGCTGGAACACCTCGCCAAAGAAAACGGGCAGTACTGAATAAAAAATCATTTTACTGGAAGACGAAAACACTCTTTTATAAATGAAACTCGTATAACTCTCAATCCTTCTGTGGTTTAGAACACAACTTACAACTTACAACAGTTTACGAACTGAGCAAACATAAGCATTCTAAGCAGGATTAGCCAAACTACTATTGGAATTGCCTTCCATCTACTTTGGTATTGTTGAATGCCATTTTGAGATCACATACCACACTAAACTGTGGCTAATTTTTTTTTTTGTCATTCACTTTAAAGTGGTTTTCAGATTCATCAAGGGGCGCCCCAGAGAGATGTTGTCCCTTAAAAAGCTGTAAAACTTCAGTTAAGCACGAAAGACTTATGACACAACAGTAATTTCATATGTGCAAAAAATAACAGATTAATAGGAATCTACACCCCGATCAGCACCCTCATAGAAGCAAGCCCCTTGTCGTTCTGAGCCCTCTGCCAATTGGATTAGGGGGCACAACAGCACACAACCATAGTAGGGAAGGACAGGGAGTGAGCAAAGTGTGGAATGCTTCTATAGGCAACGGGAACAAAAAAAAAGGAGCAACATCCCTGCCTACTGGGCTTGTTTTTACCGCAGCAATTAGACACAGATTTGTCATCGGTATGACACTTTATTAATTTTCTGCCCACCCTTCAGTCGGCCAATGTTTAGCGACAGGGCCGGAAGTATCAAATCCTCCGTGTCCACTGGTAGGGTGTCGAGAGCCTGCAAACAAACATCCTTTCTAACAGGGTCCGTTTTTCCAGCGGAGAAAAACACAAACGCACACCCTACTACCCGGTTGTCTATCGAACGCCAGCCAAAGTCAACCGAATTAGCCGTCAAGGGGATGGAAGGGGTGATGGAGGAGGTGAGTTTGTCTTGTGCACCCCCTATAGTTGTCCTACACCTGACACTGATCTTTTAATATCCTGTTACAGAGTAACTTGGTCCCTTCCCGTCGGTGGCAAATGTTGAACCAATTGGGCTCGCTTGACTAGGCGTTGAATTGAATCATATTTTTAATATAGAAAAAAGCCGGCATTCAAGCAATCTTCCATCTCAACTAACGTCATAAGTCATATTTAATTTGTCCCTACCCTCGACCGTACCGCGTCATAATGCGTCATAACTGGATGCAATGAGAAACAAATTGGTTATGCTGATTTTACGGCTCGTTTTCCAACGTTTTCCGCGAGGGGGCGGTAGGACACACATCCCGTGTGTCAGGTGCGCTATTTCACAAGTTACTGTGCTACTGGCCCGCCATAGGCCATAGCGAAGGATACATCATTTAGTGATGCCCTTCGTATTGAGGTCACTTTCCAGCTGCGGTCGTAGAAACTGCTCCGGCGGTAGGGTGTTAAAGGCTGCTAATGAACCGTACCGTTATCGGGAGGGGACAACGAGGTAGGAGAAAGGACGAACAGAGGACCAGGGAGGTGTTGCATGATTCGATAAGGGTTCGGGTTGGCAGGCCAAAAGCGGATTGGATTCGGATCAATTAGAGCGGAGATTTAGGTGGCTGGAAGAGTGAAGCGGGTGAATTGGAACGTATTGTAATGGTGCAGATTATAGCAGGCACGAGCATATGCTTCATTGTTGAGCGTTGAAACACACATATGCAGCAATTCCGAAGAAATAAATAGTTCACGAATAGAACAAATTAGTAACTTACTCTACAATGAACACATTAGCCACTCATGCTGGTTGTCAAAATTATCACGAGTGATAATATTTAGTGTGCCATGCTGCGAGTTTCTAACCGGACGAATTTCGCAAGCTTTTGGCGTAATGGCTTGAGGGACTTTAGCTGCAATATAAACAGAATAGCTGGAAAAACATCGCTGTGGAAGGTTAAACGTGAAATTCGGGTAAGCATCATCGAAAGGACAACTGAGTCGCTTGATAAATGTATACAACACTTGTCGGAAACATGAAACAACAAGGGATGGATTGGTGATCAATACAACGAAGATTAAATTATTTTATGATTAGGATGAAGGTAAGGTGAAATACGTGAATACTGAAAAAAATCCAGATAGTGGCCAGCAAGTTGCCATGGCCGTTGATGATGACCAGTCCTCATCTAGAGAGATTGAATGATTAAGCCCGCGTTAAAATGCTGCTTAGCCTCAGTGAAATTGAACGTGAACATTTCATCTTTTCTATTATATTTCATTTTTTTTTTATTAGAATATTGCTTATCGTACACCAAAAGAAAGGATATTCTAAAGTGACCTTAAAGCGACCTTTACTTGTATGGGTTACTGACACTGCGCTCTAATATGAGCGAAACATTAAAGTGAAAAGCTAGATTATAAAATCGTGTCCACACTGTACGGCATATTTACCGCCCTAAGTGTCCCCTTTTTGTTCGGAATATGACACTTTGGGTGAATGCGCTTTATTATAAATTCTAAAAAGTCTTCTTATCACATTTAAAAAAAGGACTTACAGATCACGTACAGAAAGCCAAGCCCATTAGCCCATTCAAGCATCGTGCCGCTGTCATTAGACTGATAAAAGACAAATCCTTTAAATGCTACGTCTTTAAGGTGGTTTGTAAACTCCTGTATTTGTAATTAAACATCGGTTCAAACCCTGTAAGTAGTAGAGATGGGCATTTCGCTTCATTTCAGCGAACGTGAATGAATCGAGTCGTTCATAACCTCAATGAATGTGAATGTGATTCGAACTTTTACACATAGCAATACCTGTAGATAGTGGCGCACTTTCAGATCCCTGGGCGGTAAGAAGAGTTAAGGCCTTCTGTGTTGAGGGGGATGCTCCAGCCCTTTTCGCTAATATAGGGCCATAATCTGCCAACTGTTACATACTGGACTAACGATCCATGGAGCCCACCTTGTCCGCCATAGCCTGTACAGTTTGTGAATCGCTACACTAATCGAAAATCGCTTGAACTACAAGTCGGGTGGCCCAATCGCATGAACAATAAGGCAATATTGACAATGTATCACTTGACGCTAAAACGTATTGGGTAGTTTAAAATCGACTTGTTTTGCATATAAATTTGCGAATGTTGGTAGTTTTTTCTGTTGATTTAAAAAAATGAACATTAATGCATGCACTCATTTTGTGATTTTTTTTTCGATGTGTCGAATGAACCATAGCGTTCTACTCTTATTAACCGAGGCATTAATTTTTTCACGTGAACTGAACAAACCGTGCGGTTCTGGTTCATTTGGCACACCTCTAGTATGTAGTGAAATGATGTTCACATGATGAGACAAAAAAGGTGGGAAAATCAATAATCTTTAGCGATTATTGAATCATAGTGGATTTGTAACATAATCAATGTATGAATCATTCATGAATCTAAAAATTAGAGATTTAGTTTTATTGAATCACTTTGATGATTCATTCAGATTCATTAAGCTGAGTCTGGATTACCCATCTCTAGTATTTTGGGTGGTTTTGATAGAAGGAAATACCCGCATTTAGAGGATGATTGTAACGTAGTATTTAATTACCTACTTACTTATCCGGCGCTATAGCCGCTTTGCGGTCTTGGCCTGCCTCAGGAGTGTCCGAAAACGCTCACGGTCTCGCGCCTTCATCTGCCGATACGTTATCTGGACCTCAATGGTGGACGCCTCCACGCCATCCTGTCACCTCAATTTGGGCGTACCAGGCCTCCTTTGTCCTTGTGGACGGCCTAAAAGGACTTTAGGAAACATTACTTCTACTATTCTATTCTGTTAGCTACAACCCCCCTCCCCGGGTACTGCTCCATACATTTTTCGTTGATCATCTTCAAACATCGTAACAAGATAAGTGGTAAAATAATGAAATTAGTAAACAAAGAAATAGTTAAAGGCATAGTCAATACTTACGTTGTCCTCGTTCTTAACAGTGTCCCATTTTCTCATTGTAAATCTATGTGCAATCAATGTACACAAAAATCCATTAAATATGTTTTACCGGGCTGTTATTGCCCACTTGTAATTATTTCATTTTTATACATTTTTTTGTATTTTCTTGTTACGAAACTATATTATCCGATTTCCTCCAAATTCCTGTTCATTTTGTCCATCCATAGCATTCATTCCTTTCTTTCTTTCTCTCTCTCTCTCTCTCTCTCTCTCTTTCCATCTCTCTTTCCATCTCTTTCCATATTTTGTCCCAATCACTGAAGCGTTTTCGTTTAATAAAGCAGGTTTACATAACTGCTACTCTCATAACTCTACATAAAAGTATGTGATTTTACAACACACACCGAAAACACACACGTATCCACAGGACCCCCCCTTCACCGGTGGTTCTCCACTACTTGCGTTTGCACTAGCTCACTCAACAATGTGTCCAAGTTATATTTATTACCAGCAGAAAAATCATCCTAGCTGGTGCTCGTGATGGTGGTGGTGTTGGTGTAGTAATGATCAACGTGGTACGGTCCCTGCCCTACTATACATCGATCGCTTTCGATCGATGCCAAATGGTACTTTCCCTTGAACTTTATACATCTATATAATCGTAAAAACTAGACTAAATTTACATGCTTTCTATATTTCAGGCCAACAACACTGTGTTGTTTTGCACATAGTAGTAGTATTAGCGTTTAATGTGTGTGTGTGAGTGTGTGTTTTTATTTTAATAAGTTTGTTTCGTCTCTTAGAGGGTTATGGCGATCGTTCGCTCCCGAAGCAGCGAAATATTCAAAGACCAATTTATTGGTTTTGCTGGTATATATGATCGGTGCTGAATTTATGGGCTGATGGAGTGGAGGAAATTTACCCTTTTCCATGCGTAAAATTGCCCCTAAATAATTATATCATACACCACTCTTTTAGCTTCGTGCGCAGGTAGAACAACATTGCTACAGGAGCTCATTTTTCTTCAAAATAATGTTTAAAAAATGTTCCCCTTCCAACTGTGCGTCGCTAATTTCTGTGTCATATCTATTAAACATATCTATTCAGCGAAGCATACCTGGTATCCGATGTGTGGAGTATGGGTGGTATGTGTGTTTCAATAGCAATGCGGAGGATGAGGGCGATTGATGGAGTATCAATTACCAATGCTACACTCATCTGCAAATCCTTATCTCTTTCACGCACTCCCTATTTCTTACACTAATTGAAGGTGTTAAACACGCACAAAACGTAACTGAAATATTGCTAGCAGTTAATAATAAAAAAAAGAGCTGGTAGATCAAAACAGGAAAGGTAAAACTGCGCGCGCGTTCATTATATGTACTAAAATGATTTATACTCGATAACGAGGAGGAGTTGTTTTCGAGCTGAAAAGAAAGAAAAGAAAGACTCACTAAGCATACATATAATGCATACGGCCAAAGTGCACACGTAGGATGGCCCTGTTTGTTTCTAATGTTCTGTTACAAACCAATTCCAGACATGTATTATTATATTCCTACACTATTTACAGCAAGCCATTCTTCATTATTCTGATTCACAACTTCGGCCACCCTCAACTCGGTACGCGTGGACATTTACAGTGCTATTGATGAAATTCGATGTGTGTGTGTGAGTCCGCACGTAGTAACCCTGGCTTAACAGAAATTTTAAGTAAAACGCTAATTAGAATGGTGTTTCAATTCTTCGACACGCGATGAATATTTAAATGCATTAAACAAACTTAACCTTTCTTTTACTATTCACATACACGCGCCTCGGGGAAAAACACTAACACACGCATTATGTGTGTGATCCCACACTTTTAAACTTGAAAATTAGTTTTCACGCGCGCAAGAAGAAACGAAATGGTGTCAAATTAGACAAAACCGAGAAGATGGTGTTGGAAATAGACACACCTAGGAAGCAAAGATTGTGGTTCTGTGCATGCATAAAATCTTGGTTCGGGTGGTAAGTTAAAAAGAGGATGCGGAAGAGAGAAACGCAACCCGATTCATTTGTTCATCTGGATCCGAACATGCGGACCTAACTAAAAAAAGAAGACTCATCCCTATCCGCTACTTGACGCCTTCTACAGAGCGATATTTACGGTCAGAGCATTATATTCGCACTTGCGTGAGTGCTGCCATGTCTCAAAACTTTATGTACGCACAAGCACAACACGTCTCTTTTCTGCCCGCATACCTATCACTGACTTCTTCTCCACTGTCGATGTTTACGGCCGTTTCGCACCGTAAAAGAGATCACGGAAGAACGATCAAGAAAGCTCAACGGGATCACTGGTAGTAAAAAAAACAAGAAAAAAATAATAGCCGCTTACATTATGAAGCGTAACATACTTAAGCTTAACAGTTTAGATCCCTCCTGCTGTCTCTCTGCAGCTAAACTCTGGCATTTCCGGGACCACTGCCACTTGCCCCTGCCCCGCCACGACCCGCTGGCCGGTCGTGCCACTCCGGGTCGTTCGGATCGTCCTCCTCGACGAACAGCGATTCGCCCGTATCCGTTTCCTCGTCGTCGATCGCATCCTCGTCGTCGTCGAGCATCGGCTTGGCGGAGGGTGGCACTATTTCGTACTGCTGCGACTCATTGCGGCTGTTCAGCAGCCGCTGCATGATCAGCTCCTGCTCCCGTCGCTTCGCCAGCATCAGATCCTCGTCGTCGAAATCTTCCAGATCGGTCTCGGTCGCCGACAGGGTCGTCGCCGTCGAGGTGTTCGAGCTGAGCGCGTTCTGATTGTTCAGGCCCAGGCTGGCCGGGGCCAGATTAACGCTCGAGTTCACCCTCAGCAGCACGTTGTTGTTGCGATGCAGCGGACGGCGGAAGGGTAGACCGTTCCGTCCGGTTAGCTTGCTGAGACAGTCGTTGTCGAGGTGATCGCTCGGCATCGAACGCAGCATGTCTTCGAAGATATCGTCTGCTAGCGGGAACTGCAACGCTTCATAGGGCGAAACAACCTGTAAAGAGTAAAGCAAACCGATGTTATTCATGTAATACGGAACATTGATTTCAAATATGCCTAATAAAAAGTAATTACACAACATCTACATTGATCATATAGATGCCACAAGCAGTGCTGCAGAATGTCATGAGTATCACGAGATTGTCACCAACGAAAACAATGAACATATCCGTGGTAGCTTGATGCTCATTGCTGATAGTCAATAAAAGTGCGTCATGACATGCTGAACACGACATGTGAATTCTGGAGTCCAACGCGATACTCTGACTGACAAGCTTAGCTTAATGCCGGCGCAAGCATAATCATGATTTTTTCTTGCTGTGAACAGTGCTGCCAAATGCCACTGTTTCAGTCATCAACACTCATGACTGAAACGAAGTTCAAATCAGATAACGCACACAACTGAGATGATCAGTGACGATACTCAAACAGTTGGAGGATCAATCACATGCTTGGTGACATTTTGATTAGCACCCCCCACCTCCCGCCGACAAAAATGTCTCGACCAAGTGACTGACCAAGAGTTGGTTGCACACAATGTCACCAAGCATGTGATGGTCGCAACAACTGTTTGAGGCTTGCTTCTGATCATCACAGTAGAGCTCGTGACGCTGACACGATTTTGTTTCAGCCGGAATTTGTCATGACTATGTCAGTGACCGGCCCGTCTCGTAGAACAGTCGTCAACTCGTACGACTTAACAACATGCCCGTCATGGGTTCAATCCCCAAATGGACCGTGCCGCCATACGTAGGACTGACTATCCTGCTATGGGGGGAAATTTATTAGTCACTGAAAGCCAAGCCCACAAGTGGTACAGGCAGGTCTTGACCGACAACGGTTGTTGAGCCAAAGAAGAAAGAAGAAATGTCAGTAACATTTTGCAAAACTGATCACAGCAAAAAAAAGTCGTGACATAGTGACTGACCAAGCGATGGTCGCAAACATGTCATGAGCATGTATTGGTCACACCAACCATTCTGACTATCACCTCTGATTATCAAAATTGAGTACATGACGCTGAAATGGGTTTTGTTTCAGAAAGATTTTTTTATGACATTGACAATATCATTTTGCAGCACTAGCCACAAGTGGAAGGACACGATTGCCGTGACATTTTTTCATTACACACGTTAACACTTTTAAAAAGTATTGTTTCTTACCTCACGCGTATCCGGTGTAATGGTTCCTGCTCCTTGAGCATGTTGATCCTCTCGTTTTGATGACACCGTCCTACGGCGTTCTTTCTTGTGGAGACTCTTGTTAAGCGCTGCATGACACAGAGATGATAAATATAAATTAGAAAAAAACCCTTAAAATTGTCCTTTTCTTTAATTATTCATCTACACTACTTCCAGCACCAGATATCATCATTGAAATAGAGAGAAAGACGGAGAAAATATAATTACCATTCATAACATTTGCTTCGGATAGCTCCTGTCCATCCTGTGGAGTTAGTGGAGTTGATGGACAAGCCGGCGATGACTGAAAACGAGAGTTGATCGGACAGAAAAGTGATTAGTTATAGTATGGCGCAGTTTGCCGAGAGCAAAGCCCTTCAGTAGAATCGTGCCACACAATACTAACATCATGATCCACCATTGGCGTTGGCGGTGCAGGCGACGTCGGGTCAGGTGTATTGCCGCCGCTTGACCCGGCCCGGCTGTCGGTGCGCCGCTTAGCGCGTGGTCGGCTCCACGGGAACTTCAGGACCGAGCGGAACTTTTTGCGCTCCTCCTGCAATGCTCGGTCGTGCTTCAGCATGATCGTTTCCTCCGAGATGTCTTCCTCGTCCTGCGCCGGTATCACAATCAGCTGCTGCTGCTGATACGCCGCCTCAACGTACCCAGTGGTGGGCACGATCGTCGCCGACGGCGTGGTCGTTTTCGTGCCGTTCGGTGGAATCGCACCGTCAACCTTCACGGGCGTCGTTGTCGGATTTTCTTCCGTGGATAACTCCATGCCGATCGTAAGTTCGTTGGCGGTTGCTGAGCTATCCATTTGACTGTTGAGCGATTCGTCCCCATTTTCCTGGTAGTCTATGATACGCCACCTGTGATGAGATGAGAAAAGAAGAACAAGTTTGAGTATCGCTTGATCGGTTGCCATCGAAGCCACGGCCTTATAATATAGTTACGTACTTTGGTACAGCAATATCCTTGTATTGTGGTAGCGACACCCTAGAGGCGGGCATGCTCGGAATAACGATGCTATCGATGTTGTAAGCACTGTTACGATACCGTCTATGAGAGAAGAGAGGACAAGAGAAGTGAGTAAATTCTATGGAACCGCACTTTTTAAACTGCGGTTAAACAAACCTTTCGCTTCGATTGTTGGGCGTCGGTGAGGTGTTTCTGCTGCGACTCACGCCACCCTCATGGCCATCGTAGTACTCATAACAATGGGAAGATTTTCGCGATTTGCTCACACCGTGCTGATTCTTGTTGTTTCGGTGCCCGTTCGGGCCCGGCCGCGAGCCGTCGTACGAATAACCCGCGCCGGATTTACGACTATTCGAAATTATCACATCCCGCTTGGTTTTGGCTTTCTTCGATTCTGTAAAAGAAGAAATCAGATAGCGAATCGATCAGTGTCAATTCTTTCCGTAGCGTAGCACTTTCGTTGAGACTTACTATTTCCACTATCACCCGTGTAGCGATCGTTACTCTTGTACTTGTTACTGGTCATCGACTCGTACTTCCGCTTGCTGTCCGAGCTGACGTAGCGTTTGCCGTGCGAGGAGGATGGCGCCATTTCATCGCCAGACGAGAAGAATCCTCCGCGTACGGTCGCTCCCGGTACCGATTCTAGCAGACTAGCAGGTGTGACTTTGCTGCGAATCATTTTGCTTTGCCATTCCGGCTTTCGCATTATTGCCTCCAGATGTATGCTGTGCGAAATGTCTGGAATGGGAAAAGAACAGTTTTACATTGCATTTAGGTGAATGAAAAATATCAGTTGATTATCAGTGCAGTGGCCTTGCTGAGGTATAATAGTTTTGTTTTGCATAAGAATAAGCAAGGGCAAGGAGTAACATGGTTAATGGACAAAAAAAAACAGACTATTGCATGTCATTTTAGATGGAGAGTCATTCAGTCGGCTCTATTATAATGGCAACATTCATTACACAGTCTCAACCTCGATCCGCTCTTTGTTTTTAGTTAAACGCTCCATAATAACATACCACCTCCAAAACGGGCGCAGGCCCACATATCCGGGGATGTTGATAAAAAGGTACACAAACACACAAACAGACACACACACACACACACACACAATCACCATCCGCCACCAAAGAAAGGCGGCGAAGAGAGGTGCACTGGCTGGTTGCTAGTTCTTGAAGCGCATGCGCGCCGGTATGCATTTTCCACGCCGGAACGCGCGCATTGCGCGGCGTGAGGAGTAAAAGGGAAAGGGGGCAGTCGTCAACAAGAGCAAAAACACAAAAAACGCCACAAATTCTCCCCGCACAACGTAACGTAACGAAAATTTTGCGCGGGAAATTTTGCTCTCACTCTCCAACCCCGTAGCACAGCAGCGCAGCGCCGCCACGTACGGTCGGTCACACCAATATGCTTCTGCCGTTGATGCTACTAACCAGGGGCGGCATAACGAAGATGTATGCGCGGCACTAGGCAGCAGGGGGGTTGTGATGTCTGTTACACGATGAAGTTGTTGGTATTGATGTGGGGCCGTGCGCCGTCACTGTTAGTGGCGATTGCGTACCCACACCGAGAGAGCGAGTATCAAAGCGAACACACGAGCGAATCATACCGTCTGTCGGGGTCCGTCCTACGTAGCACGGAACGCATTATGCACGGGCGATAGGGTTTACGCTATTCATTACATTGCACATCGCATACATTCTCGCCGTTGTAGAGCTGTACACAACACATATGCAAACCAGATGCCCAGGTCAAACTTTCTTTACTTATTGCTGTCCAACAGGAGAGCTTGCTGTTCGGTGAGATCGAGGTGCGCGACAGAGTTTGGATGCATCGAAGCGAAGGGATGATGCAGACCAATAAAAGCAGCTGCAAAACATGAAAACATACTTTTTTTCTACACAAAAAGACAGAACTAGAAGACAATTGTAAAGCAGCGATGATCAATATGAAGCGATTAAATCAAACAGAAATTTTAGTTTATGTGGAGCGTTGCAAAAAAGATTGACTCATCGTTCGTTGCTGTTCTACCTACTTTACTAACAATATTTTCACACACTCACAACCCAAGGGCCCTACTTCTCACTGGGGGGTTCGTATTAATTCCCACATTTACACACACACCAAGAGACCCGCATCGCTAGCAGACAAACAAACCGCCCTGTTGTGATTTTTCGCTCCACAATAGTTCTCGCTACCAACGACCGTCATCTGACGTTGGAACGGAACCTTTCCATTCACCGGAGGTCGTAAGACCCACTAACTGATTGATTTCCACCGCGTAAGTGATATCACACTTGTGCTCGGGTGAATAAACGAACCACCGAACGAGCACAACAAGCATAATACAGAAAAAGGTGGCGCGACGAAACGCGTTTAGCGTTTCTGTTTCGATTACGACGTTTTGATAGTTTGCGGGAAGAAATAGTTTGTCTTTTTGTAGCATTCGTCACAGCCTGCACAAGCAGTCAAGTGTCGTTTCTTACCTTCTGGGAAACTCAATACTGGATGGAAGCTTGCATCGAGCAGTGCCACACGTTCCGGGAACGTCATCGTGTCCAGCGGTTCCCTCAGCGCAGTTGGATCGGTACGTCCCGTGCACAGGGCACAGGGTTGGAGTGGCCACTGGCAACCGCACTTGACATTGCTATTGCGTAGGAGGAAACAGGAGAAAAAGGGCAGAAAGAGAATTAATAATTAAAACTGTACTCTATGTTTGCTGTATCAAACTTCTCTCCCTGCGGGCGATGTGGTCATCGTTCTCCATTACCTGGGTTTGGCTGCACGCTTCGATATGGTGTGCATGTTGTGCGTTTGCATCAGCTTCCGCTTCCGGAACCGTGCCCGACAGTAGGGACGCGTCCGGGAACAACTGGACACCATCTCGGCGTCAGATTCGTCACTGATCGTCGCGTGCGACGTTGAGGGTTTGCTGCTACCCGGCAACTGGCCGCGATATCCATTTACCGATTGCTGCTGCTGTTGTTGCTGATGCTGATCATCGACACCGGGCGTTTCCTCTAGCACAACAGGACCCTTGTTTTGGCGAATTTTGTACAGCACCTCGTTATGTTGCCGGATGCGATATTCTAGATCCGCTACACGGGCCACTACCCACGTCCACTTGCTTGCAACGGACGCGCGATCATTGGCCCATCTCCAGGCGGCACGTTCCTTGCTGTTGAGAATAAAACAAGAAAGATACTTATTAGTAAATGTTTCAAAAGTAAAATTATGGAAAGGGGGGTATTGTCGATGATGAATAGGCTTGGATGAGGGTCGATACGTATTATTTACAATCCTTTTTAAAGGCGTTAATATGTAGTTGGATATGGAAGAGTCATAAGCTAACAAAAACGAGATAATCGATGGTTGAACGTTAAGCAGTCACAGAATTTAACTTGAACCTGATTTTAGCCATATAACATAACTCAGAAACATGGAAGATTGTGAGTAAACACGACATATCTTAGTCATTATGATGTTCTAACACATTCATTCTGCCATAAACATTCCTTCAGATTAATCTAAAACGTAAGAAGAATATAACGAAGTGGTATGTAAATACTTACATTGGAAGCGGTTCCTGCATCTCGTTCGTGTATGGTAATGATTCGTCCGCCGATTCGCCACCGGAACTGCTGAGCGTGGCGTCTGAATCGATGGTGGCCTGTACCTGCCGCAGCTCGGCATACAGCATGCCTGCCGTCTGCTCCAGATCTTGCGTGGCCGACCGTTCGAACAGCGGAATAGTGTTGGAGATGTTGGCGACATTGGTCGGATCGGATACACCACCACTGCTACTCGTGGACGGCGATGCCTCGGCAGTACCGATGCCGCTCACCCCCTGAAAGTAGCGACTGTTCAGGACGCGTTTGCTCTGCGTCGAGCAGATCTTGTTCGCGATCGATTCGAGCCGCTTGATGCACGATTTGAGCGCGTTCGCCGAAATGGGTTTCATCTTCTCCGGGGTCGGATCGGGCGGGGGCGCTTGAAACGGGATAATGTCGGGCCAACAGGTGCTGCCGGTGGTACCCTCGGCGGCCGGCAGCCCGCTGTTCATGTTGTGCAGCTGTTTGGCCGTTTCCTTTTCGCGCTTTTTCCAGAACCGCTGGCTGTACTCGAACAGCCCGGCCACCTCTTCGCTTATGTGCTGGCCCATGTACCGGGCAGTCAGCTTGCTGAGGCGCCGCGCCAGAAAGTCCTGTTTCCGCTGCATCTGGGCCTGCATCTTGATGATTTCCGCGTGCTGCTCCAGCCGCTCGCGATCCTTGTTGGGCGAGGAGAGCGACTGGCTACCGTCGGCGCCCGGCACGTCGCACAGATTCGTCACGTCGTCGAAAAGCAGCAGACTGTTCTGGTCAAAGCTTTTAAACACCTGCATCAGATCAATGTCGTTCGTAGCCAGCTCGCGCATCATCTGATCCATTTCGTTGCTATCCCTCAGCTGCATGGCATGCTCGCCGTTACCGCTGACACCGCTGACCCCCACGAGAGAGGAGGACGGTTGGGATGCATCATGGAGCGGGATGCTCATTATATTGCTGGGCAGCTGGTGTATGTGTTGTTGCTGTTGCTGCTGCTGTTGCTGTTGCTGCTGCTGAAACTGTTGAGCATCTTGAAAATTGTCCTGTGCAACGATCATTTGCGTCGGCGGCAGCTCCATCGACATTAGCTGCTGTTCCTGCAGCTGCAACATGTTGCCCGGCAATACACCGGAGTGGGAGGCAACGACAGCCATATCCACCACGTTGTCCACTGCCATCGGTCCCACCGCGGGCGCTTCGGTTCCGTTCCCTCCTGCGCCACCCATGGCCGCTTCTTGATGCAGCTGCTCCAGGGCAATCTCGATCAGGTCTCGGTTTGTGTCGGCGTCCAGCTTCAAACCCTGCTCGCCGCTGTTGTTGTTCTGTATGTCGTCCACAATGGTTGAGCCAACAACTCCATCGCTGGAACCACCCAACGGCAGGGACATCATGGCCGTTCCCTCGTTCCCGCCGTGTAGTGCTGCCGTTGCTGCTGCTGCTGCTGCTGCTGTAGTGGAAGGTACAACTACACTCTCAGAAACGTCGACTGCGTCAACGATCGCAAGCGATTGATGGTGTTGCTGCTGTGCATCTACGAACTGTTCCAACTGTTGCTGCGCTTGTGTTTGGTGATACTCGGCGTGGGCATTGTCCGGTGCGGTGATGATGGTCGTACCGTCGTACGTTGTCGTGGCGGCCGGTGTCGTTGTGCTGCTGCTCGTTCGCGGAGAGGCACCCGACGCGGCCGAGGAGGACAGTTTGCTTTGGCTTAGAGGCTCGGTAAGAGCGGGTGCCATTTCTTCCACTGCATCGGATCTTTTCTTCACGGGCACCGATGCAACTGCCGCCAGTCCCATTCACCACCACACGACCACAAGCGTACGACACTTTTTTTTATCGTAGAGGGCGTTAAATTTACAATCCGTCGTATGGGGAGCGTGAATGGATTTGTTACGAAGGTATTGCCTTCTGGTGCGATTTTTTCCGGCGGATGTTTCTTCCAACTGGTCCCCAAGTGAAAGGACCGCTTCGATTACTTTCGAAGAAATGTTGCTGGGACGCTGAGCTTCGTAGTGTCTTCATTCGTGTGTACACAACCTGAAAGGAAAGATAAAAGTCGTTATTAGTATCAAATCAGGAAAACTTACAGGTTTTTCAAGTAAATTGCAGCAGTAACGAAGCTTTATTTTACACAGCACCCGGAATTGCATCACTTTTTTGGTTAAAAAACGTCTGCAGCGAATTAGTTGCACCCATTGGAAATAATTACATCAAGAAATGTCCTTATTTATTTTAATTATAATTATTTCTTTCATTTCAGCGGAATTATCTCACATCACACCTCCCAACATGTAGGATAACAAACCCAATAGAACATGCATGACGAAATAATTCATGTCAGTTCATGTTTCATTCCTCATCGTGTTTGCTCTTTCCAATACACACACAGCCATGGTTAGAATAAAATCCCGAAATCCCTATCTAACAACCTGGCACAGAGAGGAGCAGAGACAGAGACCGCGAGTTCTATTCGCGGCCCAAAATACACGCACACACACACATTGCGAAACGAAATTGCGCTACGCCGGCATTCGCCAAAAACATGCTCCCCACGCACACAACCGAACGAACCGTCGAACGAGCGCGGTGCGGTGTCTCTTTTCGCACACTTATCATACAGACACAGATGCATACCCTTTGCCCAAAGGGTGTTTGACGTTCGGTCTGTTGTTTGTTGGAACAGTGTGTTCCAAATAACGACGCATTTCCTTTTACCGCTGCTGCTGCTCCTTCTGTGTTTTTGCAGACGGTCGTGAACCTTATTTTTGGGGAGTTTCTAACCTTACATCGCCCAAGTGCACAGAGCATTTGTTCAACTTTGCAGCAAGATTTCATCATCCGCTAGGAAAATCTCTCAAAAGCACTTTCACTCGCTCGAATGTGGATGAGCGGCGCCCGGAAATGGTGCCAGTACAATGGAACACTTGCGCGAGGCAAGTGTACAATCCACAGCTTTCGTATTTCGTTCTTGTAAGCCGTCCGTTCTCACATCGAACTAACCGTCTCACCATGTGATGAAAGTGCGGGCAGAGACGGCAGCCACAACCCCCAACGACGAATCGTCGTGTATGAGCAGAATTACACACCACACACAAGGAAAGCGAACCAACCCCTCGGCGCGGGATGACACACGAGCAGCAGCAGCACCACACGGCAAGAAGACAGTGGATAGAATAATTTCTGCGTACGTGGATATTATTCTGCGGTCTCTGCCCTGGCGGACCACAAACCGACGGAAATGATGCTTCGATGTGGGAAAATGGAAACTGAAAGGCTTGTGGTGTGTCTTTCAAGCGCCTGCTTTGATTGAGTTGTGACTTTCCTTTCGTTCTTCCGATTTTGCGTTTCGTTCCATTGCGTATGGTACACGCGCGTTGTGTGGTGCGTAAGCTCGGCGCGTTACATAACCTAAACGCAGAAGCCTATCTATCAACATGTGCCAGCTCATTCATAACACATGCACTGGGTGACGGTTAGAGTTTAAACGATAAAAAAGCAGAGAGCCTTATCAAAAATGCATCACCTAGTATCTAGCAGTGTTATGGTAGTGGTAAAACATCCGGATATTCGAGCAACATACTGTTTACCAATGATTATTACATTACTACGATAATTCCGTATTTTTTCTTCTAATTCTCGATAATTATTCTTCTTAGTTTTCATTTACTCTCTTTTCAATAAGTTTATGATAGTCTCAACGGTCTACCTATGTTTGTCTTCTTTTATTTTTTTTTTTGGTAGGTCAAGACTAGTTTAGTTAGGCTTAGTTTTTCATGAATTATTTTGTTTATTTGTTAGTGATTAATTAGTTTTAAGTTTGTTCAATTTAGCCTTGATGGCGGATATTGAATTAATAAATGGAATGAAATGAAATAAAATGAAATGAAATTCTCGTGAAACCTAAAGAAAAGAGTCAATCAATTGACGAATTCACAAGAAAATTCTTACTATCGGCGATGGATAGTAATAAACTATGGTCAATTGTAAAATTAATTCGACTTTTATGCTACACCTTATGACAACAGTTTTCTATTTGGAGAAGTTTATTCCTTTTCTATTCTAAAACGTTAGCAGCTGTTTTCTTTGCAGAGTAAATAAGTTTACTAGCATCTTAAGATACGTTTGTCAAATTTCTCTGATATACGTGAAACTACAACTGTGTTAATTATCATACCAGTTTACAAATGTGAAACCAACTGATAATGGCAATTGAATCCTTTCATACAGTTTCCTAAATTCAAATATAAAGCGTTCATGTTACACTAATGATTTGTAGATATGTTGTATGTTTATCTGATTTACCAGCATTCTTCGTTATTTAACCTCTCAGATAAATTTGAAAATTCAGCAGAAAATACGTCGAACAATTCCATCATTACAAGAGCGCTTTTGCGGGCAATGAATCGCACAATAATCCACCATGAAGAGATTTAGTGGAGTAATCCCATTCTTAAACACGCATCGACAGCACTATGACGCAGTCAGTTCATCTATTCTGCATTGTGATTCGCGCTGTCATGCCTTTCCAAACTATTGCCTCTCTTTTCAGAGCAAATATGCTGGCACATTTGTCTTGCGCCAGGGGAAACGAATTTCAAGCCACCATACACCATAGCGAAAGTGCGGCAACATTTTGGTGAAAAAAGAATCTTTCCAAATGGACGGCGCCACACACACCTCATCCCGTGGAGTGGCATTGTACCATCGTCAACCGTTTTTACAGTGATACCGCGTAACACACAACCTCACTGCTCGCATACACACACGCACACACGCGTACGCATCTTCCATCCACAAAACGTTATTTCCATCGCACGCCTGTGTCGCTGGCCAGAGCGCAGCACACTACCGTGCACGCGGCGTATACGCATCGCACACAGCGAACGGTTGTCTGTGTGTTGGTACGCCACCGATATAGGGGCGTACGTACTGCAATCGTATGAGCCGAGTGCGAGGCTGCTCACTGCTCACTTCCGCTCGAGCAAACATAAGCGCGCGTTGTTCAAAATTTCGGTTCACCGCCCAACGCTTCTCTTCCCGTCATGTCAGGGGGTGATGGTGTGAGCGTATGTGGGTCGCTGCCTGGCGGGGGGCCTGCATGCCCATCCAGAAAATGTAACCAAATCGATGCATTCCATGATGTGCGTCGCGATTCGGTACGGCTGCTGCACACACTGACACACGGGGTGGCAATACATGCTCAATACTCACACTGAACGTTCGTCTCACTCACGCGATGCGCACACACCAACAAACGTAAATCACTGTGCCCGCGCTGCTGGAGGGCTACGATGAATGTTGGTATCCGTAGGAGCAGCGGCGGCGGCGGCGTAGTTCAAAGCGATTGCTCCAGACCGAGTTTAATATTGCCACTGCAACAGCTTTTCCTCCCAGTCGAAGATGGACGCCGCGCTGCTTTGCATCACCACCGTGCACACATACACACCAACACAACGGAGGACACGGAATCGCGTTCGATTATGAAACACACAGCCAACACAAACAGGACTATGCTGGTGATAATTGCTGCGTTTTCTGCTCTCGCGGCACCCTTCTCACTTCTCACTCTCGTCTGCTTCTCAGCGATACGCGAATCTTCCGTCTGCTTGCTCGCACACACTATTGCCGGTATGGGTGTGTTTGAACGGGGGGGTTTTATTTTTCTGCTGGGCCCAGTAAAAGATGGGTATGTTAATGATTCCAGCAGCAGCATACGCGCAATCTCGCACACACTCAAACACATTCAGCACACAGTAATCCAGAATGTGACGCGCGATTTTAGATGCAAATTATGCTACAACACCTTCGGGATGGGACATATTTCACCACCCGTGAGCAATTCGCACACCAATCCACTCAACACTGGGCGTATTCGATTTTCCTCGCCATATTTCCATTCCCATCAAGCTCAACACTTTCGTTGGCTTCAAAGGCCTTAATTTTTCCACTTGATACGCTTCCTTCCCTTTCAGCGAGCACACCACCAGCTACCCCCTGCACACACACACACTCGCGCGCACTGTACGATTGTTGCGATGATGGCACATTAAAATGGTGGTACCATGCACACACACACACTGATAGCCGTGCACCTATACACCGCCACCAACACACACACACACGCCTCGCCAGCAATCGATTGCCGTCTTTTTTTTACACTCCCGTGCTTCCTTTCTTTCAGTACACCACCTCGGCGCGCCTCCTGCCGCTTGCTCGCTTCTTCGCACGCCTGTCTGCCTGCTTGCCTCCACTCCTTTCGCACCACGTTTTCTTCTCCTTTTTTTCACTTCACTCAAAGCCGCGCGAGCGTCTCTTTCCCCGTCTCCGCTCTCATACGCGCAGGCAGAGCACACACACACAGACACGCACGCACGCACACACCACCAACACTCTTGCCCGCGCACACGCCGCGGCCGCTATCGCACAGAAACGATGAACACGGAAAAAAGATGGCTTCACCTTTTCTTCATTACGTCTGCTAGGCACGGGAATAGGGACGGTCGCGGTTCAGCACGCACACCCACATCGATTGCACCCATCCGCTGTCACGCACCGTTACCCATCAGTTTGGACAAAAATTCACTCGAAAAACGATTGCTTCTGCACGGTTAAAAGGCAAAAACGCGGACGACGAAAAATGCTGCTGCGTTGCCGTCTCGGGGTCGTTCTGAAATGAGGGAAAGAGAGATGGTTGGCCATACTCTTTGCGCCTCGCACGTTTCTCGCTCGCTCCGCGCGTTGCCTCACACCCGCGGGCACCCAGTCAACATCCTACGGAAATTCGAACACCGAACTTCCGACCATTGCCGAACAGTGCGAGGGACAGAGAGGCAAGGATGCACCTCACGCGTTGTTTCATTTTGGCGTACGTGGGCACGCTTCGAACTTTGGGGTGGGTTTAGTACCGACGATCGATTTCTTGCCCTTTTGCACATACGTGTCCAAAGCGGGAAGGTAGGATTGGAAAATTGCTTTCCGGAGTCGCTTGATGAAGGGTTTTTTTTCATGAAGCCACATATCCTTCTTCGGTGCCATATTTTAATGGCATATAATTCTGCAGTGCCGCGGCAATATTACCGTACGCCATAGAAGCCGACACGAATCCATTGTGAAGTCGAATTTACCATTTTTTGTAATTGATGGTTTATTTTGTTGTATGCATGCCCATGACCTAAAACAATAAAGAGAATATTTTTAAAAAATATTAATGGAAAACAGCATTCCCCATAATCATAAAAACGACGATATTTTACCTCAAATCAAAATCACAAAACAACCCCATGTTCGAAAATCGTCGATGACCTTCGAAGACGGTTACACCACACACCACCTTTCAAAAGCGTGGTGTAAATCGGCTTCAAAACATAAACAATCGTTTTCACACCACATACGGGCATTGCCAGTAAAATGTAACCGATTTTGAACGGTGTGTTTCACGAGGGGCAAAATGCGTCCTGGTAACGCTTGCACAATTGCAATCCAAACAGAAGCAATGCTAGCTGTTCGCAAAATGAAGCATGCACGCAACAAGTGCGATTAAACTATTCCGGTTTAGGAAGGAGATGTACGTCACGATGGCCTGCTTCGGCTTTCGCGCTAGGCTGTCAAATGAGGTCAGGGCACCGAAAGTTGATACTGATTGGCCCTACCACATCGAGCGATAGAAATGGTTCAAACAACTCAAACAAAGTAATACTTGCTCATTTTATGCGGTACAATGGTATAAGAACCGAAAAACTGGCGCATTATCTTGTACCATTTGCGCATTGCACAGCACAATAGGGGGCTTGTGCGGTGCGATCATTCGGAAGGTCACACGACGGTCCAACATTCAAAACAATATTTTTCGGCAAAAATTTATAAAACTGTACCAAGGCGGTACAGAAGCGTACAATGCTTGATCAAATTGAGCAGGAAAATACCTTCTTGTAAGAGTTGAAATGAAAATCAGTACGGCTTACCTTGGATCCTTCCAACCTCACGGTACACGTAGCATTTCCTTTCCTCGCATGGCTCGTGCACGATGGTTGGGTATGGATTTTAGACGCAAATTGTAATGTTTGCGTTTATTTGGACGAATCGATGCCATTACGGGGTACAGGAGGACTCTGCAAAGAAAATCAAATGCAATGCTTTATGAAATCGAAACCAACAACACACCACACCACCACCTCCAAATCAAAACAACTGCCAGGTTGAACAACATTTATTTTCTTTAAGCGATTATGCAGTGCAATACCGCACGCAACGTTTCGGCAGAAGAAAGAAGTTTTGCTTACAAAACACTTCAGCTTATGCGTGTTGGTTCTACCAATTTCTTAAGTTACCACGGTGATCAAGAAGTAGCTTTACAACAACATTCTTTGCCTATCGCTGCGAGACTGTCAAAGTCTTACCAGCTTCAGTGCAAAGGTTCCCCCGACTGGTTACGAACGGGATGGCCAAAAAGGTAAACAATATTTCTCTTGTGTTTGCTAAATGAATCCTTCAGTTTACTATGCTAAATCGGTCAATTTGTCGAAATACTACTCTAGATAGGACAATCCTAAAGGATAATCAGTTAAAATACTTGCCTGTTGTGCGGGATGCTAGTGCTAACTATTCTATTGCCAGGAGTAAAGTGAACGGTGTGCTTTAAGGGTTGACGTCTAGCAACCGATGTTGGGCCTGTGTCGATGTGTGTGTGTGAATGTGTGCGAATGCGCGAAAAACTGACATTCAATCGGTTCAAGCATTGTTGCTCGTAAAATAAATAAAAAATATATTAATTTTGTGTCGTTTAATTAATCATATTTTGGCCCATACTTCCGCCGTCGATTGCACGATTCAGTACAAATGTTACTCCATTGCAAGCAAATACTTAGAGCACCCCATGACTTCCGATTCAAACCCGCAAACATGCTTGCACTTTCTATGCTGATATATACAATCGATTCAATAGCACGTTGGATACCAATAAGCTATTGATCACGTGCTTTATAATGACCAGTAGTAGTGGGTTGTATAAGGCTAGTGTGATTTAATTACAGAAAACGCAATGAAAAATTCCCCTCAAAAACTTACCTGCTCCACATGCTGCCTCTTTGGCGACTTGTTTACAATCAAAAATAACCGGTCGAACCGATTCGATTTGACTTTGCTGTTGAAACGCACACATACTCACGCACGCTGCACCACGCGTAAAGCTCTGCGAAATGTAAACAAGTTGTAAAGCCTGCAAGACTGTAGGCGACATAAGAAATTGCGATAAAAAAGGAATCTTTTGAATATCAGTTTGGCATAAAAAGCAAGCATCCGAGCATTGAGCCGGTTTTGGAGGGACAGAGAAATCGTTTTGATGATGGACACATGATTTAATATTAACTTTTTTGATAACTGTTTTGAGTTTCATGCTCGTTTCCAGCGTTTGTTGTTGCTCAACTTCATCTTTGATATATCTTTGATCTCGGCAATGTTGTTGGCATGATGAGATACTGTCCTTAGTCTTGGGTTCTGTTTTCAATTTAAGTTTAAGTGAAAGTAAAAGGATATGTTTCTCAATCGTAACTAGAACCGCAACGGGGGTTTGTTCTGATGCAGGAGTAGGATATAGACCTGTCCTGAAGTTGGATGATGTTCGAAGATTGAAGAATGACCCTTAGCCCCATTGCCATAATTTATAACTAATTCGAATCATGTAACATTAAATTTTCCCAATATTGGATCATAGCCACAATGAAACTAAAGACCAGGTTACCAGAGGGCTATTCGTAACAAAGATTTTCTCGGACACACCATAGCCATTACTAATCATTGTATGAGACTCCGGCGTATGATCCATATGAAACGGTGGTGGTGGTTGGAAGTGCGAACTGTGCGGAGTATACTGGGTCTCTAAAATCTAAGGAATATCTGTGAATGATCCCTGAAAACGGTAATATGTAATGTTTAATAATGTGAAAACAATAAATTACTAATTTAAAAAAGAAGACAAATCTTTCAAAGCGTTAGTTTCAAAGCTGGACGCGTTGATGAACGCGTTGATGGACTCGATGTTAATCCTAATCAATGGTTAACTTCTAGTTTAGGAGTTTAACTTTGTATTTGTACTTCAGTTTCACTGCCATTGACAAAAGCATTCCGTATCGGTTGATTCTTTATGACAACATATGGTTACCCTATTACGGTATTATTGATTACAAATCATAATATTCGCCATGCAATCAAATGATCTCTTTTTCAGGGTGTGTAGATGTTATGGAAAGGATTCGAAACTCGTTAGACCTTTTAGGAGCGGGCACATCTATCCATTACATCAAACGGCACGTTGCACACTACAACGGCCAAATTATAAACAAAACATTTTCGTATTGGTTGTCCTTAAGTGTATAGAGTAAGTGGCTAACAGAAAACAAAAAATGCACCTACTGCAAACGGATGCACGCATGCTAAATTGTCACCGAGCAGGAACTGCATGCTAGACGGGAAACGGGATGTTATTTATACACCCATGGATTATCGCGATTGGCGCGCTGTCCCGAAATAAACACTGCCAATAGCCTTCAACCGTGAATCTGGTGTCGACAACTCGAAAAAGTGCATTCAGTGCGTTTCCGACTCCCGGAGAAGTGCGTAGCGTGCAGTCGACACCGCACGTTGGCAAGCGGTGCATCGTTGAAACGGTGGTGCAATTAAAGTGCAGTTGATTTCAAATTAAAAAAAAGCATCCGGCAGTGTGATTTGAAGTGAAAAAACAGTGTCGATAGATTTTTATGGGAACATTACAGAGATACAATTATGAGTAAACGCATTTTTCCAATGTGGGCTATGATCGAATCGGAAGTGCAGAAATTGATTTAAAGGATGATTTATGCCGTACAAGTTGTTCGCTATCCTTGAAGGTAACCAAAAGTGCAGAGAGTGCTGCCTTGCCCTTGTCCCCCTCCTGTCGGTTCGTAACCCTGCCATCTTCCGGTGGCACACTAGCGACCAACAATCGAAACCTGGTGACACGATAAATACTTGCAATTACCGGTGTGACCTACTGACAAGGCGTGGTGAACTTTGCCAGGGTCAATCTACGGCCTAAAGATTGTGAACTTTTTTTTTGTTACATCCATCCGTGGACAACTCTGTGATTATCCTGTCTGGTGCGAAGGTTAAGCTTGTCGAAAGGAATGAAGCTTGCGTCATAAATCTGTTCCCCGGTGATTGTAGTACATGGTAATATTTGCCATTTTTGTCTTGAGCTCGCCTTTTTTGCCTTAATGTTTGAAGGATTACCTATCTTCGTGTCAGGAACTGTACAAAGAAAAAATCATGTTTGAAATTTTGACCAAGAAATTTATTATGTCAACATAACTGGTGAACGATTGTGTCGTGTGCGAAATTTGCACAAAAAACATCGATTATCAGCCACGTGGTTTTAGAGAAAACTGATTAATACATTATGCCACGCTTCAAAAGGGTGGTAAAGCAAATAGGAAACAAAGATGACAAATAAAAACTAAAACCACAGCCACGTTCACACATACAGCACTGTGCTTCATTTGACAGGGTCAAACATATTCTCCCATCTTCCATCGGGCCGTAGAATTAAAGAAAGGACAAATAAACCAACCACACCAGCGCGATGCGTTCGAGTCAATGCAAAAGCGCCAGCTGACCCCCACTCCTCCCCTACGCACACGACGTACACTAACACCCACTAAACACTACGCGACCAATTTCGGATGCTGCGCAAGTGGTATTTGCGCATATTGTCTCCGCGTACCTTTGCGTACGGCATCGCGGGTAACGCAGCACGCCATAGCCATGGTCCGATGTATGAAAAAACACACACACGCGCGCGACCTCACCCATACACTACCGACGAATGCGCGGACACGGCAGCGACGGCCTGCGACGTTCTGCGCTCGGTTCGCGGCTCAGTCAGTCGTCGTTCGAGCATTAGGCAACATTTAATTTTAATTTTAATATTTAAGTAGCTCTAAGTTTACATAACACGAACAAACGAACAACGGAAAGTCAAGCAAGAATCAATCAGCATCAAAATCAGACAAACGAAACACGAAGAGTTACAAAAAGAAATTTAACTAAAAAAAACAGCTACGCATATTGAATGTGCTACTTCGAACAATTGAAACGAAACGAACCCTTGAAGAAACAAACCGTGCAAAGTGAATCATCCCAACAGTGAACCATATAGCGGGGAATCGCGCACAGAAAAAAAATAAGGACAAACGGTCTTTTAATTTAATTTCGAAGTAAAAAGCAAACGAAACGCTTTTTACTACAACTTAGCTGCGAAACAAACGTTCAACGAAATACGAAAGCAAGTGCAAGTGTTCTGGTGAACAGTTTTTCGAATTACGATTTTAAGTGTACGTGTTCTTTTTTTTGTCCTTTATTCATTGCGAAATTCGAAAGCTCTGCAAGCAAAGGGGGGAAGTTTTAGTAACTTCCCTAATACATAGTGAGTGTGAAAACCTTCAACCCGCAATAAAACTAGCAACTGTGTGACAGCATCCTGTTTATGTTACAAGCTCAAGAAAGGATATAATTTTCAAACTACAAACCATTTAACATAAAAAATAATACACCGTGACAAAAAGTGCGATTCTCTCGGCGGGAGAGACAGAAAGGAATAGAATAAAACAAAAAAAACGCGTGTGTAGAACTGTGATAATCGCACGCAATCGACCAAAGGTGGGCAAACACAAAATAAAAAAAAAACAAACCCACACCCAACGGTGCAAAGAACCTAAAGCGTAAAATCGCAACCGTGCGTGCGTGCGTGCGTGAAGTGTCGTCGTCAGTGGTGTTTAGGTAAAAATAATTGAAATCCGTACCACCCGGGCCCTGCGATTGCGAGCAAACGTGCGAACGCATTGGATCTGTTCTGGTGACCGATTGTGAAGTGTAAATAGGTAGTTATGTTTGGCGTTTTGTTTTTTCCTCCCATCACACTAATGCTATTTTCTAGCACGCGCGCTCTTCCTTGCCATATTTTCTACGTCGCCTAAGCATGCGGGGGGAGGTCCTGATGATGGGGACGGTTCTGGCCGATGGCCAGCCGATTGTTAGGGCGGGTGGGGAATTTTGTTGCGTCGATGATGTACTCACTCACTAGCCCAAGTGTAAATGGCCATGTGGTGACAATTGAGCTGATAAATGCTTTGGTTTTCCGGTTCGATCACGCTGGACTATTCGTACTTGCACGATAATAAGAGATCCAGGGGTTTTGTGTAATTGAAGACTACGTTAAGTGTTTTACTGCAATGTAAAATTTATTTGTAAATATCGTTTATGAATATATTATTAATAGATTAAAATTAATGTTTCTCCTCAACTAGCATTTCATGAGTAACAATCCGATCAGCTTTGTTCTTATTTTTTAAGACAGTTAAGTTTTTAGTTAATTTTTTGTTTGTTTTTGTTGAATTATTTATTGAACTACGATCATATGGTCACACTTATTTATTCTCTTACGGTTATGTTATGCACTAAATCGCGATGTTCATTATTCAAATGCAGATCTATAAACCCACTTAGGAAAGATAGGTTAACCGTGTTATGATTAGCTCGCAATCGAACCATTGCCATATGTCTATGATTTCGTTTCCTCTGCCCTTTTTTCTCTCTTTCTCTCTTTCCCACCTCCCTCTAAATCTTTGATTTACCAGACACCCTTTTTCAGTTGACCACACCACCTTCGCACCATGACACGATGACACACAATGGGATTGCGCCCTGTTGTGTTGCTAGATTTACTCCCACAGTACGTTCACGCCTTCTAGAGAAGCGTACGAAAAATGGCCCAACCGCGTGCTGTACGGAGGTGTGAGCTAGATCGATCTTTACGCCAAAACTCTGCAGCCGAGTGTAGAACGCAACAGAAGCAAACTTTCATCAGCGCTAACGATGATACAAAGATGGGTAGCGATCGGTTTCGGCGGCGGAGACCATCTGGAACGGGGTTGGGAAGAACACTTCGTACCATTTAATTTGCTCACTTCTGGCCCGGCTCGACCGATCCAGCCAGAGGGCGAACGGTTATGGCAAATTGTGAACGAGCGGCCGATTGACAGCTCGCACCGCTTCTTCTGCTCCGTGGACATCGCACCCACATGGTGCGATGGTTCTCTGGTAGAGGGAACGGAACACGGACACGGGTGGCCGCTAGAATGTAGAACCATTGCCAGATTACGTCAGACGTGATGGCGCGAAAGTCGCCACCACGGTCGCGATGATGATGTACACCATCCCAAATGCCCTAATGTCGTTCGGTTTCGGCGCACTTGTTGCCTATAATGTGTGAGTGTGTGTGTGATTCTTCGCTGTCTTTGGTTGCACGCCTGGGGTTTGTTGTTCTAAATTTGGAGAAAATATCCATCCGATGCTAGTAGAAGTCGTAAAACAACAGGCGCCAACGACGATGTTTCGCGTAGTGTGTGATCGTCGTGTAGTTTGATACTCGATTGATCGACTGCTACTCCCAGTGGTATAAACTGGCGATACGGTTTTGGGAGTTGTTTTCAAAACACGTACAATCTACTTCCGGCTCTTTGCAGTAGCAAGACCGATGTGCCTGGCCAGCTGCTAGATATCTGTGCCAGTGCGTCAATGGTTTATGTATCGTCATGCTCATGCTGACAACGCCCCTCTCGGGAAGCGGGTCGAATCCATTCGTCATGGTAATCGGTCAATTAATTTTAATTCCGCAATAGTGCACCGCAAGATCAACAGCAATCAGGCGAACGCGGTATGCAACGAACACACGGGTTGACACACGAGCCGACACATCTGCGTTGAGGTCAAGCCGTGCACATTTAGCTGTGACACCGAATTTGACTAGCGCAATGATGCATTGTGAGAAGTGCGATAATTTACGGCACGTTCTATAAACGGTTCGGGTTGGACTGTTGTTCTTTTTTATGATACTATGAGAGCTGTTTGGGATTTTTGGGCCGTAACATAGTTTCAATGGTCACAAATCTAGAAAGCAGAACAACGCCGAAAAGCGATCGTGTGATTTAAGCATTATTTACATCATTCCCCGTAAGCGAGAAACCATTTCTAGGACGATTTAACATAAATGAGGGAATTGTGGAATGGATTCGTACTAAGCACACTTGCTCACTTGTTTATTAAATAAAAAAATACAGCGCCATCTTGCTAACGCAAACGCACAGTGCTGCTTTCGTTTGCATCCGCCCAAGCGTTTGGAATATAACGATGCGCAAAATTATTACACCCACATACCAACCGGGGTGGCCGTATGGACGAGCCGATGTTCACAAATACTTCATCATCTGTGAGAAAGTGCAGCGGTAGCTAAAGCGAATGATACTGGTGCGAATGAATCCAAGCTGAGCGGTCCAAAAATATCACGATCACGATATCTCTTTTCACTGTAAAAAGCAGGAAAATAGGAACGATTTTTTGGATTGGAAGAAAATGGAGGATAAAATAATATTCGCAAATGCGTAAGCGTACCAACATACACAAAAGAGACAGGGTGGAATTGTTGTTGAATCACTGCTTTCGACTTGGACGATTCAACAGTAGGAAATAGTTAGAAAATAGGAAGCTAGATAAGGAGATGTTTTATCACAGCAAATGGTAGGTAAAGAGTAAACAAAGCTTATGAGACAACAATCTCTTTGGCGGTAATACCAGATCTTTCATATGCCGACTACTTATCAGAGTGTAAATTGGTTTTATTTATCTATTCCAAACCAATGAATTTGAAGTTGGCAGCAACACGGTTATCAGTTGTGCCCAATTCTTTACACAACCAAACGAAAGTAACCCTCTTACGCACTTGCGTTTCTTTGGAGAGATTATCCATGCCAGAATGATGTCACGCGCTGTGTGCGTTTTCGCGTTTTTTGTGGTCCAGAACCGAACGATATTGGGACCATTTTCACGATGGTGCCGCAAAATTTCACCACCCTCACAAACGCATGTCATCGTGTGCGCGAGATTCAATCAAATGTGCTTTGTTTTTCCTGCGGCCCGATGCGATCGGACGGGCCGGTCGGAAAACCAGCCTCAGCAGCTGCACAGAGCGCTGCTGTTGCCACCCTTTTACTCTGCAGCTATAAATATCGAAGCGTGCGATCTGTGCGCTGATCTCGTCTGCAACTGGCTAGGCGGGAGATTTTTTGAGCTCAGTGTCAGCCCCGCCACAACCCACTTCCCCCGGGGGCAGCATTGATCACGGGGTGTGCACGGTTGTTAAACTGCTTGTTCTTCTCACCCCCTATCCCCGGTGTGTGTGTTTGTGTGTCCCTGTTTTGTTTGCCGCTCGATCGGTTGCACACAAATTAGCTGCGTAAGCAACAGACACACGTTGGCACACAGCGTGGCCGCAGGGTGAGGTGGGAAAGGAAGACGTGGTTCAGAATTTTCCTTTCCGTCTAGTGTGGGATTTTTTTCTCCTCTCCCTACGTACCAAAGGCGGAAGTCGGCCGGCAGTCGATTGATGCAGGCGAGAAGTAGTTTGCGTTTGAGAAGATTGGGAAAACACTTCAGCCCGGTAAAGAGTGTTGCGGAGATTGATGGGTTATAGGGCTAATGTTGCTCTGCGCTTGAGTGTGTTTGTGTGTGTCCGTGTATGAATCGGAAATAAGTGGGATACTCGTATCTAAACAGTCGATTTATCATTAACACCACCAGTGGAGCACGTGGAGCTCAGCAGAATAGCAGTTAGAATAGGATGTGATTCGTTGATGTGCGGCATAAATGGAATATGATAGCATAAACAGCGAATAATGTTTTCGTTTCGTTCAAGATGGATACATAACAATACCGAAACATATCAAAGGAAGGGTTGAGTTTTTAAAAACTTGTTTAACATTTTCTTTTGATCATCTTGAACGCTTTTTAGGCCAACACTCATCGTTTTATACAAAAAAACATAAACGAAACCGTTTCATTGACGCAAAATGAGGACTTTGGCGGCTGCCTGCAGCTAGTGTATGGTATTAATCATCTTCTTTACAAGGATGTGTAATTCGGTTGCTTTCGGTTGGCCATTCATGGCGGTTGACATCATTCAAATCCCCACCAAAACATCTAATCGAGTCTTTTCCGAGCACGACGTTTGTGTGTGTGTGGAGGGACCGCACCTAGTTTTTCGTAAATCCTTCCCTGACAGCTTATGGTTGTGCATGTCTAAATGACATCATGTCCGAAATTTATAACAGCGACGCAAGATTGGAGGAGGAATGAGAGCGCAGGGTTTGGTTGTACATTGCGGTAAAGTATGAATAGGAGTATAAATCTGTGCTGGACTTGTTGCACTGAAAAGCGGAGTCCATTTGAGCTTGCAATTGTTAGACTAAACAGTTGAGAAAATAGGGATATAAAATCTATGACCTTTGGAACAAGCACCATTCGTTCTTGTGAAAGCTATGAATGATTCGTCTTTCCAAATATCTTTCATTATTTTTTTAAATAGTTCCAACATTTTTTATGTGAAAATCTTAGTTTGCATCTCTTACTAATGTAACCAATTGCCCAATTAGCTGATGTTTGTAGTCTACATCATCGTTCGTCACACATAAAAGGGGCATTTTTGTCTACAGCTGGTTTGCAATTTATAAAGTCAACCTTTTACACTGATGTGTACATTTCCACCCTTATCCATACACGGTCCACATTAATCCTCCATGCTCCTTGCTTATCCTCATCGTCATATAGTGTTTTTTCCGTGTGTTTGTTTCATTCATGTTGATAATGTATTCATTGTTGATTTTTTCTCCATTCTTTCGTTTCAGGTTACTTCCAACCACACCCAGCACAACCGGTGGACGGAGGTAAAAAATTGGATCGATTTGTCCACGACACAACGCCCCAAAAGTCCAACACCCTCGGCACGACACACTGAGCTCTATAGAAAAAAAACAACAATAAGGGCAAGTCATCATCCATCCTGTTGGAACGGTGCGAAATTAAAGTTACAAAGCCCACCGGTGCATATGAATCGTGTGCCGAACATTGAATTTATTCGCCACTAGAGAGTGAGAGAGACAAGAAACAAGAGTGAAGCCCAGTGCGAGGAAGTTAGTGTTAAAATTAAAATTTAAATGTACTGCCTACGTGAAGAGTCTCAGCATACGTATCAGCAGCAAAAGCAGCAGCAACAGCAGGACGTTTATGATCTGTAATAAGCAGTGGGTTTAGCATCAAACCTCAGCGATGGAGCAAATTGAACAACCAACGAGCGTCTCGGCTGGTACGGTGGAGTTAATGCTCAAAAATGCTTCCATACCGGAACAGGTGGTGAAAAATGAAGGTTTAAACTGTAAAGCAGACACAGCGGAGTACTGTGACAATGTGAAAGAAACGAACGTGCGACAAAAGCGTAAGAAAGCGTCAGAAAAGATCGATGCGAGCGGTGTTACCGATGTCAAGCCATCGTTGGATCATCGATCGGTGGGCAAGGAACTGATCGTATCTTCCCATCCCGCCCCATCCTCGGAAGCGATGGGAAATCTTTCAAAAGCAAACGGAAAACGGCTAAAGCTGGATCTGAAAACCCATCCGGAACAACAGCACAAGCCGGAACCAACGTCACCGCTAGGGCTGTTGCACGAGGAAAAAGTGATCGTCCGAAGCAAACCACCGATTCCACCGAAACCGGATGTAAGGACGATCCCGGCACCGTCCCAGGGGCAACAGCGAGTGTCCATTTCGCCGACCGGCACACCTCAAGCAAAGGGCTGCAAGAAGCAGCAGGTGACAGAAGCGCACAATGCCCATACCGTCCAGAAGCTGCTGGCACAGAACGAACAGATGCGGCTGGAACTGAGCGAACTCCGAACGAGCTTAGCTGCGGAGCGGAACGCTGTCAGAGTGTTAAGGTAGGTGGAGTGTGGCTCGATCGAAACTTGATGTTTATTTGGTTAATTAACCCATCGCGCATTTCCTTCTTTCTTTCCCACCCAAGGGCCCAAAACGAGTCCGATCTGCGAAAGACAAAATCCGAATGCAAGAAACTGCAGGAAGCTCTGCAGCACCAGAAACGCCATTCCCAGGCCCAGTGCCAGAGTGTGTCCGTGGGTGGTGGTACACCGGCCAAGCGGGCACACCGGGGCGGGTCGGGGGAACATGAACCCACGAGCGGCTGGGGTTCGGAGTCGCGCGGTCAGCAGCAGCAGCAGCAACATCAGCAGCAATGTTGTCTGGAAGTTCTGAAGCTGAATCAGGAGATTTCTGCCCTGCGGGAAACGAACAGGTTCTTAGAGGAAAAATATCAAGTAAGTAGCAGCGCAACGTGGAAATGAAGAGAAGGAAAATTGGAACCGAAAATTTGAAAATCGCACGCAAGTTTTTACACGGTACGGAAGGTTGTATGCTTTTCTCGTACGCAAAGTGGCTGCGTCATGGAGGCAAACGATTTGGCTGCGTACCACCAACATCTCTGAAGGGCGTTGCAGCTTTTTCGATAAAAGAATATTTCTTCTTACGCCTTCTTAATAGATCATTAGCAAACATTGTAGATAAAAAGTACTTGCGAGGGTCATAACACATTCAATGAGCTTCGATGAATTGATATTCACTGACAAGCTTGTCCTGTTTTCAATTACCGCTGATTAATTTGTTACCAAAAAGAACGCCATGAGGTGGGCACTAGCTGACGGCCAGCTTGACGATCCGATTTTTTAGCAAAATGTCACGGCTGTGCAGTGTGTGTTGCCTCCAGCGTCAATGTCAACGCCGATCCGTTTCGGGCCAATACAAGCGTAAACCCCACTTTGCACGCTGCCATCAATGCAGGACACCGATCAGCTACCGATCGATTGGTTTACTGCGGCGCGTTTTTCATTTGGGCGGGAAAAAATGAGAATTAAACGTTTCGCGCTGCACGGTACGTAGTTGTGACATTGTAAAGGCGAGATAGCAATCAATTCGAGCTCGCAATATCTTCATCATCTCGGTGGATCGGTGTCAGTCAAGGGTGGAACACTGGTATGCAAAATTTCGCGCATGAAGATTACGAAACGAAACGATTCGGACGGGTGTCCGTGGGGCAGGCGTGTGGCGCGGTATCTGGCCAGAAAAGGAAATAAATTGATTTGATTGTCATTTCAAGTGTTGGAGCTTGAGGCTCCGCTTGTGCGAGGATCGTGGCTGCCAGCCAATAGTGGAGAACTCGCGCGCGGCCCGTCGCGCACCCTTTCGTGCGTCAAAATTTAACCTTAAAAAGGCATCATCTTCGCGACCAGAACGGTGCGCGTGGTGCGAGTACGCAAGGCTGTGCGGCTGCATTACCGTAGAAAGTTCGATTTCCCTTTCGTTGCGGACAGCGTCACGGGGCTTTATTTATCGTTGTTTCATAAATAATGCCAATTTATGGAAGGTTTCTTCCCGAATCGAAACGTAGCACATGGGGGCGGTATGGGAGGGAGCGTTGTGTGACACATTAATCACATGCCCAGCTCTCCCGCAATCCCGCAAAGACATGCATGCAAATCTGTACGATTAATTGTGTTTCGGCAGCGACCTTCGGTCGGTCTAGGAATCAGTTGGACAGTAGACCTTCACCCATACTCAGCCCGGGTACGGGTGTCCCGAATGGAGGGCACACGATGGCGCTTTGAATGGGCAGGGGTAACGCTTCGCACCTCGTGCACTGTGTCGAATCAATGGAGACGCGGGTAGGAGAATGCAAACAACAACGATCGCAGCAACGCGAACACATCAGCAACGAAGGTGCATCATAGAGGTGTGATGTCCTTCGACACGGGGTGATATACCATCCTGACCGCGAGGTCCTAGGCTAACGTATGGCACGTGGGGGAAAATCCTCGAGAAGCTACCCTGCTGCGCAGACAGCGTTTGCCTTTTACGAGCGCCTACCGCACGATATGATTATGTGGTAAACAATTTATTGAATTTGTTGCGAATTGAGCTTGAGGAGTCGTGATTGTACGCGCAGCAAGCACAGAAAGGATTATTGTTCTACGCGGTGGATGTCTGTCAGTTGATTGCGGCGACGCGGTTAACTGACACCCTGAAGGATTTGATGACATTTTAATTGAAATGGAATGGTTTTGAAATCGCCTTTATCGCGTAAAAAGCAAGCAGGAGTGGATGAGTTTATGGTCGGCTGTCGGAAGGAATGTCACGTCGTGTTAATTTGCGTTTTGTACCGCTTGAAGGGCTGTATTCAAGGGAGTGGATAGATTGGCAATAAGTTTCAACGGTAATGAAGAGGAATGTTTGTTTTTATTTGGATATTATGCAATATTCAGCTCATACATTCGGCAGTAACATCACTTGACTTGGCGTACTATTATTAGCTGTTTGCTATTTGTTTATTTGTACATTTGTTCTTGCACATGTTTGTTGATTCGTTTTTAAGTGCTTCAGAGATATGAGTATCTTGATAATAAAATACTTCAATTGAACCGGTGGTAAACTGCAACTAGACTTACTTTGCCAGCAAGATTAAGATAGTTATGCATTAGTAGATGGTTTTGGTGTGAATTTTCTCGGCCAATTTGTAATTTATTATCATCTCTGAAAAAGTCATTTCAGAGATTATATACCTCACAATCTAAGTGCCTAAAACGTAATGTTTCATTTATTGGTCAGCATTTGAACAAATGAAATGATTTTGTTGGACTACTTAAAAAATATAGAAAGTCAATACTGGCCGATAATTGTCAAAGTTGTACATTCTGGCCATATTTCGTATGTATGGGCATTTTATGGACAAGATACATTTGTGGAATGTGGAATGAAATAAACAAGAAGATGTGGAATGAAAAAATCTACTGACTTAAGGTCTAATTCGTCCTTACAAGATATCGTATAGTATTAATTAAAAGCAAGTCTGTCATCAATTCAGAGTTTTTTTCTTTGAATGCTTCTTTGAATGGTTGACAAATTCTTTCCGATACAATCTCGTCAAGGTGAGCCTAATAAGCTATTCGTTTTTTAAAGCAGAAGAATCTGCATAACTAATCAACACACCTATAAAATCGTACACCTTGGTAAAAAGAATTCTCAACGTACCTGTTTTGCTAGACACTTCCTGCTTAATGGATCCTACTTGAAATGCTACCCTTTCCTTTCACCAACCAACGGGTGCAGTCAGTACGATGGAGTAGAATAAATCACCATCATAATTAGTCAATCGGTAGCGATCGCTAGCGACGATCTCTGTATTGCAGTTGGATCTTTGAATTTCCCTTTCTACTAGAGCCCCTTTCAACTACTCCATTGCCCGGTTGATCGTTTGCAATGTTCAACAGCAACAGGCCCACAACTACCACCGTTACAGTGTTACAAACCGTTTTCTGACTGACTTATAGTGCGATTGTGTTTGGTGCACTTACACCCTCACCCTCGCGAACAAGTGAGAGCATATTCTCGAGAGCATTTAAAGAATGCAACCATAGGAGGTGGATGTATGGCATTCGCTTTCCGACAGGCCTACTCTAACGTCAGCTCTAGCTCCCAGTTAGCGTCGATCGGTATGAGCCGAACCACAGCTTCTAGCGCATGAAGAATGGAAGGAAACCGTCCGTCCGCGTCAGGAAAGTTTCATGTTTTTGCTTCCGTGTTATGCAAATTCCGAACCGGTTGCACCGATTGTTGCAATTTCGGAACCATCGCGCTGCATTGTGCATTGTTTTCACTTTCGATGCGAATCGATCATCTTACCCGCGGGCAGTGGTTGCGGTTTGTGGAGGAGGCGCAAAATCAACTGCAAAAGACCACAGCAAACTGACAGTAGCACAAATATTCGAACCTGGACAGCGTTCCCCCGGTACCGGCAGTTTGCTTCCCATGTTTATCTATGTTTTGTCGGCTGGAGTACGAACATCATTCGGCGTTGGTTTGATCGTGCCTCTTTTTTCACTCTTTCACAGATTTCCTCCGAGGCTGAACGGCAGAAAGCTTCCGATATACGCGTACAGCGAGATCTGCACGAACTACGATTGACTCAACTTTCCAAGTCAGCTAGAAACGAAATCCAGCGCATGGTAAGTTCTAACCCTGTTTAAAAGTATTTGAATATGAAATTTTGTGAAAGAATTCGTTATTTACATCCAGAAACCACAAACACTCGTTTGTGGTTATGTTGAGTTAAATTGTAGCTACAAAATTAGCTTTCAGGTCACAGTTTTATGATTTAAATATTGTTTTTTTTTTTTCAATACTACATTGTTCACAATGGTCATAACGCACACGAAGGACAATATGTTTGATTTATGTAACATTATCATTGGCATTGAAAGCTTACATCTTACATCTTACATCTTACAGCTTCAAAAAAAGGCGCCTAGAAATGGATGATCAGATAAACTCATAAACGCTGACAGAATATTAATCAGTATACGGCAGTATGACATTTGTGTTTTATTTTGCTAAAACCACACAAAACCCATCCTTTCGGAAGGTCTTTGTTGCTGCACCAAGAGATCCTCCCCAGTTCCACGAACATTCCTCAGCGAGCACGGATGCCTCGGGCCGGATAAAGTCCGGCATCGCTGCGGGTGGTTTTTGTAGTAAACCCTTTTTTACACCGATTCTCCACACGGCTAGGGTCGCCCCGCTCACAAATATCAAAGGATGAGTCATAATCAGCCTAAAGTGAAACAAAAAAGAAGAATCAAAAAGGTCCACCTTCAAACCACCGATGGCGGTATCTTAAGCTAACGATCGTAAAACATTTGTTTGCTTCATCTCGTCTTCAGTTTTGAACGCGTTGAGCCGCTGATCGCTGTTTATTTCTGTTGCATTTCTGCTATGCCCAACCGCACGGCCAATGTCTGGGCTGGAAGGTTTCTTTCCCGGATCCGAACGATATAGTTATTGCCATGCAGATTCCGTGCGGAATCCACAATCCTCTTACCGATTGGAACGTTTTTGTTGTTTTTGTGTGAGTAGCGTTCGCTCCAATGTTTTTTTTTATGCCACCCAAAAATCGTGCCGTTAAAATTTTAAGCACTGTGAACTCACCTCACTCACACCCCGAGATAACCTTTCTTTGCTACCTTATGATCATTAGCTAGTGCACGGGCACAAAGAAGCAGCATGAACGATCGGAAATGGTTGTGCCCCGATCGGTGCATCGGGACAACGTGAGAAACGGGGTGCGAGTTATCAGTCTCGACGCGAGGCTTATCCGAAATCGGTGAACGGCGGTAATTACCCGGTCGGGCAATTTACGTTTCTGCACAAAATTCCTCCGGTAACGCCCGAAGCAACAGCACAACAATTTAAGTCGCCCTACGGACTGTTTCTCAATCAAATTATGTTTTTGCTCCATTCATGCAGCTCGGTGAAAAGATCGGTTGTAGTAGCAGGAACAGCAGGAGCAGCAGAAGCAGCAGCAAACGGCAACGCATCGAAGGTGGAGCTAATTGTTTATACACGAGACGGTGAAATGAATTCATGAACGAGCTCGAGTGTGCATAATTTTGCTTTGCCTCCCGTACGACTTCATTCAGAGGCAGAAGCTTCACAATTCGCTCATAGCCTGAGGACAGTTCAGGAAGATAATGTTCGGCTCATGGCAGCGACGACCGGGTTCGATTGGGGCAACGAAGCGGATGGGTAAGCGATTACTGGGCCCGGCCAGTATCGTTCAAACGGTGAAGCTGGCTCGGACACTGGAAACTATGGTTTTGTGAGGCGTTTTGAATGAATTCCGATCCCTCCAGGAAATGGTATCCTTCGGGACCGCGCGAACGAGAAGCAACGGAAAGGGACAGGGACGATAGCCCTCGAAAACGATCCTCGAGGGCGTTCCCATGGATTTTTGGGGCAGCACCGTCTGCCACTCTGTAGTTTCGTTGCGAGAATTGCAACCATTAAAACGGCTACCCTGCGTCAGGCGCAGTACTTTCGATTCATGCTGAAGATGGATGATGATGAATCATGGGAAGCAAATTGTAGGTTCTGCTATACTTTGCGTCTGATCATTAGAAACATTCATCTTTTCGTTTTGGGAATGTTAGCTGGAGGATTTGCTGTTTTAAAGGCATAAGTAATGGAAACGCAAATGAAACTGTTTGCATTTGCGTTATACAACCCCAAAAACAAGTGCAATTTTTCTAGCAACCTTGCGTAAAGAACGTTACAAACAGACGTAGTGCTTGATCAACTTTCCGCTCTTTGCTCATGGCGGGAGCAAAAAAAACAACAAATCAAAGTAGGTTTATTGCTTCATCGTCCGTGCCTTGCTGCATGAAAATGAAGCAAACCGCTAGAAATTCTAAAGCTTGTCACCATAGAGACAATGGTCCGCCGTAGGATGAGGGTCTAATTAATCTACCTTTCGCTAACCACTGGGAACTTGGTCAACCGTCTCGGGGTCGCGGAATGCCAGTGTTTGGAAATTGAAAAATGGCAAACGTTTTATTTTTCGTGTCGAGGGATTGGCCACCAAACGTCGATTTCTGGGAAGAACAAGTCGCTGTGTTCGCAACAACGTTGACCCAAATCCAAATTCTTGCCGTTGTTCTTAATGTTTTCTTGTTCCTTTCTTTCTCTATTCTAGCTGGAAGAGCTGAAATCGAAGGATCGCAGCATAGCGCAGCTCAAGAAGGAGCTCCAGGCTGCGCTCGCTGCCCAGGCAGGAGCCGGTGGTGGTTGTCGCAAGGAGAGAAAGGCTGCTAAAAATTCCGCTCAGCAATCGCACGAGGTGAGTGACTTGTGGTGACCGTTTGTCGCTGATGTCCAAATGTTTCTTCCAATCGGTGATTTTGTTTTATTTTGGAGACGAAACAAAACAAAACGCGCCGTTTGTTTAATGTTAAACCGTTCTGGGAGCAAACGCGCCAGCGACATGCAGATCACGAAAAGTTAGTTAAAAGCGTTGTGCGCATGTGTCCGCGGCTGCGCATCTTTCGCCGCCCGGGACGCATCGGTGGGGCTGATGTCGTTGTCACGATTTCATCCAAACGGTAAATCATTTCCCCGGTGCCGGTAGTTGACAGCGAGATGGGATGCATTCGATCAGCAGCACGATCTTGTGTGTTCCTCCTACATGCGCACACATGCGCAGCCCAGCAGACGTGCAGTGGGACAACTTGTGCCCGGGACATTCCGGAACCGCGCACATACGCAGCCCAGATCACATTAGAGCGTGTAACGGTGTGTCGGGGGGGAATGGTCATCGTGCGGCGATCATACATCTGATGCAGGAAGTGGTACCGCACGTGAAAGATGATGACTTTATACGAGCATTAAAGGGAAGCATTTTCCCAGGCAGTCTGTGATTGCTGAATTAAAATCGTACTCAACGGAGGGAAGGACAGGTATGTCACAGTTTTGTAACAAAGCGCCGGGTACTTGACCGCAATAGGGTCTAGGTGTAGATGGGGAATAGACATGGCACACAGGGAGAAGGAAATACGTAATAATGTAGAAAAGAAAACATGTTGATTGAGACTAAATGGTGTTATTCTCGAGTATGAGACATAAGTGAGCAACCGCAATAATTGACGTCACATTTGTGGATTTGGTTGCAATTTTTGAGTCTTAGAATATATACAGCGTTGTTTTCTGCTTGCAATAGCATACAATATCATACAATAATATGCTTCTCCATAAACCTGTTGATGTACATATCTTGAACAAAAAATGGACGACATTGGGAGTACTTGCAGTTTAAACAGACTAGGAATTTGTATAGTTCATGCTAAATTTTATTTGCAAGATTTAACGCAATGCTCGCATTTTACCGTTGTAAAGGATTACCAGGAGGCAGTTACATTTTTGTTTTTAGGTAATGGTATTGGGCCTCAGTCCTTTGTTAAAATGACGCTAAATAGGGTGCGTACTGGTAGTAGCGTAAAGCACTTCTTACCTATTCCAGTAGGGGGCAATTTAACCCCACTTGAACCCTTTCTATTCCTTTCGATTTGTTTAATATATATAAGATTGCGATCTTATTTTTCTGCTACCAAGAAATAGTTGTTCTTCCCACAATCAGCGATGACCAATCGGTTTTAGTAGCCGATGCCTCAGACGGTGTGGGATAATCAATGTTTGGGTCTTGGCGTTATTTATGCGGATTTTCTACTAAGAAGCATTGCATCGGCAAAATTTACGACCGAAAGTGCCAATATCAAGCCACCTCGATATCAAAGAGCCGCATGCGGCTCGCGAGCCGAAAATATTCAGCAGAAAATATTTAGCATTAAATAGGGACTTAAAATGAATCTAACACACACATTATAATAAGTGAATGAACACAAATGCAAAAAAAAATTCTGTTTGATGCGATTTTGTTCCCCAACTAATACAGTTGTCATGCTTGTTTTATCATACGCTTGTTGTCTATTTGATGTCCAATCACAGCACTAATAAGTCCTGCTCACTGTGTGGGCCTGTCGCTTTCCTTTTAATACTGACATTTACTTTACATCCTCCCATATGCTACAAATTAGTTACAGCATGAGAAATGCCAGCCAGCATTTCCCACCGCAAACCCCATCGTAATGGTGCGATCGATCGCTTCCAAAGCGTTGTACACCGGCGCCCGCTCGCCAATCATTTCAAAGTGAGATACCCTTCATTTACCGATTGGTCACACGTTGTGTCGCTCTAATTGAGTGGTTTTCGTAGTGGTGAAGTTGGCCCAAGCGCAGTCCCATCACGGTGCCCGTTGCAACTTCCTTCCGGTGAGCTGAGGGCCCTTTACTACAGGGTCTTCCGCAGTAAGCTGCGCAGCGGTCTCGTGCCGATACCGGGACCGTCAATCGAAGAAGATTTTGTTTAATCTCCGGTGAAATATGATACGGTAATGAAACAGTTGAGTCGTGCTTTAGTTTCACAATCTTTTTTTTAGGCTCGCTCTCGGGTCTGTTGGGTGTGTTGGGTGTGAAAAACCGCTCGATAAAGGTACAGTTTCGGACGGGCCGGTCGATTGGTGTGTCGATCTTTCGCAACACTTTCCTGCAGGGTCTCCGCCCGGAGACACTTCGATACGGTCGATGAGTGAGCGGAAGTGCTCGTTGAGCGCGCAAAGTACCTGGTCGAATGCGATGAAGTGCTTCCACCTTGCGTAGGGCTCGTTGGCGTCCGCCGGTGGAAAGTGAAACCTCCGCAGGGTGGTCGTTCTCTCTCTCGCGGTCGTTCCCGGGGCACTGATGATAATTTCTTGGGATACACTTTTTTCTGCCGCCTTCCCACTTTTTTTCGGTGCAGGGCTGAACAATTTCACTTTCGTTTGCTTTGCCTTTTAACGACCGACGAAGGTTTTTATGTGTTGACGCGTCCTGAGGCCCTGCTTATGACATTACGTGCGCTTGTGTGTGTGTGTGCTAGTGTGTTGTGCCCTTTTTACTCACAACGGTGTCTAAGTATTAGCGCAAACAATGTCGTACATGGGTGTTGTTCCCCGGCACAATATTGATGTATGGTGGAATTAAAGGGTTCATCTGTCGATAAGCATCCCGCTGGCAGGGTAACATCACTTTCACTAGTTAGCTCAACGGGGGTAATGCTGCTCCCAAAATGACACAGGTCAATTTGAGGTGGGACAAAACGCTCAACCACATAAACATCGCCAAACCTGGACCTTTAAAATCGACAAATACAACTCCACTCCAAAAGCTAGTGAACGGAGCGGTCTTATCGTCATGTGCTTCATTAGTTCCGCCGCCGTGGCAGAGATGTGTTTGCGGTTGCGTTTTATTCACGCCGGGTTAATTTCCTCTCTCCCTCAATCGGTTGACTGATGCGTTTGGTCTTTGACATTAATACGAAACGATTGTCATTTGCGTAGCGCTACCAGCCCCATCTGTTCCCAGCTGATCTCGTACTTGAGAGTCTCGTGCAAACAGAAGCCCTGAGGATGAGAGCGGGAGCAATTATCTTTCGCTGGCAGCCTTCCACAGCGCGGTGGACACGACGGGCTGCTTAATTTGTCACCTCAATCCTGCCGGGTTTGAAGATGTTTTCATTTGGTAAAACAATGCGAACGGGTGATCGTGCCTTTGTCTACCAAAAACCTGTCCCATCCGGGTGTCGGTGTGAAAGTAGTAAAATTTGAATAGCTTAAACGTCCGAATGATTTTGTTGTTTTTTATGTTTTGTTTTCTATGTATGTGTGTGCTGTGTTTGTTTGCATGACTTTTACCTCATTTGTTGGCATCGTGCGAATCGGGTACGGTCAGCCGATCGATGCTGCCATCAATCTGACCCATCACTAATGGGTGACATCGGTAGTAATGAGGTATGCAAATGAGATGGGCATTTACATTTATCGCAAACACGCATCTTATTCGTTGTTGGAATGCTATAGTGTGTTGTTTGAGCATGTTAAAACTAGACTTTTTAGAAGCTCAATACCTCAAACGTTGAATATGCAATTTAATTATTTTTGTTATGTTGTAAAATTTCATAAACATTCGGAAAACATAATGAAGTATGAAATAATCCATTATTTCAATGCTCCAAAATCTTGAACGTTTAATCCCCTGTTGGCACTTATATTGAAAGAGTTGCATTTCAAAATTTTGCATAAATAGCAATAGGGAAACGCAGATACTTGTCTTGCCGATAAACGGATTTCAATACATCACCGCATTGTCGCAAAACAGATGCGTTGCCGGATCAGCCACAGAGAGTTCAGCGACCCAAACGAAATCGAAATCGGAATTCGAAATGATATAATTTATCAGTCACATTGAAGCGACTGTCCCTTCGCATATGCCATTCGCATTGCAAAACCACGCTCGATACTGCATTCGGTTGGGAAGATTTCTACTATTTTCTTTATTCGTGGTTCGTGACCAGCAAACGATTACGATATGGTGGGCATTTGTGCGCATTTCTCCCAGCAGCAAAAGCAACGGGACAGGGTCGGTGAGCTGTTGACTGCGCTTGAGCAGTGGTCTTCTTTCTGTCTGCTGATCCAGCCGGTGACAGTCCGGTGCATTCCGACCGGTCGCGCGTTGAATGTTGAAACGGCGATCTTTCTCCTGAACGTTTCATCATCACCTCATGTTGGTAGTATCGGTAGGGCACGTCTACTGGAACTGGAAGATGTCGGTGTCGTCGGTGCATCCCGGCCCGGCTAAGGGTGGTTGAGTAATGTTCTGGAAGTATGAACGTTCACCGTCGAACAATCGCACCCGGCTTACCATCGTACACAGCGACATGCGTTCACACTGTCAGGCTGAGAAAGAGATCACATTCTTCACCGTTTGATTGAAAGACAAAAGATCATGTCATAAAAAAACACATTCAGTTTGTATTGTACCAAGAGGGAAAAGTGTATCGAAAAAAAAAGGCAATGCTTCCAGCTTTTTGTTCCACCCGCTTGCCGGCGGTGGATTATGCCATCGCAGCTTCCATCGCGCCGCTGAAACGGTTTGCAATGCACGGGCGCATGTTGCACATGTGGGAAGGAAGTGTTGTCGTACGCGTGCCACTACTGCGTCATACCGCAAACGCAAACGGGTCCCAGTTTGGCCTCGCGATGCTAGGACAGCGGTACGGAATGGTTGTGGGCTAATTTGCATCGATCTCGATGAAAATGAAATGCAGCCGGTACGGGCCACCCTCAGCATCATAATGCTGCCCTTTTTCGGACCGGTTCAAACACTTCAATCCGACTGTGTGGATTATGTCTGTGTGTGTGTGTGTACCTATCAGCCGGCAGGGTAACCGGTAATCTGACGGCAAATGTGTACGCTTGGGAACGGTTTATTGCAGAGCCGAGGTGTACGTACGCGTGGCGTAATCACGACCCGGTGGGATCGTAATCGTGAACCAATAGAATCGGAGTGATGTGATCGCAAAGCAAAGAGTCACCCGATGGGCCGAGAGCAACCGCGTAACCTGCGCACTGCCGTGGTGCGAGCTCCGCGCTCTGAACCTGCCAGCACGTCAAAGGGCTCGTGCCGCTTGAGCGACGCATCTGAACGCATCTTTCAGCGTTCAGCTCCCACAATTCTCGATGCGAAAGCAATTCTCATGGCACTGGTGAGGTGAGGCATTCGGTTATGTACGTACAGGCGCGTACATATCGGACTTTCTTTTTTACGATGTGAGCAACCGTCACATAATGTTACTATCGAGCAGGGCTATTCTTCCATCGTCTCTGTTTTGTACGGTTTTGTAGGTCGCTCGTAATCTGTTAATGATGTGTTGTAAAATGATGTTCTTTGAAGATCGCAGGGTAATTGGAAAGGGTTGCAATTAATTTGAAATTAGATGGTTTTTAGTTGTTAATTGCTACACTCTCGTTGACAAAGCAAATAATTTGATTGAATAGAATAATCCTAACCATGAGCTAAGTTTGAATATTTAGCTTAATTCTAGCTTTGAATGCATTTTACTTCAGTACTGGCTTTCTGAAAAGCTCTCGAAAAATGTATGTTTAAATTATATGTTACGTTATTACATTACGTTGAAAATGGTATGATTTACTTTGAATATGGAGTGATTATTCTATGACACCATGATTATGATCAAAATTATGTAAAATAAGTTAGACAAAGTTAATGCTGTGTTTACATAAAAATGATTCATTCTTGTTATTTTAAAAGCTTTACGAGATAGATTTTGTTAAGAAGCATGGCTTGAATCTAATTAAATAGCAGCGATTCTCGCATGCATGGTCGAAACATATTCTTAGCTCTGTTTAGATCTCTTTAGGTGTGTTTTGATAGTATCATGTCAGGTTCGTCGCTTGATTGCATCTCTCTTAGTTTCAAAGTATATGTCTTTGTTCGCATGTTGCATGTGTTCTGTGGTTTAAGGTCCGTCAAAACAGAAATGTCAACCACTAAACAATCGATACCTTTATTCTACATTAGGGTAAAATTGCTGATAAAACATGCTTGGTTTGTCGGACTTGTGACACAGCAGAATGTCAATGAAGAAAGCAAAGTTTAATGCACCCAGTTGCATGCGATTAGGGAGTATCCTTTTCCCCAAACCAGCTTTCCATGCACGGCTAATGGCTTATGTTTGGATTGAAGCTAGGGATAAGATGGGGACCTAAGCAAACTAGCACTACGGAAGGTAGTATCGCATGAGGGTGATGTGCAATATTCGTACTTGCCCATTTGGTAGCTACAGTAATTAATTATTTTCTCATTAGCCTTACCATCCCTTTTTGCCCCTGGCGCTGTTATAATCTCTATTTCTGTCTCTATCTCCTGCTCTTCACAATTTTACACTATCAACGATTACGCCACTAAGCGTCCAGGATGGCAACGGAACCGAGGGGACCAACAGGCGCGTAGGATTTTTGCATCATTAACCGACGCGGATCGTTGCCGTTCGCTAACGCTGCTCATGTAGTGCCCGGTTTGGACCATTCGATCGAAAGGCACACATGATCGGCGCACACGAAACCGAATCAATCTGCTGCATTTGATTTACGCGCGTGAGCATGGGCACTGCCGGTGGCTGCTAGCGTACCGACACCACTTTTCTACGGTACGGTCGCCGTAGGCTTAATCATCGTGCCCGAAAAGGGAATGCATGAGCGGGTGCATAAACACCCGCTATTATTAATCGGTTGCATACGCAAGTAATTATGCTGCTCACAACCCGTTCGCGATGGTGATGGCGCATAGTCTGTGACGCGTGTACGTAGGGGCAAAGAGGTACTGGAGAGAGGCGCTCTATGTGAAGGGTTTTAATTTGTCTAGTGTTGCTGTTTGGTGATGTATTAGAATTTTGCATACGATACGCTGTGAGGTGAAATGGTAATGGGAGCTGAAAATCGATTCAGAAAGAATTTCGTTACATTAAAGTGCGTAAAACGCGACCGATATAATTAGCACGAGAGCAATAAAGTGCATATTGCGTTATTAACGCAAAAAACAGAGCATGGAGCGTGGAATAAAATGGCGAAAAAAATCGTTTCACATATATCTCATAGATACAATGCACTTGTTCAGGTTTGATGTGATACATCGTATGTTAAACAGGCTTCACCTGTAATTGCATTCCAACAAGTTGCAGGGAGCTTTTATTCACCTCACAACACTGCCCGAGAGCACTTAATATTTGCACCCACAGGAAACGGTTACAGTTGTTCATCGGTACTGGCGAAAGCACTGGTTAAGCGGCAAAGTTTCTCACGCAAGAACGAAAGCATGCAAGAATGTTAGCCCCCCTACATCTGCGGGCATGGCTTTGTATAATTGCAATCTCACTTTGTATTCTTGGCCAACCTGCGGACAACAGCATACTGATCGCATACTTATGAACCGCCGGCTTTCCGAGCAAAACTGTTCTTTGCGCTCTTTCCAAAGCAGCATTACTGTGCGTTTTGCTGCCAATTGGCAGGCGCTTAAATTTTTCTACTCAAGTTTTGATACTCTGTTGTAAGAGGAATTTACCCCACTAAAGATTCGAGTTTTTTTTTACAACGGTTGTGGGTCAGTTTGCTAAGTCAAAGTTTTTCGTAATTAATTGTTTATTTCGTCTCTGCCGTGGAACCTACGTCTGTTTCGGTGATAATTCTGCAAACGACACAGCCAAACATAAAGAGAGTGAGAGAGCAAGCGAGCGGTCGGATGGTGCAGCCTCTCTGCAACATAAAACCTGAGCATTTTTTTCTCTCACATTGTTTTTTTTTCTCCGCAAGCGGCCCGATCGTACTGCTGGGGTGGCGCGTGGACTCTCCGACCGAGCGATGCTCATGCAACGCGACGCAAAGGGTTAGTTTGAATCGGTTCGTGATCGCGTGTGGACGTGAGAGCTCTCGACGGTGTACCGTCGATTTGTGCGTTGAGTTGTTTAAAAACTGCATGCCCATTCAAGTGCAGCAAAGTGCAACGAAGTACGGCATTTAAAAAAAAAAAGCAATGTAACCCGCTACCTAGCGAGCATTTATGTGAAGTGAAAATTGAGGTGAAATATTTATAGAAAAAAAAACAAGGTCTAAAACCCTTGCGACGCTAGCAAGAAAGCTCAGTGATGGTAATAAATTGGATTGGTTGAAATTGAATGTGGATAATTTCGAAGACCCAAAATTGATCACACCATCCTAACGGAAGCAATGTTGAGAGCTGTAGGCGAAGACACATCAATAATGCATGGATAGTTAGTGAAGCTTGACAGACGGAGAGGCAGTGTTTTTGTGTGGCTAGTGAAATGTTGGCTAAACAAGGTTTGTGTTTTCCCCCCGAATGTTAAAAAATACCTTAAATACCGCTATTTCCCCTTTTGAAAGTGTGTGCAATTGTATCGAAAAGGGGAAAAGTCATAAAATTAAACATAACCAGTAATTGAGGAAAGCAACGAATGCGCCCGTTGGAAGACCAGGTGCATTCTTCTTCGTGCAAGGTGTCATTAGCTGTCTGATCTTGTGTTTTTTCTCTCCTAAAGTGCATGTGTGACTGTGAATGTGCGTACTGTTTGCTACAGACTCCCGCTGAAGGGCGTCTGGGCGTCCGTTTGGGGAGGGTTAAGGGTTAACACCTCCTTTCCCAGCACTAATCATCTAAGGGGCATGCAAAACAGCTCCCATTCTTTGGCAACTTTGTGAAAACGGCAAGCAAAGCAAACGCAAAAAGTGGTAGCAAAAACAGCCCCAACAGTGTGAATGAAAACAAAACAACCGAGTGCGCGGTGGCCCTTGCAGCAAGTAAAAAAAAAAACAAGCAAGAGAAACAGGGCCGGCAAAACGGTCCGGGCCCTAGGGTCGTGCCTCGCCCATTAGGAGGTGTACGCGTCTAATTAATTGGATTAATGATCAATTCGTGGTCCGTGGCGGGCAGGTGAATCCCGCAAGCGTGAAGTGGAGAGCTCCTGCGTGACAGCATGCAGCACCGTTGGCCTGGCCGTTGAGCAGGGGAAAAAAACGCCAACCAGCTATCAGCAGCCGTGTTGCTGCAGTGAGCAAAGAAAACTAATATCAACTACAAAAAATAAAGGAAAACAAGTATCCCCCGTGCGGATAGGAAACGAAGTAAAAACGGCACGAAAAACAGCATTTCCCGCCGTGTAGAAAAGGTAATCGTTTACATTGTGTCTGTGGCTGTTTGAGTGTGGGAGTGTGGATATGTTTTGAATGCGACGGGGAGGGGGGGGGGGGGTGAGATGTGTGCAAAGGAGGAAGTGTAAAAACACAAACAAACACCCACGTGTAAATGCAAAAAAGCCAAAGCGTATAATGTTACATTTGCAATGGGGTGAGGGTGCACGCGTGTTGTTGTTTGCTTCGCCTTCCGAGGATGTAAAGGAAGAGCGTTTCAAGTTCATATTGGAAATAATATTCCATTTAAAAAGCTAGGGTGCTCTTTTCCGCTTTTTGTTAGACTTTCGGTCAAACTGTTAGACTGTGCGAGTGAGAGGCTTAATAAAAAATATTATTAAAAACGAAAGGAAAGAAGCAACTAGTGACGGGAAGTTTAAAAATGACCAGTAAAAAGAATTGATTTACCGTCCGGCTGTACAGGTGGTTGTGCGAGAAAAAGATGCACATTTCTCCTGGACGCATCACTGCACAGACACATCCCATAGTGCACGCAGTCTGTCGGCTTAGACGCACGTCGCCACGAGACGATAGGGGGAGACGGGGCGGGAAGAAACACTTGGCAATAATGCTGCGCCACCATAGAGACACACACACAAAGAGTGAGACCCCACACATGCGATCGATGGCCATGGCGTTTCGTTGGCGGCTAGTTGAATTGCTTTTGCTTTCCAAGCTTCCAAATGCACCAAACAGACAGGCCACTTTCAAAGTCACGCTGGCTGTGTTTGGTGTGCGGTTGCTGCTTTCTGTCTGGTTCGTACGAGCTGTGGCCGAGTCGGCTTTCGGAGGCTCGCTTTGGGTTTCGGAAGACATGCACAAGGCGAAGTACATTTCCGACAAGGTTTATGGAAGTGCTGCTGCGGGTAAGACGCACTGTTTTTGGGGTTTTTTCCCCCGGACAAAGTCACGATGCTCTGCGATTCTCTGTGCACGTTAAGTAAAGGTATCGAATGTTGAAAAGAACGTAATAGATTGATGTAATGGTTTTTCTTCAATATTAAATGATTATCGTTTGCTTTATTTGAGCTATTTTGATAATAGATCCAATTAACCAATGTCGGATTATTCATGATACAGTTGATATTGCTAAAATATATTTGATAGAATTGAAAACATTTTAAAATTTTCGGATAAATACTACAAAATAGAAGCTATATACATCTCAATATTATGCAATTGGAATTGTATGTAAATCCATCACGAGTACGTGCAGTACGTTAATAACCCTTCCGTAATCTTAACGATGAGCCATGAGGCATACTATCTTTCAACCTGATAGTATGCTTTTCATCATTTGATCACTTTCCCCCCTCATCCTCCTCTTGCAGCACTTTTTAACTTTTCTCTGCTACTTTCATTAAAGCTGCTATTTCCTCTTCTTCATTGTGTCATGCAAGTGTTTTATAGATAGACGTTACGTGTTATACCGTGGGTGCGGTCAGTGTTGGGTAAGAAACCGATGCCGATATCCTCCGTTGGTCAATATAATGGGTACGGCACATCGCACATCCTAACTACGTCCGCGTACAGCCCCGACTTCCGCCCCGATAGGCCTCACTAGTCTGACACTAGTCTGCTACTGCCAATCCTTTGCGGTAGCCACTAATGGCCAACCGGTAGCACACCAGTCGTACCAGCCGTACCCGGGTGGATCCCCTCCGCACCCAGCACGGCACACGAGCCACGAGTTTTGGGGACTGGTTTTCCACCTTACAGCATACCGTTCCGCAGCAAACACGGTGGGGGCGGTCGGTGGAGTTGAATTCTTTCGACCGTGTCAAAAATATGTATTCGCAAATCGCATCGATCGGCCCGGGCAAAACCTGCCGCCTGGCCCTGGTGGAGAAAGTTTCTCGTTTCCCATTTGGCAAAAGCTGGCCATCCACCCGCCACCGCACACCGCTCCCAGTGCACAGCAACCGTGTCCTTCCCTTTCGCTCTTTTGGGCTGGCGGCTGGTGTTTTTAATTCACCGCGACAAGGATGAGGAAGAAAGGCAACTGAGCAAAACAAAAACTACTGCCTCCGCTCCCTCTAGCTACCGCTCCTGCACCGGGTTTACCGATCGCCCTCGAAAGTGGACCTACCCGCCAAAACCCCACCGACCGTTCGCACTGCTGTATTGCTTCCTCTTATGGACATAGACATTAGTTGCAGCCACTAGCATGCGAAACACGGACGGATCGCGGTTCGGTTTCGCAAGCAAAGCAAAACAAATAGCAAGTGAAACAAACGGACCAACGCAAAAACAAGGAAAGGAAGACAACATTAAACTTGCGCACACTTATATTACTTAGTCGAAAATGGTGTGTGCGCACACACCAACCTGCGGGGTGCGCAAATGCAACAAAAAGGGTCCGAAGGTTTCGAGCGAGCGGGGAGGAATAGGTAGGCCCTGGGGCGGCACAAGCTCGAAACAATAAAAACGTGCAAAAACGAATGAACTTCACTTTTCAGCAGCAGCAACAACGACAGAAAGGATCTCATACATTTTAATTGACTTTTGCCTTGTACGGCCATTATGGCTGCCATCGCGGAGAGATGTTTTGTTTGGTGTGATGTTTTGTGATGCTCAGCGCATCAGCGAAGGCATCAGCTTATCAGCAAAGACAACAAAGAGCGTCAGCATTTCTTTTGGAGCTCAGGAAATTATTTTGTTAGCAGTTGGCATCACTTAGCGTAGAGAAAGACTTAAGCGCGACAGCAAGCGACGAACCCGAGTTTGGCAGTTTTTACTTGCAAAGTTTTGTTTGTTTATTGTTGTTTTATTATTATTTTTTGTTGACAAACTTTTAAAAAGATAACACAAAAAGAAAACTTAAAATCTCTCATAAAATATTACATCCATGCAGGAAGAGAAACGATGCGAAAGTGAAAATCCATAAAGCAATCAGCATCGGAAATCAATTCAACCCCAAGTGCACCTAGAACTATTATTAGATCCACAGGGTCAAGGGATTAAAGGTAGCCAGCAGCCTCCGATGGTTTGCTGTATACTCCCACAGACACACACACACATATACACACATACATTTTGACCGATCTCACTCGGGACAGCGCCGCAGGCGGGTGGGGGGAAACCATAAATCATTAACCCTGAAATTTCACCGCGCGGCTGTTGAATCTGAACAGGTTAACATGGATGATGATCATGATGACGATGGTGCTTCGGAGCTGTTGCGCGCTGCTGTTGCTGTTGATGTTGATTTACTCTTCGCTCACGACCTGTACTGTTCACGGTACTGTTGAACGTGTACGGGGAGAGGCATCGTTTGCTTGCCTTTTCTCAACAAAATAATTCCTTCCTTCGGCGTGTTGAATTCAATGCTGCCCCTTGATCGCACGGCTGCGGCTGTAGTGGCGATGCAGAATTGCACCGACCAGCCAGAACCGGTTTTCCAACCGTGCCGTGGTCGGGTTGCGGTGGCCACTTTTGGTCAAACCGAATCGAAAGCGAAAATTTTCCAAAAGGCCCATACAGTCACCGCGCGCGCGGGAAGCCGCGGGTGCGGGTTTTTGGTGATCGTTCAACGTTCAACATCAATCACGGTGGACTCGGCGCAGCACCGGGTAGGCTGTAGAAAAACGTGCACCTACGAATCGGTGCGCACTCCTGCGTATGTTGCCAGTCCCCACCACCAAGTGGTGGGCTGGGTGCAAGTGCACTTGAATCGTGTGAGCACGTGAAGCATGTGGTGTTGTTGTTAAAGTGCACACACCGATGTTGGCATTACCTGTTGCGTTACAGTTGAGGGGCAAGATCGAGGATGCGAGGAGAAAGGCGGGAAAGGCGTTTGTATGGTTGCGAATTCAACGCCGGCTTATGCGGATCGCTTCGCTGCTTTGTTGAGCAAAATTGACCAACGTGAGTGTGGCGAAGCGGCGAGTTTGTGCCTTCGGTTGAACTTGCGGTTGGTAAGCTTGTGCGCTACGCATGCGAGTGATGTCGGTTTGGAGTTGGTAGGTGTACGTTGTTGATTGCCTCCACCTTAGCCTTAGCCTGTTTGGCCGTAGCTGGACACTGTAGATATCGGGTCTGTGAGATGGAATCGGAAATGCGACGGATCATCGATACCAATTTTGTTGGCTTATATTGCTTCGCAGCATTTGATGATTTCGCTTATGTTTTGAACTGTATCCACTATGTGACTCTGGGACATGCTAGAAGTTTGATAAATTTTCACAAATTAGCAGGTAATAGGCAAAATAAAACTCATCTCATGTTATTGGACAGCTTCGCTTTGCTTTGGCAATTCTTAACGCAATCAATCGTCAAAGAGGTAGTGCCCTCATTAGTACGGGCACAGCATTTCTGTTTTTCTTAATTTTTCTCCCAACATACGGAAGTACATAATTCTTAGTTTCAGATCGTTTTCCTATTTTATGTGCATGCGTACTTCAAGGGCGTCCTCCCTTTGAACGGTCAAACGCAAACTCGATCCATAGGAAATGATCAAATCAAACGAAATGACTCGAAAATGGGTGAAACGAAATCACTGGTTGCTCGCTTGGACGAATTTACAGTAAAATTTAGCAGACTCACAGTACGTCTACCACATCTGTCAGCTTTGAGTCGGTGCCGCCCCATAGAAAGAGAGGAAACTGTCTGTAGAACTTGCCCGTTAAGGTAAAACTTCGAAATTTCCTTGGTAGCGATGGTGGCGTACCTAATCATTAGATCGTGCCGGCGTGTTCGATCTAGCCATCACTTTCCTGGCCGTGTGGGCTTGTTCGAGGGGCGGAAAACCGTGCTGGTGAAAAGGGGAGGCATTGGTTCTAGTGATTTGGTTCATTAAATTTGCTGATGAATTTCGGGACTTGTGGTGGGCGGATCGAAAGCCCTGACCCGTGCGCATCAACGAAATAACGAAAAGGGTCAGTGGCACTCGAGCAATGGAGTAATGTTTTTAAAGCTATAGCAATATCTATTTCATGTTCTATGTTTTTTCTCTTTATCCTACAAGTTGTCTCAATTATGGGGCGGGAATTTGGGAAGCTCCATTATTCGTTTTTTACATGAATATAGTTTTAAACTGTTGGCTCCATTTCAGTTATCCGCACATTTCTAACCCAATTGTTTTTTATTTCTCTCGTTTTAGGTATGTGTTGGTGATACTTTTCATCTCGCCGTTATGAGCCGTTGTGAGTAGCACAAGTTCACTTTTGCCCGGTATATTGATGCCAAACGTCCCATTTCATAATCTATGCGACTGGTTAAATAACCTCCAATAAAAGCGCAGCGCCGCACATTGTCCCCATTCTCACCGCGGTAAGGCGGGTAACGTTTTAAAATCGCATCACAATATTTTTGGTGCAACACGTTTTCTTAATTGGAAAAACGTCTTCATTTCTCAATTTGCCGGCGTGTTTTCTGGCCCCTTCTTCTGTCCGAATTCGCAAATGAAACGACACCTAATGAAGATGGCAGGCTTGCTCTGGGAAGCTATCAAACATGTGGTAGCTGTTTATAAGCTGTCAGTCAACAACACGCAACAGGTGGGAAATGAGCCGCTGTTGGCATTATTAGTTACGCTTACGTTTTGTGGCCGTTCGATTTTGGCTGATTACTATCGCAGAAGTATTTCAAAATTATTAGTATAGGAAGCTTGAGTTTACCGTACGAATCAAAACCTCTCGTTACGGTAAATGCTACGTATTTGAGCATACATGACATCACTTACCTGCCAGCACAACACCGCCGCCGAGCCAGATGAATCATGCTCGTGTAATGCTTTGCACATTCCATTCACGCCACCCGATCCAGGGCCCGTCAGCGTCCGCTGGGGCATTGTTTGTCTGTCGTCCGCACTTTGGTTTCGGCAGAGAGTAATTGCTGGCAGTTTGTTTCGTGTGCTGGGACACACAAGGATCCTGCTACCCAGTCGCCCGGTGCACCAAGCCCTCGAACGTCCATTGTCGGTTGTCTTCGTCGTCTTACAAAATTAATGTCAAAAAGGTGCCCATTGTCGCTGGCTGCTGGTGGACGTTCGCGCATGACTAACGGGAAACGGGCGCTATTTGAGCCGAAAGGAAGAAATGACAAAACCGACGGCTTCAGCGTGACCTATCTTGCACGGGGACAAATTGAGCATCATTCAAACCAAACTGCTTTTTTCGTTGCCACATTACAGCTAGATCTAGGCGTGAAAATCTAGGACCGTGACTGGTAGATTATGTTCTAATGTCCGGGCAATTAGTTTTCGAACGACATCCGTTCAGCACGACGGAAAGCAATTTGTTTGGATTTGGTTGGTGTGAAAGGTGCAAAAAAGCGAAGAAAAAGAATGGTGCCAGAAACAAAGAGTGTCTAAAATGTTTTATTCTAAGCAATTTCAATTGCTATCACCCAAAAGACCATTCTGTTTTTTATGCACAACTACTTCAACCCTGCAATCCGCTAGGTTAGATAATGAGCTTTTGCGTGGACCAAGACCATTCCAAAGCTATTTTCTTTGGCCACCGTAACAAAGCACTCATTCACAGGTTGCCGCTAAAACAACACAGCAACGATCTGCTAAATGTCACTTCCTCGTTCCTCTCACGCACCTGCGTTTCTGTCAGCCGGCTTGCGGTAGCTTGAAGCAATAGCAATAAAATCCAACTTTTGGCACTTAGTCACATGCGCTTCGATACACTGTGGTACGGGGGGGGGGGGGGGAGGGGGGGGGGGGGGGTTGAAGGGTTTAACTGTTTCGTTTGATGTGTTCCTATCGGCTCACTGTGTCATTTAAACTTCACCAACCTTACGCGTTCCAAAGGAATGGTAGAGTGTGAAAATAACACCGAAATCAATTACTGGGAGGAGAGTTGATCAATACCAAGCAAAAACAGTCTACAATTGGAAGAGAGTACGAAACGTTTTTCCCTGTTCGGTTTTTTTGGGTTTTCGGTCGTAGATAAAAACTTTACAGCGAGGTGAATTGATTAGTTCCGTCCGGTGGGGATATTGGTATTCCAATTCGACGGAGGAAATGAACCGAATCTTGCCCGAGTGCTAGCTCTATCTAATCAGCTACGAGTGTTACGCGTGCGTTTGCGGCACTTGCAGCAAAGTGTGTGAAGTTAATGTGCGATCGATGGAGAACGTTATGACAAGCGTTGCAAAGGTAAACTCTCGTTCGTTTCGTTTCGGCTCGAAACACTCCAACCCTATCCAGGATTAAGCACGAAATTTTCGTTCCACTTTCCTCTGCACTTGAGCCGTTTCCTTTCTCTATCGGTGGTGGGAGCATAAATGTTTCAGTTGTTTCGTCAGCCAATTCGATGGCTTCCAGCCACTGCCAGCTTCCAGAAAGCATCCCTTTGGTTTCCATCAGCCGCGCGCCTCATTCCCATGATTAGACGTACACATCCTGCCGGTGCGTACGTAATTCGATACGTTCAATTGTATCCGCCCATAACCCTGTGGGAGCGGATCGATCGGCCTCGGCAGGCAAAACCGGTTGCAATCGACCTGGGATCGATCGGGTTCTGGCTGTGAGATTCTACGTTCTGTGCCGGTCTCATATTCTGGTCGACGCAAGCGAACCCCGCCCCAGACATGATATCCTTTGGACTGGCTGAATATGATACCACGGGAAGTTGTCCCGGGCAGGAAGTTGCAGCAGCATATATATATGTGCATACTGATGAGCACTGCAATGGTTGTGCTCCGCGGCAGCTGCAGCGAACTGCAGTCGGGAACAAAACACTTGAAGACCTATTGAAATGTGTGACCGGATATAAGCAGGGAAGAGTTAGGCGTGTTCTCGAGCGAAGCGGGATGCTGATGCGGAAAATAAGGTATTAGACGCTCCTGAACGCACCCTCTGCATTCTGCCTTAACGAACGTCCGAAGAGCGGTATCGCTCTTAAGGCACCGTTGCGATGCAGATAATTAGCGCACGTGGTAGGTTACGCCGTTTTTTCATCTTTCTTCTCTCAGCCATTTTATAGGAGAAGTGAAACAAAACGGCAAAACAACGTAGCACCATTTCACCACGACGATGTCATAATTGATGACATCCTTCCGATCCGGGCATAGTCATTAGAGGCCGGACGTAACGCTTGCCGGGAGTGCCTGGACGCCGATGGAAGGGGAACAAGGGGAAACAATTCTGCCCCCTTCTGGTCGTCCCCCGTTAAACGATTGAACGTGGGGGTCGAACTGGGGACAGCTGCAGATGATGCTTCTTTGATCCTCGCCAGATCGTGTACGTGTGCTGTTTTCATGCGAATGTCCCCTTTATGCGGTCGATTGCTGGCGTTTTTTTTTTGTAGCCGTTCGATTCCGATGGCAGAAAAGCATCAAGGTGGAGGAACAAAAAATTACACCACCATAATTGTGACGTTCGGCAGCGTCGAGCAGCTGCTTCTGTGTGCTTTTTTTGTCTGCCTTGTTCGAGGATAGACGTCTGTTTTTGCAGTGGCACGAGTCTGTGACAGGTCAAACGATACAAAACAGTATTTCTTCAAGAGTGGTAGAATCTTACGTGCGTAGCACAACATAAAGTTGATAAAACGTTGAAATATTGCATAATGAATGGCAGGTTCGTAACAGTTGTTTTGCTGGATGTTATTGTAGTGTTTTATTTAAACTTTTTTTTGAAATTTGACTTTAATGAAGTTTTATTTCTTAAACCTCTTAGTATACCTCACATTGCACTCCCAAAAAAGCCTTTCCGATGCGACCCATTGACCAGGCAGTGGGGATTGATAAACGAAACGTTTCAACACACCTGCCAGTTTCATTTTCATTCTTTTCACTTCCATAAACAAGAGACAGTGACGAGTGTTTTGCTTCTACTTTTTCGTCTTATTTCCTCTCACCGTTAGTGTATGAGTTTATCTAGCAGAAGAAACTCTTTCTCAAAAGCAATTGCTTTTTAAGATTCCTCCATTGTACTCGTGGAGATGAAAACGCAAAGATCTATCCCTCGATCGCTCACCTCGTCTTTCGGATCCGTCCCGTGCGCGTTGCGTTGTGCACCGATGGCCAAGTAGGTGACAATATGCGAAAGTGACACCATGTTGGCTCGTACGAGGAAAACTCCTACCATCAACTGTAGTTGTGCCAGCTACCGTACCGCTCAAAGCGAACCCGTGTTCGTGACCGTGGCAACCACCGGAAGATGGTTGCTTGCCCTCAAAAACCTTGGGTGCCCGGGAGCTGGGTGCCCGTGAGAGGGAAGGAACATGGTGCACTTGAATATGCCGCGTTTTTCCCATTTCCCTGTCGCCCTTGCTCGGGCGCGGGTCTGGGATGCTGTTTATTTATGCATTCCATTAGATGTTCATGGGTGTGTTTTTGTTTTTATCTTGCTTGCCGTTTTGTATTACTTTGGCTGTAAAGATCTTCCCCCGGTGGTGCAGCAAGCATGTCGTACGGGCTTTGGAAGTCACTTGGCGATGGCGGCAGACGGAACTAGTAGGGTCACAAAACTTTCTTCTTCCCCTTTGAGCATCCCCGTTGGCTGGTTGTGGCTTGTCTACGAGAGTGAATGTCGTTTGCCAAGTGAATTCGGCACAAGGGTTTCATCTTTCCGTTGGTTGGTGGGGCTTGTTGTACGGCTGGAATGTTGGTGAACTTGACTCATCGTGATGGTGGTTTTTGGAGGATGGTAGCGTGCTACCATGTACCGTGGCATGTATGAACACACGATGCAACTGGTGGTCAGCTGTGTATACATCGCGGGTGAATGCAGTTGGTTCATTGCCTGTTGTGTGGCTGTGCGTAGCAGTGGAGTGTAATGCACAGGAAATTAGAAAACGATCGTCGACTATTTCGGGAGTATGTTCGATAGCGTTGTTGTACACACAGAACATCGAATGTATTAAAGATGTATTTAGAAAGTTGATACAATGTATGAATGCAAGTGGGAATGATAACTAGCCTCAAATGGTTATCAAGTGCTTGGATCGTTTTGTTATTTCAGATGTTATGGGAGAAGCAAAGGATCAGAAATTCTTCCGTCTCACTTCATAATAGTAATTAATCACATTTACCAACAGTTTTTCGTGAAAAGAGCACTTATTTTTGTACAATTGTGGCTCTATTAATTTTCTAACGACCTCTCAATTTATAAAGTTGATCTCAAACGATAAGCTATAAAAGGCGCATCATTTAGGGAAACACAATTTATCGTCATCTCTTTAGAAGCGATAAAAGGAGAACCTCATTTACTCTACTTAACGACCGAGAAGCTGTGCAGACGACACCATTAGCTAGTGCACATGCAGACGCGCTGCGCGCCATCATCCATTCCATTAACTCAGCTGGAGGAAGTCAACAAAGGGAAGAAAGTGTGGCAAAAAGACTCCAGTACCATCCAGAGTTCCGAATCTTGAGGAAGTCTACCCAAACCGCTAATGCAATGCTCAGGTGTTTTTGAGGTGAAGTTGAAAAGACATCCTCTGCCCTGTGATCACGCATCGAGGGGTTTGAAGATGACGAGCAGACGTGACGAGGGGCTAATGATTAATCATGAGATTATCGGAGGAAAATGCACGGGTCACACATTTCTCGGCACACAATTGAGCAGCGATGGGTTGGGAAGTAGAAGGGGGCTAGGTGATTGGAAAGTGTTCGGGGCCGGCCGGTACACCCGGCGGCTGATTGATCGGTGAAATGTGATCACGATTCTCACATCCCGCGGAGAACACATGGACACATCCCCCCCAGCATTTGGTTTGGAATACTGACCGATCGATTCGGTGGTCCATTTTTGGTCCCGCCAGAGGGATGAGATCGGTGTGTCCCCGTATCTTTTACCCCGTAGCAGCACCTTCTGGAGGAGGCATCCATTGCGCATCAGCAGACACGGCACGGATACACAGTGAGACTGGAAGTGGAAGAAGATTAAACAAAAGGGTGCGTCGTTGAGCAAAGTGCCTCCAGCACTTTCGGCGAAGAAGCAAAACAAAAAAAAATCTTCCAGCGCGATGTGAACTGGGACACCGTGGCTGGGAAAGCAAAGATACTGCTGGATGGTGTTAGAAAGCAAAGTCCAAAGAAGAGTTCGCTCTTGCTGCTTTTTCGTCGTTCTGTCTACACTCCGCATGAATGAAACCCCGTTCCCCGTGGTGTGCTTTGCCTCTGTGACCTCAGGGAAGCCGGTCGATGCAGCGAAAAGTGAAAAAAAACTCGCAAAAAATGGCAAGTGCACTATTGGGATGCGAGACGATCGACAGGATAATAGTTATAATGTGCCACGAACAGTGCAACGCACACAACTTCTTCCGTGACGCGACTCGCAGCCATGAGAATCTTCCGATGGCACATTTTTTCGCCTTTCAGGTAGAAAGACGAACACATTTCAGCACATGAGAAAGGGAGCAGACCGGAAATGCCAGCCTAGGTGCGCAAGCGCCGCCAACTAAGCGTAAGCCATAATTCATACGCTTCTCTGCTCCTTTTGACCTTCTTACACGCGAACCGCACCTTACCGTCGCCCGCACGCCCCTACTCGGGGGTCGGGAGTGGTGCGTGATGCACCGATGTGAAGTACGGCCGACGACACTCTGGGACCACGGGACCACGTTTGTGACACCGATAGAGCGACCGAAGCAAATCCAGACAAGAGTGCACGCGCGCCACAAGAGTGAGAGTGCTCATTTGCGCGCAAATAGTGCAGAGGCGGTCGGGTGGGGAATGGTGGTGGAATTTCCGTTCGTGTCGCCCTTTACATTCTCCGACCGCCAAGGGTCACCGTCAATTAGCACGGACCACGGCGCTGGTCGTTTGCCTGCGAGCGTTTTTTTCTGAGTTTATTTACGAGCGGTCTAGCATTTGCCGGCGTTGTGGGAAGAACTGCTGTGAGCGAATGGAGCAATGTGCATCGAAGGAGAAAAAATGGAGAGAAAAAATAGAAGCATACGAAGACTTGCCGTGCGACGGAAATGACGATCCCTTCGAAAACCCTTGACATTGAAATGGGGGTGGCTACGTTTGATGGATCATAAATCTGAAGACGTTCCATTTGATGGGTGTGTTGCAAATTGTGCTTAACGATATTTTACCGGCACACCTTCCCGATGAGGCGAGTTATCGTTAAAGTTAATGTAGAGGGACATAAAACAGATGAGATGGCTTTTCAAAAGTACTGTTCCTAAAAGTTCATCATGCTTTCTTGAGGCTGCTGCCGTTCAGACCCTTTAGATTGAAGTTGTGCTGAGGGATATGTTATCCAAGTGCCCGGGCATTTATTTGTTTAGATAACAGCAGACAACATTTGTTTCAACACGTTTTCATGAAACATCGATCGATCGGTGTGTGTGAGTGTGTGTTGTGTTAGATTTTACGAGCAGTGATCGATACGCGCTTGTTACAGCACATTTGTCGGGAAGATTATTATTGAGGGTACAAATAAAAAAGCAATACACCGCAAACAGTTGCTGGTGCAGTCGATTTGTTATGAAGTGGAAATAACAAAACCCAGCCTGCTGGAAACCAACACCAAACACAAGGGAAGCTAACCCGAAACAACCTAACACAGTTTTAGGGTGCAGAGCGCCATAAAGTGACACAGCATTGTTTTGTTGGACGATTTATGAGTGCAACCAATAAAATGGTTGTACATTCCGTGTCATCATTTCAAGCCATCTATCTTTTCCCGCTGGCGATCGCGTGGAGATGCTTATCCAACCACGCCAAGCCGCGCTTGCAATAGCAGCACGCCGGAGCAGACGGAATGCAACGCAACCCGGTGTCTGTTCGTTAGATAAATGTAAACTGTCATCACTGAGACATCGCGATCTGGGGCACGCTTCATTACACCTTCATCTCGCGAGCCGAGCGGAAAAGATCACTCGTTAAGATTTGCGATGATCAAACGATCTGGCGATAAGGTGACACACACACACTCACACACACACACTCACACACGACATACTGCTATGCTGCTTTGCGAAAGTACGGTGGCATATCCGTTGCCGCGTTGCGACGTGTGTGCACCGTAAGTGTCACTCTCGGTGGCTTCATCTGCTGCTTGGATGGATGTTAGTCAGCTTGATTCGATTTCTGTTTTTCATTTCATCCCCACACTCCCTTGCACCATTTAGTGATGGGATGAGCGTGTATTGTAGCAGGATTTCCTCGGTCTGGGTGTTGATGACCCTCCGCTCCCGGTATTGCGGCTGGTAGTGGTTCGATGCCAATGAATGGGCGAACCATTTGTGGAGCGGGCGTAATGAGACGCTCTGGATGTGGGGTGCGCCCCGTTTATGGTTGGAGAGGATAGAAGTTGTTCATACTCTTTTTGGGCGGGAGAAAACTGGACACTTGGTAGCCACACCATACATAACAACGAAGGAAACAGGTGCGTAAAAGGCGATCTTGTGAAGAAGCCGCACTTGACACTGTGAGTAGCGTTTGTGGTTCATTGATAAATGCGTGTGACTGAAAACATGTTTTTTATTAATGAGGAACTTGAAACAGTTGTGATTGGTGAAAAGAACGTAATTAAAAAATTAAAACAAATTATTGGAAAACAACAATCCAAAAAGAGTATGCCCAAAATCCATACTGTGTAATTTTCCATAATATTTCCTGAAGTCAGGATTTGCCCGGGCCAGTGACATTCCAGCAAATTTATTATCTTAAATCTTAAATCAAAGTACAAAAAACAACAAAGAAAAAGATCGTTCTGGTCAATTAAAAACCTACACGTGACATAGTGCTCAATTCCGTTCCACTACAAACCGTGCTGCGTTCGGAATGCTTTCGGCCTGCTTGCACATCTCACGAATTTGAACCCGAAACCGAAAGCATCGAGCACGACGCGAGGGCAAGACGCGGAATTCGCGCCACTGCACAACGAATGCGCGCGCCACACCGCTTTGCCACAGGAAATTGAACCGGCAGCAATGGCCGCATGGCCGGCGGCAGTGGCACTCTCCCAGCTTTTTTGTTGTTGTTGTTATTTATAACTTTAACCCAGTTCGAGCACTTGCACATCCCAAAACACCAGTATCCCGGCCATTGGCCAACGGTTCCGACGTCGGTCCGGAATTTGTCGTGCAGCTTCCACTCACTCCTTCCCTTCCCTTCCCTTCCTCTACAAAAAACAAGAACACACATACACACACACAGCGAAGAACCATTCCAAAACAAAAAGGCCATGCCCGGCGGACTTGGCGCACGGTTGAAAAGCTGCACTTTCATCGTTCCTGATTGTGTCCTGCTTCAAGTGTGAGCGGGCGGGCGCGCGCGCGCGCGCGGATGGAATTTCCTGGAGTGATTGTGCCGCGACATCGTGAGCACGTTTGCGATCGTTATGCCCTCTGGGGGGGAGGTGTACGGTGGTCCATCGGTGTGGGAAGAACGCTATGATTGATGCTTAGACCGCCGGCGCAAAGGGCGGAAGGAACAAACTTCGCTTCGGGAGCCAACACATAAAAGATTGTCATTTGTACATGTGTGTGTGTGTGTGTGTGTGTGTGTGTGTGTGTGTGTGTGTGTGTGTGTGTGTGTGTGTGTGTGTGTGTGTGTGTATGTGTGTGTGTGTGTGTGTGTGTGTGTGTGTGTGTGTGTGTGTGTGTGTGTGTGTGTGTGTGTGTGTGTGTGTCTGTGTGTGGTTAGTCTTGACTGCACGTGTGACCTGATTTTTCTTCCCGAACTCCACGGACCGAGAAAAAGCGCGTCGATCGCTCAGACAAATCAATTACATGTAATTTCGAACCCCGAATACTATCCTCCCGTGGTGTAAGGTGGTGCCAGCAGCAGCAACAGCAGCAGAGCCCTCATCGATTGAGCTGTTCGCGCCTGTGAAAGGTTTTTTTCATTGTTTGCCGCAAGCAAACGAAAGCCTTTTCTAATGAGACGCAATTAATTGACAACTATCATTAGCGGGTGGTGCGGGCTTGATCGTTTCGTAAAGACAACGTCTTTACCTTTTCCGCACCTTGCTCCACAGCGCAAGGAGCTGCAATTTTCGATTGGTCCCAAATAATACCAATCGAATTGGAAACTGACGGAGCGATCGGATGGGGAATGGAATGGATTCGCCCCGTTCAGTTATCGCAGCCGAAGCTCGCGCTGCAAAACAAAGCGAGGCAGAAACGCTTCCTCCCCTTGTGAAGTGTGGATGAAATTGTTATGCTCATTGGTTACGTTCAGTTATGCGCAGTTATGCTGTCGTGCGGTTTTGCTCTTTCCGTGCGCACCGTGTGCCGGGGGTGACCGGGTGACGATCGGGCAAAATCGACAATTTCTCTTTTCCGGCTCGCACCGATAATCGATTCGATCGTTTTGATTGATGAAGTTGTTGAAGCTTTTTCGTTGTTGTTAGTTTTGTGTTTTTTTAGGTTGTAGTGTTGTTGGTTGCAGGCTAGTGTTAATTTGTCGTGTGTGTTGTTTTTTGTTCGAATTTTTGCAAGTGTTTCGGTTAAATCTGCTCGAATCCGGCATGCACAATACAGGACACAACCGTAACGAACGACGTATGGCTGCGATTGTGGTCTTTCGCTCTCTCGCTCTCTCCCTCTCTCTATCGATCTTGCTGAAAGCTGCGTGATAAAAACGCGTGTGCTCAATTAATAAAGTTATTGGGAAAGTTAGGAAAGTTATGCAACCGAAGCGGCTTCGTCTCACCGTTCGGGGTGGAAGAAATGGGATTACACAGGTTAATCCTTATCCTTTGCTGATACTCCCTCCGGTACGTTCGGGCAGATCGCAGGGTTTCGTGTTTCTTATGCAACGTGTGTGTGTAAGTATACTGTGGAACGTACCGCACCGCAAAACATAACCTTTTATGGATGCTTACAGTTTTTATCGCGTCTCTTTTGCGTATGCTGATCGGTTATGATTTTTGCGCGGTGTGTGATTCGCTACGGACGTGCCGTGGTCACGGGTGATTTATTTTTAAGCGCAAAATGCGCGACGGTTGGTTTTTTGCAGCACAGCAACACTTGAGGGCTGCTGGTGCATGGGAAAAAGGGTAGCGCATCATTGGTAATGCTATTTTTGATGCGACAAAGAGTGGTGCCGCACAAAGTCAGTGATCCATGGTAATGGGTGGTTGGGCGCTCCAAGGTCGGAACTGATCGACGATTCTAAGCCGTGTGATACGTTCTTGGGAGCAATCTGGTATGGACTTACAAAAGGGAAACCGACGTTTGACATAGACGAAAAAACAAACTTTGCATTATTAATTAATTGAGTCTAGATTTGTATGGTCGAAATTTGTAATACAAATAATATTAATTTTAGTAATAATCATGACAATAGTAATAATAATAGAAAATAACAATAATTATTATTACAATTGGTAAACTCAAACGATGAAAGATTATCAGTAAATTTATAGTAAACTTAAATAAATGAAAAAAGAAAAAAAAGTGGTTTTCAGGATTTTTTTAAATAATACAATACAAACAATAAACGAACTATATGCGTCACACACTTAATAGTTTTCCGCTTATCAGCCTTCCCTCTTGCGTGTGCAGCGAACCATGATCATACAAAATAGTTACATCCAAGAACGTCAACATAGTCGATCTGTGTGTGTGGGGGTATGTCTGTATTTTTTGTTGGCTAGTTTTTTTTCCAATGCTGTTGTTTCTATCGCCAATTTCATTTTCATTCGCATACTTTGCTTTGTCTCTGCTGGAGCGTGTCCCGGTTTCAAAACATCTTGAGCGCCATCGGAGAACGTCCCCCCCACCGCGCGGGCTTACGGTGTGGTCCAACCTATCCAAATCGAGCACCGCACGTTCCACAATCCAAGCAGGCGGCTGGCAAGATACGCGTCCTGGGACGAAGCTGGGGAGCCCCTTCCCGGCCGTGTCAACAATTGAGCACATCAAATGCGGAACCTTGTGCATATCCCGATATGGAATGCATTAAATGTGCACATTAGTAAAGGAAAGAAAACACACACAAACACTCACAGACAAATCTTTAGCGAGGTACTTCAGTCTTACCCCGGTCACTGTCCTCGAATCGCGCGCCAACTGCAACGGGGGTTTGGAGCTGATAGCGAAGGTTGCTGTGGGGTGTCTGTGTGTGTGTACATAATTAAACGTAAAACAATAAGCAAACGAGGATGGGAAGTGGACAATAAAAAACAAGTGACAAAAAACACCTCCCAACATACCAAACACTCCAGGTTCATGGAATGAATGGGAAACCGGGCGGACCAAACTCGGGGCACTGCACCAGGGGTGGATTGTCGCGTGATGTGCTCAAGAAGCTGCTCCCAAATAGGTCGGCCGTCTCTGACCGCAATCGTGTGGACGGCTGGGGCGAACGGGTTGAGTTTTATAATTGAAAAACATTATTATGATTCTTTTTTTGTAAAGGTAAAACACCCTCTCGCTTGTGATAGTCATGACTGGCCAGAAGGGCTGAAGTTCGTCGCCTTCTTCTCCAAAACAATAGAGCTGCGAGGCGTAGTACACGCGAGGTCATTCGAGGAAACGGTCGCGTTACGGGGGTGTGTGGAATCATAGCGATGGGTGACTGTGTTTGTGTGTGTGTGTGCGCGTGCTCGTGCGCTTTCGGGGGAAATGGTGACCGCTTTTCTCCTGCGTGAAATGACCTCACTTGTTTGTGCGTGCTGAAGGACAGATTACCCCCGAGACGGGGGTGACGGTGCTTCGGAGAAAAGTGCGCTCTTGCACACGAAAGCCCTTCCCCAAACGGGTGTGCGTGTGTGTGTCGCTAGCGCTACAATGTATACCATTCACGGTGTAAGGTGATCGTTCGGCGCTGAAATTAGACGGATTACGATCAAAGCTTTGGGCTAAAACATGGCGCAACATGAAATTCTCTGTGTGAGTGAAACTGGAAAGTTTTGAAAATGATAATTACAAAATTACAACCGATTTGGGTGCGATTTTGCAAGTCCATTGCAAGTGATAGGCATGCCGACCGACCGGACGGTATTGCACGCCGGCGCGGTGGAGGATGGGATAAATGGCTTAACATTCGCGTACTGCTGCTCCGTTTGGGCGTGTGTGTTCGGTGCGTGTTTATCGATGTACGGTTTTAGTACCGCGAGGGCGAGATACAAGCCGATAGCCGATGCTACCGTGTTACAATTGGATGGCGCACAGGCACGGCTACCAATAACGGCATAACTAGATGTAATTGTAATTGGTTTATTAATAACATTCCGGTACGGTGCATTCAAGCTTGCCAGGGAAGTCTCCCGAAGCTAAGGGAGAGGGAAGGGGAAAAGCGCTACGGGAGGAGGTACACCGTGATCGTTGATGGCGATGTTAATGTTCGATCACAACGAACTGTTTTCCTTTCGGATGTGTGCAGTCCGTTAGGCGGGAATGATCGTATCGCTGCAGTTAGTGGAAGAAGTCGCAGGTGGCTGGTGTTGAGGACTGGACTGGCAAAGGGAGCATCATTAAATGGTGGAAAATTTTCGGTTGCTCATGGTATTAATATTAATATTGGCATGATGGTCGATTCAAAGTTGATGAATATAGGGATATGAATCGATCTGGTGGTTTAATATGGTGTATAGCTGTATATCATCACAGAGTGTACATCTCAAGAAAAATAGTATTTATTTATATGTTCACTTTGAAGTAAAACAGCGTATTGTAATGTAACAGTATACAAAACTAACTTTGGGGGATTTCACAGCATTTTATATGGAGTTTGACACTTGAAGACTCAAATCATGTCAAAACTTCATAAAAAACCACACGTCAAACTCTCAACCTCTCAGCCTGAAAATATGTAAACAAATGCCGATTCGTGGGAGCTTTTGAAGGATTGATTTTTTTTACTGAAGCAAAATTATTTTGTCAAGAGATGTTAAAAACAATTTGAAACGATGTTTTATAATGCAATAAAAGTATTATAACTAATTTCAAGAACAAAACTCCATTTTAAAATGCATCTTTGTTCCTCCGCAAATGATGAAATCCAATATGACGGAACATAACTGTCAAATGGCTACAACCCGGGTGATGAATATTATTCCACTGAGCTGGCAGAAATTTCAGCTTTCTTGCTTAAAATATAAAGTGGTCTTTATTAGAGATCCTCATCACAGCAATATCCTTGTAACAAAGGATCTCAATCCTGGTTACAAAGGATTATGTTTAGTGATATTTCTTGATAAAAAATACCAAAATTCTTATGAGTTAAATTCTAGAAAAATGATGTAAATGTAAATATTTATGCTGAATACAGCATTCACGTTTTATAAAACTATACTAGTTGAGTGAATGAGTTTGAATCGTGTAATGGATCAACATGCTAACATACAAGATGTTTTTGTTAATTTATTGATTGAAATATTCTGCCCTCAAAATAAAATTGTGCTGGCCATTTTTGAGTAAAAAAATAAAAATCTGACGTTTTCTGAATTTGCTTTTTGGTTTTTTGGTGTTTTAGATGAATCGTGTCTTTTGATTCGTTGGCATGAATCGGTTTAAAATATTTGAAAAGTACATCATTGATCATTTCGTATCTAAAACAATCTCTTTTCTGTAACAGTGCACCTTTATTTATCCTACTAACATGATTGTTTTCTTCTTCTTCTTACTTCATTTCCAGGTGAGATATACCCGGGGCTTCTCAAAATGGTTCGAACCTTCTCGCTCAGTCCTCACCACAAGCGGCGTTGCGTAATCTGCTACGAGGTACAATAGAAATCATATCCAAACCAAAGGGAGAAATGATATGGAATTTCAAACCAATTAAAAATTGGACGGGAGTGTTGAAAGAAATCTAAAACGTTTCAGCAGCCAGCAGTGTCAAAATGGGGGATAATCTAACACCTACAGACGTACCGCTTGCATTGGGTGAAAGTGTTTCCACGCCGACGGCAGATGCACACCGCACAGTTGTGATGCATATTCCAAGCCCAATTTTGTGGGCTTTTTCGGATCGGTCTTCCCGTTTTGGCTGGTGGGAGTAACTTTATTGCAAACAGTTATACTACCATGGTTTGTGGCACGAACGCATAAAAGCCCAAATACACACGCACAGGAAGGTTCACATTTCCGGTCGGTGGTATGTACGTTTGGGGTTAGCAGTCTTGTAGGGTTGCGATCCTATGGATGTGCTTTTCAACACATTTGATTGTTAGTTTAAAATAATTAATTGCACAGTCAATAGCTGTGGATCGAAATAATGAGCACTTTAGGACGTCAGCTACACTTAAAGAAGATCAACTAGCCCCATTATCTAACCTTATTGATTAACGCGTACCGAAAGTTCTCAAGCCATCGCAAGAACGTGACCTTACTAATTGCCTATTGTTGGGTGCAAAGCCCACCTCCAAACTGCAGGTGATGTACGGTGCTGATCATTAAGGTGGGCCCGAAAATCGATTGCCACAACACGGTGCCAAGACGCGGTTGATCCAGGGCCAGGAAACCAGTAATGGCGACCATTGCGGTGCAATCGATGAAACCTTGCAAGGGAAGCGATTCCGGCCGTCAGCCGATGGACCAAACGGCGCAAGGCTATGAGAATTGTGCCGACGATCGTGGGGTACAAATGATGGTGCAGAAAATTAAGACAAAATCCATACCGTTTATATGAAAGTGGGCAGGATGTTAGGAGCATTTAGTGCTGTGTGTGCCATTGTGTGTTCTTTTTATGGGGCTTTGATTGGATTGCAGGTGTCCATGGGAAGCTCACCGGCACCGAACGTTGATCTATCGCGCGCCCAGCATTTGAAACAATTTGTCCCCCTAATGAATGACATAACGTTTGTTAATTTATAGCTTTTTTTGCTCGAGTTGTATGAAGTGAGATAAGTGTTGTTATTCTTGTTTTTCAAAAAAGGTTTCTTGGGAACCTTTCTACACTCCGATTTGATGACAACCTTCGGGTTTGTTTTGAGTGCCAACCAAAAAGGGAGCACTTATTAAATGCGCCCTGCCTGATCACCATTAGGCAACGTTTAATTAATTTAAATTTATCTTCACCGGCAATCAGAAAATTGGAGATTAGTTTTTCGATAACAATGTGTGGCGATGAAACGCTCTGCCATGAAGGGGGCTGTTTTATACCCGCAGCAATTGTAGGTGCCGAGCCCTTAAATTGAGCTTAGTCTCTGTTGTTTTTTCGAGGTCTCAATAGTGACACGTTGCATAACTTAAAGCATATTTTTCTTCTAGCCTGGCAGAGTGCCCAAACGTTTGTTCATATGTTTTGCTCCATTCGGAACATGTTTATTTCCGAGCAAGTCATTCGGTTGCTTTCTGTGATGTAGTTTTTACCATCACAGGACACATGCTTAACTAGCAGCTATTCCGATGTCCGATGTGAACGGGTAATTGGGGTGAAGCTGTGGTTGTTGTGTCCCATGTTCGTTTGCTTTTGCTTTAGATTTTCCCATCCATCCCCACACACCCACAACCATCGAGTGTAGGAGCCACTCAATTGACGCGTTTCGTGGTCAACTTTGCATAATGAGGGAAAAGTGAAAGGATTTAATTGGCCTGCGTGACGAAGGTTGAGGGAAGTAAGTGACAAACATTATGACTTCCATCCGGATGGACGTAAGCAGTACCAATACACACAATTTCTATTTAGATCATCACGGTAGAAGCTGGTGACAACACACATGGATTTAGGAAAAAGTAGTAGTCAATTTATTCATCAACGTTCACACTCACAATTTAAAAAGTAAACTTGCTTAGTTTTCTGGCACTCTATCGATTGGCAGTGTTTTCTTAAGGTGAATATGCACTAATCTTAGTAATGTTTGTAGCCGTGATGATGAGAGCTGGGCACCACGAGGGGCTGCACGTGGGCAACGGTGTGCACCGGCGGTGGCACTGCGACGTAATGCACCTCATGTACCGTCTTGGCCGCTGCTCCCTTGTGGAAATGATGCAGCACTGCACCCCGCAGTAGCGCCTTCTTGACGACGTGCTTGGTGATAAGCAGCGGTGCACCCGTGGAGAGCGAAACGAGCGCCAGAGCCAGAATGATGACAAAGGAGACCTGTGAAGAGAGAACGACAAGTGTTAGCTATTTGAGGCTACGATTGAGGCACTGGTTTTCTGCGAAAATCACCTTCATGATGATAAGCTTGGGAGTGCTGTTACTGTTGCTACTGCGAAGAAAGATTGGTTTGCAATGCGATGTGTTTCGCTGGCTGTGAACGCTGACTGTTTGATACTACTGCACTGTTCGGTGACCTATTTTATATGGTTTGCAAAATGTTCCTGGTGCCATAGGTGGGAGGGTTCAAAGCCTTATTATGACATTGAAAATATGCCCCCGGGGTCAGATTTTCGCCAGGTATGTCGTGCAAGGTGCAGTGATGGTTCTAGGGACCTGGGTCGTAAGACACAAACCGGTGGTGCCAAACGTCTGTTCATAACAGTTACAAACGTGATTATGGAAAGTATGATAGGTAGCTGATGCAGGCTATGAATATTTCATTTTCTGTAACTACTAAACTGTTTGTGTTTAGTATTGCTTCTTTATAACGAGTAGAAGCTTATTGAACAAAAAGTAGATGTCATAATTACAGATTTCTTGTAAAACGTGTTCTCACTCTTGAAACGCTCCTGCCTGCCAAGAAAACTGAATTTTGTTTCGTTTTGTTTAAGAATAATTCAAGAAACCAATACTGCCCTAGACTGAAGTATTAGCTATGAATTGTGCTACACGTTTAGCATAGGCGATGATAAAAAATAGAAATAATTATAAAAATATGTCGTTCAGGTAGCGATGTGGTGTGTTGATGTATAAGTAATAAAAATGAAGCAAAGTTCTAAAGAATTTCAATCGTTCTGTATAAATTGTTCGATAAAGTATATCATTTATAGTTTCAATAATAAATGTATAATTATTAGGATTTCAATGAAGAATTCAATACTATGGCATAATTAGTATAATTAATCTTTAATTTAAATAGTTGTCATTCTCAAGCTCAATCATGAAACAACACGTGTTACTAGCCAAACCACCCTCTATCCAACACAAAATAAAAGAAAAACCAAACGGTGGCTCAAAGTAACTCCAAACTAACCGTCTGAGGTCGTCGGAAACCCCATGCTCAGTAAAACAATCAACTTTCTTCACCTACAAACCTATAATTTCGGCCAAAACAATTCCCCTAAACAAGCACCATTTCCGTCAGTTTGTGTAGGAAAATCAAATAACATTTTCCCATTTACCCTTTGCCGTACCCCTGTACGGCCGTCTGCTAACGGTGGGACACTTTTGCCCCTGCGCTCTAGGTGTTCATGATCTTGACAATGGCTCTGTAAGCGGTGGCTGTGGCAAAAGTTTTACTCATAATTTGCAACAAATTCTGTAACTGTGACGGCAAGCAGGTTGCAGACGGAGAAAAATAAAAACCAGCGCGAATGATATCCCATTAACGCGCGCAGTTATTATTCAAAAGAGCTTCTCTCCTTTGCTGTTTTGTTCGCCACGGCTAAATGGATGCACAGTAACACAAACAAACAACGGGCACTGCTTGCGACGAGAGGTTGAAGCGTGTTTACAGCTTCATCTGATTCGGGTGGCAGTGAAAAAATGGGAAAGATTTGGCGCGGCACTAGACGAGAAACGTCACAAACCGTTCACCTTGCTTTCCGGAGCATTAGATTGGTTTTCTGAAGCGAAGGGAAAGCGTTCATGTTTGAATTACCTACAATTAAGCACAAACAACAAGAAGGTTGTAACAATTTATAGCGCTTTTGTTTACGCATCCGTTCTGCGACAAGATCGACCGTGCAGCCCTTGTTGATCAGATTGGAAGCAACTGCAAAGCACGAGACGTTTGTTGGGAATATGTATTTAGTAGTGAGGTTACTGTTGGTCAGCGAGAAAGAGATTCTGGACTGTGTAGAAGCCGTGGCAGGTAATGCGCTTGCGGCAAATGAAGCCGTTTCACGAGCAAACGATTAGCGACTTACACTACCAGGAAATAGTTTAGCGGCGTGTGAGATGGTGTCAAATGATAGACGATCATAAATTATGCAAAGAAGAAAGAAAAAGAAAACGTTTGGGCGACAGCCCTTTCAACTTCGACGCCGCACAAAGATCCCTCCGACATCCCCATTCTCACGAGTATCTCATTAGGCTAATTGTGGTGCACCTCTAGGTTCAGAGAGGTTGCCTTTACGCTGATGTTTTGGTTTTTTTTTGCGGCAACCCAGCACCCACAAATTCGCAAACGAGCTGCGATGCCTTAATGTTTCCGCTCGTTCGACCGCGGCACGTATCTTTTAATGCGGCGGTAGGTGTTATGTGAGTTGGATGAAATCTTACAGGCACGAGTATGCACTCACTCACGTTTTTTTCGCGTGCAAAATAAGCGGCTGGCGCATGGAAATGGATCGGTCGGCTCGATCACGGTTCTTTTGGGCCAATGAAGTTGTCATTAGCCAGTCCAGTAGAGCCAGCATATCGCTTGCAAATGGACCGGGTAAAGATGCCAACCTACGACGCCTGGGCCTGGTGGCCTCGACGGTAGGCTACGGGGGAACGGGCAGAACCAGAAAAACGGGACACAAGTGAGTTTTTGGCAGTTATGACATCCGCAAAGGTGCAAGGTATGCATTTTGGCTGGAGGGCATACATTAGGTGAAATGTGGGTGATGTTTTGGCTGTGTGGCGGAATTTCGAACACTTGTTACGGGGCGTGTGTGCGCTGCTGTATTGCGCAACGTGGCAAATGGAGCTTTCAAAAGGTGCATAAGGTGATCAGATGATTAAAAAGTGTTCTGTTAAAAAAGTATGAATAATTGTATGCATGACTAGTATTAGTTCATTAAACATTTAAAATTGTCTTGTCGAAGTTTAATGGAAATCCTCTGAAAATGTCCAACTAGTTTTATTTCCAATAAATAAACATTGGCTGCAAAATATGTCTTGGTCAAATATCTACACAGTAGGGTTTGAAATCTGTTTAGTAAAACTCGATGTCAATTTTTAATAATTTTATGCAGCATATTCAAGTCAATCATTTTTGTGAGAATGATAAAATATATGACAAAGAAAAGTTTTAGAGTGATCAAATCTTGCAGCTACCAAAACCCAACTCAACAATTTTAATAACTAATTCAATTATTATCCTTAAATTATACCGCAAAAATGTTCACCAAACATTCGTACCCACCAGAGAGGCACAAATTAGCACATTCACAGCATCTATTAGACCTAATTTCGTACGGTCCAGCTGTCTGGGCACACCTTCGCCAACTCAACGCCACCACCGGCCGCATGAATATGGTTCATAGACGTGCACCTCAAAACCTGCCGCTGATTGCAATGTGTGTGGACCAGGCACAAAAAGAACAGGTCACCGCACATTCGGTCACGGTTATATAGGTGCCGGGATGCCGAAAACCAAAACAAAAAAAAAAGCAAGCGAAACAATTTCTCGCACTCCAAAAACCTTGGCGGCGAATTCATTGGCATACTTTCAAATGACCCCAAACGGAAAAAAACTGTAACATAGCTGGTCCGTATGCGTGCAGTACTAGCTCTGCACAAATGCAGACATTGCTCTGTTGTGGTCCGTTGAGGTTTGCTTGATGCATTTCTCACTCGTTTTCTCACAAAACTAGGGGAAAAACGGGAGATAGGGGCAGCTATTGGAGCAGCGTAAGCGTTTGGGGATTTTGATGTGCCGAATACGCAAAAAGATAGAAAAGGCTTGGACCACTCCTCCGATTGCACCACCCAGCGCTCCGGAAAAGGTCATTAGGATTATTAATTATGATGGATGAGTTTGGGATGGGCCCGGTGGTGGGATGGTTTCCACTGGGAGGGGGGGGGGGTGAAGGCATCATAACGCAGCGAAAACGGGAATGTGAGTGTGAAGCACGTTCGCATATTACACATCCAGCGGAGCGTGTATGCATTACACATTATCAGTGTCAGAAAACGGGAGTTTTTTTTTGTGTGTGAGCTGCCTTCCCTGTGAAATCATCGGGGTGTGAGAGAAATTTTCTCACGCGGTGTTTCGGGTGCCTTTTTCGGGAAGGTGTAATAAAAGTGGCATCGATCGAAGCGTCTTGAACGAAGCCAATTAGCAGGGAAAACGTGTTGATGGTAGTGTTATTATTATTACATAATCGAAGAAGATTTGGGGAACTGATGCAATATTGATTACGATTAAGGTGAAATATTAGCACTGGTAACAGTTGTAGTAGGTAGTAGCCTGCAACTTTTGATACCGTTTTTCTTGTTAGTTTTTCATGATGTCCCTGGCATTGATTGAACGGAACTTTTTGAAATTTGATTTCCGGCTTATGTATCCGTCGGTTTATGTATTAATACAAGCATATATTTAAGTCCCGCATTTCACAATACGATTTTATTTCGTATATAATTGTCAGAAACAGTAATAGCTTTGAAGCAGATCCTTTAACACTAGAACCGCCGATGGGACTTTTTTGTCCCATCGCACTCGAAAAAGGTGTGTTATTCTGCTTGCCGTCGTGACAGACCATTGAAATTTTCTGACTTTTATTTATTTTGAACGATCTTTCGAATGCGCTAATAAAAATAATTGTATTCCATATGGTTCTTTAAAAAAATAATTTTTATCCTAGAACCGCCATATGGGACATTTTTGTCCCATAAGCAAATTTAATTGTGATGGCTGGCATCCCTGCTGTCAACGAGTGAGGGGTTTGCTTCTGCAAGTCTGGCAGCACTGGCGTGTACGCATTTTGTGACAAGGCATGTCAATACGAATAGAACAATAAAAGTGCGCGAAAGTATTTAACTACATACGTGCTTTTACTCTTGCTTACTACGTGCTTATGTTTTCGCTATATTCAATCGGCTAGTCCATAAAAGGATTCTACCGTACACTCTAGCGCAATATTATTAGTAGCACTGGTTCGTCGTCTTATAAAGATTTATTATACCTAATTATGGAGTTTATTAATTATTTTACCACATGAAACCCTTAGGAAATAATAAACATGTCTAAATATGTACACATAACGAATGGGACAAAATTGTCCCATATGGCGGTTTTAGTAAGGTTGAAAAGTCCGGCGGTTCTAGTGTTAAACTTTAATGTTTTAATCTGACATTAATTTGCGAACGATAAAGAAATATATAATTCAAACTGGTTAACCCATAAAACAGTTGTGATTTATATCAGCTGCACTTCCTGAATTCCGAAAATGGTAAAATTCCATATTGTAAGAAAGATAGGCATTAAATATTATTCCTCTAATATACAGATATCCATCACATTAATAAAAAAATACTGCCGGATTGGAGCTAAATAAAACAGACGATGACAAGGATAGCATGTAGGTGATTCGTCCGAAAAATCTGCGCAATGTTTATTAAATGCGTGTGATTAAAACATCAGATAGTGTAAACATGAGCCGTTTAACATGCTCGTTTGGCTTTCAACCGTTTGACCTCGGCCGCAGCAATGCGGGAAGGAGGGCAGAAGAAGCGTGTAAGCGTTCCGATCAATCCCGCACACCGGTGGGTTCTAGCAGCCAGGACGGCCAGGCAGGCAAGATTTATGACAAAACTTTAACACGCTCAAGGTTACCCCCAGCTGGTGGTGCTGATCAAGCAAATTCCGTCCCAGGTTCCGCTCCGTACGTTCAAGTTCTGACAGCCATCAATTTAGCATCGGCTGCGGCACCGCATCGTACAAAGGCGTGCACCGTTCCATGTACCGTTTGGCGTGTGCGCTTTTTTGATGTGGGGTCGGATTTTTTTTGGCACTATTTAGCAGCGCCCGTACCGTCTACGAAAAGAGTGTGTTGTGTTGGTGGAAGAAATAAAAAAATACATCCCTTCGCCTTACCCATTCATTCATGGGCGAGAAGTTGCAAAAAAAGCAACAACAACAACATGATTCAAAACAAAACAATCATCGTTACACAATCAGCTTAATCACCAGCTGGTTCTGAGGTTAGGTCTTTTACTCTCGTCTTTGCGTGCGCCGGTACGTTCGTTAGCCTATCGATCCATCAGTGCGTTTGGGGGTGCCCGGTTGCCTGCGGTAAGGACGTGATTTGGTTCGGGTTGCGGTGCAGAGGGATTGTACATTTGGTAAGGGGAACCGATGGACAACTCCCATAAAACTCGACAAGTAGGTCATACACACATGTACGCCGCCCCAAACACACTGCACACAGCGGCTCTGGTCATTGCGCATTTAAGGCTGTGTTTTAGGCTTTTTTAGCCGGTTGGTCGGTACCTCAACTCCACCTATTGTTATTACCGATGGGGCAAAGGTGCTGTTTTTTTCCTCTTGGCCGAACATCTTTTGGTGAAAATCCTGCCAACACTACGCACAACACCGGTTGCCCAGTTTGCTAATGCTCGATAATTTATGGTTTATGACAGGCACTTACGCCCCCCGTGGGGCGGTGTGAAGGTTCTGCCCGAGACAAGCCATTCTCTCGGCCGATCTCATCCTTGCGGTACTTTAACGCAAATCATTATCTTCTAGTTAATGATTATCTTGTAGCGGGGAAGTTCAATGAAGCTTTTGCGCTTACCGATGATTGGTGGGCAATGTCGGTGGGTCCGTTGGCTCCGCAAAGCATATGGATTCCCATTTAAACAGTGCGTGCTTGCATTGGAGAAAGGGAAGTTCTAAGTGCCCTTCGTTTACTTGTTCTTCTGCTTAGGTAATAGATCCATTTCACTTTGCCAGTAAGCGGTCTCTAGCCTGCTGCTTTCCTGTGTTGTGCACGTTTCTTACGATGGGAGGTGGTCAAATCACCGGCACAGAGAAAAGCAAAAATTATGAACACGCGTGTGCGTTACTAAAAACTTGTTAATTAACCTTAATTGCGCGAACATTTGCACCCGTTTCATCATCATCATCATCGGAAGATCAATCGATGCAAGGGAATGGGAGGGGGAGGGAGGGAATCTTACGATTGTCGGTTCTTTCGTTTGCACCGTGTCATTCCCGTGATCGCATCTAGACCTTCGGGAACCCGAGAAGGTAAATGGATTGTTGTAAAATAAAGAAAATACATACAAACACCGAAACAACACACACTGGGAAGTAACGGTGAGAACTTTAAGTCGTAAGAAAACTTTCAGCACCTGCTCAATTACCTGGTGTGGCAGGAGAAGCACGAGCTTTCCCTTCCTTGATGACTTCCCCTCGGAGCAGTTAGTTTTCGCAACGAAATTAGGTGAACATTCAACATCGTTAAGAAACAGTTGCATAAAGAAAAATGAATCTTTTCAAACCGGAATGTTAGAAATGCTGGTTTTGGATTACATTCGCAAACGTAGAACGGTAAAATTAAACTTTTTTGGGAACGTTTATTGTTTCGTGCTGGTGTGTTAATTAAACCCGATTTTGTCAAAGATAATAATAAACAATAGTAATCTTTGTATTTTGTGAAACAAAACATGAAAATGAAACCACAAAAATCAAGACCACCGATGAAACGGCACGCCCAAAAAGGAATGATGCCAATCTCGAGAGCGATAAACATGAAAACGAAAGTGTCAAAATGATTGGTTAGCTTTCGGTTTTCTTTATCGTCAAAAATGAAGCATTCCAGCGCCAGTTCCCTCACCCGAAGCTGATCCACTCGAAGCACACCGAACGCAACATCGAACGATTCATCGAAAGCGAAATCAAACACGAACGGCGGTATAAAGCATAACGGTCGCTTCTCTCAAGCCTTATCATGCCGTGGAGGTTTGCGCGTTTTCACGATGCCAATGCAGTGAAGTGAACAAATAATGCGCCCCTTTTGCTTAGCCTTATCGTGCCGTGCGCAACATCAATGGCCGGCAGGGTACAATGGATAATGGTGGTGCATGTTTGGTTTTGTTTAATGCTTCATAATTTCACTTTTCATTTCATTTCTCATCATGGAATTTGGCGCTTAATGTTCCTGAAAACGTACACGTTTGTTCTACTGCAAAATGGGTGGATCGTGGATCCGATGTTTTGCATTATCGTTCGAATTGCCTCTTTAAATTGGCACATATACGGGGTCTGTTAATCGATTCCATTCGAGGAACGTCAGGTAGCAACAAAGTCATCTCTGCTGACCAAACCTTGACGAACGTTTCGTATTAGAGAAAACGACTCACATGCTGACGTTCGTGATGCTGTTGCTGCGGTGAGACGAACGCGCGCCGATGGTGCCCACTGCACCGGCACAATCAATGCAGCCGAATCGGTTAAGCTACAAATTTATGGTTCTGATCAAAGGGCAGCATCGCCGCCGTTGCCGCCAGCCGTCAGTGTCATCGGTAGGAGTAACTCGTCAGTCACAGTCACCGAGGCGCTTTAGAAAATCCACCCAAGAGCTCTCCATTGCGGGGTGATGTGGCCGCTCTACGATTGAAAGCGACCCCTAACCGGCCCTTTGCCAGCGTGTCGTGTGTATTGATACGGATCGGAGCCCATTTTCTCCGACCGCGACAATTCCCATAAATAATCGATGTTTTTCTACAATTTAAACCTTAACAGTGCATTAGCCCGTATGGTGTACGGTGCCGGTGGAAGCCGTTCGAGATGGAAATGAGACGATGAATCATCCTTTTTCTTGAGCCGCAGTAAAAGCAACCCTTTTGTGGCGCTTGCACGCCACAATTGTCGGCATCGGAAGTCATCTCCACTGTAGATCCTTTCCACCAGGGCAAGGTGGCACGGAAACCACATGCGTCTAGTAAAACAAATTGTTCCGACCTATTTACATATCCGATCGGGCCCCGGTGCTCCTCGGGCCCACGGTGAAAGCCCACTGACCTATTGACGAAGTGGATGCCGGGCCTGTGACCAGGCAACCGTGGCAGTTATTAGCTTAGACATTAGCGCAACGCCAGCGAGCGAGCGCGCGTTCGAGAGAGTTGATTGACTTGTTTTCAGTTCGCGGTCCGAGGGCAGGATCTACTATCGTTCGCTGGGCTGGGTCCACCCGTCGCTATAGTGCACGTAATTACATCGCGCGCGCGATGATGGACGAATGGTCGTATATTGGGGCCAGGAAGGGAAGTAGTCGGGCTGAATGGATACTTTCCATACACTGCAAATTTTGACATCGCACTCCGGGCGCTTTTTTTTTCGACAGCTATTGATCGCGATCAAGCCGGCGACGGCGGACAGCGACGATCAAGCGGCGGCGACATTAATGGACCGCACGGGCTCGGTCGATGCCGAAACTGGTGATCTTTCGCTGTTGTGATATGTTGCAGTGGTACTCTTTTTTCGGGATTTGGCAGATCGGGGCTTATTGTGTGGTGCAAATGATCGTTTGCTGATTAATATTTTGCCTGACCTTTAAAGGTGTTTTGATGTAATGTGGCTGGTTGCATTGAGCGCGTTTGCTACCTTCACTTCGATCAGTGCAAAAACACCTTTCTTCCGAAATACGTAGTTAGGTGTGGTAATGCAGACGTGTGTGCGTTTGTGTAGGGGTTATTTTTAGCATTGAAAGGACCGTTGATGTTGTTAGATAATGCAACGCATTGTATACAAACACTGATCTACAATTAAAACACTTTCCATGTTCTAGGTTGTCGCACCACCTAACAAGAGGGCAGCATTCTGATTGTATTCAAATTAGTATTCGTTCCCGTTCTAAAGGGGGCTGAATAGATGATCTAGTCTTACCGAGTCATTATTACTGTACGGTCAACTACTTACACTAGCCTGAGGCTTAATTGCAAAAAACGCTCTGTACAACTTGAGAATCAAGCGGTTGAACTTCAAATGAGCTTCATAGCATTACTCACTCAGTATAATTAGAAGTTTACAGCACATATCTATTTTTACTAAAAGCTGAGAACATGCATTGCGGTTGCATCACACCAGCAAACCCAATTGACGCTCCAAGCACGTAACAATTGAAAACACTAGTTTCATTAACGTTTCATTAAGTGATCGTACACGGATGCTCTAGTGTGTGTTACGTAAGGGGTTCTGGCTCTGTCGGAAGTAACCCCTTTGTGTGATCTGGCTTTCATTTAAAAACTTGAAGAAACTATACCTTCGTTAGTCACGATGGGCTTTTTGGGGCCGCGACTGTTCTTCTACACAAAAGATGCCCACGGGCTCGGAATCTTAACGGAAAATCGAGCGGAAGAATGGGAACGGCGATGAAATGTTTTACCACGATCGCGGGACCTACCCACAAGACGAACAGCCGCAACAACTTAATTGTAAGACGTTTTAATTGTTTATAGTCATGTTAATGGGCACGATTAGAATCACGCTAAGAGCGTTGGTGCTGGCGAACACTTTAGGATCGCTTACTCATGGGTCGGTGAGCATTTATGTTAGGATGTTTTAGACTTCTACGCGATCGTGTGATGGATGGATCGGATGTTTTAAAGAAACTGATCACTTCATGTTCAGCCAGTGAGAGTTTGTTGGCTGTATGGTAAAATAGTTGCTTATAGTTGGCACTATGAAAAGAAGAAGGCAAAACCAAAATGATGTGAAATCGAACCAACAGTTTGATCTGCTACTTGTGTCATGCTTCAAACGCACTTTTTTCTGTGTGCTGACTTCAAATTAATTGGAAGAATAATTTGCAGCCAAAATTCATGCCACTTCTAACCACGCAAAGCCCTTCAATGTTTGCATCGATTCCATTAGCAGAACAAATGTCTGATTTTCGGTAATTGATCCGTTCCAGCGACGAGCGGAACTTGAACTTGAGACGTGGCTCACTGGTAAACAGCAAACGAAGCTTCCCTGCATTTGCGACAGCTTTCCGTGGCCACAGCAGACAATTTGTGCGATTTTCTCACGCTTTGCCATGCAAGGTAAAAACAATTCTCACTCTTCATTAGCTTATTCGCGCTCGTACAACTCCGATGCGGAGACTCCGAAGTGACGGATGCATTCGATGCTGGACAAGCGAGTAACCTCGTTACGTTACCTCGCTCGCCAGTTGACGAGTGCATGGAGCGGCAAGGAGGACGTTAGAGGTGTGCACGGAGGACAAACTCCAGTTTCAATTGCCATCACTGATTTTCTTGGTGCGTTTTAGATGCCCAAGCAATGTAGAGCAATAAAACAATCCCGTTAATACAAACAGCCTCAGAAAGCTCGGAAACGCACTCGTGCGTACGAAAAACGTCAGTGCCAGTTTCAATGTCCAATGCGTCTAATGCTGGCGAGACGCTCAGAAGATTCAGTAAGCTTTTTTGCTCGATCACTCTCGCAAAGATCACATGACAGTCGGCGCGATCGGTGGAGGCTTGCGATCTTCATAGCGACACCTGCTGTTACTGGTGGAATCGTTTCATCACACCATGAATTTAACCCTTTCCCAAAAATCCGATATGATAGTGATCGCACAATTACGTAAGAAATTGGGCATCTTCGGCGCATCTGCTGCGGGTAATCGATTTATCATTCCAGCCTTTTGGAATACCACCAGGCATCTCGGTTCGTTTGTACTGAATTGGAACGGAACCTACCTGGCGGGCGAGTGGCGTTAAATTCCACACGATTCTCACGGTGATCGATTCGCGCACGATGTGATTATACATCACCCGGGCCTACTACTTGCTGGCAGCTCATAACGAAACATGATCGCCGGCGGAAAACGACAAGTTGCCATGCTGAGGTAGGAAGATGACTAGATGGATGGCTGGCTGGCTTGATGGATGGATGGGTGGGCATTATCATCTTCAGTTCCTCGCCTAACACCTATCCACATGATACGGTCGCTTTTATCGAACAAAGCAATGTCGGAGAGCTAGAAGACGGGGCCGCGCTTGGTGTAGTGTGTCATCAGCAACCTACCAAATACAGCCAATGGGGTCAGTGTGGCGCTGGTACGTTCTTGCCACTCTCGCATTTCTGCTGAGCGTGTGCGTATGCCCCAATGGCATATCTTTCAGCACCTTGCACTGATTGGCGTTGGTTTTTTTAGCGGATTCTGCTGTCTCTATCGAAAGTGTAACGAATCAAATGGTGTCGTCTGCCGCAGAACACCATCTATGGTAATGGTTGAAAAGTGGGTCTGAGTGGTGGTCTAATTGAGAGATGTAAAAGATATAACGGCTGTTGGATAGCATGGCATCGAATATTTTATGTCGGAATGTAAACTGTGCTCCTCATCACATCCCACACCAACTGAGACTTATCCAATGTCAACTCACACAGATAGTGGTGGTGGTTCATTGAACTTTCTTTTGCATGCGAAAGTCCAAGTGACCCTAACCGACCGTCCAATGCTACTTGTGTCTAACCCAATCATAGAGTCGCTCGGTGCATAGTTTACCCGTACGTGTAGCATGAATCTCATTTTGGGTGGTCAACAAGTCGCCTTCTTCCAACCATCCGTGAACCCAACCGTATGATACCGTGTATATGAAAGTGTGTGTGTGTGTGTGTGAGCCCGGTTATGGACCGAGATCACTTGTTTGGCAAGTTTCAGGCGCTGGTGAAAGCAAAAGGAGATGAATTGCGAAAAGTCGCAACGGTACGGCCAGAAAGCCTGCCAGCATAATGGGCGCTCGGCAGGATTGATATGTTTTTATTTTGGCAGCTTTCACTTTCCCCCAAAATAATTAAAAAAAAGAGAACGCCAATAACGCGAGAAGTTAAATGGCGAGGTAGCATGCCGATACAGTCACACACACACACGCGTGTGCTCCTTTTACGATCGAAATAAAATCGAATCTGAGGACCTGCAACACAGAGGAAGGGCGAACAGGTTGAGTAGGCCGACGATCGCTAGAACACGTTGCCACCTTTGGGTCACGACAGGCCTGCGAACGGTGGTACACTTGAAGGGGGCTTTTGTCTGGGAGCAACTTGGGTTTGGGGTTTGCATGTGACGCTGTGCTGTGTGACTTGGCACGGGGCAAAAGTTTGGGCGGAACGGTATGGTGAAGCCTGAACCGTAATGTGTGAAAGATAAAATTCGACCACGCCGTGACGTGATCGATATGCACGGGTAGGTAGATCGGGAGAGCTTGTGTCCAGTTGACATTTGAAACCATTTCTGGAGCTGACGGTAGGGCAGTGAGACTCGATGTCTCGTGGGTAACGTGTATCGTATCGGTTTCACTAACTAGGGCTCTTCGGCTCGTTTTGAGTATACTGTATCATGCACACAAATGGTTGAGAATAGTACAAAATCCCTAGTTTTTATGTTGTTTTAGAGCTTCTGCGTACGGTCATTATCTCAATTATTCATGAAACAATTGCTTGTACTTCTTTCGATGAACATGTAACGGTTGAAACAGCTTCTTGAACTGAATTAACAATTTAAATGTGCTAGTGTTTGTGACTGCAGCACGATTGATCGCTATAGACATTGCTGCACATTGTGTGAAACTGTACTAGACTTAAAAACTAGGACATCCACCTACAGTTCAAACGAGCATGCCAACAACTTACACATTCTCCCAGTACCATTGTCTGCCATTTGAGCCTGTAGGTCTACCAGCTCCAACGACAGCAGCTTCGCAGCAACATTGTTGGAAAGGCACCACCTCGGCGCTTGGCTATTTTTCGGTCTGGTTCGTTGCCGCCCGCTTACGGTAAATGGTCAAAATCGCACCATTTAAGGTCAATATCGTACACTTGGTAAGATTGTTATCGTGTGGAGTGAAAAACGGTTATTGCACTGTTGGGTTGACTGTTAAAGTTCATTCATCGATTGCTCGACCTTTTCCCGCTGGTATGGGGTTGAAGTGAGTTACCTTGAGATGATTATTATCTTTTTGCAACTTACTGGCGCATTGAAATCTTTCGTTTGCCTTTCGGTTGAAGTACAGCGCCCTGTTGCTGTCAAGATTTTTATGCTTTTGATACCAAATGTGCAGTTTTGAGCAATGAAACATCTGGAAAAAAACATTAACGGTCAATTTAAACCAAAACTAACCGGGCTTTGGTTCAATCAAACATATCGTTGTTTAATGAAGCAAACGTTGCCATGGAAATGCTATACAAACGAACCAGCGAATAAAAACAACCACTTGCTCAGAATGCCATGCGCAGCAGTTTGACGTTTGGAGCCGCCCGAAAAACTTCCCTCAGTTTGTCGTGGCTCGCAAGGAGCAGAGCATTCCGGTAGTGACGCGTCCGTCGATTTGTTTGTGCGTACTGTTTCAACCTACCCGGCGAAGAAATACGGCGCAGTTTCTGTAGCACCGTGGCTCGCGCTGCCGGACCAAAAAAAAATGTGTGCTAGCAATAAAGGTGTCCGCTAAAAGTATCCTTCACGCGCTGGCAAGAAAGCAATCTCGACGACGACTGCCGTTAGCGAAGTCCTCCATCGAGCGCCCGACCCGCTCTTGCAGCGCGCAAAGATGATGTTCCAACGATGGCTCCGTGGCCTATATTTCGCCAAGGTAGGTGCGAAGAGCGGCTGGCGGGCTGGCAGGAAGGGTTCGCCCCGTTTGCTCTGCCCGCTCGACCAGTAGCAATTGGCGCGGGTGAATGTCACGGTGAAAATGGCCGGAAACTTGGGTTTGACCCTCATTCAGGGCCAGGGCCCTGGCGTTGGCCGGCGCGTTACGACCGCGCCAATCACTTCCTGTAGGCTCCAGGTTCGCTTTGCATATGCGACCTCGGGAATGGGAAAATTGTTTCTGTGTCGATAAATCCCGCTCGTCATCATTATCGAGTGTGTGTGTGTGTTTTTTTTTTGCGAACAAATGGCCAACACGATCAGGGCGATGAGGGCAGACAGGCTTTTAGAAGGAGGGTAGAAAAACTAAAAACAAAACCCACCGCCACTGCCTCGAAAGGGGATGCTAAGGCTGCGGTCATCAATCAATCGGCAGTTATCGATTGCAAATTTGTTCGTGCTTGGAGAAAGATTGGGAAGGAATGTGCAAACCGCGTGGAAGGCGGGAGATAGACGATGGAGGAACAGGCCAATAGAAGGCCATGGACTGCTGAACGTCAACAAACATTGTTGCTAGCGGTTACCATTTACTGTTTTGTTCCTTGGATACATCCCCCTCGGTCGGGAAGTGGGTGTTACTCCATCTCCGGGAGGAGGTTGCTTTTAATGACTCATTCCAATGCGTTCGTGGCATCACGAGTGTATGTGTGTGTGTGTTTCTATGAGTGTGTATGGGTCTAAAAATAAAGGATCGATCCGAGCCTCTTGGACACAAAGGGTCGCACCGTGGGTGTGGTTGATGAATTTATGAACTGTTCCGGTTTAGTATGTTTTGTTTCTGTTGTAAATCAATAGAAGGGGTAGAGAGTGGCAGGAAGATGGCAAAGAGAGGGAGAGCGAGAGAGAGCACGTGTACGATAGAATGGATTAGAAAGATTATAAATGAATCCTTGCGGACAGTGATGAGCAGCCGCATCGGAAAACTGTTTTACCCTGACAGCTAACGTAATTTATCGTCCAGTTGCATAATTGATGGGTAAACTTCTATTACCGATGGAAGGCTTCGGTCGAAACGCTCAGGCGTCGTATTAATGTGCAATTGCGTCGGAGTGTTTGGTTTAAGCATAATTTATCAGGTCACTGACCATTTGAGTGGAGGCAAAAATCATTAGGTTACAATTATTAATAGCTTGTTTCAGAACATTTGATGTTGGTTTGTTATCCCTGGGTAGGGATAGGGCTGATTTTTCTCTTCTATTTTACATCTGCCTTGAGCGATGAGTTGCTGCCACTAAAGCTGCAACAGTCTCGCGCGTAAATCAAACCGACTGTGATGGCTGATCGATGTACCTAATGCCAATCAATTATGCATTTTCTACGGTTCCGGTCGCGGATTATTCATAAGGCACACGGTTCGCTCGCATCAACACCATTCCGCGTTGCAATGAATATGTAATTTCACTTCACTCTACACAGCGCCCGGCTGATCAATGTCGACTGCCACATGGTGAAAGCCTTCTCCTTCCCTGACTGATGTTAATTTTGTTTCATCGGAGGCGTCGTTTGAATCGTCGCTCTTTGGGCATGCGGCGGTGGAGCTATGGGACTTGGGTCGTACCTGTACCTGCTGCTGCGAACGTTGATAGAAGCGTGCATCGGCTGGAAAGCGTGTATCGGGATCCAGACTTGTTTGTAGTTGACATTGCCGCCGGCTTTGTGCAGTGTCGAGCATCCCGGTATCCTTGAAACATACCACGGAACATGAAAGCCCGTGTAGTTGGCGCTCGTGGAAGGGCGGCGGTACGATCATTACCTACGGCCAGTCACTGTACAGCTGTCATCCGCAACGGTTTTTAGCTATCTTTCTAATGGCGTTTCATTTGTTTCTGCTTCTTTTCGCAGGTAAGCACAGAGTGTTCCGCACTGCAGTGGAGATTCGTACGTTCCACTGGAACCAGTGGACGATTGAGAGTAAGTAAATAAATCACACACTCTGACCTCGCCGACGTGATCTCCAGACTCCCGTGTATGTGCGCGTGTGTATTTACAGTCAAAACGAAAGTTTTGTGTGCGAAAGAGCCTTTTCCGGGAGAAATCTATGTGGATCTTGTGACAGAGTGGGCAATGTGTACAAAGTCAAGTGCAGCTCTTTTACAAAGATAAACGTAAAATTGGCTTAAACTTGCACCGAATATCATGCCAAGCAGGTGATTGCATAGTGGGAATCGGTGTATAGGCAAGCTGTACGAAATGAACGGTGAAAGTAATGAAATGATTGGCTTTTGTTGTGTTTAAGGGTTGCAATTATGGGCTGCGTGCATTGTTGCAAATAGCAATTATTTTATGCGCAACAGCATATCAATTCGACGATACGGTGCGTGGTAGCTGGTGAAACCGATCGTAGATCGGAACCCATCGGTGCGTTTGTTTGTGGGTGTGTTTTTATTTGCATTCTTATGCATGTCTGTTGTTTCAATGCACCAACACCCCTCCCCAACGCACCATTGGCAATTGATTATGCGATCGATTTTCGTTTTCAAAAATGCTATTTAGTGTCTTGCTTTTAGAGAGAAGATTAAATCAATCATCTATGTACACAATGCTGAAAATCAGTCACTATTTCTGAAGCCACAAAGAGCTCTAGGCTTGGCTTGAAAATGGTTGTTGCGTGAATTATAAGAAAGTAAGAAGATCACAATAATTTTTATTTCAAAATCGTTCAATTTTCAAGAAGTGCGCACAGCAGCTCCTCTATTGTCCTGCAATCCTAAATTTAATTAAAAATCTTTCACTAAAATTAGCGAACCAATCACCATTAACAACAACCGCTCGAGCTCTGTAACAACCGTTAGAGCCCCCATATCGTTAGCAAAGCGCCAGAAATTCGTAAAATACAGCCAAACACCATTTTCAAACGGCACCACTGCTGTACGCACCGTACTTTTGCAACCTCTACGCGCAGGTGAACCAATAGAACTCATTGGAACGAACCAGTAGTGGTCCACCGCCACTCATCTAGTACGGCCAGTTTTAAAGGCTCCGCTCGAAACGCCCGCACGAAACGTGTTGACCGCGAAAGCCACAATTTCATTTCTTTCTAATTAGATTACGCTAGCGCAATTGGCTGAGGATCGCAAATTCACCAGGCCCGCCAACGCTGGTTGCCCATTCCTCCACCATCACCTCTGCCGAGCATGGCGCTGGATAGGCACGCGAGAGTGGGAGTGACTTGGAGCGATTTGATTTTTTGTCTGCATGTTGGTCTGCCTTTGTGCCATTTCGGCTATGCTACAATGTTTGGCTCGGGCTCATCCACCCGAAACCAGGTTAACAGCGCAGGTTTCGGCTAGCAGGTGTCGCTGGTTCGCTGGTCCGGGCCGCCGGGCGTCGTGTTGCAGCAGCTAATTCGATTTGCAAAGCTATCAGACGCTTCGATCGCGATCGCGGTTTTCTGTTCGACACCGTGCGGAGCTGTGGAGCTTGATCTTGATGGCCCAGAACGCCACACGGAGGAGTCGGTGACAGAGCGATTAAATAATGCTGGCCAATTTTTGGTGCCTTTCCTTCGCACGCGGGAGCATGGGAGCGAACGAAAAGGGTCTCGACTTGCGGACGATCCGTAGCGAAGCGGGTGATGCGCAAGATTAGCCCCGCGGCACGTGTGAGATGGGCATAATGATGAGCATGGGGTTGAGCGTGTGGTTGCACAATTAACCTACCTATGCCAGCGTGCGGGTACGAAGGATGAAGCTTCACGCGGTAGTTACGCGCGGCTCGAAGGTTTGGAGGTGCGCAGATGGAGCCCATCTTGGGTTGCTTTGGATGATCGTCGGCGAGTGCGGTTGGCCAAGGCGTACTGCAGGAGGCAGAAGCTGGCAAACGAAATGACGTCTCGTTGCACGTATTCACATCAGCTCGGTGTAATTGAATAATGTTCGGCGGCGTTTTAATTGCCCCCTCTTGTAAGCTGTGCCGACGAGCGAGAGAGAGAGAGAGAGAGAAAGAGGGCTCACCATATTGAGGCTAAATTAGTTAATCGTCCATGCGTAAGGTTATTCGATCGATTTTAAATATTTCTTACTGCAACAAACCATTAACAAGCCCGCTTTCGGTACCATCGGTAATGCGATCGCACCGATCGTTGTGTTTATTAATTGTACATAATGGTGACCTGCACAAACGAGGCGCCAAACGAGGAGGAGAAAACTGACACCCAAGTCCGCCGAGAGGTTCGTAGGTTCGAATCACACAATGTCACTTAGCCCAGCACAGCAGTAGCACTGGCAGCCTAATATGGTGCCCCCTTTCACCGATTGCATCATTTGTGTTGGCTAGCCAGTGGATTCCACCGCCCAAAAAAAAAAAAAAAAGCAAATGGAGAAAAAATAACATGAAAAATGCATCGAAACATTTCTATCGCCGATCATCACACTATGGTTTATGGTTGTTTGGCTCTGCAGGAGGGGCCCCGCCCTGTGCCACCTGCAGCGCGGAGAAGGGCTACCGTCCGACGGTACCGAAACAACGGGTGGGAACTAATTAATTTTCGTCTACCGGTCTGGCGGTTTTGGGGGTCGGGAAGGGAAGGATTGTCATCACAAATTACGACAGATAGCCAGACGCCGGAATTTTCCTGTACATACGCATGCGTGTGTGTTTATGTATGAGTGTGTGTGTGCAAGTGTATATCCATATTCATTCAACTCGTTTTAAAGTTGTTTCATCAAACGGGCGGCCTTCGGAGCTGCCCTAAGGGAGTGGATACGATTTCAACTGCTGCTAAACTGATCGATCAGTTTTCATTAAACCCGATACCCGATTGGGGTGAGCCGGCGAAGGAGGGCCGGGATTCCGGAGGCTCGTTACGTTTTCGTCCGGGTCGACGGGCGTGCGATTTGAAACTGTTTCGTATAAATTATGTCCAACGGGTGGCATTAAGTAAGCGCGTGAGATTTGAAGCGTTTGTGAGTTGCACCGTCAGCGGCCTTGCGTTATGCTGCAACCGGTTTCACCGCCCGGTTGCAGCTCGACTCTCTCGCTTCCTTCCGGTGCATGGGGTGCTGACAAATTTGACAGTCTTTAGCATTTCTCAGCCCGAGTGTCCACCCCCCCCCCCCCCCCTCTCCATCCGCTCCTAATGCATCTCGGCTCGATGCTCTAATTTAAGCAAGTGCACGATCACACCCGGTTTTCCCATCGTACCGGCGGTGCTATCTTTGTAAATTTAATTAATAAAAACTCCACTCGAACGCCCGGTGGAGGAGTAGGATTGTAAATATTATGCCTACGATCCACCGGCCGGGATCCACAGGCCAGCACGGAGCTTTCCATTTCGGTGCTAGTGGCAGGTAGGTAAATTGCTCGAGACACCGTGCCGCGACTATCGGGACGAGAGATAGTAATCAACGAATTTTACATTTATTGCTATTTAATTGCAATCGAAAGCGCTGGCCAGTGTGGCTAATAGTGCCCGGGGACGACGGCAGCAGCTACTTTCCTGTGCGATCGTGTACTTTAGAGACACCCGTGTACGGCCAGCGCGTTTGGCCAGTTGCCTAGATGAAAGTACTTGATTGCGTTCGGCTGGCGCGTTGGTGCGTCGTGATGAGTGATGGCGATGAGCGGTTTAGTATATTCATTTGCCCATTTGCGTTGCTCGTAACGTGCGCTGTTGCTGGGTTGTTGTGGATTTGCATTTGTTAGTTAGCCGATAAAGTCAAACGATCGCTGTGGAGCGCTGGATGCGTTGAGCTGGCGCAGCTCGATTTGGCTAATTGACCAATTGATGAGTGGAAGCTTTGCTGGCCAACCGACGTGAGAGATGTAAAAATCTCCCACCGCCCCCCCCCCCCTTCTCCCTTACACCATCGTTTGGACTGAGCTAAACGGTTTGATTCTCATTGACCTGAATCGGAGCAGCAATCTTGACGAATTTGACACGATCGAGCGTTCGGAGCCGGGGTCTAAACATTATTCAATTACAGCATCATTTACCACTAGAACGTTGCTGAAGAGCCTCATTATGGTGGTGAAAACGCAACTATTGGGAAACAATGTTAGCTTTCAAAAATGAATGCTTTTGACATTGGGTAAAGCGGCGAGCATTAGGTTTTAATTGCAACGTTTGGTGTCAATTAACGTTAACAATGTTTGATGTGCTTATATCCCTCAAGTATAGATGGATAAGATGACAAAATATATATTTTTTGAAAATCTCATAACTAAAGCTAGCCATAATTGAAGATTTTTACGTCAAATTGGTATTAATTGAATTGAGTTTGAACACCTTCAACAAAACACCATTTATTTAACACATATTCCCCTTTTACTCCTCTATTATGCCACAGGACTGGCAGCGGAAAAGGCAAAAGTAATTTAGACACCTAGCCACATGCACACTCTTTGCCCTTTCAAACAGCAGTGTGCAAAAGCATGGAATTTACCTTTTTTTTTGGAAACATCAAACCACCGTCAAATTATGTCATCCCGTACCGTTGCTACCGCTGCAAGTGTGTGTTAGAAAGTCGTCCGTTTCGGAACAAGCTGTGCCTGGCGAAGCAACGCAATCAATCGGGGACACACGCACGCGCAGTGGGTGGGTAATTGTACGCGTGCAGGCTTGAAATGTCCCACAAACGAGGCAACCCCCCTTTCCCCACCCTTTCATAAAAATTATCTTCCCAAAACAATAGCGTACTGAGCGCGGGTGAACGAACGCTCGCTCGGTAACTTTTGGTGCACTCTGCGCCGTTTGACAAGATGCCAGTGTTCCGCTCAAGGTTGCTTTGCTCCTCCCCAGGGAAGATGAGCTGCTTGACACATTAATTGGCAACCACACCTGGTGGTGCAGATTTGCGGATGGTAAAAAAATTGACATCATTCATCGCCTGTCAACAGCGTGAAAGGTTAACGTTTGTTAGGAGCGAACAGCAACGGGGGTACTTCTGTCTCTCGAGAAGGAGGCACAATGGCGAAAGTTGGATGATGTAAAGTACCGGCTGGGTTTTCGTTTTGAGCCATTCGGTCATCGAATGGCGTTGTTTATATGTTGTCCCTTACCAGATCAGCGATATTCGGACATTGAGGCTAATCCCCGTGTCGTTATGGCTTGCCCGAGCAATCGTGTTTTACGCGTACCCGTCAAACGCATGGGTGTCAATGTTTGACGGTTGATAGGAGGGAACCCCGGGACTTTGCATAATCAAAAACATAACAAAAGTGCATCCGGACAAGGTGTGTCTGCTCACCGGCACGCGGTCTTTCGTCGCGCTGGAAAAGAAAACGAAGATAAACATTAACAAAATCAACGAAACCATAAAAACGACAAATAATCAGCTTGTTTGCCGAAATCACCGAAAGTGTGACAAAGCGCGTACTTCCGCTCGAGATGGGGGAGAGGGCCGCGGTGCGTAGTACGCTCGGAAGTAGCACCTCCAAGCAAGCAGGCGAGTGTCCGAAACTGGCAATTTATAGTAATCATGCTTCATCGATTACTGGCGCTTCAAATTGGCCGTTTAGCTGAGCACGACAGACGACTAATCGAACGACACGAAACGGCTCACAGACGTACCGGCGGACCGGCAAATTATAACGATTGCCTGTGATCATTCGATAATGGACTGTGTGCCGTACGAAAAGAAGAAAAATGAAACGATCGGGACAGTCTTCAATCTGGAGAAATTCCAGTGGCTTGAAGGCGCATGAGGCTGTCTCGTTTGTGGTGTGTTGGTTTGAGAAAGCAAGGCAAAATCGGACCCACCCCGTTATCGCCCGTCGGAATACCGGCCCTGGCCGGCCACTGAGCCTGATCGGTGTCTTAATCGTTCGACTGTTAGATAATGTGGCTGCTGCTGTATTATCACGTGCGCGCGCGCGCAAGTAAAACCGTTGCATAAAGCGTTTTAATACGAAATTATAGTGACAAAGAGAACGTAAATTACGGCCGCAGTTTTTTGGCCAGCAACTACACCAAAAAATAACAGTACAATACTCTCGAACACGCTCTAGAAAGCGATTGAGACACGAATCGATTCGGGTGGCCATATTAATTATGTGCTGCGGACGTTCTTAAATCACCAAGCTGGTTCGGGGGGAGAGAGATTCGGGCGCGTAAAATATGTTCGCCCATTTACTCAACAGATCATTTTATTGCCTTTAGCCGGTTAGTCTCCTCACGGTTTTTTTTTTGAGTTTTAGTTTTACCCGGCGCGCACACCCGGGCTAAAAGCAAATCGCGAAAACCGTGATCGCGTTCCATTTATCGAAACGTGATCGATCTTTCGTTTCCCGGCTTGAGAGACGAGATTCGTTGCAATTTTGCAGTTCCGCTCAGTTCCTAGGGGGTGGAAGAGGGGCATCGTGTACACGTCTCCTGGTGTACCGTGTGCTTAGATCGCGTTTTGTTTCTGTTTTCCTCCTCGTCCGCCCAGCCAACCAGCGGGCCCAACCGTGTTAGTGTTGTAAATTTGCGCGATCCGAGTTCCCTTGGTCAGCCGTCCATTTCCGCTTTCAATTTTTGCGTGACGCTGGGGCACGCAGAGGCAAACGCTCTGCATCGTCGCTGCTCTCTTTCCCTTTCCGCGACTGTGTGTCACTTAGTGTCGACCAAGCGTCTCGTCATGATTCGAATGGTTCGGGTTTTGCCGTGGCTTTCGGACACGACGAATGCCATCGACCATCGACCGCAATTTCCTGCTGTGCGTGCCAGCGGCGGGCCAGTGACGGATCGAATTTGATCCACCGGAGCTAAAGCTGACCACCGATCATCCGGCCGGTAGAATAAGCCGACCAGTGGCTGCTCCAGAAGATGATGCTTTCGGTAAAAGCGGTGCTGTTGCGTAACGGCAATATTCCCGCCCTGCTTCCCACTCCCACCGACCGGCTCAGTTGCGTCAATGTGCCCACATGGAGGGCTTGCGAGGGATTTGGGCTTGCGTGTCAATTTGAGGGGGGAGTGGGAGAGGGCTGTATGTGACCTGTGCCTTATAAATCTGGCCTTTTCGGATGGTGTAATTGTGCGCGGTACAAGATCTTTACAGGGCGAGGGTGGGGGTGAGTGAGCTAAAAGGTAAAAAGAAAATTCCGCCAGCAAGGTGAAAGTAAAGACGATCATGCGCTTAAGCGAAGGGTAAAGTGGTCGGCTTTGGGGCAGGTCGATCGAATCGATTTCGTTTGTTTTGCTAACCGACCGGTCCTTGAATGTCTTCTTGGCCGAGAGTAGGGTGAGCAAGCTGGTTGAATATGAGTTTTTGGTAGTTGAAACTGAAGTGAAAAAAAAGAAGCTGAAAATACAAATACAGTAGCACGACAATTCAACATCGAATAAATAAACACTTCTTTCCAGAGTTGTGGAGAGGTTTCATTTCGACACAGCTTTATGTGGACAACGTTGATGCAAGAGTTACCTTGGACGTTATTGAAATGATTTTAATAATGGTTTAGATGCTGCAGGCTTTTTATCCATCATCCAATGCAGTACAAAACATTCAAGATATACTGTACATGCATTAAAAGGCAAATGTTTTCATAAAGCGATCAAGTCTATGTCAGTTACTGACAGTATAGAGTCCAACAGTGTTTCCCAAACCTTATTCAACTATCAATCAGTTTGGCTGTTCGCTGAACTGTCCGTAAAAACACACACTCAGTCGCAGTAGGGCTCGTTCTTGTTCAGGTCATTGAGATGTAAACTTTTGAAGTGATCGATTTAATTGTCTAGACATCGAACTCGTGCTATAATTACACTGCTTACCACAGAGATACAAGTTTGAAATGAGTGTAAATGTCAGCATACCAGATGTAAGGCAGCACACCATACGCGTAGGTAGTCCCGGGCAATGGCGTGAGATCTACAGCAAAAAGGGGCATTATACCACGTTCCAAACCGTACCACAACACCGCAAAGCACGTGATCAAAAACACATTTGGAAATCCTTACTTGCGCACTTCACACTTCATCATAAGACATGTTTGCAATTTTCTTCGCTTTCTGCATCGCCACGGCAGATACGGTTTCTTGTCACCCAGCGGTTCCTCCTGATGGCGAACAATTACGGAATACCGCACATCTTCACCGGCACTGTGCACGGTGTACTGCGGCGGCAGCATGCGGCACGGATTTATTTCACCTGTACGTGGCTTGCAAACAGTTACCATCGAAAAGTACCATCGATTTGAATCGAAAGCCACACACACACACACACCGGTCGTGGATTGTTTTCACTTTCATTCGACCACGATCTGAGCACACAGTGCGCGGTGGTAGGTCGAGTACTGCCGGGTTCGTCGCTTGCCATTTCGTACAACGCTTCACAGCGGAAGAAAGTGATTTATGGCCAATGAGGGCCAGCCGTTCAGACAAGCTTGCCTATGCACGAGTACGATAAGGCTGGCTTAGTACGCCATGTGCGGCACTAAGCATTATTATCGTTGTCTTGAGCTTCCAAAACGGGGATGATTGAGTGTGGCGTTAGGATAGGAAAGATTGCAATTATTGCACGGTCGGTTTTTCTTCTTCTATGTATGCTAGCTCTTCATTCCATATCAACAAGAGAACCCGGCAAAAGAGAAAGAGAGTGACAGGAGCTGTAACAGTTTTATCTCACCGTGCAGTTTAAGGATTTGTTGCGTAAGCTTCCTTTGCAGTACGATATTGGGTGAGTAGCGCATTTCACCAGGTTCGCTGTGCCGATATCGATCGGTTTGATCGAGAGACAGTCCAACACACATACACACACACATCAATGCCTCTGTTGCTTGATTTGGTGTAGCACTGACCGGGTCGCCGGGTTAATGGGATGGAAAGTCTCGAGCGGCATTCAGTTTTACAGCGAGCTAACAAGCTTGTTGGGAAGACACTCATGCTGCTGGCAGTAAAGTCTCTTGAGATTTGCAACCCTTCACGTGATGCGAAGTGTTTTGCGGCGTAGATCGACGGCATCGATAGGCGATGGCAAATTATTGCATATGGTCAGCACCCGGCAACTGGACGCGTTCCACTGCGCCGTCTCGTTGCGATGACTTTGAGCGCTTTATGCTATCAAACAAATCTCCCAAAAACGAACGGCGATGGCATTATCCCCGAAGCTGATTGCAAACAGTTTGTCTTCTGACAGCATGGGCTTGACACAGCCTGTTGAATAATCGAAGTTTGATGATTTTCCTTTCACACTCGTCCGCCCTTCCGTTCTCATTTTGGCGGGGCAGCATCGCGATGCGATCAGAAAAAAATGCTTCTCATGTGGGAAATAAATCATGTTTCCGTTTTACTTTAATGGATCGCGGTCCGTGTCCCTTGCCGCCACCGCCGCCGCCACCGCCTAATTTATGCAAAAGAAATTGCAAACTGCCCACACAACTTTCACTCTCGCGGACGACCCTCCGGGACCTGCTCAGAAGCCCTCGAACGCGGTGCCCATTTTCCTTTCAACGGTCGGTAAAAATCGTACCGACTGGCGCTCCCCTTTTTCCCCCGCTCGGCACTTGGCACAACATTACGGTGGGGATTGTGGGCACGGCCTGCTGGAGGTCGGCGACGGGTGTTCGCGATGGTTCTGCTTATGGTCATGCAATATTTTATCTACTTGCTCCCGCGGCTCAATATAGATCACCCCCGGGACGCTTCCGCCGAGGAGACAGTGCAGTCGTGCCGGGAGATTGCGTGGAAATGAAGATTAAGGTGACCATTCATCTCCTCCCAACCCATTGCATGTGCATTGCAACGCAATCGACATCATTACGGTGCGTTACATAAAGGCGCTTAGACGCACTGCGTGGAGTTCCCGATGCGTGGGCTGTGCAAGGAGGTGTAGGTGCCGAGATGGACACCCGCACAACCCACGCAGCATAAATGTGTAGCTCTTCGGCAGCATTAAGCACTCTCTATGCTCGTTTGGTGTGAGCATTTTGAGTGGAGGACGCGAGAAGAAAAAAAAAAAGGTCGCTGAAGCCTTCCGCACTCTTTGCCTGCGGCCTTCCATCGACGTTATTTTTGCTGGAAAGAATCATTCCAAAAAAGAAAACCGGTTCATCTGGTGCCGTGCCATTGTGTAAGGTGACCCATGAAGAAAGTACCACAAGCCGTACTTCACACGGCGGCCGGCGGTATCGTCCTCGCACTCTCGTACTGTGCAGCATAAACGTGTAATCGTGATCGTTTTACTCGCAGCCGCATCGCAGACGCAGTTCGTAGGGCGGCCGGTGAGCGGTACAAGATCGTTGCGGCCACTCCTGGGGCGATTAAAAGTTCAATGTCTTTCTTTTGAGTTTTTTGAGCTGCATGGCCCAACCGTAGTGAGACGGATAAATGCGGTTTATTTTCGGCCTACCCGAGCAAAGCCAGCAGCCTGAAGAATGTGCAGCTCGTTTTGGTTGATGCGTGGACCCGAGCTAGATCATCTCGTCGCCGAGCTTTGAAGACTTTTGGAGCAAAAAAGTAATGTCGTTTTGTTTTCCTTTTTTTTCCTGTCCACTTGCAGATGCGAAAATTGCGTGAGACAGAACCATGTAGCGGAACTATCAGCAAAAGCAACAGCAATAACAGCATCCAATCCGTCACCGACGATTACGAACAGCTGGACACGAAGGAATCTCTGGAGCTGACTATTGTCACCGCGACAACCACGACGACCGCCGTCCCGGCAGCGGAAGAAGCGTCGACACACGACGGCAGCTGCCGAACGACGCGGAACACAGATGAAACACAGGCTAATAATCTAGACCTAGCGATAGAAACGACGACGTGCGGCAACGATGAGGTTGAACGGCCGACGCTGGTAAGGATCTGTGGAGGATGCGTCGATCTGTAGCCAAAACGCAGGGATTAACATGAGTTTTGTTTCTATTTTTCGTTGTTTTTTCCAAACCCCAACCACCTAGCCGCACGAATTATGTAAACGAACCAAGGAAGCTCACAGCAACGAAAGTAGTGGTGCCAGTAGCGTAGTACTAGAGTCTAAGATCACGCCGCCCTATCTTGCGACGGGAGCAATAAACACATCAGCACAGCAATCGATCGTCTCAGTCGAGTGCCAGCAGGCGTCTCTCGGTTCCGATACGGACTCGGCCCTCTCCTCGATGAGTCCGCAGCCGAACAGCTTCACCGGCGACTCGCCGGACGACGATCCGTGGAACGTCCAGCGGTCGGTGATAGCTCGTGACGATGGTAAGCTGGCGCGGATCAAGCTGGAGCTGGATGAGATGCAGCAGCGGTACGATATCCTCAACCGGGACTACACGCTTGCCAAGGAACAGATCGACCAGCTGGAGCAGGAGCTGGTGAAGGTGAGGCAGTGCAGAGTGTGAAACTCGCAAACTGCTGACAGAAACTAACTCCACGCTGCTTCTCCTTTCAGGCAACACAAGCTTCGCGCGAACAGAGCAAACTGAACGAACGGATCGCATACCTCGTTAAGGTGAGTTTGTGTAGTGTTAAAATGTATTTCAATTGTAAATTATCACAAAATTTAAGATCTCAAAGTAAATTGTTGATGATGTTGTTAAGCGTTTTTTTTCAAATGTGAAGCGTTTTGCGGGCAGCAGCTGTATTCGAGCAGTTTGTATTAGGACAAAACTGCTCGATTTACGACTACAATTTTAATGCAATCGTTACTCGTTGCATATGATTTAAACCAAAAGACAGTTTAACATACGATTGTTCATTTTTGTGTTATTGTTTTTCTTTCAGCGCGAGGAAGACCTGCTAAAGGAAAGTCACGAGCTGCGCGAGCAGAACGAACTGCTCGAGTTTCGAATCATCGAGCTCGAGGAAAGCCACGACAAGGTAAGCTCACGTATAGATGGCGCTAGTAGCGATGGCGTCCCCAACCGACAATTTCAAATATTTCCGGCGTCGGGTGTACGTCGTGTGAACGTTCACCCGACGTCGGGTGGTCGTCGCAGTTAAGTCAATATACGACGAAGCGAATTATTTTAAAACGAAAAACACGATAATTTTGAGATATACAACGTCGAAAACATTTGAAATAGTCGGCGGTTGGGTACGTGTTCATTTTGGGTCTTTATATATTAGTGCTTCTTTTCAAAAGCAAATATTTGGTTCGAAATTTGGTTTGTTGAAGTGTTTTAAAATATATTTTTAATTTAAAGATCTATTGACAAAAACAACAGATTCTATTTGATAACAATGAAATGTCAAATTTATGTGAAATGTTGCACTCATAATTGTGCATTACTTCACATACCAACAACTCAATCTGTCGCCTTCAGGCATTGGTGCAAATTAATCATTCACTAACCCCGCACTGGACTGGATGCAGAATTTCGGCTTGCTCTCACCCCTCTCGTTGGTCACCGTGCATGCTAATTTACGAGATATTGCCCAGGGCATCGCAATCGGCATCGATCCCGGTACAAACCTTGAGCAAATAATTGGATTAGGACTTGGACAATAATTCATTGGCTTACGGTGGCATTTGGAGGGAGTCTTGATTTTTTGTTTCTTGGTCTCGAACGGTGCTTTTGTTCGACCATAGTAAGGGTAACAACGTGTCGATCAAAAATTAGCCATGAAATGATCGATGGTTTTTATGACGGCGCATGAATTGGATCACACAATCCTATTTGACTGTGCTCTTGATTTACCGATTCGGTGCACCGATTAGAATTTGCAGTGATGGTTTTTTTTTCTATGTATGATATTGACGGTAGTTTTTTTGTGAGTATAATTTGAACTCGTGGTGTTGTTCACTACTGTCTAATATCTTGCCAAGATAGCACCAAGTTCATATTGATCTTGTTTTATCTAACTACTACCACATTAGCCGTATCGTATTTCATCGACAGCCTTCTTCTATATCCGTCAACATCCGTGGGCTGATAATTGGTTTCTGTCAGCTGTTTCGAATATTTTATTGCCAATGCGCCTCTTTAAAGTCAATTTGCATCCATCCCACCTGTTTGCCGGCCTGTTTCCTATTTTTTGTCTTCACGGTTTGGCTAATTAAAGATTTTTGACTATTGTGTCGTGTTAGACAGCACACTCTTATCGCGATTGTGGTCCCCCCCCCCCCCCTGTACGATGTTGTGTACACCCCCAAAGCTGCAGATTCAAATCTCCCGCCACGCGAGCAACATTCCAGCGGCTCAGTTTCATCGGCACGATTAGCTTTCCCTCCACTTTAGCGATCACGATCGTGCAGAACGGTCCCACGACCAAGCACTCGATCACGCACGCAGGCCCGTTGTAGTTCCGTGCTCCCAAACTCATCCTCATCGATGCGGTGTGGGGTGCCCATTTCGATCGGTACCACACAACGTCCTATCAACACGCTGGCCGGACGCCTCCGCAAGTGTATTACCATAAAAGTGTGTCGAGTGGTGCGTTGATTATGGAATCGATCGCATCCTCTTGTGCACCCCGTACCGGTACCGAGCTGTACGCTGCCGCCCAAGATCTCTTCCTCCGCGCCAGTCAGTAACGCGTCAGCAGTCGGCAATCGGCTGTCAAATTCGAAAGAAACACGCTGCCACACAGCTCAAAGCCGACCGCACGGCGGACAACGCTGTCAGTGACTAATCGAGCGCAAACATTGGTCCTATCGGGCGGGTCTCCTAGCGGAGACTCGGACGAAGGGAGGTGGCCGTAACTCCCTGATGGTTTGTTGATTTTCAGGCTGCGCGTTTTTTCTCACGAGGTTCAACCGGTCAGCCGTTTTCCCCACCCGCTCGGTTCGATGGTCAGCAACATTTTATGTCTGGTGCTCTCTGATACTTACTGCCAGCACAAGGCATGATTCAACCAAACCATGAAGCATGAACCATGTGTGTGTGTGTATGGTGACGGGGTGTGGATTGTTTTTCTTTCGAGTCCGTGGAAAGCTGCGGCACCGTGCGCTGCATCAATGAAGTGACCGTGGATTGACGGCCACGGGTCTTTTGGGAGCATAATGGACGCGCCGTTCCGTTGATCCGTTGATCCCGCAAAGGATACGGGCCCGCACACACAGGTGTGGTGTCCCGTTGCTGCTGCCTTGGTGCCTGCGTGCCCAACTGCTTCCACCGTGCCAGCGTTTGCAATGTTGCAGTGTTTGGAGAGCGAGTGAACGCGCTACTTCGAGGGCTGGATTAGTCATAATTTAAACACTCCGTCCGCTGCACGCTGGGGTGGGCTCTGGTCGCTGTTGAGCGTTTTATTTTTTTGTTGCCATTCGTCGTATGCTGCATGTTCCATAGATTTCGCATAAGCCCGTCGGCTATTCGCTGTCGTTTGATCTTTGACGGGACAGCATGGGACGCGATCTATCGCACCGTACCAGTTTGGATTTGAACGGTTCAGTACGTGACGCTTGTTCGGCTGCTCCCGTATCGAACGTCGTACGTTCATCGTGTTTGAAAGTGTGTTGGTCAGTCGTATTTTTTTTTTGCTTCAATCGGTGGGAGATTTACGCAGCACACGGTAGAGAACAAACTGCCTTCGTTGGTGGTGCCGCAAGCGATTGCTAATTAGTCATTTAGTTGCTCCGCTGGTAGAACATGGAGCGCTAGCGGAAGGTAGCAGGAGTGGCAGAATGGGATCTTTAAAATGTACCACAACCAGAAGGATATTTGGAATGATCTTTCCGAGCGATTATGAGCGGACGATGTTTGGTTAGATGACAATAAAAAGAATATGAACGTTTAGCTCAATGGTGTGGTAGGCCAAGTTCGTTTAAAGTTTTATAACATCGTTATTATAGCTCAAGCGCCTTCCTCTTCACCTTTGACCTAAGCGGCCCGTCAAAAACGGCCTCAGGCCGAGTGAAGCTAGCCTAATGTTTGTTGGAATATTTAATAAAGTCTCCCACGAAAAAAAGCGGACTATAAACCACACAGCCAAACCGGATCGCTTTGTCTCTTGGCAAACGGATTACCACACGTAATAAATACCGGCCCTGAATGGTTCTTGCAGCTTCCGCACAGCTGAGAAAACTGATCTTTCTGTGGATGGCGACTCCGAAGCGAAGGGAAACTCGCTTAATCTTATCTGTCTTTCCCGGGCCAGTATGGAAAAACTGGGCGCACCCTTTTAGCGCTGGTCATCATTTTCCTGTGCCCCCCCAAAAAAGAGAAGCCCTTTGACGCGTTTTCCAGTGGCATGAATGATAATTTCTCAAGCGTCATAAATCACTATTCATAAGCGAATTCATTACAGCCACTTGACTCATTTCGGAAATGCGCTTTTTCACACTACTTGTATGCAGCGAATTACAGAACGAGACTCAAGATTGGTTTCCCCGGGGGGAAAGCTTAATTTTATGCTGCCCCAACTGTCTAGGGTTCTTTTATCTGGGGTGATATGCCTGCGTGCCTTTGCTGTGTGAATTTGTCATGTGTCGGCATTCAAGCGAGTGAGACAGACCCAGGGAACGATATGACGGGGAGCTCAAATGAGGAAACATAGTTTTTCTCAGACTTATTTACAATAGTACAGCTCTGTAATGTGGCATACTCAGGGCTATGTGAAATGGAATTTATTATATTTGAATATAAAACGGTTGTATGAGAGAATTGATCTACATAAATATATATTTGATTTAGATATTTTTACGTGAAATTTTACAGCAAAAAATCCTCGCAATGTTACTGTACATTTCATCACACGTAACAGATTGTTTATTGCTAAAAAAGCGTTTGGAACTACTTTTTGCCGCTATCATCTCGGCTTATGCTAAAATACACGAATCCAAACAACCATCAGATCAAGCGCCAGGCGCTAGCGTCAGAAGTCGGCTCGGTTCGCTTACAAACCTTTCCGCTTCCGTTGTGCCGCACCCCAGTTTCCATCCAGCCGCCAGCTGTTGCTGGTGCCGGCGAAGCATTTTTTCTTCCCCTCTACACGCGAAGCCAAAATACGGCACCGCTTGGGTGCTCGGCAGCATGTTCGCGCGTCGTTCGTCCGTCCGCGCGCTCACAGTTGTAGACTCGTTTGCGCGGGCGTCGGTCGCTTTCGATTGATCTTGCGAGTGAGACCCATTGCGTGGAGGTTCGTCGCTTGCAATGCGTTAAAGCTCATTGAAGTTGTTCGATATAGTGACGCTTCGGAAAAGCCAACGAGTGTGTGTGTGCGGTCAAGGTTTTCTCGACGAGAAGTGAAAAGAAAGGAAAAGTGCGATCAGTTCTTTCTGCCACTGGTGCCTCCCGTCTCGCAGTTCAGCCCGCCTCGCGCGACTGTAGATCAATCAGCGTGAAAGCCAGCCACATTTAATTGCCACTGACAATGATTGATACTTCTTCTCGGCCGGTCGGGTGTACGGTTCGTGGTCACGTCCAGTGCCGGCGGCGCACCGTTCAATACCAGAACATCGCTGGGCACGGAAAAAACAGTCTTTGATCGAGATTGGAGTTGAATGGCGGGAATGGAAAGCTAGAGAGCCTTCTAAGTCAGCAGCAAGTACGTTTGTGATGTTTTGGGACTTACTGTTTGATACACAAGCAATCAAATCTACCGAGTGACAGTGTAAACGAATTTGAAACAAAAAATCCATATAAATATACCAATGGCAACTCGCACTGATACATCGATCTGAAGTGAAAAGCGGATCAAAAGAGTTAAACGTTTCAAAGTCGTAAAATATGAAGTTTGTGTTTATGGTAATCAATGGCTTAGCGTTAAACCGTAACTGCGGCGGCGACGTTTGACACAGTTGGTTGATGCTTTTAGCCGTCTGGGCATCCTTCAGCGTAGATTTCGTCGCCAGCATGGTGATTAGTGGTTCGTTTTTGGCCTGTAGAAAACCTCACACCGTGAACACGTTACAATCATGGTCGTAGGAGTCAGCTGGTGGTCGTAATGAAGCTGTGATGTGTGTGTGTGTTTGTGATTGTAGGACAGTGAAAACAAATCACGACCCAAGCCACCCACACCAGTGTTACGTGTTAAGAGGATCAATCGAAAGTGTTGTGTGAGAAACGGCGACAATCTTTGAGCTGCTGTACAAATTACGCGTTTTCAAGAGCGTTGTGGCGACTGCTGAATGGTACGTTTCAGGGCGGTTAAAATTATTAGGTTGTCAATGGGCAATTGACGTCTAGCTCTGTATACTGTCGACTGTAGATTTGTCAATCGTTGCATGTAGTTTTTATACAGAAATGGGAAACCATATTGTGACAATTGTAGTTTGATAAAATGAGCTGAGTTTGTCGAAGAACAATTATTTACAACTGAATATTGAAAGGCAAATCGTTTGACCCAAATTCTTATGTGAATTAATAAGATAAAGAAGAAAAAAACAGTGAAAGGGAATGATCACTTTCTGCAACAGCTTTGCCTTAGTTTTACATTATGCCTTGCGAGCTTATTAATGTCTTTTTTTGTGCAAAACTTATGACTTCCCGGAACCTTGCACCAAGCCTCAGCCTCGCTACCAAATCGTGTACCACCTTTCTGTCGCAACCTTCCATAGTAACCTCGCTCTGGAGTGTGGGCCAAGCACCGTACACCCGCCCGGTGGTCATGTGAATTACAATAATTTAGCACTCTAATATCTCAATCACACTGGCGTGGCGGCATCGTTCATAAATCATGGCATTTTCCGTGCTTAAGTGTGCCCATTTGCTTGTACCGCCACGCGCGTATGTAGCGAGATCACAAACAAACAAAGAGTATCATGGCTTGGGCAGCAGCAGCAGCAGCAGCATGAATAATACAAGTAGAAAACGAAAAGGCAAACACACTCACACACGTGTTCGTGGTAAACCTTCTGGCCTTCATGCTGGCCGATGGGTGAAATGAAGAAAATTGTGAGCAATATCTTTAATAACCGTTTTCTCGTCAACCGTAACATTGAAGACTTCAATAATATGTGAGATGGTAGAATGGTAAAAATTCGTATGGAAGGTTGTATGGCAACTACACGCACATGAATTAATTGAAATAATAACAACTGTAGAGTTCAGACTAATGTTTCCATTGTGATACATACATACCACAACCAGTCTGCAGTAGATAATTACTAAACAGCAGTGTTCTGCAATGCATGAATGTAGAACGCTCAAGCTTAATGCAACGACGGAGCACTTGGCATTCGCTTGATTCATTTTCCCGCGGAAGGGATCACGACATAGACGACGATGCAGTTGGTAGATAACGAAATGGCGCTGGCCACTTGGCACCGTTTTTCACTGTCCCCAAAGCAACGTTTCCCATACCGTTGAAGCACGAAGTGTAAGCATAGCTCAATGCTGCACTAGTTCTGACCATCGAATTGGAGCTAGCCGTGATGGTATGAGTCAACAAAAGATCGTTAAAATAGCTTCCCTTTGGCTGTCCTTCATTTTCTTGTGATTTAGAGATTAAATGGTCAGGCTGGACGGAGATTCATAAATTAAACCATAAATTCCTGAACCTCTGGACGATAGATTGCAGACTAAGTTGCCTTTTGTCTCACTTAAGTTACAGTATCTATTATCACGGCATTTAAGGGCTTGAAATGATTCCACGGCAAAGTTGGGACGCTACGGAACTGTACGCATTGTTGCAGGTTACTGAATGTTTTGTTTTTGTTCCTTCAATTATCCAACCAAACCTCGGCCAGGTCGGTGACATGGACAACAAACTCCGTGTGCGTGTGTTTTCGTGCGTGAGGCAAGCAAATCGATGGTTCCGCACACCACCCGTATTGCGTGCCCAGTGCAAGACACGCTCGCGCGGGAAGCCTCGACACTTGGTGAAGCCCGCGATAATTAAAGATTTGTTGAACACTTTTAACTGCTGGGAACGATGCTCCCGCGGTTTGGCCCCGGCTGATACGGTACGCCCGGGGTTTAGTGCGTGCGCAAGCAAAACCATGACCGTGACAGAGCAGCGGTTGTAGCAACAGCAGCAACAACAGCAACAGCCACCACAACAACAAACACACCAACAGAAAGTGCAGTTGAACGAACTTGCCAGCGAGCGGGGGAGGAAAGGCTGGCTACCCGTTATACCGTTTAAACTTCAACCGTACGCTACTGGTTCTGGTGTGGAGAGAATTTTCCCTTCCACGGGACAATTAGTATGCGAACGTGTTGGGTGTTTGGGTAGTTTTCGTGTGGCGTTGTTTTTCTTTCTCCCAGCGAGGCCCTTTTGATTGCCAGCGATAAGGGATGGGGGAATTAGTTTTCGGAAATAATTATCCCGCACAGGGCGTTAGCCGTGCGGCGTGGAGTTCGCTTTGAGGGGAGAGCAGGTCATGCAGACGAAACCCTTGCTTGCGCACCCTTTCCCAAGAGGTGCAGTGAGGTACAAAATTCTTGCCATTGAAACTTAAGACAAGCTAACGGTTAACGCGCGTAGGGAGGCTCGCATCTGGTGTGTTTCAGTTGATTGGGCACAATTTGTTACTTTGAGTGCAGTTTCATACAACGATCGTTTGTCGTTACATTTCACGGATGATTAGGGTCTCTTTTACCATTTTTATTTAAGTAATTGCATTTATTTTCTCAATGGAACAATTATTAACCTTTTTTCCACTATCTCATCTTCCAGTGGTCTCTACGAAACAACTCAAGCCCAACGGTCGGTGGTGGAACGACAAAGGACGGCTGGACCGATACCGAAAAGGAGCACGATGAGCTGATAATGCTCTCGGAGCGATCCGACTCCGGCGTCACCTCACCCAACAGCCATCACCATCTGGAGGACCAGCAGAGCGGCGTACCGTCGCCGTGCGATCTCTCCCTGCTGGATCAAATACCGACGGACGATGTGCGCAAGCGGCTCATCGCCATGACCAAGCGCACGTGCTACGACGAGGAGGACAAGCTGTGTCTGCTCCAGATCCTGTCGCTGCTGAACAATCTCGAGGCCCTGTCGCAGGACCATGAGATTGCCGGCGACGACATGAGCCTGGAGTCGCCCATCCAAAAGTACAACTATACCCTCCCGGACAGCAGCACACCGCCGAGGGCGCTGCTGCATTCGGCCGCAGCCGCTGTGATGAACAGCTCCACGCCGTACAAGGCGGCCGGTGGCAAGATTGTCGCTACCGTGCAGCCGTTCCACAGCTCGGACCAGCATGCGGCCGCACCCGTACCGCCACCGAAAGCACCCTCCATTGCCTCGATCGCGGAAACGTTCGGCGGCATGAAGAAGTCGTCGCGCTGGAACAACGCCACCAGCCTGCAGGAGAGCGGCGTGTTTGTGGACGAACCGTGCACTCACGTTTCCACCCAGACGGAAGCGGACGACTTCCCGGCGCTGGAAAAGACGAACGCCGAGCTGTGTGCCGAGATAGAGAAGCTGAACCGATTCCGGGAGAAGATCGAGGAGTGCAAGGGCGTAGCGGTGGCAGCTGTTTGCAAAACGCCCAGCAAGGGTTCGATGCTGGCGCTGAACATACCGCCCCCGACCGGGGATGAAGCGTGCGACCGGCGCCGACTGCAGTTCTACGTCGAGCGGGCGGAGATGCTGGAGAACAAGCTGAAGGTGTACGAGAGCAGCGGCGACCAGCAGCTGCGCCAGCTGTCGCAGCGATTGCAGCGCGAGGTACAGCTGGAAGGTTGGGTGAAGGAGCTGTCGGAGAAGCTCGGCCGCGTGGAGCTGGAAAACGAGCGGCTGGAGGAGGAACGCTGCGAGCTGGAGGAGATCGAGAACGACACCCGGTTGCGGTTGCAGCGGCTGGAGGAAGATCTGGAAGTGATGGGCCAGCGGAACGAGGAGCTGGAAATGTCGCGCAGCTCGTACCAGTCCAAGTACCAGGACGCGAAGGAAAACATCGACAGCCTGGAGGAGCTGATTCACAAGTACGAGGAGAAGATCTTCCTGCTGGAGGAGAACGAAAACGAGCTGCGGGAGAAGATCGAGATCATCTACATGTTCATACCGATGCTGCTGCTCTACAACAGCTGGCAGCTGCACGAACAGTTCAAGCAGCACCAGGCCGCAACGCTGGCACAGCAGCAGAAACAGTCCCGACCGCCGACGCTATCCTACGCCGAGTCGCACGCCATCCAGTGCATTCCCACGGACCACATCGACTACTACGATAGTGGCAGCTCGCAGGCGGACGATCTGCAGAACCGGCTGAGCGAGCTGATGAGCCGGGAAAAGGAGCTGACGCAGAACATTGCCGAGCTGAACCGGGCGTACAACGAAACGCTCGAAAATGCGGACAACCTGTGGGCACAGATGGAGCGCGAGTACAAGGAAAAGATCAGCCGGTGCGAGCAGGAGGAGGCCACCCTCAAGTCCAAGATCGCCCAGCTCGAGGAGCGGCTGAGCAAGGACAGTGAGTACGCGAGCGAGCGGATTGCGCACCTGGAGGAGGCGGAAAGCAGCCTCAAGAGTCGCGTCAGCCGGCTGGGAAAGGAGAACAAAGAGCTCTCCGCTAAGCATGGTGCGCTGGTGGAGGAGTACGGCACGCTCAAGGACGATTATGCCAAGCTGCAGAACTACCTGCGCGGACCGGCGGCGGAAGCGCTGGAGCGCGAGAAGAAGCGTGTTCTGGCGCTGGAAGACGAGCTGGCGCACACCGAACAGATGCTGCGCGATGGCGAAGAATCGCACCGTGCCGAGGTGGGCTCACTGCGCGGTCGTTTGCTCAACTCGACCAAGGAGCTGAACCACATCGAGGTGACGAACAGTGAGCTGCGTGAGGAGGTAGAAACGCTTGAGGGACGCATCCGCGAGCTGATGTCTCAGCGTGGCAGTGACGAGGAGCGCATCAAGCAGCTGACGGAAGAGCTGGAAGCGAAGCAGTCGCAAATTGTTGCACTCCAACACGCACGCAAGGCTGGTGGACCCGGTACCGGTAGTAGCCGGGCAACGGTTGGACGCAGCTTGGCGCAGGAGCTCGAGCGTCCGCTCAAGGGTACCTACACACGCCACGGCTACGAGGTGCATCCACTGGGCAGGAAGTTTCCCGACAGCGACAGCAGTGGCAGCGGTAGCGAGGTAAGCAGAGTGATTGTCCACAAAGGGAGCGTGCTCCAAAAAAGTAAATAACTTCTATTTTCCCAACCGTTGCGATGCAGGATCGAAGCAAGTTTCCGCACACGAGACCATCGGCATTTGAAACCAAAGAAGTGAAGAGCCTTGCGGAGACGATCATTCTGAATGCCGAAAGCAGGGGAATGAAGACGCCAAAGAAATCCTTTGTTGAGGAGGTAGGTATTCCTGAGCATTATTGAAGCTTGCAAGACGATCCGAAGCCACCGGTAGAAGGTATCGGACAACGAGTAGCGGAACATTCCGGAAATAGTCGCATGAAGTAACACGATGTACATCAAAAGTAGCGTAGTGAATTGTCTGGATCGCGTGATCGCGATTCGGGTGTAAAATTGCTTTGAAATCTTATTTGTATGGCCATTTGGATCGATGCATTAAATCTCATCTTCATTCTAACCTCCTCGTTCATTCCGAGTCATGTATGGTAGCGAATAACGCCGGGTGTAGTGAGTGACTCTAGTAGAATCTGGTTGAAGAATCAAAGCACTGTACACTGACCGCTGTCGGTACGTTCTTTTAGGCACGCAGCCGATTCGCCCGGTGGGTGTGAGATGCTGAATCCTGGACCCGAGTGGACAGGATGTCCCGAACTCCCGAATCTGCCAAATTTTGCTGGAATAAGTACAATACCCCTACCCCCCATCCCTGCACGGGCCATCTTACTGGTGTGTTCCCTCGAGTGATCTCGGACAACGGACCGTTGCTTGCCCTGAAAACAACCGCCAAGCAACAGTGTTACCAACCCAGCGCACACGTTACACATCCTTCCAACATGCACACGTTACACTAGGACACGAACTCAGACATGCAACACGTGCAAGCCTTTTTGGGGTTTGGATGGAATGTTTGTGTTGTGTCGTAGAAGCGCATCTTCGGCTGTGAAGTTGAAGGTTGTGTCACACCCCTCCCTCAACCATCCCTGTTCGCACAGCATCCTTTGATCCTTGTAGCGCACCCTTCCCGCTTTGTCCCGGACTTGCCAACAGGTCAACGTGGTGAGTGTCATTGGATATGTCGTATGCCTGCGTCGTCTTTGATGCGGCATACTAGTTTTCCTTCCTCCTTACCTTACCTAGCTCCTAACCGCTTTCCTGCAAACTTTGACTACTTCTGGATAGTTTGTCTCACTGGCCTGTCTGTATGCCCTTCTTTAGAGTTCTTGATCATTCTGTACGATCAACATCCCTGTATCTGTTCTGTTTCACCGGTAAACTTACTCCCTTTCTTCACTGGTTCTGTTTTTTCGTTTCCAACTGTTTCCGTTTCTAATCTACTGGATGATATGCACCTTCAGTTGTTTCTTGTCTCTTTGGAATTTATTGATTAAAGTCGTTAAAGTCAACCTTATTAACATTGCTTTCTTTCTTTCATTTTTTATCTCTTCCCACAACAAGATGAACTGATACAAACCGCCACCCAGATAAGCGATCCCGCAACAGGCGCAGAAAATCTGAAGTGAAACTCCTTCAGCCCAGCATCACCACCAGCAGGACAATCGGTAACACTCTCCGCCGTTTTTTAATGCTCTAGGACGTCTGTTTCTCTGCAGCCGATATCGGAGCCGAAACAAATCTTCATCAAGCACTCCTTCCTGCAGCTTCTGGTCGGCCATTTTACCACCTCCCAGTGCAAAGGTGGACTCGAACATGCGTCGCCAAGGCAGAAGCGCGCCGGCAGAAGGGCCCGGAAATGAGGAGATGAAAAAATCTAGTCGTTGTTTTTGTTGAATGTGTTTATTTTTGAGGTACTATAAAACAAAGTAGTGTTAGACGTTAGCAATGAAAGCTGCAGCAGTAACGGATGCAGAAGATAGGCGGTACGATGGTGATCGTTCGATCGTAGTGCGTTACTGGCATGGCTGCTCTTGTGTAGAGAGCCTGGTGTTTGCCCATGGCAACGGATCGACAATGCATGCGCACACCATTCAATTACGATGTACTCCCATAACCAGACTCTGTAATATAGACTGAACAGTAGTAGATGGTTGGCAGCAGTTGACAGCTTTTAGATCGTATAGTTTTTTTTTCGCAATAATTAAACTCTAGTTTGAGCGTTCATGTTCGTTGCGTTTACAGTTTGAATAATAAGTTCTCAGCCTAAGCGAGTTAGTTTTGCTAAGCCTTTTGTTTGCCTTTCATCCAAACCACCTACGGAAGAGCTTCAGTTTGCAGTTAGTAAATATCGGTTCGTATTTTGTATAATTTTGCCCATTACTGTATGATTGTGAGTTGCTTTTAGAGTTTTTGTTTTAATTTTACCATTCGTTTGTGTACAGTATGCTTGCGTTAGTTTGTGTTTTTGTAACATATTTTATGATATCCGATGGGTTGGCTGGTAAATGTCGTCCTTCCCACGGGAAGGACAGTCCGATGGCTAGTAGTTCTTTGTGCTATTCTATATACGACTATAACGGTTGAAACAAAATAAGCAGCTATTTAACGTGGCGAGCCATGCAAGCGAGCAATGATCCGTCAACCGACCCGGTCGGTATAATCGGTCATGGTGCTTTTGAATCGATTTTGTGCCTTCAGCATCGATTGAAGGATCGATCCTTAGTACGTTCGTTCCCCGAAACGGGAACTGGTAAACGATCAGTACCAGCTACCTGCGTTCCACCGGTACGCAGTGCGAACTTGTGAGCTTCCAGGGTATTATTTAAACGTGTTACTACAAACTCATATGTATGTCCCACATTAATCAATTGTTCAGGTTTTGTATAAAGTGAACATGTAGAAACAGTGAGTGAGTTGGAAAGCGAGAAAGTGAAGAAAGATTGAGTGAGAAGCGGAGAAAAGAAAGAAAAGAATAAACAAATATACGCCGTAGTTGTGGTAGTGAAAAATTATAACAGTATGATGTGTGTTTTTCGTTTTGCATTTTTTTACAATCCGAAAAATCTTCCTGGAAAATTCACATTTATTTACGAAAGATCAAAAAGAATTTCAAGCCTTCATTTTAATTTATGGTTATTAATTAGGTAAGTTTGTTTCATAACAGATTTCGGTAGTTTTTGCAAAAACAAACACGTTTTTTGGTACCTCTGTATTTGCAAACTATTGAAAAGTTGGATAAAAAAATGTAGGTCATCCATTGTTGTGCAGAATCGACCACTGTTCGTCACGGTGCGCTAATTGTATACTTTTAGGCGGAAATCTTCAAACAGCAATGCGTTCGAAATCGTAGCAACCAAACATTTGTTCATTCCATAACGATTATTTTGGTAGTGAGTTCATCGTTTTGCAAGTGTTTCTTTTTTCGCGTTAATCTAAATTGCTGTTTTCAAATCTAAACCATGCAAAATAACCGCCCCAAACCGCGAGAGAGCCCGTCAGCACACGAGAGGGAATCTATCTACGATGAAACGCGCCACATGGTGAATAATCTTCCCATTTCCCCGACTATGTACGATGGCACGTATCCTGCGTACGAAGAGTTTACCAGCAGCCTGGTGTTGCAATCGTCCGTTTCTGAGCTAAGCTTTTCTTCCGAGTCCCCGGACAGTGGCTCGCATGTGCACTTTCAAAACGTCGATCCCATCATTGAGCTTCCATCGACCCCGCTGAAGGATGGCAGCCGGCAACCGGAAGAGTGTACAGTCTGTACCGACACCGAAACCATATCACAGAGCACGATCGGTGCTGCGCTGGAAAAGTCCGGTACGGTGCTGATGCAACGGTCGCTGGAAAACCGTCTAGCCCAGCAGCTAGAACAAATGCACGCCATGATGGGTAACGAAGACGAGTTGGTCGTGCTGAAGCAGCACAGCATACGGGCGATGGCTTCCCAGCCGGCCTTCACGAAGGACATGCTGCGCGATTTCATGGAACATTCGGAAACGATGTTCAACCTGGTGCATGAAACCAACGGCAATAGTGCACAGTTTGTCATCGGGATTGAGGAAGCGGAAGCAAGCGATCCGGATGTACCCGGCTGTTCGCATCGCCCGGTTAGACGTTCCATAGTACCGTCCGTTACCAATGACAAAGGAGAGAATGAATTTGTAGGATGCTTTAGCAAGGACAACGATATGGTCTTGTACAAACGCACGATGCCGGAAAAGCCGAAAATGGAGCGGGAAGATCGCGAAAGTATCGATTCCCTTATCGCTCATCACGCTCAATGTCTGGTGGAAGCGGATAAGGTCACCAGTCCGACGGTTCACGTGCGTCAGGATAATGATGATAATATGCTCGCCTTGCTGACCTTTTCAGATCAGTCATCGGCCGTGCTAAAGACGACCAGCGCCATGACGGAAGGCATTACCTCAGAAGACGAGCTGAACGAAGCGATACTGAGCACTTACCGGCAGCTTGTCGCCAAACCGGACGAGATGATATCGATGCACACACAGACTACACCCGTTTCGGGTCAGCAACAGCCAGCTTTCGATCTCGACCGGCCAACACCGGCTCACAGACATCAACTACGTCCCGGTGTGATGAACAATCTTTCCAATGCAACGTCCAGTTTCGGTCTTTCCAATGAGTCCACCTTTCCTATGGTCGTACAGGGATCTAGCAACAACTGGATCAAATGTCCTAGAATGCAACATGCAGCGGAAGTTGTCCTCAATCTTCGGCTACTGCTGGAAGAGTACATCCTCCGCAACATCTCCGTCACGGGGACGGTACTAAAGTTTGTTTCGCACGTCCTCTCGGAAGTGATGCGTTGCACCCGGCAAGAAGTGGGCGATGAATTTCGACGCCTTGGACTGGTGGATAAAATCAAACATGTACATAACGAGCTGTTAATGCCACACAGTCTGGAAGATCCCGTTACGATAGTGAATCAGTTGCGTCACACGATTGAAGAGATTCAAAATTATCCGCTCAAGGCGCGATCACTTGCGAGCGGTGAAGAGGCATGGAATCGTGTGCTGCAGACGCTGGAGAAGCTTTCCTGCGAGCTAGACCACGAGATTGAACATCCGGAACAGTTCATCGAAGCATTGCAGTATGGGCTGGTGCGTGTCAGCGAGACCTGCACTGGTTCGTGCAGTGTGCCGGAGAAAAAAGTTGTCTCCATTGATCCGACACCGATGGCAACCGGCCCAGCGGTGTTTCCCACAAGTTCTAGCGTGTTGGAGATTGATCGGTACGAGGCACCATCCGTATCGTTCTGTAAACCCTACACCTGCTTCTTCGAGCGTATCGTTCTCTCCATCTGGTCCGTGCTCGTGTGGATCATGAATCAGATGAACAGTTTTTGGGACTTTCTGAACAGTCCTCCACCGCCTCTGCTGGGAACACCTTCACCGTCCGTGTCGTTCCACCGCAGCGTGCTTGATAATGAAAAAATCCCCCACCAGCGTCACGAAGAAAGCAATGGACTAAATCAAGCAAGAAACGTGTTACAAATTGCGCTAGAAAGATCATCCGGACCAGAGATGACAGCAGACTCGGAAAACGATCCGGATCGTTCGGTAAATGCACGATCACTGAAGATGTTCACGCAACTGTTGGAAGATGCTGGCAGTATTGAGCTGAAACATTCCAGCTCTCGCCACAACATTCACCTGCAGCTGCACACGAGCGTCTCGGGTATGCTGGAAAAGCGGGAAGCGGACGACTATCTGACGATGACGGGCAACATTCGGGATCACGATGCTGGTGTGGCCGTGTTCTTCGATGCCCGCATTATCGATCTGGATTCGCTGGCAAAGGTCGAATCGGTGATGGAGTGCGTCACCAGAATCGGGCGACTCTCGGACGACGTGGAAAATAGTGAAGTTTTATCCGAAGAAACAGTTGTACATTCGGCAGCGGGAACGGAACCGACCACTGAATATGAGCAAGTTGTAAGTTCGCTGATTGAGGATATGGTGTGCAATGGAGGCTATGACGGAGAGTTGCCCATCCTCAACACTACAGGGGCGGAACAGTTGCTGAGAGAAATTAAACACTGCCTGCAGGACCTGCTCTCGCCAGTTACATCGGCGGTGCACAAGTTATGCGATCAATTTGGTAACGCAGGCGTTGGGACTGCGCACACCATGGCGGAGGAGAACGCATTGGAACGCTATACGGTGGAAATACACGAAGATGTTACGGATGAAGAGGAGGGTCACGCTTGCACCGACCATTCTTGCGTTATTTGTAACAGACATGTCTCAACTTCAAATCAAACCAAGGAGAATGAAATTGTTGAAGATAGCACTCCGGCCCTTGAGCAGCCAGCTGAGGAACTCCCGTTGGCAGAAACCACTGGAATTGAAGTAGATGAAGCACTATCTCCACCACAGGAACAGCCTTCCGAGCATTCCCAGTTGGCAGAAACGATGCAAGAGCTACTGGAACTGTTTCACGCTACAAACGATCGTCTGGAAACGATTGACACAGACATTAGCGCCATTCGTAACGAAGTACAGCAGCTAGTAGCCGGACAGCAGCAGCAGCAGCAACCTGTCCCAGAAGGTACTCACCCACCTACCCAGACCGAAAGGCGTCGATCCCAACGCAAATCTTTAGCCCAAAAGCTACGAAAATCGTACGAAGCACCGATCGTTCGATGCCCGATGCAGACCCAACAGCCGATTGGACCATTTGGCCAGAGTGGTTCGTACTGTCCGACGGAAATCTACTCGTGCCATGCAGTGAGCCCGGATGTGCTGGTCGTTCACTGGAGAGTACTGGATGATGATGTGCTACACTGTATAGCAGGGTTTGAGGTGAGTGATAAGTTGTTCGGTGGTGGGATTAAAGTTGCGTATGCTTTATTGAGATGTTTTGTTTTGCAGATTTACGTCGATAATGAACTGCGTTCTGTTTGCTACTCGAACAAACGGCGCACGACTCTGATTGGAAATATTGATCTTAAAAAGCATCACCAAATTACACTGAACATAACGACACGTGATGACTTAGGTTCGGCCTGTGAGAAGACATCGCAATGGGTGCCTGCGTTCTTCCTGTATCATACTTGAATTTGTTTTAGAAAACTCTATTTGTTTATTTGAAGTATGGTGCAACTTGATCTAATTTAAGACAGTGCAGAGAGTTTATGTTCATGATTAAGTTGATGAACATCACACTGCTGACGAATAATATCCTTTGTGTTATAAATTGATGTATATTGTAAAAAGACAACACAACGGCAGTACAGTTTTTCACACTTTATTTAATCATACGTTATGCCGTACATGAAATCGACATATTAGACATGCACTATTCATTAAAAAAAAGAAAGGATCGTGTATTTACAGCAGGACGCGCACCAGTGATACCGCGTCCAGGGATCGCACATTCTGAATGGAAGCAAGGAAACCTTTCCACACCGCGGGTGACGAGGATGATGGTGCTCAGATGAATGGTTGATGATGCTGAACCTGAAGGTGGGTGTGGGGCAAAAAGATGATGATGAATGGAGACGACGATGTACTCAAATGCATTTGCAGGCCTGACGAACATGGCGCTGCCCCCGGGAACTGTCTCATCGGCGAATCTTTACGCACGGTTCACAACTGCCCGGTCGCAGGAACCCCGGATGGCATTCGGGACATCGTGCGTTTTCCCCGTACCACGCTCGCGCACTGACACCGGGCGGCGCACTGCCGCGCGATGACGCATCACTCGGGATCTTCACCTGGAACGAATCGACTGCCTCGACGTTGGCGTACTGACCCCCCTTGGCCGCACCGTCCAGCGGGAAGGTAAAGTCCGGAATGGCAAACTGTTGGCGCAGCTGCAGATAGTTGTGTTGTGGCAGCGGCACTACCAATTTATTTTCCACCTCCACCCGATTCTCGCCGAGATTGCCCGTCTCGGAGGAGATGGAACGTGCCGTCTGGTTGTGTTCGCGGCTCTGGCCCCCATCGTGCGCTAGGTGCTCCTGGGAGGCTGGGTTTAGTTGGGCGTTCAGGCGATCGTCTGCTGCGTCATTGTCCACCTTGCGGTTGCTTACCGGTGGCAGCAGTCCATCGAGTGTACTACCTTCAACGCTCGGTGCGCCTGGTGCTGCCGGTGCTTCGAGACCGGGTGGATCTAGGCCGAACGATGGAACCGACCACTTCCACTGGTAGTAGATCGGAGGACCTTGTGTGGTCGCGTCATCGTAGAATACGTACTCCTTGCGCGGCGGCACTAGATCGTTGGCAGGCTTCGGCACACTGAATGGACGTGGAATTTTGTCCTGATTGGTGGGCGTGGGTCGGGCAGCAGGAAGAGGATCGGCCACGGCCAGCTTGTCGATGGCCGTCTTCACCGGACCGGCAGACGGTTCGTTCGTGATCGGTTGGCGCGTGTAGATGGACTCGCTTGTGTAGCGCGTTTTGATTTGATCAAAGTTGGCCAGGTTCTCGTACGGCGGCAGAAGCTCCCGCGAGGGTGCGGATACACCCGCTGGGACGACTTGAGGACGCTGGTTGGCGAATCGGTTCTCGAACAGTCCGGCCGTTGCTGCCGGCGGGCTGAAGAGGATGGCTTTCGGTGGCAGAATGGACTGGCGTGGATCGGACAGATCCGACACCTGCGGATTCGCTGCGAGCGGTTGGAACTGTGCAGGCTGTGAGCGCGGAAGCTGTTGAGTGCTGGGTGGCGTTTGGTTCGTTGTGCGAACCGAAGCCGTCGTTACGGGAGGCTTCGCAGTGGTCGAAACATTAATCGTGCTGCGCTGAGTGCTGGGAACACGTGGCCGAACGGTGGTAGTCGTCGGGACGTTCGGGACGAACGATGAGCCACGTGCTACCGTCGTTGGAATGGTGTTCAGGTTCGAGTCGGCCGTTGGGACGGGTTGCTGCACCACACCGCGCTGCTGATATTCCGTCGGCGTGAAAGGAGGCTCGTAGCGACGGGAAGGCGTTTTAACCGTCACCGCTGGTCGCTCGCTCGTCGTGATGGTGATCGTTTTTCGGCTTTCGTTTTTGTCCTCATCGCGTTTGGTCTTGGTTTGGCCGGGCTGTTCACGAGCCGCGGGCTGCGTCTCATTCGTCGGCGTTGCGTTCTCATCGGCAAATCGGCCACTCCAGTGGATCGGCAGCCCGTGGTTGCTGGCACTCTCCTGGAAGATCTCCGCGTTCGGGCTGGTGGTCGTACGCTTCTCGCTCTGTCCCTTTCCCACGATGCTGGAGCTTGACGAGCGGGAACGGCTTTGCGTGTCGAAAATTGCATTCTGTCGTGCAGGTGTACTCGACTGGTGAAAGTAAAAAGCAATAAAATAACATCGTTTGTGGTGAGAATAGGCACACCCCGCGTGTGTCGTTCTTTAAAAATACCTTAAAGAAGTTCTTCAGCGACGGTGCTCCAAAGTCGAGCGCATCCGGCCGATCGAGCAGATCGGGTCGTGGTGTCCGGATTTCGTTTTCCTCCTCCGGCACAAAGGGCTTATCCCGTTGGCCTGAAATCGAAGAGAAAGGTAATTATGTGAACAATTGTTAGCCACCCTTCCGACACAGATTTTGATTCGTTGCTGCTTCCTACCGATCAACAGGTTTGCCGCATAGTTGCTTTCCGCCTTGGAGCAGTTGACCATGTACCAGTGGTCACAGATGAGCATGCGCTGCTGGAACAGTGTCGTATTGGGACAGGCGTAGCTGAACTGCCGCCCGAGTCCGTCGCACATGTGGTAGATCTGGCAGCCCGTTTCAACGTCCGCATAGTAGCCGGCCGCCCGGCCAGTACAGGAAAAGCTTGTCCTGGTGCCAAACTTGAACGATCCATCGTTGAGCGGTCGCGACTGAAGAGCAAAGAGAAACGAGGAGAAGGTATTGTTATTAGCTAAAGCTGCTTTTTACGATGCTACGAGCGTGTGAGAACTTTGAGGTACAATATGTAATTTTTCAATCGATACGCTTTGATCGTGTCACGGTCATGTCACGGCAAAGATGTAACTCCGTTTAAAGCTCTCCCAATAGTTAGCTGTTGCTATTGGGGCTATAGTTAAATCGTTTTTTTTTTCTAAAGCTCAATTCTCGAGCAGGTGTAAAAGCTAATTAAATCCCATCATCGCCATAAACCTCACCACTATCGGGATACAAACTGTGTTGATTGACTGTTTGACACCGTGCAACGTGATTGAATCAAACATTTGGTCATGCTTTGTCTAGCCGTGGGGATTGACGGGTTTCTTCTTCCATTTATACACCAGTAATGTGCCAGACTTTTGGTTAATGAATTTTCCACCTCTTTGAACGTGCGATAAACACACACACACAACGAAGAGGGGAGCTGGGAAGCGATGTTGAAAGCGGTAATTATTGGCAACACCATTCCATGCACCGAAACAAAGGCCGGGTGCAGAAATTGTGCTCGGCCGAGGACAAAGTTGGCACACGTTTGTCACCCTAAATGTGGTGACAATCGAACGTGCTGATGAGCTGGGATGTTGGGAAACGAAAATGCTCATTGTAACGTGTGACGTTATGCTCGTACCGGGATGCAAAAGGTTGTTTCTATACGATGCGAGCACTTATGAAAGTAACTATGTTTGCCAAATTCAAACCAACCCATTTCGGCATCCTACATACAGCAGCCTGAAGCCTGCAGAAGCTGATCACTGATCTACTGTAACGATCTGTCTCCTTTAATCCTAATACTCTCTAGTGGACGTCTTTTCTTTGTAACAACGCACCCCATCGGAGGGCCCCATCAACCTCCGAAAGCAAACAAACATAATTACATGGGTAGTACAAATAATCAGCCGGCTTTCGCTTGAATTTGAATGCGAAGCTTACCGTTTCGAGCTGTTTTTGTTTGCATTCAATAATGCTGACCCTGTTGTAGCGGCACCGGGCACTTGAAACAACGTGTTGCATAAATTATGCTGCTTTTTTACATATCCACTCGTACGTCCACTCTTACATTACTGGCAAACTTGAACCCATCATTACGATCACTCGATCGGATGAGACTAACACAGATTTAGAGATGAAAGTAAGTCAAGTGTGCTTGGAGTGGATAATGTACTGTTCGTAAATTCTTATCTTTTTCAAATGCCATTCCTCCAAAACTGTGTACCAGCACAAGTTCCCCCACTGTTTATCCACCCTTAGTAGATGCAATTGGAAAAAGAATCGATAAATCTATCGGTTTTGTGCGTTCCCATGCCTTGCCGCTGGCCAAGGACGCTATTGTCCATTTGTAACTCAATTAAAGGCCGCAATAATTCATACCACCATCATAACCTCCGTTGGTTGCAGAGCGAGGAATTTACTTCCGCATTCACGACGCCGGCAATCATTTCATAAAGCTTTAATGAAAAATTAGGCTTGTGCCACTCCCAGATCGGAAGCTTTCATTAATCGCCCTCCAGGCTTTGCTTCGCTAATGAAGATGTACATGAAATCATCGAGGCACAATGATTGGATGAATTTCACATGTTTAGGAACCTTTCGCTGGGGTAGCAAAAGAAACTAGTGTAACGTAAAGTGTCGTATTGGTTTTATTTAAAGTTAAAAAATAACCAGAAAGAAGAAAAGAAAAAAGTTTACCCAAAGAAGATGTTCTCAACAATCATCTTTCCGTCGATATGGGTGTTGTTACTGGTACGGACACATCACACACACACACCATTCTTCATTGATCGACACCCGGCGTTGAACCGGTATGCCGAGTGTCGTCGTTTGCCGCCGTTTTGTCGGCATCGTCGCACTGCCCTTGACATTAATCGATCGGTGTGTGTTGGAACTGAAGTTTAACAGAGCAGAGTACTCACCGCGTACCGAGTGTGTTTGTGCGACTATGCGAGGCAAAGCCATCGTCAATGGATATAATAATCGCGCGCATCTTGGCGATACAACACGCAGCGCGGTTTGAAATGTTATGTACTTTTCGCGTACCTCTTTAGCAGCGATTGTTTAGCAGACGGCTGTACAGTGTGCGATTTTTGAGCGGCTTCCCAAAAGGTGACAAATGTCTCCCGGTTGAACATGACAGTAAAATAAGTTAATAATTTCGCGATGACGCGCAACGGTTCGGCTGACGTCAGCATTAGATGTGTCAATGATCGGCAACTGTTTAGAATGGCTTCATTTAGGGGGGAGGTGTTGATTGGGCGCAAACGATTCGCGTAAAGGGAAGATGACGTATCGTTCCGGCACTATCAGCTAACGAGATGCTGAAGGGTTGCTTGCCTTTTCGTGCATTGAAATCTCCCAAAGAGTAGTGAAAGGGCTTGGTTACTAAAAATCACTAATTGAAGATATTTTATCAGCACTACACAATGAGACGAACCTTTAGTTACGATCCCTTTTTTAACATGACAATCATTGCTGCTGTAATCATATGAATAATTTACAATGAGTTACAGGTCAACTTACAGTACCTAAGAAAGCGATTTCTTCGTTTCCTCATTTTTACAACATTTTGGCATTATGGTTTTGTGAGCAATGTACACGGAAAACCTTCCGATGCCTGCTATTAATTCAACGCCTTTTCCTTTTCACACAACAAAACAAACCGAAATCACGGGAGCTAAAGAAAAACCACTTAAATAACGGGAATCATTCACCATCCGTAAGAGAATTGGTTCGCGTTACAATTTTACTGCCAATTTCCTGTCCGGCTCGTCCCATGCTTTTGTACTCGTCGAGTGAAAGAGTCTCAATTTCATCTTCACACTTTACACAACATTGCTCACCGGAGGCCCGTCGAGAAAGGTTGTGTTTGTGCCCAAAAAAAAAACAGATTCCAACTAGCAATCAGAGATCCATCTCGAGCTGCATTACGCGGACAAATGACGAATTACTCAATCGGCAGTGCAATGAACAGGTGGATTTTGGTTTTGGAGCTTCTTTCTATTAGACGGGATGTATCTTGCACGGTGCAGCGATGCAATTTGGCTGACGAAAAACGCCATGTTGAGTTGGTTTTCATTTTCGTCACAAGCTGCAAACCGAAATTGGAAGTACGAGAACAACATTCCTATCCGTTTCGATCGAAAACCTTAAAATAGTATTTTAATTGTCTCTACCAAACCTTTCCAAAGCTTGGGCAACCTATTTGCCAACAGTTGTTTTGCGTTGTTTTCGCGCCATTTAGGCGAGGGTGGCGAGAGCTGTGAAGATAGCAAACAGTGCGTCCACTGATGCTGTTGATGCTTATGTTGCAACATATTGTGAGTGAGGGGGTGTGGGTGCCATCGCGGGTTGTTCACCGTTTTCAATGTTAGCGGCCATCCACAGAACTTCGTCTGTGTACGCACTTTGCCGTCCAGCCGCCGGCATGCAAATGAAACGTTTCAAAAGTGTTGCTTGGGTGTGTTGCAAGAACGGGTCCGGTGGTACGCCTCCCGAAACTCGATCTTTGCGCCGAATGCCGTCCGGCAGATCTCAAGATGATCGGTACACATCTTTCGGTGTCGTTTCAGCTGCAGAAGTATGCTCTGCCGCTACTGGAAACTTCTGCATTCGTTGGTGTATTCTGCAATGTTGTGCATTGGTTGTGTGCATCTCCATGGAAACAGCGAGCCGCAGAAGCAGTGAAATGAAATATCGCCAAGAGGGCACAAATTAACTCGCAAAAACATCAGATAAAGCGTGTGGAAAACTAAAGGAAACTCATCTCGGGAAAGGCAAAACAAAACAAAAAATGCTCCGTTTTGTACGCGATGTGCTTATTGCTGCAGGCAACGATCAAGCAATGTGTGAGAATTCTGACCAGACCAGGTATTTGCAAACAATGAGCTGGCGGGCTGGTGTTACCCTGTTTTAGGTCGACCGTGGCGTTTTCGGCGGCTCTGCTGCTGAAAGTCGTTTTGTTAGGTGAAGAAAACGTTTCATCGCGTAGGCTACGGAGTCAAAGTTAATGTTGTTTTGATTTCACTCCGACCGCCAGACGCGGTAGACGCGGTTTGGTGTTTTGTTTTTGTCTGTTTTTCTTTCCCCCGTACACTGTCTAGTCTAAATTCTACGGGATCAGCTGTGCTGAAAGTGGGTTAACTGACCAGCACGTGGCCGTTGGTTGGGTGTCGTCATTCTCGTACGGTAGCCGAACGATTGAGGCATTATATCACCTGGGAAATGGAATGGGAGAAAATTGATTGCCACAAATGGGGCATTTGTTTTCTGACGAGGGTTTTGGATGGTCACCGGTCGCCGAGCGATTGTGGGAGGGCTTTGGGATTGTAAGGGTTAAGTTTTCACACTCGCTCGAAATTTGAAACTAACCAGCAGCAATCCAATGAATGTTGCCATCTATCAAAAGAACACTAGGAAGGGATAGATGTCGCAGATCATCGCGTTTAAAGCAAAAGTTTTGTTGAAAATCTGGGATGAATTTGTTGATGATCGATTCCATAGCTGTGGAGTCCTTCTGTTAAAATGTTTTTTTTTTATGTTCTACAATCAAATACCTTTCCATGAGACGTTTAATATCCACATGAGAATGAGTAAATAGGAATAATGCATGCTTTCATTTGCTTTACTTATGGCAGGATCTACATCAAATTCATTGTCTCTTTGGCGTTTTTCTTAATTTTTCAGAAATTGACGTCATCTACCAGTACTTATATTAGCATTTTAGTTTTGAAAAATAGTTTATTCACTTCTCTCACACCTCAACAATGATCTTGTCACTGATTTGTAGATTATGAAGTAGTCTACAAATTGGTTCGCTAACAATGCTTCCAAACACAACCAAAGTATCAAATTTTAATTTACTGCTGGTCACCTTGTACTGTGGAAAAATGTTCAAATTTTAAGTAAAATCTTATGTTTCCGTATCACCCACACCTCAAATTTCAAAAGCTTCCTTATCCAAGGTCGGTGCTAATGAAACTAATTATCTAATCAAAAATTCAAACAATGTGCACGACGATCGTGATTATTTTACCTTCCAACCTAGTGAACGGCCACCACCCTGAATTCGACCGAATCGCATGATAAAAGGGCAAATTCGAGCGGTCATTTGGCGCGCTGCAAATTATTCGTTTCCCACACTTTGTCGCAACCGAAATCTTACTCATCAGCTCATCAGGTTGACCCGATTTACATGCCGCCCGTCAGCAAGTGAGTGAAGTGTAACGAATCCATTCCATCAGTCGGCAGTGCTCCTGCCGTTTGACGTACACAATGCACACGAATGACACGTTCGTTTGTGGGGGGAGGCATGTCACGCATAATTATGATGGCCAAGTGACAGGTTGGGAATACATTTAAATACTGCACTCGAAATGTATTGCACACCGGGATGGGAGAATGAGTGCCGAATGTGATTGCCCAATGTTTCGCTTTAATCGGTGGTGCTACATCAACTGGTAAATGACACTGTTCGTGTGAGGGTGGGTTCTTTGAGACCTCTCATGCACCATCAAACGTGCACACACACCATTGAGTGAATTTGATCTTATCTGGTTTGGCAAAAATTATTTCAACCTGATGGATGATGATTTTGCGAACAACTAGACACAGCATAGAACACAGTTGCGCCAACCTTAAAACCATGCAAACGAAACAGTAACACGGCAACCGTGCCCACAGATCGAGAAAATTGCTGCCACAGTTTTCCACAGTTCCGCTACACTTACCGACTGCTGCCGGTTAATTACAGACTCTGACCTTTTGCGCTGGATTAGATCTAATGCAAAGTAAAGCACGCGCGTTCGCGTTCTGCAAACTGTAAGACACGACACGAGCGGTTCGAAACTGAACCGAATTTCCCACCGTTTTTTCCATTGTGCCCGTTTGCCACACCGGTAATGTCGGTAAGTGATGATATGTTGTTTTGGGCGGCGGGAAACAGAAAAGCTCACCGCAAAGTCTGCGCCTGTGAGAACTTGTGCATGGCATCCGTATCGCGCATTTTCCCATTGGCAAACTGTCCCAATCTCTGGAGGTCAACGTAGAAGCACAGCGCAAACGATAGGGCAAACAGCACGGAACGGAAATTGGACGGATTTCGTAATCACTTCCTTACTGAAATTGTATGCTAATTGAGAGTGAGCGTTAAGTGAACTACTACTGCTGCCGGTGCGGTTCGCTTCGCGCGGCGTAGAATCTCCCGCATCTTGGTTTTTGGGGAAGGATAATTTGACCGTACCACCTTGATCTCTTCCTTTCCGTTTTGTTGGGGGTGCTGCGGGGCGCATGTAATTGAGTCGAAAGTTATTTATGACCGCAGGTCCGGCCGATTTCCCGCGCACGGTCACGTTTGGTCGTCGTGCGACTAGCCGCAAGATGCCGCCGCCAGATCTAGATTAAAGGTTCAATTGTTCCGAACCGAGCACAGCGCTTGTTTGTTTGGTGTGTTGGCCGTCGTCAGCAGCCGAAGCCACCGATCGGTTCGGCAAATTGGACAAAGTCAAAGCGCCACCGAGGGAGACTCCAGGGGACAGGAGTGGTTGGGAGGAGCAGAAGTAATGGCTTAATAAATCTAGCTGTACCATCCCCGGGTACACGAGAGGGTGCATAAATTATGCGCTGCAAAGGAAGCCATCCGGTCGGTCGCACAATGTGTTGACATTGACGGGGCCAAAGTGGGAGTTGAGAGGTGCCACACTTCGCGCTGGCATAAATCGATCAATTGACTTGAATCGTGGATTGATGATCAGCATCGGGCCGATTGGAAGAACTTGCCATGCACTCCGCGCTCGGTACAGTTTCTCATCGTGCGATTAATTAGCGTTGATCACGAGTGTGTGTGTGAGGCAGAGGAGGTGTATGGTTGATTCACCTCTTGAGACCATTCATTTGGGTCGCACGTTATGTTCACGATTTGTTCAATAATATGGAGCAAGGGCAAATGAGTGCACAATGGCCGTTTATGAGCTGGCCGATTAATGCATTCCATCCTGGTAATCCGATCGTCAAGGATTTAGTTACGACAACACACACACACACACACACACAAAAAGAAACACAGAGTGGCAGAAAAATTCAAATCCAAACATTATGCCGCCCCATGAACCGCTTTGTGCAACGACATAATAGGAGCAGCATCATGTTTGTCCGTTTTTCAACAATTGTCGAGACCGCAGCACCGCAAAGTGGACCAATTTGGGGTGGATTGCACCTTGCCGAATTAGTTTTCGACAGATATGTATCATCCGGCGCTAAACGTGTTCACGCTTTTGAAAGCTTGTTTGGAAACGACTTGAAAACAGCTCCAGGTGGTGCCAAAGCCAAGGCCAAGATTTGCGTTTCGTTTGAACATGTCGCAGGTTCAAGTGTAAACAGAGGAATGAGAGGTAAACTAGGATAAACTGGAGTGGCTGGATGATTGATGATGGAAACATTACAGACGAGTCCTTCAACAAGCTTGCTTCGGTTGGTAATCGGCGCTAATAATATCATCATGTCAATGTAGATGATTGAACTAGGTAAAACTAAAAATGAATAGAGAAATATTAAAAAAATCAAAGTTTTATAAAAAAATAAGCCAACAAAAAATCAGCTTGCTTTCAAATGGTATATGAAATAAGTCTATAAAAAAGATGTAAATTTTGAGCTGAAAGAATTATACGCAAGAAACCGCCTGCAATCGTGGGAGAAATGAGTTGAACAATCTCTTCCAGCCTGGTTTGATAATGATGATGACGCCGATGTAGAAGCTGCTGTTAATATGCGTTGTGGATGCGCATTTAACGATCCGCCATCGATTGGCTTTGCCATTTCCAGTGTTGTGCGTATTTGTGTTTCGACGTTTTCTTAACATTAAAAAAACTAGCACGAAAAACTTCTCCTTGCAACGTTGCCGTGGTAGACATATGGGCAACATGTGAACAGGTGAACTTTTACTCATGTGTTGACGGGTGATAAGTCTCTCCAGCGCCACTACACGTCTTGTTGCAAAGGTCGTTTCGTATCACAAGCAAAGATTGGTAAAAACAACCCATCAACTCTCTTTCGTCTCAGTCCGACTTTTACGCAGAAGGGCAGGGAGTGCAGGAATGGTTGGATTTTGATTGTGATGATGGTTAAATGTTTCTTTCCTTTCAACGCATCTCATCTTTAGCCGCTGGAAGGTGTGCTTTCCACTGTGCTCGTATAAAACGCGAAGGCTTGAGGTGCGAGCGGTCTGAACTTGGCAGATGCGAGTGCAGCTTTATTGCAATCCCATTTTTGGCCACCAGCAAACACCGCATTGCCGCTGATGATTGCCAATGGATTGGGGAAAATAATTGGCAAAACATGAAGGTTTCGTTTGTGCCAAGGTTTAGAATGGCTGCTGAGTGGCTGTAAAAGGAAGTGGGCTGCTTGTAGCTGATTAGTGTGATGTTTTGCCATCGTCTCCGGACGGATCTTGATGAGTTAATTTAGTGATAGATTTTGGAGGATTAGAGAATAGAAGAACACACTGGCGATGATGGTAGCTGTTCATTAGCAGACTGATTGTTGTGTATAACGAGCGACGAACGGTGACAACAACGGTATCTGCATACTATTCTTGTTGTTGAGAGTGTACAACAAAGCTACAAACGTGACAAAATAGCTTTGTGGGATTTTAACAAAGCGCCAGGTGACATAATGTCATAAATCCTGTCATATTTTAGCACCTCCGCCAGCATGTCCTACGCTTTAATAATATTCCACAATGCCTCCAATTGTTTTAGGTACAAAAACCTGTCGAAAACTTTGCTCCGCTAGGCTACATTCTTTGCCACAGGTATTAAATTGTTAAATTTCTTAGTCTCAGGTGTCAATTGATTGAATTTGTTTAAACATCTGTTACGTGTTATCTCCTGACGAATGCTGTTTTATGATACGCTTCTCATTGACTGATGCTACCCAACCTCAACCACAATGACGTGTGATGTTTTATTTTCGAAATTCCGCACAGGAAATGTCAAACAAAGGGTTGCATTGCATTGGAATCTCATCGGTGTACCGTACGCAATCGTATGTAAATTGTGTGTAATCTTAAGCGCATCTGATGCACAGATGCCCCGAAAAGCATATCGTTGCTTGCACATGTACGCTTGCTAGCGCCGGAGGGATTGGCTCTGACGGTAGATGTGTGCATATCTGCTTACGCTTCCATTTGCCTGGCATCGATCGTGCTACCATAGCCAACCTCGCATACTAAAAGCCGTAGAAGCAAAAGATCAACCATAGCCTTGGGCGAACGAAACGATGCTGTGGTGGGTTTGATCTGCATAAAAGGAAATAGTTGAAATTGGATACCAATTCACTAAGTATGCTTAGCTGTTGTCTACACTAGTCATGGTGTAGTGATTTTTGGGTAAAGAACCGTACCGTAAACAAAATGCAATAGATGTGAAGTGTTTCAACAATGTATGCCGACGGGCGGATGGTCAGTAACTAAGGCGGATATATTAAGTGGCTACATCCGGTACACGTCCCTTCTGTACATAACTAAATGGCCTAAATGTAAACGAGACGGAAAAAAGTGATCTGTAGAATAATCTTCAAAGGAAAAACATCTCCACAAGTAATTTGTGTAGTGGACGACGTGGTTCAGGAGTCAATCTTTGTTTTACTTTATTGCACAGCCATTTCGTTCAGAATATGGAAGCATGTTTTATTACCTCCCTGGCGAAAGGGAGATCGGTTCAAGATCAGTTGGGTCAAAGGTATTAGAATACAACCGACAGTTCGACGGGTAATAGTCATAGGTCAAGGAAAGTGTGCCAAAGACATCATTTGTTCGATGACTTCCATCCAGTACCATTGCTCAGCGCAGCTACTTAAACACTTTTAGGCCTCATTTACATTTACATTTTGTGTCTAAAAGGTGCAATTTTGTGTGTATCCAATTATCGTAGCGTATGATGTACTGTAGCCGGATCACTGTCGAATTATCCACCAGATACGATGGTTTGAAAATTGATCCAAAAGATCAGTGCTTAAAATGTAAAATAAACCGAGTGGTAGAAAAAGCTCTTTGCATACTTTTGCTAATTGAACAAGTGCTTCAATATGGCTAATGAGACGAAATGTTAATGGGGCTGAATATTTTCTTTTATTGAATCCTTTATGTTTATTCAAATGGGGTGAAAAGTATAACTCGAGCAATAATTCTTTAACCATACTTTCTATAGATGACACATCCAGTGCAACCTTCACGTGGGATGCGACAAATGGTGTCGTTGGCTCCAATTAAACATGCTGCCGAACTCAAAAACCCAAACTAACGGTCAAAGCTGGAATATCCGGTTCCTTTCCCCACGGTAGGAGCAGCATTTGGATGATTCCCAAAAACGGTCACCGACATTCCAGCAGCAACAGCTTGTCCCAGCTAACAGTTGCACCCCACAATCAGATTAAAAAGGCTTACTCACTGCTTGAACCCGTTTAACCTTAGGTAGATCGTTACTCTCAAAACGATGGACACATCTACTAAACGAGAAGCTACTCTCCCCCAACTGTGACGCGCGTATCACGTGGGTATTGTCGGCGCAAAGAAAAGAACGAGCAGAGAAAGAGTGTAAGCAACGGCGCCTACCCGTGATTAAACTTCAAACGATACCAACACCCGGACAAGCGACGAACCCAGATCGGTCGCTGCAAGATATGGAAAGCGACAGAACTACCAGGAACTGCTCAGAATTAATCACCCTTTGCTTTCTTTCTTTTTTCTTCTCAGTCACATATGGATCAAACAAGGAAGCCGACGATTCGGAGATTCGGAGGGGCTACCATTTTAAAAAGGTAAAGGAATATTTTATACTGCGCTCACCCGGTTCGAATGTTGCCCCAACGCTCAGTTGATCCAATTTCCGTCGCAGTGTCAACAAAATTTGCTTCCTTGACAAACGCATCATAATTCCCCATAAACATGCTCCAGTTTTCTGCTAGCGCTATAAAACGATCATCTTTTAGCCTGAGGCAACAATTAACTTTTGCAAACACGGAAAGTGGATCGAACGCGCATCTTCTTCCGCGATTGTCTGCACACATCCTCTATTGCTTGTCGCATCGGGCTTTTAAATCTATATCGTATTCAAATAACAAATACGTTTGCCTAGGTATCGATACGGTACGGTTGGAGAATGGACATGCTCGAACGCACAAGCGACCAAACGATCGATAGGTATGGGAATTCAAGGACACACGCAAAATTAGCTGTCATATGGCTGCCACACGTTAGAATAAATTTTAAAATCCAACACGCTTCGGTATGGTAATTCGTGTGCCATCTTCTCGTACAGGGCTGGGATGATGATGTAGTAGAACCGACGCAATCCGATCCAGCAAGCGAACCGACCGGCCAGCGAGGGTTGGAAGATGCCAGTCCACAAACACGTGACCGGTGTGGTAAAGTGAGGTTGTTTGTCTTTGCCAAGCGTTGTGAAATGGTTGTTAATAAGTGTAGAACAAAGGCATGGAGTTTTTGTTAGCTTTCGGGGTGTGAAGAACTGCACAATTTCCGGAGTGAAAAATGATATTCGAAGCGGACAAAATATGTCTTTACAAAATTTTATTTATTTGCTCCGGCCCGCAATCGAACGGCAAAAAGCAGTTTTTTACCGTCGCATCGTGAGCCATTAATCAAAACGGCTAAAACGCTTATAAAGTGTGCATTAAATCAATCTGCTTTCCAGCCCGGTACACCAAGCGCGCTCGTTGGTGCCAGCTTGTTTTGCGTTGTTTTGTAATATAATGTAGCAAAACAATGCTCACAAATCATACGTAAACTGACTAAACATTCGTTCAAGAAGTAAGCTCATCTCACCGAAACAAAACTACCACGCGACTAAGACAAAAGCAGTCATTCAGCATTTGCACATCCATGATTAACCTCGCGGAGGTTGAACATCTGCAAAAATTTAGACGCATTTGCACGAAACGGAGCAAAACCATCATTAGTGAGAGATAAACACCCACCCGAAGCTAAACAACATCTGCCAACGGTGAAGTCAAAGGCCACTATCGGCGTGTACGGCGGCGTGCTGCGTAACGGGGCGGGTTAATTGACATACAGGAAATCAAGCGCACACGCGCTTGATCAGTGTGCGATCGAGGGATACGATTCTTCAAAACAACGTAACCGCTTCAGCCTGATTGCGAGGGTGCTTGGCACGTCGAGTGAGGAACGATCGAACTATACCTGTATCGGTACTCGCAAAGCAAAGCGTCATCTGACCCCAGCGGAATGCGGATTCAGCCACCGAAGACGCCCGGTTTGATTAATAATAACAGCGATGACGGCGACGGCCCGTTTGCCGATGATGAGGATGGCGTTAGTTGATGGTATTAATCCATGTCGTCCAGGGAAGGTCAGGGAATTCGATCAATCAACCACCGCCAGTCAGTCGGAAGTTTGGCGGATGTTTTATAGGGCCCACAAGAAGAGGAACCAAAAGCTGGGCCCGGCGATACGGACGCATAATTTGTATCATTCGTGGGCTTGGTTCACACCCAGCTTTGCGGCGTCGCTTGCACCAAAAAAACATGCTTCTCACACGATGCGTGAAGGAAATGCAGAGCCCCGGTTTTGAATGTCAAACAATGGCTGGAGTTGTAAAAAACTCGATCGCACCCAGATCTGTTTGCTCTGCCAGACTTCCGACGACCCCATTCGTCAACAAAGTCGCTCCACTTCCAAGGATTAGAGGCCGTGAACTTACGTTTTCCGTGCTGGAAGTTTAGTAATGTGCTGAACAAAAAGGAAAGGTTAACTTTCTATGGGCCATTGCGAGATGAGAACTCGGTGTGTTCGGTACGAAACAAAGTGGTCGATCGCACTCGGTTACAACATCCGATCGGAACGGGGATAACTCTTGGAGTATTTCATTTTCCGCATTATCCTCTATAAAACTCGCTCGAACTGGTTCCAAACATCGATTCAACTACGCTGCAATGTTGGATTTTTTTTCCTCGAAGCAGGTGTCTAGTACCCCTAGAGCGAACGTATTCGGAGAAGAGGGAGTAAATTTAAATATCATTCGCCCCGTCGCTAAGTGTTGGAGTGGGGAACAGGCAAGCAAGCTGGTGCAATGCGATGCTGCCAGTGAAGAAGCGACGGTACTCGAATTGAAAATGTCAAAAACCTACACGAACCAGCCACTCGAACGAAGCGGTGCACGCGTTGCACTCCCGAACGGTTTCGAATCCACCCATGGCCGGGTGGTATGTTTTACTTGTTGGCGTGAGTGAATGTGACGCGTTGCCCAATACGCACGAATTTTCGATATTTTAGACTGCTCACCGGGGAGGCGAATTAATTAGCTGGGAACGATCAAAATGTTGAGCAAAGTGAGTAGTAAGCACACGATTAGTATTTGGATCTTTTTTTATCTCCGAGTCGTATAAAGATCAACGATAGCAATAATTAGCCACGACAGTTGAACTATAAAGCCTATTTTACGCGTTGACTGTTGTGTAACGATATTGCTTTCCTCTCGGTTGCAGCTGATTAAATGTGGATCGTAATATTTTTCGCAGCGTTCAGTGGCGTTCGACCAACGTCCCAGTTCGTTCTTCACCACCAATCTTGGGTGTACCTCTTTAGAAAGCGAATCAAGTCTCTTTCTCACCTCATCTCACCAAAGCCGGTCTTACAGCGAAGATGTCTTACCCAAGCATTATAAGATGTCTTACCCAGCGCCCTGATCTTCTCCACCTTTTGAAGGTTGGGCTGTTTGCAACAGCGCTCCGTGCAAACTGTACCGCAAACATCATGTCTACAGTCACAAGATTACTACAAAACACAATTTCGAACAAGAATGTTTCAGTTGCAAAAATGTAGCAAATCATTACACAATATATGCCGCTCTTCCGCACCATCCCGTGTTGGTGCGGACGGTGGAAAGAGAAGGACTCATTGCTCTTATTGGACCGGTATTGAAATTCTTAGCATATCTTGGACGGATCTTCTCGGCGCGAGAGGTAAACGACTTACGGCTGCTAGGATGCTGGGCCTTTTTCGAGATCGTGCTCCCGATCACCTTCGGTGCCAGCGACGATCGAAACAAATCCCCCGGATGGGGGAGTTTTGGGGTTCGTCCCTTGTCGTCGACATTTGCTTGCCCTGGTACAAACATGATTATGCTCCAGGGCACTCCGGGGGTCGTGAATGTGAGTTGAATTACTCCTAACGAAAGCGCATCATGTTTGTATCCCTAACGTCATCATTGAATGCAAAACAAAAGCGTTCTATGTATAGGGAGTGTTTGCTAGTGTTTTTTTTTCTGTCTCAGTCCATTGTGTAGTGTGTATGTAGTGGATATGCGCTGCCAACTCAACCCTGAACACCCATCAACCAAAAAAATCACCAAAATCATACAAAGAAGTGGGCTTGCTTAGACCTAAACAATGAGCATTAAGAGCGATTGTGTTTAATAAGTACAACGAAACCACATTTAGATAAATTACAAATCGAAGCATGATTACATTTGATGTCGTATTTGTCAAAATTTGTGTAAAACAAACATTTGTTTTTGATAATTCGTCAGATGATATCATTAACGATCTGTCATCACAGTCTATTAAAAAATAATAATTTCAATTTAAATTCATTTTGTTACAGAGTATTTACGAAAATATTGAACTTTTCTCAAACATTGTATCTACACTTTCCCATAGTCCAATGGAGTGTCAAAGCCTCAGAGACTTCAACAGCCATCCAAGCGATGAACCGTTCGAAAGGTAAAACAAAGCCTTCTATTTTCACCGTGTACTGCTCGCTGAACAATTCTTCAAGTTGTTTGCACAGTACCGGTAGGCAAATCGAGTGCAATTAAAGCCCACCCGCCTGAGTGGGCTGCTGCTGAGAGCGCCATATGCACCCTTGGTAGAGGGCTTCCAAAAATTGGCAACAACGTTTCAGGGCCACCGATTGCTCACGTAATACCTCATCTGTAAGTGGGCGAACGTTCGGCGTTATCGTTACATTTCGTTGCTTTAGCCCTCAGGGTTGCTCCAACTCTTCCGCACCATCGGTTCGAAGCATCTCACTTGGAAGCACAATTGCCGGAATTAAGCCTCTTGTCATTGGTGTGGTGCTGCGGTGCGTTAGCCTTGGGATTGTATGAGGCATTAGAATTCATCTGCCACGCAAGTGACAAGCGATCGTTAAATGAATACGCATTTGATGCCATCCGCTTTGACGATCTTTAGCGCACCGCTGATGATTCGTATCCGTTCACAGAATTGGTATCACCTTTGGCTTCTTATTCCCGAACCTTCCTAAATTCCAACGTTCGACAACGTCACTCGCTGCGATCGCATGCGTTTGCGCATTCCTTATATTTCACGAACCACCACCTAGAGATGCTAGCAAGATGTATCGTTTCTTTTTTCGCTACGATCACCACCGCTCAGATAGCGTGCGGTGTGGTGATGACATAATCCACTAAAACAGTCAATTGAAAGACTATTTTCATTTTCGCATCCCGCCAAACGGTGCTGTTTGTTTCATTTTTTGCCACCAAATTAACCACATTTGGCAAAGGGAAACAGCGTACGTGCTTCTCGAGCCTCGATTTAATGATCCTTCAGTGAGGCTTTTAATGGGAAAATGATGAGCTTATAAGCATCAGTGAAATAGAGTCATGCGATCGATTGAGTGCAAAGGAAAATGGAAAGCAACCCGCGCACCGCGGGAGGACGCTGCGACGACAACCTTTACGAGATATTACCAAGATTTGGCATAGAAGTCGGCGCATATTCGTGTATTCACGGGACGACATGTTAGCGTGCAATTTCGGGAGCAAAGTTCATGCGGTTCCTGCTGCCGGTGTCGTGCCGATCGATGCACGAGTTTCACCCACAGTACGATTGTCCCACGGGGATAAACCGGGAGCTCCGACCAGGTAAGCCGTATCTTCCCTGCATTTGTCTTCCGACGAGCAAAGGTATCTTTTGTTTCGCAAAGCTTACGATCACAAGGCAGCGCAATTAAGACTGGCGTATCGATCGAAGAAAAGTTTGATCATGATATTTAAAGGCAGCATCACGAAGATGATGTTAGCTGGCACAATAGTCGCGCAGACGACAGCCGGGTGAGATAAGGATAATTTGAATTGTTGTCGACTGTCAGGCGATGGCGCTGGCACTGTGACCTACACGATGTCGCTACGATGGAACCTACGTAGGAATATTCGTGGAAAGGCGATAAAAATAAGCATAACTAATTTTGTAACAAAACATGATATGATAATTATTTTGATTTTTATGACTATTTTAATGCAATAAATATAAATCCCTGTTAAACAGCTTGGACATCAGAACTTATCGCGATCGATCGGTGGGGTTATTTGATTATGTTTTTGTGTGCATAAGTTCATCTTGGTGAAGCTGATTACAATACATACTATGTGTCTCTATTTGTCAGTGACATCTGTCAAATTAATAAAAAGTTACTCAACTTCAAGACAAGGCAACGTTGTTTGATACTTTTTTTTAACTTTCGATGACTTCTGGCAATCAAAATGCGCGACCGGTGGTTGGAATTGGTTACGATCGTGACAAATGACTTATGACCAACCCGAGCGGAGGCATATGACGTTACAGCGCGGCTCAAAAGGGAAAAGGTTACCCCCAAAAAATCAAGCTGCACGTGCTTAATTCCCGCTGACATTAGCAATCTTACCGGGCTAGGATCAAACTTTCGCCTCGAGACCGGCCGGCGCGTGGGTTTATGCCAGGTTGTCAGATAGCATACGATAGTAACGTGCGACCTGATTGACGAACAAAATTAAGCTATTTAAACAATTCATTTGCACGAATATACTATCTCACTGAAGAACCTCACGCACAGCGGCGCACATATGTAAAAGTTTACCAAACTCATACAGCACGAAGCGATGTTTCCATAACGTAGGATTATGGCTAGCCGCCCCATTGTGACTTTTGACATTCCGTTTTCTTTCTTCCTTCACGCGCGTGCACCACCAGATGCGCAACCAGGCCGGATGGCGTTAGTGCGAATATTTGGCCGGTTCGAGCAAACGCCATCTTTCCTAAACCCGGGGAGCATCTTTGCATTTTGGAACGATCGCAAACGCTGCCCCCGGTTGACCGTGCACGTAATTCACGCTGGCTAGGGCGATCCGTTGTGGCTGAACGGTGAAAGTGTGGCGGGAAGATTGGACAACGGTTGGAGGCGTTGATCGAACGAAAAACACACGGGAACGAACTCTGTGAACATGATTATTAAAATATGTAAAATTACGCTCTAAAGCGCAAACGTAACAGCTGGGACGTGGTTTATCTTCTTTTTGTTTCTTCTAGAGATTTGGGATTTTTTTCTCCCATCTGCGTTTATGGAAACGCGAACCTCAAAGAAAGCCTCATAGATGATCCTCGCACACAGTCGAGCTCCAGGAAGCCGAATCGATTTGAGTTTTTTTTTTTGAGATTGAGAAATCAAATGCATGTAAAACACGTTGCGTTCAAGCTTTTTTCGCCGTTGTTTTATTTTTTGGCTTATAAGTAAGCTAATCTGCTTTGCGTTTTTTTGCTGTTGACGTTACGCAGTACCGATACAGTTGATAAATACATATCGGCAAAAATAGGGTAGTGAGCAGACAAGATAAAAAAGTGATAGACCTACTTTACGCCTAGTCATCGCTTCATTATGAATGTGTCTAATGAAGTGTGCCGTTGTTGCGCTGGACGTTACTGAACCTAACAGCTATGTTTTTGTTTTGTTGCTGCAGCTATGCACCTGTCATGCACCAATAATGACACAAAACAATACAATTAAAAGTGCATATCTCTGGTAAAGCGCATGTTTTCAGGGGGTTTTCTACTGTTTCGTAGATAAGGTGTGTCGTGAAGGTTGAATGCCCTTTCCATAGATAAGGTGCGAACGATACATAGTCATATGAAATCAATTATCGTTGCAACCAGATTAAACGAAATTGCTAACAAAAAATCTATTTAATTTTGTTTGTCTTCCTATGCAGAAAAAAATCTTCTTGTAATCGTGGCATCCTTTTTTCGGTGATATATCTTTCGTAAGCTCATAAGTTTTGACGTTTTTAATGGAATTCACCGAATCGACCGTTTACATCATCGAATACAACGCCAAACTTAACAGCTGAGATGGGAATCGTCGCTATAGATGCTGCCGAGCGGGTTTTTAGAGACCTTCTAACCTGCCGATGCAACCACGAAACCGAAGATACTTCAGGCGCAAAAGATGATCAAAGAGTCACTTCAATTGGTTTTTTTTTGCTTAATTTTACTCAATTTTGTTCATCGACAAACAGCCACAGTTAATACTGTGCTCGATTTTATTTTCCCTTGCCCACTCATCTCGGCTAACCGCGTGAGGCGGGGACCATTTCGGGGGGTTTGGTTTTGTATAGCTTTGCTTAAAACAAAACGTTTTTTCCCTTCCGTGATCAACACCTTCAAACCCAGTAGGGTCAATCAGTCCCTTGCTCACTCTGACTGACTGACTGACGATATCATACACACACATACAACAAGACTAACCGGCCTTTTGCGCGATCCTATTACACGATCACGGGTCAGAAGCCGCTCGGAAGGGGTTGACCGATTGCGCACAACATAGCCGTGCCAATGAAAAAAAAAAACGCAAAAAAAATAGAGTGCATTGTTTTCCCACTGCAAGGGAAAGAAAGAAAACGGTTGTGATCGTTTCCATCCGATTGCGCGAGGTGTGCTTTTTTTTGCTTGCCACCGCTGTTGCTACCTTACTTCGCGGCGCATTTTCGCTGCCCAACCTCTCGTGAACCTGTGAATTAGACAAATCACACACTTTACATGGTGCACGCTGTGAAGGCAGATTCCGTACCGTTACTTTGCCCACCAGTTCGGCACGGTAGATCATAAGCAGTGGCAAGGGTGACACAGTGAACAAGTGGCAGCAGCCGTTCGTTCCAGTTCCGCGGTCGGACGGATTAAAGGCAGCGTAAATGATGTGACGAAACAAGATAATAGGAGTAAGGTTGGGTAGGTAGAGTTTCATCATTACTTATCATATTAACAAGCGCTATTTTGTATGTGTAAATTTATTTGGGTAATCCAGTAAGGGTGATAAAAGATAATGTGGTGCAAACATGTTTGTGCTTTTATCATTATTAACTTCAGTATTTGTATAAAGTTATTACAATGCATAACTTTATTACAAGTATCCATATTGATCAGTAATCATTGATTTTAAAAGCCTGGCAAAGAAAGTAGAAGCACCGATTTCAAGCCAGTAAGTTATTAGTCGGAAAAGGGTTAAACAGTTTAAACGCAACGTGCTTTGATTGCATTTGATTTCTCAATTTTTAAAGCACTGTGCCTGTAACGATACTAATACCAATCAGCCTTGATATATTGAATGACAAATGCCGCACTCTTGAGAAAAACATTCACTTCATGAATCTTAAGTTGCTTAATGTTTCCATAGAACTTTACCAGCTTGTTAGAATGCTTGAATTGACCCAATGGTGAATTGATTTTTTCACCCTAACGAAGCCCTAATTCTTCCACCGATAGTGCCATCCTCATCAACGGACGGATGTTTGGTTTTCCGTTTTCCGATGCCATTTTGTCGCTTACCTTGACCATTAGATTCACGTTTCTCGAGAGCAAGGGAGAAGCTAACCCAGACAGACATTGTAAGGTAACAATTCGACGTTTTGCGTGTTAATCCGCTGCGCTTAATCATTTCCTGATAGCCACAACCAGTTTTGTGCATTCTTGAACCTGTACTCCAAGCAAGTAAATCGTCGAATGCCGTTACTGTAGATCATTTGATAAGGAATTGCAATTCAGCTGCTCGCCAAGGGAGCTTAATCACTAATTATTAGCTAATTTCCATTTCGTTCTCACGGCACATGGCGGTTCGTTATGATGAGCTACGAGATTGTAAATCGAGCTAAAAGCTTGGAAGGCAATGTATTCTTTGCAAGTCGGTGGCTGATGTTCATTAAAACGCATCAATTATTCAACCATCACTCAACTTTTTAACAACCATACAGCTTCAGCAAACATTACGGGTGAAATGCTCACGCCCGTCCTTCGCTGAAACAGAACCAACACAGGACACTCCCATCGACGGTTCAATGCAGGATCAATGCCAAATTGATCGGTTGCATCCCCTTTTTTTCTCCAAGAGCCACTCAAAAAGCTCGCACCACCTCTGAACGCAGCTCGTGCACAGGATGAATGATAAGCAAATTTGCCCATTGAAGTGGCTGATGATCATGCCTCCCGTCAAGCGCGCAGCACAATAATGACTTTATTCAACGTCGTCTTCAATCGATAGCGGGGTTCGGGGTTCGACTACACAGATCATGTCAAAATCAGTCAATTTGCACAAATCGTGTAACGTGTCTATCGCACTATCGCAAAGCAAGATCGCGAACCTCGAGTAGGACCTAACACCGCTGCTCACTCTGCGATGTGACTCTCTACGCACGACTCGCACAATTCGCTTGGGAAAAGGGGACTGACGAACGATTGAGGAAAAATCCAAACTTTTGAATGCTGCTAATGCTTACGCTTCGTTGCCTGAACGTTTATGTTGTTTGACTAATCTTTAAAATGATCTTGTAAACTGTTGCACAGTCTGAGATGGTCGTTAGAAACTTTCTTTAATTGTATAATGGAACGGTTTAGTAAAATATTGTTAAATCAAAACGCACGTGCACCCTTACACAAAAACACAGTTTATTGCTCGATAGGTTCACCGTACGATTCCACATTTTTCGACTGAGAAGCTGTATCCCAACGCGGAGCTACTGGTTGCGATCGTGAGATCGTAATTTACCAAACAGGCCCCATCCTGGCCTTTAACGAGTAGCTTCCTTCTTCGTGGCACCTTCACCATTTGCCATCGCCACTAGCTGATTGTAGTGTTTGTTGTGCCCTCCCCAAAAATAAAAACCACCCTGCCGGTTGCATAAAAATAAATGCGCCCACGATGCGCCGATAGCATCCACTTCGATCTTGATCGCTTGCCTTTATCGATGAGCCCTTGCTCTGTGCTCCACGCGCTGTGATGAGGAGGAGTATACTGTCTTCTACTTTTTTTTCTTTTTTTTTTCTTTTTGGCACGATCAAACGAGCCGGATGGAAGGAGTCCATCTGGGAGCTGGTGCCATTAAATGCCACTTTAGGCAGCGTGTGCCACCAACGAAGCTCCCGCCCTTGCACACCTTGCACACCTTCCCTCGGGCGATGTCTTCCGAGCGGGCGGCTTGGCAAATTCAATTGGAAGTTAGGCTTTTGATTGGGTTGATTGAAAGCGTGCTCAAAATCGTTTCCTTAATTCGGGACGGTTGATCGGCCCCCTTTTTTTTGGAGGGAAATCATGCGAAGGAAGCAGAGAAGCACCGAAAATATCGATTACGTTATAAAGCTGTTGCAGTATAAAGTATTATAAAGCGCATACAACTACATTTGCGCATTCTATAATTCAATATATAAAGAAATACCTTCTTATCAAATAATTCACTCGAGACTATTTTTATTTACTGACTGTCTAGCAGCATGACATGAATCCAGAAATAAACAGTTTGCTAACGAACCAGCTGTCCCATTAAATACATTATTCCCGTCATCGTCGTAGGGGATTGCACTTTAGTCAAGCACTCTTCACATGCCTTTCAGCAAGGTTCCAGGTTCTGTTTGTTCACAGTTTAACGACTTTGTACACAAACGCATTTCCGATGAATGTGTTTATTTTACTGCTGCAGTTCTTTATTCCATTTTCTTAATGCTGTTGATGGAGGCACATCAACAAAGTAAAACAAAATTATTTGTACTCCAAAATCATAATATAACTCAAACCATAAAAACATAAATAAAGTATAAGTGAACTGAAAAACGTGCTGCATGCAGTTACATCTAATTTTAATTGAATGATTTACCTAACTATTGTACAACGCACGAATTGATTGCCAAAATTGCATTCCCGGGTGCAGCCACATCCCGTGTTGGTCACGCACTCAAAGACACTTCAGCGATCATAAATTTCTCATCGTTCACGAAACCACACTGTGCCCATACCGCTTGAGGGCGTGCTTATAGCCGTGTCACGTTTTTATTTTGTTGTGTTTGAGTCAAACAGCCAAAATCCCATACAGCCCACGATGCGACGCACAATAAAGCGCCCAACTTCCCCGGCTCATGCAATTCACACGCCATGCAGGCTTATGTAAAAACAAATCCAATTGTCGCCGGTCTAGTGGAATGGTTTCGGTCTGCTCATAAGCTCTCTCTTTCACGCGACTAAATGAACTCATTTAGTTCCACCGAGCCGAGTTAATGCAGCTTAACACGTTTTGCTACAATTTTACACCCACATCGGAGCTCCAGAAGGCGTTCGAGAGCCCTCATGTGTGGGAGATCGACAAAACGACAAAAGCTGAAGAAAACTCATTTGTCCGCGTGAATTATCCGTGGAAAATGTGTTCTATTGCTTTAGATTTTTCAAGCCAGCCAGCAAACATGACTCACTAAACCTGTCACACACGGATCCGGTCTGGGTCCAGCGATACCAGGCGCCATATGCTACAACCGTCCGTGCGTTGTGGAGGCGTTCGTGTCCCACAGGCCCACGTACATGCGGCGAGAATCGTATTCCGAAAATGGCATCAACAGTCACCGAAGTGCTGTGTGCGATGTGTTTGCACACGAGAACCAAAGCCCTTGGCGGCTCGAACACCATCCATGCAGGTCGATCTGCTGACCTTGCTGTTGGATGACACTATACCACGGCGCTGTTGGTGTTCTACTGGGCTGGACCCCACTTACCGTCACCTTTGAACGAGCAAACAAATCTCTATCCGTTTCGGTGTGAGAAGTCCGGCGTAAAGTTGTCGGTTTTACGACGCGATGCTAGTTCAAATTTATCTCAAACATTAACGCAAACAAGTTCCCGTACTTCGTCGCGACGATAAAATGGTTTGGCTCTATATGGCAGGAACGAGCTTGTGTGGAGAGACACACAGTCTTCCCTCATAATTCACCCCAGGGTGAGTTTATTTCGTTGGACTCAGTTAGATTAAGCTTCTTGGAAAGGCATTCTGTGTCTGTGAATCATTCCCCAATGTGGCCTTCATTTTCAAAGAGAAATTTGTTGATCAACACCAAACACCTGGTTGAGTCAATGGGCGAAAAGCATAATGATCGCCTCTAGCCATTCTTTCAGGTAAATCACACTCTATAAAGCCTGCGATGAAAATCCCATGACGCGGACAACCCTATGTGATTCCACATCTTCCGAGTAGTTCCCAACAACAGCTCACATTCCATTCATTTGACGCAAAATCTTCGTTCACTCAACTCCTCAGACGAGTGACTGCACAGACGCAAACGTTGTTGATTCTAGTACTTTACCCTTTTTGCCAATCGTACGTAACCGTATTTACATCTTTGGGCCAACGAATCGATTGGAACGATAATCTCGTTGGTCAGACTGTATGGTCTGACATTGGTCAGACAAAAATCCGACAACCGGTTTCACCATACTGCCCACAGCCGGCATAAACTGCATTCAAAGATAGATCTGTTACTATCGCCCGAGGGCGCAGCTTGGAATTCGCCGCAGCGGACAATAAAGAAAGAAAGAAAGGTCTTGAAAGGTCTCTGGCAACTTCGATGTCACTGACGGTTGTTCGAGGCGAGCATCAGCCTCTCTACCCTCACCTGGTGACACGGGTGATCTTCAGCGACACGCGATCCCCACGATAAGCGGCGAATTCGGAACACACAGACACACTATGTTGCACTCCTCCTCGATGTTGGTGTGGTCGTTGCGGGTCGTACACTGCTGCTGCAATTCATTCACAAGATCAGGTCAGGGACTCTGGGCCGGTTTTTTTAGTAGCTGAACGAACAGCGAGGAACCTGATTTTCAAGATATGCGAGTCCAAGCTTTCCTTATTGCGTACCTGAGTCGTGCGTGTGTGCGTAGTGACTCGTGCCCCCAAAATCGATTTAAGCGTCAATCGGCAATCAAAACGAGAAGGTGCAAAAGGTTAGGAAAATGAGGTGATGATAACAGTCCCGATGAAGATGGGCACGGTTAGACGATTGTTAATGCGCATTAACGCATCACGATGCACGGTGGTGCAATTAAGGGCGTTAGTGGGTACGAGCATAAAACATCAAAACTTACAAACATTTTCGTAAGCGGTTCGTGCGTTCGTTATGAATATTTATGACGCGTTCGCTTCACAACTCGAAACAAGTTTTTGGGTGATTCCGTATCTGAATTCGCTCAGTTCCAGGGTGAGGCTTGCCCGATAACGCATTTTCTGACAGTGATTGCGAAAAAGGACGGTCTTGTCAGAGTGATGAACGACACAAACGCAATCGATCGCTACAAAGTCAATTTCTTAACATTTCCTTATCCATCAATACTTCACATCAAATGATTTAATCGCCATAAGCTATTAAACGGAGAAGCTGGAAGAAAAAAACGCGCAGTAATAAATGTTCACACCTTTCCATCCTTCGAGCCGGCTAATCACGGCTGCCCGTTTTTGCAACCGCAAGGGCACACCACATGCCCTTACTAACAACCTTCGATAAACCGCAAACGACACAGGCGGTACGTCACACACAGAATGCATCGCACTCTCCGCGCTCCCGAAAAACGGAACTAAGCAAGTCTCGCGTGCAGCCCAGCGACCGATCAATCGACACATTATGCAATCGCGAAAAACACCCCCCTCCCCCCTCCACCACCTCACCGGTAAGCATAATTTATGCCGCTACTAATACCGATTGATTTCCGATCTGACATTCAAGATTTCAACGCCGATATCGGCAATCGACGGTAAGCACGGGCTTATGCATTCTTACGGACCGAGTGTGGTGGTGGTGGCTCTTTCGTTCGCCCACCGCATTGCGAGCACAATAGGATTGGAAAAAATGGCAGCTATGTGCGACACGACCACCAAGGGCAGCCATCGTGTTGCGGCAACCGAACCTCGAGCGGAAGGGCACCAAAGCGGAGCATAAATTATTCTATCGCTGACATTTCCGTCCAGCAAACCGTACCCTAGCGTCGCCCGTCGTCATGTTTCGATACGTAACTCGCGAATACGATTGCGCACACGTTAAATCATCATTTGGGTGAAAACGGTTGAGAAAGCATCACGGCTCCCTTGTATGGAAATGTCACCGATAGAGTGTGCTTGTGCGTCGTTTTAGAGTAATAAATACAGGGATGTAAGATTTTGGACAAACAACGCAACGGTTTGACTTACCTGTGACGAATCATCCTGTGCGAAGGTAAGTCCCAGGAATGTCAGCACTGCGAAGGACGCGATAGTACGCAATCTTTGTTGCGTTCCCATCTCTCCAACGTTTAGGATTCTAGTGCGGGCTAGTTTAGAAACTGATTGCTTAAGAAAAGCCTTTGCGTTGAACTGCTCACGTAAAACTGGAACACTAGATCACGCACATTCACTGTCGGAATATGATATCCACTGTTTCTTTTGTGATCAACTATGCTCACAATGATTCAGAATACTTGTCTATCATCAAGTCATCACTTTGGGGATGTCTGTCTCGTTGTGGCGCTCTTTTGTGGACAAAGCCGATGTCGGAAACTGCACCTAGCGGTTTGTTCCTGTTATTGAGATAGAAGAAAGAATTAAATAACCTGATCGCTACCACTTACCCAAGAACGTACGATTTTCTCGATTTAGCAGGATTACACCACATTTGACATTTAGTATTTTTAGCTTGCATCGTTTAAACGGCACGCAATCCCCAGATCATGATTGTGCGTGCAAGAGTCACACGATCAGTCGATCAGCTTGGTTCTTCTTTTTTATTATTATATTTTAGTTAGCCCGATGCCACTTTTTCGCTATTATTTGCGCGACTACACGAAGGTCGCGCACGGTTTGCACGGTACGCGCGGGATGCGGACGAACTGCAAAGTGGCAAGATCAACCGGATCATCATCGATGCACACAATGAATGATGCGAGGATGAGGAGGCAACGGGTGAAGGGATAAATACCCTCCGCTCAATTTCATCGCCACAAATCATAGCGTTTAATGGTGTAAGGGTGCGTGGAAGAGGCAGGCTGTTGGAGGATCAACAGCGACCAAGTGCCGCTTACTTCCACCGTTTACGCAATCACAGACCATCCGCAGGATAATGATCGCCGATCGGAAACATAATATGATTGCAGCGGGCTCTACGACGATGTTGGTATGGGTGATCTTTTCCAATCGAACTCTTTATCTACTTGATAAAAGTGGCGAAGGAGAGAAAACGCCTTGATGGAGGCGTTTCTTATTGAATCGAGTTTTAATTTAACTACCGACTACAACCTCGTTCTGTTGGGATTATCTCATCGTATGCCTACGTCCTGAAACACTTCAATCACTCAATTACCGATAGCGAAGCGGATTAAGCTGCTACAGATACGGTAAACGTTTAAAGCAAGTTTCCTAATCGGATCACTTAGTTTCATTCTTGCAGTGATTGTTTTTGTATACAAAAAGGCGTTTACTTTGCAACACAGCACGACCTTGTGGGTCGCTTTCGTGTGTGACCAAACACAACCACGGCACCATAATGCAATGTAAACGGTGTTTAATTTTCATTTTTGTTTCTTCAATCACACATCATACCTATATTTCATAACTGTATCAGGCAGCATCTTTGCTCGCCTCCATTGGAGCAAGGAAATTAAACCCAAGGACATATCTGCCCCATAGTCCACAGTCGAGCAGATTGTGTGGACAGCAAGGCGACCCTTCTAGCAGAGGTACTGAAAACGCAACAGGTTTAAACTATCGTTAAACGCCTATTTGCGTACCGAGAAATAGAGAGAAACAAAACAACCTAAGATTTGGAAATGGTTGTACTTCTTCGCCTAAACAATCATTTCATCTCGCACACGGTACATCATCATTGAAATCGTTGTGTATGGCCCACCGAAGGACATATGCGTGTGGGCAAGGGCATGACGAAAACGCTCGCATGCCGTGCGCAACCGAAACGAGATACATCTGATCCTCTACCGACGATCAGTCCATCGGCACCAACACACGCAGCCTCCAAAACACCTTTCCTTACCCAAAACAATTGCTGCCCATCTAAGCTCGTCTTCTTTTTCTTTCTCGCTCTCTCGCTAGATCAATGTGTACCGCAGGCTCCCCATACACCACACACAGAGTACGCATATTACGCGATAATTAATCTTGAGTTAACCGCCCTGCACAGGTCGGCAAAGAGCAAGTCGGCAAAGGGTTAGTTAGTGCTGCAACCGAAACCACTGACTGGTACTGCTGCTGTTGCTGCTGCTGCTGCTACAAAGCCCTTCGCTATGAAATCAGATATCGCTCCAACGGTTGAATTAGCTGTACCGAACCCTAACCCGACCGTCGTCGTCGTCGTCGTCGTCGTTGGTGTTTCTCGCGGATTCAATGTACTGGCTAGATGCCACTGTTGCGATAGCGCGTACCAGCCCGATCAGACCAGACCTTCACACGGAAGTCGAGTGTAGGTACACGGATGGAAGGTTTCCGAAAAATCAGACATCATCTGCCCTCCCGCTGCAACCGAGAAGCATCGTTGACATTTGGCTGCCGGGAGGTCGTCCGGCACGTTCTCGATCGACGTTGATGATTTCCTTCAGCGCTCCCACGCAACACAGCACATCGTCACTATCATGCCGCTATCATTAGCGTTTAATTGATTTCAATTTTGTTTAACGAGGCACCGCACAACCACAGGGTGATTATTCTTGAAGGATTCTTGTGCTTTCGAAAGGAATGTATATTGGCAAGAATTACACCACCGCCGGTCATGGGTTGAAGTTCAATGCAAGGTAAGCGACAGAGCGCAAGATGCAAGAAGCTTGAACAGACACCGGATGAACTTCCCCTCGCAGTAATGCAGACAAGTAACGCACTGTGCCCTAATGGCACCTGCTTCTCCTATTTTGCGAGATGCGTAGTTCTTGCTGTAGCCCGTCAATCAACGCCAACTTCGACTCCAGTACAATAAAGGTTCTTCTGAAGCTAATGCACCTATTGCAACACAGTGCGTGTCAATAAAAAGCGATCGTTAGCGCAATTTGCTTTCACCTCATGCGGTGCATATGACATCTCGCTGCAATTCATGTCCTCTACACACGATGCAAGCCATTGCAATGCATTAATCGAGTGGTGAGATGGTAAGATAAGCAGGATGCTGTGACAGCACCAACCGGTTGGTAATCGGTGATCGTTTGAACCGATCAAGGCTTGTGGTGTTGCCGCTGGAATGTTATGTCCAAGAGTTTCTTTGTGAAAAAAAGATTGAGTTTTTAAAAGCCTTCATTTTGTTTCGTTTTTGCATGTTGGGACAATAACTAATTATGCACAAAATACGCCGCTCGCTTTTAATACAGCCCATACGTTGAAACCTAATTATTACAATGCAAAAAATTTACTTCACTGATCTTCGAGCATTGAGTGTTCAAGAGATGCTCGAGTAAAAGCCATTTGTCGCACTCAATAATTCTTCTAATGGAATACTTGTCAACGAATGGCTGTGACGATGCCGTTGATCACTCCTGCTGCTGTTGCTTCTCTGTGTGTTAGGCAGTGGAGGACGTTCATGCGCATCGTCGCCACCGTGTGCCTTCGTGCATGCCTGTGACAGATCCGTGCAAAAAGAATGATGAATCCATTAACCTACGGCTTGTTACGATTTTGCACCCTTTTTAGCGAAGGAGACCGATGGTAAGGAATCAAACTAAACAAAAACAGTAACTCCATAAACACCTGTGCTTTTAAAGGTCATGCCGTGCACTTTTGTCACACTTGTGTGTTGGAATCAGCTAGGAGCAGATGCGCCCGATTCATGCTGGGTTTGGGCAAGTAAACCAAGGTCCCAACAATCTCACCTTTATTGAGACGCTATAAAACTATGATGGTTTATGAGATTTTAGTATTTTTTACTTAAATTTGAGCGCAATTTCCCCCTGTCGATATGTCTTGGGATAACGATCGGTAAAACATTAAACCTTCTCTTTCTACTACAATTTCTGATTCGAGTCCCAAGGAGAGCCCGGCATTGCGTAATCGACAAACCCAAAAATTGCGTAATCTGTATGCAGTTGGGTGCACTTTAATCTGCATTGTGTGGTGCATTTATTTTAGCAATGTTTATTTTTATCGACACACACTCCTCCCATTGTTGGCCGAATCGAAAGCCTTTGTGTGAGAAAGCGAAGCCCGAACCTCTTGGGCTGAAAACAAGGTCACTCAATAAAACCAAATCAACGCCAACGTCCCCTTTACTTTTGACGATACGCGTGACATGCTTTTTTGGGGGATCGTGTTCCGAATGGTCACCATTCCCGTGGATGATTAAATGCAACATGTTTCGCACGCCTAAGAACATCATTCATCAAGGGATCATCATTATCATCGGAACTACAGTGTGGATAGAGAGAGGGAATAACATCGGAAATGTTTTTCGCCTCTTCCCAAAATTAGGCATGCGAAATGACAGAATGTCTGGTCGCCAAAAACAAACCCATGCTGCTCTGCTACGAAAACTGTGACTCATTCAACCATGGGAAGGCCACACCTGGAGCCTGATCGACCTTGGCGAGTGGATCGAAATTTATTAATAAATAATAATGAAAAACCATTTAACATTAATCACATGACACCGAGCGACCGAGCACGAGTGCAACTCCCGCTGAGGGTGGGTATCGTAGGCGTTGACGGCAGGAAGATTGGCGCACGCAGCATCAGCTAGCTCTCCTCGAGCGCCCAAGGAGGTGCCATAAATTGCTGTAACGTTATGATGATTTAACTGATGCCGATAGCTTGCAATATGTCATACACCAAAACGCCTCGTATCGGTTAAAGGCAGTGTTCGGAAGGGGCTGGACGAAGGTTACCGGATCGCATGCTTAGAGGACGTTTAGTATCTTCTTTACGTCGAAAGGTTAACTTCTGATAGGATGTACAAGTATCATAATGCTATGAATTATTTGTTGATATGCAAGCACATCTCAACTCCACATTTTTTGTTATATGTACAATTTACACACAGAATTCGTTTGACCATCATTTTATCATCTGTTTTATCGTCCACACACACTCACCGAATAGTATAAAACACTCTTCCAAATTGTTACTATTGCTCAATTGATGACCATGTCAATTGATGTCTTTCGTGATGAACCTCCTTTGTTATCTCCCGGTCTTTGCTGCCGTTAAAGTACACCCGCCTCGAATTGTACTCGAATCCCCTGAACGTAGTTGGTGGTGTAACGATATGCTGGTTGACAGATCGTTGCCGCAACAACTAAACAAGCATCCCAAACACTGTTTCTATTGAACAACCAAACGCAAACCAAACCGATGGTAGCATCCACCCTTTCCTACTGCATTGGCAGCAGCACACTTTAGTAACTTCGTCAATCAGCACCCACCAACACCCACCACCTCACTCATCACGCAGTCAAACACGTGCACATATATCTTTCAAACAGCTTAACGTAACACCCAATCGGTTTAGCCAGTAGTCAACCCTGCACAGATGCACTATTTTCTCCCAAATATCACGCTTGCAATCTATCTTTCAGTTTTCAGCGTCAACGAATCCTCAGTCTCGGCCAACTAATCGATTCGTCCGTACGAACGTTCGTGTTATTTTTTTCACCTCCACTCAATCACATCATCACTTGCTTACGGCCAGGTTCCCACGGACGGAAAGATGCACTTACACGAACGATGCGACCAGTCCGGATAGGGAGATGCGCACGGAACAGACAGACGAACGGACCGGCGAAGTAGTCTAGTGCGACTGCTTGGGGACGAGATTTGAATCGTACTGTTGAGGCTGTGCCGTCTGCCACCGCTGTTTACCTGGACGAAGTTCGTCGCTTCGTAGACTTCGGTCGCGATACAGAACTGGAGGTGGAACAGTCGTTTCGCTGCGAGTTCGGTTCGAGTGGAGCGAAAACTGTTACTAGGTACTCACTGAGGATGATATTCTAGAGAGTGTAGTAGCACGTTCAGCTCGTTTAATTGAGAATTATTTGTAAATAATAACAGGAAACACAGGTTTTTTTTTACTTTTGGCGCAAGTAATACAATTTTAAAATGTTGAAGTTTAAGTTTCACTGTATGAAACTGTAAGAAAATAGTTTAAGCTTTTTAACTCTAAGCTTTATGTTGAATATAATTGCTTTATTTTTATATCAAAGTAATAAAAATGACAAATAATAAAAATGTTCGTTTTTGAGACATGCAAATGGCCTTCAAATGATGTCACTGAAAAATGATCTTTTTATGTAACTACATAAACAATCGTTAACATCTTCGACATCAACTGTCTGACACTCACACCATAGGTTGGTCAGAGCTTTTCATCCCCATTCCGAAAGCTTTCGAGCTTTTCCCCCTTGCCCCTTTCACTCTCTTGCTACTTTTAACGAGCTGAGTGCTCGCCGTGAGTGACCAAATAGTACCTCACCGCCCTTCTCTTCACATCGCTCACGGTGTGCGGGTTCGGTTGTTTGTTTTGATTTTCTCGCTTGATTTGCTCCGCGTGACTGGCTAAGGAAATACGCCCGCTCAAACATTCCACACCATGTGCGATCGCGTTAGGGGTGGGTGCTCCGGTGCCGGTAGCCCGGTCGTGTAAAGTCATTCGCCGCCAAGGCTTCTAATAAACCGTTTGACATTAAGGTAATGAGAGCTGATGTACGGTGATGTTCTTGATGCCCGCAGGGTGTCGGGCTGGGAGAAACATAATTAACACCCGACCTTATTCGAGGTTATCCGGCAGCGAGACATCCGGGGAAGGAGCGACGTCCTTTTGAGAGGGGGCGTATGGCAGAGGAGGAACGACAATTGCCTGCTCGTCCTTTGGGTTGGTGCGATTTTGGGAGAAAAATCAATAGGCATTCGTTATCAGTCAATTGTATGATGGCCATTGTGTGGTCCATGGAATGTAAAGGTCAGTTATGTTTGTTTCTGTGTTCATTCATACCTTAGTTTCTGTCGTACTATTGTTTCAAATAATAGTCGCGCGCAAAAGGCGGTGACATTACATAGGTACAAACACGATGTCAAAGATCATTTACAGCATTAAATTTCAAATTGAAAATCTTCTTTAATATCAAGTTAGTCAGTAATATCTTAAGCCAGTGCTTTTTATAGTAATAACGAGACGACTTGCAATCCTTGGTACTTACAGAAATGATCAACTACAATCGTGCATGGTAAATCAGAAATTTTATGAGATTAATCCTAATATCTCCAACATAGATGATTCTACTTAGGAGTGCCACGAAAAAAAAACAGAACTACAAACGAACAACTTAATGCAAATAACCAAACCTGATTGTATAGTTAGCAAGAAATAATAAGTATAAGACCAATTGGACAATATGAAACACCGAATATAATAACCTCAATTAGTTGTATCCCGACCTCACCAGCGTAATAATCGTTATTCATTGAGTTTCTCTCAGAAATTCGGTAGCAAACAGATTCTACAACTTCGTTTTATTAAGTTTTTGTACAGTTTCATTTTCCATATTTAATTACATTGATTACTTGTATTGTTTGATTGATGATTGCTCACTGTCAGATTTTTTCGCATTTAAATTAGCCTTTATTGTGCATTAATCTGTTTCTTGCTGTATTTACTCGAGACGCTATTGGTGTACTTGTGTTCTGTATACATAATGTTTTCTTGTTTGCAACTCAATTTTTGATTTCATTGTTTAATTAATTTACTCATTCATGATTGTCTTTTTTCAGTATATTTTCTTTGTATTTTATATTTGCGTTTATCTGCTTCTCCGTTTATTTTGCAAATATTTATCGACTACAATCATTTCAACAAATTTTGAAATAATTTCAAAGCTAAGCGGATATGTTGAAATAACTGTATTTAGAGCACATTCTAACGCACACAAATTTTATCTCTTTACCATAATAATTGCCGGTTTGAAATATGTTCTAAATCAACAATACTTTTCATGTTATTCACCCATATTAATCCTCACTACACACAACAAACCATTTTCATCATTTTTATAAATTAAGTCAGAGGTTCTGATTAACATAATTCAGAACTAATTGAGACATTCTAGCTTTACGCATCCTTCCGCTAATCCAACCGATGTGCCAGATGTGCAGGTATAGAAAATTTCTTCTCAAAACCAAACTACTCCTGGAACGGCGCCCATTGCGCAAGCTTTGTATAAATTAATACTAATTTATTATCGATCGATGTTTTTCAAGCTTAACCTAATAAACTTCACCACTGCCGGGTCCGAACGGCAGGTACAAACATGCCCAGCTGAACGCTACCACCAGCGCCAATCGAGCGATGTGATAATCGTCGGGTATCCGGTCAAACTCACCCGCTCTCACCCGTTACGACATTGTACCATCGCGTGGTATCGCCAAATCGCTGCGAAAGTCCCTCTTCCCCGTTGCATCCCACGCCCCAGCCCAGCGCAACGTTCAGTCGTCCGCGTACTGGTGTGCGATCAGATCGGCCGCCTTTTCCGCCACCATATAGACCGCTGCCATCGGATGCGCGGAAACCGGTTCCGGAATAACGCTCGCGTCGACGATGCGCAAATTCTCCACCCCGTACACCCGCAGGTCGGGGCTAACGACCGCGTCGGCGTCCGTCGGTGGCCCCATTTTGCAGCTGGACATGAAGTGGGTCAGCGAGAACGACACGGTGCGGATGGCACAGCGCCAGTAGTCGTCCGAGTCGCGCTCGTGCAGCACACAGTTGGGCAGCGGTGCGGCCCACACGGTCGCCCCGTACCGGCGCATCTCCTCCGTCTCGAGGACGCGCTGCACCTCACGAATGCCTTCGAGCACTACGTCCACGTCGAGCTCCTCGGCCAGATAGTTCGGATCGATGATGGGCGCATCGGCGGGGTTGGCCGTGCGCAGCCGAACCGTTCCGCTGGACAGTGGGTGTAGGTTCTGCACGATGATGGTGAAGTGGTTCTGCGTCTCGAGTGGTCGGTAGACGGCTTCGTAGATGTCGTCTCGCATGCGCACACTGTTCTTCGCCGTCGTACCCTTGTCCACGGCGAACGAGCTGATCAGATTCATCAGCTCGAGCGTCGGTCCGCGCCGGCCAGCGAGTGTCAGATTGGGATAGGTAACGAGCTCTACTGCCGCCGGCACGGTCAGCACGCCCTTGCCCTTGAGATACTCGTAGAAGTTCTCGAACGTTGGAATGTCTCCCGGTGCAAAGAACCCGGTACCGTTCATCACGATCTGCAGCCCGGAAAAGCCGAGATGATCGTACAGCGTTTCACCGACGGGAAGATCCTCAATCACCGGTATGCCGAGCGATTCCAGGTGCTGCTTTGGTCCCACACCCGACACCATCAGCAGCTGTGGGGTAAGAATGGCACCACTGGAGAGGATCACCTCCTTGCGTGCCCGCACCTCAAACCGTTGTCCATTTCGGGTGAATCGAACTCCTTCCGCCACCTTCGTGGTTGGATCGATCATAATCTTCGTAACCAGCGCGCCCGTCAGCGTTTTAAGGTTCGTTCGCTTCTTCTGTACCGGTTGCAGATAGGCATTGTAGGCGGACAGCCGCTGTCCCTTCGTCATCGTTGCCTGTACGGGGGAAATTCCAAACTGCGTACGCCCATTGTAGTCAACGTGCTGGTAGCCGGCCTCCTTTGCCGCTTCCAGATAGATGCGCGCGTGCTCCGATCGGTACGCCGATCGCTCCACCCGTACAGGACCGCCAGCGGCACGGAACTTACCGTCCGGCTTTTCACCGGTCGCCTTTTCAAACTTGCGAAAGTATGGCAGCACCTCGTCGTACGACCAGCCATCGTTTCCGGTCGCGCTCCAGCGATCGTAGTCATCGCGATTGCCGCGCGAGAAGATGAGTCCGTTGATGAGCGTGCTTCCACCGACACCTTTACCGATGTCCACCGGACAGCGACCGTCGATCGTTCCTAGCAGGAAGCAAACACACAATACGTCACCAATAGCCCTTTCAAAAGACCCGTGAGGTCTAGCCCACTTACCCCAGCATGCATGTTGCTGCCGTTCGCTCAAGAACCGCCAATTGTACGCATCGGACAGGACGGCCAGCTGGAACCCGATCGGGATGTTAAACAGCTTCGTTCCGTACTGGCCCGCCTCTAGCAGCAGCACCCTCCAGTTACGATTTTCGGACAGCCGGGTGGCCAGCACCATTCCAGCCGTTCCACCGCCCACCACGATGAAGTCGTACTCTTCCGCATCGAGAACCTCGTTGTCTGGGGTGCCGAAACGAATGAAACAAACGACGGAAAAGATCATCAACATACGCGGCGTGACTCACATTAACAGCTGCGTGCTACATTCCGCCCTCCCATTACCTTCGGTAGCATTGCGCGTCTTCGAACGACTGAGCAGTTTGTTAAACTTGTCTAACCACGAACCACCACCACCACCACTGCCAGCGCCACCCAGCTGGCCACTAGCACACTGAATGTGACAGCCCGCCCATAGCACCAGCAGCACCGAACCAATCAGCCACCATCGTACCACATTCACGGCCATCCTAACGCACGCAACGATCGACACCGACTAACGCCCGTTCTTCCCGGTAATCCTGAATGGAGCACGCATTCGCGACTTCTTTCACTTCTGCTCTTGCTTTCTCCGGCATAGCCCTTCGGCACTCGGCCAGCTCTTTCTCCCGGCTCGAAGCAAAACAGGTATTTCTTCCGTTAACGTTTGTTTTCGTTTTCGGCCCATCGGTGACCTTATTTTGTTGCTACCGCACGGGTAAGGATCCATCGACGCTGGAGGGCAATGGTTGTGGGGAAAAGGAGAACGAGGGAGCTAGAAGGAACGGTAGAGCTTACAAAAAAAGAGATCTGACACGAACCGAGCTGCCAAAAATTACACTTCAATGGTGTTTTACAAAAACAAAAATGTCAAGTACGCAATTGACCCACATTTTAACGTCCATTTTAACGGCTGGTGGACTTACTGCTGGCCCGTGCTATATCTTTCTCCATCTCTGACGCAGTGTCTCTCATTCTTTATTCTCTCTCATTCTCCAATAATGATTCAGTCTTGTTTTCTCACTCTCTCTCCTTCTCTTTTTCTGATTATTATCTTATCGCTTTCTTCTTTGAATTGTTGTTTGTTTGAGTTTGTTGTACTATTACGATCTTTCACTCACAAGTTTTTTTATGCTTATCACAACCATTTACTTTTTCTTGTTGTTTTTTGAATACGTGTGTACGTATTCTAAAACGTGTGTTTAATCTTACATTGGCATAATGGCATGTTCAATTTGATTGTTTCAGAAATTGTCTGAAATAACTTTTTGACCGAAACAGTAATTAAAACATACCCACCTTTTTTAGTTTTTTTTTTTATGTGCGATAAACACACGATAACACAACACACCTTTCCTTATACGTTGTCCACTCACATCTCACACAGACTTGTAATAAAATCCAACAAGGTCGCTTGCACCATATTCGTGATATTTGGGCACGATAATCAAACCTAATCTACCCAAGGTCAACTCTAGATCATTCTCTCACTCCATAGTGAGACACATAATGAAACTGATATTTTGATTGAAAAATTGACCAGTGAGCACCTTTGACATATTGCCATACATTTTTCATATTGGGTTATTCTTTCATCCAATCTCCTATCAAGCAATCAATTCCCTTTGGCAAAGAAAAATTGGCTCGAATGATTTAGCGATCGAGCGTAAAATAGGAAAACTCACCTGCGACCGTGCAACCACTTTCCACGGGCACCGTTCAACCTATTGCAGTCGCCAGCCCTTTTTTGAGGGTCATGAAATCCTACAGGCAGTTTCAATGGTTAAGTGGCGCGGGTGCTGTAGGAACCGAGCGTGAAGCAATCGAGCATCCCATAATCTTAGCATATTTGCATAATGTCAAACGCATAATGGAATTGACCTGATTTTTGCACCGGGTACGGGGTATGGGGGTTCAACGAGCCGGCGCGGCCCATTCACTTTTCCACCCACGGAATATTATATTTCACCTTCTTTAGGGTTTTAGTTTTCCCAAAGCGGGTTGGGCAACGATCGCTCCGTTGCAGCCCATTCGTTGGTTCCGCTGGCGGGTGCGATCTCTTCCTATCGTGTGCGAGGCTAAAACAATGGATGATTTATGCAAACGAGGGCTGCTTACAAATCGTTAAAGCTTTCCGCGACGCACATTGCTCATATACAAAAATAAAAGAAAAAAAAATGGGCATGATTTTGTTTCGCTATAATTCATTTATGTGCATCTTTTGCGCAGCAAACATGAAATTTGCTCGGGGTAAAGCTACAAAAATTCCCCACCGTATGCCGGTCAGCGTGTTGCAAAAACGTATGAAATAGATTCAACAGCACATTCCATCGAGATGCATCGTATCGCCGCACCGTGAAAGCGATCACGGCTTGGACTCACCTGCGGTCGAAAGGTTACCATTCTCATCCCTTTCCGTGCCGCGATCGTTCTCAGCAAATCCATTTACGCGATGCCGGCGAGCGTGCAGAAGCCGCATCAGACAGACAGGCAAAACTTCAACTCTCCAATCACGAACTGCGCCTTAGGGCGTCTGCGGTGTATCTGCCAAGACGCGAGTACGAGTGCTGCACCGCGCTCGGGAGTGATGGATTTTGTCATCGTGACATAGTTTGTTTTGCGGGTGCTACCATCCCAGTGATTTTATCGCTGATGAGGACAGTGTGCCTGAAGAGGTTCGGCGGCATCCGATGCACTGGCTAAAACGTGATTCCCATATCGGACATGTAGCGAGGACAGTGAATGATGTTTAGGTAGAAACGTCAAAAATGGCTGTTTATTTGCTTTTGTTTCGTTTACAATATTCTGGAAATTGCATGTATTAAATATTGGAACTATATTAATCCTAGGATTCCTCCATGGAAATCATGGGTCTAATTAAATTTCTTAAAAACCTAAAACAATGTAAGACATTTTAGCATTTAATTATAATTCATACGCAATTTTCAATTGATTTCTAAATTTATGTGCATTACATTTGCCTGTTTAAAATAATCTATATACATTTATGATAATAAGAGTCGTTTATGTGTGTAGAAAATAACAACTATCGGATTAGGATCCACATTTTCTTTCAATATCCATACCTAATGTTATTTTTTTCAAAATTTCGCTTCTAATCGAAACTTTGAGTTTTTTTTTAAGAAAATTGTTTATTGGAGTAGTTTTCAAATATGTTATAAGCAATAATACAAAAACGTGCTACATAATCTTTAAAAAAACAAGATACTTTTAGACATAAACTATGATTAATTATAAAGAAATCATGAAGTGTGCTGGACACTCAGTAGCTAAGCTATTTTAAATGAACATGCCACACACATCTAACCAGTGATGCTTCCTTTTCCATTACTTTTCTATTACTAGCTTCGAGCAATTGATTTCACATTGTTTTTCTCTGCACTATTGCACCAACGAAAGCAAATGAAGATTAATATAATCTTTGTGAAGCGCTCAAGAAATCTCTTTTTTATACTTTACGTCTTTACCGACATGCACGCAAGCGAAATCATTGTCGAATTTCTACCAAAGCATAACGAAAGTGACACATTTAACTGCTCAAGTTGGAACCTCAAAAAATAGGTCGCTATTGCACACTCGTAATCGAATTTATGCGGAAAATAACTCACACACATTTACGTAATTCTGCAGTGACCACAGATGGTGAAAACAATAGCTTATGACATCAAATGTGAAGCGGTTTAGGATGACTTTTTAAAGCCTACAGATGCGACTGCGCTTTGATTTCCACTGCCACCAGATTATGGGATTTACTTTGTGCGAAATAAAGATCGTTAATACTGCTCGCACTGCCTAACTGACCCCACAGAAGCTTTCCGAGAGAATTGGATTGGATACAGTTAAAACTGGGTAGGCAGCTCCCTATGACTAAGCGCGATTAGCTAAGCAAACATTGCAACATTTTAGGCTATCCTATTTTTGCGAAAAAATGGACTTTTATCGCTCGTGGTGATAGAGTACAAGCCTTGCGCGTGTCCAGCATTCGACGGTTCGCCTCCCATTTTCACTCGCTCGACAACATAATCGCCCAGTCCGATGGAATCCATCTCCACAGGCGGCAGCTGCTCTATCTCCTCCAACGATTCAATCCGACTGGCCACCAAGTTTTCCACCGGCTCTAGCAACGACTCCGCAAACAGCTCCCAAGCACGAGTGTGCGAACACAGTCCAACAACGTCCAGCCCACAGCCCGGTTGATGGGAGCCTCCGTTCGGGTAAAAGTCAGCCGTCCCGATCGGATCCCGAAAACCGAGAAGCCCTCCGCCGGTATGTATCACCTCCACATACATTGCGTCCTGATGGTCGATGCGATTTTCTTTCTCGTGAATCGAAAACAGTGGCAGTGCCGGATCAAGGCCAATGATGGTATGCAGCTGTCCATTCTGAACCCTCTTGCCAGCTATGCCGGCAACGTGCGCTCCCAAACTGTGCCCAACGACGTACACATTCTCCATCACCAGCCCGGCATGCTGCTGAAACTCGTCGAGCAGACGGGCAAGTGTTTGACCAACCACGGGAACACACCCGACCGCTCGTACGTAGTTCCAGCCCAACGCACAATCAGACCAGTCCACCACGATCACATTGTAGTCCCAAAGCAGCAGATACGTATCACGAATACTTTCCGCTAGCGGGGAGCTTTTGCTGCTTTGCCAACCATGCACGATGATCCTTGTTGGAAGATCGGACCGGAAGTTGGAACCTAGCAAGGAGTCAACATTTCCTACCTCCAACAAATGACCTTCGTCTGCAGTGTCTCGTCGTGTATGCAGCAGAAATTCAATTTTAACTGGCGGCTCGTCCGATCGGTGTTGTTTCATCATCGCATTAACCGAGCGTCGATGCGTCCAAATCCATTCACCCACCATCGTTGGGATGCGTACCCAGTCGACATTGTCCGCCAAATCGTACTCCAGATGATATGCCACAGCCGGATTAATTACAACACACTTAACACTTAGTTTGAACGCCAGCAGCACAAGTCCCAACAGAAAGTGTTTCTCCATGACGATCTCTTGCTCCGAACGTTACCACCATCGACTGACGAATGTTCGTCGCATACGTTGCTACAATTCCTTTTGGAATAAGTGCCACGCGATAACGTACTTTATCGCCCTGCTCTAGCGCGCCTACACACGACGTCATGTCCGATAACACATCTGAGACAGCAATACTCGCTCAGTAAGGTCAATCGAGGGTTTTTTGTTATCGTTTTTTTTTTCTTAGTGTAACCCGACGCTGAACTTACCTCAAGGTGATGGGCGAAGTTTTATCGAAAAGGATTGTGGTAGTAAGGCAGCAACTATATCATTGTCCGATAAGGGGCATTGTTTATCGATTTTTGATCCATGCGGTAATTACTTAATTCCAATGTTTTGATTACAAAATATTGGCTTATCCGTTTCTATTATGCATTGTATTTCAGCATGAACAAACGGTTAGTATTTTAATTCAAAGCGCCTATGGGTAAATATTTGACAATTTACTTGGATTGAACTAAGGCTTTGATACTTCTCTTGATCAGGCATCTGTACTTCTCTTGATCATGAATCAGTTCTTGTGATTCATCTTACATTTCTTTACATGTGCCTAACGTTATTTCTGTTTCACAATCTAATTAATATCTTTTAGATAATGATCGCTATTTTAAGTGCTCTTCTTTACATCCACCAAACATCACCGTGAATCATCATCCAGGGTATTCTTTAATCATACATTACTCATTACGTATCCAAAAGCACACAGAGTTTCAAACCATTCACGTCATTCGTTGAACAGTATCAGTCCTTCATGTGGGTCAATGTATTATAAACACCAAATCAGAAATAGCCGGCAGCAACACTCCTCAAGGCTGGTGGGGTTAATGTATTAGGTGCACAGCATTCTCAAGATGTATGGTGACGATTTCAAACGATAGCAATCAGTTTCAGCCTCACGCATCAATCGACTCCAGTCGCCAATACATTCTAACACATTCATATGTACCGGTTATCGTCTTACAAACACACGCTAACACTAACGTTCTGGCGTCAATTAAACTGACATGTTGGGTGGGAAATTCTTTCCGGTATTAATTATATCAATTATATATCGATCGTTCTGTTTTAAAGATAGCATTGATTGAATCTGAACTGCCCAGGAAAATCCACAAAGTAAGGTGCGTAATTAGCTAATGGTCCAATAGTTTCATCGGCGTCCATTTTATACGACCAAACCCCGTCTCCCTTCACGATTCTGTTTTACAAACAGCGTTGCCGAAAAAAAAATGGAATTGATGGAAGCTTTGAGTGGTGTGAACTACTTTTAATTATCATACAATAACACTTCATTCACGGGCAAACTTCAAATTTTGGTTGACCGTTTAGGGAAGCTGGTCGGGTTTGTCCCTGGGTGGTCCAAGCTGCTCGTTGGAGATGTGGTGATGAGGATCATGTGAAATCCGTCCAACAACAATGGTCGTCGGCTAGCTGAATTGACCAAGACACGCGAGCTTACGTTGGTATCAGTGGCCAGACAGTCAGTCAGTCAGTCATAGTAGTGGTGATAACGGTAGTGTGTAACCGAGCAGCCTATAATAAAGTACATGATCGTTTCAGGCCGTTTTTGCTGAACCTTTAGCTCATTTTCAAGACAGATTTCTGTGTATAGAGACAACAAACGACATTGTTGACGTAGTAGACGGAATTCCGTGATGTTGGGGTTTTTCACAGAACAACCAACACTACCACCAGCGAAGAGGTAGCGTGTTTGCAGTTCGGTTTGATCGCACCAAAGGTCCAGCCAGCGCGAGCCAGTTATGATTTATAGCTCTGGAAGGGTGGCGTTGACATTGCAGAACCACTCTGAACTGCTCTCGCTGCAGACATCTCGCAATCGCACAGGGAGCAGCAACTCGCACCACCGCTTCAAGGTTGCATGTGCAACAGCTAAGGCTAAGCGGAATTTAAACAAGGCTCATTTAAAGTCAGCCCACTCCGAAACACCGCCACCGGGCTCCAACGAGTAGCGAGCCATCCCGACAGCTCCCCATTCTACGATCGCGTCAGTTTTGATCGACAGTGTGATCGCAGCAGGTGTAAAAGTGCCCAGTGACAAGTGCTCTTATCGCGGTACTGCAAAAGCCAATTAATCTACACGACTGTCAGTACCCAGTGATGCATCAGCGACTGATCGTGATCGCTAGTGCGCTGTTACTCATCGCCGATCTAGTGTTTAGTGAAAACGCATTTATTGATAGTGCACCAGAAGGATACTACGACCGTAAATCGTTAGCTGGTAATGTCTGGACTGCTGAATTGAGCTTATTTAGCTAAATTAGCAAAAAACGTTGAGATTAAATGTGTGGTACTCGATTTGTTCCAGATTGTCCGAGCCGATTCTACAGTGAGGATGTGTCCAGTGCTCTCGGATTCTTTATTTTTGGAGGACGTCGTGCTTTTCTCAAAGAATTTCCTCACATGGTAGGTGTTAGATAGAAAAAGGTTGCAGTGCAGTGCAAACAGGTTTTCTCAATTAACGTTACATTACACAAGAGTTGCGTAATTCCGGAGTAGCTAGATCGGTGCGGAAGATCAATAGAAAAATGTGATCACGTTAAGTGTTTCGTTAATCGTTAATTGTTTTTCATTATCATTTTGATTGACAAGTTTGCAAGGCTATGTATGAGCATCCCATTACGCAATGCAAACAAAATCTAAAGGAAAAAAAAACCCTGTGATCTTCTGTGAGTGCTTATTCACGTATAACAAAAACCAAATTGAATCTACAAATTCTAGGCAGCGATTGGATGGACGGACAAGACCGTATCACCACCGGTAGTGCAGTACAAATGTGGTGGGTCACTGATAGCTGCCAAATATGTTCTTACGGCCGCTCACTGCAAGGTGGATGACGAAAAGTAAGTCTTGATTCGAATGTAATTAGAGACAAACAAAAAATAATCATTTTAATAATATATCCCACGAACATCTCATTTCAGAATTCCACCCGATACAGTCCGTCTTGGCGATACAAATCTAGCTACCACCGAGGACGACGAAACCGCACAGCAGTTTAAAATCGTTAGCTTTACTGTGCATGAAAAGTTTAAGAAGAACCGCAAGTACTATGACATCGCACTCATAGAACTAGATCGTGAAGCGAAGTTCAATACTGCTGTGTGTCCTATTTGCCTATGGCCACTCGATAACATCCATGAGTATAGTTCCAGCTTGCGAGCAATTGGATTCGGATTTACTACTTACAGTGAGTTTCGTTGCTTTTCACATTCCGAAATAAACAAAAAGAATCTCTGTAATAATCATATACCAATTTTTCATCACACAGCATCGGGAATGAGTCCAACATTGCAAAAAGTGTCACTCAATTATTACGATTCCGATTCCTGCAACAACGAACTGCCGAAGGATGCTCGCTTACGGTACGGACTTACGTCTGACCAGTTCTGCACAAAAACTCCACACAAAGACGCTTGCTTGGGAGATTCCGGTGGGCCGTTACAGATCGACCTGTCGGATGTAACGCGCACGATACCGTACCTTACGGGCGTAGTGTCGTTCGGAACGGGCTGTTGGGATGGTTCTATGGGTGTATACACGAAGGTGGCCAGCTACATAAATTGGATCCGCGAGCGCGTAAACGTTACCGCCGATCCGATTGAGTGTGCTAGAAACACGGAGTGTCTAGCGGCAAGATCGTTTTCCGACAGTCGACTAAGTCCGCAAAATAATTCACCCTTCTTTAAGGTAGAGTATCAACGCTTTTGAGTTACCTTTTAAAATCCTTAACACTACGAATTCCACTCAAACAGGTAAATCTACGCAAAGCAGACAACACCTCATTCCATCAGTGCAGTGGAGCTCTCATCGATTACCGGCATGTCGTCACATCGGCCACCTGTGCCATACGCAACAACCAGCAACCAGCCTTTATAGAGGCAAACAAGGAGATGGTCGAGATAGTGGACATCGACGTGCATCCCAAATTTGTTGCTGGGAAAAACTATCATAATCTAGCCGTGCTGACGCTTGGCAAGTTTTACAACCCGAACAAAATCTATCAAATCATTGCACCAGGTTGCATCTGGAAGGAGGAGCGCATCACCGATCCGATTGTGTTCTTTTCTGGGTACGGACCCGAGGTGAAGAATGAACCGGAAGATGTGGCAAAGAATGTCTCGCTCAAAGTATTGGTAGCGCTGGTGACGGAGAATGGCCGCTGTGAGGCAAGTGATGCGTGGAAAGTGAATAGTACACTCTGGTCAGGATTCAACAGTGACTTCCTGTGCACCTTCAATCCGATCGATCTGGTACCGGGCATCTGTAAGGTATGTTTACTACAATTTTCATAAGTGAGTATGAGTTGTTCGTTAATTAGTAACTGGACTCCTCTTCAGCTGGAACCAGGTGGTGCCGTGTCCAACTTTCGGCGCGACAATATTGTGCCATATGTGTACGCGGTCAACACCATGGATGAGGGTGAGTGCGGCGGAACACAGAATCTCTTCGTTGCGACACGACTTGCTCCGTTTTACGATTGGATTGAGTCGATTATTTTAAGACATCTGCCTGAAAACGATCCAATACTAACCTGTAAGTACATCTACCAGCGCCTGAAACCTTGAATGATTAAATTAAGACTTATTATATGTTTTCAAATAAGCAATACGTTTTGGAGGTGATGAGTCCGACACACCCAGTGTCGATACGTCCACATCGAACGAGATCGATCAAATTGTTCATCAAAATCGTATAGGTAATTGTGCGTGTGGCATAAAGCATTAACTCAAAGGAACATTTTAATGGAAACTTCATTACAGTGCCGGCTATTCTTTCAGATGTGATCGCGAACCACATAAAACCTTACGGTGATGATTTAATGAAGGGTAGACCTCAGACAACGAAAGTAAACAGTAAGTATATCACAGTTTAGTAAAGGACGAGATAGCGCCTTTTCAAACCCGCCATTTGTGTTTCATGTGTACTTAACAGTTTATCATCAATCATTGAACAATGTCCCAGAAACATACGAAGTGTACGGCCCTCATACCCCTCATTCACAAAAGCTTGGTAACATTTCAAAAGCAACTTTTCGCTTCCGGATGTTATACTTATTGTCTTGCTTACAAAAATGTTCTTTACAGTGCATCCATTCCAGACGTCACCCAAGACGAAACAATCAGTCCTAGTGCCACCAGTACAAAACACTATCCACAATAATGATGTACATATTGAGCTGATTCCTTCCGTTGAACTACCTGCGACACACATCATCCAAGGGCAGGGACATCCTCAAGTCGTCCACAATCGTCCCTCTGCAACGTACTCATCGTACACTAGACCGAATCACTTCCAATCGGTAGTTCCGTACGGTCAGAGCATGTCCGGTCAAAGGGTCGATTACCAGGGACCGAACTCACCCCACCCGGCGGTCGATCATAACCATCTGGTGTCGATTATTCGGTCGATTGAGCTGTACGAGAACGGGCATTGCACACTTCCAACTGGAGCTCCCGGCAGGTGTCTGCACTATACGCGCTGTCCTTCGATGTACTGGAATCGCCAAAATGTGGACGTGTTTCTTCGCTTAAACTTGATACCACTCTGCAATCGTGCGCAGGAAACGGTCTGCTGTCAGGTATGAACACACAATCCCACACACACTATTTATACATTGCCGATATCGGTGTAAACACAACACCTCAGTAGTCAGTAAAGTAACGCAAACATGAGTCACAATAAAATGTATTTATTCTTCAAGTGTAATTAAAACCATAAAACAAGCCTGCTGATGAATGTTACAGCAAATGACAAGTTTCGCGTCTGGATTGACAACTGGTGCCAAACACAAACACAAATGCTCGCAAACACACACGATCGCGTAGTACGCCTTGTACTCAAACACACTCCGATAAACGACTCCCTTTCACTAACCATAATTGCAACATTAACCCAGTGAACATTTCCTTCACCTATCCTGCTTCCACGCGGTCGACATTCGTGAGCGAGCAATAATCTCGCCGTACGATCGCTTCCCAACACCGTTCCAACTGGCGGCAGTCCGACAGAAGCAGATTACTACCGATTATTGGCGTTTGATTACGCTCGTAAATTAAATAATCAGCAGAAGAAAGAAGTTCACAGCATTCATCTTGGTGGACGTGCAGCTCGGCACTGTTGGAAACGATCGTCGAAGAAGAGCTGTAAGTCTTTTCCATTGTAGGATTGAGGATTGCATAATTCAGGTACGGGCGATTGATGAAGTTCATGTTTCGCTCATCTTCCAGCAAACAGTCCAGATTGATTTCCCAACCGTGCTGGCGGTAGAAAAGAACGCAACGAAATGGTACGAGAATTTTGTTTGCTCCCTGCTGACAGCTCCATTAGGACGAATGGAGTGGCAAAGGTTGTTTCCTGATCGATTAACTTGTACATAAATTTACACGGTGTGAAATCCCCTGTCTTTGCGAATTGAATGGAGTTGTAGCTTACTGACGAGCTGATTCCCGATCGCAACCTCTAGGTGCAGTGAGAACATTCACTCGAATCATTTCCAACACTATCACATAGCTCACACTGGCTGCCTTTGAGAATAAGAGGATATCTTTGCGCTACAAAACAGTGCTCATTTCAAACGAATCGTTACACGGTATAACTGAAAATCGAATAAATCATCCCCATTCCATTTCAGCGTTGTGGATCAAGCCGTCGTTCGACATCTTGTTTTCTTCTTCTTGGAAACCAATAGCTACCCCCGCAAAGAACCAATTTTCGCACGTAAATCACACAAATTGAGTGGTCCTTCATTGTTGTAGTTCATAGACACCACGGGCGAATATCGTTCCATCCATTCCATGGTCCATTTGGCTTTGTGTGTTCCATTTTTTGTGCGACGCAGATGATGTTGGATTTTTTGTTCGACTTTCAACCAAACCCAAACAATACTTTGCTGGGCCGGTCCAGCAGCAGTACATACATAATCATCTGCAAACAAACATCGGTTTGCAAAATACCTCGGCGGAGTTTGATTGAAGGTATGCACGCTTCACTAGGGCACGATGGGCCACAGCAGACGAGAGATCAAGCCCTGGGCATCGTTTGCATTCTGGCATCGTATGTGTGCATGTACGGGTTTGTGTTCATTGAACTCAATTCGGAAAATGATCGGCGATGAGTTTACTCCAGTTTTGGCATACATGATTAGCGCAAACCTTCGTTTCCCACCGATGATGCTTGATGCAGGCGCATACACGGCTGTAAAGCTACACATGAGGTCAATTACCGGTCGGGAAAGGTTAGACATGTATGCTGAATCTTTAGGGGTCATGTTCAATAGGTATGTAGGAAAGATAGTTCAAAGCAGTTGATATGGCTTGTGAATGAATGGGGAGGGCTGTGTTTAGTTGTTATTGATTTATCTTTTTAGTTTTTCGTGTCGCATATCACAAATGTTAAAGAATGGGGGAAGAAACGCAGGACTGATTATTATGGGTAAACAAATAGCAATAAATCATAGATTTCCAAGCATTCTTCATGAGTAGTTAATGAAGGTCCTAGATTCATAAATACGATTGTTGTCTCAAATTATATTTAATTTAATATCAGATTTACACTGACATCATCGTGTGATTCAAGAAAAGATATCAAATAAATTTAAAAAACAACCGACTTGCACCTTTGCTTCTTTGTTATGTTATTTTTGAACGGTCATTGTGGTAGTGCCAATAATGTTTACAAACAGTGTGTTAGCATGTGCCATTTTTCGATGTTAAATTGTTTCATTTTTTCCTGCCTTAACTTTCTTGCAAACTACGATGACAAACTAAACAAACAACCCGCCAAGTCAATGAGACAGCGAGAAGACAGGAAGCTGTTTGCAGATCGGCTGCCTTTCAGCAACGCAAAAAAGCATGCATGTAATCGCCTAAATATGCATGCCAATCGTTTAATTTTCCCGTCTCTCGCAGTGCATGTGTGGCGATAATCTTCGATGGCAAGTTCGACCTTTACCGAGCGACCTTCGGCTGTCCAACACACCTTAAGACGCTGGCGCCAACTAACAACCGCCACAACGGACAAACTACACTGGAGCAACAAGATGCGCATCGTCGCACGCTTACAGTACGGTAGCACTGTGCGCGTAATTGCATTTTGCATCTAAATGCACCCAGCAGGGCACAGCTCGCGATCACCGAACGACCCGTGCGTTGTGGTGAAGCAAGAGAAGAAGAGCATTCTTCTTGCTTGTTGCTGCACATATTAAAAGTAATTTGCACATAAGAAGATACTGATCATGTCAGAGTGCTGTTGTGTTGTGTTTGCTTGCATGCGAACCCGCGAGTGCATATCATGTGCAGTTCTTCCCAACCAATTAATCTGCTAATCTGAGAAACAGTAGAATAACGTGCCATCTTTGCCATTTATAAGCAATAAAATGATCATAGCTATAAGCAAACTATACGCGTCTTCCTTCAACATTCGTTTTTCGTCAACAGCTAAACAAAACCCAAGACTCCTACTATTGGCAGCTAATTTCTCATAAAACCCGACCACCAACTCGGTTAGCAAAAATATGGCAGTGAAACTAAATCTCGATCATTACCGTCATCGAAATTAAATGGCGACCACAAGCCCACCAACCGACGCCCGATAGCCAAACGTCAACAAACATCAACCACCCGCGCCTTGCGACAGCCCCAACGCCACACTTTCGCGCATGTGTACGCAAATATGGCTGCGAGCGTAAAGTCCCACTCATTTCGTTCGCGAATGGTGATTAATTAACGGATCGGGGTTGTAATAAAGATTAATCGCTGAGCCGCGTGTGAGTGAGTGAGTGAACAGTGTCGGGACGGGCACACGGGACACAACTGTCCGTCTGGCTGGAATCGGTTGAAGGAAAGGTCACGTTGATTAGCACCGTTTATGGGCTAATCATTTTTCGTTCGACACCCGCGATCGGTCTGCGTTCTTTGGCGCACAGCACGTGTTCCCCCTTGCCAGAGTGACTCACGACATTGGCAGGAGCGTTACGTAAACGGACCAAATTTTCTAACGCTTCAAAGTAGATCAAATGTGGTAATTTTGTAATGGAATTAGTGAGAAAGCTAAATGCCTTAAACGGTAAAAGCGATACATAATCTTTCGACAATGGTATGATTTCAAAGGATTCGATTTTTGGTTCGATATGATTTTTGAGCATAGATCCACGATTGACAAGATTATTGGAAAAGAAAACGTTTTATGACGTGAATACAAAGATAAGATGAAGATAAGATGACATAAAAACACGTATAAAAACAATTTTTTTATTTGCAGCGAATTATAATCTACTAACACTTAACACAAATAAAGTGTTAGTAGTTTATAATTCGCTGCAAATAAAAAAAATGTTTTTATACCTGTTTTTATGTTTAGATATAGAATCGAAGAATCTTTTGTAGTTGTTTTTTAATCATTTTTATTATAACTAAAATTAGTGGTTTTATAATTTGTTTGCTTTTGATTTATGTTTTTTTTCATATATTTGATTAGCTTGTTTTTGCTTTTATAAGAAATATCAGTTCCTTAACTAGCATGCCATTTGTCGTGCGAAATATATGAAATAATGACCATAATCTATGTTTCTTTAAATATTCAAGTATGTTTTTAGAGTATTTTATGCACAATTAATCTTACCCATTTAAATGTTTCAAACGCGCCAAGAAAGTGCTCAAATAAGAGTTCCGACCGCTTACGTTAACTGTCTCCGTGAACAATGCATTGTTCAATCAGTATGCGGTAACCTAATTTTAATCAGCACACTGACACGTTTCCGTTGGCGAAACAATTTGTATTGCCATTCGTTCGCCATTCCAGTCAGCGAATTGAATTAGCGTAGTAGGAATGTATTTTTCCCTGTCCCGTAAATCATCGCAATGTAGAGAATGAATTTGTCTCTTTAAAGGACACAAGCGGCACGAAACTACCGCTGCACTTGAAGAATTGGGGTATTTCTCGAGTAAGTGTAATTTTCCAAGGCTAATGTTACATTGAGCTGTCTATTTGACATCGGCCAAAATCATGTCTTGATCATCTTGTGCGAGCTTTCGTTTGACCTGACCGCGAACAAGTGTCCTCCTCCAACAAGCATCATTGTTCAGCAGCGTCTCATTCACTGTTCAAACGCAGCCGCATTCCTTACGATGGCAATAGTCAACACTTAATCAACAACAATTGAGGCTGTAAGCAATCTACTTCAAATCGTTCAACCACACCAACTAAATGGATTCATTTCGAGCCCTGCTCATCGTTCTCCCAACCGGGCTAAACGTTAATCACGTTTAGCATCAGCCTGGCATGCTTTAAAGTGTAGCGATTGATTTTTCTTTTATTACATACCATTCATTTCAATACTGGATCCCCGATGGTGCAAGAATGGATGAACTTTAAGCTTAAAACCACTTATTTACCGTTTGCCCTCAGCCCGCTTGCTTACCACGAGATGTCACGATTTTTCCTCACTGCTTCTCAAAGCGAACACCCAAATTTGAAGGTCAGCCTGCGCACTTGTTGAACTGCGGCACGGTTTACCCACCGGCAGAAAACCGAACAGAAACGCATCCGGTATACCTCTCGGTGGAGTAATTAATGACGCCCGGTACCTTACCATTTTCGAGTGGGAAAGTCAAGTTCACCGCTGGCAGCCAATGTGATGGTGCGATGAGCCCAATCGCGCTCTAGTAATGTAATTAATATACATGATTTTATGTCCATTCCGAACACTGCGGATGGTTCTTTGGCCAGGCAATAGGCATCATCACCCTCATACACTACTACCCGTGGTCGGTGATCATTTGGTTGTTGTGGTTCCTCTTCAGAGCAATATCAGGGTCGACTTTACTTCTTTAAATACAGTTTCGATGGACAAAATAATCGGTTCATTATGATGCTCGAGTAGTTCACACACCTTCCCTTGGTAGACTATTTATTAGGAAGATGGTTCGCCATAGTTTATTTTGATTTAGTCGTGTATCAAGGATAACAGCGACCATGAGAACGGATGTAGCAAATGATTTGCACTTATAAGGAATTGATGTAGCGTATTAATGTATGTGTGCATGTCGTACTTGCCAATTTTAACACCTGTAGTAACTTAAAATATTCGAAATAGAGTCCGAACCTTTTCTCTTCACAAGCATAACATAAAAAGCTTAGTTTACAAAAATAAAATAAAAACAACTCTATGAAATGGATAACTTCTGGATAACTTGTTTGTAAGGATGTTATTCTCTTGTTTTGCTCGAATGGTTACAATCATATAAAATAATATTTTTTTACTAAAAAATACTAAAACTCTCGAGGAAAAAATATAATTATTTTGATTGCATTTTTTTAAATTAGAGATTTGTTCAACACATGAGATTGATTTATCCAAAATTGTTTATGTGGACAAAAAAAAGCTATTGAAAATACGTTATTTATTGCATTTAAATGCACATAGAACCAATCATTTATCTGCCATTTCAAACCTACTCTTTCTTCGATCTTCCTAACCCTCAAGTAGGCTATGGTAGGCTCGTAACACCCCGCTTGTTCACGGCAAGCGGATCATTTTTAATCTCAGCAAACATTTGGTAAGTTTGTCATTCATTTCGCAACTTTGGAGCAGCTCTTTCGGTTTGAAAATGATTCATCTTTTAAATTTTATAGCTGGCATGAACAACACGCTGGACTGCAAGTGTGAAAACGGTGAGCCCCGGGAACAATTAGCCATGTCCGAGAACAGTACCGAACATATGGACCCCCACTGCGTGAGCTGTTGCAATGCGACAGATTATTCGGTGAAATCATTACGAAAATTGTTCCTCTTGAACCACCTCGAGGGGCCGGCCGATGCACAGGCTAATCCAGCAGCCTCCAACATTGAGAAGCTTCCCATATGCACGTGCAGAGAACACACAGTGGAGTAAGTACCTTACGCTTCCTTGGTGGTAATTTGTGACCTGTCTGTAGCAAATCGTCTAATTGTTTCTGATTTGGTGGCAGAAGAAAGGAAAAGAAATGTTCAGAAGAGAAGCTATGTGAAACACGGTCGGTGCAGGAGCTGAGACAGCTGTACGAGGCGAAGGTGAAATCTCTCGAGGAAGAATCTTCCAACGGATCGATCGGCCGATACTCAAGACCTGTCACCGCTAGAACAGATGATCGACAGGACACCATGTAAGTTGGATGTCCGGATTCTTTCGTTTTCGATTGATTGGCACCGCTAAATGTATGTTCGTTTATTTGCTTTCTTTCCTTCGCTTCAATAGCTCCATGGACCTACCGCATCCCGAAGGACAAATGTTCATGTACACCGAACCGCCCATTCGCAGCAAGCCTTGCAACCGGTGGAACGTGATCAATGCCAGCATCGTGGAGGTTCCGAACGGTATGCAAATTACCTTTACGGTGATTGATGAGAACAAACATTAATCTGCGGAAAGAAACAGCCCATTACTGGTGTTCAAAATTTGGTTGAATTTTAAGAAAAAATTACGTTGCGTTAATTAAAACAAAGAATTTATTTTCAATGCATATGATAGCTTTGAATTTGTAACGGCTGTCTTTGTGTTTGATTCAATTTGAAAATCTGTAGTTTGTAGTTAACATATTACTACTTTAAATCAAAGTCTTTATAATACAGATGTTGAGTCATCCAGAATATTTGATCAAAAAGCGTGGGAAAGTTTTAACAGCTGTATGAAATAGCTTTCAAACTTTTCATTGAGGTTTTAGTTGTGCGTGCAGTGGTCAGAATGAATTTTCGGTCATTTTTCATCGTTTGCTCATAATGTTTTACTTAAAAAAGTTGGCGAATATAAATAAAGATAGAATTCAATAGTTGAACGCTTTACAGTTGGTATGCTTTTTAATTGAACGCTCGATAGTTGGCTGACAGTTAAATTAAAAAGCATGCGTTTGTATGGAAAACCCGGGTTTTGAAAAATTCACAAAAATCTCATGGCTTACCAAAAAAAAAAAAAATCAAAATTTTTTTGTACGGAAAAACGTGCCAACTAAAAATCACATGTTCAGTAGTTGGCAGGGAATCGAACTTCAACCAGTGAGTTCGGACTGTATAATGCAATTATAGATTATACAAGATAAGTGTCCAACATTAGGACGAAATCATGTGCAGGTAAGAGGACAAAAGCTAAGAGGCTAGATTCCTGATTGTGGTCGATTTTACGTGATGAATTACTGAAAAAACTACTCCATGCCTCGTACATGACATGCATCATACAAGCTATGCATCGACCTTTGTTTGATATAGACTTTGCTTTAAATTATGGAAACCCCAAATTTGTACAAATATATTTAAATGAAACTGAGGGCTATGTTTATACGAAACATGTAATAAATAAGGAGTGCATTATTTAGACCAAACAGCGTATGATACATTGGTTTTAGAACATCAACTTTGAACGAGTTTGACATCCCTGCTCGAAGGTATGCAATCGAAATGCACAAACGAAAGCTCTCTCACGAAGCTTTTGCAGTTTTGAGGTTTACCCCACCCTAGCCGCAAAATTGAAGATTTCCGACGTCGTGTGGACGTCGTGTGGACGTCCACCCGACGTCCACACGACGTCCGGTTTAAGAGGTTACTCGACCAAGTGAACTTTTTTAGACGGGTTTTATGGCACAAATTGTGGCGGATTTCCCAGGGTTGTTGTATCGATTAGCAGCCACAAAAAAAAATTATGGATGGCTAGAAAAAAATGAATCTTGTCCTCCCCCTTACTCCTTTCCTGGTCGGTAGTTGCGATCACACCAGCTGTTCATATGATGGTGGTGGGAGTGATATCGCTTATCTGCTGTCTTCTTTATCCGTTCTACCAGATCATACGCGTTTTCAGTGACGTCCTTCCCCACCTCCTTCGTTTTCCCAGCGGTTATTGGCGAATGCTTGACCTTGTGTGAGCGCGCTTGACTTGTGGTTATTGTTTTTTTCCTTCCCGTTTTTTTGGCTGCTGATGCATTGCGCGTTGGCTATAGCCCCGTCGTTCGAATCTGGATTTGATCAACGCGCAAGTTGTCGTGTGGATGGAATCGATTTACCGTTCGAGCTATTTGCCGGATCGATTGAATGCATGCTTCGTTTTATACTGGTTTTATGTTATTTGTTAGTGCAGTTAGTTGCAATTGTGCAAAAAAAAAAAATAATAATTCAAACAAAAGATCATTCAATGCACTAGGCCACTCATGTTAAGCCAACCAATGCTTAGTTAAAGTCAACGGAAGGTCAAATATTAAAATGAGGGATATCATTGAACACATATTGTCTTTCCATTATTTTTTTCTTTAATAATTTACAAACCCTCCAATCTTCTCCCACCCCTCCCTCCCTCCCTCTCTCCATCCGACCGGAAATAAGGTTAGTATTTACCCACCATAGTGTACCCTTTTAATTCTAATTACCGGGGTCTACTGTTCGGAAGAGAAAAAGGAACGTCTCCCCCGCCTCTCGCTCGATACTGTTATTGAGGAGCGACCCGCCCCGGCATGGCTGACGCATGCATCGCTCGCGTTGCCTGGCTTGCTCCTTCTCTCGCCTTTTTTGGAGACGCATCATCGTTGCGGATGGTGCTGCGCGGCCATGTCGCTGCCTGGAGGATGGCATAGAAAGTTGTGTTCTAGCCCGTCGATGTCCTGGCGATTGACGCAGTATGCGCAAGTGGCGTTTATGCTGCATGCATTGTCGATAGCGCTGCGGCTGCGCTCGAGGATTGGCTGTGGCGACCGGCCCCCGGGAGCCTCAAATGCCGGTGATGCAGCCGGACCTTTCACGCGCCAAACTGCTCTACGCGTCCCCGCATTCTATGTATGACTTGGTTTGTTTCAGCTGACCCTCGTTGTCGTGCTACCCTAACACAACACAACAACGTGACCGTCCTGCGTTCAAGCCTCGTTTCATCCTAGTGGCCCAGGACTGCCTATCTCGCTAGGGGTAAACCAGATAGTAACAGGTCACGTCAACTCACACGACTTAGCAACATGCTCGCCATGAGTTCAAGCCTCGTATGGACCGTCTCTCGTAGCAACGGCTAACTATCCGGCATGACCGCGTAGGTCGTTGCGCCAAGAAGAAGAAAGGAGTGGCTGACGCAGACAGAAAAGCAATGGCTACTGTGTCAAATAAGAAAAAGATGAAGAAGCTTTGTACGATCCGCAGCTCATAAGATTCGTCCATCGTCGCTTCGGAACAGTAAACGCTACTCCCCGTTTTCATCTTGTCATCTCACCTCTTCGACTATCACCCTTCCTGCTCCTCCGCTTCCTTCCGCTCTTGTTAGCTTCCCATTTATTTACTCCCTTTCTCCTTCTTTCCTTCCCATTCCTTTTCTTTCGTAATGCTGTTCAATAATGCTAGCATAGTTTAGAATAACAAATGTAAACTGTATTTGCCGTAAGCCTTAAGGCAAACAATAGTGAAGTGCGGGCGGATTAACCAGTACACAAACTAAGCGGCCGCGTGAGGTCCCGAGGAAAGGATCCTTCGTAATCCTTTTTTTGTCGAAACCATCCGTAAACGATCCAGTTCATTTGTTTCGACTCGAACTCGTTGCACCCACGGGTCGAATTGGCGCCTGCCGAACTATCTAGCGCACTCGCTGACCACATACCAGCGCTCCATGGAACCACTTGGTCGATTGCAGCCCGTGGCCGATAAGACCCCACAGCTCCCTGCCATCTCCCTGCTCTCTTTGTTGTACAGGTTATTTCGCCATCCCCCACGTATCGAGGCCGCGTTCAGCATTGCAAGCTAATAGCCTCCCGTACACATTTTCTTCTTCTTCTTTGACGTAACGAACAATGCTGTAGACAGGGCTGAAACGACTTCTTAACCTTACTAAAATCACGCTATCGGATAGTCGGTTCTTGCTATCTGGGGAATGGTCCGGATAAGAATCGATCTCGTCCGGTCTCGTAGGAACCGGTCTCATCACAGCATGCGTTCAATGAGTCGGGGCGCTGGTTGAAGAGAGCACCAGAGTGACGATGAAAAGATTGCAGCAGATTGCCGTTTGGTTTAAAGGGTATACAATATGCGGAATTTAATTGTTGCTCGACCGCATAAAAAGTTTACCAAAATATGTCCCAAATCTACAAACATCATAATACTGTGTTTGTAGTTATGCTAGTCACAAAACGCTTTAGGTGCAGTGTGGCACATAAACGTGCACGAATTGGTACATCATTTGGTGTGCCAGGGCCATTGCTTCTAACAATTTACCCTTTAACTAACTTAACTTCCTTTAACGCATCAAGAGGATTCGCAGCCAATGTCACACACGGGAAAAAAAGGACAAAGAAAACTCCCTCACGTGCGAGAAAGAGCAGCAACAACCACAGATTTGCGCCAATAACTTGGTGAGAAAGCGACGGAACATCATCGCCTGTGAGCGAGAGTGAAACAGAAGTCATAACCATAATCTTCCCACCCATAATCAACAACCATAATTCGTGTGTGTGTGTTCGCCCCATACAAATGGCATAATTTTTATTTTCGCTTGGTCGAAAATCGCGGCGAAAACCTGATTTTGCGGCTGGGGCAGCCGCAAAATCAGGTTTTCGCCGCGATTTTCGACCAAGCGAAAATAAAAATTATGCCATTTGTATGGGGCGAACACACACACACGAATTATGGTTGTTGATTATGGGTGGGAAGATTATGGTTATGACTTCTGTTTCACTCTCGCTCACAGGCGATGATGTTCCGTCGCTTTCTCACCAAGTTATTGGCGCAAATCTGTGGTTGTTGCTGCTCTTTCTCGCACGTGAGGGAGTTTTCTTTGTCCTTTTTTTCCCGTGTGTGACATTGGCTGCGAATCCTCTTGATGCGTTAAAGGAAGTTAAGTTAGTTAAAGGGTAAATTGTTAGAAGCAATGGCCCTGGCACACCAAATGATGTACCAATTCGTGCACGTTTATGTGCCACACTGCACCTAAAGCGTTTTGTGACTAGCATAACTACAAACACAGTATTATGATGTTTGTAGATTTGGGACATATTTTGGTAAACTTTTTATGCGGTCGAGCAACAATTAAATTCCGCATATTGTATACCCTTTAAACCAAACGGCAATCTGCTGCAATCTTTTCATCGTCACTCTGGTGCTCTCTTCAACCAGCGCCCCGACTCATTGAACGCATGCTGTGATGAGACCGGTTCCTACGAGACCGGACGAGATCGATTCTTATCCGGACCATTCCCCAGATAGCAAGAACCGACTATCCGATAGCGTGATTTTAGTAAGGTTAAGAAGTCGTTTCAGCCCTGTCTACAGCATTGTTCGTTACGTCAAAGAAGAAGAAGAAAATGTGTACGGGAGGCTATTAGCTTGCAATGCTGAACGCGGCCTCGATACGTGGGGGATGGCGAAATAACCTGTACAACAAAGAGAGCAGGGAGATGGCAGGGAGCTGTGGGGTCTTATCGGCCACGGGCTGCAATCGACCAAGTGGTTCCATGGAGCGCTGGTATGTGGTCAGCGAGTGCGCTAGATAGTTCGGCAGGCGCCAATTCGACCCGTGGGTGCAACGAGTTCGAGTCGAAACAAATGAACTGGATCGTTTACGGATGGTTTCGACAAAAAAAGGATTACGAAGGATCCTTTCCTCGGGACCTCACGCGGCCGCTTAGTTTGTGTACTGGTTAATCCGCCCGCACTTCACTATTGTTTGCCTTAAGGCTTACGGCAAATACAGTTTACATTTGTTATTCTAAACTATGCTAGCATTATTGAACAGCATTACGAAAGAAAAGGAATGGGAAGGAAAGAAGGAGAAAGGGAGTAAATAAATGGGAAGCTAACAAGAGCGGAAGGAAGCGGAGGAGCAGGAAGGGTGATAGTCGAAGAGGTGAGATGACAAGATGAAAACGGGGAGTAGCGTTTACTGTTCCGAAGCGACGATGGACGAATCTTATGAGCTGCGGATCGTACAAAGCTTCTTCATCTTTTTCTTATTTGACACAGTAGCCATTGCTTTTCTGTCTGCGTCAGCCACTCCTTTCTTCTTCTTGGCGCAACGACCTACGCGGTCATGCCGGATAGTTAGCCGTTGCTACGAGAGACGGTCCATACGAGGCTTGAACTCATGGCGAGCATGTTGCTAAGTCGTGTGAGTTGACGTGACCTGTTACTATCTGGTTTACCCCTAGCGAGATAGGCAGTCCTGGGCCACTAGGATGAAACGAGGCTTGAACGCAGGACGGTCACGTTGTTGTGTTGTGTTAGGGTAGCACGACAACGAGGGTCAGCTGAAACAAACCAAGTCATACATAGAATGCGGGGACGCGTAGAGCAGTTTGGCGCGTGAAAGGTCCGGCTGCATCACCGGCATTTGAGGCTCCCGGGGGCCGGTCGCCACAGCCAATCCTCGAGCGCAGCCGCAGCGCTATCGACAATGCATGCAGCATAAACGCCACTTGCGCATACTGCGTCAATCGCCAGGACATCGACGGGCTAGAACACAACTTTCTATGCCATCCTCCAGGCAGCGACATGGCCGCGCAGCACCATCCGCAACGATGATGCGTCTCCAAAAAAGGCGAGAGAAGGAGCAAGCCAGGCAACGCGAGCGATGCATGCGTCAGCCATGCCGGGGCGGGTCGCTCCTCAATAACAGTATCGAGCGAGAGGCGGGGGAGACGTTCCTTTTTCTCTTCCGAACAGTAGACCCCGGTAATTAGAATTAAAAGGGTACACTATGGTGGGTAAATACTAACCTTATTTCCGGTCGGATGGAGAGAGGGAGGGAGGGAGGGGTGGGAGAAGATTGGAGGGTTTGTAAATTATTAAAGAAAAAAATAATGGAAAGACAATATGTGTTCAATGATATCCCTCATTTTAATATTTGACCTTCCGTTGACTTTAACTAAGCATTGGTTGGCTTAACATGAGTGGCCTAGTGCATTGAATGATCTTTTGTTTGAATTATTATTTTTTTTTTTTGCACAATTGCAACTAACTGCACTAACAAATAACATAAAACCAGTATAAAACGAAGCATGCATTCAATCGATCCGGCAAATAGCTCGAACGGTAAATCGATTCCATCCACACGACAACTTGCGCGTTGATCAAATCCAGATTCGAACGACGGGGCTATAGCCAACGCGCAATGCATCAGCAGCCAAAAAAACGGGAAGGAAAAAAACAATAACCACAAGTCAAGCGCGCTCACACAAGGTCAAGCATTCGCCAATAACCGCTGGGAAAACGAAGGAGGTGGGGAAGGACGTCACTGAAAACGCGTATGATCTGGTAGAACGGATAAAGAAGACAGCAGATAAGCGATATCACTCCCACCACCATCATATGAACAGCTGGTGTGATCGCAACTACCGACCAGGAAAGGAGTAAGGGGGAGGACAAGATTCATTTTTTTCTAGCCATCCATAATTTTTTTTTGTGGCTGCTAATCGATACAACAACCCTGGGAAATCCGCCACAATTTGTGCCATAAAACCCGTCTAAAAAAGTTCACTTGGTCGAGTAACCTCTTAAACCGGACGTCGTGTGGACGTCGGGTGGACGTCCACACGACGTCCACACGACGTCGGAAATCTTCAATTTTGCGGCTAGGGTAGCTATTGCATGATGCAGAGCTCAATTAAAACATAAAATCCAATTATTTTTTCAGCACGCTTAACGTAATTCCAATACTCTTATATGTTTCTTTTAAACTATATTTCTCCTTATTATGAAATATAGTTTAAAAGAAACATATAAGAGTATTGGAATAACGTTACCGTTTTGAACATTTTTTCCTATTTTTTTAAATCAAATCAAAATACCACGCCATGGTACAGTGAGCATTATAACTCTCAAAATAATCGAACCAATCAAATTAGTGGAAACATCGTTAGTGTAATGGCCTACTGAACTAAACAAAACTACTACTACTGAACAAAACAAAACAATAAATGAACACATTACTGACAATCTTTGGAAAGACGTGAACATCGTATTGAATGATAAAAAACTTATAGGGAAGACAAAATTTAGTTGGATTACCCTCATTCTAAGATAGCCCACTCTGCACGCAACGATAAGTTACAATATAATCGATATATAACTAAGGAGTTCTACCGTAATCAGGCTCCCAAAAAAGGGACCCATCCATCCCTCAAGTAAATTTGCTTCTCAATCCTTTTCTAGTTTAAAATTACTCATACAGCTTCTCGCTTGACACTTCAGAAAGGCCAATATTCGTGTGACCGCTTAGGACCTCCACTCGTGTTAATCCGCTACTGATCGTAATTTCAGTATTCTGCGTTTACTATCATGGATAGATCAAACAAGCAGAAATTCAATTATTCGAATGAGGCAGACTCAATTTAAAAAAAAGCTAGAGAACATAAAGCAACGATCGAAACATTTTAACAAAATAATACGCAAAGGTTTAAGATTTATTCTATAGTATTTTTTTATTAAAAATAAATAATTTATATACATTAGCAGCTACGCTACACTACACGATACGACTTCCTACAGTTAACAGTAAGACTTGGAATGGTCCACTTCAAGCGGACGGAACCGATTGCTAGCAAATAACCCTACAACAAATGAACTGTTGTACCGCGTGGTCATAAAGACGCTCCAGCAATAGTGCAATGGAACGCACGTGCTCATTCACATTTCCCCTATGGCAACGGTAGCCAAGCTCAGAAGTTCGGATCATAGTCCCGGTAGTACCGTCGCGAGCTGTTGCTAAAGTGATGACTGTTTGGTGGTGGCGGTGCGTGATGGTACGGCGGATACATGGCCATCACCGGTGGCGGCGGTTCATGCATCATGAAGGCCGGATCGTGTAACCGATGGTGATGGCCGCTCGGTGGGTAGTGCGAGCCCTTCAGACCGTAATCGTCATAGAAGTAGTTCTCCGGGTGGCGCTGCGATCGCCAGCTGTCGTAGATGTTGGAAGCGCTGCTACCATGCATCGAGTTCGAGAAACGCTGTAAATGGAAGATGAAAGTGATAGTGATGGTCAGCAATCAATCGTACCGAACAAAGATCAGTTCAAGACAAACAATTTCAATACCTTTGGCTTCACATCCTGCATACGATCATCCCATGCATCGTCCAGATTGTACAGATCCTCTGAGCCAAAGTTTTCGATGCCTCCCATGTGGTTTTTGTTCAGTTCGTTCAGCATATCGGCGGTGAGTGGCGTCGGTGCCTTCTTTTTGGCTGCCTTTTGGCGGTTGATTAGCTACAAAGAGAGAACATCCATGCGTGAGGTGTATGTCTCGTGTCGTGAGCTCTGCCTGCACTAGCTTACCACAGTGACGCCGAACAGGATGACGAACAGCAGCGACGCCAAACCGATCACAATCACAGCAATAGCCCACTGCGGCAGGAACAGATCGTCCTCGATCGCTGGACCAGCAGCAAGTATCGGCTTCGGAATAACTAAAACGCAAAGATACAAGCCATATAGTGAGCGTAAGCATTATAATTCATAGCGTTAAAAGTCCTCGATCAATAACCAACCTGTGAAATCGGTATACACCGGATCGACTCTGAACTTGCCCAGCTGGAACACTTCCTTCACGCGCTGCGCCGGCGCTTGCAGGTTCTCCCGCTGAACCGGTTCCTTCTCCGCTTTGGTTTCCTCGTTCTCCCGCTCACCGTCGTAGTCATCGGTGCTGGTCGTGGTGGTGGTCGGTGTCGTCGTTTCCGGCACCGGTACAAGCGCCTCGTGGAACATCTTGCGTATCTCGAGCGTGTTGACATCGCGCGTCAGATCCGTCAGCTCAACGAAGTAGTCGACCAGCACGCTGCCCTTGTTGAAGCTGTCGATGCGCACCTTCTTGTACCACTTGCTCAAATTCTTCGCCTTGCTGTACACCTCGTTCAGCTCCGTCTCGACCTCACGGGCCAGCTTCTTCCACTCTGCCGTGTTGTGATCGAGCAGCTCCGGCACCCACTTCACACCGTCCACGATGCGTATCGTGCCCGCCAGATCACACTCCGAGTGGCACAGACCCGGTTCCGTTGGTCTAAAAAAAAGGAAGGGAGGAAACGGTCACATCAAACGGTGCAAAAAAACGCAAAGAATTCAAGAACAAGAATTAATAACAATAAAAGCCCAATGGTTCGCCGACGGCGCAAGACTCAAACTCGCGTCCCACTTGGCGACCTTGGCGTGAGTGACGCTAAACTGACCGAAATTGCATCGCTACGCTCTCATAACTTTAAGTAATGTAAACAAACTCTACCACACACATACGAGTAACGATGCGGTCAACAACCGGAACGAACCTCAGGCCCTAAGATTGCACACCCACGTGCTCATCACTACGACTTACCTTGGTGTCGTGGTGGTCGTTGTGGTAGTCGTTGTGGTCGTCGTGCTCGTGCTGGTGCTGCTCGATGAGGCGAGCAGCTTTTCGAGCAGCTCCTGCTGCTTCTGCTGCTCCAGCAGCTTCTCGATCGAAAGCGGCGTTGTGGAGGGCGTTGGCCAACCGGTGAACTCGGTCGTGGCTCGCGTCGGCGGTCCCTTGCGGATGTGAATCTCGGGCATGCCCGGTCCTTCGGCGTGCAGTGGCCTGGCCGTCGTTACGCGGGCCGCTCCACCGGGCAGTGGTTTCTTCGCTCCGGGCCGGCTGGGAAACACGACCTTGAAGCCGCTACCGGCCGAACCTGATGCAACGGTACTGGTCGGTTCTTCCGCTTTGCTAGCGTTGAATCCGGGTGGCAACAGTGCCGACACATCCTTAAACTGAATTTTCTTCAGCAGACTGCTCGGATCGATCGCTACCGGTTCGGACTTTGCGTCCTCTTCGGCCGGTGGTTTGTAGCCGGGCGGAAGCAGCTTACTCACGTCCTCACTAAACACTACCTTGGGCCGCTCGGGCGTACTGCCCACGGTGGGTTCTTTGTAGCCCGGTGGCAAGAACTTGCTTACATCATCCCGAATCGTTACCGGCGCCGGTGTGGTAGGTTTCTTCGTTGTCTTGAACGTTTTGTAGCCCGGCGGCAGGAACTTGCTCACATCGTCCTCGATCGACACGGCGACGGTCTTTACGGTGCTCGATGGCTCCGTCTTGCTTTCGCCTCCCGATGGTTTATAGCCCGGCGGCAAGAACGCACTCACGTCCACTTTCTGTGCCTTCTTCAACAGATCGAGCGTCGGGTTTGGCTTATCGTTCACCTTCACCTTGCTGATCAGCTCCTTCAGATTGTTCGTGTTCTTAATGTCCTCCTCGGTGCGGTTCAGCTTGTAGTCTTTCGGTAACAGTGAGCTCAGCTCCTGGATCGGCACGTTGCTCTTGTACGAGCGGCTAATGTTGGCACTGCGGAATCGATTTCCCAGCTCCGACTTCGCCGCATCGTCCGCCGGTGGCTCGTTCGACGTGGGCACGGTTTCACCGGTCGGGTTCGGTTTCTTCAGCTTAAAGCCCGACTTTGCCTTATAGTCCGGTGGTAGCAGAGCCGCTATGTCATCGATCGTTTCAAACTTGATCTTTTTCACCAAACTGTCGGTTGTCGTCGTCGGTTTAACCGTGGTCGTCACTCCGACTCGCGGTTTCTTCGTTGTCGTTGCACGCGCGTTGGGTTGGAACTTTCGAATTACCACCGGTGGCAGTGCAGTGGAGCCGGAGGACGCCTTCTGGTCTTCCGCGGCAGGATCCTTCAGTACGGGGAACTTGCCGGCAAACAACCCACTGGACAGTTCCGACTGCACCCGGTCAAGCTTGTCGATAATGCTCTCCGTGGACTGAGCGATCAGCGTTTTCTCGGTCGTCACCGAATCCAACTCATCGGTCACAGCAATCACCGGTTCCTGGGGCGCGATCGTTGTTGTTCCCTCCGAGTCTTCGCCAAGTCCGCTGGCCGTAGTTACATCGCCGTCGTCGCTCTCGTTGCTACCCTTCGATTCTAGCTCGGCCAGCGGTTGCTTTTTCTCCTCCTGCTCGACCTGCGGGAAGGGCAGGAACCGTGCCCCGGACACACTGCGACTCGTCTGCACTGATGCAACCACCACCCAGCTTTCCGTGGTAGCATTTGTGACACCTTCCGCCTGACTGGAGATCGCTACGCGTTCGGTCGTTGAAAGGGTCGATTCGGTGGTCGATTCCGTGCGCGCTGTTGGAGCAGCAGTCGAAGGAGTAGCCTCCGGCAGAGTTTCTCTGGTTCCACCCGCCGCTGGCGGTAGCTTACCGGCCAGCTGCTCATCCTTTAAATCTTCATCCGAAAACTGTAACATATCGGCCGCATCGTCCAGCTGTTCCGGGGTAGCCGCTGGTGGAACTGCCACCGTCTTGGCCGTTGGACTTACCGTGGTCGCGATCGGTTCCTCATCCTCATACGCGTACTCATCGTCGTACAGCTTTTCCTGCTGCTGCTCGGCACCCAGCTCGGCCGTTCCGTTAATCTCCCGCTGTACGCCCTCCGGTTCCTCGTCCTCCTCCTCGAACGTTTCCTCCGAGCCACCGTTCGGGAGGTAGAAGTTGTCGGTCAGAATTACCGTATGATCTTCCACACCGACCGAATCGCCGGGCGCCGTCTCGGACTCGCGCACCGTATCGTAGTACTCGTTCTCGCTGATATTGTTCAACCGGCCGTCCGGATCTTCCAGTACGGTTTTTGCCGTACCATCCCCAGCGGGAACGGCCGCGCCCTGGATGGAGGCCGTACCGGGCGACAGTTTCGGTTCCTGCACTGCACTCGTCAGCACGATCGAGTTGTTTTTCGCCAGCGGCGTGGGCTGGAAGTCGTTGATTTCCTGCTGCTTCGAGTCTCCGCCGCCGAATCCGGTCGACTCTTTCGACTCCTCGTAGTCCTCGTAGTCGTAGATGACTTCGGCCGACTTGGCCGATCCGTTGTGCGTGATGTTGATGCTCGGTATGATAGGCTTTGCCGGCTGGTGGATGAAGCGTGACAGTACCGGTGCCTTGACCGTGGTCGTGGTGGTTGTCGTGGTGGTGGTAGTGGTCGTTTTCGATTTCGCCGCACTCGGGAAGGATCCACGCGTGGCGATAGCGCTGTTCGCGGTGGGCACACGCTTCGCTTCGAACGCTTGCCGGAAGGGATTCGGGGCGGGTGTCCTGTAACGCGGAAAGGGAAGGAGATTAAAATAAGCATATTTTGTATGGGGTTGGTCGTGCTTTCTTGCCAGAAATTCCTATTTTTCATCGCTAACGCCACAACATAGCGTAGAAACAAAAAGATAGCCAATTTAGAGAGAAACATGTCGAATACAATCTGACGCTTTGCATCAAAGCATGCGATGAAAATTCCTGCTCGCCGCTAACTAGCTATTTAATTACAGCCTACATCGACCATTGCCCGTTGGTCATGGCAACCCCTTTCTGGAAAAGGGTATGCAAAAACGATACGAAGCGTACGATAGTGACCCTCCGCAAAGGAACCTCCGTATCGAACGAAATGAATAGTTTATTTTTAATTTGCCACCCTGTTCTGGCTGGTGTTATCACACATTTAGTGCTGGAATGCTGCACGCTTGTAAGAATTGCTTATCTCTACCGATGATAGCTTGTGCCTTCGGGACTGTCCGCACAATGCTTCTCTTTTTGCATTGGCCCCTCCCTTTCACACAGTGTTCCCTTTTGGTCAAGAATTGCCCCTTTGGGCGCCGCTAAGCGCTCATCGACTGCACCTACCTGCCACTGAATCGATTCCGCACGGCAGCACTGTCCACGGTGGTGGTACGCTCCGTTGCCGCCTCGGTCGTCGTCGTCGTCGTGGTCGGGATCGATCGATAGCGATTGGGCCGGGCAGTGGTGCGACTGGTCTGCGAGCTGCCGCTTCCAAAGCGCCCGTTCGAGGTACCGTTCTGGGTGGACGACGTGCCAGTCGTCTGTGGCGAGCCACGGCCACTCGACGCTGCCCCACTATCGGTCGGTTTCGATCTAGAACTAGAGAAGCTGTTGCGCGTACCGCTCGACGTGGACGCTGGGCTGCGCGGTAACGGTTGCCGCTGTTGCTGGGAGGCCAGATTCAGATAGGTCGAGGCGCGCGTCGGTGGCTGCTGCTGATCTTCGCTCGCGAATGGTCGCGCACGGCTCGAGATGTACGATAGCTGCCGATCGCGCACGGATGCCGGTTCGGCCGAGGAAGCTGGTGCCGGCGGTGGTGGACGCTGTTGGAGTAGAACGAAGAGAATAGGATGAAATGAAGCACAGATACACACACACACACATATAATCCAGTACGTTAGTGCACCATCGTATCGTAGGCATCGGTGGATTAGCTCGTTCGAGCTAAAGGGTTCCCGTTCTATAAGCCACGGCCGCACAGCAACCAGTGGTTCTTTTAAGAAAAGCCATAAACCGTACGTGCCCGTGTGCTCACATTCTTAACAAACACCCGGTGGGGCCAACCAATGCGCCTTCCGCGGGACAAACAAAGCAGGGAAAGCTTTGCGATGGCACCGGTGCATGTGCAGCGGTTCGCTCGCTTGTGACATTGTGCCGGAAAAATCGTGATAATCACCTAACCGTAAAAAAGGCTCATAAAAATTGTCCCATTGTCCACCGGTGTGGTTTGCTGTTTCACCGTTGTACCGCCCCGAATGGCCTCGTTAGCGCACTCTGCGGTAACGATATACACCGTAACGCTTACCAGAGAAGCCTAATCCCCAACAGCCGACAAGAATGGTCCACATTCTCACGCGAGCGATCACTATCGAATCGGGACTGTGATACCGTTGCCCACTGACGTCAGCAACCGGTACGGGTGTGAACCAGAATCCCCCCAATTCAGTGCCACCCAGCTGGGCTTGGGACAGAATGAAAAGGCTTCGTCCTTCAATTCGGTATGACGCTCGGTGGTACAGCTTCGGCTTAATGCTCTCGATTTATTTTGGACATTGTTTTCGAACAGTGCCATTTCAGGGTTGACGGACTGCGTGCCCGAGGCATTTGATTTATGGTGTACTCGGTGGAGCAACGGTTCTCCTTAACAGGGGGAAGCGGATAGCGAGGGAAGTCATTTCCGACGCCAATCACGCCAACACCCCAAAATTGGACTGCCGACTTGTTACGGGAGCTGCCGTTAAACCGTTCGCGATCGGTCGCTTCGGGAGGCACTCCCGCGTGGACCAGTTTCGGTGCGCACACAAGTGTTTTGGTTGCGTGCGCTGCAACAAAGCATAATCTGGGCCTTTCCCTTTTGTATGCTTGTTCGAACCCGTTGAGTGCCGTTTTGCCGCGATGTCCTTCATGGGTCGGGCCAGAGAAAGAACACTCACATCAATCAACAATCATATGCTGTATGACCGATCGGTAGCAGAGGCTTTCATGCGCTCAGAACAGGGCCACATCAACATTGGGAGCAGTCCCACCTTGCCCAAATCGCTCCACCATCGCGCCACCTCTCACTCCCTTTTATGGTCCCCGTTCATTTCCGCTGTTCGCACACAAACCATACCGTTGGTGCGGCACGTTGTCACGGTGGTCATTGCGTTGCGTAACGTTACCGTCCCAAAAGCAGTGCTCAGTTCCACTGAAGTAAGGGTAGATTACCTTTCCCTTCGCGTTTGGAGCGGCCACTTTCCAATGCAGTTCGTGATCGTGACGATTTACTGCGCGTAGGCGCTGGGCGATCGACAAATTGAGGCGGTGATCGCAATTATCTATTCCACTAATTTGTGGTTGCTGTTGTTGGGCTGTATTTGAGGTGTCCATGCTTACAGTGAAACACGTACCAAACTCCAACCGCGGAAAGACACGGCGGAAATGGGTTCAACTATAGGGAAACCAGAAAACTTAATAAATTACCCCTAATGGTGGATTTATTAGGGCTTTAACTCAATCACATACAACCAATCGAAACTGGACTACCGGTCGTAACAAGAACGTACCACAGAACGACCGGCTTGAAGAGGCTTTCCTTGTACCGCTCTGCTCGTGCCTATGTAAATTAAACAATCATTCTCGATTATTACAAAAACAAACGAGCGCTGCCCGCGACAGTTTATGAGGCCCAGTCTTGTCCACCGAAGTGTGCCGTGCTGCAATAAACATACACCCTACTTCTCCAGTGTCCTCTCTCATTCACAACAGCAGAGCTGACTCATAGTTAATCCACTAGGTAGGGGAGAACCTTACAGAACAAAGTATCCTTCCTGGCAGCGACTGAACGACACCGGTGCGGACCGGAGCGGTTTGTACTTTTACTTCACGAACATGTCGACGAACTGCCACAAATGGACAAAACCAATAAAAACCCTCCGCCCGGGTACTGTTGCCAACCTCCGTTGATCCGCGGGTGTAATAAACTGACGGCGTTCTGGTCACTTTGTGGTCGCGCCTACAACCACCCCGTTCGTGGGCTCGATCCGGCAGAACCAAGCGGATTGTGGGGATACAGCGGGCTGGGGATGTTTTTTTTTTTTTGGTCAAGATGTCAAAATTATTAACGATCTCCTAGGCGGCGGCGATATTGTGTTAGTTTGTGTCCGGCATTCCGCCTTGCTTCACTTCATACTTCGAACGAACGAGCTCAGAAGTGGGCTCAATTCTTGCGCAGCATAATTAACCGGCGTATGCGTCGCTTTCCTTAGGTCATGTACCCCACCATCTTGCCAATTCTGGACGCGGAGGCGTGTGCTTTTTTTTCCTTTTCACCCCAAAAGCCAGACCCGTTTCACCGTTGACACGGTGCTCGGCAAAACCGTTGACGCAACTTTTCGTGCGCGATGATTAAGACTCGGGCAGCGACTGCTCACGTAACCGAACGCGTTGCGGCTGAGCGGCTGGATGCATAGAACTTGGCCACATCCCTGGCGCAACCAAACGCTTCATTATAGCCGAGCCCGAAACAACGTGCTGTCACCAGCACCAGAAAGTGGGCCAGCTAACAGGAGTCTTGGTGCAATCAGGGCGCACTTCTAATTTGGAGCAAATTCATTCAATCAAACATCAGCTCAACTCCTCCGCTTTTGTTCGGGAGGGCGTGTCATCAATCGAAAAAAGACGAACAATTCAATCAGTTCCTGCGCACATTTCGTCACGTACGCCGTGGTTTGCTGATGCTATTGCCAAAAATTCATTACATTCAGACGCGTTGGAGAACATTTCTTCCTCAAACCCAAGCGAAACTGTTGCAATACGCCGCAGCTCGAAGAGCGAGAGATGACATTGATAGACGGGTTTCAGCCGCTGACACGTCGGGAACACGAGATCTAGTTACTATGCAAAGCAAGTGTTCGGCGGTTACATTCTGCCCCAGTCTTTCACTCTTTGCCCGTGCCCGTTTCTGCTCCCATGCTTTGTGAGGGTGGTTTTGGGTCGTGCTGAAAAGGCTAACGTGCTTGTGTAACCGATCCATGACTGCACCACGCTGGGAAAGGTGGTTGAGTGCGAGAGAGTAACGATCGCGAGATGTTGGAATTCCGTGGTCCGTGGGAATTTAGCATCTTTTCGGCATAAAAGAAAGCACGATGGTAAAGATTGAACAACCGTGCCAGCTTGAACCCTGCACAGCGTTCTTTGGGACACATTAACATTCTTGGGGTGGTTGGTAGTGCTCAACCAGAGCTTTCTTTGTGTACGGCGACACGTACGTAGGGGCAAATCTCACAAAAAACCCACGATAGCCTACGCTCCCGCGGCAGACGTGATCATAATCCTTGAAACGTTACGATCGATGTACGCCCCGGAATTGGCAAATCGCTGATTAAACGCACAGCAACCAACGCAACCTTCGACAAGTTCTTGCGCTTTTGCTTGCCGAGGTGGTTGGAAACAACAAGCAAAAAAACATGTGAACATGTGAAACAACCCGATAAACATGATCAATCTCTGCAACACCTGCAGACCGTGAACCTATCGATGAACTCATCGACGACGCCGATAAAGAGGAAGCTTCCACCGAGTGGAGAAAACTACACCGCCCGTCCGAAAAACAAAAAACCAGCATAAGCACAATTGCCCAACCGGCAGCCGGCGATGGTAGGGCTTATGCGCTATATGGAAGCGTGTGAAAGTTAAGCTACCGAGCGAATTTGGCAACGTAAGCCAACTAAACCAGCAGCAAGGAAGTGACGAAGTTGCGCTGGTTAAACTGAAACCGGTCTCCTCCCCCATGGTACGCTTCAATGAAGGCCAGACGCCAATACGCGTGGGCCGCCGAAAAAGTCATCGATTTTAGCATTTGCATTTGGCCATCAGGCCCTTGCATGGTTCCACTTCGGTGGAACTGGAGTGTTGTTGCAGGCGGCGTAATCGTTAGTGTGTGTCCGAATGTTGTTCGAAGCCGAAACCCGCACACGTTCCTTCCTTTTGCCGAGCGCCCCATCTAGGACAGCTGGGCTAGATTCGTAACCTCGTTTTACGGATTGGTAATAGTTATGGATTGTACACCGCTAAGAGTTGGGACCGTAATTTGGCAGTCGATTTAAGACAAACAGTAACTGAGCACACATTTTGGATTGCCCGTCTGCAGAACAAATTACACAGAGAGTGCACCTCCCAAACACAGCTGTAAGTTAAAAGTGATTAAGTTTAATGGTGCTACTACACAACACACATACATACACACAGACACAGTATAAATAATAGATTCATGCTACACTAAGCACACTATTCACAGAGTCAAACACACACACCCATTATCCATCCAACAGTGATCTGATGTCAACCAAGAGTCCCCGTGCAAACTGTAACTTAACCAAAACCCACCCGTAAAGCCAAACCCACTTACCTGGGGCGTTTCGGTGGTGGCCAGCTCCGGGAAACCACCGGACGAGCTGCTGAACGGACTTTTGCGCTGCGAACTGCCCGCTTGCTGGCGGTTCGTCGCCGGGAAGCTCCGACTGGCCGTGAGTCCATTGGAGAAGAAGTCACTCCTCGGTGGACTGCGCGAGTACTGGAAGCCGGCGTTCGTGGACGGTGTGGCGGAAAAGGGTCGTGGTGATATTTCGAAAATATCCGCACTCCGTGGGGTCTGTACAGCGCGGGAAGGGAGTTGAAATGGGACGCACGGAAGGGCAGGAGGATGGCGAATAGGGTTCGAAGGAGTTGAAGGATTTCCGCAGGGAGCGTTTATGAAATAGGATAAAAGGGTAAAATAACACACGGAAACGGAAACACACACACACAAACACACATAGCAAATGTAAGGAAGAAAGATAAGAGACAAGCATACATTTAAAGATTGGAAAATTTCTACAACTACTAAACATTGAATAGAGTAATACTAAGGACTACAGAATAATAACAAAAAAGAAGCAAAATACTAAAACAAACCAACTGATATAGTAAAAGAATAAACATTTACATTCAATCTATTTTACATCTGATACATATAAGCAATCCAGTTATGACACATGTAAAAAGTAGTTTTCGATTGAATTTCGGTTCCGTTCACAGTTGACAGCTAACAGCATAAAGTTATAAAAGAAGCTTATTGCTGCAAATAATATATAAGCCATGATGAATCTGTCACTTCTGCCCCAACAAACAGCAGAATCAATCAGCTATACGCTTTTAAATCGAATATAAAACATAAAACACTCAACTTGAAAGGAAATGCTGAACAACTGAGTCCACTAACATCCATAATCAATTACGCCGTCACAGCTGTTAGTCACAACTAAACCATGCGTGTATGTCTGTGCGCGCTCCAAACGCCAGCAGTGGCCTTACACTCAACCCGAATGCGTAGGCCACCGTCGTATCGAATCAGGCCACCTGCAGGGGCACCGATATGGAAGCGTGGCACCGTTCTGCACGCCCTGGCGGTCACCAACCGAAAAATGAGCCGCACTGGTCAACCCTCTACTCCTACATGTGCGGAATATCAATCACTGCTCGTAATATTCTGCTCGGGCATGGGTTCGGGCAAACCGCTTGACCTACTTCGTGTGGCAAACCGTGCGTTGTAGTGTGTTTCACCACTGGCCTCCGCTCCCAAAACACTAACCGATTCCGATTAATCCAACCCCAATCGGCTGTGAGTGATTGAGTTTAATTACTTTCTAGCCTTTCTAATGGCCATTTCAACCCCCGATATGTTTGTTTAACGCAAACTCCCTCTCCGAAGTAACAAGCTGACTGTTGATGGAAACCACCGAACAACATTCTGCGCAATCGAAGTATGCACTTTAGCTCGCGCTCACAGCATCGGCTCCCATTCGGTGGAAAAACAATGCACGCCATTATGCGATGCATATGCGCTGATGGGTGTGAATTGAGGGAAGCGAAGATCTTCATTTGCAGATATGGCTTGTGCATGGGGCGTCACCAGCGTCACCAATCGGTAGAATCCCCCCAAACGCAAGCGGAGATATCCCCCAAGACGCTTGGGAAAATGTCCATACCATAGGGCCCCCCTTGAATGAACGCTCGTTTACAGCCGAAGAAGATAATGCAGATGATGGATGATGGAACGCTATGGCACAGATCGCTATCGACGGATTGTTGGGAAATTCACCTTTCCGCCAAAGAGGTTGGCGAGGTTGGATGCGAGCAGGTCGTTGCTGAGGTTATGTGTGAAGCGCTGTTTAGCTTAAGTGGCTATTGGGAAAGGGAAGACGCGTCCAAAATGCAACTCAACCAAAAGTTGTGAGCTATGCAAACACGAACTGCATCTAATAGACACATTTACTCGGCACCGGCAAAGCAGCTTAATCAACGATCTGCAAACGCTCATTAGAATGCGGCGTTGTTTGGTAATAAAGCTAGCGCAGTAGTGTTTGCATTCGTTTGCAGCACGTTGCCAATTAACTTTTATCGAGAACGGTTAACATACCACGAACTTAATTGATTAGACCTAGCATTCGGATGATTATGGCGTTTGTTCGATGCAATCGCACGCCGCTTCCTGGTTCACGGGATGGAAGCAGCGTTTGTTTTTCCTTTTGATAGCAATCCACCACTGCACCAACTATTCAGTTAGTTAAACGAGCATTGCAGATACACTCCATCCTGTGCCGGCAATTATTCTTAACCCCTTTTGCCCGGCATGTGTATGCAAAGTGGCCGTCGTAAGAGGACCGGGAGAACGTCGATCGAAAGGCGCCATCCTGAGTGATTGTATAGCGCCTTGGGGCGACTGCATGCCGGACAGCATACGTGTACGAGGTGCGTCCTAATTGAGTGTCAGCAAAGTCCGCTGCGATCGACCGATTCGCACTCAAACCGATGGCAAGCACAGTGCTGGAACTGATTTTCGGTACGCTAAAGCCCAATACTCTCGTACACTAATTGGCGTGGTGACTTTAGCAAATGGCTGAGCTCGCGAGGACGTCTCGCGTAATGGGAAGCAGATTGGGATCATCCATCTCAGGTCGTGGCAAATTCGAGATTCGTTCGCCCTTTGTCAGCCGGTCGGCGTGGCCTTGGGATCTGCCGCTTGATTCTTGATCGCACACACTCGAACGTGGTACACAAAATGCTAAACGATGCCATGCCTGCCGCAAAGTGCGTGGTCAATTGCGGCTAGATCGATCCTGGTTGCTGATCGTTTGTCTAGAGTGTGGTCCCCTCTTTATTCGTTGGAAGCAAACTGTACCAACGGGCCCCAGAATGGATCGTCAACAGCTCGCTGTCCTTGAAATGGCCGTTGAAGCACGTATCGAACTGCCGGGGTTAAACCTCTCCCCCCTCAGTGGTTGCTACTCACTGCTCCCACCTCACCGACAAGCAACCGGTGAATGTCGTTTTACCTTCTCCGATCGCGAGTGTGGTGTTTGTGCGGAACGGGTGGAGATCCACACCCCACCCGAAAGTACGATCACTTGCCGGGTAACGAAGCGTACCAACAGTCCGCACGTCGCTGAACCGGACGCTTGGGACAACAACTTGTCCGCTTTCAAACCCACTGCAGCACACGTACACACACACAACCAGAGGGCGGCAGCAGTAGCAACACTTTGCCCGGCCGCAACACACATCCGCCTCGGAATGGTTTTAATCGATCGATCGCAAAGTTCACAGGCCCTAATGTACAGGCGGTGTACGGGTTGACGGGGGGGTCGGTCTGGCAGGGCGTTCCAGCGAGAGGAAATACAAAACGATTGCGCACCACTTCTGGGGCATGAAATATGCTGCTCCAACACCTATGCTGCTGCCACTCGGTGATTTGCTGCGCTCAAGGACGCAAGGCCCCAATTGTGCAGGGCCGGTGCTGGTGAACCCAACCCCCTCCCCTATTACGCTGGCGCTCATTTTCTCAGCATCTTAACTCATTTGTGTGAGTTGGATTTTGTGTGTTTTTTTACTCTGTTTCAGTTTATTTCTTCTTATTGTCATCGCATTGTCCCCCATAAACCGGCGCACCATTTTATTGCGATACTTTAGCGTGCGTGAGCGCATGATTGTTTGGCCATTTGCAAGGCAGGAAGGCAAATGAATTATGTTTCCCCTTCGAGCATTTTCTCAGCTCAGCAAAACCAAGTTAAACATTTCAGCCGCATGCTTGGATAAAGTGTGTGACGAAATTTTAATAATAAAGGGTACGCCAAATGGATACAAATAATACAATCTTAATTGAAAACATGAATTGCTGCTGTTAACCGGTTGATTCGGTTTGTTTCCCTTTTTTGTGTCGATCTCGGTAGGAGTCGCTGGTGTTCAATTGCCTTTATTTGGGTCAAGCGCAATCACATAAAACAGGCTTAATAATGAGATTTATGAGAAATGTGCCTTTATTCCCTGCTGTTTTAAGCGCGGAAATTACTTGCAGGCACGAAATTTCTTTCTTCGAAATCGATTATTAAACTTAATTTATTGAGTAGTTTTCAGAAGAATTTATGCGACTGCCTTTTGTTCTTATTTTCAAGAATGATACAAGAGGGAAGCACACGTACACAAAATGGATACGGAAGCATTAAGAGATTAATGAGACTCTTACCCATTTCATTAACATTTGTATTTATTCCCTTGTATAAAGAAAAACAGCATTTTGTCCTACCTTTTAGTTCTCATTCTTCATCAATCAAGCTAATTTACTTGTCCATTTCATGTCCACTTAACCTACCTAAGAGCCCGCCCTGCACAAATCCTTTTCTAGAACGCTTTTCTATTTGCCGTCAAACATCATCCAAAGAGTCCATTAAAATCAGCCAGTGTGTTGCTAAATGACGACAACATCTAGAAGTATTAGCTTTTTTTCTGCTTCTTGTAATATTTCGCTGACGCGCATTCCTGCCCAACAGCGCACCCAACTGCCCGAAAAAGGCTCAGTAAAACACGCAGCATTCCAGCCGAGCCCGTAGTACAGTCGACTAAGAGTTCCCCTTCCAATCGGCCTGGCGGTGGCAACCCTATTGATCGATGCTGTGCCTCCTAATTGTACTACCCCGTGAGGCAGCCGAATGCAGCCCTACCCCTGTAGACTGTAACAAGCGAGGCTTGGTTCCGACGACGGCTTGCCACAAGCGTTTGCCACTCGAATTTCATAATCTAGATCGCATTCCTGCATTCGGATGCCGGCAGTGGGTGCGAGAACAAGCGGTACACAGACTCCGGCAAGAATCTGGAGTGGGAGCAACCACACACACACACATATACAAAAAAAACATACAAACATCTTATCCATTGCTGTAAGTGGGGTGTGCGGCACCCTCTTGATCGTTCGGCGGCCCGAGTTGCGCCCCTGTCGCTTGTCGGAAATGGCACGATCTTGTTTGGTAAGTAATAAATTAATCGCCCCAGACTAGTGCCGAGCTGGAGGAGGGTGCCAGCCGTCCAAGCTTCATTCGTACGCGACCGCTCACGAGCAAGTAACAAACAGAAGGGATGGTTTCGGAGCGGAGAAGAAAAAACTCGAATAGCTAGTCTTAACCTCACCTCCAGCCGATTGCAAAGCGTGCTCTTTCACCAGCGTTCAATTCGTTCTGATTTTTATGCAAATCATGTCCGACAATCATCTGATCGGCCGGATCGGCTGTATGAAATCGATCCGAACCCCGAAGTGGCAGGGGGTGAGGGGTTAATATTTCAATCAAAAAGGGAAGAATGTTTTCACCATTGACGCCATTGGCAGCCAACGGACCGTGCCCATGGTCATAAATTGCGTTGTTCGATGGGCTGTCTTTGGGCTTGCTACACCACAGAACCTAACCCGATAGGGTCAAACCCAGTCCAAGGCAAATGGAAACATACGCACCGCATCGACAGAAGGTGTGAAATTCTGACCAGTGGGGGGTTTAACTGCAATAAACGTTTTGCTGGTGCTGCTGAAGCCTTGAATGCACTATTCCAATGAGTTTAAGGAGTTTTGAATTAACTTCTGAAGTTGTTCTAGAATTTTGTTTGGCTTAACGTTTAAAACAACTGATAATTACCACTTCAGTGGAATAAATCATTTGAAAGTGGTGTAAACAGCTAAAACTACTTTATGATCAGGATGGAAACTATTCACAAATCTTCTCTTTAAGTAAAGGAATTCTTTAGGCTCTAGAGGAAAAGTAAAGGGATTTGTTTTTTTTATTATTATTCAGGAGTAACGGTCCAAAAAGGCCGTATTGCTTAAGGATTTGAATTTTATTAAAATACCAATTTTATAATCCATCAGTTTTTCTTTGCACAATTTCTTGCTTATCATTCCAAATTAGAAAATTTCTTTCCAACAAAAAAACCAACCTCAACCAACACTGCCGAACGCTGCTGTAAATCACAGTCACAGTCATCTCGCATCTCGTCCAAACCCACCATCAATCAGCAGGTGCAATTTCACCACCAATTCCATATCGCACGTGAGCGTGAAACTGCACTAATTGCGCTGCCGGAAAAATGGTGCTCGTCCAGCATCGACGCCGCAGCATTAGAAATTGCAGCTTGCAGATGCCCATCAATCAAGGACCGGGCGAGCGACAGCAAGTTGGCAGGAAATAATGATACGCTGCTCCGAAACACAGCCCCTTCTAGCGCGCCAAGACAAAGACAGACGCGGCTAAGAGGCGAGCAAAGGAAAAGACCGAGCGAGAGTGTGTAATGGTTTGCAATGGGGTAAGCAGCAACAAAGCTCTTCGCGGCAAGCGTTCGATCAGCATCAATTGCGCGCAAGGCGCAGAAGAAAGTTCATTGAATCGTACGACCGAAATGGTACTAGCCGGGCCATAGACTTTTCCCTTTTCTCGATCCGTTTCACTATCCGTTGCAGCCCCCGCGCGCGCGCGCTCCAATCAAATGCACATTTGCTTTACACATTTCCCGCCCCGTTTCGCCCTCCCACCAAGTCCGCTGTGGAATGCCACGGCAGATCAGTATTAGAAGCGAAACCGAAGCTTTCCCGCGTAGCGAACTTGTTTTTTTCCTTCTCTCGAGCGGTTGAGCGGCGCTGGAAGAAAGGTTCCGTCCGCCATGGTCGCCGGCATACATTGAGATAATTGGAGCCACGGTCTCATACCGTAGCGAGATCCGGTGCATAGAAGCGGAAAAAAGTAAACAGCCCACCAGTTCCTTATCGCGTGCTCGGAAGATGCAGCTTAGCAGAAGCAACAAAAACGCTATGGTACACTCTTCCGCAGCAGCAAAAAAATGGCAATGGCTCCTCCGATGCACAGTGCTCGGGACTCGCTGTGTGCGCTTTCTGCTTTCTGTCGGTGGAAAATCGCTGCTCAAAGGCCTTCGTCCAGCACCGTTCGAAAGGGTGGCAAATTTCCATTTCGAAAGGACTGGGATTGGGGTGGGAGTGTTTACGAAACGAAACTTGAAACACATTTCCATTTGAATTGTTTTTTATTCCTTCTGCACAAGCCAAAACCGCCCGCAGATGTGGTTCATGAACGCAATGAGCAATGGACAGTACAAAAAAAAAAAAAACAAAAAAAGGCTTTTCACATTTTGTACACTTGCAAACATAAACAGTGTGCTTTAGGAAATGGGACAAACAAAGTACGAAAAGGAATATAGAATTCAAAATATAGAATTGATTGAATTCGAAAATGGTTGGGTACGAATACTTGGTTGAAAGGGTTCCATTATTTCAAGTTCTGTACACTTATGCCTCTCACTACGATTACTCACTATAGCTTCAGTAATTGAAAAAGAAAATAGAGAGAAAAACAACGTTAATTTGGCGTTTTATCTCCATCTTTTTCTAATCGGAAATTCAAATTTTTAATAAAGCTAATTTTGTCTCAAACGGCAGATGCTATTACAGCGCAAACCCACGCATTACAAAACCTCGTCTGCTACGTAAACAATATCTTGCAACTGCAACCCAACTCCATCACATAACCAATCGCCCGAAACCGACTTAATTACTTTGCTTCCCTTTGTGTTAAGCCACATTCTAGCGGCATACAATCGAAACGCAATTAACGTACGCGGCAACCTGCACACTAATTAGCATACAACGTTCTTGAAGCGTCCTTTACCGAAACGGCTTCCAAATTCTCCACAACCCAGCAGCCCATTCGTCAAGAACGAAGCATTAGAACAAAAACTGTTCGAGCCGAGCGGGAAACCATATGAATCGATCTGACGCCTCGATAACGGTATCCGTTGTAAAGGAATGCTGAGGCTATTATTATTAACGGACGGTTTTTTGTTCCTTCGCGCATCACCTGACAACTACCGTTTTTGTGCCACGATCATGCACACGATCGCAATCTAATGCCTGCGGACATCTAACAAATCGTAAACACTCGCATTCTGATTACTCATGCCATCATCGTGGTAGCATTGACTGAGAGAGCTTTTTCAAGGCAACGAGCTTTGAATCATCTGCTTCGAGTGGTACATCGTCAGTGATTTCACTTTCAGTCTCATTGGGCTATCGAGAAGAGCTAGAAATAAGCGTTTCAGAAGCAACCGGCAATAGGATATGACCAAAAATTTGAAAAGCTAACGTAGTCACATCGTACTGGTGTTCATTTTACTCAAAATTGTGTTCGTCCCGGAAATTAAATGACTAGCCATTTTGATGATTACAAAACCGCTACCTCTGCGGTATGTCTGTGAATCTCTACATAATAGACTTACATACGAAGCTCTGCAAGTTCATTTTTTCAAGAAAATGGACACCGTCAGCCAGCTTTATAGCAACAGGACAACAACCACCATAACCCGATGCCGGTTGCGCCCATCGCGAAGGTCACGGTGCATCACGGTGGTCAACCATTAGGAACGTAACGCGTCTTTGTCAAGGCATGCACAGCAATACATGAGCTGGAGAGGGACGACCATAGCATGGCTTGCCACTTCTAGCACAATGATAGATCGTAGCTGTATGAACGAACGGTAGACGAATGAATGGGAAGCATCATGAGCAGCATCTTCTTCGTTGTAAATAGCAAAGCCGCTGCTTCAACCACATCAACCGTTTTGCCGCCACCAAAGGCTGATCTTCGGCGCTGTGCTGTACAGCCAAAGTTCAATGGCCACTCGCAGCGGCAATTTTGCTATTCATCGACCTCGCGAAACCCCCGGCACCTTCGGCATTATCATGAATGCAGCAGCCGCTATTCAATAGGATGCGCCAATAGACCGCATTCAACCGATAGAAAACGTTGGCAGGGGGAAACGTTTCGCGGCCGGGCTCATGGTGCGAGGGGTCAGATGTGACAGGTGCGAATGGTAGTACTGGCAGTAAAAGAAAGCGATGTTGAAGAGGTATAAAATATACAGTATTATAGCAAAAAGAGCTAAAACGTTATCTGATTCCTAGCATAGATTTCATGTTATTTAAACGAAAAATATCCATTAAGTCTCATCGAAACCCAAATGCACTTTGTTTTAAGTTATTCGCATTTAATTTGCTATTTAATAAGTTTCATCAGCAAAACAAAACAGAACGTGAAAAAAGCAAGCAATCTTATCTGATCGATTTATGATCACCCAGTCGAATAACGATGCACCAGCTATCAATCACAGCGTTCCATCGCCGTGGACACAAACATTCCCTCTATCACTAATGCTGCAGGCCGTCCTTCATCAAAGACGCGGCTAATGTTTGCTTTGCCACTAACCCAAAATTCACACCATCATTGCCTCGACTAGCATCTTCAACGTAACGGTATCTTCATCTGAATGGACATTACTTTGTGTGCAAAAACAACCCCGCGTGCCTTAATGATGATCATGAAGAAGTATCTTTCCATCCGTCCGTCATGCGTTGACGGGTTGAGCTTTCATGCAGTGAGCGTTTTGAACAGTTTTGAACGCCAAAAAAACAAAGCCAAAACAGACGCAACGAACCACTCGGACGTACGCAAGCAAAAGCTTAAATCGCGCCCAATCGTTGGTATAAGCAAAAAGCAAACACGATAAGCCCACAGCTGGACCACCAACAGTCAATGACCGACCTTTGCAATTGTTTCTTTAGCGATGCTTTGTTTGATTTGTTTTAGCTTTCTGGTGCTAACTTGAGCCTCCTCTTTGCGTCTAATGCCTTAGTGGCGTGGCTGTGTCGATGACATTTGGCAAATTAACGAGGTTGAGGTTTTGGCGGATTTGCCCTGGGACAGAATCATTAGTGATCATAGCTGGTCTATTATATTTTATGAGCTATTGAAACCAAGCCCCGGACGATCAGTGAGACATCTTAAATTGTGAAGATCATGGCAAAAGGAAGTTGTTAGTTTAAAACGGGGGAGTGACATTTACGAGAACGAGATGGTTCTGATCAATATTCTCGCAGTAGCGATATATGAGAAGGTTCGTCGCTTATTCACATAATAAATATTATCACTTAAGATCCCTACCTAAGCCTGCCTGAAAATGAAGTTAAATTAATTAAGTTAAAACAGATTTTATGAATTATTCTGCAAAAGGAAAAGAATAAATTCATTTAATATACAAAAAAACGCTTCAAAAGGTCTATCTTTCTCTTTCTTTCTCTCTCGTGAATCTCTTCTTACTAAATGCACACAAAATCCAACTCAGCTGAATTTTAATGCATGACTTCTCGAAACTGCACGATTATGACATCTCGCTCGACCAGCAGCCACTACCACTACCAGTACACCAAGCGAGGAAAGGTGATAAAATGCTTGAGTGCACCCTCGCAGTACAGCACTTCGACGCAACGTTTGCAACAGAAAAAAGGGGGAGCATTACAAGTTCATTGCATTTACAGCCCTCCTGACTCTATTAGGAAATGTATGACAAGGTCGTCCGGCTTCTTTCACTTTTCGTCGCGTCAACTCTGAACCAGCAAAATCCAACGGCACTACTTTTTCTTTTGAGCTGTGTGTGTGTCATAACAGATGCATAAAACGGTAAAGAGAATAAATGTTAAAAGTAACTACTTGTACAATTAAAGCTACTAAAGCAGCAACTACAAATCTACAGTGGCAGACAAACTGGTAGACTACTGCACACACTACACTCTCACTCCACAGGCGCGAGAGTTGAACCACACTCAAGCTTACATGGGCTCGTGGCACTCACTTTATTTTTGGGATATACTTATTGCGACCCTTAAACCTCAAAAGCTTCAAGGTCGCACTTGAGGACGCTTGGGAGGAAAGTAAAAAAAAAGGACGGCACTTACCGTATAGGTAAACTGATAGTAAGACGGTGTGATACCGCGGGTACCAGCGCCATCGCTTGCACCGTTGCCTCGGTCCACGTTGTTGCTATTGACGAAAAGGGTCTGTTCCTGGTACGAGTCAGGTGGCGGCTGTTGCCGCTGTAATGCCGACGGGAAGAAACCGTTCCGCGGATTCTCGAACGATGGCACAAACCGGCCCTGCGATTGTGCGAAGTAGAAGTTGTTGTCTGCAAAGTGAAAAAGAGACGAAGAAAAAAAACAAACACGGGCATTAGATTTTGAAGGCTCGCTTACGGTTTATTAATTTAAAGCGCACCCGCTGATGGAGGGCTGATTTACACTCGGCTTGTGCGGTCTTGTTTTAGCTGCTTCGTTTTCCATTTCCCTAACCTGGCCGGTTTATAGCATCATAACTTTTGTTAGACACTTCACGTTTGCCGTATCGTAGAAACGTATCCATAAGATCGTGGTTGCGCCAATGGTTGGCGTTATAAACATTTCCCAGTTTTATTAGTTTATGCAACAAGCCTCCGTTATACTCACATGGTTTTTTACGTTACACGCAGACGATACTGCGTACCGTCTGGTATGTGCAACGCAGAAATCAATCGAATATAGATATAACTTGGCTAGAGGGCAATTGAACTAGGTTTTGTTGCGATCGTCTTGTTTTAGATACTTTCGATTTAAGGAATCTTATATTTTCTGCGTTAATTGTCTATGTTCTAGACTTCACATGCTGTTTCAACTTAAGATATCTTTCAATATTTAATTTTTTTTTGTCGAAAGTAATCTTCTCAGCCTTAAGCTTCACTTCAACAGTATAGTTTCTGTTAGCCATAAATTCAAAACCATCTAGCATTGCTCGCATTGCCTGACTAAACATTACATCAGGAAACATGCTTTCCCACCAACTCGTTAGTCCCAATTTTAACGCCTCAACTCACTGCTCTTGCACGAAAAATGGCACCTCGCTTTAGCGTTCAACTTCCACCAAAACTAAACAAAAATAACCCCTTAACGGGTCCTCATTCATGCTGGTTGCATAGATACTCCGGTGCTGCGCAGCTCAATGTCAGCGCATCATTATTTGCGTCAACCAAAATCGAAAGAACGGTGGCAGCTCTAAAGCATCAACGCGCTCGGGTGAGAAGTGCCCACTACGGCCTTCCCAAACAACGGCCTGCAGAGAAAACAATGATGGCATCTCGAGAAGGTGATGGCACCCGATTTGGCAATTGGATGTGGGTTTTGCATGCGCAGCCGGTGCCGATGAGCCCTGATGAGCCGAGTCGTCACACAAAGCGCCAGCCACATACAGTGTGAGAGTTTATTTTTCGGGCGGTTTTGATGAGTTCACCGTTAAAATGCAGCAGAAGGTGTAAGTTCGTGGCGTTAATGTGTTTTTGTTACAACACAGTGGAGTCAAATCTTTGAAACAGTATCACACTAACATTTTATGTAAGATTTGAGGTTTAACAAATAATAACAAAACTTTGTAGCGACAAAAAGTAAAAGAAATTATTTGCCTCTCAAAGGAAACATTCCAAACAAATATGCTTAAACTAAAGCATTGCAAAGCCGCTTCATTTTTAAGCTTAATTTAAAATGCTTGCAGCCTCAACAGCCAAATGATCACACACAACTAAAAAGAAAAACAAACGCTTACCCGGGCCAGTTGCAGGTGTTCGCCCGCGTGCTCTCTTATTCACAATTTAATGGTGCTTTTATATTCCCTTCTACACCAGCGTGCTCCCCAGCCGTGGGGAAACGATAATTCGCACCGGGCCTGCGTCGTCACCTTCGTACCTTCGCAAGCGACGAACCCCCAAATCCCGTACCGTTTTCTGCTTTTGCCGATTTCTTTTCGACCCATTCCGCCCGCTGTTGCAATGTTCCCGCGTACTTCGTGCGCATTGCAACGGAGTGAACATTCCACGATCTTTGACACCTTTGGCAGATCTCGCTTTGGAAGAAATCTCCCCGCTTCAAACCAGTGACGAAGTACATTGCGCAAAGAAATGGTGCATGGTAACGCCACCCTTGCTAAAAGCGACTTGTTAGCTCTAGCAGTTCGACACCAACAAACGTAGGGTATGTTTATCAATACAAAACGGGCGCGCTCCCTTTGCCATCCCAACGCACTGCATTTTTAGTGGGATGCAGTTTTCAAACCACCACGTCAAACACCTTCGAATGCGTGGGGAACGAAACACTTCACAGTGGAAATTCCTAGAATGTGAACCTGTGTCTCTCACATAAATATTACGCTTCCGCAATGTTTCGGCCCCAGGCAGGGTGCGTGTAAGGGTAAAGTTCTGCATGAAGAAAATTAATTATCCATTCATGTGTTTTCGAGACTGTCACTTCAAATGCCGGACAGTGTACCAGAGAGGTGGGCAAGAGATCATCAGCCAGACACGATCAGCTATTCTAATCGTGCAACGACTCGTTCCCGGAAAAAGACAGAATAACTGCGGGAAGGGTCACGTTCGATCTTATAACGCTTTAGGTTCATTCACACTTGCACAGGAGAAAAAAAAACACATTAAAGTAAACATATTCGCCTCGTTCCGATTTCGCTCAGACACTTTTCGTGAGGGCGGGTTGTAACTGTCGTCATCCGAAAACGTAACATTCTGGACCTCACAGAACTGCCCGGCGGCATGTTGGCGAGTGTGTTGGCATACTGGTAACCAACAACAGCAACAACAAAAACGACACAAATTTCCCATGACTCATCTCCCCCATGCCCTTTCCAGGGAGCATCCACTTCAGCCTCATATGTTATTGCTCTTGCGCTGCTTGGAACTGTCATCTGCACAAAGAGCAAGAATCCCCGTACGTGCGTGTTCGTTCTCCCGGCTGCAAAAGCATTAAAATAAGATCCCCTCACCGGTACTGGGGGGTTTTTTTCAGTTCCGAACATTGCTTCTGGGCGATTATTTACATGATGATTAAGGTCGGCTCAGAAGTATTCTTTGGCACACGATCACCATACACACACACACATACACATGCTGTCCCGGTGAGGTAGCGTTCGCGCGAGGGATTTAACGTGGGCGACCGCATACGCCCGAGTAATGAAGCATACTCCCGAATGTGCTTGCGGAAGGGGCACAAGTCTTACTGTCGTCTATTCCTTCAAGTGCCTTGACCTTAATCTCGGACAGAAGGAGCAAGAAAAACAAAACTCCCGAGAAGCGCCTCGTTTATGTTTGCTGCGAAGCGGTAGAATGAATTGCACCAGAAGGAATAAATTACATTTTTATCTGAAGCTATTTTTCGTTGTTTCGAGAATTCTTTCTTGAGCGGGTATGGTACAAGCCCATTCCTTTCCAAACGAAGTAGAATGGACTCTCGAGAACGAAATGGAATGTGATGGATGGTTGAATTATGTTTTTGAGCAAATATTATTCCTCCAGAATTAAACACATACTCCAACACGCTGAAAGGTCAATAATGCCATCCTTTCAATGTACAATCGTAATTTCAAATCCTTTGAGTGTATCGAGTGTGATGGAGACCCTCCCCCAACAGCAACCAAACAAATCAAGGATGCAAACCCTTCGAATCGTCTTAATAGGCTGCTGCACATTACGGTGCCCGCCAGCTCTCAAGTACGAATCAATTTTTCATTTTCGACCCATTTGCCCATCCGAAGCCTATTGTTTCGAGTCGATCTTCCCCTCCCCGGCTTCGCGCAACCTTGCACGCTTTGAAGGAGAATTTTCGGAAGAAAATTACAGCGGTAGTAATGTCTCGCGTCCATGGGCTTACACTGCCGGACACAGGCTTGCCGCGAGCAGGAAGCAACATCGATCGAACGCAGACCTTCGATCGTGAAACAAAAGCCTAAATAAGAAAAAGAAGCCCGAGGCAAAATAAAGGTGCGTTCAAATAGAAAACGCACCGAGCGATCGCAGCGCGATTCCGGTAGCAATTATGACCGAGGGAATAATTAGCCGGTTTTTGAGAAAATTTGGTGAAAATTCAATTTGAAGAAGCAACCGTGGCGTGCAGCTGTGGCAATGGATGGCAATGAAGCGACCATGCGCTTGAATTCGTGCCCGCAGATAAAACGCTAGAAAGACTGTGACCGCGAATGATCATGTAATCGATTTCGAAGCATCGACGTTTCGGTCGCTGTTTGGTGGTCATCGGATGAGCGGTAGAAGAGCTCACCTTACCTTGACAGTGGATTTGGTTCCTATTGAGAGCTACGGCATGGGGAAAAAGAGATGCTTCAAGATAAGTGAAGCACTGAAGCGATGATTTGTTTCGTAAAGTACGCGTGAAGTGTTGAACATGAGCCTCATGACCCCATGTTTTCAATTCCCGATGCAGCTTGGCCAAGGTTGAGTTATGGCAAATGGCATCAATTCCCCTTCGAAATTCCGATAAAATACACCTTGCCGATGATAGTACACGAGCTCAGCGCCGATAAGTCATTTTTTCTTGTGCCAGCTTGTGTTCGATAGGCGCGATCGCGTTGTACCTCAATGATGAACTGATGTCATAAATCTGCGCACACAAAATCACGCCGTCGTTGTACATTTCTAAGCCTCGCATTAATTCTCGCAGCCATCCACCGGAGCTTCTCTCCCTGTACGATCCTAACCGTAGCCGCGAGATGTCGATTACATGATCGTGTAGAGTGTGGGTGTGAGAGGAATTTCTGAACCACGGGGCTTGGCCACAGGACGACACCGCACAACCAGCACAACGACCCTGGTTAAGTCGAATTCCACAAAACAACAAAGACGCGCAGCAGTAAGCTCCGCGCTGCAAGTTTATCATAAATAATGCCAATAATAATAAATAAGGTTTGCAACTTTGCATTGAAGATTGCACTCGAGAGCCTGGCACTCGAGATTCCCTTGCCCGGCTGTGGTTGGACCCTACACAGCATGCCGGCTTGGGTCGATCGCAGTGCGCTGCCATCAAGTTACAAGCGTAAATCGCCACGGGACATCGACATTGAACTCGCTTGGTTGCCGCTTCTGATGCAATTATCAACTGTCAGCCTCCAGGAGTCAGTCCCAGCTCGCCGCTATGCCTTGGCGACTTCCGAAGCAATCGTCTCGTTCTGATAGTTGTTGGTCACTCTTCCCGTGGGGTAAGTGGTCGATTGCTATTGTACACCACCCCGTTACTGTCATTTGTCATCCACGTAGCGCGCGCCTTGCATCGCCTTGCACCTCCACTAGTCACTTTCATTTTCTTCTCCTCCCCCCCGGGCGTTATCTCAAATGCTGGAAAATTAAGCACCCTCCAGCGGGACGCGCGTTCGATTGCATTGGAATTGCAGTTTAATGTTGATTTTATTGTGCGGCCGCACGCCAATAGAGGTCCGGCACATTCCAACGATGCATTTCCGTTCGATCCGGCCGACTCTTGACACTGCAAACACTCACTCTCTCGCACAAAAAAACTCGCTTTCCTTTCCTCTCGTTTTCCGTACTCGGGTGATGAATCGAAACGATGATTTCCTATCTTTCCGCCATTGCATGCATTCCATTCTTTCTCTTTCTTTTCCTCTCACTTTTTGTTTGCGCGCGTTTTCGATGATCAAAATTTTCCCCTTTTTTCGCTTTTCCCGCGATCATTAAACCCCGTATTGTTTGGCATTTTTTTGTGCTTGCTACATCAATTGTTTTTCTCGGTGTTTGCGATTATGACGATCATCGTATTTCCACAGGAAATTCGACGCACTAAGGGAAACGTTTTTCCCTATTTTCTCACATCTCTCAGCCCACCGCCCAACACTCAATCGATCGCAAATTATTGATTTTATTAGTACAACCCTCCACTTCCCCGATCCCAGTACACCAGGCAGATCGGTGCGCAGGCATAATGTAATAAATGTTTTCCCAATGCTTTTCATCGATTCCATTACTACACATCCGTGTAGAGCTTTTTGGTTCGGCCTTTTTTTCTCGTTTTGTTTTGGCCGAACTACCTACCCCTTACGGTACGGCGGAGCGGCATTATGAAACGGTTACGAAAGCGCGCTCCGGGGCTGGACCCATCCCTAAGGGGCCCACGCACGCTCGAGATAGCTTTACTTTCTAAATTAGCCATCCATAGAGGGACGCTTTATTTTCGTTCGGCCGCTTCTGCTCGATTTTTATTGATCAACCAAATTATGGACGGTTGCTGTCGTATGAAGGTGAAGAAAGCACACCGCGCGCTGGCAAAAGAAAGAGCAGTAAGGCGTCCGAGGCATACGAGCCGCATTTCGCCACCTACTACTCCCAACTTCACGGTGGGCGAATGGCATTCGAATACACTGTCCCTCATCGGTCACAGCGCAGCGCAAAAAACACACGCACACACACGAGAGGTAGCAAATGAGCTATGGGCACGTAAAATTTGTGTGGAATTTAGATTTGCCATTTTGGTGAAGGCCAAACGCTACCAAATCGGTTTGCGGGTGGCCTCCCTTTGCTGCCCCCGGCATCCCACTAACAGACGCCGTTTTGCGACGCCGGGCCACGACGGTCCATGCGGCTAATTAATGCCCGCTCGTTGCGTTGTGCAATCGATCCGCCGATCCGCCAAAACCTGTGTTCCCACCCCCTGGGAATGGGCACAATTTAACAACAATACTCGCCGAAACTCGCCACAGACCGGCAGCGACAAGTGCGCATGTCAAGCGCTACGGCCACCTTCCTTCTAGCCGTCTTTGCTACCGTTTGGGAAGTTACATAAACTGCTCTGCACACGGCTGCTTGTGCGCCGTGCGAGAGGGTGCGAGAAAATTCGTGATAAATGTGCGAAAATGTGTCCACAAAAACTTGCACAGCCGAATGGTCGAGCGGAGCGCTTTTAGCCAGCCCAGGCAGCTCTTCCTTTGGCGTACATTTATTTCAACCTTTGCAGAAGTGGCCCTTGTGCCCCTTGGTGCTAACATGCCACCGCGAACGACATCCACGGCAGCTAAACGGAATAACACGGCATGAGAAAATGGATAAAGCTGTGCGCGGATGCTCGGCGGCACTGGCTCGGAAAATGGGCACCATTTTCACGCCCACCCGTACAGCCCGTGACTAAATGATTTAGTTTTGTTTTTCACGCCGTGTCCCATTGTGCATTGTGAATTGTTGTCCGGCGTGTGCACTTGACGGTGCATTACGATCTGGCTGGTCGCTGTTAGTTGATCCTCCCAAGGGTCACCCGGTCGATGCACATTAGTTAATTATTTTATGAGTCCTTCTTTCTTTATTCTATCACAACATCACTCCAGCGAACTTCAAGCTTCAAATGTTGGACGAATTGGCGTTAAAAATGTAAAATGTGTAACCGATTCTGCGCAAAAGCGTAAAAGGAATAGTTGCAAAATAAGCCATCCGATGAAGTTTGTCTCCTGTTCGAGCCAGCGATTCGAAGTCCTTCGCACAATTTAATTTTGCATGAAACGCATTTTCTGCTCCGAATGTGTCCTAGCGAAGCGAATGGAACAGAATGCAAGGTGCAAGACGGCGTTGTTAGCATGAAGGTCGCACGGCAGGGACACATTGAAATCGATACCACTTTAATTGGCTGAATTGCTGGCCTGCAGGAACGTTGCAGCAAAGTGATCTGTGGGCTTATAATAACTACAATTTATGGCTGTGATGTTCTACTGGTGAAGATACAGGTAAATATAGATACGAAACTTTTTGATCGACAAGAACGTCTGATCTAAGGACAAAAACCAAGCGGACTGGCTGTTCCTGCTTAATAAATAAGTTCGCAACAGTTTTACAATTGTAATGCATTTAGCTGCAAATAAAAAATATATAAAAACGTAGTTTGGACATCAGCCGGAGAAAACCTTCAATGAAAACCAATCAAAATTCGTAAAATGTACACATATCAAAATGAGAAATGGAACCATACTTCCATAGTTTGATTAGTTAGTCAAATAATTGTATTTTTGTTCGCGTAAAGAAACCAATAAATTCAAAGCAAAAAATTACCATTATAGTCCAACTGTTTTTCTCAGACCTTTAACCTAATCTAGTTAAAATAAGCCCTTAAATGTATAAGCATGCTTTATGAGTTGTATTAATTGAATTTATGAGCTTTGACAATGATTAGAGGTTTCTCCTATAATTGGAATTTTATCTGATTCTCTCTGGTACTCTCTCATTGCTGTGATTCACACTTGCATAGAATTATGCAATCCCATTTTTGCATACATTGCCACCACCGAAGCTACCGAATGCAATAATACCTAGGCACACTTAGTCACACTAACCTTCACCTAGTATTGCTTCTGGTTTGCCAACAAGTGTCATCAAGCCGGATGCATTTGATCTTGAGAACCCTTGGTCTACCTCTCCGGCACCAACGGGGTGACAAATTGTTGCAATGACATGATTCACCCGCTCACACAGGATAGCCTAATACGGAGTGGATGTTTTAATCGATAGGTTTACAAAATTCCCAACCACTCTACTCCGACGCTTTAATTGATGTCGTTTGCTCTTCTGAATCGACGCGTCAAGAAGTCATTACTCATGACACTGTCGGCACTCCTGCGTCAGAAGGTAGCAATCACAGCATCAACACAGGTTCTAGCAGCAACACGGATTTAACATTGTTGAACAAAGCGTTGATGGAGCCGTTGCCCACAGCTTTGAGTTCCCGGACACTCCCTAAATCGCATGGTGTGAAATATTTTTAGATTTTATCAGGCAGCTGCACCGGGAACAAAACTAAGCAGTCAAACTAAAGGCTTTTTTCGCGCTTTGCTTGACCTTTACCTTTTCATCATATTGCTACTACGCACGATCTACTACATGATTCAAGCTGAACTCACGAAACTCACACAAGTCACGCTAAAGCGCCATCCTCTATGTTTCAGAGTAAAAATAATGAAGTAAATAAGCCTTCACGCAAAAACGGAAAAGGGTAGAACATTTTTCCCATCCTTAATAGGCACCACAGGCCACAGAACAATTCGCACCAAATCTGCACTAAACGACGCTACATTAGAAAACACACACACACACTCGCCCCAAACCTTGGGGGTGGCTCGTTAATGCTTATTAAAAATGATCTCATGAATGGTGAGAGAACACGGCGTCGTGCCGTGGGCCGGTTTTTCTGCTGGATGTGACGCGCGATCTTAACCACGCCGCAACAAAAGCCGCAGCCTCCGGCGGAAGTGCCGACCGATGACGAAATTTTTCGCCTTTTTGGTGGATAGGCCATATCCATCTACGACGCGATTTCACGGCACCGAGTCTTTGCCATTCATCAGAGGGCTAGCCTCAAGCGATCGACTTCATTGTCCGATGATGGATAATGCGCCGTGTCCACAAGATCGCACTCCGATGACGTCTATGGACGCGGTCAATGAAAGATTTCTTTTTTTTTTCGCAAATAAACCACTGAAATTGAAGAATTTGGGAAGCGATACCCTTCAATAGTGCATCAAAACACCACCGTAACCACTACTTGTGACGGAGATTAATTGCTATGAACGGGTTAACAGGGCGGGTAGAGGTGTGACGGGATCAAACCAGCTCGGACCTGTTACGAAAGCCAATTTCACCAACAACACACCCCGACGAAAACGACGAAAAAAGCCTAAAATACGTCCACTACTCATTTCTCTTTCACCCAATCCGTCGCCATGCTTTCTTTACAATCTTGAGTTATTTTAACAGGACTGTAATCACTTGATAGCAAGGGTTGGGCTTTGGAGGATCACCACGATACAGCGACATCTCTCCGCCTGGTCGACGAAGGTGTGCCAGTGTTGCATATTCATACGCTCCTGGGAATGGGAATGGGAATAAAATCAACTCACTTCCGTCTTTGGTGGTGACTTTGCCTAAAAATGCCGCACCATCCTATTATCAAACCGGTTCGCATAGGTCAAAGGCAAGAGCAGGAAACGACCTGTTAGCGTTGGAGCGTGGTGGTGTAATGATTTTACGATGAAATTTCCCTTGCCGGTCCCGAAAGCGAACCCGCTGATTAAAGATCATTATCAGACAGGCGGCATTTTGGCTTGAATTAAACGATCGTCACGCCTCCAACACGCCCCAAAAGCTTGCGACATCAAAGGCGCTTAGAGAAACGCGTCCCCAAACTGCGTCCTAAAGTAGAACTGCAAATAGTCAAGTTTGAGCCGTACGTTTGCACCAGACAGTAATTCCGTACATTGTACACATCCGTTACCTACTCCACCACCACCCTCCAGTAGACGGGTTTGGGTACCACTACACACACTTCCGGCAACAGAAGGCGACGACATGCTAATGATGACACGGTAAAAATGTCATGCACCTTTTCTGTCACCACGGCAGAGCAGGTAGAGGAGTAGATGGACCACCGACTCCCGCCCGTCGCCTCATCGATTATGCACAATCGCTTACGCAACGAGGACGACGACGACGATCATCTTACGGGAACTCCTTCTGCATAATGAATTGTGACAGCAGAAGAAGAAAGTGAGCACCGATGGCCGGAGGCTGCGAGCAACCGGTACGTGACGGATCGGTGGACAAACTTTCGCTTTCGACAACAAAACTAGAGCTTGGGCGTGTGAGGGCCAGTTTGCGTGACCTTTTTTTTACGGCCAAAGTACAAGCACTTTGGGCACTTCAAGATCACGCAGCAAGCGATCGTGATCATGCCAAACCGACCGAAATGCGTATGGCAAATCCGCTGTAGTGGATAATTCGTTGGTCTGCGACAGATCGCATGACAACTTCAAGAGTCACTTGACATACAGCGGAACGTATGGAAAGCTTCCAGAAAAAAAATTTCCCAAAGTTTGAACCTCCGCTCAAATGACATAAGATCAGCCGGCGATGCTTTTGGAGAAAAATCAAATAAACAAACACAACGATATACTGCGGTGCAGGTGTCTGTGGTGCCTGGACCAACCGTGTAGCCCGGTCTGAAAGCGAACGTTAGTGTCGATTGTTTAGATAAACCCTCAGCGCTCCGTGTCTGCACTTGGTGGCCACCGGCGATGACGATCTTCCTTAATTGGGTAAATATGGAATGTATAATTAAGTACTCTCGCGTGCGTTAATGCAGTCGTGGCCGGTAATGCGCGTTCGCTCTATGCCAAAGGCCATTTTAATGTCCCATTTTTGGACACAGCAATGAAGAAGGTTATTATTTTAATACACTCATTGTTAATTTGTCGGTTGGGTGTTGTGGCAGCAAGAAAGGGAGAAGACACACAACCATTCGACTAGGGTGGTCGCACTGTATGTAGATCTTGTACCGAGCCAGCCTTTTCATTCATCTATCATCGATCATATCACATCGGTGCAGTGGGTGCATTGTTGTGGCCGTTTTTTTGTACGTGTAGCTAGTAATGAAGGGAAAGAAAGGTGAATAAAAATAGCCAATAATCATTTCCCGAAGGTTGTACAGGAATTTACAAACGGCGCATAATGAACGTGCACTCTGCCTAGCCGAACGTCAATTGACGCTCGATGACAGTAATGGTGATTGATTCAAAGTTCGATGACGAATGATGCAAATCATTAGTAGCGAGTTTTCTTCCCTCTATCGGTCACACAATCATACGCGCCTTCTCACACACACACACACACACACACACAGGCGGCCATTCTTCCCCAACCGGATGTTGATTGGTTCGATGTGGTCCGATCAATGCGCGCGCGTAGCCGGATGACCTTAAGGGACAGGGGGACCGGTAAAAGATCAAGCACATTCCTTACGGCAGAAGGCAGCCAACCCGCAGCCTTAACATCATCGGTCATATTTACATATTTACACATTCCTTTCGCTTGTCACCATGGCGACGGATGTGCTTACATGATTGAGCCGTTTTATGTTGCTCCACCATTAGAAGCGTCCAGCGCCAGGCGGAACGTGAACTTTGGAATATGTGTTTAGGGTGAGCTGTGTTTTGAAAAACGAAAAACGCAAAGTCCAAAGGTTTGTTTCCTTTACATTTTAAAAATTCGTTGGACATTGTATGGCAGGGTCCATTGAGCTTTACTTTCAGTTGAATCTTTTCGCCAACTCGATGCCACACTCTTAACTGCTCCACTCTGCGATTCTGCAACGATGCGTAGCAGCTAACCACGTTTGATGGATTGCAGAGCGACCCGGTAGCGGTGTGACACGCCGAAATTTCACAATGATTGCAACGATTTGTAAATGGCTTCATGAAATTTTCACCACTCACCGTAACCGCAAAGATTTAACGCTGTTTCGAAAGGCTCAGAAAACGGTCAGATTACTCCTCATAAACGAAAGCGATTCGTGTCTTTCTCTACAGTGAAGGAAATGTGTAAAATAAAGGCAGCAGGCAGCACTTTTTGCATCTTATTTGTTGATCAATCCACCCCCTAAAACATGTGAGTTGCGTTAAGGGAACTGTTTTGCAAACTATACCAATATTTTTCTACGCATCCACTACAGATTAATTTAATTTATCACGATCAATTTTCCATCCCACTGAACACACTAGTCCGCCAATTCGTCACCACAGTTCGGGTCGGGTATTGGGAAAGCGCATACGCACGTTACGCTACATAAACACCTGATTTGAATGCGACCCTACTATGCCTTCACGATATGTGATTGCACGCTTGTGGCTTCTCGATCAACCGGGTGCGATACCGTTCGATTAAAACCGCAACTTTAGGTTTCAAAATTTTCAACAGCTGTAATTTTCCCACTGTCTCCATCATCGCACCAGCAGCTCTTTAACTAACTCACCGAAGCTCCCTCCGCATACCCTGTCCCCTCGCAAAGCCTGTACAAGCTGCCCAATCATAATGGGCAATAATTGAATCGACTTCCATTTCACCGGAAAATGGTACCCAGCGTGATGGTCGTGGAGGAGCAGCGATTTCTGCCGCAGCGATAGAAAATCGACTCGCAATTGCGTGGAGAGTTAAAAGTGAAATTTGTAATTTCACATTACCGCGCCGCGGTTGAGGGGAAAGTCTAAAATTGACTGTCGCCCGAAAAGCCGAACCGTATCATTGCTCCGCATGATTGTGCGGTGAACTTTTCCTGCTTCGCCACCTTCCGGGTCGGCAGCGTCGGCGGGGCCGGCCACACTTGTCGCGAAAGTGCACAACCTCGGCGGGGTTTCGGTTCGGTGCACCGCGGATCATTTATTGGTTGCGATCAATTTCAGGCGCTAATTAGAGAGTGCCACATGGGGCTGCTTGGTGGGAGATCGGGCACGGGAAGATGCGTTAAGGATGATTGATATATGGGTGCGAAATTTTTATGCGATGTGAACATTGGGCTATTTTAACTTTTAATTTCCCTGGATGGAGCTGGAGCTTACAATAAACAATATTTAATTGCAACAAACAGTTGTACACGTCATCGGAGCTGCTTTGCTGTACTTTCCATCGAATGATGATGTGATTGATTTGAAAGAAAGATACGCAATGTGAAGGTACATTTCCTTCACTTTCATGGAATAATTGTTAGCCCTAATGCGATGACCCACCGGTGCGAGCGTATAAACAAATGATGGAAATTGTATGCATTAAACATGCGCACGTTTCTTTTCCACGTTGCCTTGCCCCCACCCCGATGAAGCCTCTCGAACGAAAGCCAATAAGCAGTCGAATGGGCCAATATTGCAGATACGACGAAATTTGCACATCTCCACGGCTCTTCGCATGCACGACAGGGCTCGGACTGGGACCTTCCCAGATTGCTCGTCTGCCCACACCGGCGTTGTCTAATAGTCAATTTTCCATTGCTTTTCAGTGCGTGCAGCCATTTACACGCTCCATTTACGTCACCAGCGCCACATGCCACATGATGGTGGTGAAAATTAGCAAAATTGTGCAGCGAAAGCTAGCGTGTGATGGTGCGACCTGAAAGTGCATACATCTGGCTTCATTTTCCAACCTCACATTGTTGCATCACACTTGAATCTTAAGATGAAATTTGCTATGCGTAGCGTTTTCTCCCTTTGCCGGTAAGTATTATTCTCCCTCCGAAGCGACCGTTTGCTGAGGATGGATTGTTTCCCGTGCCACCCATGACTAATCGCAACGCTTTTGTCTTACTCAGTGTATGTCCTTGCCGCAGTTCGGAAACCCGGAGCTCTAGCACAAGGTTCGTTAAGTGACCGGGAAGGTATGCAGCTATCCTTGAACATACATCAAGGACGGGGTACGATTGCTCACCACAAAATGATACGAATTTCACCTGTAATCATACTAATTCACAGCCAATGGCAAGGCAGACGTTTCGTTTGACATTGATAAGAATAATGACCCGGATTGCCGGTCAGTCAAACTTATGTAGCGGCGGAATGATGACGAAATGGGACGGTAAGAGAAGAAGTAAGATCACATAAAGAAAGCTTATGACGTGGACGATAAATGGAAGATTGGCTGAACTCTGGATGGTCCATGGTCAAGGCAGTGTGGCAGTGACGTGTGGGAAAGAATTTCCGGTCGAGTTGGGGTTTTTAGGTCGTGGTTTTATACAGAACATGTATCACATTTCAATCTGTGTTGCTTATTAAATTTTCTTTATGAGATAGCAACACATTTGAGCTGCCGGCGTGACTGTATCAATACTGTGTATGGCTTCTAGGATTTCTCGCTATTCTAAGACACGTTAAAAATGCGTTTAGAATGCGGCTTTAACGTATTTTGTACGCTAAATGGTGCAGAAAAATATGTTGTAAAACAAGAGAAAACGGTGATGGGTGAAATTTAAAGTTACTCTTATTAGTTTCGTTCATTTTTACAGCAATTCAAAGACAGTATCCTTAGTACCAAGAAAGAATGCTGAGATGTGAAATTCCAGCAAATTTCACTTGTCGCTTAATTAAACACTAATTAGCCACCCATTATGGAAGTGATCTCCGTCTCCTAATCATTAACCCAATGCAAAAGCACACGTCAAACATTATGCAATCGACAGATGCACCCGCCGCGGCGTAGACTGCAACTACTGAGTTTGCTACAATTTTAATTGACTTCGCGTGCGATATCGCAATCGCACCTTACGCCACAGCAGCAACACACGTACCCGCGGCTAGCTTCCTTATCGGCACCGACAGGCTTCAACGTGCCCGGTTGATCGCTCAATCAAACTCCGAACGCCATCTTCTCCAGTGCCAGGCAAACTGTTTACCCTTTCGATCGCGCATCGTAGCCGTCGCGGCTTCAGTCTTCAGTCCGCCAAGAACGAATCCACCAATTCTTCCTGACCTTTCCGTGAGTGCGCGCGCGCTCGCGCGTTCGTCATCACTCCGTCCTGTTCCTCGCATTGCGCAGCCAACCAAACGAACCACTTTAAACTGAAGGCTTTGGCGCGAGTCGGTACTCCAGCAGCGTAACTTTGACGGCGAATGCCAAAGCGCACCCGCGAAGGGATTTTTTCTCTCTCTCGCTCTTCATTTTGTGCCGTGTTATTTTCTTGCATCTAATGCGATCCTCAGCGTCTTGTGCCTCCCCTAGCGTCCCTCTCCCGTTAATGAGTGTCGAAATGTCAAAGTAAATGTCACGCTTCATAGGCGCGGACGTTGCGATTTAGTGCGTTGGAAGTGGTGGAAAATCAAACTGAAAATCATAACCTCATCCAACGCCGTCAACACCGTACGGCTTGGATGGGGGAGTGGAGATTTTTATTTCACTTTTATTTCGTTCGCCCGCTACGACAATGTCAGGCGCGGCTCGGACGCGGAACTAAAAACGCCAATGACCGGCAAATAATCGAAAGGTGGTAATCACACATTTCACACCCGGGTGTTTTATGGTATTGTTATTCTTTATACAGAACTGTCTAGAAACTTCTAGGCTCATTTAATTTCGATTTCTATTTTATTTCATCATTTGCTTCAATGTAATCATTACATTTTCCCAATCTATTCGTTGGAATGTAATGAGAAAATATTAGCTCAGCGTGAAATTAATCGAGAAACATTTGGGTAAACAACGAAACACACTCGCTTAAAAACTTGCCACCTGGCCGGCAGTTTGCGTATGGTGGACAGTGGTAACAGTGTTATGCTAATCGTATCGTACCGTCTCCACTCATAAAAGCAGCCAAGGAACCAGTTTCGAGTTTTTGAAGGCAAACACCCGCCGCTGCCGGTCCTAAACTAGTTAGGAATTTGGCTTATTATACAACCTAGCCTCCACATGTCTTTTTTTTTGCAATGTCTCTTGTCAAAAATGTCCAGACCGTGTTATGTGAGTGTGAGTGTGTCTGTCCCGGACCTGTTCCTTGCTCAAGATCGGGAGTGTGGTGAGATAAGCTGCACCGTACATACGCAAGATAATGGCGATTTTTCATGACTCTGCGGGAGTTTCACAACAACCAGCATTGTTTGACATTTAATTTAAACATAATTAATTTGCAATATATTAACACAACCAAGCCTATAAGCAGAGCCAAACTCGCGCCTTCTTCCCGTGCCATGTGTTGGTGGATACAATTGGCTCATAAAAAGGCTCATAAAATGGCCGTAAATTTGATCCTCCGTAATCCTACACCATCGGCTATCGTTGCTGAGCTAAATTTTCTATTCTACGTCCCTTTGAACTCTCTCGACAACACACATACGCACACACACACACGACACATCAAGCAACTAACGACAACGGGCGGTTGTGTCGCATGAAGAAACGCATTTCGCCACTAACCATCGGCTGACATTATTCAGTCCACCAAGTCGGCATCACCAAACATGGCGTATCATGGGCAGGTTCTTGTGCAGATCTGCGGTCCCCCTTGTTTCACGGATCGCTTATCCGCTTGCACCGGAGAAGGGGAGCAAAACAAACTGGTCCTAAAGCGTATCTACAGACGGACGGGGGGCACTTTGTGCAGGCTCCATGCGCGTTCCAACCCTCGTGCGAACCGGTGCAAATGAGTATCGGTAGAATGGAAGGTAATGGAACAAGAACAACGCCTGGCTCGGCACAAACGTCACACCGATCTAGTTTTCAAGCTTTGCCCACGAAGCACAGGACAGCCTATACCGTCGTCCACACCGAATATGTGTGCAACACGGCAGACACAGGCGGTACAGCAACAAAAACAGCAACAACAAAAAAAACCAACCCCTCACAAGACAAAAACACGTTCTCCCATGTGGAAGACCTTGAGCCGATCGTGGTGGCAGAATTGAAAGCAAATCTGGTGCTATCTCGCTCTCGTTGTCTTGCGGTGCGGGTTCGTCGCTTGCAATCGACGACGAGTGTCTTTCGTTGCCGTGCGCGCTAGGGTGAACCCACCGACCGGCTACTATCGGTTTAGGTACCTACCCCCTCTGGACGGTTGCGCGGTCGGATCTTGCATTGAGGTCACCCACTCCCACTCCCTTTGCTGCGGCCGCCGAACCTCAAAGTGGTCCCAAAAACTACTTCTACAACTACTACCACCACTACTGCTGCTGCTGCTGCTACTGCTGCCTCAGATTCCATTCCATTTCCTACAATATGTTCTGAATGATGGAAGTATTGTTTTTGTCGTTGCTCTCCTTCACTAGTACCATACTTTGTAGTTGCATTGTTTGGCTTTGTTCTCCCTTTCTCGTTTCTATACACCGATACGCTAAACCCATTGTCATTGCTTGCGAATGTGAACGCGTTTCAGCTCAATTAGAAACAAACGTTAGACTAACCTCAGAGTAGGATGGTTGTACCGACTCGCACATCCTTGCCGATCGATAAACAATTAATCATAGAGCCTTTAATTGGACCGCATCATTACCACGTTCGAGCGATCTTGTTTTGATGGGTACATGGCGTTAATTTGATCGATCGGCACACGGTTGCGAATGGCCACGGCCATGGTTTGGTAGTAACGCTGGCGATTTTATACAGAAGACAACGCAACATTCTATTCTAACACTTTCTCCACCTTGGAGAGGAGTGCTGAACCACACGAGCAGAAGCAGATAGCCTTGTGAAAAGATTGCAATTATTAATGTTACGCTAGAGAACATCTCTTGCACACCATACCTGCAGGAGCATACGCTGCAATTGAACGTTGTTTTCGGTAATTTGGCAGTAATTCAAACTCAATCGCACCGCCAGTACTGCGTGAACACTTTTCGTTCAACCGAAGCCTCAACTCAACTGCTCGCGCGAGCTAATTTTCTGGAGCAACACAGCTGCATCGTTAATTTAATGACACGCCACGTTTTAATTCGGTTTCACAAGAACAAATCTCACCGATGACGGTCACTGGCACGACCAATTCGGTGTCGACCGAAACCTTGACGAACGCCGCTGAAACGGTGCGCTCCTCTGCGAAGGAGAAATCAATTAACGTGCACCCCCTGGCTGGTGGCGATCTTGGCGAGATGATGATGCTGTGTTCCAGCTCCCTCAACAAACGCGAGAAAGAAAGCACACGCAACACCCTGAAAGGTCGCACTGTTTTTAATGAGCCACAGAGCTGGGGATTGTTTTCGTAAGGCGAGGAGCACAAACAAGAGTCGGCAAGAGTTCTGAACACGTGCGATGTTTTACACACACACGATTTCTCGATCCACGTTTGGGGTAGGTTTCTATTTTCACCGGTCACTCGAGTTTGGTGGACTGTTGGTAAGGTCGAAGACAACAGTGTACCGAGTGGGTTTTTGTGTAATTGTGGCCCACGCGCGAACGAAGCACGCTAACGAAGTAGTCTTCATTTATGAGTGCCACAAACAGAACTAGGAGTTTTAAAAATCTCTATTCGTTACCTACCATTTCCACATTCTATGAGGGTATTCTTGTGAGAGTAGAAGGGTGTAGCAAATACATACAAACAAAATAACGAAAACTCTTCCTGTACAAACTATTAATTTTGAGAGCTCTTGAATTCCTTGGAGTAGAAAAGGAACGTGTGAAGCAGTATATGACTCAAACTGTTAGAAGCTGAAATAACGGAGAAAGAACGTTACCCAAAACATTGTGGATGCCTTCAACCCACTCGTATTTCCGTACTTTAACTCTTTCTCAGCTTATTGCGCCTTTTTATTTAAACTCCCACAGCTCTTTTAATGTATGTATTACATAGTACTACCTTCCTTCCTTCCTTAACACAACCACACATACAAATTCGCGCTGCATCATTGTTTGCGGGCGCACTTCGCACACCTTCGAAAGCGGTTCAGCTGCTACAACCCGTTCTTCCCAGTTTAGCGGTGGCCGTAATTGGTGACAAGCAGGAGTAGTTGCCATGGCGCCATATTTGGCCGATCGATTGTTGTGAACGGGCATCCCTTTCGAACCAAGCCTTCGATTCTAACTGCACCAGCCAGCACGCTCTGCCCCTAGAGAGCGAAGTTCCGTCCGTCACCCAAAGACAGCAAGCGACGACCTCCGCACACCGGGTGGTAAGCACGCGAATGCAATGGCAGTACACTTCCCGTTCTTCCAACAATCTAACACTATTGAACGAACGGCAAGCTTACGCGAGACCTTCCCGCACCGGGGAGTGGTGCAAAGTACAATAAGATTACAGTCTATAGTCTTACTGCAGGATGATCACTGAACGCGAGCCATTTGGTGCATCCTCTACGTGTTGCAAGCGGCATACGATCGCAGCGGATGCCACAGTCTAGTCCACAAGCGAACCAAGTGACAGCACCTCGTTGACACCGGTACAAACCGATCGCAAATGCAAATGCGTGATAGATCATGTCGTGTTTCGGTGTGCCGCCATGTTGAGAGCGTTGGCAGTCGACCTGGCTGTCTGGTTGTCTTTGCACTTGCGCTTCAAAAACGTGCTCCATTCTTGCGATTCTTCTACCCATCAGCATTGCCGTTGACGATATCGATGGGAAAAATATCGCCACCGGAATCTTGTCGTGCTTTTGCACCTTTCCTACCTCAAGGGCCACCGGTCTACCACAGAACAGGGAACGTCTGCAACTTCCCATCCTTATGAACGTATTAGAGAGGTTACCCTTTCCAGTTCACTTAGCAAGTGTATAAAAACGCTTTGCTACGAGGCCTTTCAATTACAACTGTGATTTTACACTATCATACACGCTGTACCTCAAGATCGACTGCACTGTGCTTTCCAACATCTAAACAATTGAGCACACGCTATTCCCAAACTTTTGCCTGAGCACAAACAGTTCCCAAAATTATCTAAAAGAATAGTAATTAAGGAAAGCTACGCATGGGTCCCTCTCGAGTCATAGTGTGTTGCACTACGCCACTATAGTGATTGGTAATTCCAAGCCACACCAAAACACATTCCAACCAAATACGAAGAAAAAAATCAAAACAAAACCTCGCATGTAAATGATGGAAAGCTGCAGAATTCCCAACGGCTCACACCGCCAGCGATCGATGGCGCAGTAGCTACGTTACACGCATGCTGTGTGTCGTGTGGAATATTTTATAGAGTCTGAAAACCACGCACCAAGCAAAAGGGCAAACGAAAGAAATTACCATGCCATTACTAGCTCAGGCATAAACAAAGAAAGTACGCTCTCTTCGGTTTGTACCTGTGCCAAAGCGAATAAACGAGCAGAGAGGTTTACTATGCAATATGTTAATAAAATAATGTAAGGGAATTTGTTTAGTATTTACTTTTAAAACAAGACAACTACATCGGTTCAATATTTAAGTAAATGGTTATTATAAATCATTTTATTCACTATAAGAGAACAGACATTTAATGCTTCCACACAGCCAATACATAAGACGTTCAACCTTCATAAACCAATGCTCCGCCAGAAGCAACCTAGACAAACAGTGTCGTGGCAAAAAAACAGGGCAAGTCTAAAATTGTTATGCCTGCACGTCTCAGCGTTTCGCGGGTGAGACACTGAACCGTTGCATAATTTTTGCTCTTTCCAGTGCAGCGAGCAGCAGCGTTAGTGCACAGGCAAAACTCTCACGGCACTGCTGCACTTCGGAGAGGCAAAGCACACAAAGCAAATTGAACCGAAACTGAACGGAATTGTGTACGTGCATGCTGATTGTTTCTAGTTTTTTTTCTTGTGCAAAAATGAGAACAGTAAACAGAGCTCTTAAACACATACTTACGGACTTAGAAATAGTTTTTTTTGCATGAAAGTCCATCAAATTGGCTTATTGCAAGGTATAGATCTGCAGCATTTTCATTATGTGCTTTATTTTATCAAAAGACTTGCACGAAAGCACTATAAGCGACGAACCTTTAAAAATGTCATACAGTTAAACTGTTATGAATTATTTTATCACAACTGCACAAAAATTTAATAAAGTAACAATAACTTTGCAGCTTAATCACATCCCTTTCTGGTTACAGCACGGTTAAATCATCGACCACTAGGAGGAAGATGTTCCGGTAAAGCTTTCAATGCTTCCTTCACAATGATGCAATGACTGACGAAAAACAATGTTTTTCCAAATAAGTGGTCAGCTCAGGGTGGACTATACCATAACACGGAGTAATAACAGAAAACGAACACTCCTACATGTAATGGGAAATTTACCGTCGCTCTATCTTATGCCAGAAAGAAAATTCAGCATCGACGTTACATATGCTGCACACATCACCAACGATTGGGTGGTTGGGTTTCGATTAGATCAGTTAGACCGCATTTCCTTACTGCCCATTTTATGCCCATCCTCTTCCATCTTCCAGTTCACATTTCTTGTTTGTATGTTTGTGTATGTGTGTGTATGGGTTGGTGGGATAGTAAGTTAATTAATTTCGACTTTTATTAGCCCGCTTTTAGGCGGAAAGAAAGTGGATGCGATATTTAAACGATTCATGCACGGATATTAGCTAACAATCACGAGCTCGATAGCAGATAAGAGTTTTTAAAATGATGTTTTTAAAATCACAGTGCAACACTTTTGAAGGTTTTGGTTGGCATAAACAATTGTCCAAGGCACAGCACGTATTTATTGCCAGTACAATTGTTTAGCAGCTAAAGAACACGTTTTTTTGTAACTACATTAAACCGCTATTTGTTTACATTTTTTCAGAGGATTAAAGCATGTTCCTCAACGATTTGTTAGCATTGTCATAGAGCAAACATTTGTTATTCATTTACAAGGCGGTTATAACGTTTCAGAGAATCAAGAGCAACAATTGTTTACATTTTTTTCTTTTGATCTTGCTATACATCACAAATGATACCAAAAGTTAAAATACTCAATTAACCATAGACTAATAAGCCCTCGTCTTGTGTTTATTCATACTACATTGATCTAATCTATATGGCGATAACTTTCTCTGTGTCATAAAACGGAAAACATATTATGTTTTAATGGGTTGCCACCCCTTTTACTATTCAATACTTACTCTGCTGAGCTGCCGATCTTGGCAACACCAAGCCAAGATTACACAAAACCGCCAGCCAAAGCATGGCGGACGACGGCGCTGGCATTGCTGCCCTTCGGCCACCCATGTTCTTGCTTTTGCAGGACCACTGCTGCTGATTGCTTCTGCTACAATCCGTCTCGACCTTGCAGCTTACTCCTGCTGCTTTCCCTCTCTACGGCGGGAATGAACGGGAAAATTTCAACCTCAATACCAACACACGCACACACACTTTCGCTTTATGCCGGTCTTTTTCTCGATTCGAATTCAGCGCGGTGAAGGGCGAGAGACGAAACTTCGATCAATTAGATCGATCGATCGCTGGAACATTGAAACATTTTCCTATCGATTTGCAAACACTTCTTGCCGCAACACACCAGGCTCGATCGGCGATGCACCCACACACCGCACGCGTATCGTTTTGCGGTGTAGAGCCAATTACTACTCCCCACACCCCCTCTTGTTTCTCTTCACCCCGTCTACCACTGCACAGCCTCCCTTTTTTTGTTGCTGTGCTCCAACCGAGTGTGAAACTTTTCTTTTCAAACGGAAAGTGTATCACTGCATTTTCCTTTCGAATTGCACCACACCGTCTCCGTCTCTTTTGCACCAAGCACGGGGTTGCGATCGCGCAGTACGCTAAAGGGAGCTCGCGCCCACTCTAACGCTTCTCTAACTCGGACGTTTCTCTCTTCTATCGGCAAACGATCCACTCGAACGATCACTGGCGCTGCTCGAATCACTCTGTTTACTCCGGTTGACAATTTTGCATTCGATTTCTTCTTGCAGACACGTTTCTCACTCACTCTCTCGCTTACGTTCCTATCGACCCTTGGTTGGTGCGCGACACCCGAGAGGAAGGATTGCACAATATCGATTTCTCCACGACGATCGAGTGCAAGAAAAGGGGACAGAGGGTTGCTTTTTTTACTTCAGGTTCCCGCTCGCTCACTCGTACACACGTTTGCGCTGTGCCGTTTGATTTAGCGCTTTGCAACGAGCCCGAACGAATGTGCTGCTCGATTGCGACACACCGGTACACCCGCGTTTGTGCGCTCACTGCTCGGTCCCACCAGCCGGAACTAGGCAGACAACGGCTTTCGGTCCACCCGCCACTGTCGCGACACTATTACGAATGCCCGGCACATAGGACTTGAACGATCGTGCAGGCGACGAACCAGTACGCTCCAAATATTCACTTCCGCCGCCGTGACGTTTTCGGTGAGGATTTTTGTTTTTTTGAGAGGTTTCAAATACACATAAATCGGAATCTTCACACGCCGAAAACCTCAAAAACTACACCACGGATTTGCTATTATTTCTTTTTCGCTGTTCGGCTTCTGCTCGTTATGCGTTCGATGCTCGATTGTCCATGTCGTCGTTGCACAATGCACGCCGCTACGGTCGCTATGCTGCACGGCTGGTAGACACACACGATCGCACCACCACGGTGGGTCCGAAGCTTGGGGAAAGAGAAACCTCACCGGAATCGCAGACAGGCAGGGCCTGTGTATGAGCCTTCGGTAAGGGGATGGGCCGTGATCTTACAGCAACTGAGCTGCTGCTTCCCGACGGAGTGAGCGAAACTTTGAAACTGAAACGTGTTTTTTCTCCAGCACTACCCAACCATGCAGCTCTATGGTTCGCGGTTTCTTGTGGCTGTTGGATGCGTTTCCATTTTCTGATGGAGGGGATAGTCACTGAGAGCGAGCGTGAGAGCGTGCCTAAGACATAAGGCTCAACATGCGATTGAAGGTTTGCTGGCAAGAGAGTGAGAATCTCTGAGGAATTGTGCAAGTTGCTATGAGGCAGAGATGTTGGTTTTGATGTTTGCGTACTATTGGAACAGTTATTTAGTACACAAGATATTTTAGAACAAAAACAAACCTTTAAGATCTTAATATAGTAAAATAAAACCAAATCTGTTTAGCTGAATAGTATTAATAAAAAAAAAACAATGAACACAATGCACATTTTGTACACATAAACATTTAATTTTTCGTGTTTTTAGAACACTTTTTGCCCAATAGATGTCGCCACAGGCTAAACGTTCCTGGTCTTTGAGCGATCAACATTTTTCATTGTTCTACAGTCTGTTCTCGAGTTACGCGGATTCGGAGATACGCGGTTTTCTAACATTTTACAGATCAAATGTAAAATAAGAACAATAAATTTAATTTTATTTTATTTTATTAAATTAAATCCACTTTAAAGTCAAAAATATTAAAATATTCTGCATGAATCGTATCAAACAAATACAAAATTGAATAAAAAATACCGAGTAACCAATTGTGTTTTTGTCAAAAACTACGAAAATCGACTTACGCGGATACTCAAGTAACGCGGATTCCTGGGGAACGCACAAACTGCGTAACTCGGGAACAGACTGTATTTATCAAATGTTATCTACATTGTTTCCTAAATTTAGTGCAAATACACACTCAAGTTTGATATTCCTTTATGAGGCAATCCAAACACGTATTTAATTTTTGGTGGATTGGGATTGGGAATGGTGGATTATGTGGCCCAAGACGAATATATAAACAAACAGAACAGGCATAATTTTTACATTAAAAATGCTACATTAAACATGATTGGAAAATACTCTGAAATTTTCTGAAATACTAACTGCTTCTCAACATTTTAAGTATACGCGATAATTGTTACTTAACCAGCAACAACATCCATCGCGTGCTTGTCGTGTGTGTCGTGCCGCTTGTGCTGCGCGAGACCATTGCAAGAACGCGGCATAATGTCGGCCAACGGTACTCGGTTTACAGCCGGGTTGGGTACTCCACGCACCTTCGCAACTGTCAACGTCCGCTTGACTGTTCATTTTCTGTAACGGCGTCATGACGCTTGTGATGTGAGTGCGAGCTTCGAAAAGTGGTATTTTTAGGTGTTCCAACGCAGCAAACGAGGTCCAGCACAGTGACGAAAACATCCCGCCGCGTGGTGCCGAGGTAAGCGAACTGAATTCACGCCGGGGCGAGCGGACCTTTCGTGCGCATTTAATGGGCGGAAAATATTGTGTTTTGGAAGGTACGCGCATCGCGCCGTTTTTGTTTGTACGCGTAGCGCCACTCTCCCTCTCACGAGATACCGACGGCGCGCTTGGTTTGTTGTATCGAAGAGATCGTGCGGAGGGTGGTGTGTGTGTGCGTGCGTGTTGAGTGCGATGGGAAGGGAAGGGACGGCATTGTTTTCCGCGGCAAAAGTTTATGCTGTGTGCATCTAGCAGCTAAGCGAGCGCGGGAAGTGCAGCCCCAGGGGCAGGGTAGCAGCGGTACAGGCTGGGTGTGGATTCAGACTGACGCTATCAAACGGCATTCCAATGTGCGGCTCGCATTACACGTTCTCTCCCCTGTCCCTTTCCCTCCACCAGCGACACTAGTATGGTGCGTGTATTATCAGTGGGATAGCAGGTCCGTCGGCGGAAAGTGATTCTGCTTGCTGCTAGCAAACCATATCGCAGATCTAATCTATAGTATGCTGTGAATTACAACTGTTGAAGGTAGTTCATGGTGTTTGATTGGTGTCCCATGTTGGAGAACAATTCCCAATGTAAACGATAAGACTCGTAGTGTTTTGTGCATACATTGAAATCTAACCTTAAGCTTTGTGGTTTACTTTTAGCTACATAACATTTAAAAAAAGAGCGCTAACGAGAGGTTTGAAACATGGATAGCCGTAGCCGTGGTAAACGGCTGTCGACTGTGGTTACAGCGGCAGCAAGCAGCAGTACCGCCGCTGCCAAGGAAACCGCCCCTACCGCGAGCAACGTGGAGAAGAAGAAACCGGGCCGCAAATCCCTGGCCGTCACGGCTGCAGCGCGCAAACGGTCCGCATCGCCCCCGAAACGGAAACCATCGCCCGCTCGGAGAGCTTCCCCGGCCCGCCGCGCTTCTCCCGCCCGAAAGGCTTCACCCGCCCGTAAAGCCTCCCCGGCGCGTAGAGCTTCGCCGGGCAGAAAACCGAAGGCAGCAACCGGCACCACCGCTACCGCCGCGTCCACCACGGTGACGAAGGCCGCCGAGCCGGTCAAAGTGAGCCCGGAGGAGCCGAGACGCTCGCAGCGCATCCGCGCGTCGGAGGAAAAGGTTGACACGGTGCTGCAATCGCTGAAAAAGTCACCGGTCGACAAGCGCCTTTCGGTGATAATGGACGATGCGGAGGTGAGCGGTATCTTGAGCGGCCGAACCACTACGCCGAGCAAAAGCATGACGCCGAACGTTAGCCGCCGGTCGAACGCGATCACACCGACCACCACGACGGAGCGCAGCCGGGCGACGCTGTCCCGTTCGATGAGCGTGCTGCAGGATTACTCCGACCACGAGGACGATGGCGACTTTAAGAGCTTCCGCCGGACGCACGACAATGGCGTGGGCGACCGGTCCCACTCCCAGCGCGGCGTTACGAAACCCATGTGGCAGCAGCAGCTGGTCGAGTTTGGTGGAGCGTTCGGTGCCACCGCCCTGCTGCTAGCCCTCCCGCTGTTCATGTTCGTGACGAACCACTTCTGCTCCGGTGCCGCCCACCGGAACTGTCAGTTTGTGGTGCCAAAAAGTTGGACCGAGTTCGGCACGCTCTCGACGTACATGAACAAGGAGATTGGCACGTTCTATGCGGTGTTTGTGGCCGGCGTGGCCCTGCTGACCGGCCTGCCGATCGGCAAGCAAGTGTCGCTGATGGACGAGTCGAATCAAAAGCGCTCGCACGTCTTCAACGGGCTGACGGTCGCGCTCGGTACCGGGCTGGCGGTGTTTGTCGCGGAGTACTGCTACAAATATCCGCTGCTGTCCGTCGTCAGTCGCGGCTACAATCAGCTGCTGGTGCTGAGCATACTCACCGCGCTGGCTGTGGCGCTGCTCGCCTTCGTGAAATCCCGCACCGTGCCAGTGGTGGAGAGAAATCCGTACGCAAGAACTGGCAACTTTTTGATCGATTTCTTCGCAGGCCGCGAGCTGGATCCGACCGTGCTGCACGTGTTCAATCTGAAGCTCGTCACGTACCATGTGTCGGTGGTGCTGGCGCTGCTGTTCAACGGCATCATTCTGTACCGCAATCTCCACTTGGCCGCCCTGCCGGAACATCTGACCGCGGCACCCATGCAGGAGCGGCTGCTGTATTCGCTGCAGCACCTCACCTGCGAGCCGGTGCCGGTTGCTGCCGCTGCCGTCACCCTGCTCTACCTGCTGGATCTGCTTGCGTACGAACATCATCTGGCCGCTTCGTTCGAGCTGCAGCAGGAAGGATTCGGCGCCCAGATGCTGCTGCGCTATGCCGTGTTCCCGTTCGCCCTTACGCTGCTGCCCAAGTACGTGGCCGCCCACAAGCTGTCCGATGTGCCGCTGTGGGCCGTGGGGGTCTGCGTCGCTCTGGCGCTCGTTGGACTGTTCGTGAAGCGAGCCTCGATGCGGATAAAGTATCTCTACCGGTTGAATCCTTTGGGCGAAAAGGTTGCATGTAAGTATCAACATTTGGAGATGCGTTTCTGCAGCTACATCACACTCACCTGCTCTTGCTACATTCTACCTTTCTTCCCACAGGTTTGGAAACATATCCCACCTTCCAGGGCCGGAGATTGCTGGTGGCGAAATGGTGGCGCTTCGTGCGCCAACCGAACTATGTCGGAGACGTGCTGCAAACCGTTGCCCTGCTGCCACTGCTCTACTGGCGCTTTGCTTGGCCGCCGGTGCTGGCGGTTCTGTTCACCGTCGTTCTGCTGGTGCATCGTGCAAAGCGGCTGAATCTGCGCAACGCCCGCAAGTACGATTCATCGTGGCAGCGTTACTGTAACACCGTACCGTACCTGCTCGTCCCCCGCGTCTACTAAATGTTTGTCCCACCACCCACCCTTCTCATCCAAGTCACATCCAAGCTGGTGCAAAATCTATTCCTCCCACTTTTTACACTGTTCCCATTTTTTTTTTTTTCGTTCTTCAACTGTACACTGTCCACTGACTTTTGTGTACTGTCTTTCTTCCTCGATTCGATTGTAAAAATGTGTGTTTTTTTGTACTTTCGTGTTTTGTCAAAACTAAACAATAATTTAATCCTTTTTAAATTCTTCGGCAATCGGTTTGTCGAACGGCGCATTTGCTCAAGGGCGCCTTTTAATGGTTTTATGTGCTGCTAGGGTATAGAGTGTTTGTATCTCTTTATTTGGAGTGAAATTATATCCAATTTTAATTTACCTTGTGGAAGTTACATTGCAATAAAAGCAACACAACCGTGTGAGTGTGTGTTAGTAAAAACGACTGCAACACGTTAGGCAAAATAACAACAATGATAAACGTATAGAAAAGCTTAAAGTCCCTCAGAAACTAAACAAACAAAAAAGAACTAGGTGCGTAATATACGAAAAGAGAGAAAACAACAAACAAATCAGTGAGAAAAAGACAGCGAAAAGGTCTCAGGGGGATGAGTCCGACAGTGAGCGGTCTTTAAATTTCAAAACAAAAAAATATTGCAAAAAAAATCTAAGAAAATATTGCTAAAATTATCATTTTGTACAAAACAAAAGAAAGCATAGATGGTAGTGGCAAACAATTGTACAAAAAGCTGTGTACAAGTGCTCCCAACAACATCATCGTAAAAGTTCGATCTCTCGCTAGATCAATTCACATTGGCACAGTACGATACGGCGAGCACACGCATGCACGCTCTCTTTTAAACAAATTACACAGTTATGTTTGCAAGCCCTCAGCGTAATACTCAGCAGATGCAGATAAGCATGCAGCACACCCATGCGCAGTCTTGGCATCTTGAAACCAAAAGTACAACAAGAATCTACCTTGTAAATGGAGAACACGCAGCGCCTTTCGCAGAGAGAAAGGCATTATTGTGTTTAAAGTAACTTTAAATTGCCACTGAAAGGTAGAAACCGTTTACAAAATTGTGCTCTCAGGCAGAATGCCGCGCCGCATCAAGCGAGCAGACGATTTCAATTAGGCCATTCTAATGAACTCTTCTTAAACCGTAACTGGTGAGTCTTATAGACTCCCTTTCTAACGGAAAAAAACAGACACGCGGAGGGCTCAGACGTGTTGATTTTGCCAATAGAAGTAAACATTAGTCTGTTAAGTGATAGCGATTAATTTAGATCGATTAATAAGATATTAAATTTTAAATAAAAATACAAGCAAAAAAGTGGACTGTTCCCTTACTGTCTCCGATAGAATCACGCCTTTTTTCAACTTTCTGGATACGCCTCAGCGATTCGCAGCTTATTTCTTTCAAAATAACACTCCGATCTTAACAACGGGGGCTTTGTGTTAATTCTTCGGACTCGTTATTATTCATTCAGTCATTCGAGTATTAATCTGGAACGCAACGTAAATGGCATAGTGGTCAGGAGTACTGGTAAATAGGTAAACTTATCCAACTAAGATTATCGTGTACAGCAAAACGGAATGTTCGAATGAATGATGGACAAGCCGGGAAATTTAAAAGTACATTAATTGTCGAAAAAAGCGGCCTGCTTTAATGCGCCCCCTCTAACAAACCGTATCTGGCTTTGGGTTTCGTTTGCTGTTAGTATGCCTGTAAATGCTTTGCTTATTGTCTCATTATCATTGTCTCCGTGTTGTGCAGTGGGGTAAAATGCATTTCTTTTCGTTTTGGCACGTTTGCCGTTTGCATGCGTATTTGAGGTGCGTTTTAACACACCTGTCCGATGAAACCATCTAACATACTTAACTTCTTTCAATGTTCAGCCATGCCTATCGCATCATCGCCCGTGTTTTGGACCTCTTTTGTGCTGTTTTGTGTGCTGCGTATCATTTTACCCATGTTCCCATGTTTCCCCACCAACATGATGTGATGTATTACGCCTTGTTTTCCCTGCTTGCTGTCTCCCCTACCTGCGTAATGCGTGCGGTTTTAAAGATAAATTCTCCGCAGATCAGTCGGCGAAGTGATCATACTGCACTGTGGGCACAGCTTCTTGGCCCCTAGCGTGTGCAGCCAGCACTCCTCGCAGTACACATGCCAGCAGCAAACCGACACGATCGGTTTGCGAAAATCGTCCATACAAATCAGACACTTGGGCCGATTCTGAATGTACCCTTCGTATTCGCGTATCTTTGCCTTGAGCGACTCGATGATGCGACGCTCCGTACCTGTGGCCGGTTCGGGTTCACCCTCCAGCCCGGCGGGCAGCGAGGTAGGCGGGCCGGACGACGCCGGTGGGGCAGTAGACTTGCTTGTACCCTCGCCGGGGTTGCTTTCGGCCGGCGGTTTCACGACCGGCGGATCGTTGGCAATGAGCAGCTCGCGAAGCGCACTGCTACTACCAGACGCACCACGCCCCGTCACTATTACGTCCCGCTCCGAGTACTGCGGTGGCCCGTATACCTGGCTCTCGTCGCCGTCCACGTTCAGCTCGTCGTCCGTATCGTCGGCGTAGGTAAGCCGTACGCCGAGCCCGCCGTGCGCACCCGGCCCTAGCATGGTCGTGCTGCGCACACGCTTCTGCCCGGCCCACTCGTACACCTCGAACGATTCGCCCTCGACATCGATGCTGGCATCGTCGTCGTCATCGTCGTCATCTTCACTGCCGCCGCCGTTGGCCGTCGCATTGGTGCCGTTGCGCTGCGGTTCGGACTTTCTCAGGCACGCCTCCACGTGCAGCGTGATATCGTCCAGGGTAACTTTGTTGCAAATGGGGCACACATTGTCTTCCGGTTTCCGCTTTCGCGACTTTAGCTGCAACGGAGAGCAAGAAAACGCATTAGCACACTGGCACCGATGGATGAACGGCAAGTTGCCGTGCTACCTTCAAGCGCGCCTGTCGATTGTTTTTGATCTTCTGATACGTCCCCCAACACTCGTCCGGCCCGACGGCCGGACTGGCCACCGTCTCTTCACTGTTGTGGCCGTTCGATCGAGCAGCCGGTAGCTGACCACTGCCACTGTGACTTGGTCCTTCGCCATTGCTGTAGCTAGGTCCGGCCGTTGGTCCGTCCTCAGCGCCGCCAGCGCCATAGGGAAGCTGTTTCTTCGGCTTCAGGATGCGCTCGAGCCGATCTACCTCCACCGCAAAGTGGTGATCGATCTCGTGCAAGCGTAACGTAACACCGCAAATCGGGCAGCACATTGGGCTGGTTCTGCCCTTACGCTGACGAAAGCCCCGGCCAGAATGTTCCGACTCTCCGACTTCCATGTTTGGCAACGCGGTACTGCACCTACTGCACCGAGCACGGGAACATACTGAATAACGGGTGGCGGTTTTCTGGCCCTGGGAAAGTCTTCACAACATATTGCACCGGCAAACGGGACGGGAAATGGGGGAAACTTTCTTTGCGGTGAACTGTGAAACTCGATATTCTTTTGCGGTTGTTCTGTGGTGCGTAACATGCAATTGTTTACATCGGCAAACCATCCATTTCGTCGATGCGATTGTGTGAGTGTGTTTTTTTGGCCTCCGAAGCGTTTGACATTTTGCCCTTTTCGCCTGGCCGCGTTGCCAGACTGATTTTCTTGACGAAGATTTCCGCTACCAAGAATCACTCAAAAAGTGTTTCCTAGTTTGTTTTGTCTTCATTTTGCATTAAACTTTCATTGCAAATAAACAAATAAAGTATAATTTATTATACGCATTCTAAACATGGTTTGCCAGCGTTTACCCTGCATGAGACAATGAATCACCCTGTGCGGACGGGGCGAACATCAATTCAAACTGGCAGCACAGTCGCACAGATCAAATTCAGCGACTTTTTGCAAAATGACAGTTGTGAACGAACCGACCACCAAGCGGACGACCGCTTGTGGTGTGAAAAAAGTGATCAAAACAAGCCAGAAATCCATCCGTTTGTCCCGGAAACGCTTGTCTACCCAAGCCGCAGCCCGAAAGACACGCATTCGCTTCACCATGAGCAAAAAGCCGACGGTTAAACGCACCAACAGCCAACTGTCGGTCGGGCCGAATCTTTCCGCCGGCGGTGCATCGGTAAGCCGCTGCGAGGAACAGCTCGATGCCGCCATATTCCGGACCCTGACCGTGCTGACCAAGCGCCATCAGCCGACGGACGAGTTTAGGGCGCAGTTTTGCCGGGGTGCGTTCCTGAAACCGAACACGAAGGCCTTCATCCAGGTGATGCACTTCCTGTTCAACGTGTACGATGCGCGCGAGTTCCGCAAGCGGTTCTACTGGCCCATCTACGACAAGGGTGCGGAGAACGCGTTCCGCACCTCGACGGTCGAGTACGTCAACAGCTTGATCGAGCGGGGCAAGCTGGTCGGTATGGAAAAGATAAAGGCGCACGTCGTCGTCCTGCCGGGCGGGGCCAAATTCATGAAGTTTCTGCTCACGCTGATCAAGTTCGTGCTGCAGGAGGAGTTGCGCCGAGCGAAAGCGTCCAGCGGTCTTGCGCCCGACGCTGAAGTTGAGCCGATCACAAAAACGCGCATCGCGCAAATGATCGCTTCCCACAAACGTTTGGTTGATGTTAGCGAAGGAATTCGCGGCACCATTCGAGAGGACGTTGCCGCACTGACGGAACGGACGCGCAAGATTGAATCGCTAATCGAGACAGTCCTGCAGGGGTGCGATTTAGCGCAACAGATGAACTACGACAAGCTGATGCTGCTTTGGGACGTGCGGATAAACACGCAGCACAGGGAGCAGCAAAAGATCCGGCAGCGCATGCAGGCGATTGCGGACGAGTACGACCGGGTGGTGGAGAAGACGGAGAGCAAGCTGAAGGCTAATGAGCTGACGCTGCCGTTCACGAAGGAGCAGCTCAAGGATTGCCTTGACAAGTACACCGCGCAGCCGGGCATGGAACAGGTGCACCAGCACGCGCAGGACGTGTTCGACGGTACCGGGAAGCTGCACGCGGTCAAGCTGCTGCAGCTGCTATCCGAGGACGTGCTGCCCAGCGTGGAACAGTTTTTTGGCGGCTTTTGTGTGAAAAACCCCGATGTCATGAAGTATGAGCAGAAGGAACTATCCAAGGTTGCGATCAAGTTCGACGAACTTCGTCAGCAGATCGATATGCTGCAACGCAGCCTGCCCCCGCTCGAGGACTGCCAGCTGCGGGACCTGCCGGGCGGGGACGGAAGTCCCGACAAGCTGGGAAAGGACAACTTCGCCATCAAGAACAAGCTGTTCTGTACGCCCCCGATCGTGATGGACTTTGACGCACAGTCGGACGAGTTTCACGCCGCCGGTCTGGCCGGGCCAAGGAGTCACCAGCGGTTGGCACTGTTGAACAGAGAGGATGTGCACGCGATGAACGCACGAATGAAGTTGCTTTCCGTGAGTTCGTACCAGTTGCGCAGTCCGAAGCCAGCGCCAAAGCATCTGAAGCCGTCGACGGGCGATCAATCGAACGTTCCACAGCCACCGAACGCGACGACGGGCTTTGCCGTACCGCGTATCGCACGCAAAGAAAAGCTAAACCCGCTCACCATGCTGAACCGCATCAAGGCGCAAAGCCAAAAGCAATGCAGCTCCTCCCGCTCCAATGGTGATGCACCGCCGGTCAATAGTACGATGAACATATCGACGCTGAGCGAGATCACACTACGGCCCGAGTTTTCTTCCACCCTGCTCGGGACGCCGGAAAAGTGTGGCCCCGGTACGGTGGGGCGCACGCCGAACGAGGAGGACGTGGAGCGGAAGCCAAGATCCGTGCAGACGCTACAGGTTCCGCAGCAGCAGCACCAGCAGCAGATCAAACGGATGGTTAGCTCACCGACCGTTCACTCCAGCCCACGGCTGATGGCGATCTACGCCGGTTCGAACACGCCCAAATCGACGGTCTCACCGAAAACCCTGCTCCGTGGGCCGGGAGGCCAGCGAACGTCCCTCAAGCGAAGCTCACTGATCGAGAACGAATCGACGGTGCATACTTCACCCTCGGGAAGGTTGGAATCGCTCGTGAAGCACGACGAACTGCCACTACAACGTTGCTTACCGTTGCCATTGGCGCTCGAGCCGGAATCGGAAACGGGTATCACCAACAGTGGTCAAGAATTGGTGGACACGTCCGAGGACAAAACATTGCGTCCTGAGGTAAGCTGGTCGATCTCCAACGGGTGGGAAAAGACGCAATGTCTTACTGACTTGTTTGTTTCTCATTTTTCTTCCCACTTCACACAGAACGGTGGCCAAACAGAAGACCTTTCCCGCACACTCCTAGCGATCAGTGCCGGTGGCATTAGTCAGATAGAGGTTGGTGAAGCTGAATGTAAACCAGCAAGCGGTGAGAAAACCGGCGAAGACTTGCACATTCCAGCGCCGGACGAAGACGATCTGTTCAATGTGAGCGACGGAGTAGTGACGGATTTTGAATGAATTGTTGGTCCGTTCGAGTCGTAGACGTTCTCGTTACGTTGATTTTAAATCGTTAAACTTGCATGCAACGCTTTCGGTCTCTTTCTCTGTGTTAACTCATGTTATACGTATTATAATTAAGTATATAGGAAAAATAAGGCTTTATATAAAATATGCTTTTTATTGAAATAATTTGCCAAAATAGCTCGATTATTCATTCACAACTCATCACACATCACATTACTCACAATTCAAAAGACACTAAAATACGAATAAATTATTGCATCAAGAAAACAACGCCGTAGATTCTTGATAGTTTAGTCTTCATCAAATTCTTTTATTGTTTATTTGCTTCTTTTCTCAGTCGATTTCAATTTCCCTGCGTAAGTGATCCCCTCTTTCCCTCGTAAACGCCGTTCCAAATTGGCGCAAAAACAAAATATCAACATTTGCCTAAAATTCTATCCTTACTGTGTACTGTGTGTGAATGTGCAGAGCGCATTAGTGGCACTTTTGCCTTTATCGTGTGTCTTCCGTGTGTCTTTTGCTGCCTAAAATATAAACGGTGCACTACTACCACCCACCTTCGTCAACACACCATTGTAAACTGGGCCCGAGAGATAAAGATAAGGGAAATAATACTCTTCCTCCCATCCATTATCGCTAGAATACTACTCCCATGGAGTAAAAACATTAACCAAATTGTGATGGATGAGCTTGTTGGTAGTACGTGAATGGAAATGAAATAGGAGAGGGATTGGCGCAATTAGTTTCTTTGTACTTTGTTAGAAAACAGTATCCACAAAAAGGACGGGAAAAAGAGGGAGAAAAGATTTTAAAAGAAAAAAAAACACATTAGCTAACAGGTAACGAGGAACAAAAACAAGAAACACGTTGCAGAGGAGAAGTGGCGCCAGTGCTACAAGTAAACGAAAAAACATGTAAAAAGGAAAGAAAATAATGACACCTAGATGATGATTGGTTGCTGCAGCTTGCTTAACTAAAATGATGATTTGATAAATATTAACACGGCACGAACGTTAATCTAACACGTTTATGTTTAAAGTCAGCGCTATCTAAACCTAACCGTTTGCCCTCCTCCTACTCGGAAAGAAGTAGTGTACGACACCCTTATGCTACATTTTACTGTAATTTTCGCTTCCTACCACCACCGCCCGCTGCTTTTGCCGGAGCAGCTTTCTCATCACTTCCGGATGCTTCCGTCGTCTCGGCCGCGCCATTGGTGGTAGGTTTGCTGTCTGCGGCTGCACTAGAACTGCTGCTAGCTGCCTCCGGTTCATCGCCATTCTTTGTTTCGGAACGTTTCGCCTGACCGTTGGACGTACTCGCAGCTTCTGGTTTCGTCTTTTTGCTGGCGGCTGTTGCTTTCGTTGGCGCTTTTTCCGTCACGGCCTGTGGTAGGTACGAAAAGAGTGACAAAAATGAAGTAAAGTTGATGAGTAAATGACAAACTGTACGAATATGTCTTTCACACCCTTTAATAGCATCTAACATCCAACCGCCCAACTTACCGGCGTTTCCTGCACAAGGAACAAACTGTGCTGACCACCGCTGGACGCTTTGAGGATCACCTTTCCGGCCACCTGCTTGCTGGCGATGAGCACCGGTTTCGCTTCGTCCGTCTCCAGCCCCGTGCCGAGCTGCAGGCTCGAACCCATGCCCCACGCGTACAGCTCGCCCTTGTCCGTTACGGCGAACGAGGTACTCTCGCCGCAGCACACGCTGACCACCTTCTTGTCGCCGAGCGCCGCCACCGGTTGTAGCGTTTTCGCGTCTTCCGTAACGTCATCGCCCAGTCCCAGCCGGCCGTACTCCTTCCGTCCGATGGCGTACACTTTGTGGTCGGTCTTTAGCACGAGTGTGTGGTGCTGACCGCCGGCAATCTGGACCACCTCGTCGAAGCTCGTCGGTTCCGGCACGAACACGGGCTTCACGACGTTCTCGCTCGGGTTCGGTATGCCCAGCTGGCAGTAGTTGTTCAGCCCGAACGCAAATATCCGCCCCGTCTGGTAGTCCTTGTAGAAGGTACAGTACGTGGTAGCCCAGATCGCTTCGGCTACGATCATTTTGCCGCGACGCGTCACGATGCCCGGCTGCAGGAGCTGTGTTTTGCCGCGCCGCGATTCGCCGGACGCGGCCCGGATCGAAACGCGACCGAGCTGGCCCTGCTCCGCACAACCGACTGTGTAGATGTGACCGATGTCGGACAGCAGCACCAGATGGTCACAGCCGGACGCAATGTCCACCCACCGGTTGCCCGGCAGCACCTCGATCGGCAACCGTTTGTTGCCCTCGAGCGTGAGGCCCATGTTTCCGTGCGAGTCCTTGTGAGAAGAGAGACGGGATGCATTAGTATCGGAGCGGAAACGCATCATCCCGTGCCAATACGACCAGTCGCCTATACGTTGAAGGTGATGGCAAGAAAAATCGGCACGGTATCAGTATCAAAAGAACACCCACACCCTCCTCATCCTTCACCCACACACACACACACACTCACGATTTCAGGACGCACCATCAGAAATGCAGTTGTGTTGGGCATGTGATCGGGCTAGTGATAGATTAGTCTGAATTGAGTTCTACCGCCCATGGAGAGGACGGACCCCCCCACAGGTTGATAGCTCGCATATTTGACTCATATGGCTGGCAATCCGCTGTTTTCAATCAGTGCCCGAGCCGAAACCGAGAGGTTTGCACCTTTCAAGAAGCGGCCAGGACACTGCGTCATCCACAACTGATGTATTGCTGGTAGCGAACGCTCTTCTCAAAGAGCTGCCTTGCTGAGGCATATTCGCATGCCTTATCTCAGACCTTCCCGAAGCAAACAACCAGAGTAACCAGGTACTCGTACGGGTGCTCCAAGTGCGAGATTACCACTAGCCTGGGATCGATTGCCCCACAACGACCTTATTCCATCCTGTGCGACCATGTTCCAATATACTGTGTGTGTGTGTGTGTGTGTGTGTAGCGACGAAGGGTATTTAAAAGCAAACCAAATTCCGTTGCGTACAATGTTCGTTAGGTACAATAAAAAGGAAAAGAAAAAGGGTCTCTCACAGGTAAACACAAATGCAGCCTGTGAACTTCGTTAACGACGAGGGGAGAGGATTTAAAGGTCCCTGCCGTTTCCATAACGACAGGGATGGTTATAACTTTTTTCTGCTCTCTCTCTCTCTCGTTCCCCTTCACGCTACGGTGACTGTGGGAACAATCGCGAGAAGGGTCGAAGAATTGAGAACTAATTTGGAACGGGAATATGGAAACTTTAGTTTTTCCCCCTCGTCTTACCGGCGCCCGGGCATCGGCTGCCAGCTGTCACACCGTGCCTTCTCGCCCAATGGACGTTAATGCACCTAAATACAATACCCGAAATAAGACCAATAGTAATAATAACATCTGGGAATTTTCCGTAGCAGGTAAGATACGCGACGACGGGGGCACGCTCTCCAGCAAACCAACACCACGCGGGGAAGAACTTTGGCGGGAAAGCCTACAGATACGGAGACGCTGCCAGCAGACCCAGCTGGGTACATACACAGCCCGCGGGCAGTTCATGTAAGGGGTTTGTAATTATTTTTTATCAACAATATCTAACCGTTTCCAACTTACCCGGAAAGAACCCCACGCGTACACGCGTCCATCGTCCAGCAGACAGGCGGAATGTGAATCGCCGGCCGAAATTTTAACGCACTGTCCGGGCAGATCGATCTGTTTGGGCTCAAACTCGGAACCCTCCTCGGACGTGTCGCGGCCGAGCGCACCTTCGTCGTTACATCCGAACGAGTACACCGTGCCGTGCCGCGTGAGGCATAGATTGTGCATACCGCCGGCCGAAATCTGCACCACGTCCGAGAGCCCCTCGATGACGGCGGGTCGCGTCTTCTCCATGACGTCTTCCCCCATGCCGAGCTGACCCATCTCACCCTGACCGCAGGCTAGCACGTTCCCGGATAGCTTGGGTAGCGTTGCCAGCGGAATTTCGACTGCAAAAGGAAGGGAAAGATGAACGGTAAGTGCAACCGCGCATACCAATGCATGACGTCGCACGAAATATGACCCCGCAGTGGAGTTATTTATAGCCATGCACGAAATGATAAGCTCGATGTGAAGGGGGTAGGTAGCCAACTTACGTTTCTTCGTCCGTTGCATCTTTGCCGCTGGACCTTCGCCCTCGGCCGGCGTATCCTTCCTCGGTCGGCCACGTCCCATCCTGTACAGGGGCTGCAAGAACGCACATACACACACACAAAATCGGTCAATAAACTTTACTTTTCACCAACGCGGCCACCGTCACCCGGGTGAAGATGCCACGCCGTTTTCGCACACCATCACTTTGCACTGAATTTGAGGTTAAGCTTCGCATTTTTCCGCAGCACAATTGCTTGCCACAGCCAGCCTGCAGGCGCCACATACTACTCACCGGCTTTTCTCGCTGCTCGGAAAAGATTACAACCACCCGTTCCTCACCGGCGCACCGATTTCCGTGAAGTTTGAGTACGATTTAAACAATTTCTTCTGCTGCCACGCCGTTTTTGTACATGTTCAGGGTAAGCGTACGAAAAAGACGGTCCGTTCTGCTACCCTGCTAGAACGGAAAGGATGAGAAGTCCCATCCACCAGTTTGGAGGCAAATTTTTGACAGCGGATTTGATTAGTGGAAACGCTTCAGAAACGCTTCACAGTTCAAACGAAACGGATCTTGGCGACCGTTACAAAATACTGAAAAGTTAATGTTTTGGAAGCTGCACACAATCAAGCAGGTTCGAAATGATCTTCCAATATTGTTAACAAAACGTGCAAACTGTATTCAACTGTTTCCCTCATGTTCGGTTTCAATTTTACAACACAATTTTCTGTTTGTGAAAAGGCCTTTATAGGCTTTTTTGTAGCTTGGATGACAGAACACCTGTCAGCAGGCAAGCGAGCGTTGGCGAACGTAAACAAACCGCGCATTCCCCAACTGCACGCACGAATCTCATCTTTGCCCCATTCCCGCGTCCTAATCAGGCGGCCAATCGCTCCACCACTACTTCCGTTCGCTAATAGCATGAGCGGTACATCGAAACCTACAAACCCACCGCCGGACAGTCACCACCTTCGCTTCCAATACTGCCAAAACCGCCCACTGTATCGTCGCTCGCGCCAGCTAACAGCCGTACGGGTGTACTCGGTAGCGAACGAATCACGGCACTTGCTCATTTTCGGCGTTCCGCAAATTAATCTGCTCCGAGAGCTGCGGCAAGAGCTAGTGCGGTTCGGGGCGGTGGAATTGATCAGCAACATTACCGACAGCTGGCAACGGGAACATGAAGGCTCGGACGAGCTGCAGCCCGAACCGTTTACGGACGTATTTCATGCGTGTTTCGTCAAACTAGAAAAGGCCCGGCAAGCGAAAAAGCTGCTGGACGCACGCAACTTTTACGGCGGTATACTGCACATCTCGTACGCACCGGAGCGCGAAAGTGTGGACGAGGTTCGGGCAAAGCTGAACCAGCGTCGATCGGAGGTTCGATTCCGTGCGAAACTTGCCGGTGGGCGGCGATCGTCCGATTCAAAACAGTGAACGTCAAATCTTCCTGGTGTTGGTGCTGCCGGACTGCGACAGTTGGCTGTTGTGCCGGCGGTGGACAATAATAGCACTAAGACACCTAATCGTGCGGCTGCGGGTCAATGAGACACTGCGGTCGGGTAACAGTAGTGGTGTTGATCTTCTAGGACAACCATCATCCTTTTTGGAAGCGTACGGCCATCATCGCCAGCGAGTCGAAAGTACATGAAGTGAAGTAGAGAAAACAGTGAACTACAGGATGATTATACCTAAGGAGGTAAGTAGGTGAGATGCGCGCCAGTTTGCACTATTATTCAATAATATGTTCGTTATCAGGTGCAGTGTAGAACCTGCCTGCAGGTGTTCTGCTGTGCCAAGTGCCGGCAAAAGCATGAAGATGGAAGCCATCAGGAAGACGCCATGTTACGTAAAATTTGCTACATCTGCAACGACAGACCATTCCCGTTGCGGAAGGACACTAAAATCACGCCAAACAATTTGCTCATCGTACACATACTGAAAGAACATCTGCCCCTGGAATGCAACCGATGTAGGAAGGTAAAAAGTATTTAATTAGATTCCCATTTGATCTTAGCAACAAAACTAACCACAAAACGTGTGCGACAGGTTTTCTATTCATTAGCCGACTTTCAGCAGATTAACAAATGCTTCACGCTCTGCTCGAGTGACGCGGGAAAGGAAGGTGAATGCTATCTCGAAAGCAGCGGCAAGATCGGCCACCATGCGCTGCCCACCATTGAAGCAGACAATAAGGAAAACATTGCGGTTGAGCAACCTGCAGACGATCGGGCGGTGCCGTCCCGTGAACGGAGAAAGAGCAGCCTCGTGCCGGGTGATTTTCAACCGTTCGGCGAGGTGGACAACAAGATAGATGAAGTGGACGAAGCGCTGCTGACGCCGCTGACAAAGATTAATCTGCGCTGGAAGCGCAAGAGCCGTCAAAGCTTCGAAAGCATGCTCTCGATGACGAACAACACGTCGGAGGTGAACGCATCCGGGTTGCTGCGCGTGGATGGGGGGTCCGGGCCGCGCAAGCTAGTGCGCACCACCTCAACGCCCATGTACCAGTGGCAGCTGATGCCGACGGGGCCGAAGCAACCGAACGAGTCGTACTCCGCGACGATGGGGCAGATGTCGAGCATACACTGCAGCAGCGGCAGTGACACGGACAGCCGGGCGGAAGAGCTTGGTGCGTCGCCCCCGGTGCCGAACGAGCTGGACAAGGTGCGGGCAATCATACGCAACCGGTCGAAGGCGGTCGCCACGCCGCTGCGGCAGGTAATGTCCAAAAGCATCCAGCGTGCCATCGCCCAGCATACGGCCGGTGTGGGCGGTGTGTACTCGAAGATGCTGCAGCCGGGCACGCAGCGTAAGATGAGCTTCAACTCTACGATGAGCAGCGGCATGAACAGTATGCTGGCGTCACCGACGAAAGATCCGCTGGATCTGCGTACCACTCCGACGCTGAAGCGCCTCGGTAGTGGGCGTGGCGGCGGCGGCACCGGCGGCTCTGCAACTTCGGCTCAATCCACCCAAGCACAACGTATGGTACGGCCAGGTGATCCGACCCAAGAGTCGGTACAGCTCGCGCAGGCCGATGCCATACCGAATGCGAACACGACGGACGGTTCAGAGTATTACGAAACACATCGCGATATGGAATCACTGCAAGGGAGTAGCGCGTTAGGAGTGTCGAGAGGAGTAGACAGTCTGCGGAAGCTACACTCGGCAGAAAGCTATCCGGTGACACCGAAACCGGGCGGCGGCGGTACGGCACTGAAGAAGGTGAGCTCATTCCAAGCGCTGCAGGAACTGCAGCTGAAAGGGGAGCAACAGAGCAACAGTGCCCAGAACGACACGCTGGAAGACGTCTGGGGAACGCCGTGCGGAGGGGGTATACCTGGCCGTAGTTACAGCTGTTCGGCCGCTCCTAGGCTCGGCGACACGTTCAAGGCGTACGATGCATCGGTGGAGGATGCGGAAAACGATTCCGGCACGGATGATGTGTTTTATCCGGTCAAAGGGCGACCAAACATAAGACAGGGCAAAAGCGACCGTGACGCCTTCGCCGACAGTACATCACACGAGAGCAAAGTAGGAAAGCTGGATGGAATGAATGCTACTCGCAGCGGTGGTGGTGGTGGAAAACTCTGGTCGATCGTTTCCAACGTCATTCGCTTGGCATCGCGCAGCGACGTCACGCAGGAGGAACATTCGATGGATGCGCCAAGAGCCACCACTGGCGCGGTGGCTGGCGGTGGTGGAATCCTACACCGAGCCGCATCGTTTGCGGACTATCTTAAAAACCGGTACACCACCCGGTCGGACGGTGGAATTTCGCGCACGTCTTCCTCCGGCTCGGACGAGTATCGTATCGCGCACGAATCGAACGGCAAAAAAAGGCGTCGCGTAGCGTCAACCTACGCGCGGCCGTACGCTCCGGCCCTAACGAATGATGGTCCGTGTGCGGCCGCAAAGGTACAGCAGCACAGTCCGGTCGCAAAGCGGAAGCGTATCCAGAGCCGCCAGCCAATCCATCGGTTGCGCCATACGAGTAGCGAAAGCGGTGGCAGCGGAAGCGCTAGTGGCCCCGGAAGGTACAACTAGCTCGCGGGAGTGTGATTGGATATCATTTTGTTTTGTATGCTTTATATTTAGGGAAGATTGTCAAACATTTGTGCCATTAAATGGAACCGGAACGAAAAAATACATTATTTTTGAATTGTTTTAAGCAATAATAGGCGACGAGAGTGCGTTTTTCATTTTTATTCTCATTTAAAATGGGGTACGACAGAGAACTAGCTGATTCCTATTGGAATAGGGAGGTGTAAGCCTAGTGCTGATAAATAGTTATTAGATGCAGTTTTAGTATTTATATTTAAAGAATAAACAAAACGGAAGACTTTAAAATGGTGCCGCTTTTAAAGGAGTGCGGCGGTTGCAATCTAGATCAAATGTGGCGGCGGTCCACACGCACCCATACTCTCCGACGATCCGAGTGCCAGCGACGTCAGGATGGTACGTCTGCCCGGATGTACGCCCAAGTTTTCCCAATTGATCCAGGACAGTCGTGCCGTTAAATCTGAGCGGTAAACGAGATGATTAAGCACACAATTGCACTGCAAAAAAAGGCAAACTCCCCCTGGACTACTTACCGCTCGTGTTCCAGTGTGCCCGGTCGGCCTTTATTTCCCCCCGCAGACACTTTTCCACGTACGTGAGCGGATCGTAGTCCGCCTCGAGCACCTCGCGCAGCAGTGCAATGTACGCGATCGCTAGCCGCAGCGTGTCGATCTTGCTGAGCCGCTTCTCGTACGGAAACGTAGGCACGTGCACGCGCAGCTCATCGAACGCCGAATTAATGCTGCTGTTAATGGTGGAGCTAAACATTAGCAGACGGTGGAACACATTCGCCCTGGGTGGGGGATGGGAGAGCCTTGTTACTTACCCATTCGGGGCGGAACGCATCATCCGTTTGCGCTCGCGGACGTTCGTCTGCTGGCGTTGCATTTTGTTGTACGGTGGCGGATTGTACGGGTGGGTTCCCATCGTCGTCGACAGGGACGGGCTGGGTGGGGTGGACGAGTCCAAGCATTCTGTAAGGGAAAATGTAGCAAAAATATAACGTTTTTTTGTGGAAGCATATTTAAATTCGCACACACTGAAACAGGATAACAGGAATGATTAAACCAGTTGAAGGTTTCTTCCGGCTCGGATCAGGTACCGATGCTGCCATTAACGCCTCACTCGCATTGGTGGTGATTTTAATGACTATCTTCACATTGCATTAAAAGTTCAAGCTGCCCATCGCTTGAAGAGCATGTGTGTGTGCGTGTGTGTCTGTGTGCACTTCAAGGTGAATGCAAAACAAAATTAGCCAATAAAATTAGTTTTCCAGCTGCGTGACTCTGTACGATAACGTTTCGATCCAGTGCACAGCATGATAAGTGGGTTCTGTAACGCATTTTAAAGTTTCTTCAGCAATGCGGAAGAACGACAGATATCGGCTTGGAATCGGTGAGGATATGAACCATATTGCTGTAGCCTTCCCCGATAAGCAGCACGTGGTTAAAACGTGGTTAGAAAATTGTGCAGAACATTGCATAAATGACTATTAAAAGTAACCTTTCCCGAAGGCCACGACCATGAGGGTCACGGTGGGTCACGATTGCTACCGTTCTTACCTGTATGATGAAGATACTGATGCTGCATCTGCCTTATGCTGGTCGGGTTCAGCCTCAAGTTGGGGGGCGCATTACCAGTGTGGCCGCTGTGTCCGGCACTGTGTCCCGCGCTGCTACTACCCGCACCCCCATTCCCGGGGACCGTGTTTAGCTGATGGTGCTGTGCATAGACGCACGATGGCAGATCGGCCATCAGCTCGTCGTCGAAGCTGTGAAACCCGATGCCACTGTACGATGCGTTTGGGGCGTTGTACATAAGCACATCCATTTTCGGCAGCAGTGGTAGGAATAGAAAATCGATTTGGACCAAGTTTAAGCACAAACAGAACGCTCAAAATCCACAGCACAACAAACACAGAATCACCAAATTTAGGATCGACACACAGGAAGAGTATCACGTGTACACGGATTTTGTGAGACTTTTCGGTTTAAAAAATCATTAACAGTCCACACAATATCACAAACCGGGGGAAGTTTTGGGGATATATTTTTCGAGAAAATAACTAAACGGATCGCAGCAATATCGATGATAACCTCAGTGGCGGCGAAGACGATGAATCCGGTAACTGTGAGCGGCAAATTTTATCCATCGCTTTGGGAATTCTTATTGAAATTCACAGATTTTTGCACTCGCTGCAGGTTAAACTGACCAACACTAGCTCTATGAATGGCAAACCAGCAACTACAAAGGATGTGCTGGATCTGCCCGGTTCTTATATAGGATTCTAGGGATGCTGTTCGGGGTGCCGCAGCCGTGTAGCGCGAAGGGACGCGACCCTTTTGTTTGCGCATGTGCATCCTTTCGTGCGTTACTCCTCCCATTGCTGGAAAAGTCGGGGAAAACATAAAAGAACCAAATGCAATGGCCGCCGGCATACGGTGGAAAGCATTTAGCGACGGTACTCGTCGAGGCCCGCAACCCATGAGCGTCGTGTTAAAGCGGACGAAACGATGATTTCTCCAATGCTGAGAAGAAGGAATTGTCGCTTTTAAAGCATACATATCTATTTTTTTATTTTTCTTTCTTCTTTCTTTTGTCTTTCCTTCATTGATCAATAGCTTAGCGTTGTGTTGTGGTTGCCGTTTGAATTTATCTTTGCAGTGCGCCACGAGTGCTGTAGTTTAGTCAATATTGTCTTCAATCAACATCGCAGCCATTCAAACCTTTAAATATTGATCGTGCAATCTAAAATGTTTTGCAGATGCATTGGTGGCATCGACAATGACTGTTATCGCTGTTGAACGAACGAACTTTCAGAAGCAAATTGGCACACATTTGTTTGATGTATTTGTTTAAATTCAAGCGGGAAACACGGAGAACAAACGGGATAAACAACCGGTTGAAAGAGCGAATTCCTTCATTGCATTGCATCTTATGCAATACATGTTTCGGTTATTTTAGCTAATACCAGTCATAATATTATGTTAGAATTTAATATTCGTTTTTGGTACAATAATATTAAGCAAAAATTGATACAACAGACACTTCCGAATATCACGTTGCTTAATTTAATCTGCTGTTAAAAGGTCCTCCTGTTCTCTGATGGATAAAGCAATTAAGATAGGATATCAGGTTTATAGTAAAATATAGTAAAATATAGTTAAAGTATACATTCAGCATTCAAGCCATTCAAGCTATCAATCGTTTAAACTTATTCAAGTTCCGAGTCCAAACTTTACGGAATAAAAAATCAACATTTAACATAAAAAAATACTGTTAGAATTCCACCTAAAGAGAACTGAAAAAAAAATGATTTATGAAATTTCTTCTATAACATTGTTTTGTCAAGACTAGCTGATAGAGAAACGTTCGGGGAGCGGAATGGATGTAAGTTTTTTTTTATTGACACGTTCAGCCTGGCCCTAATTTTCATCAACTTTCCGTTCCTCCGGCAACTACAACGCAAGCAGTTGATTTTGAACCAATAATGCATGTAGCAAAATTGTGATTGTTTTTGCTATAATTTTAGATGTACTTTGTTCATCAATAGTGTTGTGGGTTCGATAAGATTGTTGTCAACTGCAATCAATGTTTGAACTCCACTCTTTTACCTGCGCACCGCTGCTATTCATGTAGGTAGAGTAGGAAAAAAGACAAATGGCAGGCCCCAGGGACCGACACCGTCATACAGGAAAGTTAATTGGAAGGCCCTAGGGACGGCCGTCGAGCTGAACGCGTTAACGGACTAAATATACACCGCACCGTTGATACCATTGATTATTTGTCGCTTAAAACATTTTAGCTTGAATTACAAATTTTAACTCTCGGTTAGCGGTCACCTACATTTGTATTATAAAGCCAGAAATTAATATCATAGTAGAATTATCAGACTCTCATTTAACATTTGCATGAACGAATATGAATGACCAACTGATTATAAAGATTATTACTGTAAAAAAGAGAATTAAAAAAAACAATGAGAAATGAAACTTAGTGATGAACAATCAGAAACGGAAAAAGATAATCAAATCTAAATAAAAGAAGAGAATTGAGGAAACAATCGGTAATGAAACATACTGATTAACAATAAAATATGGAAAAGATAATAAAAAGGCAGTAAAAGTTTTAGATCCTAATAATATCGTGTGTTAATGATTGTTTATTTGTTTATTTGTATTTGTTAAGTAATTAGCCATCGTTGGCCTTATCACTGATCTTATAAACTAACTATTGTCGTATGAATTCAAATTATTTTGTTTGGGTCTATGAGAACATGCGAAAAATTAAAAACTGTGTTAAAACTGAATATCAAATTGCAAATATTCGACGCATTGGTGGTCTATGAGTGTTAATTAATAATTATTACAGTGCGAATGGGTATAAAACGTTCAAAACTGATAAACATTGTGATACACATTTGATTGGTTTTTCGAAAAGATGTTTAGATTTGCTTTTCATTCGAGCTACAGGTGTCTGGTGTGGGGTATGGACGAGAATTGAAAAAAAATCAAACAACATTCTTCATCAAACAACAACCAAAATTACCTTCTTAAACCCCCCCCCCCTCCCCCGTAAATCCCCACATTCTTGTAAAATTCCCTTCTATTTACTTCACCATACACCAAGAACAATTCTTTAATTGAAGCATGAGTAATCCCCATCCCAATCAAGAATCTAATATCAAACGCTCCCCCAGCCGAGAAAGGATCGTCCTGGACGCGCATGTTTTGATGCCGTGGGGAATCCCACCGAAAAGAACCCAGATCGCCACGGGCCCCTTTTAATCGAGCTTTCACGCGTTCCTTGCACCCGCCCGAAGTAGCGAAGCTTGCTCGACCGAAGCCGAGATATGAGCGTGCGTGCGGTTTGGCCCGCGCATCGTTACTCGTGACGTCAGGCGAGCCAAGGCGGCAACGCTGTGGCAAAGGCAGTTTAAAAGCGTTCGGGCCCACCGATCGCACGTTCAGTCGATCGCGTACGTTTGTCTGCCGTCCAGCGCAGAAAAGCTGCCGTGCGCGTCCGTTAGCCTTCTCGTTGCCTGCGGTACGTCGTAGTCCTCCTGTAATGATCGAGTCTAGGAGACGACATTGAGGAAAGTGAGCAAGTGATTTGGTGCCAATTCAAATGTGCCCTTTGTCAGTTTTAAACGTGAACAAATACACCCATTTGAAGGGCCAGTCATCAATTGATTTGTGAAAATAAAAGTACAAATGCGGCAAACGTTGCCGAAAGGAAAGACGTGTGAAACATCATCTTGCGTTAGTGATATGCCGCCAGGAGTGTGCACGGTCTGCCAGATAAAAGCCATCTCGTGATAACGTGGAGTAGTATCGTTAAATTTAAATCTATTTGTTCTGCATCACGCGGTAGTTCGGTGTGGGTTGATAAGTAGTGACAAGTTACCGCTGTCGGTGGCTAGTTGGGGAGTGTGGTTGGCTGTCAAGCAGCAAAGTTGTTCAAAACGTGCGGAAGCCAGTACAGGAGCTGTGTCCAACACGCGTCGCAGCCTAGCGGTTGATAACGATTGATCAGTGATTTTGCCTGTAAGTGTCACGAAATGTGCTTCGACGATTGAGTAGTTTCTAGAGTGGGATTGTATTTTAACAACGTGAGAAAGGGTTTAAAGATTGTTACACTTTGAATATCTTTGAATGTGTATGGGATGAGGTGCAATTAGTTTAAACAAACTTTACTATCTAGCGCGTTTAAAATATTTTTTTGGTGCATTTGTTAAATCTGATCTAATCTATTAAACATTTAAATGCTCTAAATATTAACCAAAAGCTCACCAGATTTCGCACATTTAAATTAAACGGTTATAAATTGATGTTTTTTTGGTCTATTTTTCACTTCTTTTGTGCTATTTGCCTATGAGACAACCTATTTTTCGTTTCTCGTAAACAACCAACAAGGAAGTTTGCAAACTATTCGCGTTTCTTCATAAATATGCATCATCCATCGCCGCTTCTGATAACCGTATGATTGTCCCGAACGACGGTCGTCGTCTGAATCGATCGCAAATCTTGAATCTTATACCATGCCAACTCCCACTACCCCGTAACCACAAAACCGTAACAAACGGCTGCTAAAGCTCAGTCGAACAAACCTATCAAGTAGAAGCAGCGACAACGACGGCATCGGTACGGCGTATATTTAATCGTTTAATAAAAACAGAGCAATTCCGCAACCGAACAGGACGGAAGTGGTTGCAAATTTGGTGAATCGCGGCAAAGTTGTGCGTTACGTTACTTCCGTGACCGGTGGGAGGGTTAATGCGGCAGTAAGGAACACTTTTATGCTTGTGCTGATTGAGTTCTATTTCTGGTTTCTGGTTGGCCGATCGAAATGCATCGTTTGGGCCCAAATTTTGACCAATATCGATCATCCTGCTATGGGTAAACAAGAAGACACTGGAAGCCTAGCCCACTAGTGGTACAGGCAAGCCTTGACCGACAACGGTTGTGTTATGCCAAAGAAGAAGAAGAAGAACTTGATGTTTAGGTAAAATTATTAGGTCTTTAGGCCGAATGGTGAACTCTCCTCATTTGTCTCTTATTTATTGGTCTCTCCTCATCGCCTAAAAATGAATTCAAAAATCAATGTCGATTTTAAATGATCTATCGATCGGCGAAAAACAATAATACCTCAAACCTATAAAAAAACACTGTCCAGATCAAACTAGATTTCGAGACACAAAGAAGAATGTTTTCTTCATTATGCGCCTGCTTTCAACTGACGCCTTTCTGCAGCCTCAGCTCCAGCTGACCATCAAATCGGTTCCAAATCAATAAAAGAAGCACATTGAAATGTGGGGAGAACTAGCCAGAGCTGTTTTCGAAACAGTGATCCATTTTGGTTGTTGCCGCCGAAAGTGAGAGTGAGGGCTAGAGTCTATCACCCAGGTCTTCTATCCATCCTTTGGTGAAGGTTGATAGTGGACCTATATATGCATGTTTCGGGTTTTTTTTTCTTCTTCAGGGGGGAACGGGAAGGTCGTTTGTTGTTGCGCAGCACATAGTACCGAAACTATGCTTTTGTGTAACAAACCGGGTACAGAAGCTTAACAACAACCATCCACCACTATCCAGCCACGGTATAGTGGCTGCATTTGAGTGAATTTCAATGATAACTGCTTGGCGGCATAAAGTGGTTAATGGTAAATATGATCATTAAATACCTCAAGGTTCATAGTTTGTGTTCATCCGTGAACAAACAGAAAAAAACGAAGCACACATACCCACTGTAAAGTGGTAACTCAATTACTTCGCTCGCATTCGTTTTATTTAAAATTATGCATTGAAGCAGGTTTTTCCTTTCAGTAGTGTGATATTAAGCTGATAAGTTGCCAGCAACCAGAAGTTACCTTCAGCGATCAGTGGTGTAGCCGTTTCGAACGGATGAAACATTTGGTTCCATTCCAATCTTCAAAGCATCTCAACCTCATGCTTCACGCTTTGGCCCTATCGGTCGCTACATTTACCCTACCACGGTGGAGTGTATCGTAGCCACTAGGTCAAGTACCCGTGTGGAAGGCTGCACCTCGGTTGTGCCTCATCGTTATGCAATCTTGCAGGTAATTGTGTGTCAAACAGCATACCGGCTTAATGTGGATGCTGACACCAAACGGTGTAAAATAGATTTGCGATAGAAAGATGGATGATAGATCCTTGAGAGATGCTTGATGGGTTAGGTAGCAAACTGAGAAGAAACGAGCTATGTAGACGTTCAACAATGTTAGAAGAGAACTCATTTTTTAACAACTTAATCTATGATTTCACAACTTCCCGATTGTTCATAGACAAAACAAGCAAACTTATCGGGCCTTCTTATCTCACAGCAATCGAGATGCTAAATGTTGGTGCCGCAAAGCTTACCCTACCATCGTTATGTTTATGATGCTACTAGAAAGTGACGTCTGTCGTTTGCTAGTTTTATCTTGCTTCCTCCGAGTCTTGTTGTCTGTCACTACGATCTTCGCTTATCACAGATTGTGTGCTCCATGCTGCATGGCTACGGCAAACAATAACCCTCCCTCGCTATCAGCTATGCTCACGTGCCTGCGGATCTCATCCCAACCGGGCAAAGAGGCAAATGAGTAAGCAGAATCGTTCCGCAGCATCGAGGGCGCGGTGAACATGAGATTCCGTTATGATTGTTCACCTTCGCTAACCCGGGGCGAAAGTAAAACTGTTCTCCACGCTGCAAACCCTGCTGGCCACTCGATCGTGATAATACCCGTGTGATCGTCATTATTGATGGTGTTTAGTTGTTTTTTTTAGCGCATTGCGTGGTACGCGAGTTTATGCAAATACGGGGAACATTGATTTCTTCATCTGATTAGCAGATATCACGCCTTGCAGCTGGTAGCCATTTCGCACGTGAAGCTGCACGACGGTGTAAGATGAAAGTTTTGCACCGTATTTCATCATTACACTCGCTAATCGATGTTGCATGTTTTGTTTGTTTTGTTATGTTTTTTTTTGCATAAGTTTAACTGTTTGTATTTTATTGCTACTTCTCTTCTTTCGCAGGGCGGTGCGGACCTGAGCTCACTGACATTTGGTTTTAAAGACAAAAGCGACTGCAGATGATGCATCCTCGTTTATAAAGCGGTGGATAACACATCAAAGTGGAGTCAACTACCCCGTAAAGATAACAGCATCTGCCCGCTAACGGAACTATGGCTGTTCGAAATAGCGCGTTGACAGCCGGTCGGCATCGGCTGCCAGCCTTGGCCTTAGTAACTGCCACCATCTTGCCTATCCTGTCGCTGATGGTTCCAATCGGTCACTCGCAAAGCGTCATCACGGGTAAGTTCGCTGTTGCCGGGGGTCGAGCTATTATACGATGCTGTATCAGGTCCTTCCTGCACTTCTTGTACGTATGAAGAGTGGTTTGTGCAGTCGTAAGACTGTAAATGTCCCAACTTGGATTTCACCTGCCTTCAATGCACATTCATGGTAAACAAATGATCGCGTCATAGCGGAGTCTCTTTTCGAAGCGTTCTTTTGCGGTGGAGCGGGATTTACCAGGTAATTTTGGACGTACCATACCCATCCCGGAAGATCATCTTTCATGTGGTACCGCTGCAATGGAAACTGGTTTCTTGTTTGTCTGGAAGATTGTGGCAGAGGTGTGCCATAACAACAAAAAAATAACAGCACGATCGGAATAATCGAAAAAAAACAGTGTGATTTTGGTATCTTTCTGTGATTTTTTGGCGAGAGGGATTTTAATCCCCACAAAAAGGGAATCCCACGAACAGATGCGACGGTATGCAAGTCATCACCGACGACTGATTTGTAATCTATTAGAGTGGATGAATAATCGACATTATCTTATACTTCCCCCTGCCCGCGGCGTGTTAGCGTGTCGGAGATAATTAGACAAACCTTAAACGATTTTCAGGTCACCCATTAGTAAACGGCAAAGTTTCAGTGTTTAGCTGTACGTTGGTTTGACGTTTCTCAACATCTGCCACAAAACCAGTTACATCTGGACGATGGTAACGGCTTTGGGACAACGGATTCCAGGTTGGTCGCCTGGTTGCCATTTCTAGCTAACGCACCTGGCTCGAAACGGCACTTTACGTCATCCACAAGACGCATAGAACGGGGTCTCAGTTTCAGTGCAGTTGCCGCGTGTACAAGCGCGCATGTTGAACGGTAGCGATCTCCACGTTCTGGACATTCCGACGCGTGACATGGACCGCTCCGTCACAGACCGTTGATCGCGTGAGGCAGTGTGTGAAACCCTTCTTTATGATTCACGCCGCCGGATTGCCGGACTGCGTATGTAGGGTGACGGTTGATTGCGATCGGGAAGCGTTCGTGGAAGGTACCGACATGTGTGGAAGGGTGGGAGAATAATGAATGAAAGGAGTAGAGGGGGAGTAATTAATTTGGGCATAGAAGTTGCGAACTACGATCGATACGAACTCAATTGCAGGCTGGGCATCGAACACACAGTTTGGTTTCGCCTGGTAGATACTTTAACCAGCGAAGCTAATGCTCACACGACACGAACTCGAGGTGCGTTTGGCAACGACAGAGTTCTTACGCTTTCCGTATGCACGCATGGACATCCTTCTGGTTGATTGTATTGCCGATTCTCCATCCAGCGGCACACCGATGTCCTTTCACTTTCGGGCGTATGAGGTTCTGATGGGTGGTGAAGCTTGTAGTGCGCTGGATGGCTACATTGTGGCAGAGGGTTTTTAATTTCGCAAATGATATACCTTCGCCGCGCTTGAAACAATCTACCGGAACCGCATACCAAACTAGTTTCGCTTTTTAGAACTGCTCCGGTGATACCGGAGCTGGATGTGTGTTTGTGTGTGTGTTTCGCGTTAATGTATGCGACGGATAATTAAATACCACGAACGCTAGATTTCCTCGAGCGAACGCGAATAGTCACCGTCGGCAGCCTGGTTTTATTCGATTCGGACACGGACCCGCTGCCTGCCGGATCTAGCCGCGTGCGAGTTTGGCGGAATGGTTTAATCCTACTGGGAAGGTGATTTGTTATTGTGTGTGTTTTTTTTTGTTTTGCCAGCAGGCTCCCGCTCCATCTCGTGCGCTGAGCAGTCGTAAAATCAGTTTTATGATTGATGAATGAATTCCCGCGCATAATAGTGCTCGAAAGGAAGGGCTCATTAGCGGCACAATTCAACCATCAGATAATTGGAAGGCCACAGGTTCTGCTCAGAACGCAGCCTCTGCCAGTTGGATGGCATCTCCGGTCGCGTCTCCGGTGACGACCCACGGTCAAGGTCAAGGGGCCTACTGGTGCTTGGCTTCGTCTTGAGACCGCTCACGTACCGTTCGAATCGGACGTACGCGTGCAGATGCGAACGGTCGGCCCAGCTGTTTGGATCCACATTCACACGCAACCTCCCGATCGGCTGGTTGCGATAGAAACGGCAAAGTGGAGGACTTGATCGTGTGAACTTATGTAACATATGCGGTAGATCGTTTGCCAATTCGATCGCCGTTAGTGAGTAACTGGTGCTGCTATCGCCCTTGCTTCAAGGGTTTGCTTTGTTTCTTGGTTACGAGCTTGGAACGCTCCAACCCCATCGGAACGATGCACGGCGAGCGAGTGATTATACGTGCCTGTGTCAATTCTAGTGCACATAAGCCTTTGCCCTGTTATCAAACCCCATCAATCGTGTATGCATTAAAGGAGCTATCTTGCGAAAAAAAGATAGAAGATAATTGATTTCAGAGTGGAACTTAATGCCTGGCTGAATGGAATTATAAATGGTCAATTTTTTGTTCGATCTATCTCGAGCTCGCGATAACGTATTATGTGTGTGGTACTAGTTCGTTGCTTTTACGAATTGTAATAAAATAATCTATTTTTAGGAAGAAGCTCATTTCAGAATTCCTGCTTTTTAATTTAATCTATGCCACACTCCCACGAACATCTTGTCCAGCGTGTTCGTGAGCTACTTTGTAATCAATGCCGCTAGTGTTACGGTATAATTACGGCCGGACCCATTACGACTGCTTAATTACCGTAATGGGATGGTGCGATGAGTGTCGCACGTTGCCACCTTCTGCTAACAGGGAATGATGCAAACAGGTGCTACTGGTGTTCCTTGTTTCGTCCCTCGTTGATTGATGGCGTGAGTTGGGAGGTTTACGCCGCGATGTATATGATTAAAACGGATTTGAATTCATTCACACGGTTTATCGCGCCTGTCCTGACAGGGGCTACGCGGTGGGTATTAATAATCCATCGCACACACCCTTGTCCGTAGAGGCGTTTTTGTGGTGGGAGAGCGACCAAATTTGTTAACTCTATTATTCTGTTATGTTTCTGTTGCACTTCTGTGACCCTGTGGCTGTAAGTTAGCCGTCGTTGGTCTCAACAAGTTTGTCCACCAAGTCCACAGGAAGAGCTTTAAAGCTATTTCAACGAAACTATCCGGAAGAAGTGAACCAACCATTCTGTTTGGGAACATTCCATTCCATCAACGCAATTGCACAATGGTCACGTTACATTATGCGAAGGTTTTTCGGGGGGGCAATTCGTGCCCATCGTGTTGATACGATTTCATTACAATCGGTATCTTTCCAGAATATCAAAGCACATCCTTCAACGTACCCAGCTGATGCGTTCGCGTGGGGGGTAAGTTGCCATGTAATCGGCATGAATCGGCTGTGCCATCAGCGACATCTTCCTCCCCCCCCTGCGAGGGTCATTCGCTATCGCATCAGATGCGTTTTGTATACGCTCAAACCGACGCGCTTAGCAAGTGGGACAACAAAATGCCTTGACAATGATCAGCGATTTTTCGCACTTGACATGCGCGCGCACTGGAACATGCTACGGGAGGATGTTTACGGGCGCTGGAGGTGAATATCAATGAGATAACCGTGGTGCCGCACGTGGGGTTTAGCAGTGTTTGGGTAGTCGAAAACAGAGAAGGTGAGAAAAAACAAACGTGCTATCGTAATCGTCGCTTAGATAATGGCTTCACACTTGCTGTTCCAGCAGCATACATACTTAGTTAAGAAGCGACTCTATCTTGTAAAACATAATGCTTTCTATGATTCGTTGCAATGAAATGCTTACGTCCATAGCAAACATTTTGAGAACGTTTTGTTTTTTACTAAAAGAGTCTTGTGGTAAAATTCTAATTTACATACAAGTCTCCAAATTAACTTTGATGTCTTGACCTGTCTAACACCGTCGGGTGCTGATAGATAACACCGGAATTAATTACGATTGCAATTACATCGTCTAGCTACTTCTACTTTGCCTTTGTGAATAATGCTAGATGCTACAAACATTGGACATGATCCTCTATCCATATAGTCGATTCTTTTCATTTCCGCAACAACTGTAAGCGATCCATCTCTACCTACCTCAAGCCGTGCAGTTTATGAGTTGCCACGGTACTGGTATGCGATGTTATATGCGTTGTAAGGCTACGAATTCCTTAGCTGAAAGAAAGCTTATTTCAATTTAGTCATCTTTTGAAAATCGTCAGTGTTTAATTACGTTTAGTGTTATTTGACGTTGCTGGTATTATACTTCGTTCCAGTCTGGTTAGTAATAGATCCGGTCCGGCCTAGTAGAATTGAAAAAAAATGTAGTTAGTTCTTACTTACGAGGTACAATCGGGTAGGACGCTCATTAAACCTTCAAGTTGATGTTCATCAATTTAAAATTCGTGTTGATATCTCCAAGTACAAACTACTAAGTTAATTTAGATAATTTAAGATATTTGAATTTGTTATAAAAGACCTTAAGAGAGAAAAGAATGAAAGAACTACAATGGAGTTATGGGACGATGAACAAAATGCAGATAAGTATGTGAAGTTGAAAATCTATAGGAATTTGAAGTTTGAAGTAATTGATTGACAGTAAATAAATGTCTCCTAGAGTGAGAACGTTTGTTGAGTGAAAGATTTTTATTAGACTTAGGAGTGAGTTGTCATATGCATGCTAGAGAATAGTTCAATAATTATGTTGTAAATTATAAGTCGTATCACCAACCAATTTCCTTTCATTCCTTTCTTTACAGATTGCGACTCGAGCAAATGCCAACCATTGTCAAACATCTCGGAGGTGTCTCTCGAACCGGGACAGCGGATCCGTCGCGAACTAGATCCATGCTGTGAGATCCTTCGATTGTATTGCGACACTAGCGCCTGTCCACCGCTTATCGAGTTTTGCGATGCTGAGCGTACCATTCGCCCTAAGAACATTGCTGGCACGTGCTGTACACTGCAGCGTTGTGGTTGGTAGCGGTTTTTCATCAATCAATTCCAAAGCTAACTGTTAACACTTTGCTAAACTCTTCATTTCAGATAACTTTTGTGAAGTGTACGCCAACGGAGAGGTGACTACGCGGTCGGTAGGCGAGAAGTGGTTTAACATGGTAAATGAAACCACGTGCATGAACTATGAGTGTTTGCGGAACGATGCAAACGAAACGTTCATCAACTCTATCGGGATACAGTGTAACACCACCTGTCCTGAGGTATTTTGCAACACATTTGAGCTTTTCACTGAGGGCCCTCGGACACTAAGACCTTTTCCTTTCTTCGGATATCGTTTATTTGCAGGGTTTTGAAGCACAGCTCTCTGAACAACACTGCTGTCCTCAGTGCGTCCAGTCGCAGTGCAAGTTTAATGATCAGTTCTACCGCGAGGGACAGTCGTGGGCAAGTCCTGACGGGTGTCTAGTCTACCGTTGCGTCAAGGAGAATGGTTTTCTATCGATCAGCTCGAGCCGCAAGCAGTGTCCAGCGGTGGGAAATTGCCCCGACCAGCATATCGTTGAGCGTGATTGCTGCCGGGTGTGCAATTATACCGAGGCGCAGATGGCACCGGGTTTGACGACCGCTTCCCCGGTCGAGCCGGAAGAAGGAGTCGATTTTTACGAAGAGCTAAGCTACGACAACCATCCCTGCAAGCGGGCATGCACGCTGGGCCGCAAGCCGGAAACTTGCTACTACCGTTTCCGGCTCGAATGGTATCGTACGCTGAGTAAGGCGTGCTACAACTGCCCGTACAATGCGACCGACTGCGAACGACCGCACTGCATCACCGGGGACGGTGTGCGCAGGAACGTAGCCGTCATTAACCGCATGATGCCGGGTCCGGCGATCGAGGTGTGCGAGAACGACATCATCGTGGTGGACGTGGAAAACCATCTGATGGGCGAAAGCACCACTATCCACTGGCACGGTTTGCATCAACGGCGCACTCCGTACATGGACGGTGTGCCGCACGTGTCGCAGTGTCCGATCAGTCCGGGAACGACCTTCCGGTACACGTTCCGGGCGGATAATCCGGGGACGCACTTCTGGCACTCGCACACGGGCATGCAACGCGGTGACGGTGCGTTCGGCGCACTGATCATTCGCAAGGACAATGACATACAGGAGCTGCTGTACGATCACGATCTGTCCGAGCACGTGATTACGGTGCAGGATTGGGGCCACGAGCAGGGCGTCTCGCTCTTTGCCTCGCACCATCACTCGACAGGTGATAATAAACCGCCGAATTTGCTGATTAACGGACGCGGCAAATACTTCCAGCGGTTTGCAAAGACAACTCCACTTACTACGACGACCACCAGTACGGAGGAGCCGGCGCTGGAGCCGGAAACGATTATGGCAATCGAACCGGAGAGTACCACGCTGATGGAGGAGCTCCCAACGACTACGGTTCCAATTACGGACGCTATCACGCCGGACGATACAGAGTTGCTGCAGGCAAGTAGCAACACTAACCTGAAAACAGTGCTTCGAGCGGAGGAGGTGCGCCACCGTACCAAGCGCCAGTCGCGTACCGTCAACTTTAATGCCATCGTCGTACCGGAATCGAAACACATCCCGCTGAAAGTGTTCCACGTGGAAAAGGGCCGACGGTACCGGTTCCGGCTGATCAATGCCGAGTTTCTCAACTGCCCGGTGGAGCTGTCGATCGAGAACCACAACCTCACGGTGATCGCATCGGACGGGTTCGGCATTCAGCCGCTGGAGGATTTGGGCTCGTTCGTGAGCTACGCCGGCGAGCGGTTCGACTTTATCGTGAAGGCGAACCAACCGGTCGCCAACTATCTGATACGGTTCCGCGGTCTGATGGACTGTGACGAGCGGTTCACTTCGGCGTACCAGTTTGCCGTGTTGCGGTACCGGGGCGCACCGACCGATACCGAGTACGAATCGTGGCCACCGTACGATTATGAAGCACCAGGCGTCCAGCTAAACTCGCTGAACCGTGGCCCTGGAGCGGAGAACGTCATCACCATCGCCGAAACCAGTGCGCTCGATCAGGAAGATTTGCTGCTGCTGCGCAACGAGACGGACTACAAGTTCTACGTGTACTACGACTTCTACGGCAAGGACAATCCTCACTTTCACGTACCGTCGCTGTACGGCTTCCAGCAGGTGGTGAACAACACGAACCGGCTGTACACGCCACAGCTGAACCACATCTCGATGCGCATGCCACCGGTACCGTTCCTGCCCGGCAAGGACGTGCTGGACGAGAGCCAGTTCTGTAATGAAACGAGCGTGCGCGATCGTAACTGTCGGCAGGAGTTCTGCGAGTGCAGCCACGTGCTGCAGATACCGCTGCATGCCACGGTTGAGATGGTGATGATCGACGAGGGCTTCACGTTCGATGCGAACCATCCGTTCCATCTGCACGGGCACGCGTTCCGCGTCGTCGGGATGGATCGGGTAAGCCGCAACACCACCATCGAGGACATACGCCGAATGGACGAGGAGGGTCGGCTGCCCCGAAGGCTCAAGCGGGCGCCGATCAAGGATACGGTCACCATTCCGGACGGGGGCTACACAATCATTCGCTTCATCGCCAACAATCCGGGTAAGTTGAGGTGGGATGAAACGACGTGAGGGGAAAGTGTTCCTAATCTGATATTTCCTTCTCCGGTATATTGCAGGCTACTGGTTGTTCCACTGCCACATCGAGTTCCACGCCGAGATTGGCATGTCGCTGGTGCTGAAGGTTGGCGACAGCTCGGAGATGTTACCTGCGCCGGCCAACTTTCCCACGTGTTACGATTTCAAACCGAAACTCGGCCAGCTGGGCAGCGGAGGTGCGAGACATGGCCACAGTTTGACTTCTTCACTGCTGGTAGTAGTGTTAATAGTGGTGTCGTTGCAACGACTTCTTTAAGTGAAACGGGAACGTGAACAAACAATTTGTGATATTAGACGCTTTCCGAACGGAGCCAAGTGTTTCGTTCGACCATAGTATTACCAGCCTATTCGCGTGGTCTGCCTGCGCCAGCTGGGCTTAAGTTATGACTCCTATTTTCCTACCCCATAAGCAGCATACTGAAGCTCGCCTGATTCTTCTACACCGCTATCGGTACAAACCGTGCAAAGTGCTCTTAAACAAGTGAAACTGAATAAAGTCTTAAGAAACACTCTAGCTGTTTGTCTATTTCTCCGTTTTTTTTTGCATCCGACCACCGTTGGAGATGAAGGTGGACGATTCATCTGCTTTTGACACGCCCATTCGTTTGTGCGTACCGTGCGTCTGGGATGCTAGGGGTTCGAACTTCCCTTTCGATGGCGCTACCAAACCCAAAAACAGGGAAGAATTTTGCCTTTTTTAATCGCCCAAACAACTTTAGCGTTATTATCGTTTGAACATAACAAAAGAAAACATAACCGTTTCACGCTGTGCAGCGATCGTGAAACGTGCAACAGAGTACAGCACAACAAGCGGCAAAACCGATTGCTCTTGGAGGGTGACTGCTACCGCACGACCACCCCAGTCTAGTACGGTTCCTTTCGGGCGCTAGTGATAGTGGGTGATGCTGCAACTGATGGGTAAATCGATACCGACCAGACATTCAGCACCCTTTGCCGGTGCAAAATTGCCCGCATGCGCCCTGGTAGCAGGAGGGCTACGGTTTCTTTTTTGCAGTGTCCTAGAGGGGGGAACCATAACCGCCCGGTACTTCTCGTTTCCCCCCTCCGGTGCCGAGCAGGTGCCTTGGCGAATGAATGCGGGTAATGGCGCAAAGGTTGGTGCTGGGGGTGTTTTGGACACATGCAGCACAAACGGCAAAAAATAACCTTGCTCTACACGTCGTTGTGTCCTAGATGCGTCAAGGAACTGCGGAAACAAAACGAGTATTATTCCTAACGAATTATTTCAGCATCGTTTGGAAACATTTTTGACTGTTTCTTTGTTGTGTTGGGAAAGAATTTTTAGCCGCTAATATAAACTTTGCTGTAGGCAGAATGCAATGTGTCCATAGGTTTTGTTAATAAATTTTCAAATTCAATAAAAGTTTGAAAAAAATTTGAAGAAAAAACAGCTATGGCACTCTTGATTAATTCTTTCATATTCTAAGTGTAGCCTTGGGAACGCTATCCAAAATAATATTTAAAAGTGGCAGATGTAACTTACAGTTTATATAGATTCTTCTTTTTAGGCGCAATAACTGTAGTCGATTAAGCCTGCCTTTGCCATTAATGGGTACGGCCATCAGTGAGAGGCATTTTCTTTAATTATTTGGAATACCAAAGTGAAATACAGTGGTGGCAACCTAAAGTCGGAAGCCTCCACGTCATCCTGCCACCTCAATTTGGGTCTACCACGCCTCCTCTGTCCTTGTGGACGGCCTAAAAGGATGTATTACATGCATTTTACGAAAAATTATAAACGATAAATATGATAGATATATTGTAGGGGGAAATACTTGTGAATTTGGCTTTTTGTCTAGCAAGATCATATTTTTACTTAGCGTCTATTGTTTTACTTACTTATCCGGCGCTACAAACACTTTGCGATCTTGGTCTGCCTCAGGAGTGTCCAAAACCGCTCACGGTCTCACGCTTTCGTCTGCCAGTCCGTTATCCCGGCCTTAATGAGGGACGCCTCCACGCCATCTTGCCACCTCAATTTGGGTCTACCACTCCTCCTCTTTAATGGCTACTAAAGAGACTTTACGGGCTGGGTCGTCCGTTTCCATGCGTACTACATGACCAACCCACCGGAGTCTGGCGAGCTTGATACGCTGGACGATAGTGAGGTCGCCGTGCATCTCTTATAGCTCGTCATTATAACGGCATTGGCATTCCACACATACGGGGCCAAGTATCCTTCTGAGCATCTTCCTCTCGAAAGCGGCTTAGAGGGTTTCGTCAGATTTGGACAGTGTCCATGTCTCAGAGGCGTATGTGAGTACTGGTACTATATAGGTACTATATAGTCCCAGCTTCGTCCGTCGCGACAGGTTCTCTGAGGTGATCTGCTTTTTCAGGCTGTAGAATGACCGGTTGGCAGCCAGCATCCTTGCGCGCAACTCGACTTCCATATTGTTGTCGTTGCTGACCTTTAACCCAAGATAGGTGAATTCTGGGACGACTTCAAAAGTGCGTTCACCTATCTGTACGTCACGTCTACGTAGATTTTGATTATTTATTGGTAGGCCCGGTGATGTTGCCACCATCAGTTTGGTCTTTGCCTCGTTTATCTGCAATCCGAGGTTATCTGCCGCCTGCTCGATCCCTTGGTAGGCTTCTGAGACATAGGAGAGCCACAGACCAATGATGTTTATATAATCACCGTATGCCAGGATCTGGGTTGACTTATAGAAGATGGTTCCCCTAGTCTCCACCCTCGAGTCGCGGATGGCCCTCTCTAGCGCCAGGTTGAATAGGAGACAGGTAAGCCCGTCCCCCTGACGCAGACTCTAGGTGGTAGCAAAAGGCTCTGAGAATTTTCCATCCATCCTCACCTGGCAAATGACGTTAGTCATAGTCATTCTAACTAGGATTATCAGTTTGGCCGGGATTCCAAAAGAGCTCATAGCGTCATACAGTTTTACCCTGACTATGCTATCATATGCGGCTTTGAAGTCTATGAAGAGATGGTATGTGTCGTTTCTGTATTCAGCCATCTTCTCCAAGATCTGCCGCATGGTGAAGATCTGATCAGTGGTTGATTTTCCGTTTCGGAATCCTCTTTGATAGCTTCCGATTATCTCTTCGACGTGCGGGACAAGACGATCCTGAAGGATCAGGGAAAATATTTTATAGGCGGTATTCAATACTATCTTGCAACTCTACATACAATTCTTACATAATTAACAAACATCATATATATAACGGACTATAGCCGTCGGTCGACTCGTGCCGGGAACAGAATGATGCGCCATAACGCCCGGTCCCGTGCTGCAGATTTCCAACTCGAGACACCAATCTTCCGCAAGTCTGCCTCGACCTGGTCAAGCCACCGTACTCGCTGCGCCCCTCTCCTCCGCGTGTCTGTTGGGTCCCTTTCGATGACCTCCCTGGCTAGATAGCTAACATGCCTCTTCGCTATATGCCCCAGCCATCTCAATCTCCCGATTTTAACCGATTTCATTTTCATAACAAATAACATTAACTCGTCTTGTATAAAAAAAAGTTGCCCGTAAGAATTATACGCAAATGAGATAAAGCAGTCAAGACTTTTAGAATTTAGTCGAATGTGTACGCATTTCCGATTTAATTTAAAATGATTGAAGCTCCACCCACCACCTTTTTATACTTCAAAGAATCACAGCAAAAAGTCATTCCGCATCTATTTTCTTTTCCCACGTACTTTTCCGGTCCCGGTTGGTCGCTTCAGGCTTCACTTTATAACCGCCTCAATCCAACCCGAATTTCCGTTTGTTGCTCCGTCCGCACTAATTTACATTCGAATAGAACTGCAGTGATAGAAATACGGCTTATTTCAAGCGTCGCACGCGGTACATCGGCTTTAGAACATTTCACCACCGGCAAAGCTAATCCACTGCGGCCAACCTTATTCCCACAAAGAGCATACCCTCCCTTCTACCTCCCCCTTTCGGTGCGATGGACTTCCCCTCAATCAGATGACGGCGCGAACATCATTATCAGTGGATAAGTGTGTCACGGCCCCGTGCATTGAGAGGGAAAGCACTGCACCCAACAATTAAAACCACGAAAACATATTGTGGTGTGTGTGTGTGTATGTGTGTGTGTGTGTGTGTTTGTGCGCGGTAAAGGGGAAAAACATTATAAATATAATATTAAATGCAAATAAAAATAAATCCTAATCCAATTGAAGCTGGTAGGACGAGCGATGGGTGGGCGCCCGTTAGTCCCGCTTTGTAGGGGCTGTTCCGGAAATTGATTTCACACAACACACACTACACACGGTGCGCGGTTAAGCCGTCGTCGAAGGTCCAGTTTGCAGGTACTTTCGCCTTGTTCCGCTACCATCCAACTCCCATCCGGTGCTTTGTCTGAACAGATACAGTAGGGAGAGCAAGCAGCAGCACCCTTCGGTAGGACGGTACACGCTGGATTTTATCGCCTCGAGCGTATAAATACAACAATTTTCCACCGGTGCCACGGGTTTTCTGTCAGTTTGGCCGCGTGTTTCTCACGTGCCGATGACGATTGGTTTGGAAGGATGGAATGATTTTGGTGCTGTGCAGCGCGCTTTGCTGGCACCCTCGAGTCCTTCTCACTGGCGTGGGTTTTTTTTGGTTTGCTTTGCACTTCAGTGACGATTTGTCATGTTTCTATCAAGTGAGCGTATGCAGTTTTCGGTGTGAAGTGAAGTGGAGAAAGCAAACGGGTATGGGCTTAAGGTGCTGTGAATGTGTTTAAGGGCCTGGTGGGGACACCGAATGGTAAAGGCGGACATTATTTAATTTATTTTGATCTCAATATTATATCACCTTATACTGTGGATAAAAATTAAATTTTTGCAACATTTTGTAACTACTTAACTGTGGTAAGTGCTTTTTTTCAAATATAACTGTATCAGAGAGAGGCCGGTCTCGTAGTACAGTCGTCAACTCGTACGACTTAACAACATGCCCGTCATGGGTTCAATCCCCAAATGGACCGTGCCGCCATACGTAGGACTGACTATCCTGCTATGGGGGGAAATTAATTAGTCACTGAAAGCCAAGTCCACAAGTGGTAAAGGCAGGCCTTGACCGGCAACGGTTGTTGAGCCAAAGAAGAAGAAGAACTGTATCAGAGACTGCCCAACACATTCATCATGCAGAAACAGAAACACTGCATCAACACTGTTTGGCACATATTTTACGGAGATTTTCCGTTACCTAAAACTCTTATCCTTGTTTTTAATATACTAATCGCTCGTTGGAGCAGGTTTGTTTAGCTTTGATTTTCTTCAAATAAATATCGTTATCGAAGGTCCATTATATTTGCCAAATCAAACAGTAGATTTGGTCCCGACGTGATTATGAATTCAAAGTAACATGAAAGAAAATTAATCAAAATTTCTTTATGAATATAAGCTTAAATTTTTGTATTTGTTTAGCGAGAAGTTTGAATCATACAGTTGTTTTAATTGATCATTACATGATGAACATAAAATTATAGGATACTGTAATTGTGAAAACAGTATGATGGATGATTATTTTTTTAATTATTATTCTGGAGGAACGGTTAAAATGACCTTTAATTTTAGCATAAATATTTTTTTTGAAGAAGAAAATTTCAGATATTTACTTCATCCCAGAAATGGCTGTTTTAAAATGTAATGGTTCACTGAAAATGAAGTGTCGGACAAGACTTTTAACAAAACCAACTAAACCGCATACCTTACGTTCAACACAATGTTGTCCAAACACCCGCACCTAAACGCGGAACCACATTCCGTAAAATGAATACACATTCGACAAACACCAACGCTCCAAGGCCCATCTTACGCGGTCCACCCGGAGGGTCGTCCGAAAGCCTTCCGGCGCGGTTCCATCCCAAACACGGGCGCGTGTCGGTGTGTGTGTGTGTGTCGGCAGCATGAAGCGCTATGCGCACGTTCGCTGCACAGTGCTATTGACATTGCTAATTTCTTCAAGTACCCTATAATTTATCGAGCACCTTCACAGCCCCCAGTGCGCTCAGTGCGCGTGTAAGTGAGGCGTGTCACAGGTCGTGTGGAAGTGGCGGTTTCAAGTTTATGGCTCGCCCGACGACATCGTCGCCTGTAGCCGGAGTTGGTGCAGAAACAGGCAAAAGGGTGACAATTTGTGCTGTAACATCCGGCCCTGGGTTCCGGTTTTGGAGGGTGATGACAGATTTCGATACGGATATAATCGCTTCCTCTCGCACGGCTTTCAACATGGGAGAGCGTGCATCGGTTGACCCTAGGGGTGGAATCAATGGAAGGGACAATACGGCGGGACATCGTTCTATTTAGCTGTGATTTTATTTTTGTTTTGATGACTTCAATTAGATTCGGGTGGCTGTGACAAATTGTACGAGTGTGGGAACGAGGATTTAAAACCCATCCAACAAAAGGTTCGGGGTTAACTTGAGAAGATTTTTAAAATAAGGTTACATCATTAGATTCGATCATCTGATTTGGTGACGTATTGAATCGCATGTTAGCACCAGGGAAATTAATATTTGTTTACTCGAATTTAAATTGAGTAAACATAGTCAAACGATGGTCAAACAGAACTGATCTGTTATAAATAAAAGATCATAATTTATAGCAAATATTCAATTTAAAACAGAATACAATTTCCCTCTAATTGTCCATCTCAGTTAAATTGTACTAAAATCACATTCTCACTAATGTTCGTGTAACACTATTCGTTAATGAGCCCGCCTGTGGCAGTCTGCGGCCAACGATTCGACGGGCCAAATTTGCCAAAATTGTAACAAATCAAACGACCGTCACCCATTAACGTCACGTCATCGAATCGATGAATGAGTGGCCGCGTGTCGTGTGAATTGGTGGCGCACACGGTCCAGTTTAACACGCGCAATCGATGCGACAAACAATTAATCACAATTACCCACCGCAATCGCGTGGTACCTCCTGCTTACTATCTCCTGTGTGGTGCGGAGGCTTCTTCTTAGCGCCATAACTCCTGCGTGTGCGGAAACTATTAGGGGAAAGTGAGAGCGACGCGGCGGGCTGCTATCAAAGGGCAATGAAACATATTTTTCCTCTCACTTGCCGGGGTAAGGATGTGTGTTGTTTTTTGTTTGTTTTCCCCTCGCGATAAGCATGACAAGAGCTGACAGGACATGCGGTTATGCAGCATCCCGCAATTCTATTTGTCGGTACGACCCTAGACTAGATGTACCCGTGCATCCCAATGTACAACACGGTCAATTGACGGTTCAGGGGGTTGGGAAAACGCTTCAGCCATAGCGAGTTTAAAATAATGTTTGTGTTTCCCATGGCTGGCCGGTTGTGCCGAGGCATTTAATCTATTTTTTCTATTTAAACAAAAAAGGCTAACAAATCCTCACCCAATGCGTACACAACGATGAACCGCTTGTGGATGTGGAAATTGGATGCCTTTTTTCGCATTCCTGGAGTATACCGTTAATTTGTACATTAACTATTATAATAATTATTGTTATCTCTGTGGAAGGATTCATTAAATCATGCATGTCATGTAGACATGTATTTAAGTTCTACCTTAGATTTTTATCAATAAATTCTCAGGTTTCGCGACAACATTGTCGTAGTAGATCTTCTCCATTAATTCCAGAAATTCACTATGGAACGCAGCTGAGGTATGTTGGACCGGTTCGCTGGCTAGGGTATCACATGTAGTTAATCATATTTATCCGTTTCATTTCATCAAATAACCGCTGTGAGTTTTGGTGTCATTGGCCGAACCCAGTCGAAGCAATTTCCGCTTCTTTAGCTTCCTCTGGAACTCCTCGTCGCTCAGGGTCGTCGGCCATTCGGAATCGGACATTCTTTCGATGCTCTGATGGTTGTCTAGTGCTCCAATAGTGCCTAGATGTTGAAGATACCAGGACGGTCTTAGAAGACATCCAAAAACTACCACCTCCTTCCATCCAGTGATCAACGATGGTTGAACATCTGTTTCCCCTATGCTTGTCAGTTAGCCTTCAAACGCCGACGACCTTGACACGCACGGTATGCAAATTTAACATTATTTATTCGTGGTAGTGATAAATAAATTTATGATCCATCGGTTTAGTTTTATTCGTTTAAACCAACAAGGATTTGTAACGAATATAGAGGGACTTCTTATCCATATACACTTCTATAAAAGCAAGAGAATGCATTTGATTAAACGACTGGATAGTTATAGACTTCTCACTCACTTTAAAAAAACAATTAAATTATTTGTAAAGGAAACAAATGCTGATTTAGTTTATTAATCAGCATTTTAAAGATTTTTTTCTCTCGATGAGCTATTCTCTTGACGACGACTAGTACGGAGTACTACGGAGTTGTTAAATCCATCATTAGCTGGAGCCATAAACAAGTATAGCCAGGACAAAATATTGCAAACAAATTGCACGAATTTTTACGTACAAATAAATTGCATGTTGTACGCATGGAAACGGACGACCCAGCCCGTAAATTCTTTTTAGGCCGTCCACAAGGACAGAGGAGGCGTCCGCCATTAAGGCCGGGATAACGGACTGGCAGACGAAGGCGCGAGACCGTGAGCGGTTTCGGACACTCCTGAGGCAGGCCAAGACCGCAAAGCGGTTGTAGCGCCGGATAAGAAGAAATTGCACGAAGTAAATACTCTGAGGAAGAATACATATTAAGATTAGGATTTAAGTTAATTTGAAGAGGCAAATCAAACCAATAGGCCCAAAATCTTGATGAAAGTCAACAACAACTATCATCGCCGTAATAAGTCACATACGTAGTGTTTGGTTTTGTTTAGTGTGTTTTTTTTTATTATTTTTTCTGTTTTTTGTTTCACTGAATGGTTTTTGCTCTTTTTTCCTCTTTACAGACAAAAGAAAAAAAAGGTAAACGATAACATTTCAATCGCCACGCCACTTCCGCGTGAAACTGCCGTCCACTGCAATGCTCACTAACAAATCGCTTCATTTGCACCATCACCACCGCCCAAAAGGTGCATCACCCTATAACGTGTAACATGATCTCGTGATGCGCTACAGTGATGCAGGGTTTTGACATCTGCTTTTACCATCCTAATTGCAATAATCATTTGCAATTGCAATAATCATCACCACATATGCATGTGCCTTTCCTAGGTTCGATTTTTCTTTGCGGACGCCGCTTAACGCAGAAGAAGACTGCGGGCGATTGTACTTGTAGATGGAAAACAAATAAAAACAAAAAAAGATTTAACAATGTATAAGCTTTTTCTCACGGTTTGTTGTAGGTTCTTTCTGTCGCGTTTTTTTTTTTTTGTTTTTTATTTGAGTGTAACGTTTGTATGATCATGATTACTCCTGTTTAATGGAAAAATGGATTATTTTCGGTTTTTGGGCTGTAGCAGTTCAGTTTGACTGTATCGCGTTAGTTTTTCCCCTTTCACTTTTCAACTATTTGTAGCTGTAAAACTAAAAAAAGCCTAACCCCACACAGAGACGTGTAGATAGCTGGAGCTTTTCAGAACGTAAATCGATCCCTTCGAGTATTGCGTAAATTTGATCCAGGAGTAGGAAAATTGTAATTGAAATTTCAAATTCAGCTTCATTGACACTGTTACTCGTTTCTGTTTGTCTGTCGAACTGTGTCTGTTCTCACTTGTTTTGTTTGTTCGATGTGATCTTGGCTGAACACTGCGTAGTATGCTTTCATCATTTCTCTGTCAATAGGCGTAGTTTTTCACCTCTTTGCAAATGATCACGCCGTCCATTTGACTTCTGTTGAAGATTTGTTCCTTTGTTGCCCTTCGTCAATGATCTGCACGTATTTTACATTTTTTGTCTTGCCATTCTCTTGCTGCAGGCAAACATTCTCACACATTTTACTGCATTTTACATCTTTTCAATATTCTTTGCTTCTTACTTGCTCTCTCTTTCTCTTTCTCTTTCTCTTTCTCTTTCTCTTTCTCTTTCTCTTTCTCTTTCTCTTTCTCTTTCTCTTTCTCTTTCTCTTTCTCTTTCTCTTTCTCTTTCTCTTTCTCTTTATTTCATTCGATTGAGTCTTTTAAGCCCCTTTTCCTTTGCTTGGGCTTCTAGTTATATTCTATGTATATTTTTTTTGTTCTCTTGCTTTCTAACATGTTTAACATGTTTGAATAGTCTTGCACGTGCCTGCAATTCATCAGCATTCTTACAATCGCGCAACGGTTGCCTGTTATTTTGATATTTTGTAGAATTTACATTCTTTTTTCATTACTCCTCAATAGCACCGAACTGTATCGCTGTCTTCACGCCATTATCCTAGTTAGTGGTTCATCACTGTTGTATCTTGCGCTAGTATCGTCACTTGCGTCGTCCTATTCATCGCCCTTACCACAATGCAAGTCCTTGTAGCTAGCTAAATACTAGTTTGTTGCTCTACATTTTATTGCTAATGTGTGTGGTCTAATTGTAGTTTGCAAGACGTACACATGTTAGATGAGGAAGGAAGTCAGATGTTTTCCCCCTCAGTTTTTAGCTCACTACGTCATTTTTTTCCATTCGTGAGTATGTTTGGCTACTAACTACATGACGTGTTTCTCGCATTTCGTGGTTTTTGCCCAAAAAATTGGGACATTCAATAAATTATATTTATTGGCTACGTGTTACGCATTCGCAGTTTCTTCCAACGGAGTCGCATTCACCTTGTAGATGCTCCATTAGCGATAATTGTGATTTTCTTCATTATCCTTTCATTTCACACACATTTACTTCTCCACCTAATGCTTTGTTGGCTTGCTTAAGGTTGCTTCTTCATTTTTTAGCTCTTTGATAATTACCAAAAGGTTTGCCTTTTTTCTAGTCTTTCCATTGTTTACGGAAGAATTGTCGCTCTAGATTCTTCACTTCAGCATAAAACATAACCGTTCTTGTCACAATCACACAATACACCGTTCATTCAAGCTGTGTCCACACCCATTTTTTACACCTAAGAGATTTCAGCGTGTGCATCCTTGCACTACAATCATTCTTGCATACGATCAACCTAACGATTCTGCCTTGTCTTGCCCGACTACTTCTTTCCCAACTTGTTTCCTTCCTCACTATTAAGATTAATTTGATTTATCTAATAATGTATTACTTTGCTAAGATACGAATGCATGTATCGTGTGTGAGTGTTTTTTTCTTTTCTTGTTAAGTTATCGTCCTTGCCTACGTCATATTGTTTCAATGGCTACTATCATTCACCTTCAACAATGTTCTTGGTGCCGTTCTTTACACACCTATGTAAAATCAACGCGCGATCTATGCCTTGTTTGGGGCTAGGTCGGTTACACAGAAATGCGTACTTTACTCGCCATTGCTGCTGCTTTTACATTCTCCCTCATGTACATCCTATCCTATCTTATTGATTAGATTACCCTTACCCTCAACCAGTTATATGATACACAATTTTCACGTTTCAACTGTTTGCAGTTTCGTACCACACCTGCAGTCTCCCTTCTTGCCTTTTCTTACAACATTTCCTTATGATTGAGTGTATAATATTTTACTTGTTCGACTATGAGCAAAAAGAATACAGACAACTTCATTCCTCTACTGCGAAAGAAAAGGACCAACAAACAAGTGTGTGTGTGCCTATGTTTACCACCGTACTCGTCTTGCTGTTCCGTGCCCACCCAGCACAGTTTAGAAATATTCTAAGTAGTTTTTGCCTCTCCCCCAAAAGATCTACTTATCAAGAAGGCTAAGAGAGCCTGCTCTACAATCTGTTCATATTTACCGTACCGTTAGAAACGATCCGGAAATCGCCATGTCACCAAAACACACGAGATGCGCTCATTTCAATCATTACCGAAACACTTTCCTGATCGCGGAGCTTCACTGTACGTGCTCACAAACAAATACACACCCGTCAGAAAGCGCCATGAAGCGCACACATAAAATTGCAAAACCAGTGCTCACAACATAACACTATCCATGGATGTTAATGACATTAATGGCATGTTGGAAACGACTCAAAATATGCCTTCGCCATAGAGAAAAGGGGAATGTCATTGTAAACAAATTATGATGGTAGAACAAACACATGAAACTACTAAAACAACAGCTTAATCCAAAAAAAATACCACACAACTGCTTGCATGCGTGACGGAAAGCAGCTCGTTCCAGATGGTATATAGTAAAAGTGATGAACGCAGGCATCATTGTACGCGTACACGATGGCAGCCCACGAGCATGCAACCAGCAATACCGGTTATTCGAGCGACTCAGGAGTATTGGATGACGGGAATATATTCCCCGGTAGCAGTAGTGTTAACAGTTTCGCTCGTTCTGTTTCTCCCGTTTCTCGTGTAAACATTTGCCTATATTCAGCAGAACGCGATTCGGCGTCTCACTGCCTTAAAGTAGTAATAACCGCGCTTCCGTTAGACCATTTATACATATATAATTCAGTTCGTTTGTTCTTGTTCACCCTTATGCATGGCTTTCAGATTGTATATTTTATTTTGTCTTCCCTTTTCTTTGCGCAGTACGCTTTCAATGTGCCATTAAATGTCTAAGGGTCGCAGCAGCGGATGGGACGACCTCCGCCGCACTCTTTGTTTTGCCAGCCTTGCGTACCGTTCGCGTATGCGCTCTAGTTCTTCAACACCTTTGCGTACGACGGATGGGGCGGTGGGCACCCATTGGTACCGGGCGCACCAGCGGAGAACTTATGCTACTGCGCCGACGGGTGCTGGGCCACGTGCATCACGTGCAGGTTCTGCTGGTGGTGGTTCTGTTGCGGTGCGGACTGCATATTTTGGTAGAGCGTCGGCACTACCTGCTGCTGTACGATGGGGACCGGGATCGGGTACGGTGTCGGTTGCTGATGGTGCACCGTCTGGTAGGTCGGTGGGCCACCGCCAGCCGGCGAAGGCTGCGGACCCGGATGGTACTGCTGGTGCGGCTGGCCGGGCGAGGGCGTCGTGGAGGGCGGGGTCGCGGCCAGATACTGGATCTGGCCCGGCTGGGGCGTTTCGTAGAAGCGGTACGGCTGATGGAACGGTGGCGCCGCCTGGAAGGGTTGCGCGTGGATCGCCGGCCCGTACGGAGACATTATTTGCAGCGGGTTAGGCGCCAGCAGTGGCTGCCCAGTTGCGGCCGCTACCTGCATCTGCGATGCACCGACTGGAACTACAACAGAAAAGATAGCAACAGTTAGTAACATTCAACGTGCCGACGCTACGCCTCCCCGGTACCGGTCGGCTTTCCGGCAGCGGGCAAGACGCAGCGGCGGTTGAAGGTGCTTAGTTTTCGTTGGATTTTCTTGCGTACAAATGTCATTCCGGTAGCTACCTTGTCGGCCATTGCGGATGCGCGTCTGTTGGGCCACTTGCTGGTGCTGCTGGGCGGTTTGGAATGAGGACGGATTCACCACGTACGTCACGAACTGTTGCGGAATGACGTGCGGTGACTGCTGGTACGAGCCCTGGGTTATCGCAGCCGGGCCCGGCGTTTGTGGTGTGTGCGGGCTAGAAGACGTGTGACTTTTCAGTGGGCGTGCGAAATAAGGATTACCATTAATGATACTTATGTTACTGTTAGTGGTTGGTTGGCTAGCGGTAGCGGTACGGTAGGTGGTTATAAGATAGTTTTGATTATTGATGGCATTGATTTGTTGTTGGTTTGTTTTTAGATTGCAACAACAATTGGTAGTAGTAGTAGTAGTAGTAGTAGTAGCAGTTCATAGTATTGCATTTTGTTTGAATAATGGAGATTGAAAGACGTTGGTCGGTCAATTTGGTTTCATATGATTTTGGTTCATTTTTTGGTTTTGGTTCCCGAATTCAAATCCAGACAGACGCGCGTAGACAGTTGGGTGTTGTGGTGGTGGAGGGGCACATTTTTGGCACGGGCACATGTGAGGATGTGATTGATGGTTGTTGTGATGGTGGTGGTGATTGTGGTGATCATGGGCGTGGCAAAAAAATTAGTGTGTTAAAAAAGGGTTTTTTTGTTAACATTATATCGATGATGGTGGGAAGCAATTTTGAATTGAACTATACATCATACAAGTGCACGCGAAACAAAAGTTCACGAAAAAGGAACATAAATTGCGTTAAAAAAACTCACAAAAAAGCAACCTAAACAGCTATGAAATGAACGAAAATGTAACAGAAGTGTAACAATCGAGACAGTTCATGCATGATATGGAAATGAACGAAAGAAATAACTTGTATGGAATGAAAAAAAAAATTATGCAAAATGTAAACGATAATTTAAAGCAAATGAATGAGATTTTATGAATCGGATTAGCAATTTAGAAAACAATAATTTACAAGCTGATGAGTCAAAAGCTACTGCAAAAAGGCGAACGTTGCAGTAAGTAGAAATGTTAATCCCTTTAGAATTATTGTTTGCGTGGTTCATAGTAAACGAAACAAAGTTTCTTACATAGAATTGATCAACTATTAGGGGTTTATCGTATTTCTGCTTACTGCAAGTTTCATGCATTTTTATATACACACACACACACACACACAAATATTCACACATTTACGTGCAGACGGAACACCGACTAAGACGAACATTCTTAACACTAATACATACCGTGACGGATTGGGAGTGCTTGGACTGCGCGGCGTAAACGGTTTCGCCGCCGGGTTCAACGTGAACACTTTCTTAGTGGCTGTGCCAGGTTTCGGCTCCCCGCTCGCATTTCCGTTCGCGGACGTTCCGTCCGGTGTACCGACACCGTTCGCATTGCCGTTCGGTGCACCGCCCGACGGTACGGTGCTGCCGGCGGCCGCATTTTGACTGCCAGGGCCGGTTGCAGGGGCACCGGTAGGGGTGACGTGATTCGGTTGCTGCTGCTGGGCCTGGGGCGGCGAGCCGCCGCCGACCACTACTGGCGGCTGTTGGCCTTGCTGCGGTGGCGGTTGCTGCACGACCGGTGGCGGCGGCTGCTGCACAAGGTGCGGCGATTGGGAGGCCAGCTGGGCCGGCACAACCACCATACCCGAGGCGGTCTGGGAGGCTTGATTTTGCTGCTGATTCAGTGGCGCTTGCTGGGGCGGTGGCTCGCTGTGGGGCGACGGTACCACCATCTTGCCCTGCTGCTGACTGTTGACCAGCGGGGGCGAACTGTCCAGCGACGGTGGCGTCGAGTGGTCGGGTTGCTGCTGGGGAGGTGGCGCCTGCTGCACCACGACGTTGTGCGAGGGTGGTCCTTGCTGCTGCTGTTGCTGCTGCTGCTGCTGCGGCGCCGGAGGAGGCGGCTGCTGGTGAACATTTGGCATGGGCGGTTGTTGCTGCGGAGGGGCCAGTTTGAAGTCTTGGTTGAATTTGCGCAGATTGTCGATTTCCATGTCCCGATTTCGGACGACAACCGTGCGCTGGGGTTGGGGCGGTGGCGCCTGAGCCTGCTGCTGCTGCTGCTGCTGGGGCGGCGGTGGCTGCTGCTGCTGAACGGGCGGCGGCATCGCCATCGAATGCTGCTGCATCACGACGTGCTCGGCCGGCACCACCGTTGGTGGCGGCAGGTGCGGTGGCACAACGGCGTGATGCGGATGCGCCAGGTGCATCGGGGGCTTCGTAGACATGGGCTGCATCTGGCCACCCATTTGCTGCGGGTTAAGCGATGGCGGCGGCTCACTGTACGTCATCGGTGCCGGTGCGTTCGCGTACTGGCGAACTCCCCGCTGTGGAAGAGGCTTTTGGTTGCTATTTACATTCATATTGCCACTACCACCACCGCCGGGTGGAACACCGCCCATATCGCCCCGCCCGTCGCCGTTCATCTTATTCGAGTTCATTACCGACGGCTGGCCGTGCTGCGGCGGAGGCTGCTGCTGCTGCTGGTGCGGCACATGCCCGTAAGGCGATTGGTTCGGGTGCATTCCGTACTGCGGATGACCCATACCACCTCCACCAGCACCGCCTCCGTGTTGCTGACTGCCTGGCGGAGGCTGCTGCTGCTGCTGCTGCTGAGACATCATCTGTCCGTAACTGTTTTTGTGCGGAGCCTGCGGGCTTGGTGGCTGCTGTTGTTGCTGTTGCTGCACCTGCACCTGCTGCTGCTGCTGCTGCTGCTGCTGCTGTGTCGTCACTACTGGTGGGCCTCCGTTATTATTATTACTGTTGGCCAAGGGAGGAGGGGTGCTTCGCACCAGCTTGCCACCCTGGCCGGGTTTGCGCTTGGCCGGCACGACGTACTTCGTGCTCGAGGGCATCGCCTGACCCGTGCTACTGCTGCTGCTGCTGTTGCTGCTGCTGTTGTTGTTGGTCGAATTGTTCGTATTGCTCGCTAGGTTATTGTTTCCGTTACTATTACTGTTCGCTGCGTTACTACTGTTGCCGCTGCTACTACTAGTGCTACTGCTACTGCTGCTGACGCTGTTCGAGTTCTTATCCGCAACGCCACCGGCAGCGGGCTGCGGGCTGTTGTTGCTGTTCGGGCGGATGACGGCGGCAAAGGCGGCCTCCTCGTCACCGTTTTCGATATCGATGCGCTCCTTGTAAACCGGGTTGTTCTCTATCTCGTTGGCGATCTTTTCCGCCTCCTGCTCCTGCACCTTAAACTCTTCGCTGTCTTTCTTCTGAATCTGCACCGTGTAGCCGGACAGGGACTGGTCGAACGTCGATTGCACGCCGTACACCTGTTCGTTCTTCAGGAACATATCATTCACATCCCACCCATCCGCGTTCGAGTCGAGCTCGAGGCTCTGCTCGAGCGATTCACCGTTCAGGTCGCCGCTTTCGTCCCACGGTTCCAGCACGCGATCCTCCAACCAGTTCGTGCCGTTGCAACGCGAAATAGCCGTATCGGTTTTGAACGTGTCCCTCGTAGCGTCCTCCGGATCGACGTCCTTTGCCACGATCGTGACGATATCGTGCGGTTTGAAAATCAGTCGGTCCACGAACGTATCGACGTTAATTTTTGGCTTCTGGTCGGGACCAATCTCAACGCGATGTGCCATTTCCAGCACAACCTGTAAGCAACGAAGGGAAGGAGTCATTGTACAATGTTGTACCCTGTGGTTTGATTTGATCAACAACGTCAAGCAGTAACTTACCTGAAACTGTGAGGAAAATGTTCTGAACACTCCTTCGTATGTGTGGCCGGCTGGCGTCTGGATCTGGACGAGATTGCCTACGTGTGATGTGGCTGCATGCATGAACGGTGCATTGTTGTAAATGCCTTCGGCTTGAATCGAACGTTGCCGCTGGGACCTGCGATAACAGAGCAACAACCGAGAAAAAAGTCACATCGTGAGTACAGTTGAGTTTGAAATTGTGTACAATCGAACGGAAGCAAGATCGAAATGAGGTTTTTTTATTTAAAGTACCATTAAATAAGAATGTTGTAGCGCCATTTTCACGCTAATGAAGCCCAAGATGTAATGTTTTAGAATAAAGTGTATCACAGTGTTGTATCCTTTTACGCCCGCGGTAGAACTAACAGCAAGTATAATTTGACTATTCGAACAGCCGCACACGAATCACACACTCTAACAGTGGAATCACTTCGATCAATGGAGTCCAATCGCTTTCTCCAGAGAACTATAAGTCCGAAGGTTTAACGACGACAAACACTGACCAGTCCACCGTTACTCTCTCATCGCTGCACAATAACGGAGTGTGCATCGCAATGCAGCTTCTTGACCGTTGTTTGATTATCCATCGTTCATTGCTTTGCTATCACAACTATCACAATGCTTCGCCGAGGCGTGACTACTTCCGGCACTGTGTGCTCATGTCCTGTGGTGCTTTCCTTTAAGCAAAAAAAAAACGCATTTGATGTGGTGCTTTGAAGAGGCTTCACTCTAAATTCACTTGCCTGTTATTGATGGAGCAAAGGTGCCTTTCTCTCTACAATAGTGCCGGAAACGTTACAAACACGTTACATTCTCTCACAACACGCATGCCACGCGCTTATGCGACGAGCATTTGTGATTGGAGAATCATTACAAAATATTAAAGCGAATAAAAGGTTTTGTTTCTCTTTCAGCCAGAGCACAGAGCAATACATCCACTATGACTGTCGTACGCCTTTTGCTCTGTTCAGTGCGATTAGCCCAAAATGTGGACCGTTCTGACCTGCGACTTCTTCTTTATGATCTTACTGTACATGCTTCTGTTCCAACCTTAGTTACATTCTATTGACCAAACTGTTGTGTGGCACGACAACCAGAGGGTCATTGGGATGGTAAAAAAAAGTGTCTATAAAATGGTTTTGCCTCCATGTGATCATCGATTTGATTACTGCTGGTTTATGGTATGCATTGCACCAGCAACGTTACCAGAACCTTACATTACACATCGACGCTCGCAACCATCGCGCTCACACAACATCAAGCATGATAACAATGATAGGCACTCAAATTGGCCTTTACCGAAATTGTATCCACGTTTGATTCATGTCCACGGCAATGTAGAAATTCTCTTACGTAAATCAAACAATCCATCCAGTCAGAAACTTACTATCCGCAAAATCGGAAAGCCCGTGGAAAGCAATGCAATTTTTGTTAATTTTCTCAACCCTTATGGGTGGGAAAATTTTCGCCAACAGAAAGCGATCGAGATGTCCAACGATGCCGAAGAGGATACAGCAGCACCAGCTGGCAGCGTAAGGCGCGAGGAACTATCTCGTTAGAATTAAATGAACTAAATATAAATACTCGGTCCCTCGCCTTTGTCTTTTTGCGCTTTGATAGCATGCGTTAATGTTTTTTTTTGTTCTTCGCAAATGGGTGGCTATTGAAGCATACGCACAATGGCGAAAGGAAAGGGTGCTAGGAAGCATTCTTACGGTTGGTTGCGCTAGACAGTAGCGCATCGTTGGGAAAGGTGGCGATGAAAAAACATCATCACCTCCACACCCAGCCCTCTGCCCTCTGCCTGTGCGGAGAATGTTCATTGCTGGGGTAATGATTGCGATTCTTGGTAAACTACAGTTATTTATATCACACAAACTCCGCTAACTTCTCCAATCTATACACAGAAGAAAGTATTAAGCATGATCGTGATAGCAAGAGCGTTATCAGTTGCATTTTGGGGACGTTTATTTAGCCAAGATCAAATATATTGCAACTATATGCACTGGTACTGTTATTAGTACCTTTTGATTATACAAATTGTAACAAAACATAATTTCGTAAATGGCACACTGTGTATGATAGCATACAAAATTTGCGAGCAAAAAGCACAAAGCATAAATGCAATTTTTCATGTTGTGATAGTGTAACACAATTGCAACCCTTTTTTATTCGTTTTTCACACTTTTTCTGACCACATGCGCTCCGTCACTGTCTTTCTCTCTCTCTGTCTCCAACGCACACATTCAAACATGTTCATGCTCTCTATTTCTCGCGTGGCTCTTTTGGGGCTCCAATTCTTTCTTCTCCACATGGCAAACTGGCGAAAACCCTCACACATACACACACGCACATACAGGCACATAGATAAACACTTGCCCCAATACAAGTGTTCTTTCACCGGGTGGAAAATGGTGAAAATTTGCTCCCAACCCCATTCCGTACACACGCACGCACAAGCAGTACGGAAAATCCTGTGCGCTAGTGGTCGTAGGACAATAAAACGGGGTCAGACAAACCCACACACACACAGACACGCACTTAGCACGGAGCACCCTTTGGGACAGGCGAACACAGTCGGAGGGTCTTTTCGAGAATTTCCCCCGAAATGTCGGTGGACAAATTAACGCAAATTTCAACTGCCGCGAGATGGTGCAAAGTTGATTGTCCGCATCCTGATCCGCATGGGTACGCGCGTACTGCACTAAAATAGTGAAGCCACTTTTTTTACACTCAATTTGTTGGATCACTCGGAAAACCCGTCGTCACTGACTTTTTATTTCGGGTTGAGGGAAGGCAGTTTCTTCTCCTCGGGAAGGCGTACACACACACATTACACACTACTCGTGGCGTCGGGAAGGATGTAGGGGGAGGGAATGGAAAATGATGTGGAGGCCCGACTAGGCTTTGCGCTTCCAAATGTAATAGGTAAGTATTTGATAAAGAAAGAAGGAGTAACGGAAACGCTCGCATTCAAGGAAAGCTCAGCCACATCGTGAAGGAGCAGACCATTTGCGACTGAAACTGAAAAGCGACACGGGCGAGTTTTCCTCACTGACACACAACCGAGAGACACACACACACACTCTCTCTCTCTCTCGCTCTCCGGCTTATTAGTGCCGATCTCACATCGTGTCCTGGTTGCTTCTTCATGGTGGGAGGGGGGAGGGCTTGAGAGCTCTCTTGTTCCGAGTCCTGGCGTGTTCGTCCGGTTTGAAGACGTTTGTTTTCCGCGCTGCTTGGGTGAGCGAGAAAGTGGATAGCTCCCTTTGTGTGGTGGTAACAGGGAGGCAATTTTCTCCTCTCGCCGCCGCTGCGGTGCTGTGTGTTTTTCTTCGAGATGAGAAAAACCGGCTGTGACACACAGACACCGAGATCTGACTGAGAGATCTTACCGGTTCGCAACGAGTTCTTTGTGTATAGAAGCAAGCAAAGGATGGTTGTTGGTTGAACACTTTGCCTTATGCGAACTAAGTATTACCGATCATGGAGTCGCCTGGTCGGCTTGCTGAAACACTTTTCCATGATAGGTATACAACTTTTCCACAAGTTGAAAGAAAGAAATTATCGCATTTCAATAACAAACCAATTTAAATCATTGGTCGCATGGACTGCAAACGCACGACACCACACGGTGAAGTATTTTGCACTCATTTATATGAACGCGAAGTTATGTGTCTTCCTGCTCTTTAGCATTACAGCAGCAAAACTAGAGCATACGAATGGTTTTCCCGAGGGCTTTCCGAACTACGCGATGCTACCGGCAACCATCACCAGATGGCGCGCTCCCGTTCTCTACCGTTTGAACGGTGGTAGGTGTGTATGGCTGTGTGTGTGTGCGTTTAGGTCCTAGCAGACACGTTTTGTGTGCTGTAGAGTCCAGTGCAACAAAGCGAGACACTAGCGAAACATAATGCTGCAGACTACAATGGGCGGGCGCAAACCACACGGACGGACGGATGTGGGGAGGGAAAATTCAATCAATAAAAAGGAAGCATAGACACACACACACGCGCGAGTGACCCGTTGGTAAGGGCAGGAGGGGCAAAACGGGAGGGTAATTTGATACAAAGAGAAGAAGAATGGGGGAGTGGGGAGGGGAGGAAGGAACGCATTGCACATTTTCACTCACTCCGTGCCATGTGTGTGTCGGCACGGGCATGCTTCACGCGTTTATATGTGTGTTAGTGAAGCGGCACAACACTTGATGGCGGCTGCTACCACCCCATCCCCCCCCCCCCCTCACGCTCTTTGTGATACCCAAGCAATTTTCACACCACCAAGCGAATTGTGCATCGCCCGTACTGCTGGCGTGTTGTGCGTTGTGTTACATGGTGGTGACGAATTGAGGAGCGAACGTGTGTGTGTGTGTGTGTGTGTTTGGGTGGACGTGTTTGTATATGCCATAATGGCGTTTCATGTGATTTCTAGGACGCACCGCAAACAATGCAGTGCAGCGTTATCCCGTTTCCTTCCTTCCGCTTCAGTTTCCTCGCTTCGCCTAACCATTCATTCCACCATTCATGGTGCTTTTCCATTCATTTACTTTCATTCGCACGACAAAATCGTATTGAAAATTGGTATACTTGTCTAAGCTTAACGTAGAATGGTACCATCAAGGCCGATCAATGGTACCGAACCGTGAATTGAAAAGAGAAAACTACGTATTTAATACACCATCTTTAAGAAAATAGCACGACGCTGCTAAAAAAACATTTGTTTTTTTTTTGTACAAGAGAAATTATTATTATTATTACAGGTCGGAAATGGCGTAGTGGCAAAGTTATTCTATTTTTACGTATTTATTAATGCTTGGCAATTAGGCAGATAATTAAAAGGTACACAATCTACATTTATAAAATGAATTGGCTGATTCTGGTTGACCGATGAATATCAAACAATTGCTTGGTTCCGTATGATAGAATTTGGTGGATCATTAAATTATTAAAATTATTCAAATAACTACTATGACACAAAATATACTAAGAAGCATAATTTAGAAATATTTTTTTTTTTTGGCTAATTATAAAAGTGCATTAAATCGTTACTAGAATATATATCGATAAGGCAGTTTGTTAAAAAAAGAGAAAAAACAACAGCAAACAAAAACGAAGGTACACATTATTTACTCAAATTATGTTGTAAAACAAACGTGAATCAACCAGCAGAGACACAGTTTGTCGAGCTGTATTGATTCTCATCATGTTACTGCCGCCGTCGACAAGGGATCATGAGTCATGGGGTAAATGGCCCAAGGGATCGACACAGGCAACGTAAAATGTGCACGGCCGACTCCAATCGTTATCGTTCGCAAGTTTACCTAGACCCTTTATGGAATGTTCGGCACAGGCAGCAGACAGGGCAGCTTTTGCGTTATCGATGCACAGCATGGTGGCCTTTGCCACAAGAGTGACGCATAGATTAAGTTGTTTGCTTGTTTTGCAGTTTGGCCCAACAATTAAACCTTTTGATAAATCTAAATCATTGCATCTATGCATTGACCGCCGACAAATCATAATTTCAACATCTTATCAAGCTCTATTTTTAGAATTAAATGATCGATATGAATGAAAAACATCTCTCTCTGTCTCGCTCTTTGAGTGCGATCGCGAAAAAAGAAAGAAAAAAACCCACCCCTTTTTTCCTCCTGCGTTGAATACGCGCGGAGGCAAACACATGACGCAATGGTAATGGGAAAAGCGCTTACCTAGCCGGCCCTGGGCGAGTTTTGTTGCGCCGGCTCATCTCGCTATGATCGTTCGAGCGGCTCAAGGAGGAGCCTTCTCTATGGCTTCGCGTCGGGACTGGAATTTTGACTAACTTTTCCTGCGCGGGAGACGTTTTCTCCCTTCGCTCTGCTGCTCGCTGCACACACAGACACTATCTCACGCACGCTGGTGATCGCTGAATCAATTGGCTAGCTGGAGCTCGATCGTGACAGGGAATGGTGATCTCTGATCAGAAGCTAATTTTCCCCTTTTCGGTCTTGTTTTGTTTTTGTTTTTTCTGTCCTTTGTCCCGAGTTCAACACACACAAACACACGGTTGTCCTTTGGGCGTCGTTTGGTGTGCACACACAATTAAAGCAATAAAATGTATTCGCAATTGATGCTTTTCTTCGCGGCGAATCACTTGACGCACACACACACGTACACAGTGTCTGAGGTTCACGGCGAGAGTTGGTCTTTTTGTTTTCCTCGTTCTATCTTTCTCTTTCGCGCGTACGATTGCACATGCACTTACACGCTCACTGGTGCACGCTAAATGCACTCGCTGCACCAAACGTTATCTGTCGGTATATTCGATGTCTTCTAGCGGGATCAATTATTCGCGCTTTCCGTCCCGAAACTACTTGGCGGCGGTTTCTTACCGTCTTGCCGTGTGTGTCTTCTGAAGTCAATTCTTTTATGTAACCACTAACCGACACTCAACGCACGAACAACCGACGACGATGGTGAAGGAAGCAAAAAAAAACCACACGCTCACTCTGTGGGGCTGTATGCTGCTGCTGCTGCTAGTGTTGTTGTTGTTGTTGTTGTTGCTGCTGGTGCTTCAACTATTGGCACCGTTGCCGTGGCAAGAGAGTTATATCGCCGCACACTACAACGCACACGCTGTCAATGTGACGCGCGTGACTTTCCCTTTGCTTCGAGGGGGGGGGGGGGGGGGGGACTGTTGCCGCCGCTGCTACTGCTGCTGGTGTGCGAGCTTGGAGGAAAACCTTCGGTGTCTCTGTCTATTTCGACTGCTTGTTCGTTCTGCCGCGCTTATCTCGCTCGCCAGTTTGCTGTGCCCGTGGAAGACGACGTTCGGTTGGTATTAACTGTACACCCGTGGCTCACGCACTTGACCACCCTGGACCATGCCAGCAAACACACGCGTGGTAAAGGCCGATGTTACACACCGCGAGGTTCAATCTCTCGAGGTGTCTGTTTTGCCTCCACGGAAGGCGGTGATTTACGCTGCTCGTTGATGATTCGATGACAGCTCCACCGAATGGCGTTGTCAATGGGTGGCACCACGATTACGCACTTTCACTCGATTTTCCACACAGGCACACAAAAACACTCCCTCCCCTTCTCACCGTGTTCCGCCTGCCCTGCCTTGTCTGTTCGCGCTATCTGATGCCACTGCGGCGCGTTCTTGTGTTGGCTTTGTTTGCACCGATTGCAAACTTTGCTGCAAAGGCCCGTTCCGGGTACACGAATTTACGCTTTTCCTGTGCGGAGGGTCGCGCTCGTTGATGGCTGCCGTCAGTCGTCTTCCGGCCCAGGTGAAGGTTTGTAAAGACAAACACTGCTGCGAGCAACGGTAAGGGCGATGGTGCCACACGGCGGAGCACACAACAAATGGGACACCTTTTACACCGTGGGGTTGTCGAGATGGCGCTGATGCTTCAGCTGCAGCAGCAAGGGGCAACACGGCGCTCGGGACGACAACACACTCCGACGGGCTCGGCGGAAAGGCTCTGGCACCGGAGGGAAACGGCCAAAACGTTGCCGTTTTCCGTCTGCTCGTTGTACGATACCAGGTTTTCCGTCGTTTGCGCCTAAATTCGCCAGAATTCGATAGGATTGCAACAATACAAAGACTGTATGGAACAAGAGTTGGCTGCTACGGTGCCAAAAAACGGAGGAATAAAATGAATATGCCACACTCTCGCAGTGCAAATACGCTAAGGGATGGTACGCACACAGTCAAGCTTAAAAATGGCGCCTGGCATTGTGTGCATGTAGGCACGGTGCGTGCGCCAGAACGGGAGAGCGTGCTTATTTAGAAAGAGCAAACGGGTCGTTCACTGTGGCACGCTCTGACTCGGGAATGTAAACAGAGGGATTCTTGACAGCTGAAGTTGACATGAGATCAAACGAATGAACCATACAAAAAATTTAATTTTTTTACGAATTTAATAGAATTTTTTTTGTTGTAAGTTCAGTTTAGAATATTTTTTTTATTTTAGTGGCTTATTTTCAATTTTATTTAATCACAAAACTATAACCCTCACTCAGCACCAAGCAGAAATCAATAAATTCTTAGCGACTGGCAGCACTGCCAAAACGCGCATCAATTGTCAACAACACATGTGTTTTGGGGCGACCAACCAGCGGCATTTGTTTATTCGAGAAAAGTTGCAGTAAATCGTTAGCTGAAAAGAAACGATTATTTCAAAGATTTTGTGACGTTCTTTGGCATTGTGAATTGGCAAACAATGAAAAGAAACGGAAGTATTATTCTCACACAAAAAAAGAAAAGGCATATTCAAACCCATTCGGACGATGAGGATGACGATCGCCTATACAACAACGAATCTAACGATGCCGGTCAAGAGCACGAGGATGAGGACGACGATCTAGCCGATGGAAGTGAGGAAGAACATGTTTCGGATGAAGAGGATGGTGACGGGCAGGACTCAAATGAGGAGGAGGAAGAAGACGATGATGTCCGGATGGACTCAAATGAGGAGGAAGATGTGGAAGCCGACGGTGCGAGTGGCGAAGGCGAAGAGGGCAGTGAGCAAAATGATGACGGAGATGAGGCCACCGAAGAAAGCAGCTCTGCCAAAATTCCAACCCCACGCAACAAGGTGAAACGAGTGAAACCTTTGGTAAAGACAAAGCAAAAGAAAACGGGCGTAATATACATCAGCTCCATTCCAAAGCACATGAATGTGACGATCCTGCGATCGTTGCTGGAACCGTTCGGCGACCTCGGACGCATTTTCCTGCAACCGGCTCAGAAAGGTATGTCCTTTGCTTTTGCTATGACACTTTTCACCTTATTAAGCTTTCAATCTTATCTTTTTTATATTTAAAGATGGTCAAGCTCGGTTGAAAACGGCCAGCGGTAAGTCGGCAATGATTAAGTATACCGAGGGTTGGGTAGAGTTTCTTGATAAACGCGTGGCAAAAGCGATTGTGCCGATGCTAAACATGCAGCCGATCACGAACAAGAAGAAGTCAGTGTTTCGGGACATCCTGTGGAGCATGAAGTACTTGTCAGGGTTTAAGTGGGTCCATCTGAACGAGCGGCTAGCGTACGAACGGGCCGTGGCCAAGGAGAAGATGCGAGAACACATACAACAGATTCGCAAGGAAGCTTCGTATCACGAAACAAAAGTGCACCACAAAGAGGTGGCACTGAAAAATGCCGCAAGGGAGAAGAAAGGCAAAAATAAAAAGCAATAAATAAAAATCATTTTGTTAACGGCAATCCTCCTATCGCATTGTATTATTGAAATTTTATGTTTCATTTATTTTGGCTAGAGTAGTTGGAAAATATATATGGGTCGTTGAGTGGAATTAAATTGTTTTCTGATCTATTACGATCATGCATCTGCGATTATCTGAGATTGTGAGTGAGACGCTAAAACTATGATTGAAATTATGTGAATTGGAAAATGGCATTTTTAGAACACACGTGAGTTTTATTAAAATGTACGATGGCCTTTCTCGTGGTATGTAGGACTAACTGTCCTGATATGGGTAAATCAATAAGTCAAAGAAAGCCAAGCCCACTAGTGTTACTGGCAAGCCTTGACCGACAACGGTTGTGTTGTGCCAAAGAAGAAGAAGCAAGGGATATTAGGTAAAGACGGACACCTTAAGGAAAATGTAAAAAATCGAGAGTTACTTAAATACAACGACCATTGAAATGTGCATTCATTTTCTTACACTCATGTTTTATTTGAAAATGAGTCGATTTTTATTTTTATCATGAAATCACACTTTTTTTCGTGCAGTTATGAAATGTTTGGATAAGTCGGACACTTTCTATGGGTAAGGTGGACCTAATATGGGACCTGTAGAAAACGTTGGAAATTGAAGAGGTTCATAGTATTAGGTTCATAGCAATATGATATGTTAATCCTATTGCTTTCCACGCCCTGGTACGTACATACACCAATTCTTGATCAATTGCAACAAAGGTTCATTCAGCCGTGAATTTAGGAATTGTTAGCGCCACTTCTAACCTCTCATAGAATGGAGAATCCAAAGCATTGTTGAAATAATGAGCACTAACAGCTGACGTTGCTCCAGCATACAGAAAAAAGTCTAGAACTTCATTTCAATAGTTTGATTGACTTTTTGAAACTTTTTAACTATTAAAAACATATAAAAATGTAAAAATGAAGTCCGTGAAGTAATTGGTGGTTCCGTGTAACCCGCCGTTCGACTTGCCGTTCGAACACCGTGAGCAGGTTGAATGTCTCTTATGTTTGTTGATTAAAGTAGTCCAATTCGTGGTAAAATATTCGGTTTCGTGAAGTGCCTCATCAGCGCCGAGTGAGTAATAGCATAAAGCATCTTCCGAAAACCCTCATTTACGGTATTAGATGAAATCTTTTCTTCACTAATAGGAATAAAAAGTAAAATAAATACATTCAATGACACTCCTGAGGCAGACCAAGACCGCAAAGCGGTTGTAGCGCCGGATAAGTAAGTAAGTAAATTCGATGTTCATGATTCGCAACGACAGAGTGTCCGTCTTTCCCGCTTTGTTGCCAGGATGCATAAACCGCAAGAAAAAAATAGTTTTTATTGCTTTCATTCTCGTTCTTTCGCCAATTTTTGCTTAATAATCACGACAGCTCATTTATGTAATAAACATTCTAAAAATATAAACAATACAAACAATCAAACTATTCGCAGAAGTCAAATAAGATCCACAAGGGACGGTACGATATAAAATTTGTTTTGTTCGTGAATTTAACGAACATTTTTGAACATATCATGTCAAAAATGTTCTAAAATGTTATGTTTTACTTTCAGTTTGGTTGCTGCATTGTTGAATTGTTCGATAATTACTTTTATGATGTATTTATGAGAAGTGTCCATCTTACCCACAGTGTCCGTTTTTGTCTACCTTCCCGTACGTTAATCATTTGGCATATTTAAAACATATCCCTAGAAAGCCTCACAAAATGTCTGGTGACATTCATTACATTGACTAAATATATATATTACTATTTATTTTATACTATACTTTTACTTTATTAGTTGCGATAATCATTCGGTTTTATTATTAATGAATAATATAGAGACAAATATTTTACGAATATGGAAGAAAAATATGTTTAGATTATTCTATATTCCAAAAACGTGAAACATCATCATATAGCATAGACCAGTCAACAAAACGGGGTCATGTATGCTATTCCAAATATTTTCATCAGTCTTTTCGAAAACAACTTAGTGCACTGATATATTTTTAAATATTTCAAAAAAGAGCTACACACAAAAACCCATCAATGTGAATTATCCACACAGACACCATCACACGCACAACGATTAAATCCTTATCATGTCCCACCATACGGCCCCAAACATGGACGGGGCGTAAATCAAATTTTCCCACAAGTGATAGGAAAATGCAATCAGGCGGAAACCAATCATCACGCGCCCTGCATGCAGCTGAGTTCGGGCTGCACAGCATCGGAAAAGCGATGTTAGTACGGTCTGCAATGTCACCAGCGATGGTCGGTTCAGGGAAAGTGGAATCGGACTTGAGCGTAAGCTTTCAGGAACTGTTGGAGGCAATAGGGAGGGCAAAACCTTCCGACCGCGCCCTGTACGATGCTTTCGCCCCGGTAAGAAAACGCATATGGCGCAAAAGGTGCATCCGCTGGCTGTCCGGTGCTGTGTGTTTGGCGGCCATCGGGTTGGCAGTGTACTACATCCCGTGGGTGAACTGGCAGGTAACAGCCGTTGGTCGGTTAATCATGATCGAACTGTTACCGTACTGGGACTGGACCCCGCTGTACCGTGGCAAGTGTTTAATAGCGAAGGCGAAAGAAACTGATGCCCCGAAAAAGTATGCACCGATCGTCTCATTTCCGGACGATTGTGTTGTGTGTCGAAATTTTGGTAAGAAGTGTTAAGATTTTTTCTTTCTCATTGTTTTAATGTTTGACGTAACGTTACGATTGCTCTACAGATGCGGTGCCAGTGCGTACCAATGTGACATATGAAGCGTTATATCGAGATCACCTTATACGTAATGTACCGATCATTGTGTCCGATGTGCATCTCCCTTGGGACCAACATCCTCGGTACGGAAGTGATTGGGACAGTTTTCTGCTGGATCTAGAGGACCTGCTACTGGCGAACCCTTGTGATTTCCGCACGAATCTTCTATTCAGCCCACGGACTGCTAAAGCTCCCGCAATAGCACGTATGGTCGATCTGCTCGCCAGCAATGGGAGCCTGTATGGAAATGGCACCGCACGTGGTTGGTTTGTGCAGCTTCGAAACTGTGCCTTGCCACCGATCAAGAAAACGCGCACCATGTTCGAGAAACCCTACTTTTACGCCACCCATTGGGAACCGCCCTATACAAACTGGATGCTGCTGTCCCGCGCTTTTCACCCGGGAGCACCAGAGCTGACACCAAACATGGCTGGTCTCGTAATAGTACATCAGATGCGAGCAAGGCTGAGCGTTACGCTTCGGCCGCGGACAGAGTGTAAGGACAGTTGTGGTGCGTTGTCACTAACGTTACACCAGCAACAATCGCTGCTATTCTCAACCAGCTTGTGGAACTTTAGCTACCTACCGTCGGATGGCAACGAAACGTCTGTAACATTTATCACCGAAACGTACGAAAGTTTGTGAAACAGATGCGTCGAAACTGTTAAGAAAATGCGTGAAAGAAACCTGAAATATTACCTTATCTCAGCTTAATTGGTACTCTTTCTCAAGTCGGCATTTGAACCAACCGAACAACACAGAACAACAATCGATAATGTGTGCTGCATTAGCAAATAATCCGATATCTAAGCAAAAACAAAGTGCAACAAATAAAACCAACGTTCGATTCAGTAATGTTTAGTTGATTTATTCACATCATTGGTTCCCAGTGTAGTTTTATCAGCTATATTGTTTCATATAATAACATTTGTATTGTTTTTTTCTCTTTTAACAATCATTGTAATTCGGTCGCATACGTCGTCAAACACCAATCGGAATCGCACTGTTTCATTCTATATATATTTTTTTCATTTCGTCTGAGGTGTTCTGTGAGAGGAAGGAGACGCACGGGTACATGGGGCGAGATGTTAAGCAGTTTTGCGAAATCTGTATGCACTGTTACCCGCAACCCGAGAAGATTATTATCGTTGGGCGCGACAGCTACGATACCTTCAAGCATGGTGCCCCTCTGGGGGTGTGCCTGTTGCGACAATGTGTTAGTATTATGGGACGCTTAATCTGGGTTTGAAAAGAAGCAAAACAACGCAGTACGCTCTCTGTAGGTCCATATGTGTTAGTGTGTGCGTATAAGTGGTATGGTAGATGGAACGTAGTCGAAGAAGAGCCTTACTTTTCATATTTGAATATTATTACTGCACAATAAGATTTTAAGAGGGGGCCTTTTTAAGTTGTCTGTTTTTCCTCATTTGCTCTGTTTCTCTTTTCTGATTCATCCAAACGGCGATGCAATTCGTACAACATTAAGGAGAGATGACATCAATTGGCATTAGACATCAGTCGGTTCCCTGTCTTCTTTCTTTGGAGTGTGTTAGTCTAGCTTGAAAAGCCAAAGTACGTAAAGTGAGCAAAAGTACCAAGTGCGTGCTTGCTTGCTTGCATACTGATCGTGTTGGTCATAGGACCTAGGGAAAAGCTTAGGTAGATGTTAGATGCAGTCTTTTGCTGCTGCTACAGAATGAGAGAAGGAGGAGTGTTACGTAGAGGACATTAGAATTCTATTTGATTTAAAGGAAGAAACGTGGAAGATATTTTCAAGATATAATGAATTCACCAGATTGGTTTCAAAAGCATAGACGAAAGTTTGATTGACAATGAACTGGCGTAAGAGAAAAGGATTTTTTTAAATATTCTAAAGTTACGCTATTAAACAAGTAACAGTTTTGAAGAAAGGTTTACGATTGTGCGTTTCTCATCGGTTTCTAGATTCCACGCGTTACGCAATTTGCCGATCGAGACGAGATCCTTATATCTGTCCACGCGCTGCCTTCGAAAAAGTTCGAGGAAAAGTTCCTTTGCTACTGATTAGATCGGATTTGCACAAATTTGCGTGACGTTCGCGCAATCGAACAAAAAACAAATAGACACGTGTGGTGTGGTTTGATGTTCGTTGTGTTGGTACGTGTGGTGATCGTGGCGGTGTGGTGATGGTATGCTTGTATACGTGTGTGTGTATATATATCAGCGCCGCGCATCTTTCCCGGTAATTATGCCAATCTGCATTCGTTCGGTCCTAAAATACGGGGGGAGGTTTGAAAATGGACTGTAAACAGTTGTAAAATAGTTGTAAGCGATTGTCACAGTTTGTAGATTTGCTGTGTTTGATAGATGTGTGGAAATGTTTGTATGTTTTAATGTGTGTGTGTGTGTGTGTGTTTGCTATATGACTAATGTCTATGTAAACGAGCATGGGATAATTTAGATTAAAAAAAACGATGAGCAGAAAATCAAATACGCAACATTCCCGGAGGCGCTAGGTAGAGCTGACTTGTCAGTAAAAGCAGGGTACAATCCGCACTCGCACAAACAGTCCCGACGTTTACTGCGACTACTGGAAAATGGTGGTGCACAAGGGGTACAGCAGAGGAAGGAACAGGGGAGAATGGTTTAATTAAACGAACCGTTCGGGATACGTGCTGTTAGGAAAAGCGGACGCTAGCAGATTTAAGTTCAGTGTGTAAGAAGTACTAGCTAGTAGATGTGTACTTACGATTTGCGTGAAAATAGTTCAAATTTTCAAAACACATTAGAAGTAGTGGTAATGGTAGCAGCAGTAGTAGTACACTACACCCGTATAACAGACGCCAACGGTGTGCCGTAGCACAGGACGCGAGCAAATGGAAAACGAAGCGCAAAACTCTACTTTCTTTCGATACGCGAAACGAAACCAATTCGCGAGGGTATCTTTGATCGTTTTCTTACCGTGCAAAAAAGTTTTTCACCGCGCTTGGGCATGTGTGTATGTGTGTCTGTGTGTAGAGTGTAGAATTGTGTCGGTAGTAGTGTAATACTTTCGCTTTTGCGGAAAGATGCGCAATGGCAATGAATTTCTTTGTACATATAGCAGGAGTGTAATGGTAGCAATGAGCTGTTGTGAGCAGAGTAGTAGACGTATCAGCAGCATTAGCAGTATTAATAGTAGTTGTGTTGGTAGTAATAGTAGTGGTAGTAGTAGTAGTAGTTGTTGTTGTAATGGTAGCAGTAGCGTTAGGAAGAACGCCATTATCTCATGTGCGTTTCATTTGCGTTTTCTCATGCGACCTCGTTTATTTCTTACTTTTTCATTTCATTAAATTTATCAACAAAAACGGAAACAGTCAAGATTCCTGCTCTTACGTTCACGGGATCATTCGATCGTGCTACTATGCATTGACGTGTTCTACTATGCTGCAGTTTTACTGTGATTTTTTTCTTTTCTCTCTCTCTCTCTCTCTCTCTCTCTCTCTCTCTCTCCCTTGCTTTTATATAACGCGCTAGTAGATGGTATGTTGAAAGTATGGAGGAGAAGGTTTATTAATTTATTTGTTCTTTTGTTTGGATTTTCTGTATGTGTTTTGTTCCGTTTGTTGCAATTTGATTGTGAATAGTCTGTGTTTTACGTTGCATGTCTGTCGCTTTGTGGTACAATGGTTGTTACGAGATTTTTTATTGTTGTTTTTTTTGCTGTACCTGTTATTCCTCCTTCTTTTCTGTCTGTGTGAACCAAACGTTTGACCCGGGGGGATTATTTGGTGTCCACTCCTTTAAAGCCTGAACATTACAGACTTCGCGTCAAAACAGGATCGAGTTCGAAAAATTGGACTGATGACCGATATAGTAATTAGAGGAGTATTATGTGTGTGTGTGTGTGTGTGTGTCTGTTGAGTGTATTTTTGTGATTGTTGGTTAGTGTCAGGGTAGTGTATAACTTTATCCCTAGTGCCACGACACACCTGGATAAGAAAGAATACTATCCGCGGTAGGGGTATACTATTCTGCGTTCCGTTACTGCTGTTCCAAACTCACTGCCACTGTACTGGGTCGTTTCGCAAACGAGCTTTTCTTTTGCTCCCGATCATTTTCGTCGGCAATTTCCGTGGTAATGAATAAGTTGTTCAATAATATATTATTTTGTAAATATGTTCAATTTAATTAATGGTGGGTAAACATTTGTGGTCGTTTGGTTGTCTCATGCCTGTTACCTCGCTTGAACTCGTGCCGCAACAGAATGGCTTTTCCCTCGGGTGCACCTCAGCTCCTGTATTCTGTACACACAAACACACATACTCGTCACCTAATAATATATCATTTTGATCGACGGGCTTCGAATGTTTTCTGTATTGGGTTCGCATTTTTTGTTTCTTTTCTTTTCTTTTATACAGCCTTACCCTTACTAGCCTACCTCTAGGGGTTTGCAGCAGTTAAAGACGATATTTCAAACAATCTCAACCTCATCATTGTTTGCTGTTTTGGCTGTTATTAATGGGTTGATATTATGGTTATCCTTTACGCTTACCAGACTGGTACTGCGGGGGAGAAGGGTCGTTAGTAGTTTGAATTATTGTTTCTGCTGATCTTGCTGCTACCATGATCACCGCGTGGTGCGCAACGTATGCTAGAGCTCTGACGAATGCCGCTAAACATCCATCCGAATGGCTGTTGCATATGTGAGACTTTCGCATTACTTTTACGCAAACATCATATTTACAGTTTACTCACGATAGCTTCGTGTGTGTTTGTGTGTGCTACTAGTTTTCAATTATTTGTATATTTTGATGCTGCCGATGCTGCTCCAGCTGTTGCCGCTCCTACTTCACCTTCGTCGCGAGATGTATTAAATTTAAACAATTTCTTTCTAGTTCAATTTGTTGCAAGCAGTAGTTTTCACAAGATATCTTTCATTGCGCTTGTTTAAGTATCGCTTCACTTACAAACGAATGATTTTATTTCTGTTTGGTATGGTATGTGCTTCACGTGTGGTTCCGTTCGCGTTCTCTACAGTCCGCATGTTTATCCTTTTATTTGTTTAATTATTCCATAACTTTCAATTCTTCACTGGGCTGTTCTTCTCGGTTGATAAACGTTGTTTGAGATAAACACAACTCTTTTCACGTTATGCCTTTTAGCCGAATTATAATGCTCATGGTTGCTTTACGCTTCCTCAAAACGTGTGCAATAGATGCCGATTGAATTGTTCAATTTTTAGATTCAGCAAAGACGGAAGCAGAACAGGGACGAAAACGGCGCAAGAGACTAACGAGAGATTAACGCACAGGAACGTACTGCGCCTCACGCAGTGCGAGAAGATTGTACGCATTGCAATTGAAGTAAGTAACAACACACGAGCGCGTGCCATCGTGATCCGTATCGAACACGCAACCTCCATTTCCTCCCAGAATAAACAGCATTGCATATCTGTTTCATGTTACATTTGCATGATTGTAGCGCTTTCTTTTCTCGTGGATAGTGATTGCGATAGCTGTACCCAGATAATCGTAACGCATCCTTCGCCTACCGCTGGTCACATGCTAACAATAACGATCTATATTGTAACATCGTAGCGACTTCCGTTTCAGCTTTGATTTTCTTTCACTGTTAGCTTTTCCTACCCACCTCAGGCGAACTGCTTACTTCCTGCTTTCCTGTTCCGTTACAGTAAAGTTATATATTGTGCTACAGACGCGCTTATTAAATACATTTACTTAACTTTGTTTACCTGCCTAACCTGCTGTTCGTGCAAATGCATGGGTTTTGTTTTTATTTGTTTACAGTGTTTCTTTGTTTTGTATTTGCTCATCCATACGGTATGCTGTTGTGTGTGTGTCTGTCGTGATAGCGTTAGATCTATTTGTTTGTTTGTTTTTATTATTTTTTTTACATAACACTAAACTACTTTGCGATTTGATTCACGCATTGCGTATCGTTTGAATATTTCTTTTAGCTCTTCTCTTCTTCCGCTTCTGTCTTTCTACCGCAGCACCATGCGCGCTTGATCTTCTCCTTGGTATTGTATGATAGTTTCTTTTTTTTGCCATAATTTATCGTTTAACTTAGTTTATCTTTTGTGTTGCTGGCTTAACGCATTACTATTTTCCCCGCTGTAGCTAGACATTACGTGAAACTGTACTTAAGAGAAGCATGACGGTGAAGGTGGCGCAAGTGTTTGTTTTAAGTTTAGATTGTAATTTTACTTTTGAAGCTTTCTCATGTTCTAATTCTCTCTAGATATTTCTTGCCCAGGTTTCTTTTTCCATTTTTCGCAGATGGAATGCAGAACGTGGTAATTATTGTGTGTATGCTTGTTTATTATTTTCTCTCCTATCGCTTCGTTCATCCCATACTTTATCCGAATGGCGCATACAGGACGCTACAATTAGCACGTGCGAAATGGGGCCAAACTATAGCACGATATGGTCTCCAACAACAATGTTTGCTATCCTTACCATCTCTCACTTCCCAGCTGATGTATCCAATGAGTGAGTGAGTGTGTGTATGTGTGTGTTGGTGTGTAGGTGTGAAGGTGTGCCTGTGTAATACATGTATATGCTCCTGAGGAGGGAGAAGGATCAGAAGGAGAGAGGGTTTGGAAAGAAGGTAATGATATGGGTTACGATCGCATCTAAATGTAAATATCACCTTGTTTTATAGCTTCCAATATTCTCTTTCCTTTTCCCGCGACTATTGTTTTGTCCGCTTTACTTTGTCCTACTCTAAACACGGGTCGCACGTTGCAGCTGCAACCCATCTTTCAACGTAATGCAACACTTTTTTTTCTATTTATTCTCCATTCACGTACACTTTGTTCACGCTTCTTGTTTTACGCTTTGCAACATGTAGTCGTGTCGGTGTAAATGCTATTTAAATAATTATTTGTTAATTCTGTTTCTTATTCTTCAACAATACACAACAAGATATTCCACCCGGGGCACACCTGCATTATGTTTCACGAATTGAGCTTACCGTCGTCCTTGGTTTGTTCCTGGGCGTGTAATCTCAGTGTTTGTGGCGAGTGTCGGTGTAGAAGTGTCTGTTTTGTTTTCAATCTCCCAAACGAGGAAGAGTTGCACGTGTACCAGTATGCTACACCAATGATGAGCGGTATGACCCAGCAGGGAAACTCTGCTACGATGTTGGTCAACCGTAAGCATACTGCATTTGTGTTTGTATTGTTTTGTTTTAGCTAGAATAACAAATAGAATACTTTGTTTGACGAAGAAACGTGTGTTTAATGTTTTTTGGTTTTTGTTTTTACTTAGTTTTTTTTGTTTGTTTGTTTGTTTTGTTTTGTTTTGATAACGATTAGCTAAAGTTTAATCCATCCTCCTGCTCCAGCGTCTTGTTGCAAATATGCTCCAATAAGATTAAGTGTACCAGTATGTATACCCTATAATTTCCCCTTACTCTTTTCTCTCACTTATTTATTTGTGATTGTGTAACACCTCGTAACGTACGATTAACACCACAAACACACACACACACTCACACATACATACGCGCGCGCGCATGCACGCATACTCTCCTTGCAGTAAGAAAGCACTTTCAGTAAAGCCAGCTTAAGGTGAAACCAATGTTAAGTACTAACAAACGAAAGAAAGAGCAACAACGACGACGCTATAACCGACCGTCAGGTGTGGGTTGGGGAATTGTGTATTTTAAGCGGCAACAGTTGCGCATTTGAAATGCGTATAGACAAAAAACCAGACACGCGCGCACACAAACACACAGACACAGCAACAACAACAGGAGAAAAAAGACACACACGGAAAGGAAATAACAAAAACAATCGGTTCACTCTTCTACGAACGCTTGCTAGTAACGGGGAAACATACTTTGCTAGCGCACGGGGAAAAATGAAACCCATAGCACGTGGATCCTTTCAACACGGATAACAGAGGTACAAACCTTACGTTCTGTTGTGTTGTCAACCTGACCTGGCCTGTGTGCGTGAATTTGCAGTGGTAACGCTATTTTATTAGCTACTAATCCCTATGTCCTACACTGATTACTCTGTTGCCCATTTGCTGCTTGTTTGTCAGTGTGGGAAACCGGAAGCGGTATTACAAACAAAACAGGCACAAACCTACATAGCTGTAGTGAAGCAGGCTATAATAGAACTTGCCATTTGAACACTGCTTCGCTCTCAAGAAGCATAAGCATAAGCGCTGGCAGGTGAAAAAGCTTCCCGAAGCATTGTTACCTTTTGACGGGTGTTCTTTTTGCCATCTCCTATCCAATGCGGTATTTAACAATAACTTCCTATGTACATTTCCATCCCGTTTACCAGTGATGGAGGCGCCTAGTTATCGTTTCGTTTTCGGACCACTGCCGTAAAAACACAAACATTGGGAGGCGATGAGGCGATACATGAGCTGCAGGCATTTGTTGTTATTTTCGGCTATCTCTCTGTTATTGTGGAAAATGTCAAAAATCGTTTCTATAGTCCTCACGCGCCTCTCCCATCGCCCCATTCGTAATAGAAGAGAGAGAGAGAGACAAAGAATGAGTGAGAAAAAAAGGAAAGAAACACACTACGCCAGTACTAGTTGCTACACTCATTTGTCTGCGTAAGGTTCGAAATTCGGTCTAATTGCTATTGATTCGGTCGGCTGTTATTACCTGCGAAATGCTATTCATATTGTTGTTATATGCTGTGTTCGGGTTGCTTTAGTTAATCTCACTAGCTACTATTTAAACGGGGGATGGTTGCCGTTTTTTTGTTTCTATTGTCGTTCTTGAAAGGTTCAAATACAATCGAAGAGGAAGAAAGTAGTGAACTTTAGTGCGAGAGCGAGTGCCAAAGAGAGCTGAGATAGTGTGAGAGATAGAGAGAGTTAGAAAGATATATAGAGAGTAGGGGAAGAGTTCGATAGTTTTCCTGCTTGCTTTTTAATTTTAGCAAAGTGTGTTTGTGTGTGTGGTTTGGGTTTCCTTTTTTTGTTGATTTTGGGAGGGGCACGTTACAATCATTCCTTAGTGAATCCCGTCTTGTACTAGGATTCCCACTAAGCGCGAATAGGCTTGGATAGCAAGGAACAACAATAAAGCGTTGGTGAAAGTTAGCGCAAATGTATGATTGTTTGTTTGTTTGTTTGGTTGTGGTCTCCGCCGTTTGTTTTTTTTTCTTCTGTATTTTCTTCTGTCTTGCTGTTGTGACTTGTTTTGATATCACGCCAACTCCATGTGTGTGTATGTGTGAGTGTATATGTTATTTGTTTTTTTGTTTTCTTTTCTTCTGTCCTCTTGGTTCGTGAAAGTTCTCCACGGCCGCGCATTTCTCTAGTTGTGAAGCCGAATAACGAGCCGGACGCGGAATCGAACGGTTGCTCGCGGCTCGGAACGATAGTTACAATTAGGATAATAACCATAACAATAATCATAATCAAACGCCTGGGGTTATTTACCGCCGAGACCGAATTTCATAAATATTAGCTCCTTGCCTTTGGACAGGATATCACCGCCCGGTGCTGCCATCTCCTGGATTTTGCCCATGATATTCGGGCCGCCGGGCTGCTGCTGCTGCTGCTGACCCGGTTGGCCACCGGGCTGTTGCTGCTGTTGCTGTTGCTGCATCGGTTGCTGCTGCTGTTGGCCACCGCCACCCATGCCGAAGCCACCGAATGGGCCGGACGATTGCTGCTGCTGTTGCTGCTGCATCGGCTGCTGCTGCTGCTGCTGGGTGGCGGCGGGTTTCTTGCCGAACAGCCCGCCGGTGGCAGCACTGGCCGCACCGGACAGTAGGTTGGACGCGTTGGAAAACACCCCACCGGACGAGGCGGTCGTGGTCGGGGTCGGTTGTTGCTGTTGCATCATCGGGTTCTGTTGCTGCTGCTGCTGCAGGTGGGACTGTTGCATCATCGGTTGCTGTTGCTGCTGGTTGTTACGCATCTGTTGCTGCATCGGTTGCTGCATCTGCTGCTGCATCGGGGTTTGCTGCTGCTGCTGCTGCTGCTGCATGCCGGTCATGCCGCCGACATTACCACCGATCCCTATCCCTTGACCGATCATCCCGCCTATCCCCGACATCCCCTAGAAAACCCCACCAGCTGCGTTAGTATGCGAAAAGGAACACGTTACATCGAACACTCGCTACTGCTGTGCTCTCGCCCGTCCCAGGAAAACCCCACCAGCCCAACCGTGGACAGACAGACAGACAGACGGACAGAGAGAAAGAGAGACGGACAGAGATACAGACAGAGGGAGAGAGATAAAGAGAAAGAGAGATGGGGAGAGTGAGGGAGTAATAGTTTACAGATAGAGAAAATAAACAGAGACATGTCGACATACACAATAAACTGTCCAAAAAACAGGGGCATGTGTGCGTGTTTTGTAGAGGTGTCGGTGGATTTGAGTGTGTACATCGGTGTCAGTTTTATCATGTTCGGTTGCTTCGGTACTTCTGGTCGTTGAGCTTTGAAATACCTCATTTGCATGGCCCTCCGTACGTTTGCTAAAGAAAATAAATAGTCAGCCAAGTTTCCAAAATAGAGCTAAGGTTTTTAGTTTAGAGTGTTTGATAAAGAAATACCAACATAACTGAACATAATTTAATAAACATTTAACATAAAACTAAATAACACTAAATCGGTACTAGTATTGCTGGAGCGAAGAGCGCAACGAATTATTAACGCATAACTAGTAACACGGAAAACGCAAACAGTTTTTCTCTGCTAAGAGATAGACCACCTCTTTGTGGTTAAACCCATGCATCAAATATTGCCACTAGTGGCAGCAGACAAAAGAAACGCCGTCCACTTACGCTCTACCGGTAACACTCTAAGTAGAGTAACAATTTTGAGCATTATTATTAACCGTAATATTCAACAACAAAGCATTGCACAAAAAATCGACCGTGATGCACTTACTGGTTGAAGAGTGGAGAAAATGGGCCAGAAAATCAGTTCCGGCGCCTTAACGTTACACATTACCTTAGCCTCAACGATTTGATAGCGTTAGCTGAATTGCACAGCTTTGGAGAAAAGCATAACGAGAATATGTTGTGAAAAAGTAACAACCCTTAAAAGCAGGAACCCCGATAGAGGGCTGTAACAAACTGTTAGCTAAATATTTCAATTCACAATTCCTACCCCGTTGCTAAATCTGATATGATGTGTGAACGAACTGTCAAACGAACTGGGTGTGAGGCACTCGACAAACGAGGGAAATCTCAAACATACAAATAATACAGAGCATCGTAGGAAAGAGAGTACGGGAAAGTGAAAAATACGATTATGAAAAAAAGGATGTGAGAAATCATGTGTGTTCAAAACATACGGGTAACGGTAACTGTAACCACTAAATGTAAAACATTACTAAAGAGAAGAAGAGAAAACGTTTACACTAACACAAATGATTAACAATATTATAAATGTGATGAAGCTATACTAGAAAAACAATGTGGACCCAACAGGAGGGGAAGTGAGCAAGAAAAACTAAAGCGAAACGGAATGAGCGAGTAGCTAACGATGCACTCGAAACGTGCATGTAGTGAGTATGCAACAATGTGCATCAAATGGGTTGAAATGTTACCTAAACCGGTGCACTGGCTCGGAACTAAGCACAATGCCGGCAGAGATTGAGATTTTTCGACTCTTGACACATGTGAAGACGAGATGTGATGGACAGCAATAGGTAAATTGAGGGCCAATGAAAGAGAAGAGGCGATGCATAAACATGGTCAACTTTTAGGACCTTTAAAATAGTTTATAGTGTTTGTTAAACACTTCATGGCACTCGGCATACGGCTACCAAACCTAGGAAATTGGTTTTACTGTTATTTACGCTTTACAAGGGCACATAACACTGCTCTTGCGTTGCAATCGTGTAGTAAAACATGTGTATTTTTACAATAGCCTATTCTGTTCGTACGCGCAAAACAATCCTTTCTACGTTCAACGCGAAGGAAGATGAGAACGACAGAAAAAAGTAAAATGTTTAAAATGTGGTAGACTCATTTGCATGAAAACTCAATTTAAGCCCATTCTCAGCTGCACTTGCGCAACGACCTGCATGTTTGACCGGGATAGTATGCAAGAAACATCGTCCAAATGGCGAAGCTGTTGCACTGGAATCAATTTTGTCTACGAGCAACTGGTCTAATGTTAATGTCGCTTATTTTATGCTTGCTCCAGGGGGTCGATAGAACCTCCAACCAATAATTAGTTGCTGGTTGGCTAGCTGATGTTAAATTCGCACGCTGTAACCAAGCGTTATAATTCTATTCTCGCCGTAAGGGCATGCGCCGGAAGGTGCATGGTAAAAAGGTACGTGTACTTCACAAACTGATTATGAAAACGGTGACCGTATTATTTTAATGTAATTTTAAAGCTATTGACGAAGCGCATTTTAATTGCCTGGTATTGTCTTTTATCATTAAATTAGTTCGTAGTGCGAATGTAGGATGGCAACACAATTTCTAGCGATGGCAACAACTATAGCAACCATCTAATACATAAGAAAATATTAGAAAAATAGGTGAAAAAGAGTGTCGGGATGTACGCCGCCGCTACGAACGGACTCAATGATAGCAGCCATTGTGTGCGATGAACGATAGTAGACCGCTAGCTTGCTGGACCATCAGTGCCAATGAACCAAAGGTTTGTCTTCAGCGAGCCAAGAGTCATTCGACGGGGTTCGTCGCTTGGAAAAATCTCTTCGTCGGCGAACATGGACTACATGGTAGGGCAGAGTTTTACAGCTTCAAAGCGCTCATTATTGGTGTATTTAGCATTTTGGGAAATGGATTTGTTTTAAGGAAAATCAAATAGAATCCCTTCACATCTTCAGTATGTTACAATTGCCGGTGGCTGATTAACGGTGGGTAATGGTTTCTTTTGTTTTAGTTTTATCATGTTGTTAGTCTAGTTTTTGATCACAGTTTGTTTTAGTTATGGTGTGGTTTCATTTGTGTTCATTGCGGTTTATTGGAAGGGAATGATGGGACAAGTTTTGCTGGAGAAGCTTAATGAAATTAATGAAAATAAATAATAATAAAACAATAATTTAAAACAAAACAGAAAGTTTGTAGTTATTAAAAAAAACCTTTGCTAATAAACAAGTTCTAAAAGATTGTTCACTTTTGGCGTGACCTATTTGGTAAAATTCTACATTGATTTACGTAATAGAGGAGAAAACGAAATTGTTAAGAAATGTTAGAAAACTATTACAAACTAATTTGATTTAAAAAGTCATGCCAGTATAACGCAACATTCGCAACAATTACAAAAACTGAATCTATGAATAAACTGGAAACTAGAGCACTTACATACTACCGATACTAGTACTAGAACATTGCTGTGTAAACGGTGGGTTAGTGGTGTAGTAAAATGTATGCAACATTTATTATTTAATCTTCTCTGCTAGACCTTTATTCCTTTTTTTGTCTTGATGCTATTCAATTGCACCATTTTTGCATAATTTCACAATTTCTAGCACTGATTTTAGAGAGTTTGCTACGGATGCTTGAGTCGCTCAATAATATCTAGTCGCTTAATGTCCGTCTCTCCTAGCTCATTACCCGTGAAGTTAGTAGCGAGCAGATATCTTTCGTCTCATATTTCATGGTAATAGCTTGTCATTTGTATTGCGCAGTAAATTTGGCCTTTTTTTGCCAGTAATACATAATAACACACACATACACGTACATACGTGCATGAGTGCGATGGGATCCACATCACCCGAAATCCATTACCGACATCCAAATGCGCCCGATTAGGCTAAGAGACATCGACATCGACTAACAGCGCACGCAATCGATCTCACGCACGCATGCTGAGGCACAATGCAGCGCCTTGTAATATATCCGGTTTCAAGCTGATGCAAAGTCGCTCGCTTTTGTGAACACCCGTGGGTTTGGGTGTTCCTTCGGTTTGCCGAAACGAGCCGGATAGATGATACCGCCAAACCGAAAAGACAATTGACAATAAAAATTGATGTGACCCTCCTTCCGTTTTCGGTTTATTGAGCAACGACACCCTGGTGTCCCTGCAGTGGAAAGCGGATGGAGGAGATGGTAAAATGGGAAACGATAACGAGACGGCACGAGAGGAAGAAGCAAAAGAAAATGTTACTGTAGCCACCGGGTGTAGCCACTTTGGGTAGACGACGGGTGTGATATCAGTGCCCGTTTCCGGCTGGTCGGTGATATAGGTCGTGACGATAAGGCTGACAGGCTTGACGAATAGTGATGAATTGAGCGAGTAGGATCGCAAATAAATGTTCACTTGCTGGTGCGGCGGCCCTCGCCATCCTTATCAACAGACACCGAGCGATACGCGCAAAGTCACAGGATACGCCATCCACGCAGGACACATGATACATCGGGCCGCACCGTGGGGAGTAGTAGGGGTCACGCACCGCACAGTGAATATCCTCCTTCTCCAGTAAATGGTTGTGGGGAAATGGTAGAAAATAATCGAAAAAGGCGATCATTGCTTCGTAGCCGGGCTCCCGGTATGTATGCTCGGGACGGAACACATCAACATCCCGGGGAAATGAAATATCGTAAAAAAGGCACGCTCTCAGGCTATTCGCCGTTAATGGTTTTGCTTTGGTACCACGGTAGCCGGGAGTCCCTTTCGGGTCGGGTCGGCTTGATAAATCGGATATTTTGCTTTTGATGAAGTGTGTTGCAATGGTTTTGCTAAAATGACTCTCGCCACAAGGCCACGGAAGGAAATAGGCATCAAGCATTGTTTCTTGTCACCATAGTGTGTCGATTTGTTGCATTGTTGCGAACAAAAATGTTCGGAAAAACTAAAAACTCGTAATAAAGCTGGAAGTCAGCAGAGAGCTAAAACTGCTTCGATCTAGTATATAGTTAACCTATGTCTCTATTTCAGTGTACAAAAGCACCACAGTGGTACAGTGTTATACTGTATAAGGTAACAATTCTAGAGTATAGTGCAAGTGTGGTAAAGTTGGAAGAAAACGGGGAAATAAACGCTACAACCTTCACTACGGTACGATTGATTTTGCATAACTCTAACACACTACACCACTTTACTACGCGCGCAAAAGAAAGGTTACGGTTGAACTGTAGGTGTTTAAAGACACCAAAGAAAATTAAAAGTATGAGCAAAACAGTTTTCTTACATACAACATAAATACATATACACACACACATAGGGACACAAAGGCTGACAGCTAGACACCGACAAACATAGCTACAACAATTTGCCCGTGCAGGACACCGTACACGGGATGACACGGGAGCCAACAACAGGTGAGAAGATCACTCACATTTACGTGAAAAGGGAGGTCACGAAAAGCTTAGGAAGAATCAACGACTTCAGAGGATTGGAAAATGTCCTTTGTCGAGAGCAAGAGTTTCAAAAGAGAAAATAGAAAAGTTATGTTTCCGAAAAAAAAACTAAATTGATTTATCTTAAGAATTGGGCATTTATGATTTTATTTGTGTAGTGAATTTGATAAGTTTTACAAAATTCACTAAATTAATTTGCAAAAGGAACTTTAATTTACAAGCTGCCAATGCGGGAGCTCGCAATAGCTTAGTTGTCATGCAATGAAAAAATGTACATGTTTTGAAAATTGGACTCTAAGATGGGTAAATGTCATTGCACGAAGGATTGCACGCAGAGTTGCACTGACGGACGACTAAACCAGGCATATAAGAGTAGCAGAGAGATATAAAAAGAGAGAGAGAGAGTGAAAGGCGGGAGGAAAACAGGATGAAAGGAAGTGACAAAACGGACAGTCAGGCAGACGAGTAGCGGATAGATTGACAGATACAGGCAGGCCAGAGACAATTAAATGGACAGCATGTTCACAGTTCTACCAGCACATAGACTTCCCTGCCCATGGGACCAATTGCGGTGTTTTCTGTCTGTTTTTTTTTTTAGGGTTGGTGTAGGGAACAGCGTTAACGGACGGATCCAGGTGACTGTTGTGTTTAAATGTTTGTTTCTTAACTCCTGATTTAGGTCATTGCTCGATTGTTTCACCTTTTCAGTTACGGAATGTCCGTTACGGTGTGTCCTGTAGGAAGTTTCGGCGGAATCTGTCAGTGTTCAGTGCTCCTAGCTCCAATGCGGTCTGAACTGCTAGTTTCGTGACAGGGGCATGCTTACGCTGCTTGATGTGCACCTCATTTCTGTACGAATCACGAGGCAACGTTTCAGTGTATTTTGTTGTAGCAAGAGACGGTTTTACTTTGGAGTGTTGCATTTGGTTTTGATATGTTATTTAAGCAATAGAATCGTTGGGTATCGTATATTTGAAATAGAAAATAATAAAATACTAACTTTGCAGTATGAAAGAAAAAAAATGCAAGAATGAGTTTACCACAACATAAACCATAAAAAATATAATCTAAAATAAAGATAAGGTTTTTTAAACGTTAATCATTTGGGTCAAAAAATAGTAGCTCGTGTTGTGTTAGGCGTGAGCTGATAGTTGTTACCACGTTTATTTTGTTGAACTTTGAGTGAATTAGTGGTTGAGTGAAAATAGGAGTAAATGTAATTGTCCATAATGTGTATACAATATCTAACATGATGAATACAGTAAAATCCTTACTGTGCTTAGTATGAAAAAGCGACAGAAATAATATCACAACAAAAAGGATTAATTTGAGCCAAACAAGACAACACTATTTGCAAACATCCAAACAAAAACCAATCTGAAGCCTAACAAGTGACGTTCCAAATATTAGAAAGAGAAACCAGCTATCTAGCGTATCGACAACACTGCATGTAGATCAAGAATGTAAAGTTGAGCAAATGTCGCATAATGAACATCCAAATCAAACACACATAGAAAAATGGCATTCTACTCAACAGAGCAACAATGTTCAAATGAAATCATTTTGACACACAAAGAGCTTTCGAGTCGGCTCATTAGAGACTGACAATGTTTTCGTACTTAAAATAAAAAAAATCAAATCAATCTTTTAAAAGCAAGTAAAACGTGTTCAAAACAATGATATGCAATTTTTATGCTAATGCTTTCTTGTGAATTGCTGTAACATTAAGAGTAAACTACACTCTATAAATGTAGTAAACAATGTGCTAAAAGAAATGAGAAAACCTAAAAGTAACATTAATAAGAACAACAGCAAAGAAGCAAAATTTTTGGTTAACAGGCTGGTGGTCATTCCACTAGTGGCGCCAATCGTTTTATAATCAATAGAACTGACCGAGAGCAGTTTATAAAATAACATAGAACATGTTTGTTTAGAAGTAACACGATAATATTGTGTAGTATAGATATAGATATAGATGTAAAATGGTATTATTCAGCTTTTGGAAAAGTAAGGCACAGATAACGAGAAAGTTGTACAATGCTAGAGCCAGTGAGATATTACTGACATCACCTAAATGAGTTGAATAATCAACGTGAGAAAAAAGGAGTTCAGAGGAAACCGAAGCAAATGCACGGCAAGTGACGGCCAAACAAACTACAAATAATATATAAAAAACAAAACTAAAAAAATAGAACAAACGCAACACAGACAATGATTAAGATCATATAACACAAACGTCAACTAAATTTGAACGTGACTAGGAAAAACAAAGGATAAGGGAACGTAACACAAAACTGACATGTTTCATCTACCAAATTACCTAAAACGTTTGTTGTTTACTTTTGTTTATATTTGCATCAGACACAGTGCACGGTGTCATTTACCATTTGTTATCACCTGCAGCTTGAACCGTACGAGGTTTAAATCGGTTATTACTGTTGTTGCTCATGAAGGTTTTGAAATCGAAATCATTGTGGTGCATGGTTTTTGTTATGTGAATAATGCAGTTGGTATGCAAAATGAAACACAAAACATAAATTTGCAGTAGATTTGTGTGTATGTGTCTGTGAGAGAGAGAGAGTTGGTGAGTAAATTTGCAGTTCATTCTGTAGCCGACATTGGTTTCTGTACGCATTCAATAAGAAATATTAACAAGTTTCTGTTGGGCTGTTAGGGTGTATCTGGGTGGAAGGCACAAGCAGCGAATGTTTATCTGTATTTTATTTTCCAGGGAGGGTTAAGAGATTTGCTTTAACAAATGCTGCAACGGTTTGAACAACAGAGTATGAGAGAGTATGCAAGAAGGTCTGCCAAAAACGAAACCTGCAGCTTAAGAAAACCTAAACGTATAATAATGAATTTTATTGCATTGCATTTTGATACCCAGTGTGCTACTGCTAGGTGTTGCAATTGCTACGATCGTGTTGATCACGTAATTAATTTACCACCGGGGAGTTAAATTCATGATTAACGTTTAATGCTTCTCCTATCTTAAGCCGTTTATGTTAGGTTTCGTTTTTAATTAATGCATCTCTCAATCATGTTCTGTTCAAACATGCACTTGGATCCCTCGCATCGGTCAATCCTCACATTGAAATCGTAAAGAGTTTCGCAGTGACCTCGGATTCACTTAATCTCAGTTACTGTATCGTTTTTTTCTGCTTCACTCTTGAGTAGTAGTTACCTGCGTTTGGTGATCGGGGGCAGGGTGACCCATGTTGTCTAACAGTGTAGGGGAAGAAGGGCGAGCATCTAACAACAAACAACATAAAGACTTGACATTTACCACAGCAGAGCAGAGTATTCGTAAAAAAATAAATGAGCAGTGCAGCTGTCTTGAACGAAATTACGATGGGCGTTTAGTTGCTTCAAAAGCACAAACGTCAGGTTTAATTGCATCAATCAAAGACGTTAGTTATCGCAAATGAAATTTTAAATTAGATTTGAAAATGCATTAGCTATTAACTTCAATAGCTTAATATTGTTTAATATTGCACACTAGCTTAAACCCATTCATTAGGCCCGTTTAAGACATCTGCAGTTAGGTTAGGAGTATTATAACTAAATAAATAACAATTCAGAATAACGAAAAGAAAACTCGTAACAGAAGTAATTGGACGTAAATAGAGAAGGAAAGAAAGTAAACAGTAGCAAACTTGTGAATGGTTTGAGTAAGGCAATGAAAGAGAGATATAGAGAAGAGTGTTTTATAACATTTCAAACTTTTTAGAAAATCGGAGGAGTAGGGTTAATTAAACGGGAGCATTGAAGTCTTCATCACCAAATACATAATCAAGAAGAATAACAATTTATATATGTATATAAATGTATATATTTATAAATGTGAGAGAGTGTGTGTTTATGGAAAGCGATACAATGGAAAAGTAGAGGAGTTAGAGAAACTATAGCAAGAAAAACGGAGCGAGAAAAACAAATCGAATTGATTTGACATTAGAAACTGCATTGTGAAAGAAAGTAAAACCCAATCAAAACTCAAACGATAAACATAAACACAAAACAGTAACACAATTCGGACATACGAGATGCGAGATGAGGGTTAGTAGGCCCGGTAAGACGTTGTTGCGTAAAACAAAGCCAACACGGAGGACAAATTGAATAGAAAATCAAACAATAGTACAGGTTAAAAGTAGAGGTAGAAGTAGTAGTAATACGATACAGGAAAAGGAGATTAGTAAAAAATGGTGCGTACACTGAACATTTAAAGCTTTTTAACTGATTAGGTTTTACACGTTGAGTGTTGAGTTGAGTGGAGACACGGAGTCATCCGGGTCCCGGATGAGTTAGCCTCGTGGTAAGCTTTACTCATTCGGTTGGTTTGTGAAGTGTTGGTTAGATAACGCTTATTGTTGAATATAAAAGATCGAACTCATTATAATAAATTAGGTTTCGTTTGTCTTTTTCACTTTAATAATTGGATTGCATCGAAAACTACTGTCAGATTCAAATCTATCCGTATCTAGAGACCAACAGCCAGAAACATTTGTTACCATTTTGAATCCCTCTCCACAGGGAAGCATGGCAACGAAAGGCATATTGTATCAAAGCTGTAAAGTGTTAAGGAACACAAAAACAAGCAATCGTGTACTGGCTTACGGAACATAAGCGTTTCACTTTTTGTCTGTGAGTTTTGCATTTGTAATGAGTGCAGAAGGCGTTAGTAATGTTGTAATGTCTTACGGTTTTATTATTCATCGCTTAGCTATGAGTTAAGGGTTCTGTTTGCATTAAAGAGTAGCTTTGCAGTTGCCTCGTCACGTAGTAATGTTTTATTATTATTGATTAAATTACAATGCTGTTCAAGCATGACAATCAAGCTTCTGCTAGGTTTGAACGTAACACACAGGACGCGAAAGAAGAAGTACTCACTGTCTCAAATCTTCATTACCGATTCTTCATTCTTGTAGAAATAGATCGGTAAAATGGAAGATTTTTGGCTGCAACTGTTCGACGCTAAGTTTTTTTTAAACTTATTTATCGCTTAACATAACTAACCCCAAACCGAGTACACCAGGAATAGCTGTGTCTCTATCATGTTCAGTACAATCGACTGGTTGCAATGTGCTCTTAAAACAAACTGATAAGAAAAATGAAAGGAAAACGTACTAAATCAGGTCGGTGAAACAGATGACAGACTCCAGCAAAAATGAAACACTAAAAGTCAGAATTCCAAAATAGGATAAACAAAGCCAACCCAGAATCGACTCGTGTAAGAATTATACACTCAACTGGAGAATTTAATTGTTGTTGTTTGTTGCTTTGGTTTGATTTTGGTTTAGTCAGCGACGTTCATTCGATTGGTGGGCAAACATGTTTCGCTTTAATTGGTTATTTTTGTTATTTCTTAGGTCAATGTACTGCATTGGTAGTAGATTGTAAAAGACTGAAAATGTTCAGTGTTTCTAGTGAAATTTTCCTTAAAACGTTTTCATGTACTATCTTATTTCTGAATGTATGGTTTGTTTTTTGTTTTTACTTTGGTGGTTAGTGACAGTACTAAGGTGAGCTGATGTAGTGATTTGTACGGTGGTTCAATGAAATGGTTGAGGCAGGGCGTTTCGTGTTAGTGGACATTGTGATTAGGAGATGTTGGTGCTCTGTGGTGACGCACATGAACGCACGAAACGGATGGGAACGGTGGCAGTAATCATCGGTTCGAAGTTATCAATGCTTATGGGCGATTACCATGCCGAAGAACGGCGGTTTTAATCCGTTCGACAATACAGTGAGATAACATGTGGGGTGGCAGTGTCAATGTGGAGGTGTAAATGGGTCGAAGCGAAAGGAAAATTCTAAACCATACACAAAATAGGAGCAATAGCATGGGAGTACAAAATAGATTCGTAGAATGTAGGGTAGTAGCATGTGTGTGGGGAGTAGTAGCACGGATGGCACTCGCTACCATTGCGAAAGGATGATAATAGTAACACACAAGAAGAACAAGCCAAATGACATGGAAAAGGACAAAAATAATAATAGTTTGAGGAAAAGAGCAACTATCCAAAGTGATAAACAGACAATGATTAAAAGACTTTCAATAATAAAGACATGAAATAGCAAAAGTTGTGAAATTAACAAGAAAATTTAGAAATCAATTTGAGTTAGTTAGAGATGTGGTAAAAAGGAATGTACATGAAAAGATAAGTAAAGCATTGGAAGAACGTTTAAAGTTTTTGAATTTAATTAAATTTAGAATTGAACATAAAAATGGAAGACCAGATAAGGTAACTTGAAAAGATCAATGATGGTTGGTAAACAAAATTAATTTGAAGATAATAGATAAAGAGAGGGGATAACATTTTCTAAGCAGATGAAAAGGTATAGTATCGAACAGTACTATACACCAGAAGAAAAATGTGTTATAAAGTGGGTAGCAGGATTGGAAGATGGCGAAAAGGCGCTCAAATGAAACGGGAACTGGGAGCGGTAGAATAATAACCGAAGAAGAAGAAGAAGTAGTAGTAGTAGTAGAAGTAGAAGAAGGCTCGAAACACTACCGAATAAATGAAACGGGAGCGGAACTAGCTAGCTAAACGTACCTTTCCGTAGCGGACCCCGTTGGCTCATGCCACCCATGCCGCCCATGCCGGCGTCCCGCGGTGGCGGCGGAGGCCCGCGGGCCCCCGGTCCGATCCCTCGGCCGCGGTTGTTGTTGCTGTTGAGCGTACGCTGGGCGAGATTGTTGCCGGCCGGGCCCTGCTGGCTGTACTGGTCCGGCGCTTCCGTGAGGAAGTTGGACGGCACCAGCCCGCGCACCCCGTCCAGCTCGCCCATGTAGAAACCGTCCTCGTCCATGTCGCCATACACTAGTATGACGGCACCGGTTTGGAAACTCAGTTCCACCTGCAGTGAGGGGGGAGTGGGAAAGAAATTGGGGTAGAGCCACATAAGTCAATTAAGAATGCCACTACGGGTATGAATTTTGGAGTTCTCTGATCTTGGGTACGTCAATCGTTCCGATGGTGAAAGGAGCATGATCGTACGGGATCGTAGGGGGAATTTTTGCTGTTGGATTCAGGTGGTGGTGATGGTGGTGATGTTTTCGCTTTTCAGTAACGTTTCGGTCGCAATTGTATGGCTTTGGCTTTGGCTAACCCCAGCTTTCTGTTCGAGAGAGGTGTGTACGTGAGTGTGAGCTCACACGCTAAGTCTAACTGCAGAAACGCTAGACGCTTCCGGTGGGTTTCGCTAGGTTGTACTAGAACTGTGAGTGGAAAAGTCAGTAAAGTTAAACATGCAGCATGCAGCGAAAATAAGAACGGAACGGAAAAGGAAACTCAAGGAAAGAAAATCGACACATATGTAACGCTCAACTGTAATGTCAGAAAGATATCGGCTAGCCGCATTGTGTTTCTTTAAGTCCCCATCCGGAGGAAACGGTGTAACAGAGGCTAACGCGCAGATAAGAGACAAGTTGGCGGACGATGTCAGATGCAATGTACCTGTTCTACATATGTGTGTATGTCAAAAGCATTTTTTGTCCCTTGAGTGTGTGGAGAAGTGGTTCAAACACTAGACAACGGGTCACGAGACGGTTAGATAGTGAGCACAAGTTACCGGTTCAACGCACCGATCAAGAGGGTTTTGGTGGAACAATAAGGCGTAAGTTATATGATAGTCTAGGGCCTCACCTCGGCATCCACGTTCGGGCTCAGCTCCTGCGGATCGTAATCGTACAGTGCGATCATTCGCTTGACCGGCATGTTGGCGTAGATGTCACCCCAACGTTCGCGGCTAATGCCACGCACCGATGGGCCGACGCCACCGCCCTGTGCACCGTCCTCAATCTCCTGGACCATGTTGTGCGGTACGAAACCTCGGCGGCCACGTAGCTCGCCCCAGTAGAAACCGTCCGGATCCTTCTCCCCGTACACCTGCGTTTGTGGGTGTGGGAAAATATATGTGTCAGTAACATCTCAGCCATTTGAAGCACTCCGTTGATCGTGTACCTACCTTGATCGTGTCACCCTCGTTAAAGGGCAGCTCCTCCTCGCAGGCATCCGGATTCGGGCTCATCGTGGCAGGATCGTAATCAAACAGGGCGAGGAAGTACCGCGGCTTCTTGGACGCTCCGATCAAGTGCGGTGGATAGGGTTGCATGCTTTGGGGCGTCATCTGCTGACCCGGACCTACGCCACCCTGTGCCATTCTTTGCTGCTGCTGTTGCTGTTGTTGCTGCTGTTGGGTGGGCATCGGTTGGTTCGGGTTCATTGGCCGTTGCTGGTTAGGGTTCCGATTCATGCCTGCTTGCTGTTGCTGCTGTTGCTGCTGTTGCTGCTGCTGTCCGGTCATGCCCTGTTGTGACTGGCCCGGACCTGCGTTGCCGTAGTACTGTTGATTTTGCCCTTGCGGGTTCTGCTGACGTCCGATTGGATTACCGGCCATTCCCTGGTTGCGATAGCCCTGTTGTTAAACACCGCAATCACCACGAATGCAAAGGTGTGTGTGTTTCAGAGGAAAGTGAGATTTAGGGATAATAGTAAGAGAAATATGTTACACATTTTAACCATTTCGAACGTGACGACATACGACTAGAATGATCAACCGCGTGAACAGACGGAAGATGGATGATTCTGCTCGTTGCTCAACGGTACCATAACAACATCAATTGCTGCAAACGATTGCAAGCATACACAGACAACAACACATATAGAACGATCGGCTTAGTTAGATACCATTACCGCAGAGCAAACTGAAATTAAGGATCAACCAAACCAAAGGCACACGTAACTGAGGAGAGCAAACAAGAAGCAGTCAGCATCACAGAAGTTTTTCTCGCGCGATGAATGTACAGACAGAGCGTGTGGACGTAAGAAAACACATAGGAATGAAATGAAAAAACCAAACTCAGTACAACCAAGAGAAAAACACAATTCCGCTGCGTGTGGAATATACTGGCTACTACGTGATCGCGAAGGTGACGGCAGTTAGAGAAATACGATGACGGGGACTACTCAATTTTGACACTAGTCGAGTTGACATCAAGCAGTTGCTGGGGGGGGGGGGGGGGGGGGATTGATGTTGTGTTGGAGGGGTCTCAGAGAGCTAGAGAATGTTTTACGTGGCATGGAACTCTGGCGGATGTGCGATCATCGTACATAAACTGCTATTTACAAGATGGATAGCAAATGGTGACTTGGTGTTGCAGCGTAGTGTAAATACTAGTAACCACTAACGCTGCGGTCCGAGACGTGTGCGATGGTTGAGTTTGTTACAATGCGCTTGGGAAGAGTGTACAGGAACGATAGAAATCGCAGACAACATTAGGCACGTTCGCTGATGAAGTTCAATCGTACAACTGCTGCTCCCAGGTGAAGCGTGCTCATGTTAACTACTTGATCATGCGCTAATTATTTGGGTTTGTGTTGTACAGTTGGGGCAGGGATAGGACGTGTACTGTGTACTGTGTCGTGAACGCTTGAGGGTATTATTCATTGTACAATTTTCCCAAGTCAAGGTACCCTTGAGGTGAAAAAAAAGATAGCCTTAGTAATATTTACAAGTTTTGTTAGGATTACTGTATAAAGCCGCACAGCAACCACCACATATACATATACACACAATCACACAAAAATAACGAAAGAGTTAGAGAAAGTTGAGATGTCATTGGCGAAATGACAGATAGTACATTGAATAGGAACAAAAGTTTAAGTTGCTGTACAAAAATTGAAGTTTGAAGGAATCGTACTAGTTGAAACGTTAACTTTGCGTCAATATGGACGCGAGCGGCAAAAAAAAAAAAGAATTGCTGGAGCCGATATCTCAATTTTGATCAACAGACTCAGTATGTTACATGATCGTGGGCCTTTGACTGAATTTAATGGTTTGAAACTGGTTTGAATTCTTTTCTCATCTAAAACAGAGAGCTAATAAAAATGTGCGTCGACGTTAAACAGTAAAAGGCACGTAATACGACAATGAGCAGATGGCCAGTGTAAGAGTAGCAAGTTCAAACACAGAAGTCATTGCAACAACTGGCATGTAAAGTAGTGTACAACGGTTACAATGAGACAGAGAGTTAAAGAGACAGTGTGAGAGAAAAAGAGAGAGAGGGAGAGAGAGAGAGCGAGAGAGAGAGAGTAAGAGAGTGAGAGAGAGATGGTGTATAGGAGTTACAGAGTGACAGACAAAGATACTGAGACAGTGAAGACAGTTGTGGTAGTAGCAGTAGAGAGAGAGAGAAAGAGACTGGGTGTATTTGCTCTAACCTGTTGCTGCTGCGGTGGCCCATGGGAGCCACTGCGGCGACGACTACTTCCGCCGCCACTGCTGGCGCCATCTTGGTACTCGCTATCGTCACTAACGTACGTATCACCGGCCGCGTCTTTCGTGATTTCGATCGCCGGTATGCTGCTGCTATTGGAATCACGCTGCGATCGTTCCTGTGTGTACGGGCGTGATGCGGTGGTAGGTGACTGTTTGTCGTTTCGAGGGTGTATCGAGTTGAGTTGTTAAAGGTGAACGGAAGGACAGATATTATTGTGTGCCAGGAGTATGCTACATACTAGTATTATCAAAAAGTTCCTTTGTTTCCGACTAACGCATACACAGCTATGGCAACATTTGGTCGAAAGTGGCAGCCCCGCTAAGTGGTGAACAGTGTGTGAAGAGAACAACTATTGCCAAACATCTTAAACCCTATTTACCCTCACCGTAGACCACGAGACGCATGGAGAATGATTTTTGTGTTTAAAAAATGAAGTATGACCATGTAGATCACTTTTTGCACACGTTGTAGACGCTTTAAGAACCCCGCAACCAGAAGAGAACGGTAAAACACATACACGCACAAAACGAGCCCCCGAAAAAGCAGTGCTACCCGCACGGTTTCACTCACCTGCTGGTGCATTGATCCTGGGTAGATCTCCTTATCGCTTAGATTTTCGTCATGATCGATGACCTGGTTAGGATTCATCTGCTGCATCTGATTGTTCATGCCGCCCATCACCTGGTTGTTCATCATCCGCTGGTTCCGCATGTGGCCACCCGGTTGCGGTTGCATCGCACCCCCTGGATTCCGGTTCCTAGCGGCGGCACGCACTTGGTCTTGATTGTGTTGCGATTGTTGTTGTTGATGATGTTGTTGTTGTTGTTGATGTTGTTGTTGTTGTTGGTGATGAAGTTGTTGTTGTTGTTGTGATGTCGGTAGTAGGGATGGTGGTGGTGGTTGTTGTTGTTGTTGTTGTTGTTGTTGATGTAGTGATGATGATGAATAGTTTAGTCCATTTTCAGTATTTGGTTCAGGGTATCCGAAGCCAATAAGTTTGAAATTTTGCAAATATCATCGAACACGCGTGGGACACGTGGAAGCGGCACACAAGGTAGATTTTTGTTTGTTTTTGGATTGGTTTTGGTATTTTTTTTGGTATTGGTAAGTTGGTGGTTTTTGTGGTTTTGGTTTTGGTTTTGGTGATCGTGAATGGGTTTTTTGGTTTTGAGTGGCAAAATGACGTTGTTGATTTTCAGGTTACGGGTTGTGGGAACGGTTGCGTAGGACGAACGCAGGGATTGATGAGGTAGGACGGGACAGGACGGATACGGCGGACAAGGTTGGGAAGTTTGAGTAGGAGGAACGCGGGAAGCGCGGTGGGTGGAGGGAAAACAAGAAAGTAAACGAAAGAAAAACGAACAATTCTGTAAATTATGGTATGCAATTGAAACGGTAATAACACATTGTTTATACAGATTCACCATCACTGCTCGGACGGCAAGGTGTTTGCTGCTTACTTTTATACATTACGGACAGTGACTACAACAGGCTAGCACACATGCTGTCCTAGACAAAATGGAAAGCAAACTTGAAACATAGAACGACATGTTACGATACTGTTTCAAGGCAGGATGACAGTTGATGAGAAGAAAAATGGGATAGGTAGCATTATGTATTTGAAGAGCAAGTTCTAGCCATTTGCTACGCGTGAAAGATTTGTGACAGTGAATTTTACAGTTAGTGGACAGTTTGGAACTATTTATCGTTTATTTTATCGATTTTCCGGTATATTAGCAATTCAAAATATTCGATACGACTGATGGGCAATTTTACAAGCTAAACACAAAAGGCTCATGCGCAGAATCGCTCACTAAACATTGGTAAAGGTCATCCGTATCAGACCCGGTGTCCCATGGTGTTTGATTAGTTTAAGTTCGCCGCCGAACTTATTTATATTATTTTTTTACGTGTACACTACACCCAACGCAAACAGAACGTTGCCTTATAAGGTCTATCGGCCTGAATAATGCAACGATCGCAAGTACACTGAACACATCATAGTATGCAACGCACTCACACATTTAGCTTAGAACTGATAATGCGCGTTGTATTTCGAACGAAACATCACAGTTAACACTATCAAAGTAAACACCGTGCCATACGGTATTCGTACACAAAATACTCAGGAAATAAACGTCTACTTCCAGTGCTCAGCACTTATACACAACTTAATTAACACACTTATTCTAATTCTTAAGAGTTGTATAAATTAAACTTACAAGTTTAAAAATGCAATCACTTTTGGCTACACTTTTTGCAAGCTTACACACTCAACAGTGGAATGCGTTCGATACCAGCGACATGTAAAAGCATACTGCCTGTCGGCAACTCTATGACCATGGTAGGAGTGAGCCAAACGAGATAGTTATATGTCCACTGGGTAGGTGTGGAAGCGAGAGAATTGTTGTCATCTACCACCGGCGACTGCTGACGTAATTAGCGATGGAAGGCACGAAGACATATCAACGGGTGGAGCTGATTCACACAATGGACCTTGTGCCTTGTGCCTCGCTTGGCTGTATGCGTAAAACGCTTTTTTTGCACGCATCGAAGTGCAAGTGTTTGGGTGTTGGCATAAACATGCATTTTTTGGAAGCATACTCTACCGGGTTGTTTGTTTTAAAAATAGATGTTGCATTTAAGCTTGTGTGGTTCAGAGGGGAGAAAAGCTGAGAGTATCAAAACAGATAGAGCCTCATGCTTGCTTAGCAGTACGTCGTCTGAAGCGAAAGCTTGTTCATCCGCACCCATAATTAAAAATATTTATTTTTAACTACTATCTATTATTTAATTCCCTGATCGTGGCCTAGATGTGACAGGGGTGACGTTGCGTTCATTTCTTTGTGGGGTTTGTGACGTTTTTTAGTTGGCACACCGATGATGATTTTATTTTGATAAACCACCACAGTGGCGTAGACCAACCACAACCACCACAATCTTCTGCAACGAATGCGCCTTATTTTTACGTACTTTGTTTAGCTGTAGTAGTATTCTCTTGATTTGCAGGGGTGCTAAGGTGTATTATTTTATTATGGATTTGATTGCTTACTATTCAAAATATTATTTAAAAAAATTATAATGCAAAATACCTTTTGCATCACATTTACGTGTATCACATTTAATTATCTTTTTTATTGCATGTGTTGTTATTATCATTGGGAAATGTTTCTACACATTGTACAAATAACAACGGGTAGTGTTTTTTTTTATCCGGATGGATGACACAAATTACAAACATGTGTTGTGAATGTGAAACAATTACACAGTTTCGATTGCTACCAGCAAGGAAAAACTAGAACGTCACTGATAGGGTGGGGTGTTTTTATGTTAATATTATTTTGTTTCGTGACATCTGTATTAACAATTTTACAAATGAAATGAGACCGGACGGGTTTAACATAATGTTTCTAACGTTATTATGTACAGTGAACATAAGATAAAACAACTTGCAGACTGGGTAGGACAATGAGAAACGAATGTGAGTGTGATGTGGTTGTGGTGGTGGTGGTAGAAAGGCACGGTGATAGTGGGATTGGGAAAGACAGATCAGGACACTTTTTGGCAGGATAGAGATCATCGGCACCACATTGGGAGACACAGAAACAAAAAGATAGCGATTAAAAAGGAACTCAGAGGAAGTCCCTTCGGAAGAAAACGCCAATGTGTAATTAAATCGGAAAACTTAAATAGAAATTAAGAACAAACGGAAGAAAACAAATCATTGCTTCTGATCTCGCATGCGGTGCCGAGATTTGTGTGCTCTCAGGAGCTGCCCCGAAGAGACAGCGGTGCTACAAATCGTGTACTACCGGGCAAACAACACTCATTCCATTCACGCACACATCTACACAAACTAAAAAATCAAAAAAGGTAGCCTCAACCCCTCACCAGCATGCCGACTGCAGCGATGCATCGCTTTGCTTGGGGGTGTGCTGGTCAAGGGCCTAACGAAAGGCAGCGAAACAAAAGACACAAGCAACACGGGACCCCGGGGAGTCGAGTGGTGTAGCATATTTACTTGGTATCATCGTCGGTGTGCTGTCCGCTGACTGTGAGTCACGCGATTTGGTCCGCACGGTTACGGCACGCGGGTTCAGCCCGACCAGCTTGCCGATATCGATGAGGGCATGGTCGCCGGTCGGCGAGTCGACGTCGGTCACCTTTTTGCCGTCGGCGTAGACGGCGTACCCGGTCACCGGGCCGGACGAAGGTGGACGCGTCACCGGCTGCCAGGTCACGAGCAGCGTCCCGTCCTGTGGTCCAGCTTCGACTTGGATCTCCTGAGTGGAAGCGGAGCACGCGTTGGAAGTAAAAAAGAAAAGGCGTATAGAGAGAGCGAAAGAGAGCGAGAGAGAGAGAGAGAGTCATAGAGCGAGAGTGGGGGCAGTGTGAAGGAAACCCCCGTGAAAGATGTGGAGATACAAAGAGAGAGAGAGAGAGAGAGTGACGAGGTCAATGCAACGAACGTTGTGGTGTGCGATGGTGCGATGTAGGGCGAACAAGCATTACCTGTGGTGGATCTGGCAGTCCTTTGGCTAGGGTGCGGAAGTCGGTGTAAGCTCCGGGCGCTTCCTCTGGCGGAGGTCCTGCTGGAGGGGCCTGTTGCTGTCCCGACGCTCGCAGATGCTTTGCACGCACTGTGACGCGATACTGTGTGCTTGGGGCCAGCCCTGAATGAAAAAGATAGATTCGAGAGACAGAGGAAGTGGATGGATCAATTCCAGTGGCCGATCAGTTAGTCATCTAGCGCACGGCAAGACTTACCGGTAATGGTGTGCCGATAGACACCAGGCTTCACCGTTCTGACCTCCACGTTGTTCACGCAGACGACGTGCTGATGGTTGGAGTTGGCCGGTAGCCAGGAGATGACGGCACTGGAGCAGGTAATGTGTGTAGCCCTTACAGCCGATGGTCCTAAGTGTGCCGTATCACGGCCGATGATCATTGTACAGGCGGCATCGCGCGATGTTCGCCGGTTTTGCGTCACGCTACGCACACTAATCCTATGTGGCTGTGGGCAAGAGAGTTGAGGTTAGCAAACTACCAACTTCGACACCATCTCGCTGGACGCTGCTAGCGTGTGTACGTACTCGGTTAGAATCTACGCCTTCTACCAAGGCGCGGGTGCGCTCGGTTGCCTTTACCGTCACCTTGAGGACACCGTCCACGTACACGTGGAAGCTTTCTATCTGATTGCACATGGGTGGGTCCGGTTGCGACCAGCCGATCAGTACGCTCTTGTTTAGCTGCCGCTCCAGGGTGAGGTGCTTCGGTGCAGGAACTAACACGGAGAACATTAATTCGGCGCCGGCTGCGGCAACGGTTCGGCAAAAGGACGACGAGGGGGAAAGGACAGAGACCGAGGACGATAGTGGAGTAGACAACAAACTTTTCGCTCACGACAACCAAACGCAATAGAGAAACGGCTGTTACACACACACAGGCGTACAGAAACTCACACACACATACATACAGCGAGTAGAAGATAGAGAGAATGCATAAAGAACACTGAACTGGACAGACATACAAACAGAGAGCTAACAGAGACAAAAAATGTAGAATATTTGTATTGTGTCTTAAATGCTCGAGGTTTGCGTATTTTTGTTTGTTTGTCAGTTAATGTTCCAGACATTATTTGGCGTTTAGTATTTGGTTATAAGGACAGCTACCGGATTGTCTCACAAAGGACAGCCGTACACTCTAATACAAATAACAGCTGTTCTATATAGCTGCGCATTCGTAGTTAATTGTGTAAGTTTTTTTTCATTTGCACGACATTACGTACATTTCTGCGTTCTGTGAACGTCGAACATGTTGTTTTGGATTTTGATCGAAACTCTTCTGCGATTATTAAGTGAACCTTTTGCGATACAGCCAAAATGTGTGTACAAATTGGATTTCAACATTTCAAAATTATAACGATTAAGATCCGTACTCATAATTGAAGTTATCTTTATTATAAGTAGAAATTCACCATGATATGTAACATAGGCATTGAACAATAGCTCAGAGTATCCAAACATAAAATCACGCTACCTAGTCATTCTGATGGAACTGGGCCATGTATTGCACTCCGCAACCAATACTAGTAAACATGGAATTAATTTATTAGTCACTAATCTATTTATATCCATTCAAACAAAATTGTTTCTAATGTATCGAAAGTGAGCTGTAATGAAAGGATAGAATCTGCAGAATTACGGGAAAAATTTATGGACGAAGTTACGAATGTCTTTTTGCCTCTAAATTCTCCCTCAAGTGACGAAGCAATTTGTTTTGGAATACAGAGCGCAACCGACGCCAAACTATATACTACAAATGACGGCTCGATCAATGCGTAGCTGCAAAGTACGTACAACAAAGAAGCTAAACGATCGCGAAATGACAAATCTTTCGTACTCATCATTATGCCGCCTGCAAAGCTTTTCCCCGCCAGTCGTAAACGATACCGAACCACACTTTTGACTTCCGGGTACACTTGAAGACGCTAGCGCTACACACGTGCCCGGTTCGGTGCGGTGTAAAAGAAAAATTGAACGCAATTCAAACTGCAATGGCAACCGGTCCCCCAGATGCCGCTTAATGGCTCTTCTGCTAGTCGTCCGTTTGCCTGCGCCAATATATAGCCGGATGGCGTGTTACATGAAAAATGGTTATCTTCCGGCAGAGTAAGGCGGTATGGGCACGGCAAGATCGAGCCACCCGATCCATTTCAATCCATTCGAGAGTGTCTGTCTCGCGCACCGACCGCCGTTCACCTTACTTCGCTCGGCTGGCTGGTAATGGCAATTTGAGGCGATGGGTTTGCGATAGTCCTGAGATTTGTATAGGGTTGCTATTTCTGTTTTGTTGGCTGAATTTTTGACTCCCTCCCCCGCCTCTCTCCTTCGTCTTGCCTCTGTGGTGTTTGATCGCTTTAATGTAAGATTTATTGCAAACGTTCAAAAAGTATCACCACAAAGGTGGCAACCAGAGCTGTTGCGGTTGTTTTTTTCTATATTGTGCCTCCCCGGGATGGGCGCCTCTCTAAAGTCATTGCGCGCCGTCAGTCATAAGGTCGGCGGCCATATTGATGGTGGTATGGCGGTGACGGGGAATGTGCCCTACCGAGCCAATGGAGGGAGCCAATGGTTTTAAACTGCTTTTTCTTCGCATGGTTTACGCTTTGCTCGTTGCGCCCATACGCAGAGTGGCAAAGGCGCGAGCGTAACATATTGTTCGCCGGAAAGATAACGAGCAAAAACGACCCAGGACCCAAGCGTGGTCTTGTTGCGTTGGTCGTTGCTGCTGTCGTTGGAAAATGGCATGCGGCAAGGGTTAACCGGAAAAGGCACGGCAAAGGAGCACGTTGTTATTACTCAAGCGCGCATCCCACATGGTACATCATACGGGTTGTACGATACATGCACCAGAAGAAAAAAGGGGTAAGGAGAAAGAGGGACAGCTACAGCAAAGAAAAAAATATGCTGATTCCATAACCACCAGCACTTCTTTTGGAGCTTTCATAGCAGCCTGAGCGAGTGAAACTGACAGGAAACATGCACGGCCAACAAGCACGCGATTTAGGACGGTGTGCGCCAGTCATCCCGGGGACCCTCAGAGTGGCTCTCGTCGAGTGACAAAAGATGTAAGGATGCGTCTGCCAGAAGACAGTTGAAGCCGGCAGTGACATGCCGACGGACATGGGAATCGTGTTTTCTTTTCATGGGTGCTCGTTTTTTATTTTTCGGTCGGCTAGAGAAACATTCCTGCCCCTGGTTCCTATTTCTGCAAGGGGTAGGACATGCCTTTGCACACTCTGACATGCCTTGAACGGGCCCGGCTGCACGTGTATTCACACATCCACGTTTGTATGTTAGGAAGAGTGTAAAAATTCCAATTATTTATCTGTCGTATTCAACACCTCGTTCTTTCAACCGGAAAGGATATCGAATGAGGCATGCAGTTACTCTCCCCGTTTGCACTTGGCACGGTGGTACCGCGATTTGCCGTCTTTGGAGCGTGTGTCGTGGAAGTTACACACTTTTTTGTTTGCCTCCATTGGATCCACACATTACGGCTAGTGTGCACTCGCCTAAGGTCTATGGATCGCTTTTACAATGGATCGTGTAGGGGTGCTTGAATCAAATTAACGTTCCAAAGCGAATTGCTGCGAGGCTTGCGGTGAGGCTTCATTTCCTTTCGTGCACTGTTGGGTGTTGCACCAGTTTGAAGAGTCGGAATTGAACAGCATGTTACTGTTCTTCGCAATCTGAATGCATTGCCCGGTACTTTGAAGCATGAAAGGAAATGCTACTCCTATCGTTGCACCGGCAGCAGCAAGCAACAAAAGCTTAATCCTAAAGAATGAAAGAATCATTTCAAGTGCAAGTGCACCTCCTCTGTCTTACTGATTTTGTAAAATTGCACGTATCTGATGGCACAGAAGGTCAGCCAGTGCAATGTATACGTTTAAAAGGAGTGGCAGGCGTCAGGGTAGACATGTTTTTCTCAAAGGTGAGATGTTTTCTTTCCGCGTATGCCCGCATATCTGTTCATCCACGTTCTATCTATTCCCACCTTTTGCTTCACAATTGAGGCAGCATTGCAAAATGTGCTTGCTTGAATGTATGTGTGATGTATGCTAGTAGATAAAGATACTGCTGCTGCTGATGCTGATGCTGGTGCTGCTGCTAATGCTCGAAAGAGTATGTACTATTTGCCCGTAAGAGATAAGTTTGTCATGTACACATCCATCGCGTGGGAAAAGGCGTGATAGACCTTTTTGTCTCCCAATGCCACGTGGGTGGTTCCAGGCTAGCGAACACAGATTTGCTGCCATCTGTACAGAGAAGAGGCGAAACACTTCCCACTCCGGGGTTGGGTGGCAACACCAACGAAGAAGTTGAATGCGGTGACGCCCTGGGACGGGACTATCACGTAGGGATTTAAATTAATAAGAACACTTTGCACCGGTTGAACGTAGTTCTTGGGAACGGCAGTGAGTGTCCCATGGGGAAACTCTTGATTTTCCATCGTAAAGAAAAAGAAAAAACAAACACATTGCACAACAAGCAAGCTTCCTTGCGCAGAATGTTCAAGGATAGCTTCTCTGCATTCATATAAACAGCAGCTTAGACACGTGGCCCACATGTTACTCAGCCTGTGTCAGTTTTCATTTTCCAGCACACTAATAAAACGATAAAAAATCACACTGGAAAGGGTGTAACTTTTCGCTTTTAAAAGGAAGTGAAAAGCTAAAACCAAAAAAAAGATGCCCTGTCAGCTATAACTATGATTTGTTTCTGTGTTATTGGAAAACGAGTTCAGCGGTGAAGTTTCACGCAAAAAAAGGATACCAATAAAAAAGAACCCAGACCAAAAGACACCAAATCCAGCAACGGGAACATCTCGGGGAAGTAACATTTTGTGGCTTCTGCTGCACGCAAAAAATAATCATAAAATTGCTGCCAAACGGGGGGAGGGGGGGGGGGGGGGTGGGAAAGGGAAGGGAACGCAGCAAACTTTCCATCAACTTTACCATCCTTTGGTTACGGAGCTTCGTGCATACACGCATGCAAGCTCTGCGTCCCTTTTGTGTCAGTGTTGGGACGCACCCCGCTATATCGTTAGCAAGATAATCCGCCTGTTTTCCCAATTCTACTGTTGCCTTTTTGCTGATCGACCACCATTACGTCCCACCAGTCTGTTTTATGCACTTTCAGTGCATTTGAATATTCATCTTTCTTATCTCGGGTTTTCCGAACAACAGCTCTGCTGTTTGCTGGAAAGTAGCCAAATGTTGTATAGTTTCTTGTGAAAAGTTGATCAGACAAAAATGGACTGAAGTCTGAATTCTCTTTTTGAATTATTTTATACATTGTTATGTACACAAATTATTATAAACATAACTAATTTATTTATTAGCACAACGATCAATTTGAATTTTCAATTCAATCTGATCTGATCTTTTTTTTAGGTTTGCATTAGTATGCTAGCAGATTTGCTAGCCCAATCATGTTAAAACATAATGTTCATACAAAGAAAAACATTTTTAAAGTACAATGCAAGGAAAAAGTGGAATTCCTACATAATGTCAATGCTTTGATCTCGCTGAGAAAAATACCACAAAAAAGACACGTGGACGATAAGCACAAAGAATGCTGAAAATGGGAGAAGGTAAAGGTAGGACGTTACAAAACCTTTACAAAACAGTAAAAAATGTTTTGCGTCCAATCTTATAAAGGAAGCGCCATAAGAAACCTTTATAGACAGAGACTTAGTTAAACTTTGTAATACATTTGGAGTGAGTTAACCAATAAGTTATTTGTTGAGCAGGTAACAGTCATTCTTTAATATGCACTATTTATTGATTCTCTATTCGAGTACATAGCTAGATTTTTTTACGCTTATCTTAATTTTACCAGATAACTAACATAATTTTGTTAAGAGTTAATGCTTATTGTGAACCAAAATTGTGACCGATCGGTCACTCAAAAATTGGTCGTTTGACATGCTTTGTCATCTTTTTACAACATTCACTTTTGGTTCGTAGCTCCGAAGACCAGAGCTACCAATGCATCATTCGCCTGTTGGGCAAACGGTTTACTGTGTGTGTATTTGCTGTCGTTTTTGTGCTGTATGTTCTACTGCGTTTGTTTGCTGGTGGGGAAAAGTTTGTTTGCTGCAGCAAAGCTTAGTTGTTTTATTTTTTCCTTGTCCTTGAAACACACGGGAGATCGTTTTTGGGTTTTTTTCTGTGCCAACTCAAACAGTGTGTGCTGTTAGGGGGTGTTAGTGTTAGTGGGACGGAAAGGGTACCTCGTTCCATGGAATGTGTTTCATTTGAGTTTGTTAAACAAGCATTCTACTTTGATCGTGTATGCAGAGAATGTTTCTACATAGAGGACACACAGCATATGATGTAGTGTACACACACACATACAAAGAGAAAGAGGGACACGATAAAGAAGTAGAGGAAGTAGATTCCTTAGACATACGTAGTGCAGAGTTTAGAAGGTGCTCAGTATAGATCGTACAGGAGGAGCATGACAGGACAGAAAATAACTTCGGAAAGGTGGAACCATAGAAAAGATATCTCGCCAGGGAGAGGTTGGGAAATCTTTGCCGTTCCATTGTGGCTGGTAAAGCGGTGAGAGGTGTGGTAGCAGGGTAACCTACCTGTGTCGGCTTCGTCGTCCAAATCCTGACCTAGGTCGGTATGAGTTTCGCTGATACGGGCCAGGTCTTCCGATGTGTGCGGTATGAGCGGATTGCTCGAGGGCCGTGGGGCCGGATCGAGCGGGATCGGGGCATCGTCCGCATCGCGTAACGTCGACACGACCGCCTGATGGAACTCTAACAGATCATCACCTTTAAGGCAGGATGGGACAGTTTAGTTAGCCAGTAGCGAGGATCGAATGTGGCCTGATGGTGCAAACTACACGCCCAACACTTACCTACTAATCTCTGCACGAACGAGGCAGGCACGAGACCTCGGCGACCATCCAGCAGCTCCGCATCGAAATACCCACCCTGCGGTTCACCGTTGCCCCAAACTAGCAAGTAATCGCCTGCGCACAGTGCCAACTCACCCTCGGAACCTTCCACGCTGAAGAGGAAAGCGCAAATTAAGCAATGTACTAAGCCAATCGAGCTATTTCGCCAGCCTGCTTCAAACCCGGTACTTACTCGGGTGGATCGTAGGAAAATCGTGCTATAAACACACAGCACCGTCCCTTGCCCGGAATGTCCAACATGTCCACCTGAGGTTCTCCGGTACCGTTCAGAGTCAAACCGTGGGATCGTGCTGCAGCAAAAGAGAGAAGGAGAGAGAGATAGAGTGAGAGTGAGACAGAAGTACAAACAGCGTTTCGTCATAAATGGCAGCAACCCGGCAGCCGTACGCTTACCTTCCAGTTCCATACCGATGAGTGATCGGTTCTGGGTGTGCATGAAGGCAGGATTAACGCCATCGATTCCAGTATAGCTATCTAGGCCCCAGTTGGCGGGCGGAATGGGTGAGCAGGGTGTGCCGCCACGCTGGCCGTAGCGCGTCAGCAGATCCAGCTCGTCCAGCGGCTTCATGTTGAGCTTCGAGCTGATGCCGCCGGTACCGCTCAGCAGCGGGTTCGTGTAGGTCGAGTAGGACGAGCTGGTGTTGTAGTTGGTCAGGTTCGTGCCGAGCGTGCTGGTGAGCGGATTGGTGGAGGTAAGATTGAGCCCGGCGCCCGTCCCCAGCCCGCTGCCCAGCCCGCTCAGCCCAGACACGCCCGCCCCGGTGACGCCGGACGTGGTGCCGAGCACGCTCGCCAACCCGCCGGTGGTGGCCGAGTGCGTCGGGAAGGTGTACGACGAGGCGACCGGAGCCACGCTCAGCCCGAGCGTGTAGCTAGCCGAACCCGACGGTATCGAGTGCGTGTTGTGTAGCGACAGGACGGGCATGGTCGTACTCTACGCAGACGGCGGCAAGCAATGCGGAACACAATTGGGCGCAGCGCCGATGGAAAGTGCGCGAAGAAGAAGAAGAAGAAGAAGAAGAAGAAGAAGAAACGAGACAAAGAAGAACGTCAGATACATACGCTGGTGACAGTAGGCAAACGGTACTAGTAGCGCAGACGACGACGCAATGGCTTTTTTTGTTGTTGTGGCGTCGCCTTGCGCTGGCTCTGGGAAAGGAGAAGACCACGGTATGCCAGCAAGCGTGCCCGTGTACGTGCACTTCAATGCGGACAATTTTGTCGGGCATTTTGATACACGTATGCGACATACACGCTGCTCGTGCTGCTACGCTATGATGATGATTATACGAGATACGGTTTAGAGCAAGATGTAGGGTGGTTTGTGCGATGAAATGAATGAAATGGAATTGTGGAGTGAGAACCAAGAAAGAAAAACAAAACAAGAGAATGAAAGGATGAAACAATAATACCCTCATCTTAGTAAACTATCACAAACTACAAATTCCCCGACGCACTGGATGCTGATGACGGGCCAACAACGATCCTCACTTGCTTCTTGGTTCGTTTTCTTAGCACACGGGTCCCGGAAAACCGTACCGTGGCTTTGGTGGAGCAGAAAAAAGAATGAAGAATGCATGAAGAGCGCTGCTGCCACACCGTGCAGGGCCCCAAAAACGGTCGGCCATTTACCGGCCAGCCCGAATGGGCTGAATTCAAATGAGGATGGAAAAATTGTCATGAATATGGTAATGGGCGACTGGTGGGTGCTCCCGCCGAAGAAAGAACGCTCCCGAATTGGTTGAGTCAGACGCAACCGATTCAACCTCTCAAAGTGTTTGCCACACGGTTTGTCTCGCTTGGCACTCCTTTCTGCGTAGTGTTTGTCTTCCGATGGGCAAGAGTAGCTGCAGCTTCCACTTCGTGTGTGTGTGTGTATTTATGTGACTGCGTAATGTAATACGATTCTCATACGGTACGATTCTCATACGGCTCGAGATTAAAAATTCCAAACACCAAAGCTCGGTCGGCGAAGATGAGTATCAATGGTAAGCTGGTTAGCATTCTTATGGCCGTCCCGTGTAGCCGGTGATTATTTCAAACATAAATTCATAATGGAATTCCATGTTTTGTGGCGTTTCTGTGTTTGTATGCATGAGCTAAATGTTGTTATATACTATTTTGTTGTAATTATTGTCTTCCTATTTTACGAAAGAAATAGGTTTATGTCAAAAGTCAATAATGAACTTAAAAATATAAAAAGGCACCTTTTTCCTGATTCCGTAAGACAATGCCGGCAACCGTATGCTAAAGGATTATTTGAATATTTTCCACAATTTCCACTTTACCACTCTACAATGTATGAAGGAATTGCAGCAAACAATCAGAGCAGCAGCAAATTTAACTGTCAACTTTACAATAAAAAGTTTCAATTTTATTCCACCACAATAAGCAACACGGTTCTTCGCTAACTTGTAATGCACCCTTTTTGGACGACGCCATCCAAATCTCTGTTTGAATTCAATACACTTCTAACAAGACCGCAAGCTTTACAAATCCCGTTTGAAGGCAAATAAACATCGTACCGAGAGGGTAAGCAACGGCACAAGCTGCTACAGCCGCGTAAGACGTGAAATCACACGATTGCTATTTCGACACATTCGACACGCTAAACTTACTGCGCCTCGGCTTAAATCGACACGGTTCAGGATGAAATATTTGTTAAGCAAATATTTGACGGAATGTGCTTTGTGCGTGTGCCTACACCGGGTGGCTCAACACGCACTTTACCCCTTCTTCCTCCTGCTCAGGCCAGACTGGCTGCCCGTTGTGTTTGCCTGTCGTCGGCACACTACACACCAGAAAATCAGACAATTTCCTCACCAGACCAGACACAGGGAGAGGCAGCCACCCTCAACCATGAGCGAGGGTGGAAAGGAGCGAAAACTCATCACAATCATCACCCCATTTTCACACACGCTCGGTACACAAGAAAGGCAAGCATACGCACAGCAGCACAAACACGAAACGGCAGTGTATCCGCTCGGTGGAACCGGTAGGCTGCAGGAATTGAAGCACCTCCAAAGTCCCCGGCACCGAGGTACGGTTAATTAAATGTTCGTCCACGGCAAGGCGACAGTCACAAAATGCTCCCACCACGCTTAGCACAACCCGTTTTGAGTGTGTGTGTGTGTGGCTGTGTGAGAGTGATTTTGTGGTGCGTGCAAAGTTTTCGGCAGCGTGGTCCGGCCCGAACACTGGCGGCACTCGAACTGGACTGGACGTGGTGGTCGATTTGAAGCGGAATAAAAATCGTGTTTAAAATTTTGTGCTTTTATCGCCCAGAAACCGACACGGTTTGGAAGGTTCGTGAGATTGGGCTAAAGGATGGTGAAGCTTCGGAGAGGGAGAAGAGCAACCCTATACGGACCAACAACATCTGCCAGCCAACAGTATGCAGATCTAAAGTGCGTCATAAAGCTTTGTGTGGTATGTGTTGGCATCATCACTGGTTTATATAAGCATATGTGTGTGTGTGTGTGTGTGTGTGTGTGTATCTGTAGGATAAAACCTATCGTGAACTACGACCAGCAACACTATGGGACACTTTATTGGGGCTCATATGTATCTGTCCGGATGTGAGAGTGTGTACACAGTGCAAGGACATTCGCATATTGATGCGATGCGCATACGTATGTTTCAGTGTAGTGGGTTACAATAAACCATGCTGTATCGGAAAATTTATTAACACCATAGGACAACGTTTTTTCACTTCTCTTAAACAATGGGAAACTTATTCACGGAAATATTTACTTTGGTGTTGCAGTTAAATGTGTTCTCTTGATGGAGTTTGTAAATATTTTGATGACTAATTATTGAAGTGTTTGTAGGACGGAATGTTTAAATCAAGTATTTGTTGCATTTTTTTCATGAAATATTTCAATGAATAGCTTTTTTAAAGTGTAGCGTTTGTAATCAGTTAACAGATTTGCAATGCCAAATAACTTTTCTTTCACTAAAAACGTCTTCACACACGAGCTTCAACAGTTCCTGCACTCGCAAGGGTTAGTGTCCATCGGTTGCAAATGGCTTGTCAAAAAGCTATAACCAGCAACCATTAAAATCTTAAGCTGGCACCGGTGTGAAATCTTTATAGCAATCAGCGGCTCATTAACTGCCGTGGATATCATGGACGAGTGGGCCCTAATCGTCCGAAGGGTTTCTGGAGGATTTAACAACCCGAAATGGTTCCCCTAACCTCAATTTACATGTAAACTGGCCGTTGCTCTCTTGGTATTTAAAGTTTAAAACCTGCAGGAAAATTAAAGCATCACACTGTTTGCACAGGAGCGCACACTTCACCATTTGAACGGATGGACAAAACCCATTTGGATTCTGAAGTCTGAACTACCGTGAGGACGGGTCAATGTGAGCAGAGAAAAGGGTTTCAAACGTACACCCAAACACTCAACCCGCAGACAAAAGGATAATAAATCCAACATTTATGAAACGAATGCTAGTCCCATCGAGTAGCGATAGGTGGCGTCCAAGGTGGACCAGCGTGATAACGTGATGCATTATTTGGTGTGTTGCAAAACACACACACACACACACACACATTGGTTTACAAGGGTCGAAAAACAGCTTGCATGGGATGTTTTCATTTGCAGATACATGGCAGGAGGGTGATTGGTGACTGGGAGCAAAGAATACATTTTCCTCAACGGTTATGGGATTTCTTGGGGTTTGACCAGTCGGGAGCAGCTTGCACTAAGAAGCGAGCGTGGAATTAATATCCCCAAGGAATACATGAACTCGAAGCGAACTTTCAAATCCTTTTGAATTGGAATAGACAGGAATCGAACCGAACAGAGTAGATACAAGAAAAAGGGTTATTTTTTAGAAAAGTTTATTGAAAGTTCCTACAACTAGCCAGTGCGAGGTACCATTCCACACGCGACGAAGGTGTCCTTTGTTAGCACGGGTGCGTGAGAGTGCTTCAGTTTTGAAGTATTTTTTGTCACTTTTGCTAGCGCCACCATGGCTCCAGTGATTGCGTGCCACATCAACAAGCCAGCCGGGTTGGGCGGCAGTATAAATCAATGCGCTCGAGACGTACCAAACAACAGCAAACAATTTTTATCACACCCGCAGCACCCCGTACGCTGGCAAGAGGGGAGTGTTTCAGGCTGCTTACAAATAAGCTGCTTGTCCAAATGCGTGCCGCATCCGTGGCCTTCGAAAAGCGGGACCCGTTTGAGGTCGTGGTACAGAAAATGTGGCAAAATGGCGTCGGCATGCATTACAAATCATTACAATGTATCGCACAGTGGGCGTCTGGAAGCGGTTATTACATCATCCTATCTTCCAACTGTGGTTCAACGGAAAGAAGCTTTCCCGAGAGGCGTAGGAAAAACGATTACTGTCCTGTGTTTGTTTTTTTGGTTGGAGCTAATGGGCACAAAAGGATGATGAGTTTAGACCTTGTCAGAAAAGATGTAATGGAGGAAAGATTAATTTTCGGCCTTGGTTGAAATGTGTTCTTGCGCTAGGGAAAATCGATAAAATTGTAACACTTGAGCACAGTTAAGACAACTTTTCGGCAAATCATAACTTAGCGAATCATTAAGAGATCCTTTCGAAGTATTTTGCTACTTATTTAGTTGAAATAATCTGAATCTGTTTAAAATCGTGTTTTATAGAGGATAGTTTCTCCGTACCCTGATCGAATCGTTGGTGCGATTCCATGTGCAATACATGGAAACAAACTGTTCGAAAGTGAGTCAGATTTTTCAACAGACTGATTTATTCTGAAAAAAAAAGAAACATCATTTAGCTGAACCTCCCACTACCGTACCCTTCGGCTTTTACGATACTTTTGTCGGTTCTGCGCTTCAGCGTGAGGCTGAAAGTGTATTTATATGTAAAGCCCAACCCTCCTAGCCCGGCCGTGAACCATCCGTCCTTCGGGAGGTTTTATTCTATAATCAATTTTATTAGATCTGCGTCATAATTGAAAGCAAGAGGCGCGTCTGTTTGCTGTGGCCGTGTTTGCGAGACGCATCTTTGCGGTTCACCAGCAAAACGGCCATCCGATGGAATAATATTGTGGGCAGCCGGACTGCTTCGTAAATGAGTTTTCACTCAGCAAGGTTTATGATTTGCCAAAGGGACGAAACGCCATCCCATCAGCGCCGGGACGAGAAAGCCGGCTCGTACTTATTAAACGTATCCATCTGCAGTGGTTTGTTTGTCGCATCAAGGGAAACAGTGGAGTTTGGTTGGTTTTCCTTCCTTCCCATCCGACAAAACCAACAGAAAGTAAATGGCGAAGAAAAATGGCCATCAGCGGAACGAACGTCAGCGCAAAACTGTGGGAGCGAAGGAGAAAGTAGCCTCCTTCCGTTTGAATGTTGGAATAAGTTTGATGAACATGCGTATAAAAATATCCATCTCGCTCACGCTCACGAATTATAGACATGTTTGCAATAAACAAAAAGTGATGAAAAGGTCACAGGAGCACAAACTTTAGGTCGACCATTTTTGACGGTTCGACGCGGTCGAAAATTTACGGCTTGTACCGGTTTGCAAAACAATACCACAAGAGATAAAACATAAAATGCTTTAAAAGTAGATCACCTTGAATTATTCATAAGCGGGATCTCCCAACAACCCTGTCGGGATAGTTGGTCGGTAAACGAAGGAAAGAAGGTATGCAATGGGAAGGATTATCTGACTGTGTGCCTTGATCTACGTGGTACTGTACTTACAGGGGGAAAAAACTACGGCTCGATTTAGTTAACTACAGGGCATGCAATCGAAAGATGATGTATGGTAACTAATTGAAGAACATGGCTACGCTACGGATCAGTAAGTGTCGGTACATTTTAGCGAAATGGGTAATGTTGTACGGTAACAGGCAAATAAGGGCGGAGATCACGCACAACTACTGCGCCATTTTAGAGCACGAACAGCAGCAAATAGACGGTCGAATGTGTTTTCCAAGTTTTCAGCACCATACTCTCTGCTTCATTCGATAAGCAGTTCGAAGATTTAGAAAGAGCTGACACTTTTTTCCAATTTGCTGGTTAGATTTCAATGCTCTTCATTTTGCCAATCAAAGAAACGGACACCCCCGTTGTGAAGATATGTGTGAGTCTGGTTATCGTGTTACGGGTGTGGTGGAATGAAGGATAAGAGAATCAGGTGTAGTGTAAGTGTTTTCTTATCGCTATAAAGTTTATGCCACTTTTTGTAGTGTGACATTTTTGAAGGAGAAGCCCAGTATCTATCGTTTGAGTAATAAGGAGACGCCTAGTAGTTTGTGGTTCAACATTTCCCATGGAGAAGCCTAGTACTTCGTACTGCAACTACAAGGACACGCCCAATTTTAGTGATGTTATGTTCCATTTACTTAAACGGCACTTATGGAATCATTGCAATTATTCCCTCTAGCTATATTTTACAGTTTTAACGTATGAAAAGATGTAAAAAGAAAATAAAACATGAATAATCTGATGACGAAAGTTTGAGGTGAAGATGAACTATGGTAGGGGCTAATGGAGATGAACTATGGTGAGCGAGAAACATGGCAGAGAAAAAAAAGGGAACAAAACAGCAACAGACAGTTTGTGTAAAGCACCTGGCAGAGGGGTGGCATGGTGGTGCTCATTGGATTGGCCCGGCTTGGCAGTGGTGAAACGTTGGCGTTGGTCGAGTAGTGATTAGTGCTGCTCCCGCCAGTAGAGGACGTCAGTCCACTGTACTGTCCGTCCGTCAACGCGTGGCTGCTGGTGCTGGACGTTACACCCATCGAGCTGACGCCGCCCGTGATGGAGCTGATGCCGGCGGCCATGGCCGAGCTGACACCAGCACCCGCACCCGGGCCACTACCACCCAGCCCGATCGAGTTCATGCCGAGCCCGGTAGTAGCACCGGTCAGCCCGGACAGACCGCCCAGCATTGCCGAGGAAGAGATCTGCGATGCCAGGCTCGATGGCGTCTGGTGTAGGTGCGACTGGTGCGAGGACAGGCCGAGGCTGGTCGAAACGCTCGTGAGACCGCCTGTACCGAGGGCCGACGACATGATCGGTCCAGTTGTGCGTGGATGCTCGAGCTCGGCCAGTATGCGATTGTCCTAAAATGAGCGATCAGGACAGGATATCAGTTGTCGGATTCCAGTTGCCGGGTTCCGTTCTGGTGCGTTCGTGATCGCAGACTGACTTCCAACTGACGCTTCGGTCGATGGTAAAGGAGGCGAGGATCTTGGTTTTATTTTCATCCAGCATTGCGAGGGACCGAAAACAAAACGAAGAATTATGGTTTGATCATGCCTTTGGCTTCCTTTTGCTTCTATACCATTGCAACGAACGAACGAATAACGGATGTTGAGACGCGAGAAATTAAAACTAACGGTGTGAAAAAAATATATGAGAAAAAGAGTAAACGGCACACTTAACAAGTCAAGCAGAACAAAGCATGTAAATCAATACAAGAGAGAGATACTACCTTCCATTGCTGGTGGTATGTTTTTTTCAACAATCGGGATATTTTAAACTTTGCTAAGGTTTTCAAAACTATTCTATTGAATCTATTTACAAACAACTTACTGATAACAGTAGAAGTATATCATGAAATATTGTATCGATTTATAACATTTATGAAAATATAAATTTATTACACAATGGACGGCAATAAGTTCCCTATGAACCAACTCATGCTACTGTACTGTTTTTGTCAAATTTTAATATTACTCTTAAAATTTATAAAGCCATTTGTCTCAACAAATTAAATGGCAAAATGAGAATAGAAAAAAAACCACCACTAAAACTAAACTAAAAATGTATCTTCTATAAACTATTTTGAAAAAGTATCACAGCAAGGAAAGATAAACAAACAATTATAGAATGTACTATTCTATTCATCCATTTTCTAAAAATATTGATCTATTCTAAAATCGGTTATATTCCCTATGAAGGAGAAAAAAGTGTGAGAGAAAAAATCTTGCCATTCGATGTAATGCAAAGTGATTCTCTTTGCTCGTTAAAACACGACCAACAGCGGGCAATAAAGTAAAAATAAGAAGAAAAAAAAACAAACAAAAGCATACATAACACAGCAAACAATACAAAACAATCTGAACAACTGGAAGCACCGATTCAATGAAACGATAAAAAGCTACGGAGGTGGTTTGGTGTCCGGAGTTGTTGGTTTAAAAATTGTAAAAGAGCAAATGAAATCGAAACGAAAAAAATAATCGCCAGAAAAAAAGCGTCGTGAACCTGGACATTCAAACACAGAATCGCTTCGAGTGAGACAATTCGTGTACATTAGAACCAAAAAAGACGTAAACCTAGGTAGTTGAAGCTCAAAATGAAAACAAAACGAAACACAACAAAACAGGAATAAATCCAATAGTAAACAATTGAAACCGAAAAAATGAAACGGAGAGCAGCAATGATGAGCAAAAGAAAATCAGAAAGTAGAAAACGGAAACCGAATACGTGAATGCAGTTTTGAGTTTTGGTCTCTAGTTTAACACACATACATTAGCAATGGATAAACGTGCCTGTTCGATCTTTGCCATTATTCTATCAATCTCGGTCCCCTGCTGGTGGCCGGTCGGTGTGGGCGCCCAGGTGACGGTACTGCCGCCAGTGTTGCCCGTGCTGCCGGTCCCGATGCCACTGCTGCTGCTCATGCCGATGCTTGTGCTGTGGCCGATACTGCTGCCAATGCCGTCGATGCCACGGCTTCCGGATCCACTGCCCACAGACGTGCCACCGCCATACGAGGCCGCTAGCGAACGCTCGAGAGCGCTAGTGTTGGTCGTGACCGAGCTCGCCGTGTGCCCGTACGCACTGCTACCGATGCTGTTGAGCGTTGCACTGGCTGACGATGGATTGGTGACGGCGGTGCAGCTATTGCCGATGGTGCCCCGCACTCCGGTCATGCTATCGCTCAGGCCACCCAGCATTGTACCGCTTGATCCACCAGGGCCGCCAGAGCCGATCGTACGGCCTGGTCGTGATTTTAGCGCGGCTGATAGTTCGAGCTGTAGCTCCTCGCACCGAACTGTTTCGAGCGCAGCCTGTGATGTTGATCGGAACATTGCAGTGCCGCGACGAATGTAGTAGTTTTTGAAGTTGTATTTGTTTGTGATTTTGTTTTTGGCAACATAGAGCCAATCGTTTTGGGCAGAGCAGCAGCACATAATCCACCCACGAGGATACGAAGGGACAGCGTAACGCAAAGAAATAGAACACAATTATGGTTGATTCTTTGTTGTTGTTGTTGTTGTTGTTGTTGTTGTTGGTACCGTTGGCTCATGACGAGCCAACGATTGGAGTGGAAAGAAGAAGGAACACGTAGGATAGGGATGTATGAGTGTGAGTGTTTGTTTGTTTTTGGGGTGTGGCTGTGCATACATTGTTGCTGTTGTTGTTACTTTTTTGTATGTGTGTTTTTTTTTTATTTATTTTGCATTTGGTACGTTGTATTTCTACTGTGGAGTTTGATAGGTTTTAGTAGGTTGGCGAAAAAGAAGAGTGTGTTCTGTTTGTAGTCACGCTTGCACTGAAAACAGGGTTACAGGCAGTGTGGAGATTATTTTTTCGCAAAATCGAATAGAGAGCGCAAAGGGCACAATAGTTTAGAGGTGTAAATATTATTTTATTTTTTTTGTTTTGCTGTTTGGGCTTGTACAAATAGTGAGTAGAAAGGCGCACTTGCTTAATGGAAAGAGAAGCTTAAAACAGAGCAGCACACAAATACGTGAGAAGATAACCGTAACTACACGATTTACTAATAGCTGGCAGCACAATGGAAGAAACAATTACCTAATTATACCACGTAAATGCACAAACACAATCAGATCAGAAGATTTCACGTACAGTAGGATTGTGTAAGAATAGGCATCGCATTCGACGTACATAATCGTTAAGTTAGGATGGGAAGCACGAACAAAGACGTACGTTTAACGACAATAAAGTAAAAAGCGAACGGTTTATTCCGCACATGTATAGCTCTACGTCTACGAAAGAAACAGCCAAGTATCTTTAAAGCAAGGAATGAAAGAAGTAAATAGGAAAGAATTATAGACAAACAACGTCACAAAAAATAACACGAAAGATGACAATTAAAACGAGTTTAAGAAATGCTTCAAGTCGGAAGTATTGAAAAAGCTTGTTAATGCCCAAGCTACAATGGTAGAAATTCCTAGAAGTGTATCCTCAGTTTTAACCCATTTTTTAATCTGTTCGCAAATACCTCTAACAATTAAATTAATTATTTAATTAACTTAGCGACTGCACGTTGCTATAAGTGTCAACATAAAAATATAAACAAATGTAGAATTTCATTATCCAGCATGAACTATTGATTCAATATTTGTTTCATTTATGATGTCTTAGATTTTGTAATTTGTAAAGTATCTGGGTCGATTTAATTGCTCGCTTTAGCGTTCATAACGTATTTGATTGACTTAAAGAGATTATCATTCACAGAATAAAGACAGTCTACCGTGATTTATTTTTAACGTTATTTAATTTGAAATTTATAAGTAACTATCTGTAAAAATTACAGCAATATCGTATAGGTTGTATGGTATTTGCAAGTAAATGCAGCGTATACAATAAAAATATCCCTTAACAATAATCTTACTGTCTATTATCCAAACATGGGAATAATCATTATTGAAATCGTTCACTAGAAGCAATTAGGTAAACATTATCTTATAGGAATTTCTACTAATATTTAGAGCACGTTTATTTCTGCGTTCGATTTTAATTTATTTATTTGCATGCGTCATGAAACATTTTAATCAAGGTTAGCACCTATCTTTATGAATTAATAGAAAATATTTTCCAATCAATGATTTTCAATTCTCTTACTTCAACAAGGACGTTAGAAAGTTTTGTGGTATCAACTGCTTTTAGACCATATTGTTTGGAGAACATAAGTATGTGTCGTATAGTAAATAAGTTTGACAGCAACATATTGTAAAAGACAATTAACATGTAATTCAACATACAGCGTCGCTTTATACCGAACCATAAAACGCCTTAAAACTTCTATTGACCAACCAAGCTAGTTTTAGCTATATTTTTAGCTTGTGTTATGGTAATACTGTTTTGAAGTCGTATAAAAGATAAATTTACAACTTTGGAAGTTTAAGTGATATACTATAATTGATGATTAATTGTGTTTTTCGTATGTTTGAGTAATCAGTGTAGCATATCGATTGTAAGTCATTTAAAAATTATATTCCTTTGCGATGGTTACTCAACGATATCGTTGCTAGCCGGCGGTTGATAATTCGATACATTGCGAATTAATTGTGGTGAAGATTCATGCATCCAAGCAAAGCATGGCTTCGCATTGTCTCCAGCCATTTATTACAACAATATTTGAAACGACGATTCTTTTGCTCACTATAATTGAAACTTATTGAGCAAGAAAGCATTTATCATGGAAACCAAAAAGAAAAATGTACCTGAAACCTTCAGGTCTTTGAAGACAAACTTCCTTGTATCGATATCACATCGCACGCTGTGCAGAAGCCAGGACAGCGGAGGGCTCGTCAGAGTTAAATTAATGTATTTTCTTCTCTACTCAGTTTGGGCTTTTCCTGCGACTTCCATAATTGAATAGCCACTTTGGGGGTAATAAAACAGACATGCCCACGTAAGCTCGCTTGCGTTTCGGCCATAAATCTCACTCCTCGGTGTGCGACTGGTGTCAAGAGGCAAATGTCGCTGCTTCGCTTGAACGTTTCGCTACCACCAGCTTCGAATCGGCGCACTGCTTTCACCCGCAAAGCCGAGGTTCAATCGTTCGTTCTGCCGGTGGTTGGGGAAGCAACGGGTCTGATGGTTTTATCGGTTTCTCACAAAGAACGACGGTTGATTCGCGAGAGGTTTGTAAAATACTGTCCGCTGCTCCAAGCTGTTAAGGTGCATTTGGGACGGATTGTGTAAAGCTTTACGGGGTCAAATGCCTGCAGGAATGGGAACATAAATTTGTCCCCGGTGTGGTCGCCGGATGGGATGCAAAGAAGAGGACGATTTTTCCAAAAATTACCATGGTTCACTTAGTGAAATAGAAAATAAGCAAGTAAAATATGTTTATGGTTGGTACAGGGACATTTGAACTAGAACTTCAAAGGAGTAAGATAAGACACAGCTTTGGATGTGAATAATCCCACAATAGGGGCACTCTTCACTATGATTGCTATAGTGAGCATTTGAGCATACTTCTGTAGTCTGTCGGATAATAAGGGTAGTTTAGTATCGGTCTAAGAACGTACGTTCCAATGAAGTTTATTGTTATGCTGTTTATGATTTTGCTATGCTGTTTATGGTGTTGCTTCTTATTGTGTTTTTTTTCTTTATGACATTCATTGAATCTTTACATTACATTACCAAACCACTCATTTTCTGGATTTGAGGATTGCTGGATAAGCCCTTTAATTACATTCGAAATACTCAATACATATTGAAAGGATGCATATTACCACAAGAAGAAAAAACAGTTGTTCTGTTTTCTTTAAATACATCCGACTTCATTGGCCCTCTTATATTTTTCATTCGCTTCGGCCATCTTCTAAGGAAGAAGGGAATGTAATGTTTTACCATGTTCCTCTCACTCATCTGTTTTTTCCAAACGCTCCGTTTCTGCTCCGTCGGCTAGAAACTGGAGCGGAAACTCCGAAAATGACGTTCGCTACCGAGCAAAAGCTGGCGAGCGGTGAACGATGAAAAATTGTAACCTCTCAAGCCTAGCTCAGGTGGAGCACTGAGTAAACTAAGGTCTGCTCCTGCAACATCTCGCCCCTGTCCCATGCAGCCTGCCATTCTGGCCTACAAACCAACGTGTTTAAAAAATTGTTGAGGTTTGTCCGTAATTTATCACTTTTAATTGCATAACAAGCTGCTGATAAACCGGGCGTGGTTGGCCGTTGCCAACAAAATGTTCCGATTAGCACGGCGAGTGGTTCTTTTCCGCGCGCTATCCTACCTCCCTCCCGACGGTGGAACCGTGTGCCAAGAACTTGCTAATTACTTCGTCATTTTTGTGTAATGAAAAATGAACGAACCTACACAATTTGGCGGTAGAGGAGACGAAGGTCGAGTGTGCCATCGGTTCGCTGAGCGCCGACCATTTCTGCTCGTTTCCGGAACGTTGACGATGACGCCAGCGATGATGGCGATGGTAATGATGATTACGTTGCGCTGTTTGTTTGCCAACGGCTTTCCTGTCGCTAGTTTTGTGCCACGTGGTGTTTCCGGTAACGGTTAAGGTAAGAAAGTTATCATCCCCCGGTCCCTCTGCTATTCCCACTTTACTCTCCACCATAGGCGCAAACACTCACACACACACCCGTTGGGGCAAATAAGTTTCTACTTTCATCGTCCTTGACTCCATGTCTGGCTGTTAATCAGGTAGAAGTGTATTGAGCACAGGCAGGGTTTCGCAGTTAGCGAACAAGCCCAGCGTCATTGCACGAGGATGCTGAAGGTCGAAGCTGAATGTTGGCGTTGACATTTGACGGTGTAACCGTGGAACGATACTCTGGTCTAGACTTGTATCGTTTTGTAACAACTACCTACCCTTCCACAAACCGGGCCAGGTGCTTACCATGTACACACAATTAGATCCACTCATCAACGAGTACGCTTAGTTATTGGCTTTTGCTAAACTCATGCAATCCCAGGTAAAAGCTCGATGTGGTAGCAAGTTTTTCTAGGCTCACAAACGAACCATACTTTGGACAAAATAGTATTCCGTATGGGCGCGATGCGTTGAGGTTTGTTTTGGATTTTCAATTATAACAAAATGCACTAGACAGAAACACATTCATCTCGTACGCACTCTACATGACATGACATTCTACAAACACAAATCCATACCGATCAAAGCAAACCAACGAACGAAGACATACGCAACAATACAGTACAACACGACAAGAAAAACATAAAACGATGATGAAAGGATCAGTTGCCCGAAGCAAACAACAAACTTAAAAGCTCTAGAGAAGAAAATTTACAATTTGTATATTTGTATATGTAAGAAAAAAAAACTTTAAGCTTTAAAGATGAAAGAATACCAAAGCTAAAGCACTGGAGATAACAAGTAAACAAACTATCCAGCATACCGAAATACTCAAATATCTATTCTAAAATAATTATCAAACAAAGCTACACGGTCGACAAGAGATGGTGTAGAATTAGTATGAAGAGTAAGCGTACGAAAATGCGAAAGTATGAAGTATTAGTAGTAGTAGTACAATTCATAGTAGTAGTTGTAATACGTGTTGTCATGTGTGGCTATGATGTGTCCTGTAGAAGTTAAATTTACAAAAGCTCTTTGATAGTGATGTTTGGTTCAATATGTAGAGTAACTCCATTTTTGGAGCTGATATTGTAGTTTTTAAGTTTTTATGCTGTATCGATAAAAGGACTGATTGGTGTGAAGTTAATATTTTACACACAGTTCGTAAGAGAGGGAACTTAAGTAATTGCATTTGGCTGGGTTTTGAGATGGATGTGGGGTTTCGTTTGTTTGTTGATATGTTTGTGGTGCGACGGTTTATGAGGGAAGGATAGAGAAAAAGAGAGCATGTATCTGTGTGTTGGAGTGTTTGTTTGCTTGTTTATTTGTTTGAGTGAGATAAGTATAGAAAATTTGTTAACACAGACCTTCTTCTCCAACTCGCGGGCTCTGGACTGCAACGTTTCTATCGGTTCACTTATCCTACCCATGCCGGACGACATACCTCTAAGCTGTGCCAGAGCTTCCTGTAAATGGAGCGTGTGAAGAGAGAATCAATGAGAAACGGTGTGAATTGATGAGATGCAAGATTGATGAAGTTACGGTGCCGCAAGAGCTTTCGAGCCAAAGGTTTGCCCATCAATCAGGACGATGTGGTTGGGATAGGCGTAAGTAAAAAGGCGGATGCCATTCGTTGTCGGTATCTTTCTCAGACGGCGTGGAAAAGATGATGAGCTCATGCGTGTTGTACCGCGAGGTAGAAATTGTACATAATACTCCTTGTGTTGTTGGCTGATATGCAAGCATTATTTATGCAATCATTTTGAAGTCGTTGTTGATCGACGTATTACATTCGTATTTGAAGTGGTGATCAACTTATGGAGGTTTTGCTCAAGTGTAAAAAATCGAACGCACTTCAGAACAATTGGAAATTGAAAAATGGGACAGCTAGCAGCTCTGGGAATGTGGATAACATGAATCAAAAATTGTTCCTTTTGTGCACTAATGAAAACATAGAAACGAAACGAATACAAATGAAACGAATGAAAGCAGGTATTAATGAGGCTGCAAGTTGGCCACGCATTAGGGCGGGAGTGTCGTGAGGAAAATTGGAAAAGCTCCAAATGAAGAGGAAAACATGCTTCAAATAATGAGGTCATAATCAAGTATTAAAGCAGAAATTCCTCATTTCAATTAAAGTTTGCCAATGAGGGGATAGATGATTGCACTCTGTTTGAAAGCAATTACCATCATCTTTAAGTTTCATTTTGTTTTTTATTTAAACTTTTCCAAGACCTCTCCCTTTTACTAAATGTGGTATATCACTAACTAATAGTTGAACCACTTATTGCACTTATTGAAAAACAAAATTGCTTCAGATTTAACGCTATATTTTTCGTTGTCATTCTGAGTCATATTGATAATCAAATACAATGAAGACCATAAATCTTCTCTTCAAGGAATAATATTGAAGCTCATTGACGAGAAAGATGAGATGAGGTAAAAATGAGGAAATGATTAGTTGGTTATTAGTTTCCTGCTACTCTTTTTTCGATATAGTTTTTGGATGTAAATATTCCATTTTTTATATCCATAGTTTTGACTGTGGCGATAAAAAAGGTGTTCGCTTATTGCACGTCAATAGGAAATCGTTATCTCAAGCGTTTCAAAAACAACCGAACGGGGCGTAACGGTCTGAGTGGCTAATATCCTGATTCATAAATAAAGCTTAGCTAGCTTAAATGACAAAACGTCAACAAAAATGAGTGATTTCAAGGTTATTCTAGGCTTGTGTAACGTTTTTACTTGTTGTTGTTGAGCTGCGGCACTTCCTCGAGCTAGTTTTCACTTTCTTTGAGAAGCAACGAGTATCTTAGGCAATCAGCGTTCTCCCGGAGTGGGATCCATGTTTCATTAAACACATAACGGCGTGTCAATAGGCGTTGTTCTTACTTTGTGATCTGAAAAACAAGGCTTATTTGGCTTTGTTCCATGTTGCAGAGGTATCCAGCAGTAGCTTTCATGAATGACGAAGTAGCTTTTGGAAGGATAAGGTCATGTCAGATCGGCCTTGCAAAGGGCGGTGTGGTTATGAATGCCCGAGTTAGTAGTTATGCCTGGAGGCTGGAATGTGTCTGGTAATGAGTGATTGTGAAGATTGTGCCCGTAAGCATCGAAATCAGCGATAATGTGGCATCGGCACCGAATCAGAAGGCAAAGTGACGCGCCATCATGATAGCATGATAACAGTGACTCAAGAGTTTGTATAGCTGCTACACGCTGGGTTAGCTTTGTTCTAAATGATATCAACGGGACGAAGTGGCTTAGTGAGAGAGATAAATAATCATATAGAGAGGGAAAGAGAAAGAGACAAAGAGAGATAATAGTGGGGTTTGATCGGAACTAGAAGGCATGCATGTTAAGGATAATATAGTAAGAAATTTAAACTTGTTTTAAACTTGGAGCAGTAACACTTTGAATAAACCATCGTGCATAAAAGGTTTTTTTTATTGATTTTTTTTCTAGAGATCTATTCTGAATGTAAAAAGGGGTAACTATTTCAACGAAAATAAAACGCATACTTACGGGTACATGGGGAAGTGTCTAGTTTTCCTTTGTATATGGACAAACGGTGAGCAGTTGGTGGACAGTGTCCTCGCTCCATTGGGAGCTAATTTTTAACTTTATTTTTAATTTTTATTCAAGACCGTCAAAAGTCACAGCATGCATCTAGCAAAAGTTCTCAACCGAGGCATTATCGAAATTGGATATGGGAAGAAAGCGGAGCATTACACCCTATATTATTCGTTCTTGTTCTTCATAGATGCGATGGTAAGCATTAAAGTGGCAATGCAGATCGGTCTGATGCCATTTTCACGTTCATTACGCTACGACTTTCCTAGAGGTGACCCGAAAAAAGCATCGATAGCAACCACAGGACGACCAAATGATAGCGCCAACGTATAAGACTGGCTGTCACCAAATCTTCCCTTTATGAGCGTAATATCGAATGGCACAAGGTAATAACGCTTACGCTCATATAAGCCCGGTTTTGCAAAACTTTCCCATTTCGTAATATCACGTACGGTGAAGGGTGAAATGCTGTAGCGACCACATGTCTGGCCTTGTTGTGCATTGGTCTGGGTCGGTGTGTAATAATGGATAAATTGTGTCCCATTAATGAAAGCAGCAATTTCGTACCGTCACGCTGGAATGTTTGGTTGGGAGTGAGAATCGTGCGATAAGGCAAGAGAGCTTTCGCAACAGCAGCCAGCTGGCGTAGGTTGTACGAAATAATAGCTAGGTTTCGGTGCGATGTGTGGGATGAGACATGCATTTTAAATCCTCATAGATATTTGTTTGCCTCGTTTGTACAGTAAACCGTTGGTTGACAGTTTTCATGTCTAATCGCAATGCGGAGTACGAGAGACATGGCTCTTTTATGATATGACTCTGGAACGCATGTATTGTAGAGAAATGCATGTTACTATTGTTTAACGAGATCGCAATCAAACTTTTTCATGACTTGAATGAAAAAGAAGAATACTTCACATGGCGTTTAACGAACAGCTCAAAGTGACATGTGCCAGCATGTCAATAATTAATTGTAGATATGTTGTATAAGATGCACATTTTCGCCAAGCAACCATAAGACTATCAAATGCGCTTGCAGTTCATTTTACTACACAATGTGCTTATTCCAATAATCTCTTTGCACTCACGGTTATGGATATCGACTGGGTCTGGGATATCGACTTTTTTTGCCGTGCATTATGAAGAACAAAAGAAGCATGAAAATGGACAATTACATAAAATATGGTGCAGGTCCCCAGCTTCTCCGATTTATTAATAGCAAAGTTATTTAAAGCCCTTGACATCGATGGTTGATCGACATCTCCAAACACTTGCCGCGTCCCTCCGATAGACCGATGTCCAGCCCAGGTCCCAGTCCAGGTAGAATTCATCAAATGCCATTGCGGAATGGTAGAGATCGATGGTACAGCAGGAAACAAAAAAAGGAAAAATAAATATAACGCAAAAGGGTATCCATTCCGTGCTGTACCGGAGACACGTCCTTCCACGTGTCTGCTTTTGACACGAGAAGTGCAGAACGCATCGTACAATGTGTTGGCGCAAAGTCGCTGTAGTAGGTCGGCCTTGTTCGGTGCTGCTAAAGATAGTACCCTCTATCGAACGAGAGATAAATGAAGCGTCCACGGATAAACGGAAAACGTGCGGCAGGACGGGAGGAAACTCGGAACGGAATAATGGTGGACAGGAGGAAGCAATTTTGCACTATACCGTGTCGGAGCGAAATGCTTTATTAGGTACGAAAGCGGAACGGGTGATTATCCGTCTTTGGCACTGTTTCTCTCCCCCCGACTGTGTCTGATACAATGCGGGAAGGGGTGACGATACCAACTGGAGCACACCCATTATCTTGGCCATTGAGTATCGATTTTCTTGACGCAAGCACACGGTTCTAGTGTTTGGTGTAGATCGTGTGTCTCAGCCTACCGGTGATCAAATTCGCGCATACAATCTGGCTTTGCGTTGATCTGATTTATCGTACAATCAGCTTCCGACGCCGAGTAGGTTCCAGTGTTTTCTTTCTTTCCCGGACTGGTTAGCTCGAACCGCTTGCAAGCGTGGCGAAAGTTTCTGCCGAGCGAATCACGCGGGTTCCATTTATTGTTTCCCCGTGCTGTAGCAGTGTGTCGTTGTTACTGGGCAACTTTTCGTTAGCAGGACACACACACATACACAGAGAGACACAAACACACACGCTTACATTCGAGCGAGAGGGTTTATGTGTTTTTTTTTGTTATCTTAGTGAACAAGCACCGTTTTGCCGGGCGAAAGAGATGAACTTCGGCCAGCGTAATTGAATCGGGCAGCGTTGGGTGAGTGGTAGAAAGCATGGTGTGCTTGTTTTTCGAGGCTGCTATTTTTGGCAGCTCGTGTTGTTCTCCTGTGCAAAAGTTTTCCAGCGTCCTGCTACTACAAAACGTGCTTCGCTGTTGCAAACAACGAACAAGGGAAGAACAGAACCCAAACGTTTAGTTCGAAAGAAAGAGCCACCGTGGTGGTGGCTTTGCATTGCAATCTTGTTGCGAAACTCGAAAAAGTTGGTTTGAACAAGTTTTAAGAAGATGTTAGAATACATTATTTTTCCTTAGAATGTTACCATCCTGGCGTCGCCGCCGCAGCCATTTCGTTTTACAGGTGTTGAGCTATTTTCAAGATGGTATTAATGGGCCGGCGTGAGCAATCGTGGGACAGCTTTTTCCGTTCAATAATTTATATCGTATACATATTTAAATCGCTGATGTATAATTATTCGCGCTGCTGATGTTTAATTATGGGCATCGTTTTATTCTTAAAAATTCTAAAAACATCAAATCTCGACGACCTACATTATCTCGAACATTCGCCTCACATCATTTGGGTTTTTGCATCAGGCCGCACTGTACGCTGTGTGGCCCCCGGCAAAGACTGTCCCAAAAATTATTGATTTTCCATCGAATCAACTTCACCTTCGACTCGATTAACGGTTCCGCTTACGATCGGGAAAGCCCTCCGTCGAACCTTCCATAACCATTAAACGCGCTTTATGGTAATCTATTAAGCCATCAGTTGTTACCCGGCTCATAACGTCTTACGTTTGACTGGTCCCGAAAAAGTCAAGCCATTTTTTATGCTAGCAGGCTACACTCATCCCTGTGCACGGGTCGATCCCGGTGCCCGTTCCTTTGCACCCGGGATGCAGGAGCAGAAGAGATAGGTCAAAAATAGGGCACATTGTTTGGGGTTTGATGCGAGAGAGTTGCGGGAGAGTGAATAGGAAAACGCCGCAAAGAAAATCCATCCAAATGGATTTTGATTGCAAAGTCTTGTCCGCGTGAAGAGCTCAATGGAAATCGATACTTGAAACTGCGCTCGTACCAGTAGCGATACGCTTAGGCACTTATGGCTGGGTGAAGTGCTAGCTATTTTGTTAGTATGTGAGCGTGTGCGTGTGATGGTGCGGAGAAAACATTTTCCTTCCATCCCGCTTGGTAGAACGTCAATTTGAATGGTTTGGTGTGGTCGATTGTGTCTACCCTTTTGTGCATTTCGGTAGCATCTACCGTTCATCGCCTCTAACGTTTTGGCGTTAACGTCCTTATGCTTCCGTTACTCGAACCAATATTTGAGATCTTAATATACCTACTGTGCAAAGTTCTAAAAAAACTAACTTTTATTTATTAATAATATAAATAAACCATTAAATACAAGTATGATGAAACATATTAGATTATAAATAGCTGCATAGTTTACAATTTTAGTTGTTCCATTCGATACTACGTATGAGTATAAAGTACAGTCTCTTAGCAAATAACATTTATTGATTAATCGACAACAAGCCTGTTAATAAAGAATTGCAACGGTTTTTTTTTTAATTTCGTTACAAAGACTCCACTCTAAATTTAACTTGATTTTTTGTTTTGTTTTCATAAGAACTTGGCTAGTTTAACAAACTACCGATTCTGTACGCTGTTGCACAAAAAATCAAACATTGATGTTATTAGATAAAAAAGGTCGCACCTTCCTACCCTTCCCATGTTCTGTTCCCCCGCTTACGATCCTGCGTGTGCCTGCGGTGTTGAAAACGCATAAATTATTGATACTTTTGACACCTGGAGTCTTTCGATCGTAGTTCCGATCTCGGGCGCTTCGCAACGGAAAGAGCCGAAAAACAAAATCCCAAACATACTAACTGGTACTGCCAGTGCTGACTGGCTTCACGTCGCTTACCCACCGGTGGGCTGGTTGAGTCAATTTACTGTCCAAACAGAAACATTCCTTTGCTAGCTGTTACGGCAAGCAATCCTCGTCGCTCTCACCCGTGAATGTTTGCCGTGGAGCCGCAGTGTCTAGGACGGACACGTGGGCCTTACGCCTGCTGTTGACTTTAACAGGCATTCATCGACCGGCAGGAGAGGTATTTGTCGAAAAAAAACAACTAACACAACGGAAAAGCCCCTCCAGCCCCGCAGCTAGATGAGGGCACAATTGTCTAGAGTTATGAGTTACGACCGACGTCTCATAAATAATAGAAGTTTCACGTTTTGCTTCATACTGTACGAAAGCTCTCATAAAAAAGGGAAACAGAGAGAAATAGAAAGCGAAAGAGAGAAAACGTCCATACCACACACTTAGTGATTTTACCTTTCCACCGTCCAAGACATGTAACCTTAACGGTTACAGTCTGTGTTGCCCCCCGTCGGACACGGTTTGTTTGAAGTCTAAAAATATGCTTCAATCCACGACCGAACCGAACGAGTCCACTTAGGGCCATCCCCATCGCCAGCCAGCGCCATCGATCGGTTTTATAAACGCCTACTTCTGGCCGTTCCTTGTCCACTGTCACCTACCCTACGTTTGAATAGTAACCGTTTTTCAATTGTCTTGTCATGATTAGCAGGATAAATTATGATTTACTGAATTGAGCGGGAGGCTCAATCCCATTGTTACATAGTCCTCGCGCCAGGCACTGCGGTAGTGTGAGTGGACAATACAGTAAGGTGGATTATTTTTCTTTTTACATTGCTTCCTTAATAAGAGCTTTAGCAACAACGAACAACCGTACGAGAAAGAGTAGTTGAACGTTTGATGCCCTAGCTCACATGCGAACTAGGATTGACACAAGAAGCGGTTTGCATATTTGCAATCCAACTGCTTTTGTCTGGGTAATATAATCAATGCAAAGTTTTATAACCAGCTTTATCGCAGGTTGCATTTCCACACGCTGTTCGCACTAGTAATATTGGTTCTGTCTGTCTGTGGTGAAGTTTCCCAGTGTCGTGTGGAGAGTGCGTCATTCCGTTAAGGTTTCTGGTTAGCGTGTCACACTGATTGCCTGCCATGAGGTGAAAATTATACGACCTTTCAATATCATTGCAAACACCGGAACCGGCACGATAAGCCACTCTGGTTCGATGTATGTGTGTGAGTGTATGTGCACTGATGCAATGAGAGCGAGGCACTTGTGTAAGAACTATTGACAGTGTTCTGCTTTATAAATGTATTAGTTTTCCATGATTGGATACTGTTCCGTTTTATTACCAATTTTTTAAATGGCTTTCAAATGACGCATATAAATTGAATATTCCCTGTATTGTCACATTTCGAAATATTTGATCTGAATTTCGTATGTAACAACGAAACTCGATCCTAAGAATATTCATTCAATTTCATTTTTGTTTTATATTACCAAAAAGCAAGCTTTTATTAGAACCCTAACTATAATGCCACGAAAGCCTACCAATAAACCTTGGAGCTCATGAGACAGTTGGAATAAATTTGTCCTGAAGAATATTTACCCTTTCTTCGAGCAAGAACCGATAAGATTACGGGCGGGACAAATTTGAAAGCTAAAATGTGTTCCCTTTGTGGAAGGTATTTTAAAGCCGCTTTTTCTGAGCGGTTAGACTTTGCTGTCTCTCCATGGTTAATGGGATAGAGATAAAGCCAAGTAGAATATGAGAAAGCAAACATACCATTGCCTAGTTAGAGAAAACTAGAGCGTGTGGGGTACAGTGTAATAAAATTCACTTTTAATAAAATTGAACAGGTTGCTGGTAGAAAGGTAATATCAAATAGTGAACAGCAGCAACAACACCACAAGAGAAGGAAACCCGTTACCAAAAAAAAAAAAAAAACACGGTGAAATTTCCTACGAACGAAAGCTGAGTATTGCCCCGTTCGCAGCAGCTCTTACGGGGGCGCTGATTTCCTGCTTCCGGTCGTATCCCAAAAGTGATGGGCGTAGAAAAATAAGGGTATGTTTTTACACAATTCCAGGGGCAAGAATGGATTGGAGTGGCGAAGGAGAAAAGCCTTTGCATAAACCATCAGCTCTCATCATCTTTCCCGGGTGCGCCTGCTACCCAAGCTGTCGCTACGCAAGGGCGGGACTGTCAGGACTTTCATCGTACCTGGTAGGGATGTTGAAAGCTTGGGACTCCACACTAACATATATGAACACACACAGCAGTAGCTACCCATGACTTTACGAGAATTGTACCACGGAACGCTCCCTGTTTTTCCGCCTGTTCCTGTTTCAACGGACGGAAAGATTTTGAAGTTTAAAATCTTTATGACCATGGAAGCGCTGTGGCAAAGGGACGCGCTCTGGCGGAAGAATCATAAGCGATGCTGGAATAAATCCCACGCATAACAAGAGCGTGTGGAAGCTTCACTCATTTCCTCTTCGCCACCGTCTCCGTGCCTAACACACACTCACACACACCGCCCGTAAAGTGACGACTTTTGTCTGCCTTTTATGTTGGAAGTTTAGCATTCCGAACGTGCGCAGTGTCCTCGCGGTACATCTTTGCACGGTGGCAGCGTATGAACATTGAAACGACTGGCAAACAACCATTCGTACGGCTTGTTTCACCGTTCTATCTCTGTCGAACCTTCACCGCCCGTGTAAAGTTAATCGTGGGAAGCAAAGAAATGTCTTCCACATCGTCGTCTTGCTCTCCCTAGAACACAAAGCAGGGCAAACTTTGCTTGAGCGGCTCGAGCTGCTCAGCTTCCTAAAAAGCCGGTGAACCACTAATTGGATGACGTTAGCATGGGTGTGTATGTATGAGTGCGCGCGTTTGAGAAAATTACAGCAAAACGAATCCCTAACGAATTCGGTCCCTGCCACGGTGGTTCGAACCGAGGCCGAGGCCAAACACCGGTGCCAGTTTTGATGTGTGGTGTGCATGCGTATGTGTGGTGGTGGGCGTGTTGTTGCGGTCGGTTGGCTAATTTACCGGACCGACCTAAAATGTGCTAAAGGATCAAAGGATTGCCATGGGTTCGAGCTGGCCTATGGTTTTGGGGCATCAACGAGTGGATGCTCTCAAGTCAATTACAGTTGATGCCGGGTGGCAAAAGCTTGTGCTTATTTCATAGCTGCCTTTCTAGTGTGGGTGATGCTTTGCGGCCCTGGCTGGCTTCCCTCGAGCAGTCAGCGCTACATAGGTACGCTTTCAAAACAAAAGAGGCATGAGTTTTGCTACTTTCAATCATGTCAGCCCAAATCCGAAATTGCATGTTTTATCTTACTATCGAAATGATTTATTTCATTTACCGTACACCGGTGTTTTGACCCGTTGGAGAGCTCTGGTGAATTTTGACTTACGATTCGAGCTACTGTTTCAGCCATTGGTTCGCCCAGTCATGACGAAAATGAAATAAACAACGCTTGCCTCAAGTGTGCTTTTAAGGCAAGTAATGAGGTTGAGATTTTAGTTGCCCAGTGAACCTTAGCGAATAAAAGCATGAGGTACTGTTTGCAAAATTTCATCCACACCACAAATCACCAAATGTAATGGGTACCATTTCCGCAGCTGACTGTTACACCCCAAAATGGAAGGTGCTTTCAAGCGCCAAAATGAATCACATTTAGCTTGATTTTTGCTAGTGCGTGCCCGTTGCCTATTTTTTACCATTTTATCAGCTTACGAATGCTTTGACGTTTGGAAATAGTGGACAGGTGTACTGGAGGCAAATATTACGCTTCGCTCGTTCTATTACTTTTCACAGAATTAACCCCGCAAACACGCGAATTATCGCTCACGATGTCGCGACGAAACATGGAACGTGAGTGGGAGGAACGTGATAATGAGAGAAAACAAAACTATGTTATAAATTTCTCTATTTGATTCACATCACTCCTTCAGAAATCGGAATTTATTGTATGCGAATACATTCCGTCAACTGAATCGGCCGAAAAACCGAAGGATTGTACCAACAAGGTGCGATATTTTAGTGCCGGCAATGTATGCTAATTTAAGGCAGTCTTATTTTTTGCTTCATTACTCCCCCGCTAGCGTGTAGGTAAACAATTTCGAAACAAATCATTTATGGGCCCACGCTCCGGTGTGCATAAAGCCCACCATTATACCGGTGGGTATCCGCGAAACGATCACCTCCGGCAAGCGGTGAAATTAAAATAGAACCAATGTTACCGTGTTGTTTTTCTGGCCGTTGTGTCGATGCCTCGCCCCGGTTGGCGGTTGTATATGAAATTGTTGTTGTTTCCTTCATTATTCTCGCGGTGGGCAAAGTAGAACATTTACATTTAATCAACCACTTCGGAAACTGTACTAAACGCAAACAACGCCAGGTAGTTCGTGCCGGTACGCATGTTTGACCATTTTGCAATACTTCGTCCACATAGCCCACACATTTTCCTGGTCCTGGTCCAAAACATTTGCCCCGGTTTCGATTGGATTGTTTTGCTCGTGCAGTGTCTGTGGGCCTGTCTCCTGTAAGCGCTTCATGCAAGGGGTCGAGTTCGATTGAATGAACCACATACACTTATTATAATTAACTTTCAATTTTGGAAATGATATTCCCAGGAGAAAAAGAGAGCAAAAGGGAGAGCAGGATAGAAATTCTATTCAAACATTCTTCTTTTGACGTTGCCACTGGAAAAGGGACGTTAGCTGTTGCACACTGTTAGGAGGAAATTATTCAACACGAGGTTTTATAATTGGCACGTGTGCCAAATTCAAAGACTTTTGGTTTGGTAGAAATAGAAAACATGGTGAATGTACCCTGCCAATCCTCATGTGATGCGAATATGTATGTACGCTCCAGTAATAATGGTACGAAGTTTGCGGAGCTTTTGTGGTGTACTGAGGGTAAACGTTTCAATTGTGCCAACCACAAGAGATGCGTCGTGGAGCAACAGACTACTCGACTCGTAAATTTAATTAAAAGCTTTTAAACGGAACCAATGTGGATTGGATGTTTTTGGTGAGCGAGGAATGCACCGTACGCTGTAGAGAGATGGAGTAAATTATCATCGATCGGGTTGGTGTTTTCGTATGAAGATTTTTACCTATAAAACCGAAGGTAGCAGCTCTGTTTCATTGTTTATAATACTTTCAATGCTTACAATTATATTTAATGTATTTAATACTTTAATAAACATTAAAGAGTGAGGATTATTTTGCTCGCCAAAGTCATTTTGATACGCTACGCTTTGTGTTTGTTTTGGGTACGTTGTGGCTAATCAACTGGCACAAATCACAAACGATCTAATTATGCAGCAACGATATTCGATCCCAGCGTAAAGCTTAACGCGTGACTTAAAAGATCGGGAAAAAAGGTCGACGGTTTCGAATCATGCACAATTAAGCACCAAGAGCTGTGAGCTTAATGAGAATTATATGTTAATTTTTCTCATTTTATTCCAGTTCGTTCAGGTAATTCCAGTTCGCTCAAACGTGGTGTTATTTGTCACTAAAATACTGAATGCTTGGTGGCTGCTGGCCCTGCTGAGTAAAAGGTCGCTTAAATGAGAAAGAAAATGACCTATGAAGATTGATAAATGAGGATGGGTTTGGGTCGTACTTGTATGTTTGTTGTTGAGCCTTCGAAAACAATCAGCTTAAATATTGATGATGCTAATTCATCTTTCATCGTTGTTGCATTAAATGGTTCAGCAAAATGTTTGAATTTACCCAACCAATCCACAAAAGATGCAGCAACAACTTAGTTCTAATTACTTTTTGATGTTTTGATGTCTCAGAAAGATATTTACAATTGAACAAAAGACAACCATGATTCAGTAAAATTACCAGAGTTTGTAAACTTATTGCAATTACATCTAATATAATGAACATGATTTTTTTAAGTTGTTTGCTCAAATGTTTGTACAAAAATAATAATTTATTCTGATATGACACTTCACTCTGGGTGTTGTCTCATTTGATCTCTAAATTAGTGAACTATTGTCGATAATTTTCTTAACTATAAACACACGATGTAATTAATGATTTAACTCAGCTGGAGAAGAGCTTCATTTCCTAAAATCGAAATGATTCCGTGATTTTGACGTCAATTACTTGTTCAAATCATTTACATGATGCCAAATGTGATAAATAGAGGGCGTGTCTTCAATAGTGTAAAGGAAGGTATTTTTTCCTTTGATACTTTGAAATGTGAAAATAAGCTGTTGGCACTGTGAAAATAGTAATAGAAAAAACTTCGCTACAGCTAGCTAACTTACCTGGTGTGCACGTTCTGCTTCTGCTCGTCGTGCTTCGGCATCCCGAAGTTGCATACTGAGTGAGTCCAACATGGCGTCAGACACCCACAGTGCGTCGTTGGACATCGTCTGAAAGCAGGGACAGAGAAAACAAACGAAAATTATCGCACCGATGAGACTGTGCAAAGTAAAGACACGCGTCTACCGCCTTCCATTCCCCCCCCCCTCCCTCCGTCCCCGACCCACCTCTGCAAAGCTTACAAGTTTATTGCGTAAAGCAAAAAGCGGAGCCATCGTCTTTGCGCCTATTTCCGGCGAACAACGCTTTTGCGTGGACCATCGCCAAGAAATGTAAATTATTTCAAATGACTAACAATCTTCCACCCTAGCGGCGGCACCGGTTGCGGAAAACTGGTTGCGAAAGTTTCAACCCGAGACCGGGTGAGCCGAACGTCAAGCTGTCTGGCTCGATGGAATGGCGCAAATGGAGGCGCACGGTAGCTGATAAATGATTGTGACATGAAAATGGGAAATGGAAAAGCAGCACCAATGGAACCCTCTGGCTGGGCGAAGAATGTGCATGAACAAATCGTACGCGCACGGGAGATGAGGAAACTGGTCTAGCACGACGCGAAATCGGTTACGCGCGCATAAGAGAACAGCTCGAACACACAATCCTCGAAACGGCGAAAGTGGATATTTGAGATACGCTCAAAAAAGGACAGCTTGGCTTCTAATGACGCGTTGTACAGATTCCCGGCGCGTGATGTGATGACCCACGGGGGAAGAAAGCTACACTTGTACGCCATGCTCACCAGAGGAACGGCCCACAAAGATGAAAGCCAACGAAGGGTGCCATTATTCTCGCCGCGTCGGGTGGGTAACGCAGAAGCAATTGCGTGTCGCTGAGCGGTAGCATTTCGGGGTGGAAAATACGTTCTGTACAGCCTTTGCAGCTCCCGTACGCTCGTTTACCCCTTCGAAATCCGTCAGCCGTGTGGCGTGGCCTACTTTCGTATCAGCGCCTCGGTACGACGTGACAAGCGGAGCTTTGTGTGGAAAATGTTAATTAGATACGGTCGGTTTGCGTCTAAGCAAAAGCGCGTGGGGCTGTGCTAAATGGAAAAGAGACAGGGTGCTTACTGCATGGTGGAGTAGTTGTTAAATTTTGTCCCGAAAGAGGTACAGGCAGTGTCATACTGCGAGAGACAAATAAAGAATTCTAATGCTCCAAGTTTTTGTTTTATCAAAACGGCAAATACACAGAACACACACACAAACACACTACTCTTCCGGCGCCAAACTCGTAAAGCATAATGCTACTGCCGTGAATGGGCTTGGGGATTTTTTTCTGTGTTTGTCTTCCCACCCGGGGATGTGCCTTCCGTGCTAGCGAAGGCGTATATTTAACCTCCTATCCTTCGCCCCCTGCAGGATTAATATTCCTCCTGAGTCGTGAGCGAGCGTGCATCGACCCAGGCATTACCAGCCGCGTTGACCCACCCCGGGACAGGAGAGCTGGTTATTGTTGTTATTGTTGTTCTGTCCCGTGCCACAAATTATCTACCATCGCAAGTAATCAAATTTCGATTGGTCTTTCTCTGCTTCCACCCACCTCACGCAAACGACCAGTGGCACAAGTCGCCTGAGTGTATTCAAATTAAGGGCGATGTTTTATTCATCGATATCCTCGATCGGTTGATTGCTCGCTTTCGCTACTGTACTGTGGTGCACGAATGAACGGGCACCATAAAGCAACCAATGTGGCGCTTAAGCTTGCCAAGCCCTTTTTGCCCAGCTTTGGATGTGTATATTTTTATATACATTATTTGGTGACTGTCTTTTTGTTTTGCTTACCGTTGTACACTGCCCGTAATTGCAGCCAGGCACGGTTGCATGAAAGTTTGAATGATTTGCTCGTTGTTTTAGAGTGGCTTTGGTGGCTTTTTGTGTGCTATCTATCGAAGAGGAAAATAGCAGGTTCTGCTACAATGCGCTTCTAGGAGACCTTTTCTGTAGTGCAGCGTTTGCACGTGATTGGTAGATGTCAATGGCTGGTGTTTGTAATCGTGAAGGTGATCGGACGTACGTTAAATATTCAACGGTACATAATTTGCTGCTCTCTCAATTCTGTCACATTGATCTGCTGACGCTAAGGTGTTTTACAAACAGGGATTGGTGCACTTCAACGCTGGCATTACAGGGTTTCTCAAGCCAGCTCAACAACGTAACACTATTTTTCGAATAAGTTAAACGATTGTCAACATCGTACATACAATTCGAATCCGTAAACTCTTTTCAATTTGGTAACCCTAGGTTTTGGACCTGTAAAATCCCTACTCGAATCTGGAAAATGTATGTTGGCTGTCTTGTCACTCATTATACATTTTCCAGATTCGAGTTGGGATTTTACGTGTTCAAAACCTAGTGTTACCAAATCGAAAAGAGTTTACGGATCCGAATTGTATGTACGATGTTGACAATCGTTTAACGTGTTCGAAACATAGTGTCTGGCCATAGTGTATGGCCTAATTAAGATGTAACAGTTCATTTAAAAAAATACATAACAAAAACAAGATTTGCATCGCAATTCACTGCGGCCACGGCAAAAGCCGGAGACGTTCCTTGGAGCACTGAGTTGAGATGTCGAAGTCGAAGCAATCCGAGACAGTGTTGAAGACAGCCGACATGCGGAACATAGGGTCAGACCGGCCAGCGCTGGAACGGGGTTGAGCGAGCCGTAGAGTTTTTCTAGACCTAAGTGTTCGGGATGGTGCATAGATATCGACTCGATGCAACAAAGGCGATGAATCGATAAATTATGTTTACTAATACAGCAAAAGTTTTGTAACGCTTTCTAAAAAAGATTAAAACTTTGTCTACACAATTGCTAGAATGACGAATTCATAAATGTCTATTGGGAGTGGGAATCACACTCGTTTTCTCCAAAATACATTACAGGAAAATGTAAAAACGTCCTCGTAATTTATTTTTATGTGAACAAAAACCCCACGACCAAATATAATTGTTCATTTAAGTTCTTTTATAAATGCTACCAAAATAACCTTCCATTTCATTTATTTGAATAAATAAAAAATATTGCCAACTATTTGATTCATCTTTTCCTTAAATATAATCTTGAATGAGGATTTTTTTTGTGTAAAATGTAAAACATACTTTCTTGTGTTTTATTACATCAGGGCTAGCACCCAGCAACTAGATCCCAGAACACATCAAACGCATCATCTGCCAGAGATCATCGGGTGGTGATAGTCTTAATTGATTGCCTTTTTAGTACCTCCTCGATCACCTCCCTTGCCGCCGGCAAACTTGGGGTCAGCCAGACCCCACAACATTTACCCGTTGACCTTTCCGCGGTACTCGAAAGTGCAACCGTGGCTGGTGATTTGAAATTAAGGATAATAATTGCATTCAATTACTGCTGCTTCGATCCATCAGTCTCTCCCAACCCCTCCCATCGCTTTCTGTCATTGAACCTCTCAGTGGCCACCGTGCTCTTTAGCCCGAATCCGGTTCGTATCCTTTCATCCCCCGGAACTGCGCCGGTTGCTATCATCAACGACGACTTCCGACCGGGTGAGACTGGGGTGCTCGGCATCGGAGCGAAATTGAATTAGGTTATAAATTATTACTCATTAACCTAGAAACTAGAACGCAAACGCGCCTCGTGCGCCTTCCGGGAAACCGGGGCTGGCAGGAGCCCATTTTCCAACCTGTTCCGATCGTCGTCGCTAGCAGAAGTGACAAGTTAAGTCCGACATTTTTGTTTTGTTTTGTTTGGTTTTTGCACTACCGTAGACCGAACTCCGTTTTGGAAGCTTTGAGCTTCTGGTTTGGAAGGATTGAAGTTTCGATGCCCGAAACCGTTTGCTAGCGGCAACCCATTACTTGCGCTTCCACTTGCGTTTCTACGTGTCTGTGCTGTTGTCTGCCAATGATGAAATGATAAATGAGATACGCCGTCGGAGGAAGATTGATTAGGGAATTATCGTCGTGCGGTGCATCGTGTTTGGGAGGCAAACTCGAACTCTTACTCATCGGTTAATAGTTTTCAAGTATTTTGCTTTTTTTGTACGATGCTGCTTCTTTGCTTCTTTCAGTAAATCTGCACAAGTTATTTATATCTTTTCATTTTCATTACAGTTTTCAGATGTAAAAGCGTGTGGGAATATTGAGAAGCCGTGTTGTATGCAAATTTCTGCTCGTGTTTTAGACGAATCGTTTTAGATTTCTGCCCACAATATCGATCGCCATTATTCTGTTTTATATTTACAGCTCATCACACACCACGGCCCCCACACAAAAATCAAGCCACGCAGAGGCCCCTCGGAGCACGGGAAAATAATTGATTCATGTTGGGTGAGTGTGTGTGTGTGTGTGTGTGTCCCTGCCAGCCAGCCTTCTCCATCTCTATTAACCTGGGCGCCGTTTCGAGCGCTTCGTTCACCTTCAAAATGGGGATTCGTTCATACGGCTGCCGCCAACTTCCGCCTACATCATCACAAATTTATAGACAATTGAGCAAATGGATTTTCCACAAGCTTCATGGGTTCCACATGTACACGTGGCAGCGGGGACAGGGAGTCTGGAGCTCACATTTGAACTGCCTCAATGCCAGCGTCATATAAACCGTACAACCGTACCGCCCATCACCGTTCGAGGCATACCTCGAGAGTCCAGCGCAAAACAGCATGTTTTTCATCGACTTCCGATGCTAACCGACTTCCGGTGGTGAAACGAGCCGAACATATGGATCCACGCGAAGCACCCATATGACCTCACCCACACGTTCACTCGGGCAACACTCTGCACACGTATGTGAGACCTGTATCGACTTTTTTGCTGTCGACTGTCGCCTTCTTTGAGCGTTTCTTTCTCTCTCTCTCTCTCTCTCTCTCTCTCTCTCTCTCTCTCTCGCTCTCTTTCTCTCTCACCTCTTTCACACTGTGTCTCGCCTACAAACCACCGTTCACGAACAAACAGGTAGAAAAGTAAACATTGTTCAAAGTGCAATACTGACGCCCACCCCATGTTGAGCGAAAGAGGTCGTGGGCGGGTGGTAAGGGTAGGTATCCTTTTCCGGTCCATGCCCGGCGGCCATCAACATCGAAGCTGCCCTGCTGATGGGTGATGTTGTTTTTGTTATTTGGCTGCCATTTTTATTCTGAAAAATAAACCATACCCACCCGGCCCGGTCACCCGGCGACCTTTTGGTCTCGCTTGCACGAAAAGTAGACAAAGTCTGAGCCGGTTTGTGAGTTCGTGAACGTGTGTATGTTTTTATTTTTATTTTTCACTGTTCTCCATGTAGCATACGGGTGACATTTTCCGGGAACAGCAGCTTCAACCAAACATAACACAGGAGAAACATTCCCGGCACATGGTTGATTGCTTTTTTCGTTGTGGTTGTGTCTCGGTCTGGAATAAAGTGTATATGTGGGTGCTTGAAATTGAACCGCTAAGGGCAGTTTTGAAGTTTTTGGTATGTTTTCTTAGGCTCAAGTTTTTTTTAATGTTTTACAATTGTGCATATTATGCTATGGCAATGTCTCCACCAGTTTTTTAATTGTGTTTTTGGTAATTGATCTAAGCAGTGCAAGACGCAACAATTTCCAATGAAACTCTACTGGTCGGTAGTTTGAATCCTTCCAACACGGGCATGTAACTTCACAGATACATTAATAAACATTATCGACCATTTACTATGACTCGCGTGAGCAAATTGTTCTGCACGGCTCGTAATTTAGGCGCTGGGCACGTTCCGGTGCTGCGCACGGCACTGGTCGAACGATTTTTCCCCCCACCGTTGTCGATAAGCTGGCACAGGCGACCGAACACGACCCAATTTCCGACGGCAATTCATTCTCAACCTCTCAACCACAAGCTCGTGCGTGCGTACAGTTGCTTCACGGGGCTTCGCGAGCTGAGGGCTTTTGTTTTTTTCTTTTCGACCAACAACCCGGAGGAAGCGGCAAGGGTCAATCGCCAGAAAGGTAGGTTGCAAGCATGGTTGGAATAATAAATCGAAGCTCCAGCACATCGCTTCGGGGGGAAAAACGCTTCCGCTGCAGGCACGATCGAAGAAGGGGACAGTGCGTTCCAACATTGCTGTACAGTGGTGACAGAAGGGAATGATAGTAGCTATCTTGCGAGAGATCCGAATGCACATTGCTCAGCTGGTTGTCTTGTACGAACGAAAAAAGGAGCACAAGCAATGGAACAGCCACAAAAAGAAACCATAAAACATCACCAACACTTTCGCAGGCACGCAACGCAATCCAAGTGGCACGCGTTCGTAACGAAAGCACATTACGTGCGATGAATTCTTGCAGGGGTCCGGTGCGGTCTTGGCAGGCGAACGAATCTTACGGCCGCAATCGAAACCGATTTCGAATGCCCGTGCCCGCACGCTTTTCAATAACGGTAGAGTTTGGGTTGCGATACATACGGTGGGAAGGCTGGGAGGATCGCTGCAGGTGTAGTAATGACCGAATTTTGCTTTAATTTTAAACACCAGCCGAAGTTCGAAGTACGTAAAAAATGAGTATGCTTATTGAATCACACACTTAATACTAATACACACTTTAATATTAATAATGTTAATGTAATGTAACGATCTACAGGTTCATGTTCTAAGCATTTCAAACTATGACCGTTTCAAAGTAAATATAAAAAATATCAAACTGGTCGAGATCGTAGCCACGGCAAAACAGTAACAAAAACCTCTCGAATCTATTACTTTGATTGGACTTAAATGTCATAAATTAAGAAAAAAAGATTATTTATTCAAAGACAGACTTTTTCATCGGTCAAAAATTGCAAACTCTGATATTTGCAACTAAAGCTATGCTCCCTCTAAAGACAGGAAGGTTCGGCAAAGCAAACATCACTCATGATTCCCTTTGTCAAAGGTCACCGATTTGGAAATGCGCTATCGTATTGTTTACCTGTAGAACCGTGAACTTTGAACTTTGTGAAGCGTTTAAAAAAAGTTCGTAAAAGCAAATAAAAACTTTCGCCTTCAATCATGCAAGCAGAACTGTGGCATACAGTTTACATCCGCTACGTCCCACAATCAGCATAACATCGTGGGTAACAGTGCAAGCAATAGTGGATAAAATCCAAATATCAGCGCCAAACCACCGGACACACACGTTATGGCAGTCGTGATGTCACGAGCCTTTTGGACATCTGGTTCAAGTTAAATCATTTTCCCTGAAAGAATCCTTGAGCAGAGAGCTGACGATAAATCAAAACAGTCCAATGGGACCGTATCGTGATTGTTCCAATAAGATTGAATTAGTTCATCCCAGCATGGTAAGCATTTGATAAATTCGCGAGAAAATGAGAATTAAAAACATTCGATTGGTGTTTCTGGACTACATACATGCGATAAGTCAAATGCAAATGATTTATAAAATATTCTAAAAACCTACGATTTCTTTTCTTCCACTTTACAGTTGCCTCATACATCACATTAATGTACACAAAAATCACACATTGCAATAAGCCCCAAAATGACGGTGGGTTGAACCATCACTCATACTACGCGCTAACGATGCATGTTGAATGAAGGCACTAAATCGATACTGACATTAAGTATGATGCCTCTTGTCCAAACACACACCCATAATGTATCAACGTATAGGGCAGCCAGCTGCAACGTGCAGCGTGTGCAACCGGCAAGCAACAATATTGAATTTTACTCGATTTTTTCACCCCGCTTCGACCTCGTTTCGAAAGCAAGGGGTTTTCCGTTATCTCCCGAGCGCCTACATTGAAATGGTCGGAAGGGAAACGCTAGCATATGTTGCATGAACACTCTTATACATATTCACACACGCCCACACACACCGACACACATACACATTTCACTGTACAACCAATCAAGGCCAGCTTTATTTCGTACAACATTTCCCAGTGCAATGCGGCTTGATTTGAATCACCACCACCATCAACTCCATCCTCGATGGAGCCATTTCGGGCGGTATGGTATTTTATTTTGTTGCATTTAGGGAAGCTAAAATCCATTCGCTACACTCAATTAGAGTGATTGAGTGAATGATGGTCGATCCTTCGGTCGATGTGTTGGATTGGTGTTAGAATCGTTCATCGAAAAGCTCAACCATCTTCGAGTTACGTGTCGTTTTTATCGTGTTCTTGTGTACCGAACACTTCAGTGCGAATATTGGTGGGAGCGAACCATATGGGGTGAAGGGTTCTGTACTTATAGTTTTATATTGTGCTATCGTTATGACGCATGTATTTGTTTTAATGTGCGGCAATTGAGGATGTGGAAACGCAAAGCAAAATACAAGAATCAATAAAGAATTGGAATGATTAACGACCACCGTTGGGTTGTTGCAATCCGGTAGGAGAAAAAAAACAACCCTTGTTTTCTAAAAGCTTTTTCCTTGCCAAAAACTCTGCACCATCATACAGCTTTGTTTGTGCTTTCCATCTTTACGTGAGGATAACAATCGCAAACATGTAATTTATTATTATTTTTACGACAATGTCCATCGACTTGCCCGTCGAGTGGTAGTCGTAATTTTCCATATTGCTTTACGAGTAGGCTAGGACTAAGCATTTAGTAGATGTTCCATCGAAAATATTATCAACAGCAAACACCAGCGGTATTTGTTATTCTTCTCAAAGCACATTCTTATTCCTCTACTTTGCCCTACCGTTTACGATCTACGTGATCACGCCGATCTTATTGAAGCTTATCAGATCTATTTTATCACATAACTCGCAAAAAAAGTTATACGTGAAGGTGGGAATATGGGTAGGAATCGATTCACTTCCAACTTTGTTGAAGCCGACCGGTCTATCGATTACATTAGTCCTATGCTAGGTTGTATTGATTGCAAAACAACAACAACAAAAACACAACTGCCAACAGAAACAGATACAATTTAACAAATATTTGTTCTCATCACAAACCTTTGCGATCGTAAACATTGTTTTCCATTCGACTCTCTCAACGGCAATTCAACCCCAAACGGCCAGTGCACGCCACGGTATCGCTACAAACTTGCACAGCGGTGGTGGCCTATTATACGGATGTGTGTAGCGATTGTTATGCGATCGAAAATGAGCAAATAAAAGTGTTCCTGGTCCGTTCAGTCACAGCCCACCCACTCCCCGCAATCCACCGGGAGCTATCGGGTCACTGTACACCCTCCCAACCCGACAGAACGGTTGTCGTAAAGTTGAACAATTTCCTCCGTCCCTGATAGGACTCGGTAGGGTTGTGGGAACGGGAGAGGAGTACCAGATGGCGTGCTAGAAAAGTGTAATGGGCATAGATGAGTGCAGTCGTTTCCGGAGCATGGGAAGACTTCCGGAGTTGTTTTATGAATTGTTTTATTGATGCACTACAGACCGTAGCCCTGAGCTGGTTAATAGCTTGACAGGACTTATGCAAGTGCGAGAATGGCGTGTGCCCGCAGCAGCCTGGATTAAAATAATACCATGTAATGTCTGGAAAAGGCTCTCCTGATATAAGTGTCCTAAACGTTTAAAAGACATTTCAAGGTTTAAAGCTTTTGATAAATGGTTGATTAATTTATCTTATTGGATATAATTATTTTACTTAATTATTATTTCTTTGCTACTTATTGTGAACAGTCAGATAAGTGAGTAAGTATTCGTTTTAATTGATCCAGCCTTCACAATAACCCATTTGCGTACAAACGCATTAATGGTTTCAGTTGTCGATTACGCAATAAGATAATTGTGAAAAGTTTTGTTCCGTTCCGTACCAAGTAACAAAAACGCATGAATAATTAAAAAATGAGCATTATCGAAAGGCCGTGCCTTGATTTGGACAAATGGTGATTCCCTTTTCCTTCCTCAAATTACTGCAATTAGAAAGACAGCTTAAGCGGAACAGCTATTACCGGGTCTGTCACAACGCTTGCAGCACTTCAAACCACGGGCAAAGGGGTTTCGTGCACTTAAGCTCTTCCGTTATCGATCGATTGATACCGGTGTTCGATACTGCAAAACCTATGTTACAGGCTGGCACTATAACATACTGCATACTTACAGCGCTGCTTATGGTATATACCCTCAGCGCTACCCACAACGTTCAACACCTCAAGGGAGAAGTGGAAGGCATGAGGCGTTGAGCAAGATATCTGCAACGGCTGTAGTTGTCGACGGCATCGCGTGTAGCACATCCGATTAAAGGATTTTGGCCACCACCAGGATTGGCTTCGATGGTTCGTGACAACGTTCTGTGATTTCGTGATTGTTCGAAAGCGATTGATTTGTGGGGATAAAAGCATAACACGCTATTACCAGCATTGCCTCCCTGACATACACTTCCATTTGCGGAAACTTTAATTACCAATACCACCACCACCACCACAGAGTATATGTTTGTCATTAATCCCGCACTTCAGGCATGGTAAAGCGTGATGTTAGCCTCACTACTTAGAAAGCAAATGGGAAGCGTCGGCATCCCACGGTCAGTAAAGTGTTTTGATTTGAAATATTGCCGCACTTGCAAGTGTGCAGTTGTTGAATGCGAACTTTCCTTCGGCTGTAATCCATCGAAACCTTGCAAATGAAGGATGTAAACGTTGAGCTGATATTTATTGTCCACCCTTCAAATCAAGCCGCTTTTGGATTAAAGGATAAGCGATGGATTTGACGGAGACTCACAGACGACTCGGCAAGGAATGAACCATTGCAAACAGCAAGGTATGGGTGGTTTAACTTTCTACTGTTTTAGTTAAGCTTTTCTCAAAACTGAGTGAGTAGGTATTAAAATAAAAATGATTTCAGGAAAAATGTTGTACACTCGATTAAAACATTGTTAGAAATATAAAACACTAAACAAATTAACCTTATATAGAAAACATAGAACGAGTTATGTATTCTAGAACTATTCAATATTTTTTATTCTCTTTTACTAAAACAATAAAAATTCGAAACTTTGTTGTTATTCGAACCCTCATAGAAGTTTCTTCTTTCACCAGTCTGATTCGAGCAATCCGTAGAAAATAAAAACGTTCCACGCTACAAACACAACCGATTCCGATTTTCCTTGTATCTGCTTCCTTGTGTCTCCCCCTAAAGAATCGACTTTCCCTCTGCCTTGCCCCTACACTCTTCTCAAACGATAGCCAGTGTTTATTGAATAGTTTATGTGTTTCATAATTTTCATTATTGTAATAGGTGATGGGTGGAAAAGGACATCCGCGCAATAAAAGGAACAAAAGCCTTCTGGACAAATGGATTTGGCACACGGCCACACACTCGCTCCGACGCCCCGAAGGGAGGAGTGTTTGGTGGTGATGATTTTACCATTGCTGTCAAAACCATTAAAAGCGCCATAATGTTGGTGGATAAAATCATCTCTCCGTGGTGGTCCGTGGTACGGTAACACGCCGCAACATGGCGTAAGATTTGCTTCACAGCTTTGAACAAGCAGGAGAAGAAGAATATCCGAACCCCCGGCATCCTATTCGAAAGAAAGCATCCTATTGCTCCCCCGAGAGACGCGGCCGGAAAATGTTCCGTCTATTTTAGGGTCAGCTGAAGCGTTTGCACTTGCTTCGGTCGCCTGGTCAGCATACAGAACAGCCTATTGTGTTGTCGGGGACTGCGATGGAGTGTGGGGTATTGAGCTTTTCTCTCGAGCCGTCTTCAGAGCCCATGTGTAGCGTACGTCTTCCAAGAACATTTTCCGCATTTTGGATTATTTTAGTCCTCCGGTCCTCCGGCTGTGGCTTACAATAATGGGACGCAGCAAAAGAACCCCAAAAAAACCCGCAGCCACAAAATTGTACAGACAGTTCTTGCAAACCTGACGGCATTCGGTCGCTCGTTCGTGAATATCATTTCAAACTCATGCCCTTGTCCTCTTTCGGCCTCCGGAGAAAGGTACCATCAAGCTCTGGCACATGGTGGAATGTGCTGGGGCGCGACCAAAACGAAACACATTTGCCTTTGAGCGAGCACAAAGAATGGAGAGCGCAGGGGAGAGTGGAGAGGGGAGAGCTGTTCCAGCCACCAGGAGACACAAGGACCGTACCGAACCGTATCAGACATTTTGCTCACGTTTGGTAATATATCAGAAATTTATCATCTCCATACCACCACACTGCTGTGCCCGACCGCTGCGCTCCAAAGCAAATCCTTGGGCAGGTCGAAGAAGCGCCGGCGGGTAGGCGGCCGAAATGGCCGACGCATAGCGGCCAAAGTTTTTACCCATGTTTTGTGCTCGTTCCAGATCAAAGCTAGCGCTTGGCGGGAGTCGAAGGCTTGAAACAAAAGGAAGTAGATACATAAGGAAAGGTGCAGATTGCTTCGACGCAAGAACACTGTAGAGGGAAACGTACGTATGACTATGGAAAAGCGTAACGGGCTTTCTTTATCTTTGGCCCGTCTTCCGCGGGCGTTTTCCTTTCATTTAATGTTGTGGCTATCGTCCACTTCGTCCATTTCGATATCTTTTCTTATGGTCTCTCTCTCTCGCTCCATCAATACCCTCTCTTAACCAGTTTCCTTCTGCTGTGGCACAATTCACGGGACCGAACCGAAAAGAAGGACAGTCGACCGGGCTCGCTCCATTACAGAAGTGTAGAACAACTCACATTAGACCATCGCAGCAATGTCCTATAACCATAAGGTAACATATTACGATCACAGATATGATTTTCCTTCCAGCAGTGCCATCATCATTTCCTAAAACTCGCCCTATTGACTAAATATAGATCTAGCTTCGAAGTTGGTCGAGCTTCACTACCGGGTTCCGGGGTTTCGGGTCCTTTTCCGAACAACACCGGGAACGGAAAGACGACACACCATTGAACGGATTGAAAATCGATGTCGCGGCTGTCGAGGTAGCGATTTTTCCCGCAGGCTTCGTACCAGTACAGGGTGTCGTGTTGTCGTGCTCTCTCGCTCTCGTGGTGCAAGCAAGCGAAGGCAAGAAGGAGAATAAATGTGACGGTGATACAATATATCTTTCAGCCCCGTGCAGTCTCCTCCGGAACCTGCACCGGAAGGTGGGAGGCATTTGGCAAAGGCGGCTTTGCAGCAGAGCGGCCGCCTTGCACGAGCAAATGTATCCAAACAGCAGGGAAAACACACACACACAAAGGAAGGGAAAATGATTCACCGAAATCGAGTGTGTGAAAAGGAAATAAAAATAAACCCCCGTTATCCTTGCTGTTTCGTTTCCTGTTCTACCGCCCGGCTAAAGGAATGCTCACGAAAATCCAACGAAAATCCTTCCCACTACTCGGCAGGATACTTTATAGATGTAGCAGTGTATGTGTGGGCAAATTCTTGTATTCTCGGTGCTTTTTTTTAAGCCACGGCAAAATACAGTTTCATCTGATGTAGCTCTAAATTTTTGGCACCACTCTTGTTTTCCATTCGACCGAACCTTCAGCCTACCTGCCAGTGGGAAACCGGTTCGGGAAAATGGACGAACCTTGCCCGATTTAAGACGGGAATTTATAGTTGCACGAATTAACGTAAACGACCGGCACTTTAGTCGATGAAAGGGATGTGCCGAAATACCGTAAGTGCGGGCCTACATGGGTGTGTGTGTGTGTATGTGAGTGTATGTTTTCTTGTCTTCTTTTCCACTGTTGTTATTTATCTCATACCATCGTTAGGGGATTTTTTCAAATATTTTTTTTAGCAAAATCCCCCGGCTTAATGCTACTACTACGGTCACTATGTAAAACGCTTTGCTGTCCAACTTTTGAAAAATGAACAGCATACTGGATACATCTCGGGCCCGTTCCGGACATTCACGAAGGAGAGCGGATGGTTACGCAAATATTTCATCCTTCTTGCTACTGCTGCTGCTGCTAGAAGCTGAATATGGTGCAACTAGCCGAGCTGCACGGAAGAAGAAACTGATCAGCACGGATATGGGGCGCTCGCGCGCGCTCTATTCATGCTCCAGTTCCCTGAGGCGTTTTAATCTTTGCTCTTTGAGCGGACGGAAAGCTGGACACGTTCAGAGCGGAAAGAAGAACGGGCGGGTGGTTGAAAAGAAGGCCATAATCATCCTTGGACCGTTGCCCGCCAGCGGCGACGCTTCAAAAGGAAGCTCAAATCGATGATCGATGAGATGCATTTTCGTGTGAGGTGGTGTTTCTTCTTCAGTTGAAGTGTAATCGAAACAGCTTCGTGGAGGATAGCAAAAATAACGGGGAAAGGCGGAGGTCGTTCAGGATTGATAGGCCATCGATGGCTGGATTCGATGCTTATTGTGTGCAAACCGAACCTCTATTGGGGGTCCATGATTGAGTGATTTTATGCAACATTTGATTCACTATATTAACACATATTGTGTGTGAATCGGTCAGCTTGAAAAAGTGAAAAAAACTATTTCACACTCAATATTTCAAAATTATATGCAGAAATAATGGTTCGATGTTAGTATTATGTTAAATTCTCATTTAAATACCTCTTTAATATATAGCGAATCGAGAAAAGACTTGACAGTAACATTTAAACCTCTTTTATTTAATTGACAAAGTCTATTGGTGTTCGCTACCAATATTTACTGTTTATTCAATGCATTCGTGAGAAATCTTACTGAGCAATAAAAAAATAAAACTAGTATCAATTCATGCTTTAAGCAATCCTCTAAAAGACTTGCTAGTATATTGGTATGGCAGAAACCCCCTTTTTTAATTCAAGCTTAATAATTAAACAAAGCATCGAAATCGAAACTATTCACAACTTGTTTGCCTCTTTTACTCACTCATATTCCTGCTTTCTTCGTCTTATTAAACTCACGTTCCGACCGCTGTTCAAGCAACGTTCGCTACAGACTGGTGTGATTTTTATCACACCGGTAGCCGCATATTAAATACTGATTTTAATAAATCATCAGCGAATTAACGTTGAGGCCCACGTTTGAGTTTGAAGGGTTCATTTGCTTCACCCGCCGTTGTACCTGCTTTCCATAGTTAATTTTCGTGCCCAATGTATTCGTTTGTGAGCAAAAACAGCCACAAATGCAAAGCATCACAACATCGGCATCGTATTTCACTACCCCAAGCCTTTTGCTCTCTCTCTCTCTCTCTCGCACTCCTTCTCACACAAATGCTGTGTTTTTAATCGATACGCTAAATTGAGGTTAATTATTTATACATGAATAATAGCACAGATCGCGAGTGGTGTGTGCAAAAACGTAAGAAAAAATAAAAAGACCCAACAATATTAAATATCGCCAATATGGCACCGGCACAGCGATGTGATGGAGTCCTGCCCGGCACGAAAAGAAAGGTCACAAAAAGGGGAACGCAAAAAATCAACGGTCGAGTTTAATTAAAATTTTAATCAACGCGAACCAGTGGAAGATTCCGCAAAACTGATTGCTCCGGCACTGGCCCATTTAAAACTGCATAGTAAATGGAAATACTATTTAAGCTTCTTTTTTTTAAATAATGGTATGATTTTTTTCTTTCTAAACAATACACACATTCATCTCGCATCGAATGCACCATGGTCCTAGCTTATCGTCGAAATTCCTATAAACCCGTGCGTTTAATTAGAGCGTAAATTCAGCTCCGCTCAACAAAACATTCAAGCGTCAACTGCAGCACACGTTGCCCTAGTTTATATGAAAGTCACCCTGCTGTAAGAGTTATCCCCCTTGCTCGCTGTCCCGCAATCCCTGGGTGAAATAATTCTAGGTGGTAAAAATAAAAATATTACCAGCCAATTCCGTGCCTGCGACCCGTAGGCTTCGTTTGCAATTTTTTCCACCCGAACGAACCGATCCGTTTTGTCTGGATTGACAGAGAGCAAGAGCGTGCGGCACTGTAGACATGGACGGGCCCCACGGGGTGGCTCAATCGTCACCGAAGCGAATGAAATATTCATCGCACACATCGATTTCAGTCAACCGGTCCCAAAACGGAAGCAGTGTGTGAGTGTGTTCCCAAGAGCAAGGGCGGAAGCCAGTAAGCGCGTGTGTGAGTGCGGCGGTCGACGATAGGCGTTCGAAGAGGACAAGCGTCGTCGCTGGCTTTGATGCTGACGGGCCGTGTAAAAATTGCTCCGCCAGGCAAGCTTTACCAGCAAACGAAGCAAAATGCCGAAGTGCCTTGCAGGAGCTTAGGATTGGGGATTATTATACGCCTCTGATCCTTTCTCTCCCGTCCCGAAGTGTTTCGGTTGCCGTGGTGTGAGGCGGTGGTTGCATACGCGTAGCGACAGGAGGGATGTTTTCCTCTGATCACGTAATTTCTTCGAAAAAAAAACGATGCGCAAACTGGCCAACGTTTTGCGCCGAGAATTGGTAGTAAATCGGCATTGAAATGGTGAAATGACTGGGGTTTTGTGGTGCTTTCTTTTGATGTGTTCTCTACAAATAGTTTTTAAGCATTCTGAAAACAGGATATACAACACAGTAAGGCAAAATGAGCTTTTTCATGAGATTGTATTACTGACATCAAAAATAGCATTGTGTCATATCCCTACTAGCGCTGAAGCGAAGGGAAAGCATCGTAAAAGCAGTGGAAGGACCAGTGCAAACATGGCACACGCATTGCGGTAAGTATCAATTAACAACCTTTTCCCACCGCACAACACTGATTGTGTCAGAAGAGGGGAGGGTTTCCTTTTTTCCTTCTTAACTACTACACCTTTCCACCACCGAGGGGAATGCTTCCATTTGGTTTCGTGCATTTCGAGCCCACTATATACCACCGCGGGCAGAAAATAGCTCAACGAAGAAGCGAAATAAAAACAAACCCCTCTAGTGTGATAATAGAAACTGAAAGGAATCACGCTTCACTGGTACAAAGGAAACCAAAGCAATGGTTCAGTGGTGTTTGCATCCAGGTACAAGCTTATTACGGTTGTTAGCATTCACCCCAGCGTTTGTGGGCCAGCAAGATGGACACACAACTGCCGGTGGTTGATGCAAAGGTGGTGCCAACCGACAAACCAGGATGCTATTCAAAAGTGGCACCAAAAGCTTGCATATCATTGCAATTTCGTTAGCTTTTAATTGCCTCCGGCGCTGACCATGTCAAGGAGCTCTTAGCATGTCGTTTGTCTAGATTGTTGAGCAATCGGCACGTTCGAAATGAATTGTATAAAAACACAATTCATCGGGCAGTTGGGCTTGCGGAGCGCAGAGCCTACATGGCAAGTTTGCTTTTGTGTTAGGTTGTGGTAGCCACACAAATGCACTCTAACCCCTCCAGTCAATTATACAATCCAATTACCAGAACGCTAAACAACTCGGTATTATAGCATCATTTAACAGATTACAACCTCAGCTGAAGACGCTCTCCGAACAAATCGACCGAGCGGCTATGTACACATAGCGAGGGACACGAGAAACAAGTTTTAATCGAACCCATTTACTATCCGTTAATGGTGCAGCTAAACCATGCTGGACCATGCTTGTTTTAACAAGATGGCAATCTCACTCTCCTAGCACACTATTTCAACAGCTCAAACTGTTGGTTGAACCACATGACGCTGACGGTTCGGGAAACGGACGCTCGCACATCTGCTTCATCTGTCCCGTTCGTGGAAGTGATAGAAATGGGCGTTGCACTTCGCTTAATACAATCAACCGTAAAATTTCCTGCTCTCACCGTGTGGCCTTGGAATGTCTGCAACAAAAAACACCAAACACAACACAATCTCTAACCCGAACGAGTGGATGGGCGATAGCTTTGTGTGAGTGAGCATGCGTTCCATTTTGGGCTTAGCGCAGCAGTTCCGGCTGGTTTAATGTATCGGTGTACGGTTCGCTCTCATTTGCGAGTATTGCTGATGCTGCTATTGCTGCATCACCGTTGCTATGGAGGGACGCAAGAAAGAGCAATTTTGGGAAAGACCTTTCGAGCTGGCATAATAGTAGCCCCGTTGGTGAGCTGCAGTGCGGAAATGGCCCAGCGGTTAACAGCAGTATTTAATTGCAGCACGCAAGGACGGTACTCGGTTACTCGGCCTGTTGAGCGAATGCAAAAGCTTTTGAAAGTGGGGGATGGTTTTAGCCGCACGATAAAAACGGTTCACATGCCAACACAAGCAACACAATAGGCAGATAGTGGTAGAATCGTTTTAGAGTGTTAACCGACAACTCGGCCATTTATGCCGAGCTACCACTATTAGTAGAATTAAATTGGGATCAACAAACAAACAAAAAACTGGATTTCGATATAGCTAACCTTCCACAAAAGTATTGTTTGCATCAACTACAGCTTATATTATTCTATAAAAGAGGGGTTTAACAATACTAGTCAGCTTTTTTAAATAGAGTTTGATAGTTGACGGCTGTAAACAGTTCAACTTTACATACAAAACTACACGCCAAAGCTCAGATTGTCAGTCTAAATTATGCCAGCCTGAAAACAGTAAACAAACGCCGATTCGTGGCAGGTTCGATCAGGTTAGCTCAGCGGTCGGCAAAATTTGTAACCGAAAAAGCCAAATGTTACAAAAATATTCGTAGAGTTTTCCGTAAACAGTCAAATAGATAAACCCAAAGCAAACAGGTGTGAGAGTTCTAGGTAATCTATGAACGATTAAGAACCGGCATCTCGAAATCAAAGAGCCGCATGCAACTCGCAAGCCGTACTTTGCCGATCGCTGGGATAGCTCATCTTGATGTATGTGTCAAAGCTATTAATTGTTTGGATCAAACAGAATCATTTCTAACAAAGCAAAAGTAATCGAAACGATTTTAAAATGCACAAAATTGTCTAATGGATATAATCCGTAGACGTAGTCAGGTCACAGTTGCTACCCAAAATAAGTCATGAGAAGGAACGTAACTCTGGAGTACATAAAAAAACATTAAACTTCTAGGTGATAACCATAAATTACGTAACATAAAAATGATTTTTTATGGTCTGCTTGGTTAAAAATTTCCAACAGAAAAAAAACAATATCACACAAACGAATGACGTGAATGAACTAATGTGACCCCAAAAAAATCGAGAACGGTGTGTGTGCCCCTCGCCTAATCGGTAACTGTGCAGAAACTTTTGCTCACAATGCAACACTACATTGGCAGCAGTCCATAATCCGCGCTGGAGTAACTACATTGCGTTCCATTAGGTTGCGGCCGGAAACACTGGTATGACATATTTACATGACCCCTTCTTAAGTTGGTCTGCTTCAAGGTAGTAGAACCAATGGTAGTCCACTTGTGCTCGAAGCCGTCTCTCTGGCTCTGGTGCTATTTTAGCACATACAGCGACGGTGTAGCCTCCACCACCGTGGGTAAGGTTCATAAACTGTGTGCTTGAAGGCAATGGCATCCAAACCAGTTGCTTGCACCAAACCCCAAAACCGAAGCAAAGGGTAAATCTAAAGTAATGTTTTGCAAACCGTATTACCGTGCTGTAACATTACTGTTACACCCATTACGATCCTAGAGCTTACCGGTTCACCCTCCGGGCCATTAGGGTGGCGGTCGTGATGAAATTCTTCGCTGTACCGACGGAAGTAATTTCCCTCTGCGCACCCACCAGTTGGGTCGTTCCGTGCCGTGTTTTCCTTGCCTTTTCTGCCAAAAGTTAACCACAGCCAAGGCACGGCAGCCAAAAACTAAGTAGACGCAGCGAGCAAGCAAAAATAATCATAAACGCCAACCAAGAAGGCAGAGCTTCCCTCACGACGGGAAGAAATTCGCCAACCTCTTCACCGGAGCAAACTGGACACAAAATCCGGGTGGACCCCGTAAACCACTCCCGGGGCGTGTAAAAAAAACACGAGATTGAGGTGGGGGTAAATAGACTGGTAAACTAAAGCAAATATAAAAAAAAAATCACGAGCAAGAGTATAACCTACGCAAAAGAAAAGCAGCTTTTTGTAATAATGTTTGTTTACTTTGTTCCGTTTCGATTTCCCACAACCCCAATGGGGAAAACAAGGGACACTGCTCCCTCGCTGGACGGGCCAGTATGGGTGGGTTGTGTCGTTCTTGTAAAACCACAAAGCCACAAAGCAAAGGAGAAGCAGCGCGGAAAGAGGATGCCAGATTTCATTCGCCAAACCGTGACCGTACGGGGACGGTGGGAATACCTCCGGCCACGAGCCAACTCACCTGAACCCAACTTGCTAGTTGTGTTGGTGTATTTCTTCTTTGCCCGCACTGACAGCAACCCCACCGGAACTTGTTCACATTCACGTGAAGACCGGAGAGAGCCTCCAAAAAGGCTCTCAATTTTCCCTTTTTGCTTTTTCTCGCTCTCTCGTACGTTCTCTTTTGTAGGGTTGATCTCTTCAGGTTTTTGTTCTGCTCTTGGGGATTGGAAAGGAAAATCTGCTCTGGGTGAGCATACTTCGCACCCAGTATGGTCGACGCGTGTGTTGGACTGTTTTGTAGTCATTCCAGCTCACGCACACAGAGCTAAAATCGGTGTTTTTTGTATCTTTATGGAATTTTCCAACGCTATTCGAACTAAACTCTATGGGTGCTTGGTTTGATGCTTACAGTGATATGCCGTAGCACACAGTCAAGTTATGCTGATGCTCTCGCACACTTGTACAACCCAACTTCCCCATGTGTGAGTGTGCTTCGTGTCGTACAGGAAAGGTGCTTGCGCTGCTGCTGTTTCTGTACGACGTTACCCGTCACCATGCAAGGAGTGTGTGTGTGTGTATATGTGTCGTATACTTTTATTGTTGTTAGTAGATTCGCAACAAAACTTACTCAATAGACTCACTGCGTGTGTGTGCGTGTCTGTCCTTCTGTATCTCTCCTTCTCTCCTTCTCAATCTCTCTCACTCTCTCTCTCTCGTAACGCTTGCTTCCGTAGGCGCACCGACGGAAAGCTCTCACGTGAGCAGTGCTCGGGCTGAAAGGTAAGTTTGGCCGTTCTGCCCTGACCATTCACGGCCTGGATGGTTTTCCTTTCACTCCCGCCTCCTCTCCTCTCTGCTTCGCACTGTTAACTCTCACCCACTACTACTCGCTGCCCTTCCCCACGTCACTCCACTGTCCCAGCTACGGAAACGTGACGTAGGGAAAATTCAAGATGGCGCACGTTTCTACGATGGTCACCTGTGTGTGCGTTCGAATTTTCTTCTCATTTTATATCGTTTTTCACACGACCATCGGCCACGGTGCGCACCATCTGCTTAGCACGGTATGGTGATGGGTTTTCGATTCAACAAGCCATATATCCACACTTGCGCTCCCTTTGCTTTCGTTGCCGTCGGACATGCCAGACCAGCATGGACAGCGCTGCTTCCCTTGCACCAAAAGGTTGGCGTGCGGGTACTACGCGATCGGTGTGGGGAGTTACACTTTCTACAGCAGCACTACTCACAACGCCGATCGAAAGAATGTGTGCCCAGATGCAACAGCATACGGATACGGGGAAATCGAACACGAAAACAGGTTTGTGGTGAGATTTTCCGGACGTTTAGCGTATCACTTCACTGGCAGGAAAGCACTGGCCGCAACATTCTGCCTTCCGGTTGCAAACGCATTCACTAGCAGACGGCAGCTGCTAAACCGTACGGTGAAACCATTGTGATACCGCTGGAGGGCTTTCTCTCGCGCGTTATGGAAGGTCAAATCTAGACTGGTATCGTAAACCGCCAGTAAGAGAGATAGTAGTGGCCCTTGCTCCAGAATCGGTACACGCCACGGATACACGGGTAGCTTTTCCTGCCGAAGCGAGCGATACCGCACTCACACCGCTTCGTCGAGCGTGTGTGTGTCGGTGTGTGGATGAAATACAGCGGACCTAACTCGTGTAACACACAAACACACAACCAAGCCCGTTGCCGTTAGACGAGAACGTACGAGTGATGGAGAACACAGAGCTACAGAGAAAATGAGTTACGCTGAGAGCATCACACCACCACTGCCAACATGCTCGTCTGTATGGGTGTGTGTACATGTGTACTAAGAAAAGCTTACGCGTTGAGTTATCTTCATGTTGCTTTGTGTCTGTATTGTTCACTCACGAGCGATGGAGACGCACGGTGAAGCTGAGTGGTCAACATTGTTCCGTGCGTTCCCATGTCGCTCTCCTGCGACTGCGGCAAGAAGCTTTTCATTCAACTTTTCACACCATACAGTGCGAGGCGTTAGACGAAACGTGAGAGACAGTGCGCGAGTGACAGAGAGAGAGAGAGAGAGAGAGAGAGAGAGAGTGAGAGCTAGAGACAGTGCAAATGAGCGTTGTGGCGGTGCTGTTTGTGTATCGCTTAGCCGTACGTTAGCCCGGCCGTACTTGTCGGAAGGTACCCCTCGTGTCAAGTGTGTCAATCGCCAAAAACTGTTTTCAACCGCACTCACTCGTGCAGGTTAAGCATGGAGAGTAAGTGTGTGTCTGTGTGAGAGGGAGGAAGGCGGGTTGGTTTTATGAGCAGTATTAATTGATTTTTGCGTTTAGCAGTGTTGGCGTTCGCGGTCGTTTTGACTGCTGGTTGGGGTTTTGAACAAACAGTTTGCAGGACCCGGTCCCCCGTTGCTGTTCGCGTGCGTCATTTCCCTTGTTTGCTTGCCATTTTAAGCACACAGCCAATAATTCTCTGATGAGCGACTGCTCATCAGCACAAGATGCTAAATCGAAATGGTCAAAATGGTTTGGAATGGTACACAGAGAAGAATAAAATATGCAAAGGGAAGATGGAAACGAGTAGTGCTAGCTTCTGAGTCATTCAGAATTAAAAAAGCAGCAAATTTTTTATAACTCTGTCAAGTTCTTTTTTAGTCAAACCCCTTCAGTCCTTTTAAGTGACGCATCGAAAATGACCAATATCGCCTGCTGCATGATACTTATGTTAACTGTCTACCGCGAATTCATCCCCTCCTTTCTTCTCTTCCTGTTGCATGCAATCGATTAATGGAAAATACGTGCATACTCATTCCAATGATTTATGTGACAAGTTTTCCCTTCCACTCCGCACATAGATAAATATGCTCGCTTTGATCAACATCGTTTATCTTTGATGTAGCCTTTTTTTTTGTTACTTCACGGGCGTAAAAATTACATGAATGAAGCGACAGTGTTTCAAACGCCGCTATTAATGCGGTCAGGACAGAGGAGGGTGACAAGAATTGGATGGATAGTATTTAAGCACATATTTACATTTCCCGCCCGGCACTTTGTTGCGTGCGATAAAAATCACAATCGCTGGTAAATGCATTCGCGTACATCCTCGGCCATGTATGTCTACCGCGTTTTCGTGGGCCGCCATTCCATCGAGTGGAATGTAGCAGGATAGGAGCAGCCAGCGGAGTTCACATAAATTTTCCCGACACATAAATAACATGCCTAATAGTCACGACATGACAGCGCGATGCACTCTTGATATTGGGTGTGAGTGTGGTGCGCGGCTGGACAGCGAAACGGTGTGACAGTTTGGGCGATAGTGAGAAAATTAATGGTGCTGTGCCGCTGCTGCAGTTGTGAAATGCAACGGTCTGCGACACTGGGAGTATTCCATTATTTATACAGGAGAAAATAGTTGATGGCGGAGCTATTATAAGAAAGAATCCTATGCATAATATTCCAGTCCGGTAGATGTAACTGTTGATTGGAAAACGTCCCTTGTTATTCGATATACTACTCACCTGAATGATTTGTTCTGCTTGTCCTCCTTCCAAATTCTCCTATGGTAGCGGATGAGTCGTTCGTAGCCGCGTTCTAGAGTGGCACCATTGCTTGACGGTACGCTATAGCGCTGGGTTGCGGGTTCGGTGTGGAGCAGCTCCGTTTGGGACGTGATTCCGTGGGAAGATGTGGAACGATTCCGCCGTTTCACGCCGACCGGGACCAATACATGGAAACGAACCAGTGGCTACCACACCTACGCACATACACACATCGGACGACGCACTCACACCTTTCCTCACTCACTCGAAACGGTGGCACCGTGTGTGACCGTGGGAGACAAGTGTTCGCTGACGGTTGTCCCAAAAACTACTCACTGAAAAAGGCACGAGCTGCGAACACGTCGCATCTACTATCACTTTTCAGCTACCCAGGATGAAAACGACAAATATTTAATTTAAAAAATGAGGAACACCATCTGTATGAAATTATTATCTACATTATTGTCATTTCGATGGGATAGTTCGATTTATTTGAGAGAAACGCCCGTGACCCACAACTTATTCCATTGGAATATTAAACGTTTGCTTTTCTACCCGTACAGTTATTGAGTTGCATGTATGCAAACACACCAGTCACTATCACCATCACCATACAAAGAACGTTTACTTTAGATCACTTTTAAGTCCTGCAACTTTCTTCGTTATTTTGTTTTTTTTTTTTTGAACGCTTTGATAAATCATCCTATTTTATGTTCGACAAGCGCATCTTCTCTGTGCCGATGCACATTTAGTACATAGCTGGGTTGGATGAATTCACATCTTTCACTCAATCTCTCTTTCTCTCTCTCTCCATCTTTCTTTCTCTCTTTCTCTCACTATCTATCTCTCTCTCTCGGACACATACGGAGGCACCGGGAGCTGGAATATCGGTCTCTGCAATAAAGCAGCAATGATGAATAATAAAAACTTGTGCTCCGTTTGATGATTGAGAACGGGCAGATCATCAAAAGCGCTTTCATGGATAAAGCTGGTGTCGAAAGTGGTGTGTCACCTCGTGACGAACGGAACCTCGTGGGATGTTGGAACGCGCGTGAGTGGATGAGTGCTAGTGCAATTGTGATTCATCATACACACATACACACACACACAAATTATAGTGTGACATACAGAAAAGTCATACTCTTCACGGTTGGGGGAAAACGGGACGGAGAGCTCTAAAAAGTTTTTTTTTTGTTTTTGAGTTTACGACCGTACAGCGGATAGTAGAACGTAATTTGAAAGAACAAAGAATCGTCCATCTGCGAAACCAGTTTGCCATGCACATAAACTACAGATAATCTGTGGAATGGGCTCGGCTTTAGTGGACAGTACTCTCGTTGTGGAAATATCGTAAAGCACCGCAATGGTTTGGACGAAAAGTTAATAAGCCCCTGAAGGTATGCAAAGTAGTGTATAAAACCACACACACAGCTAGCAGGATCATCGGAAAAAGCATGAAGTTATCGTTTTTACCATACCATACCATTCCATTCCAAGTCACATGACACTGCTCCGAAAGAGGGCAACAAAGGCGACATGTACAAGAAAGCAAAAAGAAGAAAAACAAAATCAAGATCCATTTCATCCGCTACCGTTTCGGCGTGAAAACTATTTGATGCAGTTAAAATACCGCAGCGATGGTAGCGTTTGGTGCAACCAACTCCCTCCCAAATGCTCCCCCATCAGCTAGACGATGACAAGGGAAACACAACTTTTAATTAACTTTTATTTTTCGGCTAATTCCTATTTGCGCGTTGGTACGGGGAGGGCTAGGAGCACATGAACATTCATGCTGGTTGGTTTTGTTTCATATTGGAGAGGGTATGTTCGTCTCTTACCGACAAGCACAAAGTTCACTGTCAGCTTCGCAGCAACATATATCACTTTCAGTGAAGAGGTTGTCATACAAATGGGATTAAATTTTTCACGCTATATTTCTGTTGTAGTACATTTTTTCTCTCTCATACGCTACAGCGGATAGAGAAAACGTTCTACTTATAATCGTATGACAGTGTGAAATCGTATAACGATGTGAAATTTTCTGGTGCACCAATTTTCCTTATTGCTGGTGCATCAGCGGACCACCGGACAGAAAAGTACACTCGTCACTGCTTCACTACACCAAACTGAGATGCTTTCAAGTACTGTTGCTTTGTCAACTGCAACTACTGTTGTTGTTGCTGCTGCTGCTGCTGCTGCTGTTGCTGCTGCAACGAGCGACCGATACTGTGCGCTACTGTCCCACTTCGCGTATCAGCATGATTGTTGCACCCCCATTCCCCCGTTGCGTCTCTCATCCACAACCTGGTAATGCTGTTGGTCCCAAGCGTAACAGCATCCTTCCTGCTATCCTGGTATCTTCCATTTGTTCCATTCACACACACAAACTCACACACACACGCGCACACACACACATACACATTTTCACACGCGCACACACCCATACACTTTAGGGCGTTCTTGCGAACACGCAATCCTTACGCATCCGCACTGCACTCACACAACCGCACGCTCAGCAATCGGGGTGAGCTTTGTCGGTGGTGCCGCCATTGTGAGAAAGCTTTTCCATCGCGATGTACGTGTGCGAATGATGAGCACGGATATACCTTTCGCGCACACTAACATACACTAGCTGTCGCTTCGCCAGCAGTATCACTACCACAGGCATATAGGTTCAGCGGATCGGTTGGGCATGATAGTGGGCAGAGGTAGGCACATAGTTTTCACAATGAAACTGACACTAAATGGGTTATTGTTCGTGTGGTCTATTGTAAAACGCTTCTACTAACATTCTGGTTTGGTTGACTCAGTGCACTAAGGTAGGCAGCTCTGCTCGTCGAGTTGGAGCAAAGTGGATGTATGAGTGTGTGAGAGAGTGCGTGTATAAAAGTGACACAGAGTGAGGAAGCGAGTGTGTGTGTGTATATTTTTTTTAAAGATAAGATAAGAATTTCGCATTCGCTAATCGATTGAATACGAACTAAGAAAAACACAGTTTCAAGCATTCATTCAAATGTTTGCCATTCACTCGGCAAGTATACTCCGACACGAAAAACACTCTTATCTACTAAGCCTGCTAGATACAAGAAACACACGTCCTCGGGCACAGACACGCACGCACACTGATACACTCGTCTTACTACAGTAGGGTAGTGCTTTTTCACGGTTCAAGACTCGCAAAATGGTTCACAATCGACAATCCATTTTCACCATTTTAAAAAATCCAGAAGCAAAAAAAAAACGGTGCAACAAATCCACTGATGAGGGCGTATTTCTTCATATTTAACGCAACGCATCGATACGGTAATTTTTGTGTAGCGATTGATTGATTTAACAAACTTCTGGCCACTCCGTTTTCACTCGGGCCCGTATCTGTCTGGGGTTGAAATTTTCACCACGATGGTATCGTTCACTCCACGGTGGCTGCTTTTCTTTGCATCCTGGTAGAAAACAAATCCTTCCACTAGAAAACCTGCTAACCGTGTTGACCACGTCCTCGCCCTCCTGCAGGGTATGTCGAGCTGGAGGGAAGCGACACCAGTTGGAGTTGGAATTTGGGTCACTTCTCTACGCACCACTGGCCACTGGAACAGTGCAACTCTTTCTGAACAGATACGCCGTTCGTTCCGTCAGTCTGGGTTCCTGCGATGTGCGGGCCAATACTCCCGAGTGCCATCGATCCGAGCGCCTCCTAGCGCTGAGCGTCCGCTTCACGAGGACGCCCCAGTACGAATAATGGGGGTTAGGGGGGAGAACCAACACGTCACGATGTTATGCAACTGCAGACGAGACACGGCAGAGACCCGTTTCGGGGCAACAAATCGCCATCATCGCTGTCCTGCTTCTGCTTTCGCTTTGGATAGCCCGCTTGGCTGCTTTCCCACCAACACATACAGCGGCACGGGTGGTTGGGCTCTCTTTCTTTCCAGGATTCTTTTATTTTGATTCAACATTGAACAAAAGCTTGCATGCGTTTGTTCAGGCTGCTGTTGATGCTGCTGCTGCTGCTGCTACTGGTGTGGAGATATTCTAGCGTCGGCGCATTAAGAGCGAAATTTGGGGAGTAGCTCTCATGAGTGTCGGAAAAATCGGAAGCCGTCACTCACAAGTTTGAGTGCGGAGCTTTTTTGACAGGGTGATTCATCGGATGGCAAGTGTTATGGGTTATCGTTTGCTTTATCGCTTAATGCTTTTATTGTTTTGTAGTTTTAGTAAATTGATTCTTGTTTCTTCTACTTAGTTCTACACATCTTAATTATTATATGGCATTTATAAGCACCATTAAGCTTTATGGAATTAATTTCACCCTTAAACATGATTTCCTTCCTTTGATGTAGCACAAATTCTCCATTATACATTCAGACCGGTTCCACCAGTTGATTTACCTTGAGACTGTGTGTGGGAATGGCCACCTTTTGTACTGTAAATGTTAATTCATTATTAATTATGTAGTTTCAAAAGCACAAACAAGTATCACAGCTATTCGCTTTACCTCGTTTATTTAAATGTAGGTTTCGGCTCTTCTAGCCTGCCCAACGTTACAGAGAGCAGGACGGATGGGTTTTTTGTTGTTGTCATTACCTCATGCTCCGTTGTACGATGATTTAGCAAAATAACACAAACAAATAAAACAAACCAACCAGCAGCAGCAAACAAAAATAAAAACGGTTGGAAGCAGACGAAATATTCACATCCGCCCCAACGGTTAAGCGGGTCGGGATTTAGTTTAGCAACAAATTGCCCCTTAACTGCACCCGTCCATTCCGGCGATGGGGTGTATGCTCTGTTGTGCCTTGTGTGTTTCCTCTCCTCTTTTTAATCCGTAAAGTTTTTCCACCCCATCCCGGCAATCGGGAGGCAGCAGTGATTCGTTTAAGGGTCAGCAAAACGGGCGAGCGCTTTGAACTGTGGGCAAGGGCAACGATGTAGAGTAGGAAGTGTGGGGTGGGAATTATGCCGGAAAAGTGGCAGAACCCAAGCTGCACGTTTACGGTGGAGGAACTGAGCCAGAAAAACACGATTAGACTTTTAATCAACAGCATCTACACCATTAAGAGATGAGCGGGTGGCGGTTGTTGGAGGCAACGAGGTGGAGCTGTGGTTGGTGGAAGGATTGGGGCGCCTGAGCACGGAGAAGATATTTATAGGGAAATGGTCGGTGGCAGTGTGTGGGATTGTGTGTTTAGATGTTAAATTACCTTAAGGCAGGTACATTGAGTCTTGCACCCACATACTTCAAAGCTAATGTGACCGTGAGTGTCGACAAACGCATTAAGAAATTTTACTTGTTTTCCATCAAATTTAGATGCCTGCAGAAAATGTTTCGTATAATAAAGATAATCTACATTTATAGAAAGAACAGATACCTTACACACAAATACAATCATAAAATACAATATAACGCATGAAGCTGTGCAAGTATTGTTAATGCAATAGTAGCAATATTATTAGGAGCTTTCGGAGGAAAAGAAATGAATTCCAAACGTTCATCTGCAGACTGGCTATTTGCGACTGATTAGTAAACCCAAAGCAAAATAATCAATCCGACATCCCTTCGTTCTCTTTTAAACCTAATAGTTTAAAAGTAAAGACACAGACATTCATTCCAGCAAACCCAAGAAAAACACACTTCCCCATTTTTTTATCAACCGATGGAAGTTATTGCTTCGTTGTCTTTATTTACAATTCCAACTAGAACGTGGTTCCTTTCGCGACACTCCACACACGGCACACGGAGATACATAAAAAAAAGAAAACAATCAAACCGGCCTTACGACTATGGATTAAAATAACAAACTGATACAGAAACCGAGCGTGGTCGAACGAAATCGCCACAAGACGATTCGTCGCCTTACCATCGCCATGCTGCATCCTTCAAAAACCGAAAAGTTAGTCTCCCTAGCTATGGAACAACACGAAAAAAACACCCTTCTATCCATTTATTGCATCCACTAGAACCCAATAATATCACGAACAGACCGATATCTGGCCAAGCCACCCGCACTAGTCGATTTCGAGCCCCCGAAACGCTTTGACCGGCGGTTTGATGGAGTTGGAGTTGGAGTTTTTCTGCTTGGGCGCTTCCTTCAGTGCACCGGAATCCATCAGCCAATCTCGATACTCCGTCTCGAGGCGCTTCTTCTGCTCCGCGTGCATTGTCGCGACCTCATCGAACGGTCCACCAAAGTCCTGCGGAGGTGAATAGTAAAGATTGAGAGAGGGAATGTTGGAGTAAGACGGCATGCGAATGCAAACCTTCGGCAAGTAGTCAACACCGACGATCTCTTCTGGGCCGGCGGTCGTGAACTGCAGCAGCCCGAGTAGTTCCGACTTGATCAGCGGTTTCACCAGTGCCATCACCTGATTGATGAACGACGCCGTGTGCACGATGTAGATCTTCTTCAGCCGCACCGGATGCGCATCCTGAATGTAGCTCATGAACACTCGCAGCGGGCTAAACTGTACGCGGGCCAGATGCCCCAACCGGACGCCCTTCATGTCGAAGATGACGATGTACCCCTCCATAATGCCGTCCACACTGATCTGGGCGTCGTTGAACATGCAGAACGATTTCACCGCCTCGGTAAAGTTCATCTTGGACGGGTCCGTGTCGGAAAGTCGGTAGTAGAGCAACCGGTAGCCTTCCGGCGTCGTCCTTGGCAGTGCTACCATGTGTCTGGATAGAAATGGGACCAGTGATTGCTTTTGCTGCTCTGTCCTCTTCTTTGTGCTTCTACTTACGTGGCGTTCAGTGTCATCTGCACACCTGCTCCCATGATGTCTCGGTTGTCGAAGATTTCCGGCGAGTTGGCGTGAATCTGCGAGTACTTCTGTAGCGCTTTTTTGGCATCGTCCACGTTCCAGAGACAGGCGTGCAGGAATAGGTGGGCATGATTTTTGGAGAAGGCAGGAAACCGTGGCTGTTCTTTTATCCTGGAGAATTTAAAACACAGAGTTCGAGTGACTTTTGGTACACACTACAAATTGACCAAAGCAAACATTAAATACGCCAACATCGACGTTAAAACTAAGCCGCCAATTGCTGTGCGTTCTACACTTTGAATAATTCAGCACACGACAAGTCGATTCTTTTTCAGCGTATGGGGCAGAGGCCTGGTAACTGGCGACAGCAAAAAAGCACTGCAGGCAGTGTATGGAAATTATTGTTTACCCCACGGTTTTTTTTTTTCAAATAATCATTGCCCAGCGCTCCAATGCTACCAGTCTGCTTACGCATTCCGCATTTAATCAAGCAAATGAAGTCATCAAACCGAGAGAAATTTCCCATTCGCTGCTCCCCCTCCTCTTATCTCTACTCCCCTACTCACTTACCATTCGTACAGGGTGTCCACGTTGGCGGCATGCTCTTTGGGCACTTCCAGCGGCTCCGGACTGTCTTTGAAGGGATGTGATAAAGTGGTCATTATTGGCACTAAGGGTGGGCTTTTTTCCTCCTCGACTAAGTGAGCTTTTCACCACTCGGCACTCTCCGGTAGCGGCAGCCCTCCTGTCTGCACGGTAGACGCCGTTGCCAGCACGCACTAGACGAAGTGGCGGAGCAAATGGCCAAGTGCGCGTTCTATTAACTTTTTTTTGTGCTGCTTGGATGTCTGTCAAGCGCTGAGGAATGGAAGAAATGAATATTTTAAATTACTCGGCATCGTTTTCTCGCTTGTCCTAAAGTTGTCGTTCGCACAGGCTGTTGCCCTCCATCGCACAGGCTGTTGTCCTGGGTGATGATTCGTTCCCAGGAAAACTATTGAAGCTGCGATCCAACATAATGTGTATAGATAACAGCATTGTAGCGTTTTATTGGTTGTGTGCAAAAATGGGGCGGATTTCATTAAGTTTACATTTTTGTCGAATAGTTCACCGCTAGTCTTCAAGTGTTGAACATTCCTTTTTTTACGTAAACATTATTGTAAAACTCGTTATTTCATCGACAAACAATGGTACATTAAAAATATCAGAAAAATCAAACATTAAACAAGCGTCTAGCATAAAACAGTTCAAGATTAAAGTTGTAGCTCTATGTAACACAATTCATATTTTGTTTTGATTTGGATTGTTCTGAGAATTATAACAAAAATCCACAAATATACAACGCCTGATGCAACATAAACAAAAAGAACAATAAAGTGTCTCAAATACATTTAGACATGTATGATTGTGCCATTGTTAGTTCCTTTGCTTTCCTCTTCGCGAACGTGCGAATCAAACCCCAACCAAATGGCAATAAAACGTACATACGTCGCGACATAACCTTGGCCATCGAAAGCTCAGGCAAGCGTAACGCGCATGTAAAGGCGCGTCAGACGCGTCTCGGTAAAATCATCCAGCCATCAACACGGCGCCACACTCGTCTGCCGCGACAGGGAAACAAACGTGGCATTTTAGTTTTTGTCCATGCTAACACTGTGTTGCCCGTTGCCGTGGTTAGGTGGAGTAGGTTTGCATACATCATCTTCAAGGACAGATTGACGAATTTGTGAGCTCATATTTTAACGCAAAAGTTGACCGAACAGGTACTTCTTTTTGTCATGGTGACCGATTGCTACTGCTGTATGAGTGGTCAAGGGTGAGCATATGGTAATTAATACAGTGGCTAATAGACTATTTTGTGCGCCTCACAAATAAAATCCGTTGCACAACCGAAGGGTATAGTAATGGAATTTTTTACAACAAAATTCCATCAAAACAGTGGAGGGTTCTTTTTCGATCAAGAAAATTAAATGTCCCCTTCTTGGAAGCATTAGTTCATCTGTGTAGAAATTCATTTGTTCAAGATGTCATGTCAAATTAGCTGTACGTGAGCATGCTTCATACTGAGCATAAACCTTCAGACAAATGTAAAACGTTTTCTAACGAAAGCATTAGCGACCTTTTGTAATTGTGAGTCCTTCTAAGAAGTCTTGCCCCAATCGGACGCAAAACATTGTTTTACATGCTCCATATATGAACATTTGTTAAATATGCATGTTGGAGAGCTTTGAAAACAGTAGCTTTATACCATCGGGCTGAAATGGATTCATTAATTAAGCTGATAAACTTGGAAACATATTTTGTAAAATATGTATTATTTTTTTATGTTTTCACTAAATTGTTCTGCTACCACGCTATGTTAACTACCAATAGGGAAACCCATATCTGGCGAGAATTTTTGTCAACTTTCGCATCATCTAGGAATGTATAACTCTTTGATAATTTATTCATAGCGCAACACGGTACTAAAACAAACAATTTTAAAAAATATCCCCAACGAGTGTGTGAAGGTCACTTTCCCCAGCTGGGATCTCCTTTCCGGTGAACCCATAAACAGCCACCTGTTGTTGATATCCGTCTAGGAACAGCTTCCCATAGCCCTAGCGCAAATGGATGATAAACAAATTTAAGCAACAAAACAAAAAAAAGGTTGTCACTAGCATCATAACTTTCCACATCCGCTTGAGCACAGTCGTGTGTGTGTGTGTGTGTGGGGAATAGAAGCGCACTCGAGAGATGTGGCTGGCGAAAACTTTCCATTTCTCTTTATGTTTCCCCCACCCGAACGGCTGGGAGGTACATGGCACGGTGCACTACTTCCATACAGCTTGCTGTGTGACACCTCCGGGGGGAAATGTCTAGCAGCTGCTTCAGCGTCATGTGCGTGTACACTACCACCGGGAGTTGTTTTTGTGTCAGACCAACACAGATGAAGCGGGTTAGCTCCAAAAACCCGAGCAGTTGTGTGGAAACGCAAGGCAAGGGTAAGGTGTAGGGGTACGTGAATAATCTGTCCGCCATTCATCTGCGTAATGGCATAATGATGTGTCTTCCATCTCCATTGCGCGGGCCTGATTGCCTTAAAACCAAAACCCCTACAGGAAGGAGAGTTTATCCCACTCTCCCACCACTATTATGGTATGTGTTACGGCAAGGCAGTTGTTATTAAACATTTCAAATTAACACCAATAGCTTACAGATGTAGCTAGTAAAGGTGTTGGAGTTATTGCCAGTTTGATTCATATAAAAAGCGATGGATCCAGCTAATTTAATAAGCTAAGCCAACATGGCTTTATGCGAGTATAACAAATCACATCTCATCAAAGCTAAAACTCCTTTAACCTTTCCTACCTCTAGATATGAAGTTATGTAATTATTGAGTAAACAGTTCTAAAAAAAAGCATATCATCAAATCCAAAATCACACCCAAACAATCGCACAAATTGCCCGATGTAATCGAAAGCGAACGTACTCCCAACGCACTTGATACTCTGCCGCGTGAGCAACAACTCACTTTCATGCCGTCACCGTACCGATCCACCTTTTCTTTCCATTGACCCTTGCCGTGCGTTCTGTTTTGAGAGATTATGTGAATGCTATTAGCCCCGGCGGCACCGCAGCTCCTCTGTCACGGGTCGAGCCAATCCCCTCCATTCCCGAGGAAGCTCCGGGAAGCACGAAGCGCCATGTGGTGGGTACTTGTCCAAAAATTAACGTTCCGTCAACCCTTACCGTACCCGTATTACGTTACTAGACGTAGCTATGACCCGGAGGGGTAGTGTACGTACGCTCGGTACAAATTGTACGGTGACGGTGTGGTCAGTGACGTGCCGCATTTCTTTGGCCGTATCTTTGTCCGTCTGTTTCGTTTCAGCTGCGAAAGGCGCTAACGAGGTTACACAAGCTTTTTAAGCATTTATTTTTACACGTGCGAGTGTGTGTGTTCCTTGTGCGAAGTGTATGTGGGGCACAACATTTTAACACTTACACTGGTGGAATCATTTATGACAGGTACGCATCTCATTTGATGTTTCTGGGGATTGAAGCATGTCGTTCAATATCGGAATCGCTCTTAATGATTGGGTTTGTTGTGAAGCACCAGTCTGCTCTCTTGCCTGAATGTACGAATATTTTTTTTTAGTTTTTTAGTTTATTATGAGCCTATGGTATAAAATCTGTATATAAATATGAATGGTAATCAAAACAGGTAAAAAATAGACTTATCTAACATCCCATCACTCCTCTTCATCCATACAGCACACACAATTGATGATCATGACTCAAGAAGATCTTCAGTGAGTTCCGTGTCTGAAGTGATTTGTCTCAACAACCATTCAAAGTGCTTCTCAAATTACGTAATCATCGTACTTGATCGCACACATAAAACACAAAGTCAATGATAGACGTTTTCATTTTTTTATTTTGCTGATATCTTCTGTTTCCCCTGCCAGTTGTTTTGACCAGACACTCAAAAATTCAACAACAAAAAAACAGCTAAAATAGTTCCAGCACGCCACGATCGTCACGTCCCGATCGTTCCCGGGAAACTGATTACCATCGTGGTTCAATTGACGTAAATCGTCGTAAACCGGCGGGTTCTGCACATCGCAGTTACATCCTTTACGGTGTGCAATATATGGGTGATGGTAATCACATAACCACTGTCCATATTTAACCCTGAACCAAGGGTTGAGCGGGGCTATTGAGACTAACGGAAAAGGTGAGTTCTAACTGTGGCCATAGTCAGTGGCTGGATCCGTCATTAGAATCGCTCACATGAAAGTGTTGCTGCACAGGTAATGCATATTGTAATCGAAGCTCGATAGACAAAAGTGGTCCACCCTGAACAGGTTCGCTTGTAATTACCCGGGTTAATTGTCATAGTAAGTGCGCCAGGGCTGAATTAAACTGGTTTTTGTTGATTTGAAGGTTAAGATTACATACTTGCACTTGATAAGAACTTGCAGGATAGCGTGTATTAGGTAATGATATACCTGGGCGACCCACAAGATGCAAAGTTTAGAAAGTACTGTGTCAAGGATTTTCACTAAATTGCATATCTGTTGGACAAGATTAGTTTTGTGCGAAACTAAAACCACAAAAACGTAACATTTTAATGAGATCTTTTCTCACATTAGTCCGCACTACAATTACCAGAAGCAGCTGGAAAAAGTAACCTTGTTATTGTTACACACATTTTCTCTCACTCTGTCTTTCTCTCATCATAGCGTAAGCAACATTATCGCACGCGTGCAAAGTTCATGCTGCAAAAACAAACCCGAGCTAAACATTGACCCACATTCAGCCGCCCATCCGATCGCCGATCGCAAAAGTCTTACCGAGCCGTGCGGTGGTAACTGGCTGCAATGAAAGTACAATTACATTACGCTTCTCCACGTTGTTCTGTTTAACAAAAGAGGGAGAGAAGCAACAATACAAAAAATACTGTAACATTGATCAGCCCAACTGGCTGGCCGGATGATTGCAGCAAACCGCAACAACCAAAGAACAAGGTTAGCAGCCGCATCGATACTCATCCTACCGCGTTGCGGCATTGGGCGGTGCAGTTGCGATCGTCCGGCTGCATAATCGACATAATCGAACGCCTTCTTGCTTTGATGCTACCCCTTCCCCGTCCAAGGTCGTTCTGATAAACTCGTGGCTCGGGGGGGTGTCTGATGTTTGTTTGTACACTCCCGGCCAAGGTTTTTAGGGCGGGCACCGATTGCATCCGATCCGGATCGACACGACTGAATCGATTTTTTATTGCAACCGTTGATGTAGGTGCATTCTTCCTTCCTGGGCGATCGCAACCAGTGCATGCATGTAGGTTCGATCGGTTGCATTAGAAGAATGTGGCTATGAACAGTGTTTTGCATGTTTCTTTGACTATGATATCGGTATGGTGTGTTGGATTTTACTCATGGCTACTATCATTGCATTGTTTAATGTAGTTTTAGTTTTTAGCATTGTTTTACTAACGCCTGTTAAACAGTATTTTTTTAGTTAAAATTTCTTATGTTATTTTATTCGTTTGACAACAAAGTAAGTATCGTTAGTATCGCGGCAGAACAATTTTCATCTCAATTCCAATGAACAAACAATGGTTCGAAATGTGTCGCTCTAATGAACGACCTACTAACGACGTCGTTTCTACAGTCATTTCAGTATCGGGAATTTGCACGATTAGATAAGAAGAAAAAAGAATCTGTACCCTTCCGAGCCGGACAGTTGGAGATAATTATAAGCCATTGATTGGATGCCGATGTGGGAGCAATATAAATGTAATAAGCTGTTGCAACACCTACTGGCACCCGTGCAGTCGAACGAAATCATTTCGCTGCAAGCCAATTACAGACGTTAATTGATAATTGGCTCCCAACTCCAGCCGAAGATGAAGCAGCGTCTTCTCTGTTGGTTTTTGTATTTGCGTAAAAAATGCATTCGTTCACCGGGTGCATTAACATTGTTGCGAAAGTAGGTGACCCATGGACGGACGCTGTTGAATGCCATGGTTTGGTAAAAATATAATTGAAGATACAGAAAAGCGAACATTAGAAATAATTGTGTATCATCATTTCTCTGTTGCGCTATGGGGCTTCTCGAGTAAGTGACATAAAACTCAATCTCACCAGAGCATTGGTCCGAGTTGCATGTAATTTATATAGTTTGCAGCCTTACTGATGTTTTGAGGGCTTTTATAGCATCCAAAATAAATAAAAAAAACTAATATACAGAGTATCAACGTTTAAAAACATCAAAGAGTATTAACTGTTTAGCTTATTTTTATCATTTTTGCATCACCACTTTATTTCGCTTTGTAACCTCACCAACATTTATATGTTTCTATCTATCTCTGTCTCTTTTTCTCCTTCTCTATCGTTTTATGCGATTGGTTTTTGCACCTTTCGTATTGTAAAGCAGAAATTTAGCAGAGACTGAAACACGAATTGTTTTCACTTGCATTCACTTTCGCTTTTCGATGAGGCATTCACCAAAGGCGCATTGGCGTGCATATTGAGCCATTGGCTAAAGGGTAGACACACATGACAAGCTGAAGGGGCTGTCAAATCAGGCTTAGTTTTTGTGTATTTTAGTTTAACTCAAAATCATTAAAACAATTGCATGAATTCATTTTAGCTGTACGATCTGGTTCGTTGGTATAATTGGCTAGGGCAGAGCACGAACACAACACACCAATACAAAAATTGCTCTTCATATTACGTTACTCATTGTTTGCAGCACAGTTGAACTGAAAAAGTCTGATGTTTTCAATTTACAGTTCAGTGCAGCGATCTCCATTTCCCACAGAGAAAGCCACCGCAATGGACGACACTTTTCTTCGCACACTTAAACGCACACTTGTACACGAGAAAAACATAAACTGCCGTTCGGAGTTTCTCCACGCGCCAGCGGCGGGGGGCTCACAGTAAAACGCTGCAATCAAAATATGCTCTTGCAAGCGCTGCACACCACCTGCACTCAAACACATGCACACAGTGTACACGGAGTTGGAAGAGCAAATTCCAACGGCTAAACAGATCCCGCACACAGCCAAAGTGCGAGCGAATAAAAAAAAACAGAGGAAAGAAAACACCACTCACATAAAGTTGGCGCGCAAATACCCGTAATAAAAGCTCGGACCCGCGAAACAGAAGACTCTGCAACAGACGACGAACGATGTTGCCTCGCTGCTGTGCACGATCAAACTGCGCCGAGCCTGAGCGGTTCACGCAAGTGGCAGAGTCGTGTTTGCGGTGGTTCTTTTTTGCCGACCACCGGGTCTGGTGGGGCGAGCTCTGGACGGGGGCTTTTGGACGAGCTTGTTCGTCGAGCTTGAAACGCACGGCTAGAGAGAGGAAATGGAGGAGCTGGAAGCCATGCGCGAACTCTGTACGAGATGGGCTCGTCGGAGGCAAATGGCTTATGGTGGATGGCTGTCGGGAAGCAGCACCGATGCAGCTTGCAATGCTCTCGTCTGGTATGCTGAGATTCACGTGAAAAGAGTATGTGTGTGCAGGGAGCTATTTGTGTGGAAGTGTGTACGTAAATCGTGTTATTATTTTATCATCGTCACGCGACACCTTCGTGGAAAAAAGCCTCTTGCTGAAAGGTTTGCACATGCAGCAAACTGCAATTGACAAGCTTTTCTATCCATGTTGGTATTGTAAGAAATGAGTTTTGAGAATTTGTTGAAGTTTTGTCTCCTTTTTGGTATAACATCGAATTTTATAGTTATTTTTACTTTCTATTGTTGGAATGATAAAACATACTTCTATTTAAGTTTTGATTGTGTAACATATTTACGTTGTAAATAATTCAACTTTATTATTATTATTTTTTTTTTTTAATATTTATGGTACTAGAGGTCATACCGTAATATTTAACACGATTAAACTCGTTTTGCTCTACCTCAATTTCACTCACAGTGGCGCACTGTCGATGTTCGGGTGCATTTAGCACGATTACTTGCAATTATCATTCGCCACGTATTTTACTCACACCACAAAACGAGCAAAGGTAACCCCATACATCTCGTATCATATCACGCTATCGAATACGTACACGCGGCAGCAAACAACGCGAAAATGGAATAAATTAAGCTCCGATGGAATGTCTGCGCCGGCACGATTTTGTACATTACTCGTCGTGGGCTTTAAGGGCTTTCGTTGCCCACAAATTTGTGTAAAAAATATGTTTGCGCTAAACGATACATTTTTACTTGCACTTCCCCTTCTATTTCGGACACTGTCGGAGACAAATACAAGTGATTGTGCTTCAACAAGACCAATTAAAAGGACAAAATCACGGGCTGCTATCACTTTTACGGGCCAGCAGCAATACCAGTCACCATCGCAGCTACGATGAAACATTATTTCGTTTCATTTTGTACATTTTCGCCAAACATCCCAATATTCAAGTTGAATCCATTTCCGAGATAGGCCCTACCCAAGACAAGAAAGCATCAGCTGGCAGAAGAGTAGTACGGCAAACTCCTTTCTCCCTCCGAATACTTCTGCACGGGCCACAAAGCGCCGGAACGGGGGCAGTAAAAAGTTTATCGCTGGGCAGAACAATGTTTATCGAACAATTAACATCAATTAACAATTTTAATTGACCTTCGCCGGTTCGGTTGCGCTTCCCTTTTCGGTTTCGGTTTCGGCCGCCACTAAACGGGGGCAAAAGGCCAAACGTAGTGGGGTGCGGGTGCGAAAGCTTACACCATCCATCGGAAAAACATCGGGCGCAGCGCAGCAACAAAACTGAAACGATTGCGAATAGAGGGCGAATTGCCGAGGGTCGGCGAAAGAAAACTATCCTTGTTTGTTGCAGGGCGGAGGGCGTCGGGGGGTTGGCTTGTTAGAGGAAGTAGCAACTCTATGTTGCCGATGCTTTGTTCTAACAGTGGCCAAATCGATTACGATGAGGCAGACATTAAAGCTGATGCTTTTCGGCGCTATGTTTGTGTGTGTGACTTTTCTTTGTTTATAGTTTTTTTGGTTTCGCTTTGCTCACACGATAACACAGGGTAAGGTTCATGCACGGTTTGGCAATCGATGATGTAGAGCTGCAACACGCTGGTTTGTGGAAGTGGTATGGATTATTTCATTTATGCACACCAAAAGTTATCAATTGGTTAGGTTATGCACAAAGAAATTTAAATACAGAGTGTTATTTGAGTTATTTGAACTGTATCGAAAATTGTACGCTTACTTTTTTTGTTATCTCTCAATCACAGAACCGCACAAATATCGGAAATATGTGCATTTCAAGAGTTATATTTAATTAATAATTCCTTCTTCTTCTTGTTCTTGTTCTTCTTCTTCTTCTGGCTCAACAATCGTTGTCGGTCAGAGCCTGCCGTACCCACTTGTGGGGTTGGCTTTCAGTGTCTTATGGATTACCCCTCCATAGCAGAATAGTCAGTCCTATGTATAGCGGCACGGCCCATTTGCGACTTGAACCCATGACGGTATGTTGTTAAGTCGTACGAGTTGACGACAGTACCACGAGACCGACCGGAATTCCTACAATCCATAAATCCTACACATTATTTTGTATGTTTATACCCCTCATAACGAGTTTATTCCGCTCCAATTACTCATTCGTTATGCGGGAGACTCTTTTCCATACAATTTGTATGAAGAGTGAAATAATTGGTTTCAGGTCAAGAAAAGTGCAGGTATATAGGGATTACATGCATTACAACCATACGGGACAACTCCAAATGCAACAGTAATCCATTGATCAATTCTTAGTATCGAAATTTAATTTACTGAGCAAGTAGATCAAGAATACATGTAAGGACACACCTATTAATACACGTCACATTTGTGAAACACACGCTTCTTAGTTCACTACACACTAAGAAGGTACACTACACACTAAAATCCTCGTCCTGGCCACTGCCGAAGCAGAAGAGATCCTCCAATATTGTCAAATAAGAACGAAAGACATGGAGCAATTAAACTGAAGACAATACCTGACTTACTCCATCTGCCAATAAGCGCAGCAAAACTCTCCGCTCCGCTATCTGATCTGAAAAGAGTTATCTGGACGTGGAGAGAACGCGCCCATGGCCCGCTTCGGCTTTTTTTCAATGTTTGTATGCCTTCGTGAGGCAGTGGGTGTTAATTTGTCACCACCCATACACTTTTCCTAAACACTTCTACCTGCCTGTTTTAGAAATTGCTCAATATTTAACGATTCGTAATTTTGAAACTCTCGAAATGATCCCGATTTCTTATCGGCAGCTGTGTCAAACTCAATTCATAAGAGGGCCGCAAGTACACATATTCAGTGATTCGTGGGCCGCACAGTTGAGAATAAAAAATATACCTCAATATTCATATAAATTACTGTTTAAAATCATTATTGTTAAACAAATTGACTTTTTGTACTCCTCGCTTCAAATCTGGAATAGTTTCTTATTTACAAATTTGCTATGTTTTTTTTTTTATTGTGCACTTTTTTATTTAAAAAAATGTTTAATGTACTTTTAAAGTCATATGCGTTGTTTTCATCCTTATTATTAAAATAGGAAATTTCTCATTACTAGCGTTCTAACACGGCACTTCTGTTAGAAAATATCACTCAACCACACTTTTTCACTGAGGTAGGGGAAGTCTACCAGCCTGTTGCGAATCTTTTTCAAGCCATCCGAGCTATCCACCGCTGGATGAATAACAAAAATATTTGCATGCAATTTTTTGATAGATCAAGAGGAAAATTGTAAAAAAAAACGTGTTTAAACATTATTTTTCGCTAATTTCCAAGTTCGAAGGGGGGGTATATGGTGGTATGGTGGCATTTCTTATTACAAGAACCCATATTATAGTTATACGTATAGCATATACGTATAGTTTTGTTAAATTACGATAATTTTATCTGACGAAGATTCGTGGTGTGTGATCCCATAAAGATTGGCAAATCTTGTTTTGCACTTGAAGGGAGATGATTCGCGAATTGAGGTATGGACTGTGTGAGCTAATCTATTAATAAGCTATGTATCGCACGACTTCGGCATTTCAATTATTTTAATTCTTCATCTAAATACTTTAGGCTTAAGCGTAATCATATCATTTTGGTGTAGATTTTTGGGGAGGTTCAAAAGTACATTAATTCGTCTTGCAAAATGTGGGGTACACAAAATTTCAACTTGGCAACAATCATTTTTATTAAAATTGATGGTGGCATGATTATGACAAAAAAAACAGAAGTGGCTCCAATCGAACATCAATGATGTAACATTATAAGGTTGGAGCCGTGCAAATCGGAGAAATTCGGAGCCGAATGAATCCTTTACTCGGCACTCGGGGGCATTGAGATGATCAAATTCGGTGGGACCGACCGGATCCATTTCTCACTGTAGATTAACCGCTCCGTGCGACAACCGATGACTCCAACGGTTCCGAATGGCTTTAAACGGTTCTATAGGCTTCGGACGGCACCGAACGGAACTGTTGGTTTGATTTGGCCGGATTCTAAGTTGCTATAGCTAAGATCGAAAATGGTTTTGAGCCATGGATGCGATTCTGACAATCCATCATTAGTTGTTGCGAAGTTTCCAAGTGTGTGTATCAAGTTATTTTCATTACTTTTTCGTTGGTAGAAGGTAGTCGCAAATCTGTTTTTCCATATAGAATGTGCAATCGAGTGTGCACAATACTATGCTAATATTCAGAATTTAATCGAAACATAATACCGACTGAGTTTGCATTCAATTAAATGTTTCTTAAGGGTCTCGATTGTTCTATACGATTGTGTAGAATAAGTTTATGAGATGTTATGGGTACATTCATGTTAAATTCGAAAAATATACCATCTAAATGATTGTTCTTCTCTGGAAAATTAAATACACTTCGACAAATAGTAATAACAGTTTTTTGGTTTGGAGTGATTTTAGAAATTCTCAAAATATTCTCGCGGGCCGCATTCGAGCATTGACGAGGGCCGCATGCGGCCCGCGGGCCGCCAGTTTGACATACCTGCTTATCGGGAACGAAATGAAAATCCTCGTTACTTTTACTCGTTAAGAGGGGTACGTATGTATTCTTAGAGCATTTAGATTTGCTCGTTATGCGAAAAATTCGTTATAACGGGTACTCGTTATGAGGGGTTCCACTGTATTTCATGGGAACATTAATCCCAGCTTTTAAGGTAATAAATGGTGCACCTACTATACGTCACGCACTGTAAAATCGAGCAAACGAGCAACGCAAGCAGAACGCCTAAAAGTATGCAAGTATTATTTCATACATGCGTTTGCTTTTATTCGACCAGTTTTCTCGTTTTAAAATAAGAGGATTTCGGTTTTGGATTAGTATTCAATGCTGTTAAAAAAGTGCTTTAGATATTTATGAGTAATTTCACATTGTGAAGTTTTCTAACTCCCTCTCTCCTAGTGTACTCTGTGTACTCTACGTAGTATCCCAGCATGCCATACCTGTTCTTCTGCAGAATTTTAACGCAATTTAATACACAAAAACGCATCTAAATATAAATACAAAAAACACTTCTGAACTACAACCGTTTGTAATTCCTCATACATGCCCATTCCTCAAACAGTTACATGCCCTTGCGTCGACAACGAGACCTGTTAAAAACCGGACAATTCCTGCGCTGGGTTCGCTATCAGGTGTACGCCGACAAAATGCAGAACAGGTTTGAAGGTGGGTGTACCTGAAACAGACCGAAAACTCGTCGCACCACAAACCATTTCCGGTCAATATCGGAGGCCCCATCGAGCCCAGACCAAACGTTTGTTATTAAAAATGCTCTACATTACGGCGACCGCCACATTTGTTAGTTTAATTTGAAAGAGCAAACCATCCTTGACGCTTTAAACCCCGTACGCAGAAGCGATGATAAGAAACGATCTTTGACGGTCCCATTGCTGGCGCGACGGTTGGAGTTTATTTCGAGTGTATTGCTTCCTCATTTTGCGTGCCGAAACGTGACGCTTCGTCCAGTACGTGAGGCGCATTTTTATGGCCGTTCCGTTGTACAACTGTTATTGAGCGATTCATAAGATTCACAGTTGCTGAGTTGAAAGGGGGGAAGCTATGGAGCGGTACAGAAAATTTGATTAGAACAACGGCAATCAAAGTTTAAGCGACGGGCGATATTTATCATTTTGCGTGATTTTTGTCGCGATTTTATCCAGCAGCGCGCGTCTACAACAAAGAAGCGGAACAAGTATTGGTCAGTGTCTGTGTATCTGACAAAGCGTAAAACCAGCACCATTAAGAGTGTGTGTCGAAATAGTCGATTCTGCTGCAACACGGTGCCGATGGCCAGTGGCCAGCATAGTATGGTTTATGTACGGCATGGGCCGTACCTCACTCTCTGGCACTTGTGCACTGCTGTTGCATAGTTTCGCTTGCACATTTACAGCGTCCATAAAACTAACGAACTCGACGCGTTGTAACACGTACGACAGGAGCTGTTTGACGACTCACGAAGCGCAACAGATCATTAATCAGGCGCAAGAGAAACCTCAAAATCAAACCTCCGTGTCGACCGTGGGCGTTGGAAGTCCTTGGGGCCGAAGCCGACAATCACTTAACCCGAGTCCAGAAACATCTGACCGATGAGAAACAGGAAAAAAATGCCTCCCCTAGACACCCCGGGGAGAAGGAAACAGTTTTCCTTGTCCAGGACTCCCTGCCAAGTGTCCCAACAGCGTCCTTGCGCGGACGGTAAAGTGTGCCAGAAAGCGGGGAAAACCAGTATTCCCATCTCTCACCCCCTCCTACCCCCGTCCAAACGCAGGGTGAGAAAGTGCTGCAGACGCGAACGCAAACTGCAGCTGTGTGCGGTCGTAGGGTGGTGAACGGGCGTACGCTCCTTCCTATCGATCGTTAGCTTCAGTTCGGTTTCTACTCTCGCACGGTACAGTACGGTAGTCGCACGGTTCTTCATTCAGATTTTGCCGACTGATTCATCAGCAAGGTGTGTGTGTATGAGTGGTGGTGTTTGGGTGTTCACTGTTGTTTTTTGTTTGTGTGTGGTTCTAGCAAAGCTCTCCCATATCCTGTCGGGTCGGTTATTATGTCACGCTCGTTCATCAGATTGTTTGCAGCGTGCACGAAGCGTCACAGATGCGGTTAACCGCATACAACGACACTGCACCATAATGCTCATGCTAGTGAGATGGAAGTGCGCACGAAAGAAAGAGAGTGACAGAGTGCATGGGAAGATCAGTTGGAGAATTGGTTCTGTCTAACCGCAACAGCAACCAGGAATCGGAAGGCGGTGGACGGCGGGTTGCTAAAAATATCGCGAAAAATCGCACGAAACCGCCGCCGCCGCCTCTGGGCCGCCAACCGCGCGTCACGAGACTCACGGAACCAAAGCGGACACCCACATCGGCCTGGGGGCGCGGACATCCAGTGCGTTGGCAAACTTTTGACGCACAGGTGAACACACGCGGCGTGTTTTGGGGCGTAAACAACGCGGGTGCAATCGGTTTTGCTGGGGGGGTTTTTTATGCCGGTTGAAGAATGCGTTTTTGGTGTTGTGTGTTTGCGAGCGCGCGCGCGTGTTCTGTCTGTGCAATGTGTGGTTCGTTTGAACTTCTTTTCTATGGTTAGTTTACTTCAACCGACAACATCCAACCAAAAAGGAAGGCAGCCACGGTGTAAGGGGTGTGCATTGGTTTATGCTAAGAGTCATAAATGCTGGAGGAAAAACACAAACACATCGCAATAATCGATTGCTGCTGGGTGAGAAGAAACGTTTGTTTACGCGGCGGTTACCCTTCCGTGGGGTATTTTAAATTGCCATTCGCGTAGTACGAAAATAGTACAGCAATCGTCGGGAGCGCGGTCTGTAATTCGTCTATTTAATTTCCGCTCTTGTGATGTTTATCGATTGATCGTACGAAATCATTAACATTTTGAAATGATCGTTAGTGATGCTTGCGCCTAGAATTCATGCCCATTTTACGCTTCAAAGCGGTCGTTGGAATTTTACATCAAATGTGTTCCAAAAGCTATCAAGATGATCTTGAACATTCGCTCGGTCTAACCTTTATCGGTGACCCGTTACGATCGTGTGTGTGTGTGTGTGTGATCGTGTTTGTGTCTGCTGTGGGCGACGTTTAATGTTTTTTTGAATTACGTGTAGCTAAGTGACATTTGTCGAATCATTTAGACTCATTTTCACAAAACCCGTTTTTATGCAACCCGTACCGCACAAGTGGGCCACCGTACGGAAAGTGATAGTTTTCACCCCTTCCCTCAGCACAAACATAAATACAGACACGCACACGCACACACTTCTTCGTGTGTCCAGTGTTTCTGCGCTGCTGCAACCACAAACAGCAGCAACGAAACACTCTCCCCGTTGTTGAAACACTTAAGTGCAAATTGCAACGCTCAACAATGTCCAACGTCTACGGGCCGGAGCGTAGAGTGTGGCTGTAGAGGCACATCCGCTAACCGTGTGCCGCGATAACATGAGCCCAGCTCCGTAACACAGCTGATCTGCACAACGCTAAATCGTCCCCCATAGACGACGTCACGAGATCGGGTAGTGGTCGGTGACCGGTTTGTGGAGCCCAGCATAAAATAGCACACCAGTTGCATAAGTTTCTGCGCGGTAAAGCGATCTCGGCGCGCCGGCAAACTGCTGTTGCTTTTCGCAAGATCAGCTAGCCAATCGAACAGCCATAAAAGTGTTCTGCTTGCGCACCGTTTTGCGTAAGCGGCGAAGGGCTCGCGTACAACCACGCCGATTCGCCGGAACCGGTTCGTTCTGTTTTCGCACGTTAATCCCGGCGATCGAGGAAGTTCGTAGGGTGCGTGAATTGGTGCGACAAGTGGTCGATGGTGTTTGCTTAAAAGTTTAAAGTAAACATTTGTTGCTTGCTATTTCCTTTACCAACGCTTTAACGCTTCATCTTCAAAGATGAATTGATTGTTGACTCTTTTTTTGCTGCTGCATCATTCATCGCCAAAGATGAGGCTTTTAAAAACACGTGCGTCAACATGTTTTGTTGTTGTATTCTCAACGTCCCAAGTGTTTGCGATTGGGTTCAGACAAGGGGTTGATCTTTTATTGTGTGCGAGAGAAGCTTTTGCTGTGTTGTTGGCCGTCACATTTGGGCGTGAGAGAAACATTTGAATAAAGTCACAATGAATATGCTCCCCTCATTAGCCTACATAGCTGCTGGGACAAGTCAGATGCGGTCAAGGTTTTTATTCATTTCGCACTTCAATTGAAATGTGTTGTTAAATTGAAACAAAAGTTTGCTAATATTTAAATATGTAATGTAACTATATTATTGCTTATTGTAAAAAAAAACAGAGAGCTACATTCCACTCCTATAGTTCATCTTCTTAAACGAGATTGTTACTTCCTCTCCTCAATCCAACAATTAACAACCGGACGAGATGAGTTGTTTAGAGCAGAGCTCTCCAACATTTTCAGGATCACGGATCACTTGTGTTTGAAAATACATTTGTCGCGGGTCACATACAGGCGTCCCCCGAGTTACGGCCCCCTCGAGTTACGGCCCCCTCGAGTTACGGCCCCCTCGAGTTACGACGATTCGCAGATACGACGATTTTGATTTTAACAGTTAAAAGTTGTCATTGACAAGAAATTGATGTATTTTTTGGAATTTCTGGGCGTATAACCGTTATACACACATTTCCAAAGAATCCACAACTACCGTATCTTGAATATCTATATTGTGTACGGCTTTTAAAATATAATGATTACATTATCGAACATTATTTTAAATTAAATACACAATATCATAAATTCCAACTCTTCGGTTATAAACTTTGTATTCATAGATATTCGACATACGACTTTTTCGACTTACGCCTTGCTTTGGGACATTTTTTCGGTCCCAAATTACATTCGTATCTCAGGGGACGCCTGTATAATAAGCGCATATGTTTAGTAGACTAAGTTCAAAGTTTTTTGATCAAAAATATGTTCATTAATTTTTCTAGACATACTTGTTGAAAATGTAATCTTGATTGTAAAAGCTGAACGAAATGTATCTTTTCTTATTAATTAAATTAAATGAAATTAAATCTGGCGCGTACTACGTCTGTTCACGTCACGGACCATTGGTTTAGAGTTATGCCTGAAAATTTTTTATCCATGCCGTTAAATAAAGAAAACCAAAATGAATGCATCGACCTCAATTTATATTATCTTCCTTATCCCATTAACCCTACACTCTTCTGTGCTGTATCTCTTTAATTCGAATTAAAAATTGAACAGCGCGCTTTTCGCTTACACCTACCATTGCAATCACTGCCCGCTGAGGGTTAACGCCAACGAATCGACGAAGGGTTTCAGAATTTATTCAACACACTTTCCGTTGTTTCAAAAAAGCAACAACCAAAAGTACCACGGAGGTGAGACTCGTTTGAGAATGGTCTCTCAGCATGTGTCGTCTGATCACGCTGCTTGGCGTACTACGCCCCATGTGGAACAATGTAAAGTTAACCCGGCGCTTCGTATGATACCAGGTGGGGTCATCTTGGGTGACCACCGGATGACCCGCACTTGATCGTGTGCTTGTTTAGCTTCTAATCGGGCGGTGTGAGATCCGTATGTGTGTGTGCGCATTTGAATTTGTAATTATTTTCACACTGATAATAGCTTCGCTCGAGACGTTCGTTGATCGTCAGGTGTGGACGATGCAAAGGAAGTGATTAGACGGCCAACTGGCCCTGACAATTACTCGTTGGCTGGGTAGAACGGAGAACTGTGACGTGCGAAGTGGTGCATCCGTTTGAACTTAAAACTAAAAAAAAACAGCGCACTGGGCGCCCAAGCGATGCGGCTTCTAGGTAACGTTCGTTCGTCGGTTATGCTAATTGATCGTTGACATGGGTACTAGTTTACGCGCGGTGCTTTATTGCGCCCGGCACAACAACAGCAGTGTCGTTCTGGCCAGGTAAGCAGAGGCCTTCGGTCAGCGCGTTGCCGGCGCAAAGTGTGACGCAAGATGATCGCGCACCATAATCCTTCAATAAATCGTCGTTATTTTTAATCGCTCGGATACTGATACTTACGTTCCGCTGACCGGGTTTTAAGCAACGAGCTTTAATGCTAGGATTTGAAGCGCAAAGAAGCCGCGCGGTGGGAGCGGTAAAAGCCCATCATGTCGGGGTGTGTCCTTCACTATCAATTAGGAGCAATTAGAAAGCCTCGCACTTGCACGGTCCGCTCGGCTCAAGGATTGTGTCCCTTGTGAGGATAACTTTGCCATCAAGTCTAGAGTTAACCTTTCCGTTAGTCTTTACTGCACTCGCTAAACATGTTTCTCAGTAATTGATTTATTACCGCTTTTTTTTCAACCTAACCTACAACAAATAGTCCAACCCATCAAAACGATGGAGCACGATTTGGGCTACGACCTAGCAGAGGCACTCGAGCGAGAAGATCTATCCCGGGAGGATTTGAAAGCGCTGCGTCAGCCACCGGTCGAGGGCGTGCCGGCAACGATCACCGACAAACAGTTGGCCTGCTTCCTGGATGCGTGCGATAAGAACATCGACGAGACGCGCAAAGTGCTGAAAATTTACTACGAAGCGCGCAAAAATGGACCGGAACTGTTTAACAATCGTGATCCGCACAGTGCCGCCATTCAGCAGTGTCTGCAAAATCAGTACGTAACGTGTAACCGCGAACACGAACAAAGTGTCGATCAATAACTATATGCCACATTGTACCATCTCACTTGCAGAGACTACTTCCCACTTCCACCCACCCCGAGCGGGTATTCGGTGGTGTTTCATCGGTTGAAAAACTCCCGCTCCTCCAACTATCACTTTGACGAAGCGATCAAGACGTACTTCATGACGATCGACTCCTGCCTGTACACGCAGGGACCGCGGCCGGGCATCATCTTCCTGTTCGACATGAAGAACGTCGGGCTGATGCATCTGACCCGCATCAACATGAGCTCGGTGCGAAAGTTTTTCCACTACCTGCAGGACGGGCTGCCGGCGAAGCTGAAAGCGATACACGTGATGAACGTGGTGTCGTTCTTCGATAAGATCCTTTACATCATAAAACCCTTCATTCACGCGGAAATCCTCAATGTGGTAAGTGGAGGACCAACGTGTGGACTCTTCAACCAATCTTCCTGTGCACTTTATTCATGTTACTTTCGGACTGCTTTTAGCTCTACCTGCACACTTCTAGCGCCAATTTGGATTCGTTCTACGAGGAGTGGATACCGAAGAGTGGGCTGCCGTCCGATCTTGGCGGAGATATGAAATCGATCGACGAGCTTCACCAGGACCATCTGAAGGAGTTCGAAAGGCTGAGACCGTACTTCCTCGCCGAGGAGCGTCAACGCAATGGCGAAGCCGGCAACTTGATTGACGAGCCGACGGATCGTATGCTTAAGTCCCTATCGATAGACTAATTCCAACGGGCATGCTAACCCGCTTAATGTCGTGTACATCGTTGTGATAGGAAATCTATTCTGCACAAATCGGTCAGAATTCCAGAGCTGATTAAGCCAAACTACTACAAAGCGAGGGGTATTGGGGAGGTTCCACACATTACTTTTACTACTACCTTGGTGTGCTTTTTTATACTGTATTTTTAAGAACCTGTTATTATACACTCTCTATCACTGCTTTATGCTGTTTAGTATAATCCAAAAATAAAGCAAACGTTTCTTAGAAAAAAAAAAACATGCGACCGGATGACTCTCCCTTTCAAGCGCATTTATTTCGTGCCGGAACTTTTCGACTCATCTTCCTCGCTGTAGTCTTCGTAATCCTCATCATCGCTGCTGAAATCATCCAAATCGTCGTAATCGTCATCGCCCTCCTGGCCATCCTTGCCGGTCGCTAGCTTCAGCTGTTCGAATTTCTCCAGCAATTCTTCCCTGGTGCGTGCCATCTCCACCCCGTTCGGCTTTCGCTGTCGGCCATCGTTTTCGTCCTCGTCCGAATCATCCAGATCGGCTGCTCCGTTCTTCTGTTTCTTCTTCTGCCCCCTGTTCATGTAGCGCAGGAACGTTCTCCGCTTGCGCTCCGGCAACGATTTGATCAGCTGATCCATCTCCGCCTTCAGCTTGATCTGTTCCTGTTCCGTCGGTTCCGGGGGAATGATGCTCGCCTCGTCCGCTGACTTGAGGCATTTCGCGCAACACCTGCTGGCCAGGGCACAGTCGCGACAGATGACATGGTAGGCCCGCTTTACCTTCCGCTCGCCGCACTTGCTGCACGATTTGGGCTGCGATAGCGGTTTGTACTTGCGGTATTTGATCTTCCAGTCGATGATGCTTTTGCAGTGCTCGCACACTTCGCACACGTTCAGGTTGGTGATGAGCTTTATCAGCGGTGTGTGCTTGTCGTGCAGGTTGTTCTTGAACGCGTACGTATTCTGGTGCTTTTGGGCACGTGTACGACGGGTGTCGCCTCTTTTGGAACTCATTTTCCGGAATTTTTCACGGATTTTCACTAAACAGCAGGGTTTTAGTTGATTGCTGCCGAACGGCAACGTGTGTTTGTTTATGTTTTTTTTCCGCAAACGATGTTTGACGTTTGTATTTTGACAGTTGTACCGTGAGTTGTAACCTGCCAGGGTAACACGGGATACAATTTTTCGTTCCGTTTTTCGTCAAATCAAGAGTGAAGCAAATTCTTCAATAAGATACAAGCAATGCAATTCCTCACACTACTGCAAATAAAAAAAAACTTTAATCACTGCTGTTTGATTAAACTTTGTAGTATATATATTTATTTTACGCACACAAAGGTCAGCCTGTATGGCAGGAGCTCAAACGTTTCGCTTCAAATCGGTCATATCTGCACATTTCTATCGTTTTAACTTAACAAATTAAACTCTGCAGTGTCACAGTGGAAACCTATCCGTACCTAGCGTGTATGGCCCTAATCTTCGTTGAGCGTTTAGAACAATCTGTAAAGCATTTTGTTCGATGGCTCACCAGCCCCGCGGCAGCAGACGTGCTCCTCCAGTCGAGCCAACGAAGTTTTTACTGCACCCATCGCGGTAGAGGCAGCTTCTCTGTAGTAAAGGCATGCACAAATCCACATCCACATCGTACTATGCCTTAGAATTGGGGAGGCCGAAACATAGCCATTGGCATCGGCATCGAGGATGGCCCCACCGGGTAGGGCACTGCGGTGCTCGGAGCCGCCATGCCCGGCGGAACGTAGAAACTTCCGGGACGAGCAGGTTCCGACGCTGGGTATGGCATCGAGGAGGGACCGTATCCCGCATCAAATCTTTGAGTGGTGTGTCTATTGCTTCGCAGCAATTCCGTCATCTTCTCCGCCTTCAGCTTCCGGCTGTGCATCAACTTACGAATGCTCATAAACTGCTCCACATACGCGTCGACTGTCAGCTCGCTATCGAGCAGCTGTTTCACGATCTTTTCCGACTCCTCTTCGCTTTCCGCCGCTGCTGTCTGCAGTAGTGCGAGCACCGTTTCAGCATTGTTCTTTTCGGACTTTGAAGCTAAAACAAGAAACAAGAGTTCGTGTGAGGGTTTGCGCTTTACATTAACGCAACCGCGACGCTTACCGAGCTGTGTGGACTTCTCCTTCACCGATTCGCCCAGTGTGCGACATTCTTCGGCCAGCTCCTGCACGCGTGAACGCAGCTCGACCATCTTTGGTTCAAAATTCAAGTTTGTCTCGGCGAGACTACGGTTTTCGCCAATAATCAAATCCTTCGACGATTCCAACGATTGGACCTGTGGTGCGGCAAACGGGATCAAAATACTCCATCAATGAACGGAGATGAGTCACACCCACATCCTCTTACCGCTTCATTTACTCGCTCGTCTAGCTTCTCGTCGTCCTCCAGCAGCTGCCTCAGCTCGTCCGAGCTAAGTGTCTGCAGGGATTGTACGGCTTGCTGCAGATACGGTTGATACATTTTGTCCGGGCACCACGCGCGTCGTGCTGGTTGAGCCTACCAGCGACAGCAAAAGGCAGACAGAAGGATACGAAACGACCACGAACTTTGTGGAAAGACTTTGACCGTGAATGGGCTTTGTTGTTTCTTTTACGATTTTGTTTTGAGCAAGATGACAGGAGCAGATCACTACAGGCGCCCACACGGTCCTTTGGTTTTGACGTTTATGTAAAATAATGCAATAAAAAAGAATTAAGTTGCTTAAAATTGTACCATTTTAAGTAAAACATTTACTTTTCTCATTTGCGCCTTTTTTTAAATAAAATAAAATAAACAAAATTCACAAATCCGCACAGTGTATCCAGCAGTTTCACTTCATACTGTGTACTCGAGCAGTTGCATGCAATAAACATTGCGCATGCAATTTACGAACAGCTGTTGTGCAATTTTAACGGTCGCGGACGCACGTGCTCTGTTTATTATTTTTATTTATAAATGTTCTATTTCTCATTTTTTTACGCTTTATTGGACTTTTCCAGGTTATGAATATTTTATTATGTTCATGTTTTTGTTCTGTACAGCTGCTTAAAAATATATTTATACATAAGTTTACCAGTTGATCACATTTACAAGGTTGCCAAGGTCTTTAAGATTATCTTGTGTCCCTGTACGTTTGACGAAGAAAAAAGCAACGCTATGGCGCAATAAGAAATCCAATTCTTTTTTGGTCTGAATATCATAGTTCGTAACGCTCGCTCTCTTCCGCTACGAATCGTATATCGCACATTAAATTACATTACACTACCACCCCAACCCAATAGCATCCCCTTATAATTTCAACTAATACTATCGTTTGCGCTTCACTACTGCACGGTCGGTGCAATCAGCTCCAGCATATTCCGTCTATGCGTTACTGTCTAAATTTTGGCACGTTTTCTACCTTCTCACGCCACCTGTTCGTCCACGCCTACTCCACGGTAAAGTTCCTCGTAGTGCCATTGTAGGGGAAAATGCCGCCAAGAATGTACCGCCAGTAGCCGAAATGCTGTATCCGGTACGTGCCCGGATCGACCTGTTCCGGCACCTCCCACTCCAGCTCGATGTCGCTGTACGCGAACAGGGTGGAGCGTCGGTGCCACTTGAACTTCGTTTCCCAGTTCGCATCGGTCGCCACCACTTCCCACACGTCCCGGCCGCCGCCGCCCTGCTGGTGGGCGTCCACACTGTTCGTCTCCTCAAACTCGGGCCTCAACCGCTCCACCGTGAAGTACGTTCGCTCGTGCATCAGATTGTTGCGCGGGTTGCCGGCAATGAACATGACGCGCACGGTGTCACCCCTGCGGTACGGCGTTTCCCGCGGCTGCACCTTACAGTCGCCGAAGTACCACCCGAACGGGTGCCCATCGAACACGACGCCCGTCGACAGCGTGATCTGCTTGTCGTCCTCAATCGGTGGCATCGGGCCGGCAGCGACCTGTTCGCCCAGCGCAATCGAACGCATCAGCTTGCGGAACTGCTGCAGATAGATGGTGAGCGTGTGGGGCCCGTACAGTGTCGAGGCTCCTTCGTACCGCTGGATGGCGTACTCTTCCGGCGTTGCGACGTAGCTCGTGTACATGTTGGAAAGACCGGCCACCACGACCGTGATGTCTTTGCGGGCCGCCTCGAGCGAGCTCTCGCGAACTGCGGCCCGCAATCTTCTACCGGACATGGTGGTGAATTCGGCCGGCACGGCTGCGAGGGCAAAGTCTCCCACCAGCAGTATCTGCGTCGGCACGATCTTGGGCTGCACTTCGTAGGAGAACTTGGCCCGCCCGCTAGCGATCAGGATGGGTTTGGGCGCTTGGCACCGTTTGTCCTCGGGCGTCGGCTCCGCCAGGATGTCCCGCGCCGTGTTCCAGAACGATGAGTCGGTTAGGGTGGCCTGCCGGAAGTCGAACGCACCCGGACCGTCCGTTGTGCCGGCACCGAAGCTGTAGCCCATCGCCGGGTAGCAGCCGTGTGCGGTTTCCTTTTCGCCCGTGGTTGGGTTCACGTACGACACCTGCTGCTCCGTCATGTCGATGAACTGGTGGGCGAATTTGATCGGTCCAGTCACTTCCCGACCTGCTTCGGCAATGAGCAGCTTCTGTAAAAAACAGAAAGAAACGACATGACAATTCGGGTTTGTTTCTTCTTCTCCTCGAAACGCCCGTCGAAACACTTACAGACGCTGCGTCATACAACCTCGTGCCGATGATCTTCGTACTCTCGAACATATCCTTCCCCGGGCCGGACGCGATGCACGCGCCCGCACCGGCCGGACAGGACGAGGTAAGCATATCGCACGGCAGGCCCGTCTTCTCGCACTTCGGCCCCATAATGTTCGGCGACGCGTCGCCCAGATTGGTGGACGCAAACGCACCGACGAACTCGCCGCGCCCCGGCACGCGCACCCCATTCCGGTCCAGCTCCAGCAGCACCGAGGCGTACCCGACGTTGTCGCTCGACACGTACCGGTTCGTTTTGTTCATCGACGTCGGATGCACGGCGAACCAGTTGATCGCCCCGAACAGCCGGCCGCCCCCGTCCACCAGCCGCAGCTGCACCAGCTTCTTGTCCGTGTAGTCCCGGTACTGGTCCCGCTCCCACCGCGGGTTGTTCTCGTACGCGCTCGGGCTGCGGTTAATGTTCGCCTCGTGCACGGTCGTCTCGGACAGGTACAGGCGGCCCTCGCGCATACTCTCGTGGGCCCGCACGATCGCCAGCGTAATGCCCTCGACGAGCGCGTCAAAGTTCTGCGGCACGAAGCCGAGCGACGCGATATCGTACAGGTAGGACATCAGGAAGCCGGACGGTACGCTGTGGCTGTGCGAGCCGCTCAGCACCACGTTCTCGAAGCGGTACGCGTCGCCGTACCGCGCCTTGAGCAGATTGAGCACGTCGCGCTTGACCGCGTGGCCCATCATGCCGGCGTCCGCGCTCACGAACACCACGCGCGACCGCCGCTCATCCTCGAAGATGAATGCCCGCGCGTACTGGCGCAGATGGATGCCCTGGCCGCGCTGCGAAAACTCACCGTAACCCATCTAGGGAGTTAGCCGATGACGACAATGAAGGCACCCGGAAGCAGCGCGCGAAGAATCATAAAACAAAATCGAGCATTGATCATCACATTGGTTAGAAACGGCCCTTCGCCACATGCAGGGCGGAGATACTTACAAATCCAATCTCAACTGGCGGCCCCGTACAGTCCGCCCGTCCAACGCCCAGCCGGTAGGCGGCGGCGGCAGGTGCAACATTGCACAGACACACCACCCCGAGTACCGTTAGGGCGCAGAACAAAGAACTAAGCTGCGGCCGCATCTTCGCCATCATCACCCACCGTTGCGGTTCGTTGCCGATGCGGAAGCTGTCGCACTTTTTGCCCACCTGAGCAGCGGAAAAGGGACTGACACGCTCTCGTACGTGCTCAGCATACACACGCTCTGTAGTGCTGCTGCTGCTGCTGCTGCTGCGCGACCCGATATTCAACCCGACGGGGCCCACCCCGGGTGATAAGCTGCTCGATACGCCACGGGCACAGACCCGCCCTGGGTTCGAATCGATTGATTAGGCTGCCGTTGCCGCTTGCGCGTCACACCTCCACTGCACACAGCCCCTGTGTAATGGAGAGTGCTGCAGAAAAGCGAGCTAAAAATACAATAAAAAAACATCCATTGATAAAGTATGAGCTAATCACCCCCCATCCCCCTCTGTAGGCCACAACAGAGGGGTTGGAAAAGCGCGAAATACAGCACCCGGTTACGATTAGATTAGATATCAAAGATTGGAGAAAACGGCACCTACCTGGGTTCTTCGGCCCCACCGAAAAGTGACCCTTCTTATCACCCACCGAGATACTGCCCCCGGTGCTGGATGATTGAGCAGAATTAGGTTAATCGTAGATCATGCACAAACCCCGCTGCCGAGCTTCCACAACCAGCTGCACACAATTCCGAGCTTCCGGATGTTCGAGGGGTCAGGTGGGTCCGGTTGTAAAATCCGCTCGTCCGTTTTTCAAGCGAACCGTTTTGCTTTTCCTTTTCTTTTCTTCTTCTCACTTTCCCCTCAAACCGTGCCGTGCCGTGCGTTTGCGGTGGAGAAGGTCAACTGATAATTTTGAAGTACACACGGTTTAAAATTTTTACTTCATCCGCCCTTCACGGTTCGCCGTATCACCGGTCGCACATCGGATTTTACGCGCGTCGTTTTCGCATACTACGATCTCGCACCCCTTTCGAACGCGCCGAGAGTTTACGCTGCTGCACTTGTCAATTTAGTATTTTTATTGCACCCCACACAGACACACACAGACACACACACACATACAGGCAAGTACGCGGAGTACGGGTTGCTAAGATCGTGAAGTTTAGCTTCACCGCCTAGAGAGCGGCCCTGCACGAAAGGGCTGACGATTCTCGGCCCCAGCGAGGCAGTAACGGTACACACTGGTTTGCCCTATGATTCACCCGTTACTTTTTACTCCGCTTTTCCTCCGCCTCCCAGTGGAGAGGATTTCCACGACGACACCAACACAAAGGGGCCACACGGCAAAACAGCCCTCAGCGAACTACGTGCTACTCGAGAACGAGACGGTGGGGCAAACAAAACGGAAAGGTGTAAACACAGATTACGGCGCATAGATGTCAACAACAACAACAACAAACTCTTCCAACGATGCAACAGTTCGCAATAGGAAATAACACGCGCACGGAACGGAAGCAGGCGGAAGGCGCACGACACGCGGAGGGTACAATAATCGGGCTTGTTATTGTTTTCTTCTCGCTGCTTCGCAAGATCACACCAGACGAAGACAGCAAAAAAGAATAACACCTTCCCGTCAACAACGGCAGCGGCAGCGTGGTTTTTGCGTTCTCTTCAAACCGACCTGCCGAGCTAAACTGACTTGCCCTGACCGCACCGAACGCGTACTTACCCACCGCGTGTGTGTGCTGCTCGGGCAGCGGCAGCGTGGTAGACTTTCGCTTCGCAAAACTTCCGCGCGCTCGCTCGTACACTCACACACATTGTTGTGTCGTTCTGTCGTGTGCGGTGCGGTGTGTGCGGACTGAGATGAACGCGCGTTCTTGGTTGGCGGGAGCTAGGGGGGAGCGGTGTTTGCTCTCCTTTCCTTTTTGGAGGCGCGTAGTAAGCGCGCCGATAGTAGCCGACCGCACCGATAGCACCGCCCCGCTTGCGTATGTGTATTGCGTATCGCTGAGGCTAAAGGGTGGCAGCGTGCGCCGTGCGCAATCAAATCCCTTTTTCCATCGCGCACAGTGCGGCATACTAAACAAAGGGAGTAGGAGAGCGAATGTGTGTGTGTGTTGGTACGTGATAAAATTACAGGAAAAAAGACGCACAATCATGAGAACTCGATCGATGATTTGATGACGAACAGAGTGCAAAACAAAGGGGAAGTGCGCGAATCACGCGCATCCGTACGACCTTGACTGCGAGATACGCTGTTTCGCGCGAGCTTAGCCTACGATCCCGCGGAAGCTTGTCTAAGGCAATGAGAGACACAAAAAGCGTACACACACACATACACACACACACACGAAAGATGAAGGGGTAGTGTTTCCCCCCGTTTTCCGTCTTGCGCGTACGTGCTGTTTCATCAATCAACAGGTGGTTTACCTTTCGGGTTGGCAATGCAGCAGACGAAGCCATACAGCGTGCAACCATCGAGAATGGTCAAAATGGCACCACTTTAAGCAACACACAGCACTCCTGGCAATGCTCTGGAGGCTAAGAAAATAATTGAGGCGTCGGCATGCAAGCCCGCAACGCCATCGCAATCGAGCCTTGGAGCCTTTCGGGTAGTGGCAGCGTAGCGGGCAAACTGGCCGAATTCTTCAATGCTCACACGCAACTGGCAATCGGCCCGCGGGCGCCGGTAATGACACTTGATTTTAAATGATTGAAAGCCCACCACCACCATCACCAGCCATTGGAAGCGTCTGCTTGTCCTCCCCCCCCCCCCCTCGCTTCAGACACTCCAATCGTACGCAGCATGAATATTTGATCATCCACGGGTGCTTCCAATCCTCTTCTTTTCCACTCTTTCTTTCTCACTTTCAACATCCACCCGTTCGGTTGAAGCGCCACCATCACCCGACACCGAACAACAGGGCGGGGGGGGGGGGGGGGGGGGCGCAATTTAAATACTCACCGATTGTCCTCGAACTGCGTGACGAACCGCGTGGTGGGGGCGCGCAGGGATATTGATTTTTCTTCACCGTGCATCAGTACCGTGCACGAGTTATTTTGGTTGTTGGTTGTTGCTGCCCCGTTGTTGGCTTGAGCCCGCGGTCAACCGGCAAAACTGCCCTACCTTGCCAGCAAAAGCCCGCCGGCAAGGGCTTCCCCAACGCAAGCTTGACCTACCGATCGCGCACCCAATACGCACACACACACACGGTTGCGCGCGAGACACTGCCCGAAAGCCCCAGAAGCGTGCCTCTCCATGCGCTGCGATCTCGTGAAAGGCTGAGCGCGTGTTTGCTTGCTCAGATACCCAGCTCGCTTCCTTCCTTGTTTGTGTATCCTTCCGTGAAGATGGGGTGCGAGTGGGGTGGTGGAAGTCAGGAGGGGGAGGGGGTGAATCTGGAGGGCGAATGGCACACCTCTGTTGGGGTTTTTTGGTATTGTTTTGGTTTTCCTTCGAGTTTATTTCTGTTCCGGAAGACGATTCTTGCTTAGTAACGGTTCCCAAGCCCCGTCCCCGCAGCACCAATCCATACCGTTAGAGCGTTTCAGAGTGGAATATCTGCTAGACGAAAGGGGTGACAGCGGACCACAAAAACATGCGAGTCTTCCTTGTTGATATCTAAATGCGTTCATTAGCATTCTTGTATGGAGGATCGCATCTTTCCGGTTTCATCAGGTCGTGCGCGTTCGGTTGAATCATTCAGTTGGATCTGCTCGTGATGTTGCTGTTGTTGTTGTTGTTGTTGAACTCCGAAATTAATCCGTTACAAACGGCACCGAAAAGCGTGGCCTTTTCGCGTATGCTTACGCCTCGTCTTCAATCGCTCGCAGTTGAAGATCGCGCACTTGATCCGACCGAAGAAGTGTGCTTTTGCAGCGAATGTATCCCACGCTGAGTGGCTGACCATTGCTCAAGCCAATCGAATACAGTAATTTGATTGCAACGAAGGTCAACGGTTGGTGGGGTGTTTCTTTCTTTCTTGGACGGTACACGCTTGCGAAGAGAAAGGATGCAGTTGTGGAGTAAAACGGGTGAAGGCTTCCATACAGCCCCAATACAGGCGCGATAAGAGTGGCGAATGGTGTCATCTTTTGCCTTATAAGTAGTTAATTATTACAGTTTTACTGCTTTGCATCAGCAAACTTAATTCTTCCCCTCCAGGGCGCTGTTAAATATTTGGCTAATCATAGACACACACAAATCCAAGCTGATCTAGCCGGTGGCCTCTATGGCGCAAAATAAACACTGTTAATCAAATTGTCATTGGCCGAAATATTCTCCCTTCTACGTCATACTAGCTTTAACCGGTAGCACTGCACTGAACAGTTTAAAATTCATATTAGCAAAACAAGTTTGATCTTACCGTTGATTGATTGGGTTGGAACGGCTTCAGGGACGCGCTTTTTTCTCTCTTTTTTATCCAAAACCCCTCCCCAACTGCTTATCTCAATGCCGAGGAGCTATGAGCGAATTTTAATTGCTAATTGTTGTACGTTATCTGAGTGGATCGGAGGGGTTGGATTGATTTTATTTTTCGAAAATAAGTTCTTGCACTGATAAAGTTTGAGTTTGTGCAGTGCGACATAGCAAGGTCACCCTGGAATGCGTTTTAAAAATAAATGTTTCCCGGAATCTAATGATATCATGTTTAAGCTTGCACGGACAATAACTAACAAAGAGATGTTTTTTTGGGAGAAACATTCTTAATTCTGTTTATTATGTACAAGATAGCTACATCTTCTTTTCTAAAAATATAATAAAAGAAAATACGTAATTATACGAGTTGGTGCATTTAATGAATTAGTTCATCGGAAATGTTTAAGGACACATTCACATTATTTGCTTCTTTTCAATGGGCTTTGAATGGGCACAGGAATATAGTGGAATTGTTGAAAGGATTCCAAAAATACTTAGAATATCTATTAATATATACCACTCAATGTCTGATTTTTTAAACAGTAAAGACATCATTGGTCACGGCCACAACCACCCAGCCTCGCAACCATAACAAACTATAAAAAATGCCTTTTTAGATTTTTTTTCGATACCATAATTGTCGTCCTTGACCTTTTTTAGCTCTTGTACGACTTGTTGGTTAAACAAATAGCAGATAAAAACTTGTTGCTGGTTTTTTTTCAGAAAGAACGGCTTGCCCGCATTGCTTGAATTTGATTCAGGTTTTGTGGCTTTGTTGTCATGTAAGGACAGTCAAGCTTTTAATTTATCTTTATGAATTGTATGCGCACTTGTTCTTACAAGCTTCGACGCAGTTTAAATTATTCCGAAATTAAACCCATTTTTGGATAACATTAAACTTAAAGGATAACATTAAACTTTTTTATTGAGAGTTTCTAGACCTAAACCAATGCCAGTGGTACCATACCAAACAAATAGACTTTTCAATTTTTTTGATTTTTTGTCTTACTTTCTTGAAATGAGAAATTATTGTTAATGCATGGTTATTTTATTCGTTTCATACCGTTATGCTTCAAATTACGGACAGCTTCAAATTCCGGACATTTGGCATGTTTTTATTGAATTGCTTCAGATCTAATCCCTGGCCATACCGCTTTTTAATTTTATGTAATTGCCATGATGTATTAGAATAAATTAAAAATATGTTTGACCCCTAGGAGGCCCTGATGCCACAGTAAATAATTATATTCTGTTGGTTAGTTCACCACCAAAGGCTTTCCTAGCAGTTTTGCTTCAAATCCACGCCAGTGTTATTTAATCGATCATTCCTATTAATCGCGCATTGAAATACATAGGAATCTATTTTGGATGTAGTTATCAACGCGAAAACATCAATGTTCTATCAAATTGTGCTCTGAATTTCATTAAATTTTCATTTTTTTCATTTATCCGGCGCTACAACCGCTTTGCGGTCTAGGCCTGCCTCAGGAGTGTCCGAAACCGCTCACGGTCTCGCGCCTTCGTCTGCCAGTCCGTTATCCCGGCCTTAATGGCGGACGCCTCCACGCCATCTTGCCACAATTTGGGCCTACCACGCCTCCTCTGTCCTTGTGGACGGCCTAAAAAGACTTGACGGGCTGGGTCGTCCGTTTCCATGCGTACAACATGGCCAGCCCACCGGAGCCTGGCGAGCTTAATACGCTGTAGGACAGTGAGGTCGCCGTACATCTCGTATAGCTCGTCATTATATCGGCTCCTCCATTGTCCTTCCACACATACGGGGCCAAGTATCCTTCTGAGCATCTTCCTCTCGAACGCGGCTAAGAGGGCTTCGTCAGATTTGGACAGTGTCCATGTCTCAGAGGCGTATGTGAGTACTGGTACTATATAGGTACTATATAGTCCCAGCTTCGTCCGTCGCGACAGGTTCTTTGAGGTGAACTGATTTTTCAGGCTGTAGAATGACCGGTTGGCTGCCAGCATCCTTGCGCGCAACTCAATTTCCATACTGTTGTCGTTGCTGACCTTTGACCCAAGATAGGTGAATTCTCGGACGACTTCAAAAGTGCGTTCACCTATCTGTACATCACGCCTACGTAGATTCGGATTATTTATTGGTAGGTCCGCTGATGTTGCCACCATCAGTTTGGTCTTTGCCTCGTTTATCTGCAATCCGAGGTTCTCTGCCGGCTGCTCAATCCCTTGGTAGGCTTCTGCTACATAGGAGAGCCGCAGACCAATTGTAGCATATCTGCTATACAGAACATATTATAATACACACTATCAGCTATAGACACATTGTAACACACTTCGGAAAGCCAAATCACACTATTGCAACACATTCATTATATTACATCAGCAAATCAATCCACACCATAGCAACATACCTAGACCATACCATCCATAGAAAAAACCATTGAGACATTTATCGAAAACAACCGAAACGCGCAACATAAGCAATTCAAGCGTTACTGCAGCAAAGTGGACAAACAGAGAACGCATAGCAACTTATTGCTAAAAGCGCAGCGTAGGCAATGATCGACGAACGCACTCGTTATTTGGCTAGAACAGTTGAAACTTTCCAGAACCTTTGTAAAAACACTGAAAGCGCAGCATAAGCATAAATTGACAGACACCTCACTCCGATAGAATGAATAAATTGCACCTCATATCAATAACCTTTAATTAGGACAAAAACACATTCCAAAACCAATATTTCGAAACCCATTGAGTATAAATAAAACCAATTCCGACCGTGGCAAGTCAGATTCGTTCGGACTGCCAAGATAGGACGTTACGCTTCCTAAAAACTTCGTGTACCAACTTATTTCAAGAGTTTAGTTATGTCCCCCTACCCAAGGTAAGGCTTCTAAACTCCAACATTTCCAGTAAGGGAAACTCCTTCCGGGTTTCCATGATCGCCTGGACGATCAAATCAGTCCGCTTCGAATAGTTTGTTCCACCTCAGCTCATGTCAGTAAAGACTGACTCCCCGCAAAAACGGTGCACGACGGCCCCGCGTACGTTCGATCACATTACATGGCGACCGTGACCTTAATCTGCAATCGACAGGCAGAAGTATAAGCAAATTATTTACAAGTAGAATGTGATAAGTACAACGGTAACGTAAAACGTAAGTGTCGTGTGACAAACCAAAAGTATTGTGACCATAACCGGCATTCGACGGGACGTGAGAAAAAAAAGTGTCAAATGTGCATTTTTTTTTAACGAAACATTCAACAACGCTGCTGGCACAAGTGACCCATATGTTATAAATAATAACGGTGAAAGAACAGCCAGAAGCAAGTGCAGTGCAGAAAAAAAAACAACATTTAGTGCAATGTAGTGCAAAAGGAATGTCAAATTGATGAACATCACAGTGTTGTGAGAACCTACCCCAATGTGTAAAAACGTAACGCTTATGCGATCGATTTACCAAGTAGAGTAACCTTAAAATGGGTAACGACGCATCAAACCCTAAAGCTAATGTTGATGGTGATAATGATCTTACCATTATTCAAACACAAAATGTTCATTCAGAGCAGCATGAAACCCATGAATTAAAACTGAACATTGTGCTGATACTTCTTGCTATCATACTCATGCAAAAAGTAATTAAAACCATTTTCAAAATATTGAAAACTCTAGCAAAACGTGATGCAATCAATAACATACAACTGCCTATATAATGTAACTCATTTTGGTAATCTATACGATTCGTGGAGCAATTGATATGGGACAATAAAGTGCATAGCGAAACTACGGTTCACAAGCAGCGATTGAATGAAACAATCTTTCCCAACGTGGAAGACGAAAATACAAGACGAGCCCACTGCCCAATCTGGATTGGCAGGCAAGAATAGACAAGTGTCCCGACAAGACATCGAGCGACGACTGATCGACGACGTCATCGTAGAATATCGAGTATGCACCAAATACCGATTAAACACCCAGCACCGGTATAGATTCAGCGTAGCATCATCATCAGTAGCAACAAAATGCACGCAGCATATCCCATTAAGGTATTGAAACTTTAGAACATAATCAAATCAAATCAAATCAAAGTTTTCAAGCTAGGAAATGAGTTCTATAAAAAGATTACATGAAAACAATTCAAAACAGGAATGATTACTATAAGCGATAGAATTGAAATTTTGAAACATATCTTTAAAAAAATACAGGACCCCAATCAAAGGACTTGTACGAAAACACAACTCAGAATACAAGCCGAGGAAACATTTAAAGAGATTCAAAAAGAGATAGAAAAAAATAAATTCAAATACACCTTTAACAAACTATTAGAATTTAGTAAAATTTCTAACGCACTAATTCATAATATCATTGCTATGAGCACATCAAAAACCAACGACGACTCACATAACAAGACATCTGATTGCTCAACAAATAGCTTAGAAGACAAAAATACCAACTTAACATTATTGACAACCAATAAGTTATCGTTCAAACTCTTAGCACAGACCATATCAGCCTTTCTACAACTCCATAAAAAATCTAAAATGGCTTTCGATCTTAATAGCGCAGGGTTCTCCGTACTCACGGGCATGCAACCGTTTGAGGGTAAAGCATCCGAATTGACTAAATTCATCGATACAGTCAATACAGTAAAAAGTATGATCAGTTCATCAAATTCCCTTATAGCAATCAACCTCCTACTCACAAAACTAGGAAAAGAACCTAGGGAATTGTTTAAAGAACTGCCTAAATCCTTCGATGAGATAATTGTTACCATCAAAGGAAGGTATACGAATACCATCTCAGTCGCCAAAATTTACAAACAATTATGCGACAGAAGAAAAGGTAAATTTGAAAATTTTAACACTTTTGCAAATAGCCTCAACGAATTGGCTGATCAACTGCAAACAGCATATATTCAGGAAAACATGACACCCGACATAGCAAAGACACTAACACAGCAAAACGTCATAATAAAACTAAAAGAAGCAGGTATCAGTAGAGACAGCCAACTAATTTTAGACATAAAAGAGTTTTCAAGTATCACCGACATGCTGGATACAGTGAAAAGTTATGAAAGAAAAAACCCGCCACATGAACAGAATAGTCGCACCACAAACTTTACACCGAACGCAAATCGTTCGACACAAGCGAAACCCCGATATGGCCCCCAGACCAACGGGACAAACAGAAACGCAAATGCATTCAAAGCGGCACACAGCAGGGTTATGCATACACAAATTCAAACCAACACACCCGACAAGAAAGAAGAAGAGGAAGGGGATCGTTTTTTAGACGACGACCAAAACCAATACCCACAGTAGTTTTGATGACAGGGATAAAAACAAACAACTTCATAAAGGTTAAATTGAACATAGCTAACGGGAAAAACACAACATTGGTCATTGACTCCGGAGCTGAGGTATCACTTTTTAAAGCCTCAAGATTAAAGAAACAAATCCAGTTAAAGAAAAACAAGGAACTCACACTCATAGGTATCACAACAGATACAATGAAAACAAAGGGATACACTCAAGCAACCATTCATTTTGGTGACAAAAATGTCGAGCATACATTTTTTATTATAAAAGACCTACCAACTCAAGCAGACGGAGTATTAGGAATGGACTTTATCAGTAAATTCCAATGCGACATCCTTTTTTCGACTTGGATGTTACAGTTCCGTAACGGAAATGATATCATTGAACACCCCGTTGATGACAGCATCAATGGAATTATTGAAATACCACCAAGAAGTGAGGTAATTCGCAAACTCACTTTAAAACCAATAACAGAAGATTCAGTAATTTTTTCTAAAGAAATAAAACCAGGAGTGTTTATCGGTAACACAATAATTAGCAAAACTGATCCAAACATCAAGCTTATCAACACAACTGAGTCAACAGCCTTTATTAATACAGGCACAATCAGACCACAAATAGAACCTTTAAAAAATTATGAAATTTTCTTGGCAAATAATTACAATACCCCAGAAAGAACTAGAATAATTCAAGATAAAGTTCATATAGAACAAGTACCGGAAATAGCAAAAAGAAATTTAAAAAACCTTATTGCTGAATTTTCAGATATATTTTGTCTCGAAAATGAGCCTATCACAACAAATAATTTCTACAAACAACCAATAGAACTAATGGACAACAACCCATCATACATACCTAATTATAAACAAATCCATTCCCAAGCAGATGAAATTAATCAACAGGTCGACAAAATGCTGAAAAATGATATAATTGAACATTCAGTTTCAGCTTATAATTCGCCCATTCTCTTAGTCCCGAAAAAATCGATTGACGGAAGTAAAAAGTGGCGATTAGTAGTTGACTTCAGACAACTAAATAAAAAAATCCTACCGGATAAATTTCCTCTCCCTAGAATAGATACAATATTGGACCAGTTAGGTAGAGCAAAATATTTTAGCACACTTGACTTAATGTCAGGGTTCCACCAAATTGAGCTAGAACCAGCATCAAGAAGATTCACTGCATTTTCCACACCAACAGGTCATTATCAATTTACGAGAATGCCTTTTGGTTTAAATATAAGCCCAAATAGTTTTCAACGTATGATGGCAATAGCTATGGCAGGATTATCACCTGAGCTAGCATTTGTTTACATCGACGATATAATTGTTACAGGGTGCAGCGCACAACACCATATAAGTAACTTAAGTAAGGTTTTTAACAAATTAAGAAAATGCAATCTTAAGTTAAATCCAGAAAAATGCTGCTTCTTTAAAACAGAAGTAACCTATCTAGGTCACAAAATAACAGACAAAGGTATATACCCGGATGACTCAAAATACGAAATAATAGAAAAATTTCCTGTACCCAAAAATGCAAATGATGCCAGACGCTTCGTAGCATTTTGTAATTATTACAGAAAATTTGTACAAAACTTTGCAAAAATAGCTAAACCTATTAATAACCTTATTAAAAAGGACGTAAAATTTGATTGGACCAAAGAATGTCAGGAAGCTTTTGAAAAACTTAAACAAAGTTTACTCTCACCAACAATACTACAATATCCCGATTTTACAAAACAGTTCATTATAACAACTGATGCATCGGATACAGCATGTGGCGCTGTATTGTCTCAAATAACTGACGGAAACGATTTACCAGTGGCATTTGCCAGCAAAAGTTTCACGCCAGGGGAGAAAAACAAACCAATAATAGAAAAAGAACTGACAGCGATCCATTGGGCAATCAATTACTTTAAACCATATATATATGGTCGAAAATTCATTGTAAAAACAGACCACAGACCATTAGCATACCTATTTGGGATGAAAAATCCAACATCTAAGTTAACTCGTATGAGATTAGATCTAGAAGAATTTGACTTTGACGTACAGTTCTTAGCAGGGAAAGCAAACGTAGCAGCGGACGCGTTGTCTAGAGTAGTCATTACCTCAGATGAACTTAAGGCTCAAATACCAACAAACATAATGTTAGCAACAACTAACAATATACAAAATCTTAAATCAACAATCCTCATGGTTAATACCAGAGCAATGGTTAAACAAAAAGAGGCTAAAAAAGTAACACCTCATAAACCCATCGATACCAGGTCTGATCAACCAACGATGTGGACAACGGATACACCATCCAAAACAAGGAAGCTTCTAAAAATTAGAACAAGCATTTCCGACAACAATATAACATTTGAAGTGTGCAACAGCACTTACAAGAAAGTCCTAGGGAAAGTTAACGCGAAAGCAGAAAAAAATGGAAGTCAAGCTTTAGAGCTTGCTCTTCTCAACATTTGCAAAATCGCCAATAACTACAAAAACAAAAAGCTAGCCTGGTCTCTACACGACCAAATATTTACACAGTACTCTCATCAAACCCTTAAAGAAATCACCAACAGAGTGATTGACAAGTATGAATTCATACTGTTTACACCACCTAGGTGGGTTGAAACAGAACATGATCGGCTAAGAATAATCCATGATTATCACATGACCCCTTCGGGAGGACACGTAGGCCAATTCAGACTTTACAGGAAAATAAGAGATACTTACACGTGGAAAAACATGCGCAATGATATCAAAAATTTTATCAATAAGTGTGAAGCATGCTTAGTTAATAAGGTAAACAGACACACTAAAGAACAGACAGTAATTACAACGACGCCTAACAAACCATTTAACGTTATATCTATTGACACAGTTGGACCATTGACAAAGACCAATAACAACTACAGGTACGCAATAACTATACAATGTGACTTGACAAAATATGTTGTAATAATACCTATTCACAATAAAGAAGCAAACACTATTGCAAAAGCATTAGTAGAAAATTTCATATTAACATTTGGAACTTTTATAGAGCTTAAATCAGATCAAGGCTTAGAATACAATAACGAAATCCTTAACAAAATAACAGAAATCTTACAAATTAAACAAACGTTCAGTACAGCATACCATCCTCAAACCATAGGAGCACTAGAAAGAAACCACAGGTGTTTAAATGAATATCTTAGAAGCTTTGTAAATGAGCACCATGATGACTGGGATGACTGGATTAAATTTTACGAATTTGTTTATAACACCACAGAACACACAGACACAGGTTATACGCCTTACGAATTAATTTTTGGCAGAAAAGCAAATCTACCTCAAGAAATTTACCAAAACAAAATAGAGCCAGTATATAATGTTGAACAATATTATAATGAAATGAAATTTAAATTACAGAAATCACACGAAATAGCACAGAAAAACCTTGTGAGCTCTAAAGAAAATAGGCAAAATATACTAAATAAAAATACTAACTCCTTAAAACTTGAGATAGGCGACATAGTTTACTTAACAAATGAAAATAGGAAGAAATTGGATCCCGTTTATATTGGACCATTTACAGTAACAAATATACAAGAACCAAACTGCACCATAATACACAAAACCACCAACAAATCGTCAACAGTACACAAAAACAGGTTAATTAAATCAAAAGAATAACTTCAATCATTTTATTATTTACGTTATTCTCCTAAAGGGAGGAGGTGTAGCATATCTGCTATACAGAACATATTATAATACACACTATCAGCTATAGACACATTGTAACACACTTCGGAAAGCCAAATCACACTATTGCAACACATTCATTATATTACATCAGCAAATCAATCCACACCATAGCAACATACCTAGACCATACCATCCATAGAAAAAACCATTGAGACATTTATCGAAAACAACCGAAACGCGCAACATAAGCAATTCAAGCGTTACTGCAGCAAAGTGGACAAACAGAGAACGCATAGCAACTTATTGCTAAAAGCGCAGCGTAGGCAATGATCGACGAACGCACTCGTTATTTGGCTAGAACAGTTGAAACTTTCCAGAACCTTTGTAAAAACACTGAAAGCGCAGCATAAGCATAAATTGACAGACACCTCACTCCGATAGAATGAATAAATTGCACCTCATATCAATAACCTTTAATTAGGACAAAAACACATTCCAAAACCAATATTTCGAAACCCATTGAGTATAAATAAAACCAATTCCGACCGTGGCAAGTCAGATTCGTTCGGACTGCCAAGATAGGACGTTACGCTTCCTAAAAACTTCGTGTACCAACTTATTTCAAGAGTTTAGTTATGTCCCCCTACCCAAGGTAAGGCTTCTAAACTCCAACATTTCCAGTAAGGGAAACTCCTTCCGGGTTTCCATGATCGCCTGGACGATCAAATCAGTCCGCTTCGAATAGTTTGTTCCACCTCAGCTCATGTCAGTAAAGACTGACTCCCCGCAAAAACGGTGCACGACGGCCCCGCGTACGTTCGATCACATTACACAATGATGTCTATATCATCAGCGTATGCCAGGATCTGGGTTGACTTATAGAAGATGGTTCCCGTAGTCTCCACCCTCGAGTCGCGGATGGCCCTCTCTAGCGCCAAGGTGAATAGGAGACAGGCAAGCCCGTCCCCCTGGCGCAGACCCTTGGTGGTAGCAAAAGGTCCTGAGAGTTTTCCATCCACCCTCACCTGGCATGTGACGTTGGTCATAGTCATTCTAACTAGCCTTATTAGTTTGGCCGGGATTCCAAATGAGCTTATGGCGTCGTACAGTTTTACCCTGGCTATGCTATCGTATGCGGCTTTGAAGTCTATGAAGAGATGGTATGTGTCGTTTCTATATTCAGCCATCTTCTCCAAGATCTGCCGCATGGTGAAGATCTGATCAGTGGTTGATTTTCTGTTTCGGAAACCTCTTTGATAGCTTCCGACTATCTCTTCGACGTGCGGGACAAGCCGATCCTGGAGGATCAGGGAGAATATTTTATAGGCGGTATTCAACACCGTAATACCCCTGTAGTTGTTGCAGTCCAACCTGTCTCCCTTCTTGTATACGGGGTAGATGATGCCGAGATTCCAATCACAAGGCATCGATTCGCTATCCCACACCTCAGTAACAATTTGATGAATCTCGTTTTCTAGTCGTGCACCTCCATTCTTGACCAGTTCAGCTGCAATTCCGTCGGTTCCGGGTGCCTTGTTATTTTTCAGCCGACGGATAGCCTTTCGTGTTTCTTCTATGCTAGGTGGCAGTAGCATAACACTATCTGCTAGTGGCGCTTCTAGCTGTTCGTTTAACTGGTCGTTGAGTAATTCATCAAAGTACTGAGCCCACCGCGAGAGGACCTCTGGCTGGTTACTAACCAGATCTCCATCCTTGTTGCGACAGCAGGTTACCTTAGGTACAACGTTGTTTCGGTGACCTGCTATCGCTTGGTAAAACTTTCGTGTCGGTCCGTACGCCTCTCTGGTTTGCTCGAGTTCTCGCATGTTTTGCTCTTCCAAAGCATGCTTCTTGGAGCGGTGAACTCGTTTCTCTTCGCGTCTGAGCCGTGAATATTCCTCTGCGCATGCCCGCGTTCTATGCCGTTGCTGCATTGCTCGGTATGCAGTATTCTTACGTTCGGTCACTAGTCTGCATTCATCGTCGAACCAGCCAGATTTGGTGTTGCCACGACGTGGTGGGAGTATATTTCTTGCACAGTTTATTATTTTTGTTTTTAGAGCGTTCCACCTCTCGCTCGTAGTTTCATATCTGTTTTCTGGTAGTAGAGACTCGTCTAAAGCGGCTTTGAATTCCTGTTGGACAGTAATGTCCCTTAGAGAGTCCGTGTTGAGCCGAGGCTGCGTGTCATTAAAACAAGTATGAAATTCTGTCCGAAATTCTAAGCAAAAAATTTGTTTATCTTATTTTTAATTCCAGACAGCTGAACAAATTTGTGGTTAATTTAATAAAAATACTTTTATACAGTGGTAATTACAAGAAAACAATGATATTAGAAGATGTCTGTGATAAATGCCTTGATGCTCGTACGGGACCATCCATTCGCGTATCAGTTATTCGGTTCTATGCATCTACGAATACAAGAGAAACAGCACCCAAATGCCGTTGTTTCTAAAACTTTCGTTCTGTCGTTCTAGGAAGACACCGACATTCAGAATCAAGTGTGGATACCTTAAAACAAGTTACAAGTTAAAAAAGTGTAGTTTGTATGTGAATTTGAAAATTATTTTCAACATGTTGAGGCTGGACGGAATTTGAATTACAACGTCCATAATATGAAACAAGAAGCCAAAACTGTCCGGAAAATGAGTCAATATATTGCTGTGATTTCATGAGTTTTTACAATGTTTCGAGTAAAATTATCGGTAATCTTCATATTTTTCTCAAATTTAGAAGGTTTACTCCAGTAAACTGAGTTATACAGAGGCCTGACCGATTAAAATTGAATCAGTAAGAAAATGTTAAATGACAAAAAAAATCCGTAATTGGAAGCAATACGGTATTTGCACTTGTGTTTGCACTTAATTTTACGTAAAAAAAAGTCACGTTTTGATTGTAACCGATTTACAAGCAGAAAGCACGTGCTCTCTCTCAACAAAAATACCCGCGCATTTCGATGTTTGTGCGATGATTTAGCAGGAGCGTCAACGTCATTCCGCGAAACGTCAAATTATATAAACATGACATAACTTTGGGAAATTTGTTGTTTTGGTGCAATTTGAAAGTGGTGCAAAAAGGGCTCGATCCGGCTGTGTAGGTTAGATAAATGAATAGAAAATGGTTGCTATCCGTCGATGCAGTTCCTAGAATGTTATCACCACGGCACCCCCTCAACAGGTGGCTCGGGCGGGCGATATTGCTACGACACTTTGCACCACAGCAGCGATGGATCAGCTGTTCCGCCGCGTTGCTACGCAGTCACTACGACTCGCTTGGCGTGACCCCGAGCGCGACACAGAACGACATCAAGCAGGCGTACTACAAACTGTCCAAGCTGTACCATCCGGACAAAAACAAGGGCAGCGAAGTGGCGGCGGAGAAGTTCCGCGACATCACGGCAGCGTACGAAGTGTTGGGCAACTACCGGTTGCGAAAGCTGTACGACAAGGGCATCCTGCACACCGCCGGGCGCCAGTTTGCGAGCGAAGCGCCGACCGCGGCGGCAGACCACACCGAGGACGATGCTCAGACGCGGTTCTACAAGAAGCGCATGACCCGTACGCATGCACCGACGGCGACGGGACGTACGCCGATTTACGATTTCGATGAATGGTCCCGGAACCATTACGGAAGCCGATTCGACCAGAAGATGAAGGCGGAGGAGCGGTTCAAAAAGAAGGCCGAGCGGGAAGAGATCTTCAAGACGCGATTGCAGCACGAGTACATCATCTTTCCGCTTCTGTTCGTCTGCGTAATGTACTGTGTGATAGTGTTCCAGGAGGGCACTTACGATGCTCCGAAACCGGTAACGAAGAGTGAGCCTTAAGAAGGTCTCGCGCGGGTAACGATTCGTGTGAAAGCGCAGGCGTATTATTTATCTGTAAATATTTTAGGGCAATAACAACACTCCGCTGGCTCTTGTGCTTCTTGTGGCCCAAAGTCAACACTTTAAAACGGAAATTGTGGGTGTGTTTGTGTGTTTTACTGCACTGTGAAGGCGATTGGTTTATTCAGTTCAAAAGCGACCGCTTCGCTTCCTTGCCGTGAAGCGAGAATCTTTACGCGTATCTTCACCCTGTTGCCTTCGGCGTTCCTTCTTGGCCAGTACCCATTCGCGAGACTTCTTCAGCGGTTTGCCACGTGCTTTCTTCGCGTACTCTGCCTGCTTCCGGTTGTACGCAATCTGTGCTGCGCTTTCGTCCGTGCCGAGAGCGGCCGGAAGCTTTGCCACCCCGCCCGTCATCAGCACGAGAAAGTATTTCTTCGCCTTGGCAGAGTTGGGATAGTCCACCACAATGCCACCGTAGAAACCGGCTTTCATGGCCTGCGACGTTACCAGCTCGATTTGATCGGCCGTTTCGGGATAAAACTGAAACACGGCCCTAGCATTGCGTGTCTGCAAAAGGAATCGTTGAGAATCGGTAAGCTGTACGTAGTAGCGGAGTTGGGAACAGCAAACAAACTTACCAAGCTAGAATACAGTGTACTGAAGAACTGATGCAGTCGCTTCGGTGGATTGTGTGATTTCTTGTCCGCATTGCAGAGCCACTGTAGGGCAGAGATTGACACGGCACCATCGAACGTGCCGGCCTTGAACGGCATTCCCTGTCCCATATCACCGAGCAACAGATCGCCCTCGACTTCCCGCTCGACGGCTACATCCAGCATGGATTGCGATATGTCCACTCCGATCCACACGTGCCCTTGCTCCTCGAGCACGCTGCCGGACAGCCCGGAGCCGCATCCGATGTCGAGAATTAGTTGGGGCGCGTCATCGTTCGGATCTATGGCCAGCAGCTCGATGGCACGCTCACACATCTGCACCTGGATGTCGATAATTCGCGTATTGTTTGTGTACTTTTGCGCTTCACTTTCGTTGTAAAACTGCAAGTTAATGACGAAAAGGGGTATTAGCTTGGGCGGTTCGAACCCGTGTTTGCTACTTACAATCTCCGGTGGAGCGACATGCTCAGGGCGACGGGACATTTTCACGATATTCGGAACGTAGAAGGGTTTGTTTTGAATGTAAAACGCATGTGGATTTATTTAGATGAAAATGGCACATAGGGAGACCGACTGGTCGTCGATGGCTGACAAGAATACAATCAAAAGAAGCACTGTTGGAAATAGTTTTCCAAATTTTGAATCTCCAGCCAGTCCGAAAATGAAGTTATCGTCTTGTTTGTTTTATTAAGCTCAAAGCGTTCCCAAACACCTAATTGAGGCGCTTAAATGATTAAAAATCAGTACAAAAATATGTTTTACAAGGGGTAGGAATGCAATCGCGCATCGTTGCACGGTGACTCATTTGACAGCAATCAACTGACAGCTCTTTGTTGTCATTTTGTTCCGCGGAGCTGTGTCTGTGTTGGTTCGCCGACAAAACATCTGTTTTTGTTAAATAAAGTTTTTCAACAAATTGTACACGAAATAGCTGCATTCTCGTGTAAAAATAATTAGTTAACTTGCTCCGGTTTGTAACAAGCCAAAGTTCCTTGGATTGAAGTGACGTTGCGTACAGAAATTTTAATTAGGTTAGTTGATTAGAAACGTGGAAGGAATCGGTGTGCGGGGTGGAGCCGGGCGGGCTCGGGAATGCAGAACAGTTTAAAAATAGAAAATTTTCAATTTTCCTTTCGTCAGCCGGACACCAGAGGAAAACCATCTTACTGCCAGATTGCACGAGAAAGTTGGAGAACAGTCTAGAACGCTCACAGGAACTTAATAAAAAGGCAACCAGAATTGCGATTGCAAGTGATTCATACAGAAGAAAGTGAACGAGCAAGAGGTAATCGTAGAAGGTATCAATTTCAAGTGAAGTTCAGAAAGTTCATACATAACAGCAACAGCGAAATAATGGTTGCAGCAGAGACACAAGCGATGGCCGAAGTGGACGAGGCAACCGCGTTCAAAGAGCGTGGCAATGCGGAATTCAAGATCGACTGTTGGGAGGCCGCGATCAAGTGGTACACGAAAGCGATCCAGGCCGGCGAGAAGCATAAGGATTTGCCAGTGTTTTACAAAAACCGGGCGGCCGCCTACCTGAAGCTGGAGCAGTACGAGGAAGCCCACAAAGACTGTACGCAGTCGCTGGAGATCTGTCCGAACGATCCGAAAGCACTGTTCCGTCGGTTTCAGGCGTTCGAGGCGCTGGAGCGGTTCGAGGAGGCGTACAAAGACCTGCGCACGATCCACACGAACGACCCGAACAACAAAACGATCAAGCCCCATCTGGAGCGGCTGCACGCGATCGTGCAGGAGCGTGCCCGGCAACGGGCCCAGACCTCGAACAAGGTGACGAAAATGTTCGAGATTGCGTTCGACATCGGTGCGCCAAAGGACAAGCGCGAGCAGGCGATGAGCAATATCGTGGTGCTGGCGCGCGAGCCGGCCGGGGTGGAGGTGATGATGAAGGAGGGCCTGGTGACGCGCATCGGCAAGCTGCTGAAGGTGGAGAAGAACAACGACATCATCACGAACGCGATCCGCGCGATCGACGGCGTGTGTCTGAGGAGCGCGGAGCGCACGAAGCAAGTCATCAACGAGCTCGGCATACCGTGGTTCCTGCAGATTCTCGACTGCAGCGTGGAGGAGCGGGTGGCCGCCTCGCAGCATTGCATGCAAACCGTGCTGAACTCAATCTCGGGCATGGAAAACAAGGAAGAGTCGAAACCGATCGATGCGCTGGTGAAGGAAAACCAGCAGATCATCGAAACGCTGCTCACCTGCCTGCTGTACTCGGTGACGGATCGCACGATCACGGGCATGGCACGCGACTCGATCATGGAGCTGCTGATTCGCAACGTCCACTGGAAGACGCTGAACTGGGCGGAGCGGCTGGTCGAGCTGAAGGGTTTGATGCGGCTGATGGACGTCTGCTCGGAGCTGGAGGAGTACAAGTACGAGAGCGCGATGAACATTACGCCATCGTCGCGCACGATTGCGACCGTTTGCCTGTCGCGCATCTACGAAAACATGTACTACGATCAGGCCCGCGAACGGTTCACCGAGCAGATTGCGGACTTTGTGAAGGACAAGCTGCTAACGCCCGACCACGAGTCGAAGGTGCGCGTAACGGTGGCCATCACGTCGCTGCTGCTCGGTCCGCTGGACGTGGGCAATACGATCGTATCGCGGGAAGGTGTGCTGCAGATGATCCTCGTCATGGCGCAATCCGACAACCTGCTCGAGCAGAAGGTAGGTGTGCGGGATGGGAAAATAGTATTAATGGCAGCGAGACTCATTTTTTTCTTTTTATTTCCATTTTGCAGGTCGCCTGCGAGTGTTTGATCGCTGCTGCCTCGAAGAAGGACAAAGCGAAGGGTTTGGTGCAATCGGGAGCGGAAATTTTGAAGAAGCTGTACACCTCCAAGAACGAGGAAATTCGCGTCCGCGCCCTGGTCGGTCTGTGCAAGATCGGCAGCTCGGGCGGTTTGGACGCCTCGATTCGTCCGTTTGCCGATGGGTCGACGAAGAAGCTGGCCGAAGCGTGCCGTCGCTTCCTGGTGAAGCCGGGCAAGGATAAGGACATCCGCAAGTTTGCCGCCGAAGGTCTCGCCTACCTGACGCTCGATGCCGAGGTGAAAGAGAAGCTGGTGGAGGATCGTCCCGCCATCCAGGGGCTGATTGAGCTCGCCAAAACGGGCGACCAGTCGGCCCTGTACGGCGTGGTAACGACGCTGGTGAATCTGGTGAACGCGTACGACAAGCAGGAGCTGGTGCCGGAGCTGGTTGAGCTGGCCAAGTTCGCCAAACATCACATCCCCGAGGAGCACGAACTGGACGATCCCGATTTTGTGAGCGCCCGTATCGTTATACTGGCCAACGAGGGCGTCACGTCCGGTCTGGTGGCGCTGTGCAAAACGGAGAGCGACAATTCGAAGGAAATGATTGCCCGCGTGTTCAACGCACTGTGCAGCGAGCAGGAGGCACGCGGCAAGGTGGTGCAGCAGGGCGGCGCCAAGGTGCTGCTTCCGCTGTCGCTGAACGGCACGGCCAACGGGAAGCGTCATGCGGCGCAGGCACTGTCCCGCATCGGCATCACCATCAATCCGGAGGTTGCGTTCCCGGGCCAGCGCAATCTGGAGGTGATCCGGCCGTTGATGAACCAGCTCCATCCGGACTACACGTCGCTGGAAAACTTCGAAGCTCTGATGGCACTGTGCAATCTGGCCTCGATGAACGAATCCACCCGGCAGCGCATCCTGAAGGAGCAGGGCATGGTGAAGTTCGAATCGTACATGGGCGAGGACCACATGATGCTGCGTCGAGCCGCCACGCAGGTGATGTGCAACATGGTCCAGTCGCCGGACGCGGTGAAGCTGTGCGAAAAGGAGAACGATCGGGTGAAGATGCTGGCGCTGCTGTGCGAGGAAGAGGACGAGGATACGGCGCTGGCGGCATCGGGTGCACTCGCCTATCTGACCTCCGTGTCGGAGCGGTGCTGCGAGAAGATGTTCGAACCGATCGCGTGGCTGGACGTGTTCCACACGTTGGTGGCGAACCCGAGCGCCGGTGTGCAGCATCGCGGCACGGTGATCATTCGCAACATCATCAAGACGAACAAGCAGCTGGCGTCGAAGCTGTTCGACACCGATCTGCTGCAGATGCTGTACGGTGTTACGCAGCTGAACGACGAGAAGCGCGCGAAGGCGATCGAGTGTGCCCAGGAGTGCTTGAAGCTGGCGGAAGAGTACCGGCTGATCCAGGAGAATGCCCACGCAGACATGGCACCGGACGTGTTCAAGCAGCAGGAATCGGCGTCGATCGAGGAGATCGATAACTGAGTCGGTCCCCGTAGCAGGAGACCAGCAACAAGTGCATTACAAGGATTTTAAAGTTACATTTATAGTTTACCGTACGATAGTTGCGTTTCGTTTTCCGAGCCATGCGGGAAATATGTACCGTTTAATCGACATGCTCTCGTGACGAGGGTGAACCGCCGTACTTAATTAGCGAAGAAGAGCGAAGATGAGGAGCTTTTTCGATCGCGTTGGTAGAGGTTAAGACAATTTTTGATGTTTTCTTTTGACAGATATTTATAATAAAGTAATTGTGAATGATTTTTCGATAGTTAAAGGTGTCCTATTTACTATGCTAGTGGTTGGAACATGTTACAAGAGTTTCCCGCTTATCACTTCAGATACATCCAAAGAACTAATGAACTTGCTTAACAGTAGGGGAAAAATGCTTTCCAGTAGTCGAATGAAGGTGAGAAGATAGGATTAAGGACTAAGTGATAGTGTCACGGAATTCACGCCTTTCCCCTGAAATAACATTCTCCAGAGAAAATTCAACTCACGATAGGGGAAAAGCGTTTTTCCCCCGGCTGAATGAATGTGAGAAGGTAATTTCTCACTATCGAGTGAAGCGTGGTGAGGAAATGAACACGTTTCTCCTCTTTGCTCACCCAATGAAACGGCATTTTCTCATTGCTGAGTATTTTCTCCGCCATGTAAATGTTCTCACTAGGAAAATGGGGAAAAACTAGTGAGAGTAAAAATGCATTCGGTCGCGGCGCCGTTGAGCAAAAGTATCCCTTCGCCTCGTATTACTCTCCAGTGCGAAATCGAAACGAGCGTACGGTATCGGGCAAATACGGACAGAATGCTTCGTCGTGCGCGTTCGGGATGACACGGCGTTGATCCGTTTGGGACTGGGGCAAGGTAAATTATGTTGACATCGTTACCACCGTTGAGTGTGCGATTGCGGAAGGGTCAAATAAAATAGTAACACAATTTATGTCAGATGTTTCAGTGTACGCGCCACAACCATGCATTCGACGAGGGAAAGTAGTAGTTTGGTGGGTGCATCAAAAGAAAAGCACTGAAACGTAGAGGAAGCTCAAATTTCCACTACCACTCACGTGTTGGAGGAAAGTTTTGCCTGGCGCAAGCGATTAATTTGAAGCTACTGTTTAAAGGCAATCATATTTTCGCTTCGCAATTCCGTCGGTGAAGCATGTCGTTTTACGCAAACATTCGCGCAAACCGATCTGGTTGTAGTAGCAAAAACGCACCGCAAACGGTCGCGTGTTGTTAGCCTATCTTCATTAGGAAATTGTCGACAGTTATTGTCCTTCCTGGTCTAGCTTTTTTTTTGAGCTTGATTTTCTCGTAAACGGATAAACAACCCGTTTTTGGGGAAGGTTTATACTATCCATTTTTTGTATTCATTGTTTTTGTTGTTGTTTCTTGCTCGTGCTCTAAATAACGGATGTTGTTTTTCCGTGCAGTTTGGTATTTGAAAGTGGGTTCTTGCTTGTTTAATCGACCAAAGTAGGTAAAGCTGCATTTGTATGGATTTTGTTCCGTTATCTGTTTTGTTTTGCTTGCCTGTGTCCTTTGTCTCGAAAAGAATTACGCACCGGGGATTTAGAAGGTTGCGTGATTAATGATAGCATTCAAATACGTTAAGAACATTTGAATAATTATTAGCATTAACAACGTTTAATTTCGGAAACGATTACATTCATTTATTAATATACGTTTTGTTTTACAAATTAAAAAAAAATTTGTAAGCATTTATGCCACTTGAGGATCTTCTAAAAGTCTAATATATTTGAAACAGTATTTAATTAAAAAAAAGTATGTTTATTTTTAAGGAGCATGTTGTTCTTATTCAGCAATGAAATTTATCCTTTTTTATAAATATGATCTTTTTTTATTTAATTCAAATAAATTCAAATAATTTAAGCCAAGCGGTAATTTAATATGATTGATTATTATTATTCTATGCATACTTATGTAATGTATATGCAATGAAATGTAATGTATTATAAGATTAATTTATAAATCAAAAGATGATATCAAATCGTATGTACCACAAAAACATCAATTTTATTAATAAGAGAAAACTTAAGTATAATAAGCAAAACATTAGTTCTTTGTACTCACACAGAAAGCTGTTTAATTTTTTTAGAATTATACCTTTACTAGAAATAATAATACGATTCATGTTGATGTATTGTTTATGAATGAAACACATTTATTGATTCATATAAATATATTTGCAATGAATGTTGCAACCCCCGCACGACAGCATAGACGGTGGATTATTTAATGTCGCTGGCCATGTACCCACCACCAGCGAAACAAATGACCCTTGGAAATAAGTTGATCGGTTTATCCACTTCACAACATTTTCGTCTAACATGACCCAAGATGGACCAAAATGATGATCGCAAAAAAAGGAAGCAAGAAAGAAGAGGAATCCAAAAAGACTCGAGCTGAATAAAAAACAAAACTTTTGTCATTAATCTAATTTTTGTAGGCTCGCGCGAAAGCAATAGACAGCCATAAAAACGAAAATGCAACACAACGCGCTTTTTGTTTTGTTCTTTTGAAGCGTTTCCAAGTGGTGGAAGTTAGCGAAAAAAATAGAGAAAAACAAAAAAAAAGAAAAAGTCTCGACACGACGATGGGGTTGAAATAAAAATGGCCAAACGGCTGGAACAAGGATATTGTACGGAAATAGTGCCTTTTACCCCTACGGCTTTTTTCTTCAACAGAAAACCCCCCCACTCGGAAGGGGGGAAGGCTCGAGTCCCATGCTTCCCCTTACATCCCAGATACCCCAAACACAACAAACTCGAGATGGTGTAGATTACGTTATGATTTCATTCCATGCCCACGAAACGCAGCCGCATGGCACTCGCAAGCCGAACCGGCCGGAAGGATTCTGGGATTTTTGGCCAGATAAAATAAATTATCCCACCACTTTGGCCGTTCTTTTGTTCTTGTTTGCCCGTGTCCTCTTGTGTTGGGTGTGTGTGTGTTTTTTTTTGCGCTTGTTTTTCGCCGTGTCTACGGGCGAAAGGGTCCATGAGCAGGAGGGCGGTCTAGTCCAGGCGGCGGAGTTGACACTTGGTTTCGGCGAAAGGTCTATGATTTTGCTTTATCGCTGGATAAGCCGCTCCGAAAGCTAGATTTATGGCCGCTAATACCAATTATTCGACTTAGCCGGAAAGTCCGGCTGGCCCTTTTGCGTTTTTCGCTCAGCAACGGCCAGCGTGAGCCGCAAAAAATGGAGAAAGTGCAAACGAGCATCTGTTTCTTGGCTCACACGCAAAAGGAAGTTTGTGCTGGTTTGGCCATTTCTCGATAGCCGTGACGACTCATTTTCCGCCCCCTCCCCTCCCCCGTTCCTTACCCCCTCCTTGGTTCGAAGCCCGGCGAGCCGGTGCGTGGTAAAGTTTACGCAAAGAAATCCAACGCAGCGCGAAAGTTATGAATAACTGCTGGCGTGGTCGTTGGTCAGCTTGGGTCGAAGGAGTATTCCGATAGGTCAGAGATTGTGGTAGAATAAACGGGCCCCGTGAAGTATTTTTTATTCATGAAGTGTCGACTATATCGAAAGGAGGGCTTTGGTGTTTGTTGTCACCCTTATCAATGTGGCTTCTGAGAAGAGTTTCGTCAGTGAAAGTTGTATCACCATAAACATGTTAAATTGTCACAAAGATGAAAAAAAATCTTGGCAAAACGAGATTCTTTTTTATGTAAAAGACACAGGTCTAATTAGGCTATTATTTGGCGCCATAAGCGCCAGTGTTTAGTGCTCAGAATAAAACATTCCCGCCTGAGTATCTATTGATAAAACGAATAAGTTTTTATTCTGAGAAGTGACAGTGAAGTGAGTTTGTATTTCAAATAAGTTTCAATAAAGGAAAATTAATTTTTCTAAAGCGAGTCCATTGTCATTAATAAACATTGAATGTTGAAAGAAGAGCTTCGATAGATGCTGATGGATAGACCATGATACTGGCCTTATTGAGGGAATGTTCTATTTAATTTTTTTATTACAAATATTGTAACTAATTTAAAAACATTAGGTCGGTACAATTTAAATAATTTTCTGTACATCATCTCCTCTATACCATCTTCTGTCTTTGAACCTGGGTGTTGATGACTCCAGAAAGATGTCAATCACCTTATATAGTTAAAACATTTTTGCGCTTCTTCTGTTTTGATTAAACAAGAAGATCTCCGAATAGCATAAAAGTTACCTCGACGGAATAAAAATAAAAACTATATTTTCTATAAAATGATATAGTTTTATAGGATTTAGTGTTTTTTAAAATAAAAATGTGTTCTCAATCTATTAACCAATCCTTTTAAGTTTAAGCATGTAAGTTGAATGCATTCTGCTCTCCAATGCCTTGTAGCAAGTAAAACAGTGAGCGCAACCTCCGCTCTCAAGTAAATTAGTAATATTCATAACCGTTACAACGATACAAATGCTCTGAGATATAACCGACGTAAATGCTTCTTAAATACTGTGATTATGTATCCCCTTAGAACTTCGGAATCAATTTGCCAAACTACGATGGCAATCAAAAACCACTCCATACTGATTAGCATTGATGTGCACAGTGCGGGCAAAGGCAAAGCAAAACAAAACACGAACGAACGAAAAATGTAAATGTGGTGAGTGGCACAATGTTCTGCCTGGGAAAGGTCATTATTGAAACATGAACCCTAGACCTTGCTGTGCCGCTAACGCAGCGAATCGGTTTCGCAGCATAACAGCCACACCGAGCGGTCAAAGCAACGGTATTAAACAGAAGAAAAAATAGCATAAACGATGGCAAATTTGAATGCGAGAGATGATCCGCACTACACCCGAGGGTCAATTGTTAGATGCGTTGACCAAAATCAATAACCATTTACGAGGGGCGGTAAAAGGATGCTTTCATTCCCTTTCCGGTCTTGGATGCCGTCACCCGTGTTATGCCGCCCATGGTCCTTCGTTCGCTTTGTTTGCGTACAGCGCTGTCTCCTCTTCGGCTGTAAACTGCCCGAAAAGTGAACGAAAACGGATGGAAGTGCTCCTTTGGGGGAAGGGTCCGAATCGTCCGAAGCGCAAAATGCTGATTAACTAACTTCACCGCCATAAAGGGGTTTTAAGCTTGGTGCTAAATATTGGCCGTATTTTTTGCTTCAACAAAAGCTTTTCTAAACGAGCTGCACTCGTTGGGGTATACTCCCGTGCGGTGGCAAAAAAAAAATCAAGAAAGCAAACCAAGAGTATGATTTTTTAAGTGTTTCTTCCCATGTTTTGCACCTTTCGCCACTGCACCCGCCATTAAAGTAAGTGTTTGGCAGAAGATTTTTGCAAGCGCAAGCAATTTGTGATGCTTTTTATGGTTTTGAATTTCGAGAATGATTAAAAATTTTCGCCCCACGGGGAAAAGCTGCCCCTCGGGCGGACCATTTGCTGCGATGGGGTGGTACAATAAATATTAATTATCTATTCTGTTTGTAGCATTTAAAAAAGGGCTCCGTAAAATAAGCGCCAAATTAAAGGCAACACGTGAAAGTGAAATGAATTACCCAGATGTAAATGTTTTTCGAATAGATCAAAAGCACACGCATTTAAAGGACGGAAATAGTGTTTTTCTAGTGATGTTGAATCAAAAACTTGTTCTTAGAATAAATGGAAATTTTTAAACTTTAGGTTTGTATGATAATAAGTACACCAAGAAATATTAACGCATTTGAACAGAAATTTAGATAAATGAGATTGATTCTGATTTACAGAGAAGGGAAAATGATTTTCATGCATTTTATTCGTTCTTTGAAAACTTCTCGAAATTTAAAGAATTTTTATCCCGATGAAGATTTTTTCATTATTTTAAATTGAATCTATTTTTTTTCAATTATGTACCAATTTCTTTGAATTATTTGTATTCGTTTTTTGCCACATTTTGTTCCATACCGCTAGGATTTGGTAACTTTGTTCTATTATTTCTGCTTTTTCCGCTATCCTTAGCCTTTATAAAACAATTCTCATACATTAATTAAACTGTCCAAGTTTAAAGGAATTTAAAGGAATTGTAACAGCGCACGAAGAAATACAATAGGTCCGCAATGTAATGTAAAAAATTAAAATCTCAGGGCAGTTATTTTAGTTAAGCTTAATGTTTTTTTTTAATCGATTGACTACAAAGCCATCTCGAGTTAACCACATACATACACAACATACAATAGATAACGAACAGAACATTCATACATCGTTATGATTGGACACATTTCGAACAATTAAACGTGAATTCAGCTCTGTTATCGTCATTCCGGGCTCGTAGAGATCGTCAACTGAATTTAGTAAACGGCACATGCAAAGAAGGGGGTTGCAAGAGCCAAAGGTTGTGCGGATTTCAGCGACTGCCAGCATTGGCCGGCGATAGAGTATTCTGGCAGGAACGTAGAGGTGTATCAGCAAAAGCAGCACGGGACAGTTGAGTGTTCCTTTTCAGATTCCGGTGATAAACTCAACACGTTCGGTGAAGAGCGCGATCTCAAGCAGCAAACAACTTATCCTGTAGTCGAGACGATGAGGCCAATCACTTTTATATTTGATTTCTCATAGCTACTACCCCTTTTGAGGGTAATATGTGTAATCATTTGTTTCAAAAATTTAAAGATGATGAATACTATGTAAAACCCAGAAAAGTATTTAGTTGGATGTTCGGTAGTTGACTGAATTTTTAATTTAAAAGCACGGGACACGGAAGAAAGTAATCTATTCGGAAACCATAGCATCTGTGGAATGGGCTGCATACGTTAAATATTTAAAGTGTAAAAGAAGATAAGGCAAAAAGGTTAGAATTGAGCATGTACTGAAAGCTGCTATCAGAACTGAACTACTCTTTGAAGAATCAACAAAAGTTATCAGGAAATGCAGTTAAGAAAACTAAAATTAAGTTGTGATGATCGTTGAAGCAGGTTGAGAAGTTGGTTATTAAAACATGACTAAAGTGAAGACGAATTGCCTAACGAATTTTACCTGATGTTGTTGCATGGTGCATATGAATGTGCATTATGTGATAAATGTGCATGTGAGTGAGTTTATTTATTAGTCAATTGCTTATGTGATCAGCCATTTTAAATGTTTTATAAAATTTATTGTTTAATACATAAGAGGCGATTCAAAATCAAGTCAAAACGCAGTTAATGAAAAAAAAAAATAAAATTTCCTCACAACAGAGGTGGACTGGGGTGTTTGTAGAGGGTGCGTGTATGTATTTTTGCCAAGGGCGCTAGGATACTACACTACGGTTCTACTCTAAGGTATCATTCACGTGTAGTGCATAAGTTGTATTTTAAAATGTATCTTTTTACAATATATTGCAAAAGACAACAATTTCCATATCGACAATTTTCAATATCATCAAAAAACGCTTCTTCAAAAAATTTCACATTCTTATAGAAAAACTGGTTCAAACTCTTATCTATCTGAAGCATACTCTTATCCAGGTTAACACGCTACAAAAGAGATAAGGGTGGATAAAAAGAAACCTTAAAATCGAAACGCTAGCCAATCACGTACCGGCTAACTTGGCTTATCTTGTATCGTCCAATTTGTCGTTGAGACTGGTGGAGATGAAAAAAGAAAATTGTCCGACAAAAATATTCAAATGAACTCATCCATCGTGCTCGGAACCGTTAGCTTGCGCTAATTTTCCTGCCAAAGCCGTACGTGAAGTGAATTTCGAGACTTCCCTTAATGTACTATCTTTTCCTTCCTAACGTTTGCCCGTTATGCCTCTGCACTAATGGTAAACCATGGTGGAAGGATTTCTTTTCGGTAGAAAAAAAGAAATAAAACCTTTCGCCAAACTGTGCATGTGACCCGAAAAACCTCGAATGGAAAAGGATAAAACAGCAACACTTTGCACCTAAGTGAGAAATAATTGAAAACGTGATCAAATTGAAGAATTAACAAATCCTCAAGATTTATAATTAAGCATTACCGTTGGTCAGAATGAAACACAAAAACGAGCCTCTAGGAAGCAGGGGCAAAGAATATTCTTAGTAAGAAAGTATGAAAAACGGTTCTCTAGGCCCAAAGCGCATGGAAACGGTGGGCACGTTGCCCATGCGGATCTGCACCAAACATTGACGCCCCAGGCAGGATATTGATAACAAACAAAGCGAAACGAAACGAAAAAAAATTCAGCTGCTTGTGCATTTTCCAACCGGAGCATACGAGCCGACCGGGAAAAATTCATAGCACGCAACCATCGGCCCAGGGAAAAATGCTTCGCTAGCTGCCGACGGGTTGGAAATCTGTTGTCACGTTGGCAGCTTCACTGTCCGAGAGTGTCCGAAACCGATGTCACAAATGGCTGCTGGAGTTGTTGGATTTTTCCCACCACCATCCTCCTCCCATCCAGCTACACCATTGTGCACCTCCTTTGCTCGGGCGAGATCAGCTCGAGCGGAAGGAAAGTGCAGAAAGAATGCAACAGCAACAAGAAGCGCAACATTCGCAGCGCAGTAGGAAGTGACAGCAAATGGTACCAGTTTTACTGGAGCTGGATTTTGTAGGGCAAGCAAAAAAAGAAACGAAAGAAAAATCCACCGCAACTGGAAACTTTCGAACCCGAACGATCCCACACTAGCTTCTAGGAAAAGAAAGCTCCCCAATGGGGTGGAGAACTTTCCCAGGACAGAAGGATATCGCAAAAAAAGCGCGCGGCGAAGCGCATTAAAACAACGGCAAACAAAACAAACACATTGCACATGCACATGGAGCGCAGCCTTACACACATTCGTGCACATTGTGGCGCAAACTGGAAAGATAAAACAGCGCATCAAATGAGCCGAATTGGGGCACAAACGACGAGAGGCCTCGAGAAGAAGTTGCAACACGATACAAGCGGCCGGAGAGTCCCTCCATTACCCCAGCATTGTATTGTGCCATCCTTTGCCGCACACCGTGTAAGCGAACCACGAAGCTCGGGAGATGGAAAGACGACGGCTTCACAAAATCAAACCCACACCCCAACGCCCCAACCGGATACCGGCGACGGGGCCAGATGGTAAATGAAAAACGTGTCTCGGTATGATGCCCGGCTGTTGGGGCGACAAAACATAACAATCTAAAATGCTCCGATTGAGAGGGCAATCCGGCAGTAGTGGCTGCAATGGGTGCGGACAACACAGCGCAAGCACAGTCAGCATGTTTTGATGGGCCTGGGGTTTGAGGTTCGGAAAAATGAATCCATGCACCGGACACTAATCGGTGTTGAGTGAAAACAGGCCCAGGCCAATGGCAATGAGCAGAAGTGTGCGGTGCTGGGCCAGGATGTTTGGAAAGAAAGCGTGTTATGAGTAAGCGTCCGGATGGTGATGATGGAAGTAGCAGCAGGGACCGTAAACTGAAACTTATCCTGGCACTGTATCAAATGGAAGATACACACTGGTTTGACTTTTTTTGCTTCTGTACTTTGTTTTGATTTTTCCTTTGTTTTGGTTTCCTCCATTTCCTTTCTTTTTGTTCTTGTATCGAAGTGAGTAATGGTTCGGTAATTAAAAAGTATTAAAATCCGGTTTTTCTTTTACCAGTTGAGCAAGAGTAGACCAGTTTGTCGTCCGGAGAGCAGATGGAAGGAGGCTCTTTCAATAGTAGCTTTGTTGTTTTTATCGTGTCGCGTAGACTGTTGATTGAAAGTTGATAGCATGCATTTTTAAGGCACTTGCAAAGAGCACGTGAAATGGTAGGGACTGGAAGAAATTAAGATATAATCAAACAAGTGGAATAGCATAAGTACAATTATGTTAAAAAATAACATTTTTAGGTTTACAATTACTAAAATTATTTTTATTTTTATGGTAAGGCCTGTAAATAGTATCATAAGCAGTGAAAATAAATTAAAGTCTTGTATTCAGCCAAGGGGTTTTCAATTCCAATTGTATTTTTCTCCTTATTTAAATTGTTCTTTAATTTTGCAATTGTTAGAAATCTTCTAAGATCTTCCGGCCAAGTTTGCCATTAAACAATGAGGAGAGAACATAGTTTCGTACCCATTATCGCGTAAGATTTTGAGCTATTGTACATAGTAATGAAATTTAAAAATGGAAATAAAAGAACCAACTAAAAATAACATTCGATTGTTGATTCGAAATAAATAACAAACTAAAAATAACGTTGATAATATAAAACAAAATAAAATAACAAAATAAAACACACACAAATAAATAAAAAATAAGTTATTAAAACACTTTTTACAAATCGTTCAAAAATCTATTTCTTCAAAACCTTTGTAGGATATGTTATTTATATTTTTGAACGATTTTTAAATGCGTTAGTTAGCACATAAAACCTGTTTTTCGAAGTGTTTTTATAGTTATGGTACGACCATAAATTTGTGTTTGTGTCATAAGTCGTGTAAAAACGTGTTTAAAAAATTTGAAAAAAATATATGAAGATGTGAAATAGTATTCTGCACAACTCATACATTCACTGTTTTTATCTATTTCTTATGGCTTTTCCGCAAATCGCGAAAAACGACTGTCCATATAGGTGTGGTAGGCGCTGTATATTCTTTTTTAAATGCGACGTTTTTTCTTCATTTCATTTATTAATATTTCGTTACATTTACATTATTAAAACAAATTCTATAACATTTAATTTAAGTAATATTTTAAACCTTTTTTGTAAAATTAGTTCGCTATCTTTACTTTACATCCTTTAATTAGTTTTCTACTCATATATAACAAAACTTTTTATTACAGTTTATTTCAATAAAATATTGATGGTTTAAAACACAATATGTTTAATTAAATCAAATGTGATAAAGTTCCCGAAATGAAGTTGATGGACCTATTAATGAGTAAAGCAATACTTAGTTTGACAGATTTACTCATTGTCCCAAATCAAATAAGAGATAGTGGGACATCACCTTAACGACAAATATAATATCCACCTGAATTAACTTGCAAACCAATTTTCTAATTAAACTTTACAACAGATATCTCATTGAAAATAAACTCAAAGACGAGCGCTGCATTCGGATGTTTCACATTGCTGTATTTGTTTTTTCTCTTAATGCTTAATGCCCTCCGCAAACTTCCAAACTTTCTCGAACAGTGCCGGTACGGGACGCTAACTACTAATTGCAAACATACGTGTAGAAAGAACATTTAAACACTCCACTGAATGGTACTGACGGTGCTGTACTGCTCGTAACAGCGCAAAGATAGCAAAGAAAACCCCGAGCAAGATTCGCACAAATCCAGTGACGAGCTTTCTTCGAAAGTTACTTTGTCACCAAAACTTATCTTGTTGCACCAATGCCGTAGACAGTTGGATGTTATACCATTTCTATTTTATTTTATTTTATTTTTTCATGGCGACCAAAGCTGACACTCCATACAGTCAGCGAAGTTAGCAGGTGGTTTGTGTGTTTTATTTTGTTGCACAAACTCTTCACAAACCGGGCAGGGTGAAACTTTTATCCGCTAATAGTGTGTGAAAAGCTAAGGCAACCAACGGAAGGCGGCTGTGTTGCATTGCCAACTCTTTTCCGGCATTGAATCCGTTCAGCGTCCAGAAGTTCGGTTTGGTTTGGCTGGCAGTAAGTATTTCAGTATTGTGGTGGGGTAGTGTCTAGGTTGTGTTGACTAATTCGGTGGGTAACATTGGTTTTGTGGGATGGAAGAAAACAGCTAAATGTTACATATATATCTGCAATTATTTAAACAAAGATAGTATAACCTCATTGGATTATCTTTTATTGATCTATCTGATTTAAATCTCTCGATTTGACCTTAAATGAAAGACTGATGCATGTACATACGAATCTCAACAAAAACGGTAATGTGATATTTTACGATTTTCACTTTAGTTTTTTAGTGTCATGTGCATATGTCAGCTGCATCATGCACCCATGCCGTACAATCATAATTTGATCAAATGTTATTTAAAACGTTCCCACGTGTTCCCACAAACGACAGCATGCATTATGACGAATGCGTCACGCTGCAGTCCCCAGTTCACGCGAAAAGAACACTGTCATTAACGCATAGGGAAGTAGCATTATTCAATTGCACGGTCCGCTCGGGTTTCATGTAACGACTTAATGCGACACGCTGCTCCACACTTCAAAATAAAAAAGCATGCGTGCGGTATCGTTTGTCACGTTCGGGGAGGTTATTTTTGCAAATTTGTGCACTCGCTCGCAGTGCGATGCTACCCTGGCACACGGTGGGGCAGCAACTGTTCCCCATCTTTGGCTGGTTTCGGCGTGCGAATGGTTGCTGCCGTGCCGGCTCGTCCCGCACTGTGGTAATCGTCCTGCCACTGCGCCCTGCTGGCGTTCTATCAGTCGGTGTCTTTCTTCCGAAATAATCCTATTAGCATCATCGGGGGTAATTGCACTGGTAGCATTTATTCGCATTTAAGTTCGTTAGTATCATAGTGATGTGTTTTACTTCTTTTTTGTTGTGAGTGCTTTTCGCAGCGATAGTGTGAAAAGCTTGCCATCGTTCGCTGTTTTCGGTCGACGTTAGTGTAGGTGAATTGTGCGAAATGGTTGAAATGATTTAAAACACTCCTACATGGACAGTGGCGTGCATGTGCATGGCAGGTGTGTAGTATCGTTGTAGTTCAGCGTGCTCGTCTAAAATTCATCTTTTCCTTGTAAAGGGCTATTATATATTCGGGAAAAATATCGGTAAAGCAATTACAGCTCTCTTTCTAGTATTCCTAGTACTCCTAGTATGATATGAATGTCGATGGTTTTAAAGTTTCATTGCTATGCTGTTGAACGTTTAACAGTATAAAATAAAAGAAATTCAATACGGATATATTAATTACAGTTTTGCGAATAAGAATTTGTTTCCTCTTATTCGGCATCAACTTAAATTCGTCAACATCTACACGTGCTACTTATAGGCTTATTAGACGAAGGAAAATGCTGTCATTTTCGTTTGGTATTTTTTCAGTCACATTTTCATTTCCGATATGCTCCAGAGAGTATTTTTTTCTGTCTTAGTCGATGGGGGCATAATAATATATTGCTAATGTTTGATAAAAAAAAATATCCGAAATTATTAAAAACACTTGATTGCTTGGGATAAAACTCAGAAATCGATAAATTGAGTGAACAATGTGAAAGCTGACAGAAAAATTACAAGTTCGGCAGGATTTTTTGAGTATATACCAGAGTATAACAGAAAAATAACAAAGGAAGGTGACAAAATTTTCCTTCGTCTAATAAGCCACTTATGTAGTTAGCTAGCTTAGTTAGATAATTTATTATAAAAGGGACGTTGAAAGCATCAACTATTTAAAATAAATATAAAAAAATTCTAAGTGTGGTTTAATTTCTCATAATTAATTGGAATAAATATACCAGAGTCCTTTTGGTTTAATAATATTTAAATGATTTGGGTAATGGATATTTACAAAAATGCAATAATAATAATCACCAGCTTTGGTTTTTATTGGTTTAAGCTGTGATCAGTTCATTCGATTTGAGCAGTAACCTCCTAATAAATGTTTAAATATGTAAATTAAATTCCATATCTAAATGGGTTTAAATATGTCCACAGTGTTGACATTTTCTTATTGAAATGTATGGAGCCCAGCAAACAAATCCATGAAGAAAAAAAACTCAAGAGTACACATTCATAGTTAAACAGTTGCATCTTTTTTAACGTTTACAGTCGGGTGCCATTGTTGTTATTGCTTGTTTTCATTTACACTACATTCATACAATGCCTTGTTCTAAGTTCCTAAGGCTTGTAAATTGTTCGCTCCTAATAATCCATTAAAGTTAGCGACGGCGACACAGTTTGTGTTCCTTCGACAAAGCCAGAAATAGGTTCGGTGTGGAATTTGTTTTCAAAACCCACACAAACAACGCTCTGCTCTTAGATGGACGGAAGTCGCGCTCATCCTCATACTGGTACACACCATGAACCGTTCGCAGCTCGTACCTTCAACCGTTGCGGAAGGAATGTGTCTTCTCACGCGCGAACAGTCGATAAGTAAAGTTGGCAAAGTTTTGTGCCGAGTTGTTGCCGGGATGTTGCTGTTTGCATCTGCAGCACCCGGCAGGCACACCCACGCGAGGGCCATCCTTTTGCGAATGACAGTGGGCTCGAATGTACGCCACGTTTCGCTTCCTGCTGTTGCTTTTCGAGCAGTATGTTCGTAGCTGTGTACCGGGTCGGGTTGGCACAATATTACCAGCAAGCATGTGATATAACTAGCGTAAAGAAATTCAAAACTTCAGCGTGTGGCAAAACAACTCACATATAATTTTGCCCTGCCCTGCACCCTGCTGGATGCTCCGGTGCTGGGACGAGACTGTCAATCTACCACGATAGAATAACTTGCTTTCCGTATGCGAGCGCACGACCGTTGCAGAGCGTTTGCGGAAGGGTTCGCCAGTCGCTTCTCTTTGCACTCTATATGCAATGCAAGCTCCAGTCTCTGCCATCGTCGCTGTCAGCGTGAGGAAAATGATGAAGAAAATTATAATCATATTAAAATTAAATTTTCATCCACTTTCCTTGTCCTACGGTTGGAGTCGCGCGTTGAAGGATGCTGGGGGTAAGCAGCAGCTAACGATTCGTGGAACCGATTTGGCTCGAAACGACGAACAGCTTTTGCATTGTTTTTGCTCACAAGCTTAGCGAGGAGGGGCGTAATATATATTTTTTTATATTCTTTGCTGTGTGCACTTGCTGTGTCGTTTAGGGTCGGGTGTGATGGTGTCGTTAAAGGTGTTGAGTTGAACATTATAATTGGCAGAAATATGAAGGTAGAGAACTATTTTACTCTCACAAATACAAATAGTAGTATCTGGTTCAAAATGATATTGTTGCTTTCAAGTAAGAATGCAGAACAGCAAACAAAGCGATTTTTTAATGACTCACATAACATACTGTCAGCAATGTTAAGAAAAAGTAATGAACAGAAGCTCAAGCAAAAATATAAGTTATTCACCTTTTTATTTATGAATATCTTTCCCATTCATGCAGCTTTTTTTCTATACAGTCTTTTTCATTTTTGTTGACTGTAAGGTACGACCGCAGAATCCGATATAGGTCTATAGACAAGGTAAATAGGCCTTTCTTGAACGCGGTAAACTGCTTCCGCAAAGAGTGCGATTTGCGAGAAGAAGAGAAATGAGAGCGACAAAACGAGAGAGTGTGAGAGATAGAAAGAGAGAGAGTGGAGGAAAGGTCAGTAGCAAAAAGGAAGTCGAACAATACGGAAGCAAATAAAACTAATTTTTTATGCGATCTTATCAAAAGTGCATGTAAAAAAGGTTTTGCCAAAAGATTTACTTTCCGAATCGTAGCGCTACTCAACAATAAAAAATTAGTTTGTTACCACAATACTAAAAGTGATCGTGAATCTCTACCTGCATCGAGTGCTTGTTCTGCCAGACGATGGAACGCAAAACGGAGCACGACGAAGAGGCTGGACCGTCACGGGAATCGAAGCCGACGACGCAGCGTATTCCCGAAAGTAAGAACGAGACCGGCGACGTTGTGGATGCCGTATTGGCCGTTGCAGCGAGAGTGGAGATGATCGAGAAAGGAGAATCGGCGCAGCAGACGCACACCACTAAGCAGACACGTGGTGCGCAGCAATTGAAGCTAAACGGTGAGAAAAGAAGTAAAACGAAATCGAGCAAGGAGAAAAGCATCAATGCGCTTGTAGCCAAATACGACGCAGAGATGCGAGAGAAAGATAACGAGATTGAGAATTTGCGTTTGAAGGTTTCCAAATTGAAACGCAATCAACGTCGTCCCGTTGATAACCCTTGCGTGACAAGTCGTAGTGCAACAAAGGAGATGGATGAGGATGAGCGCAGCACGGCGAGTGAGGATTTATCTAGCGGTGATCGTGAGCTCGTTGAAAGTGATGTGGAAACGGAGGTTGAAGAAAAACCCCTTACGCGTCGTCAAGAGTCGGCACGTAAACGTTTATCGATGCCATTACCCCCGTTTAGTGGTGCCCCCGAGGATTGGCCGGCGTTTATCAGCTGTTTCGAGGACACGACAAAAGCATGTGGCTTTTCTAACCTCGAAAACTTACAACGATTGAGACAAAGCCTAAGTGGAGATGCATTGGAAGCGGTAAATGGAACGTTGATGCTCGCGGATGCTGTTCCGGACATGATAAAGGAGCTGCGAAATTTATTTGGGAAACCTCGTCGTATCCTGAAGGCGCTGTTACGCAAGGTTCGAGCTGTACCTGCTCCGGATGCTGATCGACTGGAGACGTTTATAAATTTCGGACTCGCAGTAAAACAATTGGTCGGACACATCGTGGGTGCGAAGCTGACGGAGCATTTAAGCAATCCTTTGCTCGTCGAAGAGCTGGAGGAGAAGCTCCCTCCAGGTTACCAGTTGGATTGGGTAAGATATAAACGGCATAGGCGTGGAAAATCTCTACAAGTGTTTTCAAGCTACCTGACTGCCCTTACGGAGGATATCACGGAAGTGAAGGATTTCGGAAGCTACAAGACCAACAGAGGAAATTTCCGTTCCGGGACCCGTGCAAACCTAAATCATCATGCGATCGAAAACAGGGACGTCAAAAAGTGCTACGTTTGCAACAGCATTTCGCACAAGGTGAGAGAATGTAACGAATTTAAGAATCTTTCAGTACTAAGCCGGCTGGACTACGTAAGGAAAAATTCGTTATGCGAGAACTGTCTGAACAATCACGGAAGAGCTGTGTGTCGGTTTAGGCGTGCATGCGGGTTTGAGGGATGCAACGATCACCACCATCCTTTGCTGCATCAGACGTCTACCCTAGTGGAAGCTGCGTGCAACGCACATCGTGGAAAATACCCTTCCACGGTTTTTCGAACGATCCCAGTTACGTTATCGGCGGGTGATCGTACTTATGATACGGTGGCCTTTCTGGACGAAGGGGCTTCGGGAACATTTGTTGAGGATGAAGTTGCCGATGCGCTTGGCATTCAAGGCGTAAATGAGCCGCTAGTGGTGAGCTGGAGTGCAGACGTCGAACGACGGGAAGATAAGTCAAGGAAAATCGATGTCGTTTTATCCACAAGAGGATCATCAGAGAGCTTTCTACTAAAGGGAGCACGAACCGTGGAAAAGCTTGTGCTTCCTTCTCAAAGAGAGTCCTATCGTTATCTACAGCAGCAATACCCACACCTGAAAGGTGTGCCAATTGAAGAGGCGGCAAATGAGCCCGTGAGGATACTGCTAGGACTGGACAACCTGCATTTATTCGCCCCGATGGAGTCGAAAATTGGCAAGCCAGGAGAGCCAATCGCCGTGAAAAGCAAGATCGGTTGGTCAATTTATGGCCCGAAGAGTACGGTAAGCAATATACCAAATGAACGCATTAATTACCATACTATCGTTCCAGTTACCAACGAAGAGCTGTATGACGTTTTAAGAATGCAATACACTTTAGAAAATTCTGACGTTCTTGGAGCCAAGCTGCCAGTAGCTAAAGAAGATCGCAGAGCGAACGATATCTTGCAAGCGACCACGGTGCGTATAGGTGACAGATTTGAGACGGGACTCCTTTGGAAATCAGATGAACGAAAGTTTCCTGACAGTTTCCAAATGGCAAAAGGGCGTTTAGATGGTTTGAAACGAAAAATGGCGAAGGACAAGGAACTGGAAGAAGCCATACATAAGATGATAGAAGAGTATGAATTAAAGAATTATGCTCATAAGGTGACTAAAAAAGAGTTAGATGAAACGGACCCTGCTTCAGTATGGTATCTCCCACTTAATGTGGTAAAAAACCCAAACAAACCAGGAAAACTCAGATTAGTTTGGGATGCAGCTGCAACCGTTAGAGGTGTGTCTTTGAACACGGAATTGCTAAAGGGCCCTGATATGCTTTGCTCGCTGCCATCGGTTATATGTCCCTTCAGAGAAGGTCCAATTGGATTTGGTGGAGATATCAAAGAGATGTACCACCAAATTGCAATTAGAAAGGAAGATAAACAAGCTCAAAGATTCTTGTTCCCTGACCCAGAAAATGAGAAACCAATAACATACGTTATGGATGGTGCCACCTTCGGATCAACATGCTCGCCATGTTCGGCACAGTTTGTAAAAAATAAGAATGCCGACGAGTATAGTGAGACATATCCTGAAGCTTGCGATGCAATAAAGAACCGACACTACGTTGATGACTATTATGATAGTGCGGATTCAATAGAACAAGCAGTACGATTGGCAAAGCAAGTAACATATGTACACTCAAAAGGTGGTTTCCATATACGAAATTGGGTCAGTAATGGAAAAGGATTTAGCGAGGACATGGGAGAACAAAATCCTGCGCTATCAATCCAATTTAAAGAGAAATGTTCAGAGCGTATTACGAAAGTTGATCGAGTTCTGGGCATAATGTGGAATGTAAAGGATGACACATTTCAATTCGCACCACCTTCTAAAGCTTATGAAAATGATCACCCTTCGAAGAGAATAGTTGTCAGTTGCGTGATGTCGCTGTTTGATCCAATGGGATACCTGACACCATTCACAGTGTTAGGAAAAATGCTCGTTCAAGAGTTATGGAGAACTGGATGCGATTGGGATGAACCCATCGACTATTCGACGCTAAAAAATTGGGAAAATTGGAGACAATTGATGCCAAAAATCGAAGCGATTAAAATCCCGCGAGCATATTTTGGTGGGTTTTCTACAAAACAGATCAAAGAGCTTCAATTGCATGTGTTTGTGGATGCTAGTCAATCTGCATATGGGTGTGTAGCGTACTTCAGAGCCGTGTTCTTTGATAGCATCCAGTGTGCTTTGGTGATGAGCAAATCAAAGGTAGCACCTATCAAAGAACGTACGATTCCACAGTTAGAGCTATGCGCAGCAGTTCTAGGCGCAAGGTTAGTGAACACAGTAAAGAAAATGCATAGATTGGCAATTACGAAGCAATTTCTCTGGTGCGATTCTCGTACCGTATTATCGTGGATACGATCCGACCAACATCGATACAAACCCTTTGTTGCTTTCCGGATTGGTGAAATCTTGGAAACGTCGAGTGTGATGGATTGGCGCTGGACTCCTTCGAATGAAAATGTAGCAGATAAACTGACGAAACGTTGTAAAGAATGGTGTTTCGATCCGGAAGCAGTATGGCTCAAAGGACCTGCATTTTTATACAAAAATGAATTAGAATGGCCAAATCAACCAAGTATTGGCGCAAACACTGAAGAAGGATTACGCGCAATTCACCTGTACCATGAGGTAGATCTCCAGAAACCCCTCATTGATGTGACACGTATCTCAAAATGGACTATACTAATTCGCACTATGGCATGTGTGATTAGATTTATATCCAATTGTAAACGTAGACGAGATGGGAAAGAGCTAGAAACATTTAAAGCGACCAAACTACAGCGGAAGAAAATAATCACGGCAAATTGGAAAAAATTAAACGTTCCTTTAACTAAAGAAGAGCATTATAAAGCAGAATGTATTCTCTTAAAAATGGCTCAGGCGGAATGTTTCGGAGATGAACTAAAGGTATTGAGACATAACATGAATTTGTCAGCAGAAGAGTGGATTCCTCTTGAGAAATCGAGCATGTTATATCGCCTAACACCATTGATCGACGGCGATGGAATTATTCGCATGGAAGGGCGCACCATTAATGAAGAAGTACTTCCTTTTGATTTAAGATTTCCAATCATTCTGCACAGGCACCACTCCATCACCGGAAAAATCATTCAGTGGTACCATGAAAAGCATGGACATGCTTTTCGAGAGGCAGTGAAAAACGATCTTAAGCAACGTTACTTCATTATAAATATGAATGCAGCAGTGAGAAAAACCGTAAGCAGTTGCGTTTGGTGTAAAGTCAAGCGAAGTCGGCCGGCAGTTCCCAGAATGGCACCATTACCTCCTGAAAGGATCAGCAACACGCAACGCCCATTCAGCAGTGTCGGAATCGATTATTTCGGCCCAATCGAGGTGACGGTAGGTCGCAGTCGTCAAAAAAGGTGGATTGTCCTCTTCACATGTCTTGTAGTACGTGCGGTGCACTTAGAAGTAGCCTACGATTTGAGTGCATCGTCATGTTTAATGGCTATTAGAAGATTTATCTGCCGTCGAGGCCCTCCTTCAGAATTTATTTCAGACAATGGGACGAATTTGAAGGCAGCCAGTAAGGAACTAGTGGAACGGATGCAGGCGGTCGACGAAGAATGCGCCAACGAGCTGACTAACGCGCGAACTTCTTGGCGATTCATTCCACCCGGTACACCGCATATGGGCGGCTCATGGGAGAGAATGGTGCGGACTGTTAAAGCTGCTTTAGAGGTTCTACAAGAAGGAAAGCGATTGACAGATGAAGTCCTTCTTACGTCGATCACGGAAGCTGAAGACCTGGTAAACTCGCGACCTTTAACGTATGTGGCGGATGAATTGTCGGACGCGCTAAGTCCGAACAATTTTTTAAGGGGAGTATCTCCAAATGAACCACATTTGGTCTCAGCAAGCCCTAATAATGCAGAAGCGCTTCGCGATAAGTATAAGCTATCACAATTATACGTGGAACAGTTGTGGCAGAGGTGGATATATGAATATTTGCCAGGCATAAATAATAGATCGAAATGGTTCGCCGAGTCCAACCCTTTAAAGAAAGGAGATATAGTGTTCATAGCAGAAGGAACAAACAGAAAACAATGGATACGAGGAGTTATAGAGGAGATTATACTTTCTAAAGATAATAGGTGCCGTCAAGCATTAGTAAGAACTGCAAGTGGAATATTTAAAAGAGGGACGTGTAATTTAGCGGTCGTTGATATAAAGTAACACTGGCCTGTGATACCAGACCAGGATTACGGGTGGGGGTGTAAGGTACGACCGCAGAATCCGATATAGGTCTATAGACAAGGTAAATAGGCCTTTCTTGAACGCGGTAAACTGCTTCCGCAAAGAGTGCGATTTGCGAGAAGAAGAGAAATGAGAGCGACAAAACGAGAGAGTGTGAGAGATAGAAAGAGAGAGAGTGGAGGAAAGGTCAGTAGCAAAAAGGAAGTCGAACAATACGGAAGCAAATAAAACTAATTTTTTATGCGATCTTATCAAAAGTGCATGTAAAAAAGGTTTTGCCAAAAGATTTACTTTCCGAATCGTAGCGCTACTCAACAGTTGACCATCTCTTACATTATAAATTACTTCTATATGTTCGCTACTTTTTAACAGCAGTTTCTTTGTGGCAAAAAACATTGAGATTATTTAATTTGACAGCAAAATGACAGTCTCACATGAACTCGAACTGCAATGTTTCTCGTTCCAATTGGGAGCCACATGATCATCATACAATCCATATGTTGTGTGTTTGCAGTGGCCAAGAGTATGACCACCGTCTTTGTGGCTACAATGATGAAGATGGATCACAAGCTAGCGCAACAATTCGCCTTAGACAGTCGATCGAGTTCCACCAAATTCGTTCGCAAATAGTACAATAGACACACGCATGTATCGATATACAGTTCGGAAGTGTGCAGCCGGAAAATGTGCCTCTTTGTGGTGAAAGTAATACTCCGGACCTAGACGGCGTGCGGGCGAAAGCCAAACGCGTAAGTCTGCGTGTTGAGTGATGCCCGGAAGCCGACGTGACAGTCAACTAGACTAACGTACGGCTCGTAATGGATGTGCAAGCCCGCGTAGAAGCAGCCGAAGTGTCCAACAAAGTTGGCGAATGGCTTTCGCGCCAGTTGGTAAAGTTATAATTAACTGTCGACACTGATACAACGCCGATGGGATATCTGCACACGTCCGCGTTGACGCGAATCGGGACATCTTCCCCCATGTCTTTAGGCAACACGATGAAGGAAAACATGGTAAGGAAAATCAAACAGGTACTGGTGTTGATCGTATGAGCAAGAAATGCAGCTAGTACGTCTATATTGTGCATTGTACAACACAATCTATCAATGCATAATGGAAGTTTACATTTAAATTTCATAAATTGAAGTATGGTGGTGAATCAATCATGAAGCAGTAAATTTAAATTATGCTGGACGTATAATCGCAGGTAAGCAAAAATTTTGCTTGATAACCTTTCCCATATTCAAGGAAACCTGTCTTATTCTCGTTTGAAAACACGCACTGCAATTATGTTGCACCGCTACCCGTGAGCAAATTATGTACCCAACCGCAGAAAGGAATGCCTGAAAAAGCATACATAACAAAAAAAAAAAACAAAACCTCCATAACAACAACCCTTTCCGACCCCAAGGACGGAAGGTGAGATAAAATTAATTAATTTCAAGCCCCATAACTCATCACACATTCCTTGAATTAATAAAATTGAACCATAATTTTATACTCGTGTCACGCGGTACGGCTTTACACGGTTGACATTCTTGCCATACCTCCCGGAGAAGGTAGCATCCATCCATGCATCCCTTCCTTTTGTAGGGCTGGTGTTGGGTACTCCTGTTTTCCTTCCCAAAGTGAGGTTTGGGTTACCCTTTGGTGGTTCACACGAGGTTGTGTTTGTGTTTCGGATTTTGCATGCCTCTGAACCCTGTTTGCTTCGCGACGTTTTTTCATGCTTTTGCTTTCCACTGTTTTATTTTTTTACTTTCCCCGATGGTTATGGTGTGGCGTTGGAAGGTTTCTGGGTGTTTGCTCGTTTATTTTCCCATGCCTGTTAGGTTGAAGCATCGAGCTCGGGGCTGATCGAAAGTTTGGGAATATAATTTATTTTTGGGCGAAACGGGATGACAACATTGCTTAATAAACCACGCTATCAGGCGATCGGACGGGTACAAGGATAGCGAACCTTACCGTGCATCACTTTGAACTTTTCGTGATGGAATGTTTGGTGTAATGTTGGCGTTTCCACATTAGTTCCTTAGCTACACTTTTCGGAATGTTAAAAAATAAATGTTTTGTTCTTTTGTTTTGTGTTGGTAAAATTCATTTTTTGTGCAAATGATTAAAAGAAAGATCACCATTTTTGTTTCTATTTGTTTTTTTTTATCATAACATATGTAGTACATTAGGGCAATATGCAAATTGGTATATATCGGATTTTAACAAGTTTCTGGATATTTCTATGTTTGTCTTGATGATTGGGAAAGAGAGGTATCTGTTATATTTTTAGTAGCTTTCCAATACTTAAGGTTCAGATTTAGACAAATGTGTATTGTTTTTTATTCATTATTATGAAGTCGGTCAATAACTACATATCGCTGAATAAGTATGTAAAAATAGCAGAATTTCACGCCAATATTCTAATTTTGTATATAGCCCGTTTAGGCTTTATATAACATTGCGTCTACAGGATTTCCCCGAGCTCCGCTATGAATTTGGACAGAGAAGATACTACGAATGTCAAAGTGCTAAACCAAAATCAACGACATTTTCGTGTAAATTAGCTTGAGGTGGTAGGAATTAGCCACTACCTTCTTTATTTTATTTTATATTTTACTATTTTGAACCTTTTTGAGTGATTTTTCAAATTTGATCGTCAAGGAAATTATTTTTCAATTGACAATGTGTCAAATCAGTACACTTTGTTCGAATATCTGTCAAATTTAGACCAGTGGTTATTTTCGAATCCTTGTACATATAAGAGGTACCACGTATCTCGGAGACTATCTGATTTTGAGTGTATGTGCTTCATATGCTATTTTAAAAGCATAAATGTTAAATGTTGCTATAGAGCACTTAAAAGGAAAAAAATCTTTGAAACGTTCGATTATTTTTTAATGAATAAAACATTGAACACTCGTCTGTGTGATATAATTTACCATGCTTCATATCTTACTGATGTCCTGAATGTTGCCAACCTCCTTATAATGTAAAACGATAATATTGGAGAAAAATATGTTTCTCCTTTCAATTACGAATCAGTTTCCTTTTATATGCCTTGCCGTAGAGTAAAAATGAATGAAATGATGCACACTAATTTAATGTGGCCTTGCACATATGGTTAAAATGGGCTATGCATAAATAAAGAAAAGCAGTTACACTACTGTAAATTCCAATTTACCCTAGTTGTGCTCATTTGCATTTCCTTGTAACGATCTTGCCCCTCTTCTCTCTTCATTAAAACGCACATCATGATGACGGTCCGACGTATGCACACATGTGCACATTCCTTCTCTTTTCAAAATACTAAATTCCGACGTATGTCATGTTTTGAAAGCATCGCATATTTCCACCACGGACTACCGCCACGGGACATCATTATGGGACGTGCTGGAGCTGAAAAGGCTAGTCACGAAGGCACGGCAACGGAGAGGACGCAAGCGGTCGCTCAAAACCTCGCCTTAAGGAGTGCGAAAGCGGGAAGAAACATCACGCAACGTAGCGTGCCTTGTACGGGCACAGATCCGTGGCCTGGGAAAAGCCATAAATGATGAATATTCTGACACTTTTCCGTGGGCATCCCAGGATCCCTGCGTCCTGTACCGCGCGGGACAAATGCTGCTGGCGGTACACGACGGTGTGGTTGTGGAAAGTTTCGCAGCTAAATTTGGCGTCCCGTGATAACACGATGTTTTGCGCGGAAAGTTTGCAATGCTTTCGGCCTCGAGCTTGCACGTCGAACTGCCCAGCTGGTGTGGTGCTGTCCGGGCATGGCCGGGATGAAAATTCCTTCCGACCGGCATTACGCTGGATGCTTCGTCATGGTGGTAGGACGGTTCAAAGTTTCCCACCCCGGAGGCTGGGAGAGCTGTACCTGCGGGCGCTTGGCACAAATTGCATTTGCTGCGGTCTGTGGATCCCCCGCTGCACGTGGTGCATTCTGGCGTTGACTCATTATATCAACATAGGTGCCGTTGCTCGTGCGGTGCCTGTGAGAGGACGCTGTCTTTCGCTTGCTGTTCATTTGTTGATATGAATCCTCGACGGGGGGGTTTCTGGGTTTTTGCGGGCAGGGGTTTTGTGGTGATGGTATCAACATTCTCCAGCAACCGAACTTTTCGGAAGATTCCATCAAAAGCTCGTCCGTTGCTTTGAGCTGCAGCCATTGCACTCTGCTAGTACCTACTGAACAGTGGCCCCCGATTCTGTGGTGTTTGACGTTAATGCATAGTTGGTTTTTTGGGTAGCATAGCGTATGTTTTTTTCTTGGAATAGTGTGCTCACTATTATCATTTCAAAATATCAACCGTCTCATTCTGTTTCATCCGATGCGAAGGGCCGTCGCGTACGTACGATGCAAACGATGCGTCCCGATGCATAACCGCAGCATCTCATAAGACGCTCATCAATCTCTGTCGGGGATTTTCGCGAACTTTTCGAGCACGATGGATGTTATAATCTATGTGCGATGGCGGTTCCTGGTAGGTGATGCGAACATCTTCTGTACCGGCTATCGCTCTTGATAAGAGTATGGAGTTTAGCATTGTATCGTATGTAAATGGGTAGCTGCATATGAATAACAGAGTGGGCTTTTCTATCAAGTGAGTAAAAATATAAGCTGAAATGCGGAATAATTCTAGGAAACACTTTTTGTTACACTCCGTGGTAACTTCACGATCCACCGTCTAACGACCGATCCTGCATTCTTAATGATGGTCAACATCTTATTCCAAGTACCAGCAAAGAATTTGCTAATATAGTACCAGCCAATAGGACACTTTCAGGAACTTTCCTCATGCTTCGGCTTACAGGCAGGACCGATAACGGAGCAATCAGGCTACTGGACCAATGGTAGCAATGTTGCGCATCACATTTAACGTTGTAATAAATGTTGTCTTTGTTATAATGATAAAGGACATACTTTTAATTCCTTGTTGAGTGCTTCATGCTATTGTAATGAGAAAATTGCTAGACACATTCATAGCGAATAAATCGTTCGGCAAGGATTACGAGCCAAGAAGATAATACATAATACAAATAATGCCGAAAAGAAGCTTCTTTTGAGATGGTAAAAATGAAATTTTTTAATTCGAAATAATTTGTTATCATTGCTGATGGTTTATTTGGTATTTTACTGTTTGTATAGAATAAGGTTTCGAACATTAATTAATAAGCCATTAATAAGTTACAATACCTACGGAATGATGCCAAATGTATTTGCCTAATTTCCATGGCTTGATTATTGATTTGTGTTAAAACACTTTTTACGTTACAAAAGACAAACCTAGACAAATTACCTAGTATTTCCCTTCAAACTGTTCTGCTGTCTTTGATTATTTTTTATAACTTTAGTTCATCTTGTTTATTCTTTTTCGTAATACTTTTGTGACTGTATAAAATTTTTTTTATAGTTTTTGGATTTTAAGTCGGAAAAACCTACGCCACGGTGCATAAGAGAGTCAAAGAAGGAACACGTGTATCGTATCATTTGACAGTAATCAAACACGCATTAGCTCATTACTAAGACAACTAAAATGCACTATCAATCCTGGTTGATGTAGCGAGCTAATCGTAGTAGTTACAAGAAGCTCGCTAACTCCTTTCTACATCTTAGCTCCGCATTGCTGCAATGGATAATGGTCACTAAATTTCCCATTTGTCGAGATGTGTTTCGTTTACGCTAAAAAGGACCTAGAAAACCACCACCACATCTCTTAATCAGCGTCCGATTTACTTTATAACAACAATTAAGAAATAAATAATCAAGCAAACCCGGTCAGAATGGACGATCTCTATCGTGTTCCCGACGCTGTGTTCCCGCTCTGGTTCGGTTACAAATCCGAGTCCATTAAAACGAAGCGCTTACAACGCGTCGAAGATAACGCTGTAGTAGCTTCCGAAAAACCCTGGGCTAGAGGACCACATTCGCTCGGTCGACATGTTTTTTTTGTGCTCTCCTATTCCTACTCTTAGCGCTCCGGTGAACTTCGCGAAACGGTCACAAGGGAAAATCCTGTCCCGACAGTGCCCGTACATCGTCCCGGTGCTTAATTGCAGTAATAAAGCAGAATGCAACACAAACCAGAACTCCGAAGCCGAATGTGAACGACCGACCGGTGGTGGCCGATGGAGTGTAATGTGAAGCACCCCTCCAAAGTAGACCGTTGGAAAAGAAATGTCTACTGGTAGCTCGATTGTGAAACCTCTAATATTTCCACACGCTTCGCTCGGTTGGCGGTGGAAAATTCCCATTCGCTATGTAAAATTGTCAACGTTTCGAAGCCATCGGCCATGCCACCGTGTCATTGCACGCTGATGACTCTGTTTATTTTTCATTATGAAACGTTAAAGTTTTGCAACGACTTGCACGGACGCACACACAAACGCCCCAGGGGAAATGTGGGAAAGTGGAAAACGTGGAGAAGTTGGAGAGAACAAAATGAAAAAAAAAAAACACATTTGAAAAACAGAACTGCAACGCAACAATAATTGTCGCACACTGGTGGGCAGACAGACCTGTTGTAGAGATGGCAGAGGCAAACGAGGGACCATAATAAGGTGCAAAAACTTGAGGCAAAATCATCCATTTCGATCGTTGTTGCAACTTTGTTCAGCTGCTGGTCCGGAGTGTCGGTCCGTGCATGTCCCAAACGCAGTTTCATTTTCATTTCGTTTGCCTCCTGATCCATCCCGTCGTTGGTTGTGCATCCTGATGCTGTTTGGCGGATGGTCTAGAAGCATGCAGTCTGGCATAAACTCAACCACCACCAACCAAAGTTGTCACTGTCCAAAGCGCAGATGTAGAACAAAAGAAAAACAAATTCGATCGTACTCGACCGAAAGCTCAAGCGCCAGTGTGGCCACCTCCGCGATTTGACAAACACAACCTCGCGGGCGGACCCGGCAGCGTTTGAGCTCGCGTGCAAACAAACTAACAACTGTTATAATAACAGTAACAATAACAATTAAAGGGCGACCGGTGGTGGACGCGGGGAAGTGCAAGCGAGAGTCAAATTGTTTCAAGCTGGCTTCAAACAAGGCGACAAACACATTTCGGTTCGGTGATGCAACGCAAACACGGACCCGCACAAAGTACACCGAGCTCTTGCCGCTTGCAACAGCCGGAAACTGAGCGTGAGCGTGCGTGTGTGCTTGTGTTGTTGCTGTTGTTGAATGGAGTTGGGCGGTTGAAATGTGTGCTGCGCAAGGGGAACGAAACGCCAGGACGTAATGGGAAGAAAATGGGCAAAAGAAACAACATAAACAACATAAAACTAACGAACTATTTCCATCATGTGCAAATCCGCAGCACACTGCCATTTTGCCATGTTGCCAGCCCCGCTGCATCGCCGTCCCCTGTCTCCGGCAAATGTCCCTTCGAGGCACATTTCAATGCCTGTACAAAATGGCGTTTATTAAACAATAAATAATAAAAGTTTGTCATTTTTTCTTCGAGCTTTCGCTACGAGCCGGTATTTATTTGTTGTCGGTGTATTTTCACTCCCTGCCTCTCTCTGGCTCTCTCTCTCTCTCACTCTCTTGTTTTTATCTGTTCGTTCTGTACTTGTTTCGGGCCGTGACCACACTTTTCAATGCACACAGTTTCACCGACCAGATTCATCATAGTTAGCTGCATGGGGCAGCCCCTGGGGATAGGAAAAGGGGAAGTTCCACATGCACCGTCGTTTCACAAACTTTAACGGTTCGGTTTGTGCGTTCCGTTTCCATTTGGGGAAAGAGTTTTTTTTCGTTCTGCCTTCTTGTCCTGACCCCAGCAGTACGGTTCGTTTGTCTTCGAATCGATCGGAAATGGAATGGAAGTAGAGCCGCAAGGGCAGGAGAGGAAAAAGTTTCCACCTTTGTGCACATTTGATTGCCATTAATTTTTGTTCGTATGAGACGCAAACGCAGGCGCCGGGCGAAAACTATCAGGGGCAAACTGCTTGTCTGCCGGCACCGCAGATGACATGTACAGATGTAAAAGGTCGCTTGCAGGCTGGCTGCTTGGGTTTGTGGTACGGTCAATCGGATGATGTACGATGCACCGCGATACACCGGCGTACAGTGTCGTGCGCGTTGCAATCCTGATTCGTTGGCCCCGCTGATGGTGTGGCACGTCCTGTCCCGGCGGTGTAAAAGTTGTCCAACTGTTTATGTACGCTTGTACGCTGTCTTTGCTACCTCGTTAGAGAGCATGACTTTTGTGTTTGTGGACTAGATGGCAGGTACATGAGGAAATAGAACTGAACTTGTTTATGGCTTTGTGGAAATAAAGTGTTTTTTTACCATTTCAAACGGCACAGAAACGACGTATAAAGTCCCATCTTCATGCGCAGTTGGTTTGATTGCTTAGCTGTGGGAAGAAACTGCGCGGCTTTTATGGTTGTCTTAATAATTGCAATGCATAAAGGAAAGATTCTCAATAGCAATCATTCCAAACCCCTGCAATGCTGTATCACATTGCGGCAGGGATACAGTTTTATTGTTTATAAAAGTTATAGAAGAAGATTGGTATAAAACTGAAAGTTTCTCATAAAACGATAAACTGTCCTGGACTATACGCTAGTGGCTACATGTTTATTCGAATATGGTTAAGTCTGTTTGAAAAAGCCTACTCATGTAATATATCATATAGAAGGATATATTTTGAATGGTTCTGTGCTACATATGTACGACCTGACAACATTCCGGCAATGGGCCCAAGGCCTGTAAGGACCGATGTTGTTTACACAGGATTGGTTAGCTTGCTATAGGTACACCAATCAGGTCATCGTTTTACTTACGTTAGGGTGCACTGAAGTTTAAACATTTCGAAGCAGAGTTCTTGATCGACACTTGATCGTTCAGGCGACCATAGAAACCCTGAGTTGGCGAGTTCTAATAAGGAGGCCTTACCTTGGGTAGGAGGACACGTCATAACTCTTGAAATGAGTCGATTTAAAAGTCGATATGGTTTTTGGAAAGAGTAGCGTCCTATCCTGACAGTCCAAATGAATCTGACTGCCATGATCGGTGATGGGTGGAACAGTTACGTTTACGGTATGTTCTCACAGTTGTTGGATTTGTTTAGATGAATGTTGAAGTAAAAATGAAAACAAAGATACCTTATCTGTGATAGGGAGGCACTTCAAACTCGTTAACAAGATGATTATTGTTAAGATACATAAGATAGATTGATAGATTCTCTTGTCTTGTCATCTACATTTTGTTGTTTATTTGCTCGGCTTTTGCTCTAGTAAATATGAGGCATCGATTATTTTTCATTCCATCTTTTATTGTCAATACGCATAATCTAACATCACGCTCACGCTGTTATGTTATGTCAAATGTTATGTTTGCTCCTCAGACCGACCTCACTCAAATTGAACTTACCTCACCGAGGCATACGACACACGAAAGTTGCATCTGTTATTTGATATTTAATATTGATTGAATTCAATGGGACGTATGAGCCCTCCTTGAAGCGGGATTACAGTAAGGTACACAAAACAATAAATATGAACTTAAATGCAATAATAATAAACTTGGCACAAATACATAAAAGCGATGTGTGACATGTCGGGATGTTGACGATCACAAACGGCATTAAATTGGTATATCCTTGGGGGAAGTTAAATGGGTTTTTACTCAATGTTATATCCTTTTACCGCGTAGGCATACACTAAGTGGGACTGTTTTCTACGTAAACGTAACGACAACCCATTTTTCGACGCACAATTCAAGACCATTCTTAGAGCACCAGGACTGGAAAGGACTCAGAGTGGCTTGAAGGCGGAGTTGTTCTGACCGATCGTGGATCGGCAAGAATAGCTTTGCATCGTCCGTGTATAGTAGGTGGAAGAAGGACCCGTATTACGTCATATACGTAAATGACGAACAGAAGTGCTCCTTGGTGGCTCTCTTGCATAGACCCTCGAAGAAGCATACATATGGTGCGACATATGCTATCCCATTTTCACGCAGTAAAGTGACCGGCAATGTAGGAGCGCATACCGGTCAGCAGCTGCGCTGTTGAAGCCAGCTTTGATGTACGTGCACACAGTGACGATATAACTTCCAACGTGTAAGCTTAACCGGAAATTGCATCGAAAAATTCAATCCATATCCTTCCGCACCACTTTCCGTTACAATAATCCCTAGTGCACATTGCATCATTATGTGCAAAACTAATTCACCTCAATGGTGCGGCAATAACAAAACGCAATGATTGTGATAGCGTTTTCTTTTTTTGATTCGTCTCTCCTCACCCCCGACCTGCAATGCATCAGTTAACCGCTGGTCCATTTGCAGCCATCGATAAATCGGCTCGTTTCCGGTTGCTTTGCCACTAATCGGATCAAGCTCAACCTTTCCCACAGAGAAAGTACGGCAGGCAGAGAGAGAGATATCCAAATAGTGTGTACGGTACGAACGATAAAATGTGCTTTTTTGTTCATCCAACCCAACTATACGGAAGCGAATGCAAAGCAGCCCCTGTTCACAGCCCCGCCCGTGGGAAGGGGGAATGGGGGGGTGGGGGTTTGGGTGAATGCGAGAGGGTAAGAAATAAATTATGCAAAATTTAATTCATTTACCTCCACCGGGAACGGTATAATTGACGTCAACGGCTCGAACCCGGGAACAGATCTTAATGGGAAATGGGGTTAAAAGTGGCATCCTCTTGGGGGTGGGAGGAAACTCCCAGTTGCACATCATTGACGAGGAGAAAAAAAAACGGAGAAGTGTAGGTGGAGAGAGAGAGTGAAGGTGGGTTAATGTGTGTGCATTAATAAAATCAGCCAGTTTTCAGATGGCGTTAAAGAGAAGCGAAAAATAACTGCACCCCAACCTGCGGACAGCGAGTGCAAGGAAATGCATTTCTCTTCCTCTGAATCATAACTCAATCCGAACAATCAACCTCGCAACCTCGTTGCGTTTTCATGCACAAAAAGGGGAGCAAGGAGGAGAAATAAATGACATACCGGCCTGTCGGGGGCTGGGTGGATAGGGGTGAATGGCACGGTGAAACGTTGGGAGTAAAACTGCCAAGCGTTGGCAAACGTGTTAAAGCAACTGTCAGCCTTGTCCACAGAAAGTTGAAGTCATGTCAAATCGTCGCAACTCGTTCACACACACACACACGTACAGGAGCACATACATCCTTTACTGGCCGCACCCCGGCCATCATGGCTGGGTGGGAAATTATGACAATCCCGGCGGAATACCCGGCGGGTAAAAAATTGAAATATAAATTGAGTTAATTGTTTGAGGCTACGCAATTATTCTTTCTCACTGTTTGCCGGAAGTGACATTTCTTGCCAGTAGGACAAGCTTGCATTCTTCCTAATTTCTGGCGTGCACCAACCATGCACAGGGCGGCCAGTCTCGGACAACGGACAGGCGATCCCAAGTACCGGCAGGCTGCTCGATCGTGTAGCCCGTCTTGCTACCGTTTTGCAGCAGTACTGGTGCCTTGCTGGCAGAAACCGTTTTGGTGCGGTTCGGTTGCTGTTGCTAGATTCGCTCATAATTCCATCATCAGTCCTGCCGACGATGAGCCGGACCGTGTCCAACTTGACCGAGCTAGAATCTCACGCCCCGTAACTGTGTACCGAACCGTAATATGATCTTGTTTGCATGTTAATTAAAATGTATCTTGACTTTAAACGAGTCAAAGGATATCCGAGTCAGGACCGAGCTTGACTTGTCGGCGAGAAAAAGTTGAATCTCAAACGAGGGAGTGTTGAAGTGTGAGGCATAGAGTGGGTGAAAAAGCGTACACGCAATCTGGTGCCGGTGGAAATTATTCTAGAACGATCACGCTTCACCGAGGCCGAGTGGGCGAAGCTGTCCGTGCTGATTGTTCCTGGAAGCATAATCACCACCATGGCAGTGTTCTAGCCGCCAGTGTGATGTATGACGTTGTGCTGCATAATAAATTTGGTTAAAATAAATGATAGAAAATTATCATGGCAGCAGAGTCTGATTGGTGGGTGTTGGTGAGTGGGAAAAGTGAATGTACAAGATTTGTCAAAAACTGGGTACATGATAATGTATGTCATGTGTGACACACTGCTGTAGTGGGATTTTCGTTAGTAGTGGGTTGTCATGTTTCAAGCACGTTACCATGTGTTGCATGACAAGCAAGAAGAGAAAATAAATATGAATATACAATTATTATTATTCATTAGCATTTTATTGGGTACTATCTTTAAGTTAGTTGCACCTTTGATCGGTGTGTCATAAATAACGCAAAACGGGAATTGATCGCTTAAACTGTAATAGTCGAAAATATAGCTTATATTTTGATGAGATAGGTGTAGGGACTTCGTAGAACTTATAAAATGTATTTTTTTTAAATTTTAATTCCTTATTTAAGAACACAGTTGATAGAAAGTTCACTTCTCCTTACGGATAATTCCTAAATAATTGTTTGATGCCAAACAATATATGAGCTACACACTATAATTAAATAATATTTGAGCTTTCTGTTGATTTGTTCTACATTTGTCTGTTTTTTTTTAAACTTTTAAACCCTTTTTATGAAATTTCCTGCTAGTAAACAACAGAACCGAATTAAAAATTATTTGAAAATAGTAAAACACCTTACAAAAATGGTAAAAATCTTGTGAAACACCCATAGAAGATAACTTTAACATCCTTACAGGTTGCAGTTGGGTGACAAACGATTTTACGCACTAACTGGTAGGCAATCTTGAACAAAAAATCAAAAATTTTCTCTAAAATTCCTTTAACAAAATCAGTGCACGCCAATTTGCTTGTAGTTTTGAGTCATGTAGCATCCTTTTATGAGACTGATAAAATTGTACGCCAAATATCGAAACCAACACTTATAATCGATAATCGAATAATGTCCCTTGGATGCAAGCCTTTACAAACATCCTGTTCTATCGCCGAAACAAACAGGGACGATAAATAATCATCGAAACGCACCGATGACAAATGCGAATGCATACATCAGTGCAATAACCGAGAAACAACACACATATTGCCACAATTAGTGTCCCGGGCCTGGACGATCAGCAGCATACCGACGGGGCGCTCATAAAAGTGGTCGTAAATTAGGGCCACCTTTTTTGGGAAATAGATAGAACCAGCCTCGGTTACCAAGCCTCAGGAAGCGAACCTATCATCGGCCGGTTTGCCAATTTTCGCTAAAAGCCCCCAACGTCATCGCTGCCATCATCAGGAGCTACAAAATATGGTTTGTTCTTTGTGCCGTGCGCCTGCCAAACAGGCGAGGGTTTGAACAACTACTTCTGGAGGATGGTACAATGGTCGTTAATTGTGCTACGGGGAGAACCGCCACCAGCTTCTTTGTCATACGTGCGTGTGTGTATGGGTGTGCGCGAACGCTGAAATATGGGCTCAATAATTACTTTGCTACATTGTGGCCACAAGGAAACAGCAACGCAACAACATTCGATGCAAACGTACCGAAACCGGAAGCTCGATTGCTGTCGATGCTGTGGGTTGTTAATCATTGCCGGTGGGCTGACGGAGGTGGCACACATAGTGCGATCAGTAACTGTAGACTCCGTTCATTCTTGGCAGGTTGGGGGAAAGGGGAAAGGCGAAAGAGTTTTTCCTTCTATGCGCACATGCTCATGGTGGCTGTTGTTTAAGAAACGGCCATGCAAACGGTACGATGGTGCATGCGTCGTTGCCTTTTCCGGTCGATTGAACAGTCCCGAACAGTTCCCGTTTTTGTTCGGAAAAGGGATGCAGCGACCGTTCTTGGCGGACAAAGAAGCCTATCGAATGGGTGAATTTCGAGCCGATGCTTACCTTCATTTCCGGCCCAGCCTAGCAGCGCTCGGCCAGGAATGGCAGCCAAAGAAATGGTTTCGCACAATGCACGCACGTAGAGGATAAGTTTTATGGCAAACGGAAGACAAACAATCGAACTCCGTGAACGGCAACGGTCGTGCGCGATTTGGTTGGCTAGAAAAGTTTCCTACCCGTGAGGAGCTTGTGGTTCGGTAGTTTTGGACAAAGATTTGTGAACGCGCTGAAGACTGTTTGTCTGAAGGCAGCGACCTTCGTGATGCAATAAAGCTATTTGATACACACAGCAAGCTCTTGAACAGTAACGGTACGTGTGTCACATCTTTAAGACATAACCGTGAACATACCAAAACAATAATTTTAAACCATTCGTATTAAAACTTGTAAGAACACGAGATAATCTATGTTAGTGTGGAAATATCGAACATTTTTTAATTAAATTAGCTACTAACTAATTTTGGAGTCCACTGTATGGATTATAACATTCCTTCAACCGATCTGCCAAAAGCGACCCTGCGCATGGTTGGTTTCTTGTGCCACTCGAACTCCAACAATATGATGAGCGTACGAGCTTACGTTCCAGCTTGTTTTTCACCACTCACACATCTCGCAGGGCCAAGATCGTTGCACCGGAAGGCAATCGTCCCTTACGATACGCGCGCGCCCCGCACGATAGTCATGCACTTTTGTGTGACGCGGACGATGAATGGTGGCATGTGTGAAAGCGTGAGAATCTAAAAACCGGGGCCACCCTAGCTGCCCGAAAGTGTAGCAGCAATCGGCCACCGAAGGGTGCATGCCGGAGCTGGCAGTTTGCCGGGCGTGCGGGCGGGCAAAGATTTATTGCGCACTTCGCATAAAATTTGTATAAACATAAAGAGATTGTAAATCAAACGAACTTTCCACCAAAGCAGCAGCCCTGTGCGCTATTTGCGTGGAAGCAGAACAATGCAGGCGGCCCTGCCAATCTGCGCCTTCTGAGACTGTAGCAGTTTGTGTAAAACTTTTACTACGTCGTTGTGCTGTAGCGCATTATTGGGGAGAGGCGGTAGGAATATACTCCGAAGGGAGACTAAGTGTGAGGGGCACGATGCTTTCACAAAGTGACGACGCACAATATGACGACCCCTACTCTTACCCTCGGATGGGTGATGTTCCTTTGGTGTTGCTTACGAAAATTCACTTTATGATTTTGGACAGCTCGTAGGGAGCTTGTAAAGAAAACATAGTGCAGGCAAAATGTTCATTGGTTTTTATAAGACGTTGCACAATGATACGGCCAACCAGGCCGTCCTTACGAGAAATAAAAAAAAAAAATAAGACGTTGCACTTGAAAAGAACAAAAACATGAGTAGCTTACAGTAACCTCTAAACATTCTAGGAAATAAAGTATAAACAAATTGTTAGTCCTTTCGATTTCATTACAGGGTTTCCCACGATTTATTGGTTGGTTTCCATTTTTTTTGGATCGTTCCCACGATTTATTCAAATCGTCATTCGTAACGCCCATTACATCGTTGGAAGCAACCAAAAATATTATAGAAACAATCAAAAAACCTTGGAAACCCCTGTATTGTAGTAATTTTATTCAAAGTGATTCAAAGTGATTATTACATTCGAACTTTGAAAGGTCTTTACGATTGTTAGTAATTCAAAGCTGGTAATACATTATGCTTGGGAACATCGGGTGTTTCGATCAGACAAGGCGCGAAACTATAGTTCTCATATCACATAAAAAAAAAAGATCAATTAAGAAGCGCTTGTCCGTGATACAGATTTCTTGGTGTTCGACCAACATGCCTGTCATGGGTTCAAGCCCAGTCTGATCAGTCTGTTGAATCTGTTATACAGTCTCAAAACCGCTCATCCATGGCACTATATTTGTAAAATTAATTTTTTGTACGCAAATCATCATGCATTAGTAGTCAGAAAATATGGTTTTATTCACTTCAACGTCATTCCTTTTCTTCCTTACCGGGCAAGATTGGACGTGTTTGACCATCCTTCAATATAGTAATAATTGAGCAATTAAATATGTCCATTTTATCAATTACAAAGATCTCTAAACCATAATAGACGACTTTTCAATGTAAAATCTTAATTTTAGATTAAGAATCTTTAATTTTTGGTCCTTAGCTACGACACTATGTATTTTTAGAAAACCTAATCATCATAGGCTTTTTGTAATACACCTGTTCTCACTTTCCTCTGAATCGTTATCCGGTTGCTATGGATCGCAATCCATGAGAATGGATCGCAATCAACTACGTCTGAATCGTTGTCAGCTACGTTTGGATCGTTTTCAGCTACGTTTGGATCGCTCTCAGATACCTTTGGATTTTACGGTAGCTCGCGCAAATTTCGTTGCGGCGTAAAGTTTATTTAGTGACCGCTTGGCGTACCGCACGATTCACATCATAACAGACAATATGAAAAGCAACAATTTAATATTGTTCTATGTTTGAACCCAATTGAGAACTTGTGTTGAAAACCCATTATTAGGCAATGAATAACAATTGACAGATTTGTCGGCTTCTACGCATCAGAATAGATTCGCAACCAGACCGTCCCTCCATGGCATAGAAGGAATATCCGGCTAAATCTCGAAAGCTGGAACATGACTAAAAGACCACGAAGGACGTTACGCCAAAAAGAAGAAGATTGTGCAGATTTGTTAGGAAAACTTGGTCAAAGAATAAAAAAATGTATGAATGGTAATGTTTGTAAGTTTCACATAAAAAATATGATTAGATTTTACAATTGAATGCATTAATTATTTAATGCTTTCCTTGGGATGCAAATGTGTCCCGCGGGCACTGAATAAACGGTTGCGCTACAATGAAATTTGCGCGAACTACCCCAAAATCCAAAGGTAGCTGAGAGCGATCCAAATGTAGCTGAAAACGATCCAAACGTAGCTGACAACGATTCAGACGTAGTTGATTGCGATCCATTCTCATGGATTGCGATCCATAGCAACCGGATAAAGATTCAGAGGAAAGTGAGAACAGGTGTATTATCAATATTACATTAATATTATCAATATTATAATATTATCAACATACCCGCAAAACAAATACAAATTGTAAATTGTTGTAAATAATAAACTCAGAAATATAGAGTTGTTTTTAACAAGCAGATTTTATAAGTTAAATATGTTTAATAAAATTGATCGACAAGGACATTAAAATAATGTATTATTAAATCCAACATTCACTTAGTTTTAGTCAAATCCAAGGCATTGATGACAGTTTCTTATAAAATAATACACTTCCAGGAAAAAACACACTTCCAGTCTAAACAACACATAACTTTTGAGTAATTAAGATAAGTTCTTTCTTCACAGTAAATAGTGCCTTTGAAATGTAGCTTTCTTTCAGCAGGGCAACAGTTCTTATATGAACAACGGGTATCGAATTAAAACCAAACCAAGCACATCTGTACTGCATGCAGTCGCGGGTTTTCTAATATACAAAGGTTATAGCTATTTAAATCGTATTACGAGCAGCTGTAATTGGGCCGGCTGCTATAACTTTAGCACTCATAAAATCTGTAAACTTGCTAAGCACGCTAACAAGTGCTGCACCATAACCGTTCCCAAACCTTCGTGGCCGCTCCATGCTTACATGCTTTTGCTTCCTTCCGATCTGTATTCATTCGTTCTCGTGTTTCGATGTCCGTTGTGCTTTTGGACGCGTCAGTTTGAGGGTGGTACGATGTTGTTGTTGTGTTTTGTTGTTCATTCTTTTTACACAACGTTCCACTCGAATTCAAATTACAAAGCTGTGGCAATTTTCCAACGCTGCAACCGGGCAACCGGGGGTGTTCATTTATGCAGTGATCCCGATGGGAGTGAAAAATACTAAAACCCCCCAGCAGGGGGAGCGGGAGGGTTGATTGCGAATAGAAAAAAAAGTAGAATCCCCTGGAACTGGGAATGACTCTATTGTTTAAATGCCAAATGGGTTTTTGCAGGAAGTTGCTCAGCCTGCCTTCAGCCAGCCCGTTTTAATCACCGCCACACCTCTACCGTAATTGCTGCCATATTCGCTTGCCATGGTTTGCCTTTGTCTCAGGCTGCGCTCTTTCCAATGTTGTGAGTGTTTTGAGTGTGAGTTTATGCTGGTTGCTTGCTTTTTTTCGGCATATCCAATGAGATCTTCCTTTTTACTCCCTCCTCCGCAGTTCGAACCTTACTCCGGCTAGTGAAACTTTAATTTCTACATTCCTTGCACGAAATTGAAACTTTTTCGAACGACCAGTCCCTTGATAATATGGCACAGAAACGAGATGGAGATGAAGAAAAAAACAAATATCGCGCGTGAAAACGCACCCGCTAGTTAACTGCATTATCGTTTTCGGAAAACTTTTCCACCCATCCGGCATGTTGTTGATGGTGGAATGCTTTTTGAACTCGTGCACGGAGGCAACTTTGCACAAAAAAAAACCAGCGATGCACTACCACCAGCAGGGCGTCACGTCTTTGTCCTTTCCTGCTTCGGGATGGTTCATCGCAAGGAGTGCAACAACTTGCGTACGCTGGGGCAAGTTCTCTTCTTCTGCCGATGTTAATCTTGCCCACAGTGTGGTGTTCCGTTGGAGTCGGAGAGCAGGAGCAAACGAATGGACGGTAAGCACGGTATGGCGAGATTTTTCGAAGCGACAAAACGAAAACGGAACCGGAATTTTGCCTCCTTGTTGGCCACCTCTCTGTTCCGTTCTTTCCTCTACCCTGTCTTACGAAGCTTCCCGTGCGTGAGTGGGGCCATTGTTTTGTTCGGGGCTGATGATGCTACGATATTCCGAAAGCTCCGAGATGATGCAAATTTTATTCCACTTGAGCTTGAGCCGTTCGTTTTCCTCATTCGATAGGAATGTGTGTGTGTGTGTGTGTGTGCGTATTTGTGTGGATGTTTGGGTGTTGCCATTATTCCTTTGCGCTCGACTAAAATTCACCAGAGGGCAGCACTTAGCGAGTTGGGCCAGAAGTTTCGAGGGAGCGCGTTGGTGTGCTTGTTCTTGGCGGTTCCATTTCCGCTGCAGGTTGCTTCATATTTCACGCCAAGTGCGTTCGTAGTTGCATTAAAAAGAAACCTTCACCGCACAAACTGTAACGATGGCAAAATGTGTGTGTGAGAGAAAGAGCGAAAGCGAGTGAATTTTCATTTATAAATTATTGTCAAGTTATCTTGAGGGGTTTTGCTGTTTTTTTTGTTTTTGTTCATTGCAGATAAACTATTGAAACGTTTTCTCAACACTCAGCAAAATGTGTTGACGAATGAGCGTAAAGGCGAATCAAAACGACGGCTAACAGATTTATGCTTCGCTCGAGGGCTTGTGAATGTTTTGAGCAACGTTCTTTATATCGCATCGCATCATCCGACAGATGCACCGTGCCGAGCTTAACTGTCGCGATGGCGTCAAGAGCAATGTACAGGAAAACAGTCTCAGTGTTTTTTTTGTTTTGTTTCATTTTCATTCAATTATCATGAGCTTGTAGGCCCTTCTGTAACGAAGGGGTGGGATGTAAAAAAGGCGAAGAGCTTTTGTGACATAGAACGACAAAAGTGAGCATAATTTACGCGTTCATTAATTGCGCTCCGCGCTATCTGCAGAGGGGCCAATTAGGATTAAGTTCAAAATTGTATTTCGTTCAGTGAAGACAATGAAAGCTTTATTACACTATCGCGTTGTAGAATGTGAATGTTTGTGTGTATGTGTATGGATGAAAAGAATGTTGAACATCGTTAGCTAAAGGCAGGGACATAATAAAACTGCTCTTCTTCTTTCGTTCCCTCTATAAGGACAAGATTTCTTTCAGATCAACTCTTTTCTCTTGCGCTGTGCAATGTGCAGCCATGAGCAGTCAAATTATGAGCTGTGCTAAAATAGCGCCACAGTGCAGGATGCACTACTTCGAACTGCCCGCCTTCCACGATCCGTCCTTATTCCTGTTCACTCTCGTCCACGCTATCGGCGGGGATAATGTGCTAAGAAAGTTTATAATTATGCAACTGCGTTATTTTGTGCGCAGTGCCATTCAAAAGACGTGACGCGAAGATTATGTGCCGTGTGTGCGTTTGTGTGTGTGTCTGTGCCATCCGCTATCATCCGATGCTCTGACAATAATTTTGCCCGAAGACATACCCCGGCACACAGCTGACGGCACGAGCACGGTGTTCATGATGATGCTGATGACGACGACGGCGTTGGTGATAATGATGCCCGAGCCCAAACCAAAGGAGCTGTGAGGAAGATGAAGTGTTAATGCACATATGTGACCAGATTAAAATTTCTAATTTAGCAAAAACCGGTACGGCACAGTGCAGCGGAATCGCGCTAGCTGTCGGCCGGTTTTCTGCTAGGCAGTTGCTGGCGCGGTGCCGCACTCGCATCTTGAAGCCGTTTGCAGAACTCATTAAGATGCATCATGCGTTTGAGTGGTGGGAAAAAGTTTCGCAGCCGAGCTGCAGTGCAAAGTTTAGCGTGACACGTTCTGGTGTCTATTGCCGGCGATACATTCCGTGACCATCGTCGGCAGAAACTGTATGAATAAATGCTGTAGCAAAATTTGTAATTATGTTTATAATTGCATTGCAAGCTGTGATGATGCTAGTTTGCTTGTGCTAAATATTGTTTATGTGGTTATTTGTTGACATTCACATTTTGCTCTTTTAGTGAAAGTAATGTGTCTATGCTTGAATCATTTAAATTCTATTTAGCAGAAATGACAAATTTGTCTTTAAAAATGTGCCAAAATATGCATTATTGCCAAAATTGCACTGAAAATATGCATTATTCAACAGAAATAATTTATAATAATCATACATCCTGGCTAGTAGGTTCACAAAGTTGTACTGCTTTTTCACCCGATTATTACTGGATTCACAATAATACTTAGTTTTGAGGCCCGAAACCAATTGTAAAGAAAAAACAACACAAGAATAGTGTTTACATGGTAGAACCTGACACAAAACATCGATGAACCGTGAAAATCGATCATATATGACAATCTGTTGGAAAAACAAAGTAGACCATAGCATATACGACGGGTATAAAAGAAGCAGCTAGCTTCAGTTAAGTTTTAGTTTAGTATAATAAACTGTAGAGACACATTCTAAACTCATTAGGTTATGGGCTTTCCACGTCTCCAACAAGTGTGTCGCGGATGTAAAAGGGATTCATTGAAGATAATTTTATTGTTCGTGGTCGTATTCATTCCGGTCGATATTATCGAAGTACTCTGGAAACCCAACATGGAAGAAGCACGAATGCAACGCGTGTATCTTTTTGATGGAACGAATTTTTCGAATTGGAGTTTTCGTATGGAATTATACCTGGAAGAATTGGGGTTACTCCATTGTATTGAAAAGACTCTGGAAGAAGAAGATTATTTTCAAGTGAATTCGACGGCAGACATTGAAGCGCTAAATGAAGAAAAACGGCTGAAACGAAAGCAACAAGATGCGTAGTGTAAATCGGTTTTAATTTATAAAATAGCCGATAATCAACTAGAATATGTTCGAGGAAAAATATCTCCGAGAGCAATTTGGTTGACGTTAAAGGAAAATTTCGAGAAGAAAGGAGTTTCCGGAGTGTTTTATTTGCTGAAACAGCTATCTACGATGAAGTTCGATGAAAAGCAAACATTGCAAGAACATATTCTATCATTCGAAAAGCTCGTCAGGGAACTTGAATCGGCTAACATCAAGTTGGATAAGTCGGTATTAGTATTTTTTTGCTACAATCGATGCCGAAATCATTTGAACATCTGATTACGGTATTGGAAACATTGCCGGTTGAACGGTGCTCGATGGAATTTGTCAAAGCACGTTTGCTGAATGAAGCCGTTAAACGACAATTCAACGTGGAAACAGTCGAAACCAGCACAACCTTTTCTGGAAGAGTTGGAAAACCTGGAAATACTGGAAGATTACATACAACCATAACATGGAGGGAACAACACAGCATCCGTACCGTGAACTTGTAGGATGTTTAACATATTTGATGATTACGTCTCGTCCAGACATTAGTATTGTAGTTAATTTCTTAGTCGCTTTCAGAGTGGTGCAACAGACTGGACACATCTAAAATGTGTACTAAGGTATTTACAAGGCACAAAGGATTATTCCCTAGAATATCGACATAATCAAGAGGAGCCAATTGTAGGATTTGCTGATGCAGATTGGGGTAGCGACATGGAAAGTCGTCATCCCACAAGTGGCTACAAATTTCAAATTTTTGAAAACACTGTTCTATGGACCACAAGAAAGCAAGGAATCATTGCATTGTCATCAACAGAAGCGGAATATGTTGCGTTAAACCAATCATTCTGCGAAGCAATGCGGTTAGAAAATCTGCTTACCGAATTTGGCGTGCATTTGAATAGTCCGTTAATTATATACGAAGACAACCAGTCTTGTATGTATATTGCCGAAGAGCCTCGCGAACAAAAACGGATGAAACATTTAGACATCAGATACAACTTCATACGAGAATGTATCCAGAACGGAAGAATTCTACTGAAGTATATTCCAAGCGAAAACCAACTAGCGGATATGTTTACGAAAGGGCTTTCTTCAGCAGTTTTTACGAAACATCGATTTGCGATAGGTCTAAGAGGGGGTGTTGGAAAATCAAAGTAGACCATAGTGTTGCCTCGAGCAACAGAATTTTCTCAACTTGAAAAGTCCGCAAATAGTAAACGCAAAAGAGTTCTTTTAACACTTTATTTACAAGAAGGGTTTTCGTTAATAATAATTAACACATAGCATATATGATGGGTATAAAAGAAGCGGCTAGCTTCAGTTAAGTTTTAGTTTAGTATAATAAACTGTAGAGACACATTCTAAACTCATTACAATCAAAAACAAATTTTAAAATCAATGTCTATGAAATCAAACACTCCTTTGAATTTAAAGAGTAATTAATTAAAGAGTAATTATAAGGTACATTGTATAACATACGATATTAATTGTTATCTAGTTTGACGACCTATCATGACTTTTAGCATGTAGTAACGTATACTCATAAGTATCAACGAGATAGCTTATTTTATACCATGTCATGTCAGCAAGTCTTATCACCTCGACTGCACGTGTCAAGTTAAATGAGTATCTGTCGAAGGTTATGTTAGGTTGACAATCGTTGTCAGAGATATTCAGCTATAGAAAACACCACCCCAGTACCATGTCCTTCACTCACCTAGTTAAGTACGTGTACTTGATGTTCACCGGTCATGAAAGCAGGTCGGTCTAGAAATTTTGACAAAAGCAACACTTACCATATTCCTTTTGGAGGGAGGACGAGCATTGGAGAGCAAAATTTGGTAAAAGTTTAATTTTAAACTCTTCCGCTTTGACTTGACTCTCCACTCTCATGTCCACTTACTGAATGGTATTCTTCTACAAAAAAAAGGTAGCTCGCTCTAGTGCTTCCTGTCCAGTGGTTGACGTGGAGCTTTGGAACGGGCGGATGATGCTTTCTTCTCGGGCGCTTACAGACGATGTGTGATTTTATGAACTGATCTCACCCAACATCCTAGATTGCAGCACCAAACGAGCAGCTGGACCACGGCTTACAAGGCACAATCTGTTGACGAACCATAGACGGTGTCTTGCTAGAATCATAACTGGGTTGGTATGCATCAACTCTAACACCACATTGCCACGCACATAGTCACATACGGCGACTTGCCACGCGTTTGAGGTGGAATATGAAGCTCGTTTGTTCGGAGGTAAGCGAATGTCGGTGACCATAAACCGATATTTGCATATCTCTAGTGCCTGTATAAATTACTGACATAGTAAACCAGAACACATGGGGTTGAGTGTAACTGTTTCTTGGCCGGCTGTCGTCCTGGAGCTTCCTGCTCTTTGGCGATGGAGAACCTGAGAAAGGGGTCGGTGTAGAATATTACCTTTGTCGAAGGAATGGGTTCATGCTGGCAGACGGTCGGCGGTACCGGATACGTCATAAAATGCAACGTTTTGCATTCTTTCTGCGGTTATCCAAGCGCTACGATCTGCCCCGTTGCCCGTGCGGCGTTATTGCGCCGGATGCCCTGATCTCGTATGTCCTTTCACTTGTAAATACAAAATATGAAGATGAGCAAACTCGGCAGACAGCTGGAACCAAGGCGGTGGTCAACGTGTCCCGCAACCACTGTGGCATATTTGTTGAAACGTTGTTACTGTTCCTTATTGCTACGGTATGCTTTTACCTTGCTCTGGTTCATGTGTGCAAAAATTGAAATTTTCAACCTCCTGCTGACCGCGGGAACAGGAATGTGGTTAACCGATAGCTGCAAGTGAAGCTACCTTCAAGGTGATGGTTACTGTTGCTGGCAAGATGCGTTGGTTTACGGATTATAAGTGACCTTTGCTAGGATATGAGGAAAGGAAGTAGAAGGTGATGTCAGTAGTAACGACTAGCTGGTCTACAGGTTCCGAAAGAAGACAGCAAATAAGCTATTATGAACTCAGGAACACAACTTAATGTAACTTAGTCGTGGCAATAATGATGACCATGATTTTTCTGCTTGTTGGCATAATGACCTTGACGGTTGTATGAGCATAGGGTAGTAAGAGCTCTTTTTCAGCCTTGTAATCGAGTAGAGGACCGGGTCAATGCTTTTAAATCGACCATATTTTGGTAATTTAAGTCCCGAATATTTCTCAAGCATCTTGTATTGAGTTGAACAATCAACATAGATCATTCTTTGATAAAAGGCAGTCAAACTCAACTCAATTTGCAAACGACCCTAGCAATTCGTGAGCTATGATAACAAAAGACGTGTGATAAATTTGTAAAATCGGTATGGTAATTCCAGCAAAAAGATATACTACGAGCTACTACGAAGCGATCATAAATATTTGTGTTATTTCACTTAAATTTACTAAGTATCCCAAAGAACTTGCAATGTATGGCTTTTTTCTCGTTACCTTTTTACTTAGGTTTAGAATATATTTGTCTGGGGGCTTGAACATAAAATAAAATAATATATCTTCAACAAGATTGATGGACAGATAACACTTGTCAATTGCAAATTCTTTACGAGCATATTGATAAAAAATAATTTAGCTAAATACTTGAGCTAAATTTTCTGCGATGTTCTCAACTCAATTTTGAGAAGAAAACAATTAATAGTCTAATGGCACAATACAAGAATTTGCAAAGATTAGCAAATAATAAACTCTCAGTATTTAACAAAAACGTATCAACCTTAACTGCCGTAGGAAGGTATGGCTTATACATTATCTCCTTTTACACCAATTAATTCTACCAATTAATTAATTAATTAATTAATTACAATAATTAATCTAACCACAAATAGGAAGTGACCACTAATGTATGTTCCATCTATAATTTTAAGTTACTTAGTGCAACGTTGTGGTGAGTCATTGTTATTTCATTTTCCGTGAATTTTCATATTTCATAAATCATCTCATTTTGGTTGCAAATAATTCAAAGAGTTGGTGAAAAGAGTTTTGTAGAAAGTAGTACCATTCCTGACGATCTTTTCATTCAATACGTTAATTGTTAAGCTTTGTTTTTCGTCATCCAAAAGCTAAAATTAAAATTTTGACTATAGTAGTCAAAATAATAAACTATTTATTTTAACTTTTACCAGGTCATTGCGGGCCGCATTATAGGCTCTCAAGAGCCGCATGCTGCCCGCCGGCCGTAGTTTGGAGACCGCTGACATAGAGCTTTTGTAGATGTGTGCTTTTTATGAGCTAAAAGTGAATGTGAGCATATTGTAATGTTAGTTAAGGTGTCTCAGTTAAGTGTTGTTTCGAGTATATTTTACGACCTTGTCGAAAGGAGGCAGTTTTCCAATCCTCTAGAAACAATATGCTTTTTGAACATAAATTTGATTTAGTGTTCACTTTTTTAGGTTCTATCTAAGCTCCAAACAACATCCAATACCAATGGAAGAAGGTGTAACAGAAACATAACGAACTGTCCGCCTACTGTATCGTACAGAGGACAACTGAACCGTTAAGATAAATTTATGCTTGATTGAGATCTGCACCTTATATTGTGGCTCAAGTGAAACGTCCAAGCTAACACACAACCAACCACGCTGAAAAAGACATCAATTCTTCTACCGTCACAAGCCTTCCAGTTCCGATCGGTGAATCGTTGAAAGTGGATAAATTGAGCCCGATTTTGTAGACCATTTCCGAGTACGTTCGGCCGTAGCAGTCGATATGGTTATGATTTATGAAACGAGCGATAGGAATGAAACATCGGTGATAACGATGCGGAGTCTGTGTAGGAAACAGTACAAGTACCAGTGGAGGCATGCAATGTAACTTACGAAACAAACCACAAGCAGTCGTGAAAGGAATACTTGGAATAGATCTTCCATTCCATTAAATCAAATATGTAGGTTGGCTGAGAAGCATGTAGACAATGGCATACGTGATAAAATATGCAGTTGTTTCGTTTAATGAAACGCACAACAGCCAACAAATAGTTTTCAGTGATTGTTTTAACAAGTAAAATGATCATTCGATAAAACGGTGATTAATTTTTTTGCTAGCCATATATAGTCTTTCGATAGCAAGAATTAAACATCAACAGGAATTTAAACACATAATTAGTCATTTTATATTCGTACATTGTTGTCATCGCATGAGAAAAATTTCGTGTATGAAGCTTGACGTTATTGCCGAATACTGGCGTGACGACTATCTCCTTCCACTGCACCTGAAACGAGCAAAAACCTATCCGGTATCGTTTTTATTTAAACTTATTTGCATTCTCGTAAGATAAAACCAGCTGCATGTTAGATGTACCAACAACGGGTTATGGCACGGCTACGGGGGATGAAACCTTCCGATTCCGGACTCACAGACAGGTGAGCTCCTAAGTGCATTTTGCATCTTCTAAGTGGATGCATTCCGTTTGTTGTAAGCACCGTCAGAATGATTCTGGGGTTTGCTTATCACACCGCGTGAACAACGCCACACAACAGCCAGCATTGTACCGATCCATCTTTCATCTCCGAAACGCAATGATGCACTTCCGGCCCCTGCAATTTGCATTGGAAACGCACCGAAACTCAGAACTAGAGAGGTGGAATCGGTATGGCGGGATGTTGCTTCTCGAAAAGATCTCACGTTACCCTGGGAGGGTTTTACTTTCGGTGTCGTGAAGGAGTTTGTTCGTCTTCGTTTTTTTAGCTTCGTTCAAGTGCGCCCGCAAGTCTGTGTTCTTCGTCCCAAGCGCCTTACTGTACAAAACGAGTACAAAGCACCGAGATACTGCAGCTCTATATGTTTGGAAGACACGCTGAAGAAAGTCTCTGTATTCACGACATTCTTCATCACTAATGGCACTTGCTGAGAAGCTTTCAGAACCGGATGGAAGACCCAGACACCGGACCGGGGGCGAGAGGCGTGAGATAAAAACTTTCAAAAATATCGTACCATCTGCATGCGAACATCTTAAAAAGGGAAAAAGTGTAAGCTCGAAGGTAACTTGTAATCCGGCGACACAGAGCAGCATCTTTTTACCTCAAGGCAAAACGGGGATTCTCTAAGGAATGCTGCTCCATTATCTTGAAAATTGGGAAGTACATCGTGACGTATGGTAAGGGTACCGTATACGCCGCCGTTTCGCGGCGATGTGTATATTTTGTGTGTCAAGTTGGTGATTTTGGTGAACTACAAAACCTTCTTAGATATGCTGTTATTTTATTTGTGTGAGATTTTTGCCAGTTAGATGCATTAAAACATACTTCATAAAAGTGCATAGTTATTAAAAGCTTAACGTTTTACTCATTAATTTTGAACGCATGCTTATAAAGTCTTAATACTTAATTCGTTTATTGCTGTTCGTTATTCGTCGCTCGTTTTACAATCTTTATCGTTATAAAATTCCTTTATTTTATCTTTTATTTTATCTTTCTTAAATTTACGCAAATTTATTTATTTCTTTTATCTTTTTTATCTTTTATTTTATGACAGGGTTTGGGTCCAATGGTACTGATTTGATATACATATGTAAATAAATGCAAAATTTACTGTCTTTTCGAAAAATTATTGATCATACAAACATACGAAACACACGCAAATATGGCAGTTACATTGATGTTTTCCGAACGCGTTTACCGAGTATTTCGGGAGTAGAATGTTCCTTCATGCCCTGTTAACAGGCTATCAGAACATTTTTAATACTTATTTAATTCATTCTGGATAGGGTTCGGCATTGTTCTAATGTCGATCGATACATTTAAAAGAACTTTTCAAATTGTTAGTAACTATCCAGCACAATATCATTTTCATCAGCCTATCGTCGTACATCTAGCCCATGCAATTGTTGATTGTTAGCGGTTACTCTCCCACGTCACACACACCATTCGAAAGAAAGTTCAATAAATCCACAAAGTACGAATAACAACAACTAAAATCAATCGCTATACCTACAAACTTTGGCGGGACATGGGACTCCCCGTTCTCACGGTGACCAGTTTTGGAAAGTTGCAAAAGCTTGTTTACTATTGACACAGGATTGATTCAGACCAAAGTGCTTCATGCAGATGCTGCGTGCAGATTGGATTTATTTTACGAACGGTACAGACGCACACGCATTGTTTGATTTTCAGTCGCACTATATGCATGAAATTGGTAGATAAAAACTAAAAATAAACAGTCCGTGGCTTACCCTATTTGAATTGATGGGTTTTAGTCTTTTAAGTCGTATTTTGCGTTTTGACAATGAAATGATATCGGGCTAAATGTTTTAATAAAATTGTACTCAACATTGTTGGTGTGTAATTCAAATATATGAGTAAAATGACTAAACTAAATAGAACGACAGTAAAATTTGTATCATGCTAACTATTAGTTCTGAAATCTATCAAAGTCGAGTTAATTTTTTATTTTAAATGGGTTATAGCACTTTCCATTAATTTTAAAATTGCAATTCAAATAATTTAAAACCTTTGTTGGTAAAATATCCCTGCTTAAGCAAAAAAATCAATCCTTTATGAGCTAGCCTACCCTGAATCGGCATTTGTTTACATATTTTTCAGACTAAAATAATCTAGGCTAAAAATCTGAGGATAGTTTGACGTTGACATCAGCCGCCAAGTGTCAAACTCCATATAAAAAAAACCTAGTTTTGCTAGTATGTGGGCTATCTATATCATATAAAAATAATGATAAATAAATTTTATATGGATGTAATAGCCATCGCTAGAGTTATGCAGAAAAGCTTAACAAAAAAACAAAACAAAATTAAGGTTGAAAGAATATCGTCATTGATATCGTCATGAGAAAAAGTTAGCAATTACAAATTTGAACCATTTTAGATATTTCATTATTTCTATACTATTTATATAATCTTTCAACTATATTAAACTTTATGTTTAGGAGTTTTCACTCCTGTCGATATGTATTAATAAATACACTGATAAATAGTTTCGTTAAATTGCAGGCGTCAATTTTGAGAATGTTTCTGAATGGACTACTGAAAAACCTACCGTCGAATAAAACTCTTTTCAACAAGCTACGTCAGCCTATGAAATAAATAGAAATCCGATCGGTTCTCAAGCAGCAAAGGTTGAATGTGGAATATCACAAGGCATATTTGTTTGGGGCAAAATTACGGCTGCATGAAAATGGCTGTGATTGAAATCGGCACCCGGCTAAACTTATTTGCCGAACCCGGCTGGAATTGGCATCCACATTTCATGCCATCAACTCCCTCCAAACGCTCAATCTCATCCCTCGATGATGCTCTCCATTAGCTCCGTTTAAACTGGACCGTGCTTAAATTTCCACGTACTACATATTTCGTCTTGCTGCAACTGGCGTCGCTCTCGTATGCTGGTGCTCGGAAAAATGGAATGCACCCGCAAGGAGTAGGTTGCAGCACGAGAAGCTACGTCATCTGTGGCCAATCGAGCACGTCGGAAAATCATTATCGACCCCCGGGACACGTACTGCAAATCTTTCCTCTCCGCCCAGAACGTATAACGCTCGCATGCACGTGAGCTTTTGCATGTCAGTGATGTATCCAACAGGGGAAGAGAGGAATCCAGTACGGGAAGGCATTTTTACACCAAGAAATCAACGTGGTTTCTCATTCTTACCCGTACTCATAGCGGCAGACACAAGGCCGTGTTAAGGATTATGCTTAACCGGGTATGGAGCCGGGTTGAAAGTTCTTGCCTCCCTGTCCTGACAAGAAAATGCATGTTTGGTGAAAATATTTGCCATAATGGCCATTCATCATGTCAGCTTTTGAATTAAGTGCTTTTGGCTGCGCCCCTCAGCTGTCTTATCTTTGCCGCCTGCTTACTGCATCGCCTGCATACGTTTCGTCTCTTCCACCCTTTGATAATGATGCGTAGTGACGCTTCTGGATGATGAAGAAGCAACTGGTCCGGATTGCTTCCCCGCCGGAACCAATCGATGTCTCCGGGTGCACTTTTGATACGCATTTCGCACAAAGTGATTGTCAGTGGATGTAAGATGGATGCTTCGGATCGTTCCAGGAACTGAGCAATCACATACTTGCATGCTTTAAATCACAGTATACGTCAGCGAGCAGGAATGCAATCAACGATGATGGGCTCTGATCGGCTTATACAAGGACATACCCAATTGGAGCTATGATATTAGACCTGTATTCGAGGAAGTTGCGTATACAGACGTGTACCGATCGGCTGAAATAAAAAATCTTTGAAAAATAACCTTTTAAATTAGCTTTATTTCACATGAAGACTGGCGATTTCAATGAATACTACAAATTTTTTTTGTCTCCTTATCTTTTTACACATTTGTTAGAGCTTTTAAGTGAAATCGAAATGAAATATTTATATAAATTTAGTTATTCATATTAGTTAATCGATGTTCACAGGTTAAATAATTATTCACCAAAAGCTCCAAAACCCTTTCATAACATTTCATTTGTTTTATGTTTCAAAAACATGCTACCACTATGATGTCTAATTTAGAAATTTAGTAATAAGCAATGTTTAGGCTGACGAACAAACAAACGAAATAACCAACAGAAAAAAGCTGTTAAGGATATGGTTCAAATAAATTCAATAGCAATGTATTCAATTCGTTGAGTGATAGTATCATTTAGAGCTTAGACCGATACCGAACGACACAAAGCGATTGCACCAGCAACACAACGTTTCAATACCCTATATGACAACCGCTGATAAGCTTCGAGAAGTCGATTGCAGATTTTATTGTGTTCTATCACAAAGTCGTTTGAAATGGGTTCAAACCATTTCTAAAGAATATGAACACATTTAAAAGCTTTCCTATGAATGGAATCCTTATCACAGGACAATATTGCTCGATTGGTATTGCGAGCATCATTATCATACAGCTTACTTGGCGTAATAGAGGCGCAAGAGTAAATGCATTCTTTTTATGGTAGGTGCAGCACCACTATTGGAGTATTAGAGTGAAAAAGACTTAAAATTCAAATAATACTGTGAAACGAGTTTGTTTTAATGTTGGAAATATTTTATAATCATTCAGTGTAATGTATGTAATTTTAGATGTGTAATATTTTTCATACAAATTATTAAGATAGATAGATAAATTAAGAAAGATAGAAAATTCTTAATAAAATATGTGTACAATTGTATACAGTTTTACATGAGAATAGTGAATATCGGTTATTATGAAAAATAAAAATAAATTTAATACATTCGATATCACGATCAACTTTCAGCGTATGTCTAAAATCTGGTTGAAAGAAACCGGTACCCACTCAAGATTCCTCCACCATAACCTAGCATAATAATTGATCTATCCTTTTGCTGTTCCTTTCATACAGCATACCGCGTCTATTTTTTGTAGTTTTTGGTCCCCACCCCAACAATCACCAATCGATGAAGCAATGCGATAAGTGGCATAAAGTCTTAAGTACATCTAATGCACTTAAGTGAATGTAATATTACGCCAAATCTCGTACGATTTCGAATGCTATTTCGCTCCAAGCAGCATTCGCTGCTGCTACTAACGAGCGGGGCATCTATCCGGCAAGCGGAATGTACTTTGCCGTAAAGTGCAGTCGATGCATGGGTGGTGGAATATCATAAGAAGCTTGCAGTGCCATCGGTCCAGGGGCGTGCGAAGGCGGGCAATGTGTGCGCTCTTCGCTGATGGGAATTCTTTCTCGAGCAAATGTTTTGTGAATCGCAGCAACACGAGCTGAGTGGTACGAGTGAACGAAATACCATTATATAAATGGGGTTGGAAGAGATTTTGCACTGCTTACCGGCATGTCCTGTGGGTGTTTGCTTTGTAAAAGCATCGGTCTCTTGCGTGGAAAGAAAACAATCTTTCATTTTGTGTGGGTTTTGTGAGGGGTTGGCTTGGTACGGATGTACTGCTATGCAAATATCAATTTCATAACAGCATTATGGTGATTGTGAAAACATTTATGCATCTACTGTGGTTCATTTTTGTGGAATACTAAAAACTGTGTGATGTAAAAATGAATTTGTTCCTTTAAACATATTAAGATGATCCAACCTTGGCAGCTTTAGCAGCAACTAGTGTTCGTAATTTCTCAACAACAACTTTAAGCGACCGGTCCTAAGCCCCATCTGACTATCGCTCGCTGTTAATGTATCCCCCTATATCTTCATGTCAGTCAAATATTTTTCATTCTGAGAGCACGCAGCCATCTCAGTTCATTTATTATCCGTAAAACTAGCTAGCTGAATTGTCTGAACGAAATAAATGATGGTACGATCCAGCCACACTATTGCACGCTATGCACGGGTGTGGAGCAGCGGTTCATCGTAGCCCTTGTCCCTGTTGGTATCGGTCCACTGGCAAAGGGGTTGTGTCTTTAACGTATTTCCTTCGAACCAACCAGGCGCACATATGGTACGGTACACATTCGGTCCCCGGTTAACATTGGTCAGCAGCAAGGGACGATTTGTCCGGCATACAAACGGAACCGTTCGTGCCTTGCAGAGAGAGCCGTTTCACCGTCGCTGTTTGTTGTTCGAAGCAGAAAGTTGGCGAGCACTGCATTTGAAACTCTCCGTGCTACATGCCCAACATGTGTTAGGGATTTCGATGGGATTATCCCGGTTGCGTGGTAAATTATATAAACGATTAAAGCTCGACATTTTTTTGTGCAAGGAAAAGATGAGAAGGATGAAAAATACACTCTTTGAAAGATCCTTTTTTCCATCGGGAGGAAGCCTTCAGTGACGGTTCACGGTAAATGCGTATGCATTTTTGTATAACAATTCTCGGGGTCGATTTTTCAAGCAAGTACCACACTATTCTATTCGAGCGTTCGAGAGAAGGTACTTCGAGAGGAGTGAAGGAACGTTTCACGTATGCGAACAAGTAGATTGGCACATTTATATTCATTTCGGATAGCTATCGACTGAAGTGTATTTTGGCTCAATTCATTCCATTTGTGCATTTGAGTTTACAGTTGCAAGGTTGTTCTGTGCCAAATATTTGTGGTTGAGCAGGTTCAAGACTTCGTTAGAGCAATGAAAATATGCTGGAAACAGTTTAACTAACTGAATATGTTATGTTATGTTATTGTATGATAGAATATCTTCTTCTACTTGGCGTAACGTCCTACGCGGACATGCCGGTTTATACAGGCTTTCGAGACTTGGACCGAGAATGGACCCTAGGATTGAACCCATGACGGGCATGTTATTGAGTCGTTCGAGTTGACGACTGTACCACGGGACCGCCCCTATGATAGAATATATCGATCTCTTTGTCATAATATATATTATATATGTTATAGAAACACCTAAAAGCAAATATAGCTATTGAAACTGTTTCTGTGCAACTTTTCGTCTGAATTAAACCACTGCCCAGACACGGTGTCGAGTCACAGTACCGGTGCCAGTGGTGACGAAAACCCATTGGCCAAATGTGACCCAATCGTTTCGTTGTCCATACATTCTGAGTCTGCTTTGACCGGTAGAACCAACTCGTCTGATACAAAAGTTTGGTTAGTCATGGCGACACGCTAGCGTCTCCACTGGACGGTACAAGATGGGAAGGCAAAGGTGGTGCGGTATTGGACATCGTATCGGGCCCTGCGAAGAAGACAAATTACATGCAGCGAAAGCATATTTTTCTCTGCTGCCAGCATCCATGTTGTTGATGTAAAATACATAATTTATAAGCTCGTCTACTTTAAGCAACTGGGCCGGTGCGAGCGAAGTGGCATAGCTACATGAACACTACGGGGTAGATAAAGTTGAGCCAAGCGGTTTGTACTTTCGAATAAAATTATACAGATGTGTCAGGTCAGCTAGCTAAGTTTGCAATTGCGTGAAAAGCTAAAAACAAACAATAAATTACCGTTAAAATCATTGACCCTGTCAATAAGAACTAACTTTTATTTCTGCATGTACTCATTAACTGCACTTATAACAGAACAAATTAAATTTTCAATAAGCGAATTATATTCAAAGCGTCATCCATCAATTATGTAACGCTTGTAGGGGTGGGAGGGGGTTCCGTCAAACGTAACGATTTATTATATGGGAGAGAAGGGTAATTTAACATTTGTTATGTAACGCAAAATAAAATGTTTGATTTTTTTTATTCTAATAACAAATGAAAAAAATAAGATGGATGAAATACGCAAATATGCAAGAACATTACAAACGCCGATCAGGATTCGATTATGAGAACCGTTTTGAGTTTGACAGCAGTATGGGACAAATTTTCCTCATGTAAAATAAAATATAAATTTATCTTGATTCATTCCAAAAATGTGAATGTACCACAATGAAATGTAAAAAAGAAAATAAAATCCCAAAAAACTGATTTTGATCAATCAAATAAGCTATACGAGGGGGGCGGGTTGTGGTGCTCATTCTTTTAAATAATGTTTCAAGGGTGTTTCTTTCAATATTACATTTTGTAACATTAGGAGATGAGAAGGTCGAAAATTTGAAATTTTTGCGTTACTTTAATGATCGATTACGCCTTTCGATACATATGATAAGAGCATGTGATAAGCGCCTACTAAGAGAGAGAGCAAGTTATAAATCTTCTCACATTGGTGAAAGCGTGACGAACGAATAAACTGGATCGATTAGATGGATCGATAGGGCTTCCTCCTGATTTGGATGATCTCGTGTTACGATACTTTGCATTTTAGTTCGTGCTAGTAGCGTTTCGATTGGTCGTACCGTCCCTCAAAGGTAGCGGAACTAGTGAGAGAAAGGACACACTCCACTCGCCTTCTTTCCTCTCATATGATGAGAACATGTGTGTTTTCTCTCAGTAGTGAGAGCGTAACAAAAGGATAAACAGGATCGATTAGAAGTTGCTTAATCTTTTACGTATATTTTAGGAGGGGTTTCTTTCAACGTTGCAGTTTGTTGCACTACAGGAAGGGGGTCGAAAAAATGCAATTTTTGCGTTACGCTATTGACGGATGACATCCGAGGTGAATATTCATAATAAAAATTCAAATACTCAATCCATGAATTCCAAAAGAAAGTTCTTCTAGTGATTCGAAAATAATGAAACAGATTTTGATAAGCGAGGTGAGAAAAATTCATGTGATGCACTTTCTACACTCAAGAATATGACTCTACCTGTTAAATAAAAAACATAACAAAGGACCTCATCATGTCTTCTTCTTAGCGAATCGTGGTCATCATCTCTCTTCTGTGTTTGAATAATCATCTGAATACGGTTGATTAGTCATCATTTTATTTCTCAGCTACCATCGTTCCCATCTAGCGGTACTGCAAAAATATGTGTAAAATGGTTTTATACAGCTTCTACATTGTTGTTGCACCAGTAAAACTCACCGGTGTAGCGTGTGTAATTTCACCTCGGTTGTCGATAAATGTTTTACCAACATGTCTGTGGGGGAAGCATACTTTCAGCTCCATTGAAGCAAACTTAATGGTAATTAAACTTTCGAGTATGTTCGATTTGGAGGCCAGTATTTGTTGGTTCTACAAAAATAGGGTTACGGTACATTCACATTGTGTTTGTGGTTACGACTCACCGGCTATTTATAAGACCAATACACACAATTTCATCAATGCATCCTGACGAATAATATTGAACGGAACACCGTTAGGAACGAAGAGGTGGCATGCAACAAAGGGGAATTAAAAAAAAGTAAAACATTATTGTGTTAAAACGGATACGAATTAAATTCTTTCATCCACGGGGGATTTGAAGGGAGTTCGCATTGAATGCGGAATTTTAATTCATCATTCGAATGCAATGCATTAACTCGTTATGCAGTCGGTTCGACAGGAGCAAGTAAAGGGAAATGCTTACCATTGCACTCACCCACTGTTACTTGGAAAAGCACACAAGTTGGGGATATGATAGACAGTGTTGAATTGGTAGCGGTGTAACAGTAACATCTCGTGGTGCTTTAGGTTATATTTGAAAAAAAACATAAGCTGAGTTGAAAACTGTAACTGTTTGTTTGATCAGTGATTGCAACTTGAAATTCTATTAATTGCTTTGGAAAAGGATCAAAATATGTTTCGCATTTAGTATAAATTTGCTTTTTTTATGGCAAATCCAATTCGTAACGTAAATAGTTTAAATAAAAAACCTTGTTTTGATACAATTTTGCTCCATCACAGAAAATAAATGTAGGCTATTTCTATCCCCTCGCAAATTGCATGCTCTTGCGAGGAATTAACGATAATCCCACTAACGGCGTTTTCCTGCCTAATGCCATGCACTTGTTCGTTCAAGTCCGTGCAAGCGTCAGCTCTGGTCAGCAAAAGCGTGATGAAGCGTCCATCATAAGTGGTAGTGGTCGTGTTTTACTGCACTATTCATGCGTGTGAGCTCATTTATTCGCGACCACTTTTTCGCAGCTCGTCGCTACCCCAGCAACAAAAAAGAAGCACCTCGTCCATTTGAGAGCAGCTGCAGGACGCACGGTAAAGGACACCCATTATTTATGTGTCATTTTAATTCAATTAAAACGAGCTGCGGCACTGCACAAAAAGGGTTCAAATGACCAACTAATTTAATTGTTTTCATCGTTCGTTTTTTAGGATAAACGGCAATGGTGCCTCGTGGGGATGGAGCGCCTGGGGTCGTACAACATTTGCTGACAATTTTAGTGACACACATATACACACACACACTGTGGGAAAGTTCGTTTGGGAAAGCGCATTCTACACAACCCACACAGTTCCACGGTTGGAGTGGAGCGGTCAGCGCAAATGACAATCACGATGAGCTGCAGGGAAAGGAAAAGTTGCAGCCTGCTGTCACACGTTAGCGAAAACAAGCGCAGAAAAACGTGTTCCCAGCTCGCGCCAGCAAGAGATAATGATAATTTGAAGCGGTTAAAAAGTACTTCAACAGGCATGGTGAATCCTTCCACGGGGAGTCCTACAATGCGCTCCTAATGCAAGCTTCTGCCCACACAGCGCATTATCTCGCATCACAATAGTATTCCTCGCCAGCAGTGCCGCATTTCTCGCTCTTTTCCTTCGCAACCATCGAAGCGACGCCTTGCCAATCTTCATTTTCCGCTGCGATCGGCTGTTGCACCATGCTAAGTATGATTAGTGACCGGCCACACATTTGACCACCGCTACACGCGTCGTAAACTGCATTCGTGTCATGAATACGGCATCCACAAAAGGGGTGAAAGGGCCGGGCTGGTTCACTCGTGAGAGTGTGTGTGTGTGTGCGACCGGACACGTACAAAGCGGCCATAAATTATGTGCAACGGGACATGGGATTGCCGATCAGTGTGTGATGATGTCAAATAAATCAGTGATTGCATGGTTGGACGGTACCGAAAATGGAAAACATACATCCGTCCGGGCGACAACCGGACCAGCAGGCCCGGGGACTGGTTGCTTCTGGGTCCGGTCGAAGGAAGGATTGGCTTAGCTCAATAATCAGCTTATGCTTAGGTGCACTCTTTCATCGTAATTTGATTTATTGCACACGAGTGGAATGAGTAGTTTCCTTGCCACGCAATGGCTTCGGTGCAGCATTCTTTGGATTAATGATTCATAATACCAATCCACAAATTTATTGTTTAATAGCTTGTAAATGCGGCTTGTGTTTGTTTTTGAGACTAGAAAAAAGAACAATAGACAACAGATGACTAACCAAATACTAGATGCTGTTCTACATCCATTTGAATTGGAAACATCACAACAGAGCACAACAAAGAAATAATTTTGGGTACTGGGAATCTTGACAAAGTCGTACCGAAGAAGCGTAAATGATATTGCATGTTTTGTTGAATATGGATTGAGATACAGAGCGGGATAGTAAGTTACACTGTTGTTTTAACACATTTCCATTGAGAGGCCCCATCTCTCTCTCTCTCTCTCTCTCTTTCTCTCTTTCTCTCTCTCTCTTTCTCTCTCTTTCTCTCTCTCTTGTTGTCCTGCTCACGATGGATCATATTGTCGTGACATGGCACGGTAGACAATTATTCTTCATCAAGTTTGATCCTTGACTGTAGCTGATCCTGATGACTGATCTTTGAACTCTCTTCCATTTGATCTCCTACAGGTCCTGCTTTACCTCATCCAACCATCGAACTTGCTATGCTTCCCTGCGCCTCGTGCCAAACTGGGAGCCGTTGAGGAACATCTTCTTTGTGGGGCATAAGTCCGCCATCCTCACAACATGCGGTGTTGAAATCTTCTGGATCTCATCAGATGGTGATAGCCCATAGTATGTACGGCTCCCTTGCATAATGCATCACAGGGTTTCGTTGCTGGTATTGTTATCCGAAGGTACAATCGTCCTAAAATAGAAAAACATCTCCACCACCTCGAGGTTTTCGCTGTCAACGCTGCCTCCCAGATTGGCGCTTTGAGATAAGTTTCGTCGTTGTGTTGCCAGCTAATACACGGTACGTATAGTGGATACAATGTGGCCTTAGCTCAGATGAAAGGACGATAACTGCACATACGTTAGATGAAGTAACAAGATGTTCAATCCTGTGTCCGACGAAAACTGACTTGCGTTTGTGGTTTCCTTATTCTGTCACTTGTGCTAGTCGTTGCTACTTCTACTCCATTAAGTTGCCCTTCTTGTAGTCTTTTTACATTTCGATCACCATGAATATATTATTGAAAAAGAGGCAATCTTTGACTGAAACGATCAACTCTAAATGAATCACAATTCGACGTTTGAATCAAGCGCACAGTATTTTGCTTATTTCATTCCTGCTACGTATAAAAACCAACAATCATGCACATACAATATTGGCAATAAAAGTAAGCAGAAATTCGTTAAAACATCAGAAATAACCGCTTCTAAGACATAAAATGCATACAAATCTGGGTTCCTGTTTGCTTTGCAGTTCAAGTTGCATGAACGCTGCAATAAATTCACAATATATTATCTTCACTATCATTATTTGATAGTTTGATTTGATTAGATTTGATTTCTGGTAGTTTGTTTTCAAATATTGCAACCTCGATTAGATTTTAGTATAATATGTAATAAAAATCTATTTGATTCACTTAATTCCCACAATGTATAGCCATGCACTGATTATTAAAAATGTAAAGAGGAATTATTATAAAAGTAGTGTCTAAATTGCAGTAAAACCACTCCACCGAAGAATATGTAAAACATCATGAACGGTTAACTAAAATGACAGCACTATAAATTATAATCGTTTTTTTATAAGTAATTCTTAAGCTAGTCACACTTAAAAACAAATATTGAATGTGAATTTTGCATTACACCGTAAAAAAAAACAAATTCGAATTGAAAACACCAGACAGTGTTTGCCACATGTAAACTAGTTTTGTATTATTGTAATTCTTGGGCTATATATAATTATACTGTATAATTAAAATGTAACTGTATTTCAGAATCAAGTATTTAGTAGTTAAATATGTATTTTAAAAGAATTGATTGTTTGTATTAGTGTGTTACATTTCATCAGTTGAATTATTAACGTGTACCAGAGCATTACACCATTCATTACATTTCCCTATAACGTGTCTCGCAACGACAAAATAGAAATTTATTAGTTGGTTAGGTAGAATTGATTTGAAATGTTTACGGAAGGATGAGAGCGATGAAAAGCTGTGCTTGTTTGCCGTTGCCACTCAGTTAGTGTTGTATTGCACAGGATGAAAACAAAAGTATAAAAAAACATGCTCTGCTACTACATTCCCGTATACTACGAAGTGTAATCTATTCACAGCATGGCTATGGTAAAAAACAAAAACTTTCCTCGATCAATGCTTTGTTTTACTAGTCCATCGTGTTTTGAACATGATTTATGAAAAATCGTGCAAAGTGTTAACCTTACTCAAATAAACACAGAAGCCCGTATGGAAAGCTTTTGTGTCATACTTTCCATAACGGGCGCTATGAATAGTGTGCTTGCCTATGCGTAGGGTTTAAAGTTCTCTTGCTCTCTCACTCTCTGCCATCCTTCAATTCGAATTTCGATCCCTTGTTACATGCTTTCAACAGCCTAGGAAATAAATCTAGTTTCCATGGTTGATACAGTGAGTCTGTGTGTGGGTGTTTTTTTTTTCTATAGACGAGCAAAAAAAAAGTAACCTACCGCTATGGTGAATGATATGAACTGTTCTGGCGGTTCGTAGGAATGCAAAAAATGAAAGAAAAACAGACATGAAAGCATATCCAGTAGCCTATCCGGTCAAAGGATACCGTATCGACATAAAAATGGAAATGGCGGAGCTAAGCGGGCCGCGCTCGCTTGTCATGTGGGTTGTTATCGAACACATTCGCCTCCTCGATACCGTTGCGTCCGCTGGCCTTCAGCCGGACCAGTAGGTATACAGTGGTGTGGCAAAAACCGCTGGTTACGCAGTGAAATCCCGCGGCATAAATTTCACTGTCATAAATCATCGTGCGCGCGGTCAATAAACGTCCGTTCGCACGTTCCCACCCCGCATGAAGAGCAGCATAGGAGGGATGGGGAAGCATCGGGAGGCTTACTACCTACAGAATGAAACAGTCCGACGTTAGCATATTTTTTCAAGAAGCATGTATACGCCAAACTCTGATCATGCTCCTGGTCACGGCACCACGATACACGAAACGAAAGCGAAAAGTTAGAGCGTTAGAGAACAATTCATGTATGTGCGCTTCTAGATGTGGCCGTGATGGAGTGTAGTCCGGCTGAGCTTAAAAGCAAGTGCATTCGCGATGCAGCAGCAATTTTCAAAGGTAAAACCACCGCCAAAGGAGTGATCGAGTTTTTTTTTTGTTTCGTTTTGTTTTGCAAGTTCAGAAGACTCAGCAGTGTGGCTCATTCGTCTAGGGAGGAGTTCTTTCTATGAGCTACGACTTAACTTTATCACTACTACCTGGCACAAAAACGGGCACATATCTTTCCAGCGTGCAAAGCGCTGCTAAAAAGTTTCGCACAAGAAACCACCTTTCTTTAGTGTTTGCAATACATAGAAAAAGAGCACCAGCAACTAAACCATCCGGAACGGCTCAAACGAACATTGCCAAGCACGATGCAACAGTCATAAATAACCTCAATGGAAAGGATAATTAAAAACTTTGCTTGCACGCTGCTTAACACCACCCGGCAACAGCATGGCGCCGTCTAATGTGTATGTGTACTAACCTTTTTTTTGGTCGCGCTTTGCTTAGCCACTGCCGGCGACCGTGGCTGGCAGATTGGTTGTGAAACAATGACTTATGTACGCCGGAAATGCATTCGAGCACGAATGATTACCAAACGTAGAAATAACAGCGAAACTTTTCATTTTTGAAATGGGGAAAGATTTTTTTGGAAATCATTTTCCATTCTTCTTGCTTTATCGTTTTACATGTTTCGTTTAGGGAAGTGAAACATATGGAACAAACTAGTGATTCCAATTTGTGGAACAGTGTCAGGGGTTTCTTTCCATTTAACCGATAGGCACTGCCAGACTTTTAACCAAGCAAACACATTTCTTTCCATGTAGACAATTCCATTGAGCTTCGAGAGTTGGTTTAATCTCTCTCAGAGGAAGGATGAAGCTGCTTTCTGTATTGTTCAGCTAACTCTAGAAGTTCTTACGCCCTGTAACTCTATTCATACGTGCAGCTTGTTGGGGCTTGAATGAAAAGTGTAATCTTATTTCTTGTCGTGAAGTTTTAAAACTTTTACCTACGTTACTTTCACCTTAAGAGGTGAGGTCTCAAGTGCTAATGTTTATTTCTTGTCAACTTCACAGTTCTTCTAATTATTCTTATTTCTAATCTGAGCTCTAATCCTTTACGAACTTATTAACCCGGCCGTTCAAGTACTAATTGTGTCATACAAATTGCCTACCGTAAGGCGTCAACAGCAAGCTTACAAATTTCCAAAAGATTATTTCATTTGAATAACAACAAGAATAACAATAAAATAGTTCTTTTTTCTATGAATAACGATGTAGATAGTAGAACAATATAATCATAAACTGTAACAATTGCAAAAATGAATTTAAATGTGTTCATCATCTTCTTCTTCTTCTTTGGCTCAAAAACCGTTGCTGGCTGGAGGCTGCCCTGCCTCTACCACTAATGGACTCGGCTTTCATTGAATAATTAATAACCATAACAGGATAATGAGTCCTACGTATGGGAGCACGGTAGCATCGGGGCTTGAACCCATGACGGGCAAGTTGTTAAGTAGTACGAGATGACGACTGTACCACGAGACCGGACCAATTGAAATGAGTTAGTTGTGCAAAAGTGTTCCAATGCGAAAATGTCAATGGCACGACATTAAAGTAAGTAAGTGTTAAAAATCAGCATGAACCATCCATCATATCCCTTTGTCTGCACGTAGTTGTACAAACAAACATAGATTCTCGAACTTAAAAAAAACATAGTGGTTGCAAGTTCATCCTCTTTTCAAGTAGGAAAAGATCTGATATTAAGAACAACTTGTAGCAAAACAATATATCTCACTTTCTCCGGCACATCTTAACCTCTATCGTTCGTAATTTCCCCTACCGAACAATCCTTTCCCATTCCCGCAGACAACCGACGCTGCTCAGTGTAAAGCAAACCTGTTGAAGATGGGAAAACTTCCTCACCTGTGGAAAAATTGATCAACAACGTCGTCAAGAAAGCGAACGACCACTAGAGCCAACTTTCAACCTTTTTGCAACCTCTGGCAAATGGGGTGGGCGAAGGTTCGAAAGATACCGTGAACTCAACTTGCTCCTCTTCCCTCCTCTCCCCCTCTTCCCTCATACATCTGGTTGCGGAAGAGTAGATAGTGTCGCCGTAACGCGAGAGCTGGTGGGCGTCATGGTCTTCGTAAGAAAGAAACTACAACACTTCAACGAACGTACAGGCGCCAAAGTTATCTGTTAAGAATCAACCACCAGACACAAACCGACTGGATCGCAAATGGACGCGTGGGAGGGAAGTCGCCCGTAAGATAAGGTGGCGTTAGCGATGGGTTCATTGAAAAACTTGAAAATTAGTTTATTAGCTGCAGTGCTGGGTTTGGGTGGGAGGGAAACACTTCAACAGTTTCCACAGTACCGACGGTGACCGAGTCTCGGAAGCGGAACTTAAAAACAAACTTACCCGCCAGACGCGCGCACACACGTCACCCGGGGCGTTGTTTTCGGGCGAACTGGAAGATGCAAAGATAATTTAATTTTGGCCAAGATCGTGAAGCAGCTGCCTTTCTACGGCGAGACGGGTGGTCAGACCTGGGTGTGGGAAAGCAGCGGAGGCCGGGCAAGGATGCTTTCAGAAACGAAATAGTAAATTCTTTTCTACCACAGCCTCAGTGGACGGTTAGCTTTGCAGCGAGAAGCCATTCCAGTTACCAAACTCATAAATATTCAAATGTTGCTCCGGCCAGCCATTGAAGCAAGCGGAAGCTAGGCACGCGGTTCTTGCCCACCCGGTGAAAGGAGTGAGCACTGTAAAGCTCCGGGCCAGAGTTGTCCGACGGCATGACACATAAATAGTTGGTGAATGTCACCGAGAGCAACGAGCCTGTGTATGCGCTGCTAGAGCACCTTCCAGTACCGGGCTCTGGTGGCTTCGCCCGGACGCCGGAACTGAGCATCATTTTCTTTAAGCAAAGTTAAGGGTGAGTACAAGATGCGGCACCGATTAGATGGAAGCGGAGCTTTGCCGGCCTCCTTCTTCTCCAGCCCTTCATTTTTCACCAGTCTACAAACAACCGCAGGCGCATAGCATGTAACATCTCTTATGTGACCAGCTTTCCGGGAAGAAGAACAATTTAATTAATTTAAGTGTCACCCATCACGGTTCACCAGGCGGAAGTGGGGACTTCCGGGGAGTCCAGTAACGGAAACGAAAGCTACAATAAAAGCTGGTAGGAAATGTCACAAGACCTATCATAAGGTTCCACACACGCACACAGCCACACACATTTCTTTTCATGTTGCAACCATGCCCATCGGCTCATTATGTAGCAAAACTCCGTCTTTCTTGATATGAAGGATGGCCATTTTGTTAATTTAATAAATTAATTCGCTGTACAATTGAGCCAAGCCCCGCGGGGCAGAGGTGTGTTCAGCAAATCAGCGCTTGATCGTGTTGGGTAAGAGCAGGCATTAGCCGTGATTGAAAGTGGTGCCTAAAGATGGTTATAGATTAAACATTAATATCAATTACAGAGATCAATCATTTTGTGTATGAGCAGGGGGATAATGGAACGACCGATACGAGCGGAGCTTAAATGAGTATCGATTACATTTATGCACACTGGACAGCGCATTCATGTCGATGTAACACCGATTGAGGAACGCCGTTTTTGAATTTTTAATCATGACGCAATCAACAGCAGAAAGTAATGTGGTTCATATGAACTGTAACTGCTCATAATTAGAGAGAATTTGAAGAAATCATTGAACAACAACACGCAACTAAAAGCAGATTGCAGTAGATTTATCTACGTAATACGTTCAACTCACACATGAACTGGAGGGCAATCACGCCCCGTAGCCCTTTTGCCGCTTTTGCAGTAATTTCATAATTTGATTACAAATTAAACGGTGCAAAACTTTCTCTACATTGCAACTCTTTGCAACGCCAGGTTGATGTCCGGGCATGGGAAAGGGTTTAAATTTTGAAAGGCAAAAGTTGTCCAGATTGCACACAGCTTTCGTATGGATTCGTGGTATGCAGTTGCAACAGGTCCATCGGCACGGGTAAGACGATTCGAACCATGTACGCGAGTGTAGATTGTGGCAGCGGTAGCCTGGAATGGAATTATGGATTTATGAAAAGTCCGGATGGGGCTTCGTAGTAGTGAGAACCAGCGAATGAGTAACATTTCCTGATTATAGGATGAGCGTACAAACTACCCACAGCTGTAGCTCACTTGTTTGTTGCTTCGAGGAAATGGCTGAGCGTATTTGGATGTAATTAAAGGGAAATATGAGCAACATTATGCTGAAAAAACCATATTCTGCAACATTATGCTTCACTTAACTTCACATTCACTTTGAAAGAATTACAACTAAGATTAGTTATTTAAACACAAATATATAATTATCCAGAGATAGAGAGAGAAAGACCCATTGACGGCTATGAGAGGTTTGCATCTTGCCCACTAATAAGCTTTGCCATGCCATCGTCTAATCTTCACACATCGCTCAATAAAGTTGTCCTTGTTGTGTACGCAGCTAGTTTGGTGTGACCGCGACTCGATGCTGTCCTGCCACTGACGGCATCCGATATCACACAAGGCTGTTAAGGACTTTGGGGCACTTGATCTGCGACATGATACACACAGGATATACCGTTTGATACCGTTTATAGTACAGTTTTGAATACAAGTTTTATACCAAAGACTCGCAAAACTCCTAAAACATGACCGTTTGCGCCGCGTATTACTGTCAGAATTTAAATGCAAAATGTTTCATTAAATTATCATCACTAAAGTGCTTGAACGTGGCACTTCAGAAGAATTAAAAAAAAAGATTATATATAATGCAAAAGATTATCACTAATTAGCATAAGACATTGGCAACATTAGCGAGCGGTAGCTAGATAAAGTTAGTTTTAATCAATTTAATGACCCGCTAACCACCTGAGAACACAATTATCTGTGCAATTTTCTTCCATAAACATTGCAACACGTCCTCGCCAGTGTTCTCCACCCAAACACTCAATGCATCCAATCTTTACGATAAACATTATCGGCAAACGGTACACATACACACTGGCACATACTCGATGCTCAACAAATTCCCCTTACTGCATCCATACCAGCATGGCCACTAGCGCGCCGAGCAGCAAACTTCGATTAAGCAAAGCTAGTTGATGTTGATTTTAAGGCTTCGGCTCATCATACGCTTCGGTGGAGCAATGATTGGTACCGTGCGAACGAAGGAGAGAACGCGGGCCACCGTTTATCCGCTCCTGGAGCTGCTCCTGCCACATGCTGTATGTATTGTTGACTGTTGATCGCGTGTCTACATTACTTTAATGACTTGGGTGTTTGATTAACATAACAACAGCTCGGTGTAAATTGTATGTAAATAGGCGTGCTACATGCAAACGCGCTTACCGAGCAATCTAAGCACTGCTGGTAATAAACTATCATTGGAACGATATGGTTGCCATTTTGTTCTTCCACCTACTGAATGATATATTTTTATAGTTGAATAGCTTTGCAACGAGGTGTGATTATGGTTTGATTATGAGAGATGCAAAACATGGTGTTGTTTTTGTTGTGAGAGGAAACATATAAAGTGATATAGATCTTAAAAGACTTTCGCTCTTCATTGATGTTACTCATAGATTAAATAAGAATTGTGACTGAATTATAGGAAGCATCACTTTTTTGAAACACTTTAATGTTCTCATTTCATATTTACACTCCAGTTTACATACAATGATTGATATTTATCTCCAAATATTTCACAGCAAGGCTGTGAAAAATGCATTTTCCATTCGTTGCCATCAAGAATGACTGATTGCCTGTTTGAGTGATATGTTCACGTTATTCGTTGGTCCCTTAAGGTCCCTCTCCTGGACGAATGGCTGGAAACGAATACATGAGAGGGATGGACAACTGTACATATATTATTTGCTGAAGCACTGTTACGCACAGCTTCCCATACGCAAAAGCGTTTATACCATTTTTGTATTGCATTTTGAGGTTGAAAATAAATAAAAAAGATATCCCTCCACCATCGGAATTTACCCCGTAGTGCTGGTATGAAAACAAAGATTAAAATAATAAACAAATTCTCATCACAGCTGATGGATTGGTGACTGACTGGCCGACTGCAATCCACCAAAGCATGTCACGTCCCACAAGCACACAGGGCACACATCACTGTGCACTTCCCACTGCCGTTAACCCGGGAAATTATCCCGCTTGTCGAGCGTTAAATACCAACCCCGTTATCGGGTCGCGCACCGATGGGATTCGTGTGTTACGAAAGCTCTTGCATCATCCACCTGTCGTGTTTCCCCCCCGTTTTGGTCACCCGTTTTGGGATGAGTTGTTCAATTTGTCATTCCGCAACGCCACGCTCAAGCATACCAAGCATATTCCATGTTTGAAACGTTTTTTTTGTTCCCTCCACACCTACCACACCGGTGTAAGCAACCCCCCGGGCAGGTACGGTGATCCTGTCAAATGCAGTACGTGAAAGGAATTATTTTCATGCGTCTCGTTTTGCTCATCTCGTGGCCTGCATTTATCGTATTCCCTCCTACTTCCGCAGGGAATTATAAACGCTGGCAGAACAGTGGGTAGTGGTTGCTGTTTTGGCTACGCACGTTTTGACTTCATCTCATTTTTTGTATCCGTTGTGTGGCTCGTGGCGCGCTGTTTTACGCTTGGGACGATGCTTGGCGTAAATAAAGAGTATGATTGGTGCATTAATTTTAGCCCTCGTATGCAAAGAAAGTTTTTACCATGCATTTTTGTTGGTGTCATTGTTGTGTAAAATTGCGATCATGGGCAGTGTTACAATATGCCTTTCGTAAAGGGTGGGTTTGTTGTAGTTTGTGGTGTAGTGAAGCTTGAAATTTTAATGTACTATTCATGTAACTGAACAGCACGCAAAGCAAATGTACTGAGCATCATCTGAGAGGATATTTGTTTGCTGACACTCTGATAATTGTATGGGCATCGGAGGAGGAGCTGCAATTCAATAAATATTCAAATAAAAGGAGCTGCAATTCAATAAATATTCATTCGGATTTGGGAACATTAAGAGAACTTTGCTTTTTCTATTTTGCATATTCAGATCGCGAAAGATATCTCTCGTCCCTATTCACCTTTTTCTGCAACATAGGCTCCTCAAATTACTTAGGAAAGCAACTAACGGGTAGGTTGATTATTGGTGTCGAACGTTTGAGAAGAATGCTGCTACCCGAGCGGGTTTGACTATCAAGGTCGCATCCTACATCGATTCGCCGTCGTAACATTGCCCGACCCACTTATGGAAAAACAACACTTTGAAAACATTTTCAATCCGTACGATTGCACGAAAGAGCAAACTTTCTAATCGATTTGTTCAATATTTTAGAAACCACTTGACTTGTTCCTGGTTCTCTATCACTGCCGTGCTACTACTAGACAGATGCGAATAGGTCCGCTTCCGCTAGAGAAGGTTTGTGCAACGTCAAGAAGTTTGTTTAAGCCCAGCCACCATCGGTACTTGTAGAGCTCTTCCAAAACGCTTTCCGAAATTGCTACACATCAGCACGACCGAACTATCCCGCACTGTTTGGCACTCGGTGGAACTTCCTGGGCATCTTTCTTATACTGGACACCGGAAATTCGATTGCATGGCATGTTGACGGTAGAAAGGAGCGGAATTGAGGCACCATAGTGGCCAAGATTACAGCCAGGTCGTCAACCGTATCATGACCGTGATGGCCTTCAGGCATCGGTGACACTTCATGCCCGTCCGCCACTGGTCAGGAAACTATCGAAAGTTCGAACCCGGCGAAAATATCGGTGTAATAGCGCATTTCCGTTCGCAATATCTTTCAATTTCCCTTTTATATATCCACGTCAGCTCACTCGAAACTTTCCCCCCTACGAAGCGGCCCAGTCTTGCTATGGTAGCATTTGCCAAAAGGCTTCCTCCATCTCCCTGCTTCGGAAGCAATGGGAATGGGAGCATGAGTGAAAGGGAAGGAAGAAGAAAAGAAGAAGGGCAAGAGCTGAAATGTCGCAGATAAGACCGATGTATGATGGGGCAAATGTTACCGTTTCGTTTGCCATCATCCTGGCGGCAAGATGTCGATCGTGTGGTGTTCCCAGTGGCGCAAAAGTAGACACGTTTAGGTTGATTTTATTTTTCTTCCGTCCGTATCCATTCCAAAAGTGGCCATCAGCCGAGGGGCTCGATTGAAGCGTATGTGAGGAAGGTTTTCATTTTTTGCTACACTCTTTATGTTGCGGCTAGTTTTTATATGTTGTTGTTTAGTAATCCAAAGAATTCTTTATTTATGAATATCGCTTCCCGATTGAACTGTTACAGTCTACGTATAGTAATGCTTGTTGACTTTAGAAATAAATCGGTGGACCTTCTGTAATCGCATGAATGAACTTGGAAAGGCAATTATACAATAGTAGCTTGATACCATTGTGTAGTACGTATCGATAACGATAATTTTCACACTTACTCCATTAGCATTATGTTAAAATAGATGTGTTTAGTAATTATTGACATAGGCTATCATTGGAATTCAAAAATATGTTATGATCTGTTTACTGGGAATACAATCACTAATGAGTTTCATACGGAATGACTTTAATTAATGGTTATAATACGAGCAATACCAATAGCGCAAATTTCTTCTGCAAACAGCATTTAAAGCAAATACCTGCATCCTCCACTCCAAACGCTCACTATCGACTGAAAATTAATCTCCATCGAGCAGGCTCATGGGAAATCTAAAAATCACCATTTTCCACCCAACAGTGTGGTTAATGGTAATTGAAAATAATTTGCTAATTTGTGCGCTCGATTGAGTCAACTGATTGGAGTTTTTTTTTTTTGAGTTTATATTTTCCTCAGTTCTTGCTAGGCAAACGTGAATTCTTTGTCATTCCATACATTATAATTTATATACTACCCCCCATTTATGCCCGAGGCCACAAATGTATTTTCAATTCGGTCACCTTTCGCCAGCGATATCCCGACCCCGATGGGAGCGTGCATCACCAAGCGCAGCTAATTAGTGTGGAAGCAAAACTGTGATTTGACGCGTTTGACCCATTTTGTACATTTGTTCATGGAATGGCTGTTTTGGAGATGGTTTGTGGTAGGATAGCGAGTAAAGGCTGATTTCGTTTTAATTTTATTCACTAACCATCCAACCACACCAACACATATGTATGTTTTCATGTGCGTTCTACAGAATGTGTGAAAAAATATTTTTAGAGGGGTGATCATGGCGTTTTCGGTTTTGTTTGATTGCAAATTGCAAACAAATCGCGGTAATTAAAGCACTCCTTCATCAATGATTCAGTGGCACTCAGGTGCGTAATTACAAAGAAAGTAATTAATATTTTATCAAAATGCTTTGCCTAATGGTTTCAAATCTGTCTACATTCAGGATGGAAGAGAAATGTAATATCACAGCGTGTCCGGAAACAACTTCAAACGTTCATAGTTGTCAGGAGAGTTTAAAGGGTACGGTTGCTTAATCGGTGGAATATATCTGGGCTTTGATTCACGTAAATTTTGCTGTGAAATTTAAGTGAAACCACTATGACTATGAGTTTGCAACGGTTAGCAATGAAAACCACAAATCAAACACTTGCAAAAGAGTAGTGCATTTAAAAAAAAGTGTTACCCTGTTATCAATGAGAGCAGTCACTCCTAGGATAGATAGCTTATGTTTAAGATTTGGTTTTTAAATGATATAAAATGAATTATTGATCCTTGCGAGGCTAACTGTTAGAAACTCAAATCGAGAACACCTACTAAGAGCCACGCTCAAAAACACCTTCCAACGCTACATGAATATAGCATATGTCGAAAGCATGAGGAGCATCAAGCGATAAGACGTACAAACACAACAGCTCAACTAACGCCCAAAGACGGCGTCCAAAAAGCAGTGGAAAACTGAGGCAAAATAACTCAACAGAATCCAATCGTGTCAAGAAATGGCTGGACGGAGTCAACCGAAAAATGTTCATTTCCAGCCCGCTTTCGTTTCGACTTGTCGCCCTACAGCTGGTCCCTTGCGTGCCAGCATGTATGGCTGATCGTTTGCGTTTGCAAAAATCCCATCTTGTATGTGCATTCGAGCATCTTTCCGTCGACTCTTTCCTTTGAAAACTTACCCGCTGGAACACTTCGGTGCAAACCGCACCGCACCCTAACCCGTACTTGCCACGGAAAAGTATGCAACGGTTCAGTCGGTTTGCGAAGGAATGCCATAAATATTATCTCCCCGCTGAATTCGTTCATTTCCACCGTTTCGATGATCATCGTTTTCATTTCGAGAAGTTGCAACAACCCTTACCCGTACCAGTGGCCTTTCTCCCCGATGCGGCACTGCTGGCCGTGTTGCCAGGAAAGTTTTTCTTTCCTTTCAAGTGGTTCGGAGGTAGGGCCGGCAGAGAAATAAAAGATAACCGAAAGCGATGACGGAAGGCTAAAGTTGTGTGGAAAATGATGTTCGGAAAGCTTGCAATCGTTTCGAAAACTGGAACGTCTTCCAGTCTTTTCTAGTAGAAATGCCCCTGATAATATAGCGAATCGTTACAAAGCGAAAGGAAAACGAACATATGTCAGCCGTTGAACTGGGCGTAAGAGTAGCTCAGGGGACGCATCTTTTGAAGAACCAACTTTGGTTTCGATTCGAAATGGGTTTAGAGTAACGGTTTGCCAACGGACGGCACTATAACTGTGTGTCATAAGAGAATTACATGGAAAAGTGCACTGCAAACACTATCTTGCGAATGCGTCAATTTGGATTAATTAGAAAATGAGTATTATGCCAAACAGGAAACACCACTGCTTTTAAATATCATTTAAAATTTGTTTTTTTTTTTTTTTATTTTGTTTGTGTGCGTTATTGGTAATGTATGTTAGGTAGAATTGAAACCGTTTTAACGAAAACTATCCATGAAAAATCTTGTCTTATTTCTGCGATGATATTTGTCACGTGCTTTCTGCAAATCGTAATAATTTAAATGCCTTTTAAATGTGTCTCGTAAAATCGGTTAAAGTATGGTAGTTTGGTATTATGTGTTTATAAAAATTAGTTAAAAATAGTGAAAAGTTTGGTTCTAGACAGGCAGTATACTTAAAGAAGCTTTAAACAATACAACAATACATACAATTACCTCCATCGTATGTACTCCAGTTTCTGAAATCGATTGATATTTATTTTACACTAGTTAAGAACAACATGCATTATTCAATTTGTCATTATCGCTTATTATTAATATTAGTGCAACGCTTATCCTTCAAAATGTGGTAACATTTTTTTTTCTTTAAAGCAGCGGTCGGCAAAGTCCGGCAACATTCAATCCGGCCCGCGAAAGGATTTGACTGATTTGATCGAAAGATGGAAAGTAACTATTCGTATACGAATCACTGATATCCCCGTAACGTTTGCAGGAAATAAATTGCGTTTTTTCGGCTGACTGTAGAACAAAACTAGGAGAGATAATTTTTTTATATGTACATAAATTGTAAAGGTAATTATTTAAGCTTAATTGCACAAATAAATCTAAGACTTTGCGAGTTGCCTTTCATCAGTTATCCGGATTTTTTTCATAGTGGACGAAGACATACGTGTAGGCATGAATTAAGTTTTACCTTAGATTTTTGCCAATTCTTCCTAAGTTTTCGCGACAAAAATGTTAGATTAGAACTTTTACATCATGTTGGACCGGAAAAATTCGATGGGATACATGTGACGGATGTTGAACCTGTTTGCGGACTAGGGTGTCATATCGAAATTCTGCCGAAATTCACCTGATTCAATGGTCACATTGAGTTTTGGATGCGATTTCCAATTCCTGATCTGTTTATTCATGTTTCCCAGGTACTATTTCACTGTTTAGCCGGTTGCATCGATCTTGCGGCCTCAGCTAACGCAGTAATGTAGCCACTTGTCCTTCTGTCATCAGCTTTTTTTGGAACCTCAAAAATGAACCTGGGCTTTCTTTCGATGCTTTGATTGTTGCCTAATAGTGCCAAGATGTTGGCAACCAAAATGTCGAAACGAGGTTATACAACGTCTACAAACTTCCGCACGGAGTCCATTTCAAACGCTACGGGGTGCCATTATTTGATCGCGAACGTTTCTAAACGAAGTTGTTTCACTTTTTTGCCATCATGGGAGCCCTTTACGATTCTAGTCCGTTTTTTGTATGGAGTTTGACAGTTGGAGGCGGAAATCATGTAACCACTCCATACAAAACCACACACAAAACTAGACTCCAATTTTCAGTCTAGATTATTCTAACCTCAAAGCTAGAATTAGATTCGAGTACCTGCTCGAAAAATGGCAAAACACGGTGTTGTTTAAAGTGGGTAGAAAGGAGGTGTCGTCATGTAGAACAATTGGGCATCGAGGCTTTAGAAAAAAGCACAAAACCAGGATCGACGGCAGTTGTCAAATGCGACGAATGTTGTTGGTATTTGAATAGGATAAATGAATTGTTTTCGTTTAATTAACATTTGTTTAGCAATCAAAAATTGTATTTTGCATCCACACTCCATAAATCGGCATTTTACACGTTATAATGCAGCTGCTGCCTGTAAACAAATATCGACGGCTGTTGTCAAACTGAATCTCAAAATGGCAACATGCCAAACGCTAAGAAGACACCTCCTCTATATTCCACCTTGGTGTTGTTTACATTTATCCCAAGGTACATTAAACAGATCTGGTGATGGAATCCAGAATCAAAGTGTATGTAGTCCAGGTGTCATAGCATGTTTTTTATAACCAAATTTGAATATCGCTTTTTGACAATATGGGTGAAATTTTTTGTTCAAACAAGCTTTCTGGAAGATTGATTAATACACAAGAAACTCTTAAAATCTTCATTCAGAAGCAGAAGCGATAAAAATCAGCCTTCTAAATTCGTACACCTTGGGATAAGCCCACCTGTATATTATACCCTTTTAGATAGCTGCTCGAAAACTGCTATACAATGCTAACAGCTGACAGGCTGAAATTTCAGCCTACCAACTTGAAACGGAAAGGACCCCATGGTTAGAATTCGCCTGAGGTGTCAAAGATTGTCTGCTGATACTAATGGGATACTACTATTCAAAATGCAATTAACTTTTTGTTAGTGCGGGTATCTTCATCCATTAAAATCGAAATATTTTGTCCTTTTTTTAAAGCACCCGTTATGAAGTATTAACAAATTAAAGTTTTGCATGCGACTTTGTGGTGGGAGAGAATTTGGCTTTCACCAACGCAATACGTCCAATACAAGGTTTTATATGTAATGAAATAGCTCCATACATTTTCTCGCGACTATATTTTTCTGCTATTCGTTCTTTTTGATTTCATAGAAAACAGTTGGTTTCCTTTTTAGAGATATTTTTGATCGTATTTGAAATATAAAACGAACATTTAAAAATAACCGTGTTGTTTTAACGAGAACGACGATTTCTTACTGTACTGTTTACGAGTACAATGATTGTCAAAGTGCTTTTTCACAAGGTTATCAATTATTTGACATGGCAATACTTGTCCATAAAGCATTTTGATAATTGCAAAATGCACGTTTGCCACGATAACTTTTCAGCCGGTAAGACTTTTGTGTCATCCCCAGATTATCCTGAATATTTTTTTTTGCGGCGTGAGAGGATGGGGTCATCAAGTACCGATATTGCTCTTGCTTTGTTATTTTTTAACTGATCACACTTTTGCCCATTTATTGCCGATCATCAAATGACTAAACATTACAATTAGTCTTTAAAGTAGGTATTATCAATTTTGAACCATGCTTGAATGATATAATTACAGAAAAACAGAAATAATACCAATCGCATTGCTTGATCAACCAATGATTTTGCTTCATAATTTTTTATTGTAATAATTTAAGCGCAATAAAAAAACGCATTTTCCTGGCCCGCGGATCTCAATTATTTACTAAATTTGACCATTTGCTTCAAAAATTTGTCGACCGCTGTCTTAAAGCATTTGAAAAATGTTTCCTTTACTTTATATCCCAGCAAACTACAACCAAAGTTTGTTTCTTTTTATATTCCATTTAAATGGACCTTAGAAACAGAAAAGTGCTCCAATCCGCTTCCACTCCATTGTCACCCCGTTCTTGCATTTGTGCATCTTGTGCTTCCGCAAAGTGCTGGCAATTGTACATTCCATTGAACTGCATTTTATTGACAGAACAGCAGCGCTGGCCATTGGCAAATGGGACAAAAGCTACTGCCAGTGCATCGCAATCCTCGAAACTAATCGAATATTTACCCTGGGGCGTAAGATTTACAAATTTCAATTAAAAACTTTTCACTTCTTTCCCTCGTTTTTTTTTTGTTCTGCATCCTGTGTTCTTGCTTTGCTGTGCGGCTGGAAAACCTAAAAGATTCGTTTGCTGTATTCAATATTTCGTTGGAAAGAGACCAAAAGAACAAAAGAACAATACAATTGTTTGAATCTTTGCAGTCGAGCGATTACTGTTTTGGTAGTCACCAAAACAGTTAGGAAGTCTTGTCGGGTATTCTATAAGTAATTGAAAAGAAACGAAAAACAACTCAGTCATTACCACTTATTTACTTTTATATCCTGCATAAGATAAAATTGATCAGTCATTGATCGTATTGAAAATTACATAATATAACATATTTCAAAATGAAAAAAATGAGTTATTCCTCACACCTACTGCTTAGCAATCGCTGCAATAACTTTAGATAAGATTCGATTCAACCTTTCTACTTAAAATTTACGTCAAAAAAAGAAATGTTTAAATCGAATTGATTTGTTTGAAGAAAAAAAAATGGGAGATAAACAAGTATCAATGCTGTCTGCCATGACGATGCCAAATGTTATTGTTTTTTCCCTAGACTAAACCTGATAGCAGCTTTAGTTAGAGCCAAAAACCCTCATCCTTCATGCTGTTTTTCTCTACGTGTAAATGAATCATTGCACACAAAAGTCGTTAGAGCTATTTCTTTGCGCCATTCACTGAACCGAAAGAATCCGCTGTACACAAAGGATAGTAAAACAAAAAAAGCTCTGTCGAGAAGTAATTCAAAACACAAACATCCGTGTACGAGGTTTGCGACACAAGACACCAAGACAAGTTGCGAAAAGATGCTATCATTATCTACCCCAGTGGGAGGATGGGTCAGATTTGTGGTTTACGTGCTTGCCGTCAGCTACCACCTTCCGCGTGCCCAGAAGCTACCAACACTTACATGTGAGTATAAGGCCACTCTTTATCCTGATTTTTATGTTTTTTTTTATTTAATTTGTTCAACGAATTGAAAGCAGCAACCGAACTTTCTTCACTGTTGCCAATTCCCAGTACAGTACTACACATCAACATGCATTGTAGTGAAATATCCAAACCGTAACATGACTTTTCCATTGAATGTATATCTTCAAGCGAGAATGTGGTTAGCGTTGCTAAGTTTGAATTTGTTCATTTTCTGGTCACATTGACACAACATGTTTAGTTTACTTTTGTGTTTGGATTAAGTCGTTTCATTTATAATTATTATTATTTACAGTTTTAGTATAAGGAGATGTAAATGTAAAATGGAAATAATTGTATGACACCGTGCGGCCAGACTTATCTCTAAGCAAAGAGTGAACGAGAATGTTCCACAAATTTTCTTTATTCAAATTAATCGGTCTTATTCCAAGTAGGGGAAAGCGGGGCAAAATGGGCATGTTAAGCAGTTTATCGAATATTTGCTTGAATCTTCCAAGAAACAAATTTTTTCTTACCTTATTCTTTGTCTCAACTATTTATCTATGGATAAAAATTACCTCCACTTGGAACCTTGCACCAACATTTATTTATTTATTTATTTAGTAAAATATTTGCATGGCCGTCACAGTGGCCTAAGCAACTTAAACCAACAATTTTAACATCATGTGCTACTTAATGATCTAACATTAATTAAGAGTATTACACAAAGCCAATAGGTGATTTTTATACGTATCGATCGAAATATTATAGTCAAAGTGTGGATAAGATGAGTTAAAACTGCGAGACATATACAACAAAGGTTCGTTATAGCTATAAAGTCGCCTTAAATGTTCATAGTGTCTAAGAATCCTAGCTGAAGTATTTATACTTAAGCGTGCTAACAGATCTGGTGCGTCGATGTTGTGTGTTAGCATTTTTGCGACGAATACACTCTGGGCAACCATACAGCGATATTTGAGAGATTGAATAACCCGTCATAAACGGGAAGTTCAAACGAACATACGCACAAAACCGAAGCTAAACCCGTATAGTACGAAGTTAAAACCAAAGAAAAGAGTTTAAAAGAGCCGCAAGATAGAAATGAGCTTCTCTTCAAAATCAACCGCGGAAAATTCGACAGTTTTTTTGGTAAGTATCATTTAATCGATCGTTTTTGTCAAGAAATTAATTCAGTCTTGGTTTTAGTTCAGAAATTTTCGATTCACATTCTTTTCAGTTTCGGTGCCGAAATTTGTTCTAGCGTGATTCACAAACCGGGTCCGACAGTCAGTTCATATTTCCGTTTTCAACTCAACAGAGAAATGCATGAACAAATGTAGTAGGCTGATTTTTCCCCCATTCACCTTCACTTTATTCGCTTAGGGGAAGGTAGGTAAAGACGGACACGTTAAGGGAAATAGTAAAAATCTATGGATATATAGGTGCAACGACCATGAAAATGTGCATACATTATCTTACACTCATGTTTTATCAGAAAATGTGTTGAAACTTCTAGGTTTCTATCGATTTTTGCGATTTTTTCATGAATGAAAAACATGACTTTTTTCGTGCAGTTTTGAAATGTTCGGGTAAGACCTGACCTGATATGGGAAAGATGGACACCATGAAGGCTAAGATGGACACCTTTAGAAAACTTTGGAAATTGAAGAGTTTTACAGTATTTTAACAAATTCTATCGCTTTCCACGACCTGGTACGTTTATAAACCAATTCTTGGCCAATTGCAACGACGATTCATTCAGCCGTGAATTTAGGAATTGTAAGCACCGCTTCTTATAGAACTTAGAATGCAGAATCTAAGGCATATTTTTTAATATCGGGCACTTAATAGACGTTGCACCAGCTTACAGAACAACAATTTAAAACTTCGCTTTAGGAAATTATTCCGCAGAAAGTCCGCAACCACAGCATATTTGAGGGACTTGTTAACAGGTCCAGCCATTTCTTACATCGAAGATTGAACTATTTGAACCCCATTCTGAAAAGCCATAGAATCTCTCATCTATTCCTGAGTGATTTGATATCAGTACTTAATCTTTTTTTTATTATGAAAGTTGTGCAAGTCGTGACAAGATATTGGATTTCGTGAAGCGTCTCGTCAGCGTCGAGCGAGTAATAGCATAACGAATGGCTACTATTTTGACCAGTGTTTCATTTCTCGCTTATTTCAATACGCTCTCTAGTTGCTGATTGGTTTATAGCATCGGAATAGCCTTAGTTAAGGTTTTTGAAGAAATATATTCATCACCAATTGATATAATAAGTAAAATAACTCAACAAATTCGGTGATCTTTCCCTATGACAAAGTGTCCGTCTTTCCCGCTCTGGTGTCAGAATCTTTAAACCAGCAGAAATAAGATTTATTATTTTTTTGTTTCTGGTTGTTTCGCCAGTTTTTTGCTTAACAATCATGACAAATCGTTCATGTAATAAAACTTCCGAAAATATAAACAATGCAAGTTACAGAGCTTAAGACCCGCAGTAATCAAATTAGATCCACAAAGGTGCGCACGATTGAAAACTTGTTTTGTTCGTGAATTTAACCGATTTCGCTTATATCACACGAATAATGTTCTCTAATGTGTTGTTTTACCTTCAGTTTGGATTCTACATTGTTCAATTTCACAAAAATTATCTTTTTCATGCATTTATGAGAAGTGTCCATCATACCCGCAGTGTCCGTCTTTACCTACCTTCCCCTATATATTTTTTCCAACTTCTCAGAGTAGATTTGATCCCAAGGATCTTGGAGTTGGAAAGGAATAGAGACGACAAACTTGCACATTGAACCATCGTAATGGATCTGAACTGATGTGATTGTAGTGTATTTTGAGCGGTCAGTCCAAAAGATAAAAATATAAACGTAGATGGTGCTAGGGGATCCAAACCCCTTGAAAACCATCCGTACTGAAAAGAGTGTTCTTAGTGAGAAGAGTCGAAATAAGAAAATTGCAATATTTTCTGGTCTATTCAGCGTTTTTCAGTATTTGCTGGTAAATAATCATTACCAGAAAAAAAATGTTGTCCATCCTATGCTTGATATGTGATGCATTTTGTTTATGTTCTTCCACAAATCCATCTGACCGACTACAAAAAGAACCTCATACACAAATAGTTACAACTATTTAATAAACACTTGTTGATATTACTGAAAAATACAACAATACACCATCGTTCAAAAATACACCACACAGACCGTTGATTAGGTAACAAATTACAAAGATGCGTGCTTGAAACACTATGTTCATTATCCGAAATCCCAAATCAATTAACCTCATACTCATCACTTTTCCAATGTCATAGTCATCACTTTTCCAAAACAAAGTCTGTGTATCCAAACAGCATACGTACTATGTCCCATGTCAGTACCATGTTAGCAAAAAGAGCGCTATATTCGGCAAAACCTTCCGCAACAACCTTCTTCACTACAATACTCAATCTATTGCGAGCAATGAAAGAACAAAATTTCGTTGAGTTAACTATCAACAGACGGGACAAAAAAGTCTATGAATTAGTACCTCCATCGTCGAGTGATCGAACGCCAATGCACACGACCTAATGGCGAACGCACTACAATCGACACAAATGCTCTTGTTCACCTGATTTCTGCTTAATCTGGAGCAAACCTAAGCACACAGTCACTGCGCTCTGATTCGCGAAGCACAGCTCGCTGCATGAAACCCATCGGAAGTAGTCGTCGTACAGTCGTTCCTTCTCGCAGTCATTCGCCCGTTGTCGATTTTGCTTGCCATTGTCCTAGTAGCGGGTACCGTGGTGGTAACCGTGGTGAAGATAAATTTCCCTCAAACACACAATGGCAGCTGGGAACAAAATGAAAGGTAGACGTCTTGCCCGCTTTTCCCGATAGGTACACTTTATCCCCTGCCCCACATGCTCCGATTCTATCCGGTTCGTTCCATTTCCGTTGAGTAGGATTTAAGGGTAAAGTGGATCACTGTTGAAACTTTGTTGCACTCTCGCGGCCGAGGCATCGTACCGTGCAGGAAACGATGCTGTACCGAGCACATTTATGATCCGGCGGGATTTACCCAGTGCGTGGCTGAGTTTTGTTCGGTGGGCTTCAGGTTTTTGCTCGTTTGCTGGGCACCATCGGAACAGTATCGCTGGGGGGCTTCTTCGATAAGGGAGCGAAGCAGACGACGCGAAACGATTGCTTTAATGGGCGTCTGATCGAGCCGGTTGCGCGACAGGTAAGTTGCATCGGGAAAAGTGTTCAGACGTTTCTATTGAGGGTGGTACGGTTTTTTTTTTCAAAGATTGGAAAGTCACAAAATAACGTTCATAATGATCCATTAGGAGAACTATGGTTTACTTTTTTTATCAATTATTTTTTGTGTGGAATTATTTTGCATCATGCTGGAGATAGGATTTAGCTGAAAGCTATCTTTATTCTTTGTTAAGAGTTCTATCAGCAAACATTGCTTCAACAACTCAAACACATCATCAAACTTATTCACTACCAACTGTTCTTGTCTTAGTTTTCAGTACAGTTGTACAACATTCAATTTCCAAATATTATTATTAATAACACAGAAGGATACCAGCAGATCCTTTTCTTTGTATTAAAACACATTATATAATCATGGTGATGTTCATGAAATTTTGATAAAAGTTAAACACAGCTGATACGTTTTATATGTGTTGCCTTTAATATGTATAATGTATATGTATAATTGTACATATGTTTAATTATTTGTATATTAACCAAGAACTAATTCATCTGAAAAAACTTCGTTATAAAACACACGCACGGTTGAAAATGAATTGTCTTATTGACCTCAAAACCCTGACCTATCCTGGTACATGCAAATCGCGCAGTGTATTCTGCAACCTTGCAAATGTAAAAGCTCTGTAAAATAAATGGACACTGCGTTGCTGACGTTCATATCAATGCGATCAAATGAAAAAAAACACACACACAAAAACATAAAAAAGTAACAGAATTCCCAAAAGATCCATGTGCAGGATGGATTTGATGGAACAAAAGCATAGCCGAAAAAATCTCAGTCCAATCTACATGGAGGCAGTAGGATTGAAAGCATACCTTAAATACTTCACTTCCCTAGCCGAAATTGCGCGCTTTGTATCTCCTCGAAAATGAAGGCAACAAATGCATTTCGCTATTGCCGGTGGTACTGCGCTCCTGTTTCCTATCACAGCACTATCGAACGAAAGGAACAAAAAACCGATGTCCAAAAATGGTACAGAATCCGCCAGCGACAACAGCAGCCTGCCCCCGGCAAGTGTTTCTGTAGAGTGGATGATTTTGCATAAAATGTGTGTATGTGTGTTCAGTGTCCGGTTTGAAATATGTATTCCGTTTTTCCGACGGGCTGTGAAAGTGCACCAGGCGGTGGGAAACAAGGGGTAAATATTTGAAGCATGCCAAGCGTTGTTTTAAATTATCACTACCTCTTGTTTTTGAATATTCTGCATACGTTCAGGCACACGGTGTACAACAGCACTGGTCAGCTCCAAGATAAAAAAAGACAGGAATAAAAAAAAACAACATCCACACGAGCAGAGAGATACCTGTTAAACAATACCCAGTCTCCCAGCGAAACATTCGATGAAGATGGATATTCTGTACGTGAAAGCTTGGATGCATATATTTACAAAAAGGCTATTCCGTCCATCACGCTTCTAGTGCCTCGTGCGAGTGGGTTAGAGTGGTCTCGACCGTAAACCTTCTCGCACGTGGGTAATGTGCATATGAATAGACTGTGGTAGGGTTGGAAGCAGCAGAATATGAAAAAAAAGGTTCATTCTAGCGCTTTCCACACGAGCTGCTAGACACTCACCAACCCGACCAACACGGGATGTAATGATAAATTATAAAGAACCTCGGAAACCTGACCGGGATTACACAACCGACCATTTTAAAGGTCTAGGTTATGTTGACTGTTCGCTACACACTGCGGTGGGTAGGGTACGGGACAAAAAATCACTGCCACTGACTGGCGCGTACAGCACGGACGCATAAGCCCGTAAATGCAAATAGGAAAATTTAACAAAGAGATCTAACAGGTTCATAAACAGCCGTATAAAGCAGACGGTCCTCAATGACGCTCGGTCGGCAACGTCCATCATCAAGGGCTGAATGGCTCCATAAACAGTACACGGGTCGGATGCTGAGCTGAAAGGCTAAATAGTCTGAAAAATATGCTATAGCTTTAGGGGGCTATTTCTCGTACGATGGTGCATTCATTTTATCTCCCTGTTCGGTTCGAGCGAGAAGAACATAAATAGAGCAGAGTTATTGTAATTGTATGGTGTAACTAAACATGGGTTTAAATCAGTCAGCAAATCAATTGAATCAAATTGACTCATGCAGTATGGTGGTTTTAGCAGGCTGTTCCTGTTATTTTTTTTTAATAAAACCATTTTAATAATAATGCGACATTATAATTAATAAATGAATAGAGTTCAACAAAATCGTATGAAATTCTTTTAAACTATCTACATTCCCATTTATCATAGACCAACAAAAAAAACAATTCCTTACAGTCTTCTTCTACATCGTGCCGCAACGAGTGAAGAAAATTAAAAACATCCCACACCTTCCTCTGCCTTCTCCTTTCGTGCATGTGTTTAATTAAAAAGAAAACAATCTTCCACGCAAGATGCTACCACTCACGGTATAAGCTACTGTTACGACGCTATTCCGTACTGCGACCAGTAAGGTGGAATCCGACACACCCAAGGCACTGGCCTGGACGGTAATTTTCATCATCATAAAATTGCTTTCAACACACTGCCGCAGCACAATGCAGGCACCATACGCACCATACTGCCTCTATGTAGTTCGCAGGCAACACTGGTCCACGCTTTTGTGCAATGCACACGACACTGCAACCACAACAAGCTCAAGTACCGGGAGGTATTAAAGGGGTTATGAGTGAAATGAGAAACCACACCTGCGTGGCGGCAAAATGACTTCCGACATCCTGTGGTTATACCATACACTACTGGCAGCGACGCGTGCTAAGCTGCGAGAAATACTTCTATGGCACTTAATAAAATGCACAATAAGCACAGCGAATTAAACCTTTGGATAGTGGCATAAACTAGAGACTTATGATATGCTCTTTGAAAGCATTTTTCTTCCAGGTTACTCGTTACATTAATCAGTAATATGCAAGCATTTATTAAATCTTCATCAAACTTAATCGACGTCGGTACCACCTCCTCATCCATCACTACAACTTTCACCTTCTCATGTTCTCAGCATTCTGCTACTACTTCGTCCTTTCACTAAGAGGAAGTATGCCGTTTACCTCATCTCCGATAGGTTTCCCATGCCCTTTTTTTGTAGCCAGTCGGAACGACTTCGAGAGCGGAAAAGAAAATGATTAAAAATAAATTTCAGCTCGGTCAGGGTGAACGGGCAGATCATCAATCATATGCAATGTTGGTGCTTGCCCTTCGCTGCTAATATTGCAGCTAATGTTTGCAGTTACTTTTCTTGTTGCTATCTTTACATCGTGTAACCATTTGTGAGATGGCGTAGTAATTACTTTCTCAACGTGTTTGGTTTGCACTATACCTGGATTATATTCTAAGAAAATGCGGGTACACCATGAAGGAGTGTATGAGATGTTATGTCTTGAAGATAGTCTAATTATGAAGTCTAATTACGTTAAGAATTCTATGTTGTAGTAAGATTCAAAATTCGATTTTATAACTACACTGGAAAAATTGGAAGAAAATTATAGGAGAATGTTAAATTATGTTCTTTTTAAAACCTTTTTAAAATAATAACTCGTGTAAGAGAGTAACGTTTTGCACCACAAACAATGATTCATTAATGCTTTAAAAATGAAATGATTTCTTTATCTTTTTGTACGTACATCTCAGACAGTGTTTATTTATTTTTCCTATCACACTCACTCTCCCAATTTATATGTATTTTTTTGTAGACTACATATAATTATTTTAAAAGATCGCTACCCTCTTTCACCCATCTACAACAAGATCGAATACAATCGTGGGCATTTCCCAGCCAGCAGCTCATTTTGACGCTGATAGCTTCATAATTGATGTATATTAATTCAATACTCACACACACACACTACATTCGACGGACAGGTATGATTTCTGTACCCTTCCGTGTGCGTTTTCGGCGATGGAGACCATCCTTCACCACCACTATCCGATGGTTGTTTCAGAATAAGATTTATCGCTATCACAATCCACTTACCGCACGCTCTCGGATCCCTTTGCACAGCTACCGGGCTAGTAAAGGTGGGAAACAGCTAGCGCGACGCGTATTAGTACCACACTAATTCCCTGTTCACCGTTTGATTGATAGCAGTAAGGTGCGAACGGAAGTATCGTCATTATCGGTAGCATCATTGTCCTTTCCTATCATCATCATCATCATCATCGCTGGTAGCATCACCATTATCACAAGGTTGATTACTCCGTGTGGTACGATTAGTGGTGGAGTGGCCATTTCACTCGTTTGCTCATTTTGCATCGTTTCATGTTCGGCTCACTTCAATCCGGATCAGCCTCCGGAAAGGTAGGGAAATAAACCTGTTTCCTATCAACGACACCAAGATGGGTTCCTGCCTTTCTTTCCCCTCGGCTTGCTTTGACTAGTGGAGGTAACATCATAATTTGTGTGTGTGTCAAATTGAATTTATTCACCGAAAGCTGCTGCAAGCGAATGAGAAGACGCGCCCTAGAAGCGTGGCCGGACACAAATCGTTGAGGGAGGCGCCAAACATTTCCGCCCAATCTCGGCATCCGAGGCGACTCACAAACGGTGATGCCTTTTATTGCGCTGGGGGGAGGAGAATGAATCGATTTAGGCGTAAGTGTCACTGATGGCAGCCGGTGGCACGGTTTCTGATAGCGACAAATGCTTAGTAATCTGCTAAATTAACATGTGTTTGACATGCAGCGAGCATGAATTACTCGTGCATTAAATGTTATGTTGCTCATGATTATGTTCATATTATTATAATGGCAATTGTATGTTTCAATATGATAAAAGATGTGTGATTTGACATATTTTTTAAAAGGGGAATGAATATTAGAAAAAAGTTTTTGTGGAAATGGGCCGAACCTATGACCTATTCCAAACATCTATATGCGTCGGCTTCTACAAGCCCTTACAGAATCGATATTCAAACTGGATCGTCCTTTCGTAGCAAGAGCTGAATATCCGACTGCGAGGTTTTAATTAGTCTTGGAAGCTTCCAAAGGCCGGCATGACCGCGTAGGTTGTTTAGACAAAAAGAAGAATACTTATTGGAATATATAAACGAAGGAAACGCGTTCTAGGTCATCTCACAAGATTCCGCACGTTATTCATGCTAATACAACTCTAATTGAAATGACATGCATGCACCTATAATTGTGATGAACCACCAAACAATAACATGCTAACCAACTTTACCACAGGACACAAACAGAGATACGGTTAGACAGACAGTCATCAGTGTGCAATAAGATTACGAATGAATGGTTTCAATGAGACCCCTTTCTGTGATTTTAATTACCAAGCCCATGAAGCTGCACGTATCCAACGGTTCGTACCAAATAGCTTGCGGACCCTTAAACCTTGCACTCCACCACGGTTCTTCATCGATGCTCGGCCAGAAGCAACACGGCTTCCGATGAACATCATTTGCATCACGCCACATCTCTTCCGGTGCAGCGGTGGGATGACAATTCTGATCGGACGGAATCTCGGCGCCCGACCCGTGGACGCTGTGTTTTGGTAAATCATAATCTCCAGCCAGGAGCCGGCTGCCGGACACTTCTGACGGCTGACGGATGATGATTAATTTATTGTAATTTGCGGCCAATGGCTAACGTGTAAGGTTGGCTTTATTGTCGGTGACCGGATCGGAGCGATGAAAACGGCGACCCAATGTCAGCTGTGACAGCCCAGACGGTGGCAGCTCGCAATTGCACAAATAAAGTGTAAACTACGGCGTACGGGGGAGGTGGCGAAAATAACAGGTAAAAGGGCGTAATTCGAAGCACTCGGGGAAAAGCGCAAGGATATCGCAGTGACGTTTATTGCGGGCGCTTCACGAATTGCGATCGTGATTAATTTGCTCACCAGCCAGTTGCACGTAACACGGGCAATAAATCTGTTTTGCTGCCGCTGCGCTGGCCTTGGTGCAGCGTGCCAGAAAGAGCAGCAGCAGCGTAAGCAGAGGGAGCATATTTTCAGGCAACCAAGAAGCGCAGGATAGCTACAAAGTGGTGGTAATCCCGCAAAAGGTACAATAAAAGAGGATTCAACTTCTGCAGTGCGCTTGGCAAAGAGGGATAAAAGGAACGTGCTGGCAGTCGCGAGTTAATTGCTCACGGCTGACGGCTGAAGCGTTATATATGGGCGACGGGATTAGAAGCTGAACATCGATTGTCTGGGATTGGCCCGGGTCGCCGAACCTAAGCTAGTACAGACAAACGGGGCTACTCGTGGTGTTTACAGGTTTGTTACCTCTTGTCATTCCGATCAACAGTTCAGACAAAACAACATGAGGAGTGTGTGCTTCAGGGAAGGAAAAATCAATTGCTGGGGAACATGAATAAGCTATTCCAAGATAGTCGCAAGAGAGATGAAGATTTGTTCGCCATGCTGAAGGCTTAATTAAACATTGAAACGTTATCTAATGCAATCGCTCTGTGCTGGTAATTGTAATAAATATTTTGAGGGAGAAATATATAATCTCTTTAATTTAATACTTACTGTTCGACAAAAAATGTATTTTTTGATACATCAACAACATTAGAAATTACTTTTAAATAACAATTTCTAATACAATCTCCAATGCACTATCAAACAATTCCTAATGCACTACCCAGGTTTATCAAACTCCAGTGCTCCTTCTGCCGACAATGATGAACAGATTCCATACATCATTTACATCAATTTGCGTCTCAAACCTTGCTGCTCGATCAACACGACATGCAAAGAGTGTTTCCCCATTTTCCGGACATTTTACACCATTGTGGAAAGCTTTCAGTTGCTTTGAACGCCTCCGTTATGGACCCAAACCGTGCGACAGGCGTTCAAAAAGAAGCTGGGAAACATTTGCACAAAATAGCACCAATCACGTTACATTCTCGAGACGAAATTCAATTTCCATTTCGGCAAAAGGGCCTCCAGTCCGCCACCGGCTGACGATTTTGCTTCGATCGGGAATCACTCCGGAAAAATACCTAGAACCATCTGTGGACGAAGAATTCAGCGTGAGCACACACACACACACAAAAAGTTGCCAGAAACGATGAAAAACACCCTTCAAACGTCCAAATGATGGTGAAAAAGCATGGATGGTAATAAATGTCACTCGTCCGATGGGTTCGATCGTTTGCTGCCTTCCAATCATTCTTTTTCCACGCTTCCTTGTAGTCGGGGGTGGGGGTCTGTTGATTTTGCTGCAGTGTTTGGGTATGCATTTGGATGCACTTTTTTCTGTTGCTTTCTTCATGTTGCCATGTTGGAATAATCCCTTTTTTACATTGATTTCATCCGGCATGCGCATTCCGCCTGCTTCAGCAAATAAGCTTCAATCGGCAGGGAAAATGTCCGAAAAATGGTGTATTTGTTCGGACCGGTGTCACGCGTCAAAGCTACCGTATGCGTACACTGTCCCGATGTTCCGGTGTATGATGTAAGCCCTGGCAAGCGGTAACACCGATGGATGCAAATGCAATGCAGCTCGGCATCGCAGCTGGAACTAACGCCCGGACGTCCCATAATCTGACATCCGCATATGCCAAAAGAGGCTTAGCGAGGCCCTATCGGCTGACAACTTTTCAATTAGTGTTCCAAATTTGTAATGATCACCAGGGTGCGCATCCGGCACCGGGAACCACCCCACTCATTAGGTGTGTCCCTGTGCCATGCGGTTTACCGGGTCCGCCGTCCCTTGGCTGCCAGATGCTGAAACGGATTTGCAACCGTTTCCGACATGCTCGATCACGGGCGGATTTAGTGCAAACCTGACCGGGTAAGGGCACCGAAGAATCGGGTATTACAACTGTTCTATTTTATTAATCCGACAAATGCATAGTTCACTGGAAACTGGTCCGTGCTGGGTTGGCTCGACGGCAGGCGATGTTAAATTGAAGCGCCAAGCACAAAAAGGGGTTATCGCACAAAATGGCTCACCCTTCCCGGGGGACCCTCCCGGACAGTGCATTGACAGTGCACCGAGCCAAAGTGTTAATTTGTCTCACTTGTTTAGTCGTGCTGGACGGGCTCTGTCCCAAAAACCCGCACCAAAGACGCTCCGGGTAGGCCCTTTTTGGCCGAAAGCTTCTGCACGTACCGGCAGAACCGAGCGTAATAGCACATGGGACATGGGCTCACAATTTGATCATGGGCCATAAATTCAATTTGAAAAGTTCTATCATTCCCTAAAGGAGCAAGCGAATCGATTCACTTGCCTGGGTCACTGATGGTGCCGCATTCATCGGTTGCTCCTTTCGGTCCAGCGTACGGACGATCGGAATCGATAGCACGGTGGAGCCGACACTCGCCGACTCGGTGTACGTTTGTGCAATTGTGCCAGATCCGGGAGGCGTTTGTCTTGTCTATACATCAGTTATGCATATGAACAGGAGCGAAGCACATACCGTACGACAGGGGCATCCCTAAATGCTGAGAACCAGCTGCCTACCGTATCGATTGTGCCGCTCGAAATGCTCATTAATGTCAGACTGAGACCCCTTCATAGAACCGTTAGCGGGGGCTAGGTACGTGCACCACGCCAATACTGAGCTCACTCCAGCTGCCACGTGTGTCACCATAAATCTAGGGAAATTTGTTGCACAGACAATGAAATGAATTGAACGTGTTGCCAAACCGATGGAGGCGCCCAGTACAGCACGATTAATTTCGTTTGACATGAAATCAAGGATTAAAAGCTCGTGAAAGTAACGAACACTAGACGCTTTGAAAAGCACTAGCGACGCTCGAGAAAATCTTTCAGTGAGAACAGTAATCTGACGTAAGCAGAAGCGTGATGGAGCAGCCCAGTAGTTTACACTTTAGACGTAGCGATGTATGTCTCTCGGTGTATGTGTTGTGATATTTATCAATTGAGCATTTCCACTATAAGCCGGTGAAAGTAAAGATTATTTTATGTTACAATGTGCCATTCTGCTTCATGCTGGTTTATGACACTAAAGCTCTGGTGGAGGCGCATGGTGGATTACGATGTTCACTTTAACCGCCGCGTTATATCTGTTACTGGGCGATTCTATGAAGAGTGAATGAGAGAAGAAAGCAGGAATGAGGATTGCATACATCAATGTGACAAAAATAGATATCAACGACTTAAACAATTTTCTCTCTCATCGCTCTCTGGCCATCGCACCATCAGCTCATTCAAAATACTGCGATAGCAGATTGGCTGTTAAAGTTAATTTAAAACTTATAAATAAAATTATATTAAAAAAATTAACTGCTTTTGCTACACAAACACTCCATAAAATATTTAATAAGCTAACTACATATGTTTGCAATAGATTCACATATAGATCAAACCGAAACAAACAACTTATGCGAATAATTAGTTTCGATTAACCACCTATCATATTATATATGAGAACGTCGATACGAGAAATAGAATGAAATATATCGAGCAAACTATCAGTACATGGTAAAACAATAACAAGCCCTTAAACCAGAACTGGAAAACAACTTTTATTCATAGTCGATAACTAATCCTGATGAACATTCAAAAACCTAGATCATTTAAACTCATATAACTAAGGTGCTGTTCACACGAAACACGTCAGAATACGTCACATGAAAACAATTATTTTGACCAAAATTATTTCCCAACGTTTGAGTGTCTTCACCCAATGTGAAGCTGTGCTCAACGGTTGCTCAAACAAACGGTCGATACCTGACAGGAAGTGGCACTTCACCATACGCTAATACAACCGTATTTACCTAATCCAGCTTAAATCAATTTTTCCACAGTACAACCAACTGCTGTGTGTGCACACACCGGTCTTCGTACGTTCGTTCTCTAATCCTTAATCAATTCTAGCCTATACCCAGCCGATACCATTCGTGCAATCGTTTCTACGAGTCCGTGACATGGTAAATCTTTTATTGGATATAATTGAAAATCTACTACAGAAGAATTTTCTCATGTGAAGTACCGTTTGAAACGGTCACGGATCGATCTGATGGTGAAAGCATTAACGGCACGAGCCAAACTACCTACTGCGTGGTTAAAACATAAGGCCGGTAAGGCTTGCAAAGCTGAAACAGGTGGATCGAATACGCGGACCAAGCTAACGTAACAGGATCGCGGCCAGCATCGTACACGAGTCTTTTAATGAAAATTCTAGCACAATGAAAGCATTTGTGCAAACCTATGAACTACCAACGATAGTTCGAAAAACAGGGAATGGTAGTACAACAGGCGCTTGTCTATATTTTTCATTAATTAAACTACATCAATGGAAGTCATCGTAATGTAATGGTTATTTACTTGTAAACGGATGTGAAACACAGACGTATTTCTTTATGTAATGGTTACATGTGACACAAATTTGGTTACAGGAATTGATAGATATTGCAAACTATTATCTTTTAAAATCAGACATTAAATAACATTAAATATTGCATATAAAAAGGACCAAATTCAGCAATTTATCTTATTAATTCTACAATCCCTAAATTTCAGAAAATTCCACCTATGAAACATAAACGAATTTTTGTGATTCATTTTTACACTCACACTTAGGTGAAAGATTATTGTTATTTGATGCTTTCAATACAACCCATGCCTGACTGCACGCCAATTATGTTAACCAGTTTCAAGTTCTGCCACTTCTCGCACTACTTGCAGTCGATAGGCACCGACACTCTTTCCATATAGCCGGCAAACTTGAGCCCAATTTCCGTTCCAACGCTTCATCTCGGGTCAATAAAGTGTGCTACAGATAATTGAATACATTCGCAAGCGATTGAACATGTGGCAGCTCGGTCGAAAGCGCACTCAAATTTATTTTCACTTGCACCCTTAAACCCCGCCACTTGACGATCTTTACGCACTGTCAAGCGTTATGATGCGAGCGGGTCGCATATTATTGGTGCAATCGTGCAGCTCTGTACCTTTTTTTTGGTTTGCTCCCCATTTCAATCTCCTTCTCTGACCAATTGCAATGAAAGTGTACTTTTGTCTTTGCCATACAAAAAAAACCGACTGAAACACACTTTTTGCATGCCCTTTTGCCCTGCATTTTTCAATACGTCCTAGGGTGAAGGTCCTTATTCGTTTGACCGGTTTTACTGCCACAAGTTTGTGGACACACGGCGGTATGCAACTGGCGCCACGTTTGAGCGTTATAACATTGCAGCTGGGTAAATGTCAGAAAAACGACAGCATGCTGGGCTGTGTGCATCAGCGTGTGATTGATTTTCAGTGATTTTCTGCATTGCACGTGTGTGTGTGTGTGTATGCTTTTTGTATGCTTCATGTAGATTCGACTGTTTTCGTTTTTTGTTTTATTCAGATTTCAACGACTTTTTGCATCTTTTTTGTGATATCGATTTACGATTTCCACTTAACATTCACTTGTTAAACGCTGATATATTAAATGCAAATGCCAAATGATGCGTAATAAACTGAGCTTCACGTAACGCTACGCGGAGCGCTGTAGCGCTGTATACCATGAACAATTGTGTAATGCTCATGTTCTCATTGTTAATTAGGAAAAAATTACAATAGTTTTTTTATATTTTAGAGCTGGTGTTTCCAACAACTCGAAACCTATTATATTTGTTTCCAAAATTAGTATATGTATACTACTAAAACTAATATAAAATTGATAAGCTAAAACCAATTTCTGCAATATCCATTAGATAAAACTTAAACTAAATCATTGCTTAAACCCAACATTGCTTATAAGAGCCTTTGCGATGAATGGCGGAATGCTCCACGGAATGCTCCATTAATGCACTCCCATAACTGTGCATCAATTTACCCAAGCTGCAACTATTCCCATCGCATGCATTTGACCCCAATTCGGTAAGCATCGGCCCTCGAAAGACGAATGACAACACAGCACCACAGTCCATTTTTACGTTTCATTCGATGTGTCGTTCGCTCTATCGTAGCGTTTTGATGCCCTGCTGTAAAATTGCCCATCATAAATTCTCCCAAATTTACCCTCCCCTTCCTTCACCAATACGAACCTTCCCCGCCTCTCCTTCCGACCCACGAACGCTATTGATATTTTCACCACACTAGTGCATCATTGGCTAATGGCTTGAGATTCTGGCTGGATTTCCGGTAATACCATTTCCAATGCACTGCTCGCCACTTATCAGCTCAACACTTGTGACGATCGTTCAGGCCGGCCCTGGGCATCGGATGCCATTGCTCGGGCAACAGGGCTTTTCTCGCTTCCTACTACCCGACACAGGCTGCACCACCACGGTCCGGATGGCACTCAATCAATTTCCCCCAGAGGAAGATATAATCAATAAATAAATTGATGATAGTTCTGTACCTCCGGCTGGAAGGATAATTTATCATCTTCTCCCCCTCGCGCCAGATGATGCCTTCCAGGTCAATCGACTGTGGTGTGCTTCGTAGTTTGTCTTTTTTTTTCCTCTTCTTCACCCAGTTTTGGCTCGGCGTCATAAAACGATCTACCACGAAAGTTCGAGCCCGACATTAAATGGTCGTAATCTTGCTAGCGAATAGAAATACACCTGGCGAGATAGGTAGAAATGTGCAGCAGATAGAACTCATGCGTTATTCAAAGAACACAGAAGAGAAATTTTTATTTTGATACCAAATGGATTAAAACCATCATTAAATGGGCATTTTATTAAGCTTTAAGGTTAGAAAAAATCAAACATTAATCCCACCTAATAATTAACTGCGAGCCTGCTAGGCTTAAGGCTTCCCTTAAGATCGAAGCTGTAATAAATGCCTCATTAATTACCCATAACCGGATTAATATCCAGCTCCAAACTTCTAACCCAATTAGTATTTTTCCCGTAAGCAATCCAAAACACGCCCAGCTCATTTCACCCTTCAACACCTTCTCGTAGGTCCCAGCAATCCAAATCACAGCATTGAAAGCTCAACGGGTGGGTAGTTCACCGAACGGTGGCAACAAACGTCCAATGCTGCTGGTGCTGCTAATCGATTCCAGTGGGAAAATATATATTGATTCTGGCTTTATGACCAGTGGCGAGACAATCGATTATGATCGGAAGCTTCCCAGAATTGGACCAAATGTAGGAGAGCATACTCGAAATATCAATTGTATGACAGCAGTACGGAATTGTTGCTTGTATTGTGCGTTATCGTAATTGATAGAAAATAACATAATTTTTAAAATGTTTTTTTATTCCAAAAATAAGCCTGCAAAAATAAGCCTTCGGCAATAAATACATAAATAATTATCATTAATAATAGCTCTTATTGTTTATAATTAACACTTCTCTTTCTGGAATTTTGTTTGATATATGTTTAGATAATATTCGTTTAATTTGAATTACAGTTTTTCTTATTTGATTAACTGAAAGCAATCCAATGCCGACAGTGTTTTCATTTTATTCTGTAATGATAGATATAATAAAATATAATCTAAGTAATACGGCCTTTTTGGACCGTTCCTCCTGAATAGAAAAAAAATATATTAAGATAAATATTTAAAAAATGTAGCTTTAAATAAGGTATATTCAGCATGAGCTAAGATTTCATGAAAATAATATGCAACAAATCTAATATCGATTCATTCATTCATCCTTTTTCACCTTTTATTTTACACCTTCACCATCGGCCATCAGAAACACACACACTCTTGCATCCAGTAAGCTAACAAAGAGTCCCAGCATTATCTCATACGATGCGATACCTGCCGTAATACCCACACGTCTGAAAATCGGTCTTTAATTGAGTCAGCACTTTTCCTTACTTACCCATACCCGATATCGGCAGTCCGGCGTGCACGACCGACCGTGCTTAGAAACGGCCGCACCGGCATCCTCATCCCTTAATAGACCTTCATCAGTTTATCACCTAATTTGCACCCTCCCAACCGTCCACAGTCGCCGGAAAGTGCCAACACCGAAACACGACGAAACCGTGCCACAAATGGCCGAAAATGTCCGTTCTCAGCGGAATATATTTCGTACGTCAGATCCAAATCGTTGGCGAAAAAGAAAACAACACCTAATTTGCACCCTCCCAACCGTCCACAGTCGCCGGAAAGTGCCAACACCGAAACACGACGAAACCGTGCCACAAATGGCCGAAAATGTCCGTTCTCAGCGGAATATATTTCGTACGTCAGATCCAAATCGTTGGCGAAAAAGAAAACAAGAAGAAAGAACGCATAACTGTCCACCCATTCCGCCCACCGGTTTGGGGCAGCAGTTTCGCAGGCGTTAATGGTATCGTTTTTTCCGTGTTCTCTGTCTTTTGTGCGCTGCCACTGTGTGTTCATCACGCGCAGCACAATATCTCCTTCGCCCACTACTGATCGCGTCTCATCTCTCCGTTGGAGAGTCCTTTCTACGCTCAACATGTGTGAGGTCTGAGCTGCTCTCACACGAAACTGTTTGACAGAGGGGAGGATTTATTTTAAACAAAAAGCTGGAACCCAGTTTTAATATGGCCAGATTGGTTGCAGTGAGTGCTATTATGATTCATCGTACCGTGCTACGTTTGTTTCACCTGTGCTGTTTCAGGGAAAAGCCGTCAAAAGGTGACGATAGCATTGGACCATATCGAAACCATACATTTCTGCTTTTTTTAGCACGACCCTACCATGTGCAATGCTAATGCAATGGTGAGGTTATCCGTAACTTATATTGCCAAGCTCGTGGAACCATTTCCTGTCCCACGCCGTCAAGCCCAACAGGTGCACTTTGGTTTGGTGCCACATTTTTGGCGACCATTTAAATGCACTACCCGTCCGACGTTACTACCCACTCTGCCAACCCCCCGAGCGGCGACCGAACCGACCGACCGTTGTTTAACCATGATTCGGTCAATTGTATATGGTCCGGTTTTACCTGGCAGAACATTTCGCTCGAAGCCCTTTGAAGGGGTCAGTGTGGTATGATGCTTGCCGCACGTGTGTTTGCTCTCATATCGTCGTTTTTAACCATGGCCCGCTGACCAGCGCAACAACAGCACTTCCTTCCTAACTGGTTGATGCAATTTAGCAGCTGGCGTACGGTATTGGCGGTTGTCGTGCTTCGTCGTGCGCACCTCGGCAGAGCAACTCAGGCGCTTCTAGTGTTTTGTCGAACGCGACACATCACGCCTGTTTCGATGTGTGATTTACGGTGACTCTGAAACGTACAAAGGCCAACAGGGGCAGTATAACTTCAGGTACGCGTTTTTCTGAGCCTTTTTATGCCATCACCACGTTTGTATGAGTGGAATGAAATCCCGCGCTTCTCAACGGGAATGTGAAACAGTAACCGAGTGGGATATGCACTTGGCAGCATGTAGAATTACCGGAAGCCAGAAAGTCGCTGCTTACCGCGGCTAACCTCAGCGTTGCCATATGCTGGAAACAGTGCACAGAGAAAGAATAAAAATCAAGTGAAAAAAGAACATTTATTATCTATACTAAGTAAGAAAATATGTTGTATTCATGACGTAACTATAGAGAGTTTGTTTCAATACATTTTCTATTCCTTTTCCGGTACGCTACCACAATCTTACCAGACTTTCATCTACATGTTAAGTAATTCCAAGGCTCTTGAGTACCGGAAAATTTTACATTTCAATGAATACGCACATTATAGGCTTTTAGCTTAACTATTGCATAATATTAAAGGAGTATTTTTTAATCTGTTTGATTAAATCATAGATTAAAATGGATTATGTCTAGTTTCACACATGTGAAGGTCTATGATTTTACACAGTAGTAATTCCATTTCACAAAATTTCATTGCAAAGTCTAAATTAATTTAAAAAAAAGTTAAAAAATTAAAAAATATATAATATACCAAAGAAACGTGATAAAAATGTATTGAATCGATTATACATATTGCAAAAGAATTTATGTAAATTTATAAAAAAAAGATTTAAATAAAAAAGACACTTATATGAAAAGCGAATATCAAAATGTTTTTTTTTAACTTTGCACTCAATTTCTTGCCAATTCAACTTAATTGCTTACTGAAACTCGTTCCAACTATAAAATAAATCTTTCCAAAATTACTTCAATTGTTAAAGTTGTCAAACACATGTCGCCAAGTTAGACAACCCCTTAACTAATCGTCAAGCACTGTGAAGAATAAAAGCGTACAGCAATTCCGAATAAACTTCCGCGCAATCTGCTTTCGGCTAAAAATGACTGCTGCGAGCCGAACCCCGGTACGGTCGTGGGTGACCGAACAAAGCAACAGTTGCCTCATATTGCCCCCAGGTTGCCACAGGTTCGGACCACAAAACCAACAAACTCTACGGACTGGGCTGGAAGGCTAGCGTAGCTCCGAGGAACAGCAGCGAGGCCATTCTGCACACTCGCTTGCACTCCTGCGTCGTACGGGAAAACATATGCAGTCGTGCGGAAAGTGGGACGTATCGACAGCGCACTACGTGCACTAAGGGTCGGGCAAAGGTGCAGCTAATGGCCACTAATGCAGTGGTTATTGTTTTTCGTTGATAGATGACCGCACACATTCGTCGGGCCGCAGCATTGGGAGTGTTTATTTGTTTTATTCTTACACTCGCATGTGTACAGTTTTGGTGGGGGCCCTGTCAGCAAACTCACGTTCCTGACCCGAACTCGTGCCCGACTGCACAAAAGCTCTGCATACTAAAATTAACGCAAAACCCCACCTCAATCTGCCCGCTCCGTTTTAAAAATAAACCCATTTTTCCAGCACATCCTGTCCCGTCCCGCTTCCCAGGCGTCCTTTGAACGGCGCCGCCATGGCACCTCCAAACGAACGTGAACTCGTCACACGTGATGGCACAGGCGCACGTGTGCATCTCCATCTGACACAAATCATTTTGCGGTGGAAATAACACGTACGATGGTGATCAATTTTGTCGGTGCAATAATTTCCAACCTCATCGTGTTCATCGTTTGACTGCACCGTGGTCACAACGCCACGGCTCACGTGTTCTGTGCTGCACGGCTCCGTGCCGACCGTCGCACACCCTTCCCCAATCGGGCTGTGGTGAATTTTTCCACCGACAATTTGCTGCTAATTTATGTCATAAAATGACAAACGCGCTTGGTTCGCGGGATGGGCGTACGTTTCGTGGTAATGGCGGCAAGCTTACCGATGGCTTCCAAATTGCATTTTCCGAAACGTGCTCGAGGACGGTTGCTACAATGGCTGGTGCATTGTAATGCCGAACTAATGTGAATGTTTGCCACACACGATGTGTTTGCCTGCATGATGTTGCTACCACTTATGCTGCTTACTTCAAATGTATGCACAAGAATAGTCATAGGAAACTAATTATGAAAAATAAGGTATTTAATGTTAATGTAATACATTGTGAGTAACACATGTTTGTTACAACAAATCAAATGTTAATAAATGCTGGTTCAATTTATACCTTTTGCTATTTGAAACTTTGTAGAACTAATCAGTCTTACTGCCATAACTGCTTAGTTTATCTATCTATACAACACCCAACATAAATATTATGGTAAAAAATGTGGAATATTTTAGCATACTGTTAATTAAAATGTATGAACTCTAGTCACCAATAAATCTTAATACCTTGACATACTCGATACTGATCCATCGAATCGAACGGGATAGATTGCTTTTACCACGATAACATTGCTTTTTCATCCTCTCATGCCTCGCCATTAAGCAGAACTCTTTCACCACCTGCGAATGGCATATTTATGCGCTCCATCCTGAAAGGCTTCCGTGCCAGTCCTACCGTGAGCTGGCTGCCGGCGAGTAAGAACCCAGCTTCCCTATCCGTCCGACGATCCATCCGATAGAATTTATTAAACATACAACCTGCAACACCAACCTGGGTCTATAAATAATTAGTGACCGCTCGCTTTGATCTGATACGCCCATATTGATGGTAAAATGTCACATACGGCGAATCGCTCTACCAAACGGTAAAGCATTTCCCGCAGACTGGAACCACAAACACAGGCACAGATACACGGGTCGCATGCAAGGGCGGCGCACACAGGTACTGTTTAAAATTTCCTTTTAAATCTTTAAGTGCTACATGTGTACCCTTCCCTCAGGGCTACTAGCAGGGCGATCGGACGATCCTGTTCACGTACGGAACATAAAAATTTGCACGAAAATCTCATTCGCACCTCTGCATGTGTGTGTGTGTGTGTGCTACATGGGTAGAGTTTACTTCGAGATGTGAGATGTATGTCCCATTAAGTGTAAAAAAAAACTTTTATCCAACTTTTCTGACTACGCGAAATGGCTGTTGTCTTTTAAATAAGGGAGTAGTTTGGAAAGCCCCACAGGCACGGGACAGGCCGCGCTGAGAAAAAGAGTCGTCGTTCCCCCCCAGGGACAACTAGTGAACCTGAACATCCAGTACACCGTCCTCCCTCCCAGGGGTGGGCTGGCAGACTAAAACTCGTTTCGGGGTAACTTTTTTTTTGTATGTGTGCTCACTGCACCTTTGCTTTAATGGCTTCCAACTTCGTCTTCTGCAGTCGCACCACGAAACTACATACAAAAAAGTACCATTTAAACAGTTCGCTCCGACAACGTTGGTACGTGATTAAATTGTAAAGTCGTCGACTGAACTTGGTTGCTGTAGTATGTGCCGTATCTACGATGCTACTCCAAAGTTTGCGTATTTTTCTACGAATGTCCAGCTAGATTCTTTGCACAATTTTATTTGCGTGACATTACCACTGGGTAAGTGATCGGATCGCGCCCTTGAATAGACCATGTTGCAGCAGGTTTGTGTACCAATGTACCAATGTACCTCAGAACGTACCAATGTTAGCACACGTTACACCGTTGTAAGATAACAGTAATACTTTATTCAAAAATAACTTCAAAGCGAAAATATCGTCCGTTACAATCCCTAAAAAAATCTGAAAACTACAGAGCACCTTCATGAATATAGTTGATATAGTAGTCTAGTTAAATGCATTTGTGAGCTCAACAATATTTCAGTTTCGAGTAAACAACACTGAAAACACATATTTCTCCATGAGCGGTCATCATAAGCCTCAGAATAACAGTAGAAGTTCTCAGGCCATATGTATTATCAATATGATTTTCTCACATTCACTACAACGAGATTGAAGAGAAAATAATGGGTCTATTTGTATGGCTTACAATATGATGCAATACTATATGATAGAAAGATAGTGACTGTGTTGTACATAATATACGATACAATGCATAATAATAAAACAGAAAATGAATCCTCGAAAGAAATCAAAGAGAAATATAATCGCTGTGTTTCTTACGATTATTCTGAACTGAACAAAGTTTAACATATTTACTGCCGTGAATTAGCTTTTGTTGTATCATTACATCGTAAAGTTTCATGGGAAACAATGGGAAGCAACCATACTTCTACTTTCGTGCACATACCACAAACACTCCATGCCTTTTCAAATGTGCTTTGCCTTTCTTGAAAAAACTTCTCTACTAATCGCCTACTATGCGGTTCAACTATGTAAATGCTTACCTTTCACTCCGACAAAGTCGTTCCACAAGCTATCGTGCTCTATTGTGAGGCATTTCCATTGTAACAAAAGCATTATTTGCAACAATCGTCAGTAGCAACAGTTTGCACCTTAATCCGTTGCCGTGGTGAATGAATGGTGCTTGGGAGGTATGATATAGGTTTCACATTTTTTGTTTTATGGCAATGAATGTTTAATAAAAGCTTAATCCAACAAAGTGCTCAAAGTAAACTAAGCCAAAAGCAGCAAAACTTTCTAAGCGTGAATACATTTCTTATGTAGTTTTCGAGATGTTTCAAACAACAAAATTCAAATTGTTTATTTAATACTGCTGATGGACATTACTTTATTAATTTTAATTTATTTGTTTAATTTTATTTTGTTCTACACACATTGCCATATGTGTTATACTTTGTCTAAAATTAATCTTTTGCTTGTTATATTATTGAATATTTATATTTGCAAATAAAATGATGATACGCTTGCATAAGATCAAGAAGGATGGAGCCATCTTTTAAGTATTCAAACTAATTGAAAAACCTTGTTAGATTTAAATTTAAAAGTATAAAGATAATACTTTTAATCTGGCATTAATGTCAATACAATTGTTGAGTAGCGCTACGATTCGGAAAGTAAATCTTTTGGCAAAACCTTTTTTACATGCACTTTTGATAAGATCGCATAAAAAATTAGTTTTATTTGCTTCCGTATTGTTCGACTTCCTTTTTGCTACTGACCTTTCCTCCACTCTCTCTCTTTCTATCTCTCACACTCTCTCGTGTTGTCGCTCTCATTTCTCTTCTTCTCGCAAATAGCACTCTTTGCGGAAGCAGTTTACCGCGTTCAAGAAAGGCCTATTTACCTTGTCTATTGACCTATATCGGATTCTGCGGTCGTACCTTACACCCCCACCCGTAATCCTGGTCTAGTATCACAGGCCAGTGTTACTTTATATCAACGACCGCTAAATTACACGTCCCTCTTTTAAATATTCCACTTGCAGTTCTTACTAATGCTTGACGGCACCTATCATCTTTAGAAAGTATAATCTCCTCTATAACTCCTCGTATCCATTGTTTTCTGTTTTTTCCTTCTGCTATGAACACTATATCTCCTTTCTTTAAAGGGTTGGACTCGGCGAACCATTTCGATCTATTATTTATGCCTGGCAAATATTCATATATCCACCTCTGCCACAACTGTTCCACGTATAATTGTGATAGCTTATACTTATCGCGAAGCGCTTCTGCATTATTAGGGCTTGCTGAGACCAAATGTGGTTCATTTGGAGATACTCCCCTTAAAAAATTGTTGGGACTTAGCGCGTCCGACAATTCATCCGCCACATACGTTAAAGGTCGCGAGTTTACCAGGTCTTCAGCTTCCGTGATCGACGTAAGAAGGACTTCATCTGTCAATCGCTTTCCTTCTTGTAGAACCTCTAAAGCAGCTTTAACAGTCCGCACCATTCTCTCCCATGAGCCGCCCATATGCGGTGTACCGGGTGGAATGAATCGCCAAGAAGTTCGCGCGTTAGTCAGCTCGTTGGCGCATTCTTCGTCGACCGCCTGCATCCGTTCCACTAGTTCCTTACTGGCTGCCTTCAAATTCGTCCCATTGTCTGAAATAAATTCTGAAGGAGGGCCTCGACGGCAGATAAATCTTCTAATAGCCATTAAACATGACGATGCACTCAAATCGTAGGCTACTTCTAAGTGCACCGCACGTACTACAAGACATGTGAAGAGGACAATCCACCTTTTTTGACGACTGCGACCTACCGTCACCTCGATTGGGCCGAAATAATCGATTCCGACACTGCTGAATGGGCGTTGCGTGTTGCTGATCCTTTCAGGAGGTAATGGTGCCATTCTGGGAACTGCCGGCCGACTTCGCTTGACTTTACACCAAACGCAACCGCTTACGGTTTTTCTCACTGCTGCATTCATATTTATAATGAAGTAACGTTGCTTAAGATCGTTTTTCACTGCCTCTCGAAAAGCATGTCCATGCTTTTCATGGTACCACTGAATGATTTTTCCGGTGATGGAGTGGTGCCTGTGCAGAATGATTGGAAATCTTAAATCAAAAGGAAGTACTTCTTCATTAATGGTGCGCCCTTCCATGCGAATAATTCCATCGCCGTCGATCAATGGTGTTAGGCGATATAACATGCTCGACTTCTCAAGAGGAATCCACTCTTCTGCTGACAAATTCATGTTATGTCTCAATACCTTTAGTTCATCTCCGAAACATTCCGCCTGAGCCATTTTTAAGAGAATACACTCTGCTTTATAATGCTCTTCTTTAGTTAAAGGAACGTTTATTTTTTTCCAATTTGCCGTGATTATTTTCTTCCGCTGTAGTTTGGTCGCTTTAAATGTTTCTAGCTCTTTCCCATCTCGTCTACGTTTACAATTGGATATAAATCTAATCACACATGCCATAGTGCGAATTAGTATAGTCCATTTTGAAATACGTGTCACATCAATGAGGGGTTTCTGGAGATCTACCTCATGGTACAGGTGAATTGCGCGTAATCCTTCTTCAGTGTTTGCGCCAATACTTGGTTGATTTGGCCATTCTAATTCATTTTTGTATAAAAATGCAGGTCCTTTGAGCCATACTGCTTCCGGATCGAAACACCATTCTTTACAACGTTTCGTCAGTTTATCTGCTACATTTTCATTCGAAGGAGTCCAGCGCCAATCCATCACACTCGACGTTTCCAAGATTTCACCAATCCGGAAAGCAACAAAGGGTTTGTATCGATGTTGGTCGGATCGTATCCACGATAATACGGTACGAGAATCGCACCAGAGAAATTGCTTCGTAATTGCCAATCTATGCATTTTCTTTACTGTGTTCACTAACCTTGCGCCTAGAACTGCTGCGCATAGCTCTAACTGTGGAATCGTACGTTCTTTGATAGGTGCTACCTTTGATTTGCTCATCACCAAAGCACACTGGATGCTATCAAAGAACACGGCTCTGAAGTACGCTACACACCCATATGCAGATTGACTAGCATCCACAAACACATGCAATTGAAGCTCTTTGATCTGTTTTGTAGAAAACCCACCAAAATATGCTCGCGGGATTTTAATCGCTTCGATTTTTGGCATCAATTGTCTCCAATTTTCCCAATTTTTTAGCGTCGAATAGTCGATGGGTTCATCCCAATCGCATCCAGTTCTCCATAACTCTTGAACGAGCATTTTTCCTAACACTGTGAATGGTGTCAGGTATCCCATTGGATCAAACAGCGACATCACGCAACTGACAACTATTCTCTTCGAAGGGTGATCATTTTCATAAGCTTTAGAAGGTGGTGCGAATTGAAATGTGTCATCCTTTACATTCCACATTATGCCCAGAACTCGATCAACTTTCGTAATACGCTCTGAACATTTCTCTTTAAATTGGATTGATAGCGCAGGATTTTGTTCTCCCATGTCCTCGCTAAATCCTTTTCCATTACTGACCCAATTTCGTATATGGAAACCACCTTTTGAGTGTACATATGTTACTTGCTTTGCCAATCGTACTGCTTGTTCTATTGAATCCGCACTATCATAATAGTCATCAACGTAGTGTCGGTTCTTTATTGCATCGCAAGCTTCAGGATATGTCTCACTATACTCGTCGGCATTCTTATTTTTTACAAACTGTGCCGAACATGGCGAGCATGTTGATCCGAAGGTGGCAACATCCATAACGTATGTTATTGGTTTCTCATTTTCTGGGTCAGGGAACAAGAATCTTTGAGCTTGTTTATCTTCCTTTCTAATTGCAATTTGGTGGTACATCTCTTTGATATCTCCACCAAATCCAATTGGACCTTCTCTGAAGGGACATATAACCGATGGCAGCGAGCAAAGCATATCAGGGCCCTTTAGCAATTCCGTGTTCAAAGACACACCTCTAACGGTTGCAGCTGCATCCCAAACTAATCTGAGTTTTCCTGGTTTGTTTGGATTTTTTACCACATTAAGTGGGAGATACCATACTGAAGCAGGGTCCGTTTCATCTAACTCTTTTTTAGTCACCTTATGAGCATAATTCTTTAATTCATACTCTTCTATCATCTTATGTATGGCTTCTTCCAGTTCCTTGTCCTTCGCCATTTTTCGTTTCAAACCATCTAAACGCCCTTTTGCCATTTGGAAACTGTCAGGAAACTTTCGTTCATCTGATTTCCAAAGGAGTCCCGTCTCAAATCTGTCACCTATACGCACCGTGGTCGCTTGCAAGATATCGTTCGCTCTGCGATCTTCTTTAGCTACTGGCAGCTTGGCTCCAAGAACGTCAGAATTTTCTAAAGTGTATTGCATTCTTAAAACGTCATACAGCTCTTCGTTGGTAACTGGAACGATAGTATGGTAATTAATGCGTTCATTTGGTATATTGCTTACCGTACTCTTCGGGCCATAAATTGACCAACCGATCTTGCTTTTCACGGCGATTGGCTCTCCTGGCTTGCCAATTTTCGACTCCATCGGGGCGAATAAATGCAGGTTGTCCAGTCCTAGCAGTATCCTCACGGGCTCATTTGCCGCCTCTTCAATTGGCACACCTTTCAGGTGTGGGTATTGCTGCTGTAGATAACGATAGGACTCTCTTTGAGAAGGAAGCACAAGCTTTTCCACGGTTCGTGCTCCCTTTAGCAGAAAGCTCTCTGATGATCCTCTTGTGGATAAAACGACATCGATTTTCCTTGACTTATCTTCCCGTCGTTCGACGTCTGCACTCCAGCTCATCACTAGCGGCTCATTTACGCCTTGAATGCCAAGCGCATCGGCAACTTCATCCTCAACAAATGTTCCCGAAGCCCCTTCGTCCAGAAAGGCCACCGTATCATAAGTACGATCACCCGCCGATAACGTAACTGGCATCGTTCGAAAAACCGTGGAAGGATATTTTCCACGATGTGCGTTGCACGCAGCTTCCACTAGGGTAGACGTCTGATGCAGCAAAGGATGGTGGTGATCGTTGCATCCCTCAAACCCGCATGCACGCCTAAACCGACACACAGCTCTTCCGTGATTGTTCAGACAGTTCTCGCATAACGAATTTTTCCTTACGTAGTCCAGCCGGCTTAGTACTGAAAGATTCTTAAATTCGTTACATTCTCTCACCTTGTGCGAAATGCTGTTGCAAACGTAGCACTTTTTGACGTCCCTGTTTTCGATCGCATGATGATTTAGGTTTGCACGGGTCCCGGAACGGAAATTTCCTCTGTTGGTCTTGTAGCTTCCGAAATCCTTCACTTCCGTGATATCCTCCGTAAGGGCAGTCAGGTAGCTTGAAAACACTTGTAGAGATTTTCCACGCCTATGCCGTTTATATCTTACCCAATCCAACTGGTAACCTGGAGGGAGCTTCTCCTCCAGCTCTTCGACGAGCAAAGGATTGCTTAAATGCTCCGTCAGCTTCGCACCCACGATGTGTCCGACCAATTGTTTTACTGCGAGTCCGAAATTTATAAACGTCTCCAGTCGATCAGCATCCGGAGCAGGTACAGCTCGAACCTTGCGTAACAGCGCCTTCAGGATACGACGAGGTTTCCCAAATAAATTTCGCAGCTCCTTTATCATGTCCGGAACAGCATCCGCGAGCATCAACGTTCCATTTACCGCTTCCAATGCATCTCCACTTAGGCTTTGTCTCAATCGTTGTAAGTTTTCGAGGTTAGAAAAGCCACATGCTTTTGTCGTGTCCTCGAAACAGCTGATAAACGCCGGCCAATCCTCGGGGGCACCACTAAACGGGGGTAATGGCATCGATAAACGTTTACGTGCCGACTCTTGACGACGCGTAAGGGGTTTTTCTTCAACCTCCGTTTCCACATCACTTTCAACGAGCTCACGATCACCGCTAGATAAATCCTCACTCGCCGTGCTGCGCTCATCCTCATCCATCTCCTTTGTTGCACTACGACTTGTCACGCAAGGGTTATCAACGGGACGACGTTGATTGCGTTTCAATTTGGAAACCTTCAAACGCAAATTCTCAATCTCGTTATCTTTCTCTCGCATCTCTGCGTCGTATTTGGCTACAAGCGCATTGATGCTTTTCTCCTTGCTCGATTTCGTTTTACTTCTTTTCTCACCGTTTAGCTTCAATTGCTGCGCACCACGTGTCTGCTTAGTGGTGTGCGTCTGCTGCGCCGATTCTCCTTTCTCGATCATCTCCACTCTCGCTGCAACGGCCAATACGGCATCCACAACGTCGCCGGTCTCGTTCTTACTTTCGGGAATACGCTGCATCGTCGGCTTCGATTCCCGTGACGGTCCAGCCTCTTCGTCGTGCTCCGTTTTGCGTTCCATCGTCTGGCAGAACAAGCACTCGATGCAGGTAGAGATTCACGATCACTTTTAGTATTGTAGTAACAAACTAATTTTTTATTGTTGAGTAGCGCTACGATTCGGAAAGTAAATCTTTTGGCAAAACCTTTTTTACATGCACTTTTGATAAGATCGCATAAAAAATTAGTTTTATTTGCTTCCGTATTGTTCGACTTCCTTTTTGCTACTGACCTTTCCTCCACTCTCTCTCTTTCTATCTCTCACACTCTCTCGTGTTGTCGCTCTCATTTCTCTTCTTCTCGCAAATAGCACTCTTTGCGGAAGCAGTTTACCGCGTTCAAGAAAGGCCTATTTACCTTGTCTATAGACCTATATCGGATTCTGCGGTCGTACCTTACAACAATGGAATGGAACAATGCAATTGATTAACTTTGACCACAGTACACAGCTTTATTGTGCTGTGGGAGCATAACCTGGGACTTTGTAACTATGAAACAAAACTCTTCCCTTTTCCTTCTTCTTTGGCACATCAACCGTTGCCAGTTGGGGTTTGAACCCATGACATGAAATTAAGTTAAACTCCTCACTACATGGTAATTAAGAGAGCTCATTTATACACATTTTCGAATCCAGCATCGGTGTTTCGCAGTAATAAAAATGAAATATTGCTCCTTTCGTTGCAGAATGTGCACATGTAGTCTTTGTTAATAAATTACGCTTTACAACATATAGACAATTGCCAACTAGACCAGAAAACGTCAAAGGTATCAGCTGTATTACATCGAAACAACACGATCATTCACCGAAACCCATGTGCTCGCTTTAGGCAACGTGTAAACAACTCTCGCATGTAAACCATCCAACACGGTTACTCCGTACCCACGGTATGCCACTTTCATCTGGCAAGTGGCCCTGACGCACCCTTCGTCCAAGCTTATGTTCAAACCGTTGATGGTCGACTGTTGATTGGCCTCCGGCAACTCTATCCATTCAATCTACATTCCCCGCCGGGTGTCTTGTCCGGCCGACTTGCCAGGCGCTAGACAAGCTTTATCCTTCCAACTAACATCCTGCTGGTTTGTGGTGGAATGGAACAATGCTCTACGGAGTTTTTTTTTTGGTTCAAATTTCTACCGAAAACCAAACTCCAAACAGATTGCAAAAAAAAACGAAAAAAAAAGAAAACACTTTTCAAACGAAGGTACGAAAACTTTACAATCGTGGATCAGATTTCAACCACACTGCCAAACAGCCACCGTAACTGCTTGCCATCATTCTCAGCTAACCGCAAGGTACTAAAAAGACCGACTGCCGGACTGGCTACAAATCTGCCCGGATAGTGCCGGGCGTCAGACCGATGCGGTAAAGCGGGAACTCAATTACAAGCCAGTTAGCTTAGTGCCGATGTTCGGCAGGCGGAAGTGCAAGCAAACGGTGCAAATGCAACACAAACAAACGAATCAACTCGTTGAGGTGGCGAGCGAGTGCGAGTGGATGCGGAAGAAGCACGCACTGAGCCACATTCCAAGCGATTGGAAAAATACACCGTGTACCAGTATAATGACGCAGCACCGTCTGCATCCCGACCGGAAGGCGTTGTAATGGAATCAAACGTTCGGTTTGCTTTAACCGGGGCAGCGTTTTTTTTTTCTTCTTCTTCTTCTGCCTACCTCTGAACGCTTTTCCGCGGCATTCCAGTATATTTTCCATTTTCTTTGCCAATTTACATCGGATTGAAATTGGAAAAAAAGGCTTCCAGTGCCTGAAATTACATTCGCTTTACGCTTTACGCTTTTTTGCTCTGCTCAAACAGTACGAACTACTGCTTTGGCTGCATTCGCTGCGTTCGCAGGGGATTATAATTTCAGCTGTTGCCGGAACCGTACATTAGTAAATTAACGATTGACACAATCGATGGATTAAGCGTGGGAATGTGGGCATGGGAAAATGTAAATAATATCAGCACCGAAGCCCGCACGACGGCAACGGGATAAGCGGCAGCTCCGACGTAATCTGGCGTTGCTTTGTCGGCATCGCTGACGGTTAAATGTATTTCTGTAAGCGTGTTAACAGTATCATTAATTACTTGCGTTCTTTAATCCTCACTGTAATGGGAATCCCCATTGGGGCGCACTGTAGCAGCGTTTGTTTTCAAGGGCTTTACTTTCACTGACATCACGTGAGATATCTTTGATAACGGTGAGGGATCTGTGACGATATTTTTATCGGCAGCACTTTACGGTGTAAGGATTACGCATTGAATCGAAGTGTGTTCCAAGGGGATTGAGGGGGAGGGGGAGTTTAATAAATAAAAAAATGAATAAATAAATAAGAATACAAATAACGATAGTATGTTGACGTTGAGTAGAACTTGAGAGTTTTAAAAAGCATAGCAGAACTGCTACGGGTAATAGAACTGACTATTCTGTAATTGGGGCCCTTTCCGTTTTAAGGTCGTAGGCTGAAATTTCAGCCTGTCAGCTGTTTGCATTGTACAGCAGTTTTCGAGTAGCTATCTAAGTGGGTATAATATACAGATGGGCTTATCTTAAGGTGTATGAATTTAGAAAGCTGATTTTTATCGCTTCTGTTTCTGAATTAATATTTTATAAGTGTTTTGTGTATTCGACAAGCCTCCAGACAGCTTGTTTGAACAAAAGTTTTCACCCATCCTGTCAAAAAGTGATATTCAAATTTGGTTATAAAATACCAGCCTCGGTTTTAAAAAAGTCACCTTTTGTATTCGTCCCTCTATTGGTAAAATTGTTTAACCTATCTTTGTCCTCGTCTTCATTCCCTTTGTTGTGGAAGCGAGCATGGCTAGTTCCCATTCACAAAAAAGGTAACCCGTCTGTCATTTCCAATTACCGTGGCATCTCAATACAATGCGCAATAACCAAGGTATTTGAGCATATTATCCATACCTATGTGTTTAAACTCACCTCTTCTACTATTATCCCTCAGCAACATGGCTTTTTTCCTAACCGTTCTACAGCAACTAACCTTATGTCCTTCGCCTCTTTCGTATCATCCCAGTTAGAGTCAGTAAAACAAGTTGATACTATTTATACTGACTTCAAATCTGCATTTGATCGTATTCCTCATTCCTTACTTCTAAATAAAATTTCACAACTTGACGTCAATAATCTTTTTGTATCTTGGTTACGTTCTATTCTATGTGATCGTTCCTATAGTGTTAAATTTAATGATATGTTTTCGACTCCCTTTTCATGTAGTGTAGGCGTACCGCAAGGTAGTGTTCTAAGTCCTTTGCTGTTCATAATTTTTATTAATGATGTCCGTACCACCCTCCCTCCTGAGTGTTTCCTCTGCTATGCAGACGACCTCAAAATCTTTCTCCCAGTTTCGTCTCCTAGTGATTGCATTTCCCTACAAAATATTCTTGATCGTTTTTCGTCTTGGTGTTCTAGTAAATCCCTCACATTATGTCCTGATAAGTGTAACGTCATTTCGTTTAGTCGTTCGCAGTCTCCAATCACTTACTCGTACGTCCTAAATTCTGTACAAGTCAATCGTGTTTGTGTCGTAAAAGACCTCGGTGTCTTGCTTGACAGAGGCCTCACCTTCAGCCACCACATTGACTCAGTTGTCAATCAGGCGCGGAAAACATTGGGTCTCCTAAAGAAAATTGCTTGCGATTTCTCCGACCCAATGTGCCTGAAGACTCTGTTCTGCTCTCTGGTCAGATCGATTTTGGAGTACTGCTCAGTAGTCTGGTCCCCTACAGCTCGAACCCACGTGGAACGTATCGAGCGGGTGCAGCGATCGTTCACCAGGTTTGCTATATGTAAAATCCTGGGTAGATTGTCCTCCCCCATACCTCCTTACGAGGGCAGGTGTCGGCAGCTTGGCCTGGAACTATTGGAAAACCGCCGTTCCCATGCCCAATCCACCTTTATTGCCGCATTACTCCTTGGTAATATTGATTCTCCTTCCCTTCTTTCTTCTATCCCTTTCTACGCCCCTAACCGTGTTCTTCGAAACCGCCCTCCCCTAGTGATCCCTTCCCGCCGAACTGCAGTGGGCCGTAATGACCCCCTTCTTCGTGCAATTCGTCGATTTAATTGTGTATATTCTATGTTTGATTTCAACTTTCCCTTATCTTCTTTCCGATCCCGCATCAGAACCCTCCATAATCCCGTGCTGCCTTAATTTTTAATTTTTAAATTTTAGATTCTAATTTTCTAAAAAAAAAATTTTTCTCAAATTTTTGATAATTTGTGTTAATTTTTGTTAGGTTAGGAACATAGGTAATAAGTATAATTTAAGTATTTGTGTAACCAAAAGGTAGACAAATAAATATGAATATGAATATGAATATATATGAATATACTTATGTCGTATCGCGAAGGGCCCCATTGATAAACCTGCAGGCAGAATTGTTTCTGTTTCTGTTGTAGATTTCTGTTCATAGAGGAAATTCATAGCACCATTCAATAATTAATGAGGGATGTTTCACTGTAGATAATTTCCATTAGGCATATTTTACGACGTTGATAAAAGCTCTTTTAATGACATTGGACTACCGTCTTACTATTAAGTACAATACAAATTATTGCTAATTTTTGTATAATTTTGCTTCAAGTGATAGATTTAAGCCAGTGCTCCCCAACCTTTTTAGGATCGCGGTCCACTTGGCTTTGAAAATACATTTGCCGCGGCCCACATCCTTGAAGGCACACATTTTTAAAACTTAATTAAATGTTTTTGATCAAAAATATGTCTTAATTTTTTTTTTTCTAGACATGCCTGTTGAAAATTTAATCTTGAAAGTAGGGACAAAAATGCACGATATGTATAATACATACACATAAGCTTCTCTTTAAAAAAAAATCTTTCGAAGACCACGTCTGTTAACGCCACGGACAACAGGTTAGAGACCACTGATTTAAGCCACTAATTTAGTAATTTCATCTTATTCCAACTGTACCTTTTCAAATGGTTTTTGAAATTCAAGGACATCAAAAGGACATCATTTTGCAGTTGACCATTGATGTGTCAAATCAGTACAATTTGCTCAAATAACAGTCAAATTTAGAATATCGCGTATATCCAGCATGGCGTATATCGTGGAGTGCTTGTAATTGGGGTTTCACAAAGCAACGCGTGTAGTTAAATGTTTCAAATGTTAAAACTTTGCGCGAGGGCCGCCCAATGCAACACCCCTTTCCGTAAGCTCCTAACTTATTTTTATAGAGCTAATAGATTATCGCTCAACTAAAGGATCGTTGGTAATTTAAACACATGTACACCGTGGTACTGCGTGGTAGGTTTAATAGGCCTCCAATACTCATAAATATCTGCCGGTGGCTTTGGCTGCTAACCTGCCCCATTGCTAGTGCAATTACCACCGGTGCAGTCGACTCGCCCAGCTAGGTCGTAAATCTATTCTCCCCCAGCCATAATTTGTCAACCGGCGAAGCGTGAAAAACAATCGTCCCAAAACCTCTATTCCTCGCCACAGCCAAGGAATGTGATATTAAAGCTATCACATTAAGCGTACCCACTGTAGCGTTAGTGGCCAGCCAGCGGAGCGTCAGCACCACTCGCCGCTACCGACACATACCCACACATACACATAAAAGCACAGCATTAGCTTCACACCCGTGCTCCTGTTTGCGAAACGGGGGTTTGCGTTTGCATGTGTGTGTGTGTGTGTGTGGGTGTGTGTTGGTTGCTCCCACGGATGCAGTAAAGCATTCGGCCAAGTTATGCTCGATGAACAACATTAGCCGAGGCGACCATTCATTCGGGAGGGAAAAACAAACGGCTCACAATAAACCAAGTGGAACAACCAAGGGGAAGAAGAAAAATTTCCATGTGCTTCGCTACTCGGGATGGTGCTGGTGGTGATGGTGCATATATGTGGCAAATATGCTTTCGTTCCCGTCCCACCTCCCGGGTGCCGGTATAAACAAACATATTATTTTTCCCGAAGGACACATTTGCTCGATTCGCAGTTGAGAGCGCTCGGACGATCCGAGGTACAAGGAGGATGGGACGAGCACGAGAAGTGTGAGCAGGTTTACACATTCTCTTCCATCTTGGCGCGTTTTCCATCGACCTTTCGAGAGAGAGTTGCGAGAATTTTCTTCCCGAGACCGATCGTACAAAGTGTGAATTTATTTGCGTAGCAAAATTAGTCCCACCCAGTGTTTTGTTTCTGCACTCTTACTTTGCTTCGAACCGAGCATACAGAAATGCTTTTTTTGTGTGAGATGAACGTCTGCTGGTGGGATGGGCAGTGAAGCTTTTATTTATTGGCCCTAATAAGTGCAGTTGCGCTAAAAGTCTGCCCCACACCTTCTATCGTTTCGGAGTTCTGAATACTTCTGTGGGGAGAAAACCGGCTTGAAAAAGCTGCAATCACTTCTGCGCCCAATTTAGTGCCAATAAAAGCATGAGTTCAAGCAGCTCGAGCTGCTCGAGCCTGACGAGATGGAACAAAAGCCGCCGGATGCTCCCTGTACCTGTAATCGCATGCGAGCGATGGTCTGGCTCGTGCGTTGTTTTCACAAGGTGACAGATCTGTCCTGCAGTGGTCGTACATCAAGCACGTAAGATACCATTATGGTCGTCCTGAGTGTGGGACAGAAGACCAGAGGCGTTCCAAGAAAAAAAGCACTTCCACAGTTGGGGCTGCTTCTTGGGAAAAGTGGTCGTTTGAAGCACAATCTTCATGTGTGAACAGTCCCTTGCTATCGTTTTTTTAGGTTCAATCTGACCAAAACGCGGTCTGTCACCAGGTTTCGTATCGTTTTAGCCCAACTGCCATTACTGAACTTTTGAATAATCCGTCAACACATGGATCAGGATAGACGGTTTCAATGCATAACCCTTAGCGCATGAAACTCTCCACAAGTCTGTTGATCTGTTTGTTAAACGTAAGCGAACGAAAGCGAACGCTTCGTTGTGCATCCGTTGATTGTCACATTGCAAGCTTACAATGGAGCGGGTCGGGATTTGTCCGTACGGTCCGAGGTCAATTGATTACAGAAGCAAAATGTTTGCTTTTCTATTCACAGCTCAGCACATCGTCCGACGGCTGAGACCGATGCTGATGATGTAGGAAAAAACAGGCTAGTAAAAAACGAATGCATCAGTTGATTTTTCTTTCTTCCCGTTGATGGATGCAGTGTGGAGTATGATTGCTCTTTTTTTTTTTTTTTGAGTGTGATTGAATAGCTTCATTAGTTTCTATCTTTTTGCTATACACTGCCCTACCAATGTGAAAGTAATCTAAGAACTATTTAAGATCTAGGAAGAATAATCCGACTACGATTTTATTTACCAATAGTGAAACAATTACTGTAAACAGTACTTAAACTAAAGTTAAAGTTAAACTTTTAAAGTTTAATTTGAATTAGTATCCATAACAAAGGAATCATTAGTCAATGGTGTGTTTCCTAAGGTCTAAAGTTATTACGATTTCAAAAGTGGCTGGTGCATGCTTTGGTGATTAATGCAGAGGAATTTGGTCCCAACAACATTCTTCACACTTTCGAAAACACATTAGAGTGAGTAGTTCAAAATCACATTAGTACATATGATGTATTACATCCTGAGCAATCTGAATCAAGAGAGGGTCATTCCTGTGAAACGACTTCTACTCTACTCTAAACAAAATGGAAAAGTTTTGTAGAGCAAAACCACGAAATTTTGGCAGTATTTTTAGAGTGCTTTGCATAAACGTGCATTTTTAACTTAATCTTTAACCTTTATTACTGGAATCTTTAAAAAAACGGCATCGAAGGAGTTGAAGCACAATGGTTCGCTCAAGATAATTATCTTGAGGGAAGAACACAAACGACATCCTTTATGAATAGCGTATCAAATCCACTGGAAAACACACTTGAAGTTCCGCGGGGAAGTGTCTTGAGGCCGATTTTGTTAATTTTGTACATTAACGACATGAAAAAATGTTGCGGGCTTGTGAAATCAATTGATTCGCTGACAATACAGTTTTATTCATTGCTAAGCGTGACGTAAAGCAGGCAGAAGCTCTTCAGAAACATCGACCTAAATGTCTTAGACGGCTGGTTAAAGTTTGCTGTGCATAATATCAACTGCAATTATCAACGTGATGTTGATCGTGTTAAAATTTGGTTTTACCTTTTAAATTTAACAATTCTGAAAAATGTTTTTAATATGAATTAATGTATAAAAAAAGTTTGAAGTCTTGATAGATTCGAGACACGCACGCCTAAAGTGAACCATGAACATGAGTCAATTCATATAAGAAAATTGGACTTAATAGCACCTGAGTGGATTCCTCAGCGAACACATAATAAAATAATTTAAAGTAATCACTATAAAAATTCTACTAAATGTCCTACGCTATTTCCTACGCTAATTCCTACGTCAATTCCTACGCTAATCCCTACGCTAATTCCTACGCTAATTCGTACGCCAATTCGAACGCCAAATCTTACGCTAATTCCTACGCTCAATTCCTACGATCTTTCCTACGCTGCACGTTTTATACTGGGTGTAGTTTGTTGATTGGAACAAGAATTGTATCAGTTCCAGACACTGACCAGGTCTCAATAGCGTTTCAACTCCGAATCCGGAACAGTTCCAGCTACTGTTCCTAAAATTTGAATATGAAATCGGGAGCTATTTCTGGATCAGTATAAGTTCATGACAGATTCCAGGACCGGTATGGGTTCAGAATCAGTTCCAAGTCCGGCATGGATTCAGTATCAGCTCTAGGACCGCACTGGTATGAGTACATGTCAGAATCCAGGGCAGGTATGAGTCCATGAGCCGTTCCAGGAAAGGTATGGCTTCATAATAGGTTTCAGGACAGATATAAGTTGATAGGTTCTGATGAAAGGTTCCAAGGCCGTTATGGGTTCATGGTCGATTCCAGGACCAGTATGAGTTCAAGATTGGCTCCAAGACCAGTATGGGTTCATGATAGGTTCCAGGACCGGTATGGATTCATGATAGGTTCCAGGACAGGTTCATGATGAGTTCGAGCACAGGTATGTGTTTATGATAGGTTCCAGGGTAGCTACAGGTTTATGATCGGTTCCAGGATAGGTATGGGTTCATAATCAGTGCCAGGGTCAATATGAGTTAATGAACAGATCCAAGATCATAATGAAATCTTAATTTGTTCCAAGGCAAACATGCGTTCAGTTCATGGACCGGTATGATCAGTATTGGTTCCAGAACCAGTATGGGTTCATGATCGATTCCTGGACTGATATAGGTTTAGTATCAAGTTCAAGACCGACATTCGGTCATGTGCCGTTTTGAACCAGAATAGCTGATGTATTGGTGTTAGGACCAGTATAGGTTCGGTTTTGGTTTTAAGTCTTTTAAGGGGTCGTCATACACCATTTTCTAGCCCAAGTAAACAATGTTAAGGTGCTTTTGAACATTATTCAACTATAAGTAAACATTTTTATGGCCAATTGAATTTCTGATACCTTTCTGAACATTGTTCAATCGTAACTGGATATTAATGTTCAAAAGTACCTTAACATTGCTTACTTGGGCTTGAAAACGGTGTAAATACCTCATTTCAATTGGGTTCGAATTCGACGTACTCTGATTAATTTCGACGCACTCTGTAGAGTAAAGAGGACCTTAGTAATTTTGTTGCACAGCCCTGTAATCTGGCCAATTCAACTAATAAATAAAAATACAAAATATGAGGAACGAATTTCTTCAAAGGGAATTTTAAACCATGTATTTCACATGTTTTTATTTAATCCAATTTTCCAATTCCAATTTTAAAAATGTTGGAATCTTTAATAATTTAATTTAGCATTGTTATAACATTGAGACGATGTTTTTAACAATCTGGTAAATCATATTGGATATCCATTTGCATTCATTTTTTTATATACAAAAAACAATACGAAATACAAAATCTTACTTATTATTCTAGGATTTTCCTCGTTCGTTTTAGAAAACCTTTGTTCGCATGATTTAATAAAGTTATTTATTTATTAATTTAACAATTCAGTTATTTCACATTTTATTTCATCTGCGGAGAATCATTTATAAAGCTTACTACACTTCGTTATGTTTATAATAATACATACATTTTTTGCCCATGATCACTTATTGATAGTTATTCAGATTTTCCGAACCATATTAGAGACACAGAAGTAAATATCTAAAACAAAATTCCGGAAAAATAATCAGTATGTATAAAATGATATGAACAGAATAGTATTTTACCAAATATTTCAAAACATCCCACATTATTTGATCACTTTTTAAAACCAATTCTCTCAAATAAAGCGACATGCCACGACGCTTTTCCATTAAGCCGCATATGCCTTGACCTTTTTAAACAGAACCAAGCACACACAGGAAATACACTCACCCATCTTCTCACGACATTTTCAATCAATGTAAATAATGCTCCGGACGGGTGCCGTAGAGGGCTTTACCACCAGATTCGTGCCCTGCGTGTGTAAGTGTGTCTGTGGGGTACGGGCCACACAGCAAATATGTGTTCCATTTGTAGTACCACGTCCACTTCGTATGACAGCGCAAGGAACAAACGAAACTCCCGATACAAATACGCCAAAACAGTTCGTTTTGTGAGGACAGTCTCCCTTTCGTACGGTATCCCGAAGCCATTTGGTTAATTAAGTCCGTCTGCTTTTTCCCTGTGTCCCGGCTGTACTCTAATCCGTGTATTTTTAAAAGTTTTTGTGTGTGTGTGTCGGGTTTCTCTCTCTCTCTGTCTCTCTCTCTCTCTCTCTCTCTCTCTCTCTCTCTCTCTCTCTCTCTCGCTCGTTCGTCCTAATTCCTTTTCATTTCCAGCACACCCACCAGCACTGGCACAGGCTTTCCAATTTGCCGTCCTCGATGCTTATCGGTTTGGTGATCACGTACGTACGAAGATCGGTATCGCGGTAGATAAGGTGTGCGCGTGGTTCCGCTTTTCCCGATGGCCACTGCCCCATCCTTCCATAAACATCACCTCCGGCACTGCCCAACATTCAGCTCCGTCCAGCTGTGTATGACCAGCTTTTCCGACCTCCCCTGTGTGGGTGTGTGTGCTTGTGTTTCCCTTCAGCTCCAGCGTCGAGTACAGATTTATGTTTTTCTTCTTCTACTCTGCCCACTTTGCCACAGCTTTGCCGTCCGTTTGCTGTCCGTTTTAGGACCATTTTTGTTTCACCATTTTCCTTCCCCGGGCTTATGCAGCGTCACGTTCGGCGGCCCCGGGACTAATGCACACCTTGCGTACAAACCCGGCAAATGCACCTGCCATCTGCACCGAGGGAACCGAAACATCAGCCGGATTTTTGTAGGGCGTTCAGGTTTAAGTGCGCCATCGTCGTGTTCGTTCGCCACTCGCCTTTCTCACCTCTCTTCCCACCTCGCCGGGGAACGCCAACAAGAATAGCAATTTTCATTTCCGCTCCAGAACAAACAAATCCATTAAAATCCGACACCATATTTTGCATTGCATTGGCGGATTTTGCCACCTTCCTTCCTGTGTGCCCTCCTCCCCCCCGGTGCCAGTTTTTGGGGCTGCCGGATTGTGCTGCGATTCGATTTGCACTGCTGCTACTGACCGGGACCCATTTACAGTGACGCTTATCCACGCTTGTTTCTCGTTGGTTCTCTTTCTCTCTCTCTCTCTCTCTCTCTCTCTCTCTCTCTCTCTCTCTCTCTCTCTCTCTGTGTGATTTGTTCGCTTTGTTGTATTTTCCTCAAAGCCCTGTTCAGTGTGGTCCACAGCCACCGAGGTGTCGGGAAAACCGTAACTTAAAACGATGGAAGCTTCAAACACTGCCCGATTGCTTCGCAGTGCAGGGAGACGTTGCCACGGGTATGCACTTTTGGTGGCGTAAACTTGCGCGTTGTGGTGGCGAAAACGCGGCAATGGTGGAGAGTTTCGCAACAGAAAACTTACCGTTTCGCACCGTACCAGCGCGGTTAAGCGACGGTAAAGATGACATGACTTCCAGAGTGAGCGAAGAAACTCAACGTTTGCCTTCCTTCCCGCTCCAACCGGATGCTACCAGCGCAAACCAGCTGTTCAATCGATGTGGAACGGTGTGGAAAATGCGGAAGCAGCAAGTCGAGCGAGAGTTGGGCTCCTTCTCGTACCACTTTCTTCCGGTCGCGCAGCGGAACTGAAACCCACACACAGACGCGCGCTCGCGGAAACAAACAAACTGCAGGTGGACGAAGGCTAGAAGTGCACCGGTTATGGTAGACGCAGGAGAAAGGAGTAAACCAGGAGCCAGCCCTAAGGATATGAACGGTAGTAAAGCTGTCCAAAGTCACACAATCTCTGGGCGGTGGTGAAAAGTAATGGTTGGTGGGTTTCATAAATTTAGCCGAAAAGATTGTAAAAGCGATCCTAAGAAACGACCACCAGGAAGCTCAGTGTCGCGTTTTAGTGGTATGATCGTAGTAGCGATCTTTTCCAGTTATTTGACACAAAACTGTCATCTAATGAAATTAACTTTATTCCTAAATTAGGTAATGGTTTAAAACAGCCTTCTTCAGTTGATTTTTCGTCATTTTTCAGTCATCCTTAGCTTTTTTGAATATCAACAGGTGTGCGTGTAAAGAGATGTATAAGTATATAAAACATAATGAGGATTTTGTATCTTGTTTTATTTTTATATTTGTCATTTTTGTCAATGGTATCATGAATTTACTTCTTGATTGATATATTAGTTATATACTTCATTCAATTGGTATTATCATTATTGTTCATTATTTTTATTTGTAATGATCTTCTCATTTTATTTGTCTCTGTTTCTATACTTTTAGCTTTTACAGCTTACTTATTACAGCTAGAGTTTTCAGGAAAAAAACCCTAATATTTGTTCCTGACAAAAATACCCCAGAATGTGTTGTCTGATAATATTGAGTATTTTTCTTAAGTTTAAACATTATGTATCATTAATCTGAAACTGTTGCATTTATAATGAGAATGATATCATTGGTTGAATTATGTTATAAATTTTGTTTTTTCGATCTATACATATTTTTTAAGATCTATATAATAAGTAACGCATTTAGAAATATCCAACATAAGAAGAACTCCTGAACTAAACTACACTTATTGAGCAAGAAACTCGATTTTTAATCTTTACACCGTGTTAATGTCAATTCAACCTTCTAGCTTCCCGTCTAAAGTGTTAATCCACCTTCGTTTTCCAAATTTGCCACTACTTGACCTCTCTCTCGAGGAGGAATGATCGGACGACCCCCACCCCCCTCCCTTCTTCTGCTTCTTCCTAATTGCTATGTGTGTGTGTGCGTTTGTTTTTTTTTTTTTGAGATCGCATGCAATCTCAGCTGCATAGAATTCCAAAAGGACCTTAGAATTGGCTACCGTTTTCAGTTATTTACCCGTCTTCTACAGTACCTAAGATTTTTTTTTGTTTCCTAATGAACTTTAAGAAAAAAAAACCTATAACAAACAAAACTCAGAGCATAGCATACAGTTATGCCAATCAGCATCATATGTTCAGCATAATGTTTCTAATCTTACCTAAGAATGCAAAAAGTGCAACAAATTCTTTCAAGCCTTCAGCAAATTCTTCCTATCGCTTCGTCCTATTCGCCGCTTTTTACGATTCCAATTTTGTTCTGTTTGGTACAAACAGAAAGATCGGACGAGAATAAGAGTCCCAGATTCGCATCTCTTTTTATATGTTCACTATGGCATGCGGGTAACATAGTTGTGCACTGTTTGGCAGATAATTGATTAATGTTCGGCGAACCGTTCGACCTTTGCTATAGCCACCCAACCCTCTTAGACGCCAGAGTCGATGTTCACCTTCCCGGCAGATACGCACATGCACCAATCGCAGCATGGTGTCAGGACAAACTGTGCATTAGTGTTTGTGGACGTTCCCATCTTCTTCTTCTGGTCGCATAATGTTGCGGATCATTGCGGATCAGCACCATAAAACTAATTAATTGCCGTTGGCGGTGTACAGTGTGACTGGTTTCAGCAGCCGATGCTTGTTCATGCCACACTTGATAGCTAATTAGGTTAAAGTGGAACAATAGGGCTTAACTTTCAAGGTTGCAACAACCTTGACTAAGAGCAATAAAATAGATTAAATACACACATTTGCCTGTAGACTTATCGCGATACCACACAACTACAATAATTAGGTGATGCGGTGATTGCGACCTAGTGTTATATGAATTTTAATGGAGATATACCATGATTTTGAGTGTAAGACTTGTAAGACTGGTGGTCGTCGTCAGTAAACCAGCCGTCATGTTATGCCCTTAAAATTATTTAAAGAACAAAACGAATTTAAATTCAACACAGACTGCTAATTTTAGGCATCATCTCTACACAAGCCTTTCCAAGGACCGTAAAAGGACCATTTTGGACATTATGGTAGCATCCAATACTTTAAGGATATTTTTTCGATCAGGACAATGCATTCTGTTATAACTTTTTCGCACATGGTATAACGCTTTGCCAGTGAAAATGAATTATGGTAGAATGTCCTCAAAACAATTGAATATAATTTTAACGTAAATGAGTAATTTTTTCTATGCGAACTTTAAGTTAGCGAAGAAAAATATGAGTATTTATTTTATCGGATGGAATTTGTATCTGAATTTATCTTTTTTAATACACACATATTATATCTCGCTAAATGTATTATCATTCTGTTATACTGCGTTGTATGCCTTGCAGTAACCATAAACCCAGTAAGGACATTTCGTTGGAAAATAATCCTTTCCATAATTAATGTATTCTTATGGCAAATACAGTGGAACCCCTCATAACGAGTTTATTCCGTTCCAATGACTCACTCGTTATGCGAAAAAAATGTAATGCGGGAGGCTCTTTTTCATACAATTTGTATGAAAAGTGAAATAATTAGTTCCAGGCTAAGAAAAGTGTAGGTATACAGGGAATATATGCATCGCAACCTTACGTGCCAACAGTAATCAAGTGATAAATTCTTAGTATCGAAATACTCGCCTTCATGAGCAGGTAGATCCATTGATCCAAATGAAATTGCTCGTTATGCGAGATTTTACTCGTTAAGATGGGTATTTGTAGAACATTTAGATTTGCTCGTTATACTCGTTATGAGGGGTACTCGTTATGAGGGGTTCCACTGAAATCTTAGTAGATAAAAATATAATTAGAGTAGTAAATTTCCTTACTTTTTCATTTCTTTAAAATTTCTATAAAAACACAAAGGTAAAATCACAAAACAAAACTTCGCACTAGGTAAATATTGCTAAGCAACTCCTTTTATTCAATCCGGACCAAGTTTTTCTCAAAATGAATATAAAAAAGAATACATTTCATTTGTACATACACTTTTAGTTCCTTTATTATCCATTACAGTATCTCAGATGAAAGTTTTATTGTGTTTAATCCAACGTAAGCACAGCTATTACAATTGGTAGTTTTCGACCCTTGTTACACATATTTGCTCGTCCTTGCATCTTTGCTCGTCTCATTACATTGCAGACCTGCTACGAAGTGGTTCGCTATCTTCGTTCGTGTCTAGGAAACCAATAACGCAAGAACTCATTCAAAAAGCTTGCGATTTGAACTGTTACGGTACCCCATTTTCCAACATTTAAAATGCCTCTCCATTCTTCCAACGGAGCAACATAGCATCAAGCCTATTGCATCCAAAAAGGGATCTGTTTCTTCCTGCTTTCGTACACGCGTGTCGAAGTGGCCCTAAGATTTGCTTTTAAAAATCATAACCAAGTTAGATAAATCAAACACCCTACACCTCAGCTGAATCAGTAATCTACCGTCAAGCTGCTTCAAGTCATTTTATTTTTATTTCATTTCGTTCCTTTTCTTTTCATATGTTGCTGCTGAGTGTGTTTATTCATATGTCAATTGAAAATGTTTATAAAAATATACACTCCATTGTACTTAGCAAACATGGCCCTAATGTATTACATGCTTCTCACACGCTCCCACCAGAATGAAGTTCACTTGTTATCGTTACCTTCGTTTTTAGTTTGGCTTTGTTATTTTCCACGATTTTTTCTTCGTTTTGTATTTCAGTGTTTTGTTTCTTCTTTTTTTTATTTAGCAGCCTCTCACTAAGTAAATTTTCAAGCAGCTAAGCGTTTAAAACGCTTTTCTATTACAGATGGGTTTTATGATTTGGATTCTTGTAGAGAGAGAAAGAGAGAGTGGAGGAAGAGCGCAAACAAAACAGCACTTTCGAAAGGGGAGCAGTTGTTTCAACTCTTTGTTTCGTAGTGTACGTACATGGTTTTTAGTGTTTCTTGTTGCTTCATGCAGTTTATGGCAATCTCATTGTAATAATCACATGCGTGTTATCCTACATCCTAAAGCGTTACCTTCGGCAACTGCACAACAGACTACCGCTCTTTACACAACCGTTGACGGGATGATGAAAGGCTTCGTTAAACGGAGTTCAATATGTGTGGGCGCGCGTGTATAAAGTTTTGTATTCATGAAAATATACATTTTCCTTTGTATACAAGCTTCTGCTTGTGTGGTTTTCCCTTTTCTGTTTTCCGTATTTGCTTCGGTTAGTGTTGGGTGTAATCTCTTCTCTTCTCTTCTACGATACATTCATCATCGTGCTGAGGTAGTGTAAATCGACCAGATTTTTTCCTTTATCCAATTGTTTCCATCCTAATATTTGTACCAGAGCAGGAAACCACACCACCCGGTGAAGCAATTTCAAAGCTTGTGAGGATGAAAGAAATATATTTGTACATTCTATGCATTCTGTACGAAAGGAACTGCAAACTGGCATTGCAGACCAGCACTGCGGGCTGCACTGCTTTTTGCAACGAACTGTAGCCAGGTACCGGTAGAAGAAGGAAAAAAAACGTAGAAAAAAGAACATTCATCCTAATTACTGCTTCACACATTTTTGTAGATGATGATCACTAAAGTAGTCCCCTTAGTTGACACACGCTTTGACGCTGTAATGCGTTGTTGTATTATATTTGTACAATTTGTTTCGATCAACTTGGGCTGTGTAAACGGGCGAAGGAGGGGGGCAAGAGGTTAGAGGCCTGTTTCAGCTTGGTTATTATCATTGTGTTCATCATTTGATTGCGAGAGGAGAATTGTAGAATTATTGTTTTTTTTTTATGATGTGTTTATGATGTTAACCTGTATTTGGTTTGCCAAACATTGATTTCGATAAGTGTCTCGCTGCAAATTCCTTTTCTGCTTCCTAGACATAATGTGGGATAGGAACATTTGACTTTTGTTTGATTTTTACCACTAAATTTAATCCTCCATTTTAATTTGCGAAAAAAGCTAACCGTAGTAAGATTAAGTTTAAGTAAAACAAGTACAACACGAGGGATGTTGATAATAGAGTTATTCATGTTCAAAAAGAGAAACTTTTGTAATGATCAATAGTATATAGGATATTGTTGCGATTTTTTTTTTAATTTTCGAATTATTTTTTTAATGTGGATAGAGACTGCCTCAATTTAAAGCAACATAATAACGCATCATTTTGCAGGCCATATGATTGATAAACACCTCGGGAAATGATTGATAGTGGATGAAAACCAAATTGCCTTACATATCTTCTACCACACACTGGGCACGATCTTCAAATTGAGTGTTTTCACGCTTGTAAGAATAAATCAATTTGTTAAATTCTAGTTTATACAATTTCGATGCAACTATAATTCCATGCCGTTGCCGTTTTGAATTTTAAACAATAGCACACGCGATTATTTGAAAATCCTAACTTTCCAATCAATTCGTCAAGATATAAAAAAAACTTACATTCTACTCTGGTATTGTAAAGTAAATCTTGCAACAGAGCTGTGTAGGGTAAAATATAGCCAATATCAATAAATTCAACAAACAGAGGTAAGTAATAAGACGAATTCAATCCAGCTCCATCATGCTTAATGCTACGTTGGAAAAGAAACATCGGAAGCAAGTGCCATACTATGCCATTAGTCAACAAACCTGAGCATACGCTGACTGCGCTAGTTCTACTATTCGCGTGCCTTATTCAACCTTTTCGTGTCAGTCCGCTTGTCTGATCCCAACACAATAACTCAGAGAAAGAGAGTTTGGAAACGGTAAGATGCATCGCAAATAATTATTATTGCTTAATGTAATCTGCAGCAAACCAGAAACAAACGGAACGCAAAACAACTAAATTGGAAATACGGACAAATAAAAAGACATAACTGCACGCTGTTCCTAGCCCAAAAACAGAGCAAAACCTTCCTATCGTAGTAAAAATAGAAGCTGACACTACAAAAACGCTCACTATAACATTAACGAAAATCACAGATTGTTTGTAGGTTTGTTGTACGTTGCTGCTGCAGAACAGATTTCTCGGGGTTGCATGCTGCACACAAAAATCAACCACGGAAGTGCATCGGGGTGCCCTTTATTTTCCAAAAAAAAAAAATGATACAGAAGGAAAAACGAACAAAAATCAATTTAAAAACATAAACGTTGTCTTTACCACTGTATTCATTACGTGTTCTGCGTGTTTTTGTTACACATACACACAGGACATACAAAAAACGCACGCTTCGACGCTGGAATTCAAATAAATGCAGTATGGCAGCTTGCAAGTTTCTGTATACAACAGACAATTTGCAGCAAAACAGAAAATATTATCACAATTCTTCGTTTACAACTGCTGCAATCAATGGGTGCGTGTGGGGGTTAAAGCTGTATCGTTCTGCAGCCGAAAGCGATTAAAATGATATATTTTAAAGTGTTTGTTGGTGTATGCGTTGTGCCCAACCAAGTACCAGAATAGTGTCGCTTATTTGCAGAACCATCTGCGAGACTGACTGTTCGCCTTTGAACCGATATTAAAGCGTTGTAGCATTAAACCATCCTCATTTCGAAAATCATTCCTAGCGCCAGGCCGTTTTCTTTTCCAAACAAGCACTTTGGTCACACTTTTCGATATCCCTAGCCCCGGGGGGGACTGCACGGGGGCAAACCGTTCTTCTTTTCCCGGGTACTAGTGCCTAAAATAACCAGAACAATCAACAGTATTAGTCTGATGCTGCTGCTTAAGGTACACTTCTAAGCTCTTTCCCTCTCTCGCTCGATCACGCTCGATCTCCCATTTTCCTGAACAAAGCCTCGCTAAACTATCCGCTCACTACACAACCAGGAAGAAGGGAAATAAAAACACTTGGAAAACGGAAATGATCACTGAATTTTCGTACCGGTTGTGTAATGCAACGCATAAAAGCTATCCTTGACACTGCCTCATCTCCCATCGCTGCCTGTACTGTCGCTGTCTTGCTTAAACAACTACGATTATGAAAAAGGAGGAATTGGGGCGGGAAAGTAACGATCGATTTCGAACATCTCGGAACGCACTTCACACAACTAATGCGACAAGATTCCTGTAACACATGCGACACCGGTGAGCTGAGTAGTATGTCAAATATCTAGTAAAAAACAGGGGTACAGACAAAAAAGTATTCGTTACATACTATAGCACTTACAGAACTACTACTACTACTCCAGAGGCCAGGGGCGGCTGTATTCTTCCATCGTGTTCTTCCGCAAAACAAAAAGACAAACCGCTGACACCCGCAGTATCTATCCTATCACTCTATCTATTTCCATTCTGTTCCTTATCTTTCTCGTAAACCCATCCTACAAGGATTAATCGCACACAATAGTTGAGAAAATGTAAAAAAGATTATATGTGTATACATATCTATATAATGTCTGTTTGTGTGTTTTGTTTTTTTACGCCAGGGTAATTAGGTACATACGTTATCAATTATCAATGGTTATCGTTTTTATACGTTAAAGGTAATTTTCATTCACATTCACGTCGGTCAGTGTACGCATATGCAATCTCTTGATTTCTTTTTTTGTTTTTTTTTTGTTTGCTTTCTTCAAGCATTTCATTCGTCTCGTTCAATATCCACACCTACGGCACACAAAATAATTCCCATCCTTCATTTTTAAAGAGAAAAAGTTTGAATGTTAAAATGATCCTTATGTGTAAATTATCCTGTATCTCAAACATACAGTTTCCATTGCTCCGACACAACTCGTTTTCACATTGAATTTGAAAAAAAATAACAAAAATGGTTCAAAAGTAAACACGTTTGTAAGAAATAAAAAAAACTGCAATTGTTCAATCCAACCCCAATACACACGCACTTTGTTCCTGAGCTTCATTTCATTCGTTTGTGTTTGTTTTTTTGTTCCTGTTAACCCTATTGGTCACGCTGGATGGATGTGTAACTGCATGTATATGTACGCGCGCGTGTAGTTTGTGTGGCACAAAGTATGATAAGTATATGGTCGCGTTTGACGCGGCACTCATCTCAGTCCGTGTGGTTTTGGTTTAGGGATAGTTGGTCATACCGGTTACCAATATTTGTAATCTGCTGTACACATAATAGAGGTGATTTCTGTGAAGTTGATTTGATCAGAGATTGGGGTTTTATACAAAAGAAACCAGTGTGGTTTTGGTTTTGATTTCGTTGTAGAGGTAAAGTGTTTAACTGGAAAGGATCACGACCACTTTCCAATCGAGAGAACGCACTACAAGGCGCTTGCTCGATGAGTTTGCAACAAACAGAAGAAGAAATGTGGAGGCAATAAATCCAAATTAGTACTTGGTGCTTGTTTTCTTTTAGTGATCAACTTCGTATAAAAAATATATCCGTATATATATAATGTAACAAGTTGTACTGACAAACAAAAACAGGTTTGAATAATCCTTATCCGGTACCTTACAGTGTATCTACGTATATGTATATGCATGTAAAGAAATGTGTTCTTACTCGCTAATGCTTGTTCAAATATCATATAATGACCAACATATGTTTCAGCATTCCTCCCTCGCTTTATCTCTCTCTCCCTCTTGCTCTTCTATCTCGCTCTGTCACGTGTTCTGGATTGCACTTTGCATGGAAAGTGCACTCCCCGTACAAATGCTTCTCCTTCTTCTGCAACGATCTTCTCTTAGGTGGTAGTAATTTCTTATTCACTGCGCCATCCGGAGTGATTGCTTTTGCACCACTGCTGCCGGCGTCTGCCAACAGCGCAATGGCAAATATCACTTATTCCCCGCCGCACTATGTGCATCATGTGCCGTTTTATGCATTATTCATACAATGCACGCTCATTAGAAAATATTATGTAGTTTTAAACAAAACGAAGGTAATTGGTTGCTTTCTTTTTTTTTATCTTACAGTCTCATTGATTCGTCATTGGTGATTTGGTGCTGGTTCGACTTTCCCTCCAGAGTGGAGAGAAAATGACGCGCAAAACCATCACCATTCGACTTCGCGACTCCTCCTCCTCCTCTCGGCACGCACACACACGTTGCTGTATCGTTCATAACAAGCGCACAACACAACAGGAAGCTTCCGGACCGATCTAGAAGTGCTCCAGCACCGTATCTATGCTGGTGTTGTTACCCGTCCGCACATTCTCGAGCATTTTATTCACAAACTCAGTAGAATTGCCAGCAATTTTTATTTCTGTTATACAAAAAAGGATAGAGGTAAAGAAAGTACGTTAAGCGATGTCGGTGCTAATCACACCCTCAGCAGTTCAAACACTTACTGGATGACGTTTGCACCAACGTGTCTAGTTGCTGTTTGTACTCTTCTGGGTTCTCACTGGCCGTTCCCGCATTGCTGCACTTCGTCACCAGGATCTGTTTCAGATGCAATATTCCGTTCATGAGACGCTCTGTTGAGAGAAGCAAAACCAGATTCGTTACAACCTCATACAATTCATGAAGCACATAATAATATACAAGTTTGTTTGCTAAAGCGAATGGACAATTGTTCACGTATACGCACTGTGTTCCGTCTCCAGCCCGTACAGCTTGATCTTGTTCGCTTCGTGCTGTGCCTTCTTCTTCAGCCGGCAGGCCCGCGACGCCAGCTTGTTCTTTTCCTTGCGCGTCTTCGGGCGCGCATTGAACGGCAGCTCGCTAACGGGCTTCATGTCGTTGATGACGCGGCCGAGCTTGTCCAGCTCCTTGCCGATGTTGTGCAGCTTGCGAGGATTCGGCGTCAGATCGTTGCCGTCACCCTTCCGCGCCTTGCCGCTGTGCTGTAAACGAAGATTCTTAAGAACATTAACCGTACGTTCGAGCGATTCCCGTACCGATGTGTGCGCACATAATAATCGCCACCAGAGTGTGTCGAAGGTTGGAATGGAATGTAAAGAGGAGGCGTTTCGTGTTTTGTAAGAGAAAGAAAAAAGAGAAGAAGAAGAAGAAGAAGAGAAAGAATCCAAAACGGTTAGTTCACTTTTTGATACAAATTTTGTTGAATTTTAAAATTTATACGGCTTTTCTTCTTAATTTGGACAAGTATACTATATAAAAGGCAAAGCATATTTTCTTGCAATGCAATCCACACTGAAATGCAACGATTGCAGCGGCACGCTCGGGTCATAAGATAAGAGTCAAAATGTCGGGCAATTGCAGAGTGCCTGCAGCCTGCTTTTTACACCAACCTTAATGCCTCGAACGGAGCAGTTCGGGCTGAATACGGGATCGGTGACCGCGTTCAGCACGTGCGGATCCTCCACCTGCGTTTTTATGACCAAACGCTGTCCCTTCGGTCCCTTCGCCTGCACATTGTACTGCCAGAAGTAGCGCTTTGCCTTGCTGCCGGCACTGGACGACACCTTGCCCGTATCCTCGCTATCCGAATCTGTAGCAACAGAAGAGGTAAATGCGGTAAGAAACAACGCTCAACGCTCACAAACATCAAGCACAAACATACCTTCGCCGCTGGAGTAATCCTCATAGTGATCGCTATCGTCTGAGTAGCCTTCGTCGTGTGAAAAATCGGGCGCCTCCGGGCTAAGGATGCTTCCGGTGCTCAGCGAAGAGGTTGAGCCGGCCTCGGCCAAACTACCGGTCGACAGGAGATGTGGGCGCGGTTCACGCCGTTGCCAAATCTGCTCAAAGCCGGAAATGTGTGTCGGTGCGGACGAGGACAAGCGCGACATTGCCGTACCGGACGTGCCGGCATTCGAGCCGACCGAAACGGCCGCACTCGTCGTTCCCGCCGCCAGCTGGGCCTGCAACAGACGCCGGCCGGAGTAACTGCCGCCGCTGCCGCCGGGGCTGAGCGCGGCACTGGACAGCAACCCGGCGGAACCGCTACCGGCGGGAACCGACTGTCCCAGCACCAGATTGCCGCCGCTGCCCAGCCGATCGGACGTGTTGCTCATCAGCAGCTGCTGCAGGGTGGAATACTTCGGGTTATGCTGCACCTGGCCCACGTTGCCGCTGTTCCTGCTAAAGTTGAAGCCACGCCGCGAAGCGCGCAGTGGCATCTGCTGCTGCGGCTGCTGCTGGTGTGCACCAGCATCGAGGCCCGGGCTGCTACCGCCCAGGTTCTGGTTCTTCGCCGTGTCGCTGTTATTATTGCCCGGGGACGTCGCACCGCCGCTCTTGATCAGCTTGCCGGCGCTGATCGTACTCGAGGCACCGTTGTACATCGTGTTGTTGTTGTTGAACGAGCTCTGCAGCTGCTGCTGCAGCAAATTCTTCGCCGCTGAGCTGCCGGCCTGCGGTACCATCAGGTGGCCACCCTCGGAAATGGACGGGCTGGAACCGTGGCTGCTGGGCGAGAAGGCGAGCGGGGACTGGACCGCACTGCCCGGTTCCTGCTTCGTGTACAGCTCGAACGGCGACGAGGAGATGCGCGTCTGCTCATCGTACAGCAAGCTGCTGTTGCTGTTGGTGTTGCTGATGTAGTTGGCCGCCACCATCGGGTCGTTCGTGAGCAGCTGCATGCCACCGGCTGCCGTGGCCGGTCCGAAGCCTGACGAAACGCTGTTACTGCCCACGCTACCAACCGTGTTCTCGCCGCTCGCCAAGATGGTCAGCCCGCCGGACGAAAGGTTCGACGAACGGCCCAGAATCTGCTGGGGCAAGCTGGGCGACAGGATGATGGCACTGTCGCCGCTCAGGTTCGGCGACTGCTGGCTCAGCGGCTGGCTGAGCAGCGTTATATCGTCGTGAAACAGCCCGTCGATCGTGTTCAAATCATTGCACAGCAGCCCGTCGTTGAAATCTTCCAGCGGGTAAACCTCAAACTCTTCCATCAGCTGCTGTCCGGCGCCGAGGCCACCGACGCCACCACCGCCCAGCACGATCGCGGTACCGTCGCCGACCATCACCTGCTGTATGCCCGACTCGTCCAGCTGCGTCGCCGACGACACCGTCGAGGACGGGGAGATTAAATTGTTCCACGTGTCCATCATCTGCAGGCCGGCTGCATTCATCGGCCCGAGATCGATGCCGTCCGCCGTCAGGATCAGGTTGTCCCAACCGCTGTGAAACATGCCGTCCATCTGTGTGGGCAGGCTGCCCGTCTGGAAGCTGCCGCCGTTGCCGGCCGCCATCACGCCGACATCGTGCAGCAGCTGGCCAGAGCTGCGGAACTGGTGGTCCATCTCGTTGCCAAAGTCCAGATCCGACTGCATCACGCGCTGATGGTTGGCGCTCCGGGACGGTATCGGCATCGATGCCGTCGTCAGCATCGGATTGCTGCTCAGTGCGTCCATCATGAAGGTGTTCTGCTGGAAATGGTGTTGCTGATTGTGGCTGTTGTTGTTGTTGTTGTTGATCGTGTTGCAACTACTGTTGTTGCCTGCGTTCGTTCCGCCGTCCGCGGACGAAGCCGTGTATACCGTGGGTTCCTGCTTGACGATCGAAACGCTTCCGTCAACGCTACCGATACCGGTGGTGAAGTTTAGGCCGCCTCCGCTCTGCAAGCCGCCGAAGCTACTCATCATCCAGACTCCTGTACGCGACAAACCAACCACGCTCGGTTTGCTGGATGCTGCCCGAAGGCTAATCCTTGTGTCGTAAAGGGATGCTTTCTATCTGCAAAAAGAAAAGAAAAAGGAAAAATATATTAGTCCGTTGCAACGATTCTATGTTAACGCAAAACGATAAAGTACCGTATCCAGGTAGAAATAAATTAATCTCTCCCACACTAATCCCTTGCAACCCATAACATTCACGATCCAACAGCACATAACTAATGCTGGCGGCGCGGAGAATATGTTGCAAAAAAAAGAAACATATCGTCACTGCTACTTTCGGTCGCTAAAAATACCAATCCGAAAGCGAAAGTTTAACACGCGTCAGCTGACATAACCGCCAAGTACTGCCCGGGGATCGCTACGGCAGAAAGGGGAGAGCTCTCCTGCCCTACCCGGCACCAGAATAGCGCACGGTTGTTTCTATACTTCCGCAATGTAAATACAGTATTTCTCCGGCATTACACACTTCGACTGCCAGGATGCATATTGCACCAGACACTGACAGAAATGTAAGGTGGCCGTTTTCCAAAAAAGTGTGACCTTATGATTTGAATGATTCTCGACCGCAAAGATCAGTTTGCATATACAGACTAAGATCATGCATTAATAAACCAATGAAAACTGCACAAAACACAAAACATCTCGATCGCCATCTCGAGCAAGGACTGCAGTGATCGTATGCATACACATAATGTAATATCAAAGCGGACTTCCATCGATTTCATCAAACGTTTCGATATGTTTATTTATACGTTTCAAATACTTTTGCACGCCCACTTTGCTAACCAGCTTCCCTACTTCTCACCACGGGACACCTAACGAAGACGGTGTTATTATGGCAGCCGAACAAGCGTGAACGCCGATTTGAAAACAAACGCTCTCGCTCTCGCCCTTTCGCCTTCCCTCCCCTAAATCTCTAGTGGTGTTGTGTCCTAGTTACGGAATTCTAAAAATAATCCTCACCAGCTTCTCGCCAATCATGTCCGTGGCCGAGAAGATCCTCATCATCACACCACCAAACCCCCGTCCACACCGTCCGGGTTGTTTTGGTTAGTTTTTGATGACCTTTTCTCGCTACGTGCAATGTAAACACATAGTTTTTTTCGCGTCATTCTATCCCACGATTGTCTGGCCGACCGGGAACTTCGTTTCGCCCGCTCACTGGCAATGCTTTCGTGGTGTAACGACTCGGTCTGTCTCTTGGTTGCTCTTCACCGTGATTAGTAGTAGTGTACGGTTTCAAAATAACAAACCCCGCCGGTTTATTTTCACCACCTTGCAGTAAAGGTTTTTCTTTTTTATTTCGACCTGCCCAGTAGTCCCCCGATGATTGCTATTGCCTTGCACTTAAACACACAAATACACCTGTGTGCGTGTGTTTTGAATGCAATTTAAATATGCGGCACGTTTCTTTAATGTATGCACGCGCCACAGATACAAACTTGATTACGAATCTAGAGGACGTCACGAGGCAGATTGACGGCAGTGTTCACGCATAATATCTTTTTGTTGCAAAATGTTTTGTAATAGAGCACGCCTCTAATTAAATTCAACTTATTGCTTGTGATTATATCATTCTCAATCAAATAATTTAAATCAGTTCGTTTGCGTTACACAAAAAATAGAAATAAAAGGAAACGATTAAGAACACAATGTTGACAAATTAGGGTAAATATATGGGAAATAGCTCGTCACTAACGTTTTCGCCATTTTTTACTCACTCACAAAATTGTAATGCATCACAGCCATAAAGCACACACATAAACGAAATTATACCCGTTACAGTACAAAGAACATACGAACGAAAAACGCCAAACCACCAAAATAATGTTCTACCATTTCCACCGCGTTCGGGTGGTACGTTACCCTGCGTTCTCCGCTCTCTTGGCCACTGTGGCGCACACACACACACACACACATGGCATGGTTCTGCCGTTCCAACACATCCATTCCAGCATGATCGCTTCACCGTCCAAGGCATCATGGTCGGTTAAGTTCAAGGTTTTCCCTACCCTGCCGGTCTGAAGAGCGGAACCAAAAGGCAGCTGTAGTTGCAGGCACGTGTAGCCACGCGTTGCAACAACTTTACGCGTGGTTTGTGCATGTGTGTCTTTGTGTGTGCTTCGACCAAGCGCTGATGATTTGGTTTTGGTAGTGGTGGAGGTTTGATGGAGCAGCTATAACGTTTGGTGAACGTGGGGGGGAGCCGTTTCGTTTTCGGTTTCAATTGGTGCTGGAAAGAGTTGGCCTTTTCCCTTCCCCCCCCCCCCCTCCCCCATTGGTCAGTCAAGCAGAAGTATCGTTTGTTGTGTTTCGGCGCTTTTTTCTCTCCTTCCAGCTGCTTCACAGTTTGAACCGGAAGTGAGAACTTGTTTTGGTAGGGCCTACACTAGGAGGTATTGTTTTGTTTTAGTGGTGAACATGCATATGAAGCAAACACAATGGAATTTTTTTAATTGATTTCCATAAAAAAAAAACTGCGATCAAGCAAAGCGGTATGATAATTTCTACAAAAAAGGCCTAAGTCACATCAAACTACTAAAACTAAGGATATTTTTAGTTAAAACGTTTGTTTGTTTATAAAGCTTTCCGTTCAATAAAGACATAATCTAAAAGACAAATTGATCAACAACTCGAAACAGATTAGTCTGAAGTGGTTCATCAGACACGGTAAACAATGATAGGAAATCGCACATACACACACACACACGACCATCAATACAGCCTGCATTATTTTCCTCTACTCCACACCACACTCCACTCCATGCTAGATGCAGGCAACACATCCCCTGGGGTCCGGCCCTCAACATACCGTCATCGATGTGTGTCATTGTTGTTTTACAAATATTAATTTCCCTTCTCCCTTGCTTGCATACACACCCACACAGAACGGCCTGCCCGGACAGCGGCCTGACCACCACACCAGACGGTTATGTGTCTGGCGTGCAAACAAAATCGTCCCCAACGCCACCCTGAAGTGGGTCAAATGGCGCAAAAGGGGGCTTGTTTTTGATGGTGCGAGATTAGTTAAGAGTAACACCGCGAACGAAAACAATTACCCCGATAACATGCACAGAGTGAGAGAGAGACAGACACACATACACCAACACTCGTGAGAGGTTTATTTCTATATTTAATTTAACAACAAAAAACCAAAAGGGGAGAGAGATAAAGAATATTTTGCGTGGAAATTCCACCCACCAACGCGATATGGCGATTTTAAAGAGCACCACCATTTACTAGCAGCGTGAAACTTTATCTACTAACGTGACAGACGGTTAGGACCTTCTTCCCCCTCGGCCACACTACAAGATCACATTCCACACTACAACAAAGTGCTACACATTCGCTGTTGGCTCGGTCGGTTGAAGAGGAGTGCGCGCTGTGGTGGTGTGTTGTTCACTTTTACACATTAATCCCTTCCCAATGGGACTGGGGAATGGGGGGATGGAAGCTATCGCCAACTCGTGACGTCGGGAGTGTGTGTGTGTGTGTGTGTGTGTGTTGTCGACATTGGGCGAGATGGCGCAACATCCCTTCACTACCAACCCCCATCCTCGTCGGTTTATCAAGTATAGACAAGTGTGTTCTTGCGTTTGTTTGCTGTGTGTGAAGGAGAAGTTACTTACCGCTTCATGTACACAAACCAAAACTACCCTTCGTTGTACACCCCTCTTGTACGCCCTGTGTATGGCTTACTATTATGTACTGCACACTCGTTATCATCGCCCAATCGAGGGTATGATACGATCGTAACGAGTGCGGGTGGAGCGAGAGAGAGCGACGAAGACTCCAGCCACGATTTCGGAAGCTCGCGAAATCACAAACAATCATATCATAGCACTTATCGCCATGCGGTGTTGTACCGATATTTCGACACCTTTCGTGTACTTGCAGAGGTCAATTGGTCAGTGTTCTAGAAAGCTCCGATAGCGGATTGGACATTAGTTTGCGAAGAACTTCTGAACATAAGAAGCATAAGAAGCTTCTCAGAATGGATCCTAAACCTACCAAAAGGGTTATTTTTAATTCCGCGAGGACAACAGCGCTTACAGTGGCCATGAGAACATTAGAATGCCGATCTTAAACATTCAGAATGTTATACAGAAAAATCACACACACACACATATTCAACCGCATTATTACATGGAAAGGTTGGTCTGGATCTAACCATCGTCCGGCAAGATCCTCGAATCCCCCCTTAGCTCCTCCGAAAAAAAGTAAACGGTAAGCTTATAGCACAACACACACACACACACACACACCACACACAAAAAGCAAGCAACGATCAAATACGAATGCTGGCAGTGGTGGAGCTGCGTATAAATTGCCCATTTATTTTCGGCATTTTGCTTTATCCTCTCCTTCATTTCTGGTTTTCGGTATAATGTGTTTCCTTTTCCACCTTTTTTTTTTGTTTTGTTTTCTTTCTTGAGCTATTTTTAGATCGTGTCGAATGTTTATGACAGTGCTAACGCACACAACACAAAACCCCACCCCGATCGACCTCCACATTCCACCGAACGTAGCGCGCGATCAGCCAATAAAGGGTTCAACAATCTGTCTCTAATCGGTCGTGCAAACGATGTACAACCACCCATCAGCTGAGCTAAGCGTGGGCTGAATGGGGAGCTGAAGGAGAAAGAAAGAAAAAAAAGCTCGTCGTAAAGCTTGGACAGCCCAAGACAGTGCAGTGCGATCGCAACTCATTTGGGGGAGAGGCGCCATACAATAATAGTGATTAAATTAGAATTAGAAACGATTCACAACCCACATTCGTGGGGATGGTGGGACGTTTTCGCCAAAATTAGTGCCTCTGCTTGGCATGAACATTGCTCTCCACGATCGAATCTGGCTGTACGAGCGGAATACTACTACGAGCTCGGTTTAAACGGCCCCCGAAGATCCCACACCACTACCATCCAAATGGCTCTTCTCCACACACACACACATAGTGGGTAAAATCAAATCGACCTTGTCAAAGTTTATTAACACAGCAGTGCGCGCGAGATCAACCTGCCGCCTCAAACGGCCGCCGGCCGAGGGGTAGAATCCAACCGCCTCGACTCGGCTCAAAGTACTGGCCAGCCAGTCCAAATCCTCCCCTCTCGCTTCACACCTAATGGTCTGTGAGTGTGTATGTATTTGAGCGGGTTCGTTCGTTTGTATGCGTGCCGCAAGCAAACCACCGCGCCACCGCCACCCAAAACCGCGCAACCGTGTGTTGCAAAGTTTGTTTACGAAATAAAAATAAAACTTTCAGAGGCGAACAAAAAAATAGCCAACGGGGCCCCGCATCGTTCATCTTGGCAAACACTTTTGGCTGCCTAAGGGTAGTATGCTTATCTCGTTTTCGTTTCCTTCCCATTGCAGATGTAGCACCACCACCACCACCACCCTTCATCCCGTTCGATTCGTTGACCAAAACAAAGCGAGAGGAGAGTGCTAACACTGATCATGCGGCGGGAGATTTTCACACGCTTATGGTTCTTCTCCCACCACAGCCAGGCTCAGGACAGTGGAACAATTTTTGTCGAGCTGAGCGGCAAGCAGGATACCGCGAGAAGCATAATCATTATGGGCAATTAAGAACAAAACTCACAAAACAGTTCCGCGATCGTTTCGTTACCGGTTTTTATTAGGGGAGGGCCGAATGGGTCATTCGAGCATAAAATGACACGTTTTTAAAGACGATTGTCAGATAAAAGGGAAGTAAATTCTGCTTCTTCAAATTATTCCTCTACTTTTATGACAAAAAAAATATCGTTAATTTATTTACGATTTTAAAACACATTTTTTATAGCTAAAAACAAACTTTAATTGTAGCTACGCCTAAATCAGTAAAACAATGCTGTAAACGATGTTCATGTATTATAGATTTTTCGGTCGTAGCTCGTTTTTTTTGTCAAGACGGACAAAAAAAGGATAAAACGATGTTTGAAAATATCATCATACATTTCATTTAACACAATAAAATAAAAAAATATATATTTCTAAATAATGATTTTTGTTAAATATATGCTGCCAAGCTCAAATACATATGGCGGAGCATATCAGACGATAGGGTAAGGAATATACCAATCGGCTGATGTAGAACGTTTGACAAACGCTAGCCTAAAATGTTAGATTTCTAACTAATTACATTAATTGTCCAATAATTTCTATTCTTCATTGATCCACATTAGATTTGAGCCTTCTATACAGGTAGTCCCCGAGATACACAGTACCTCTTATAAGCGGATTGGGAGATACGTGGTTTTCAAAATTTGACCGTTTATTGAGCAAATTGTACTGATTTGACACATCCGTGTTAAAAACCATTTCAAAAAGTTTAAAACTGTTATATTCAGTCAGAATCATATCAAATTATTAATAAAGTACTCCCTACTTCCAAAATTAGCAACTTACGCGGAAATTCGACTCACGCGGTATTTTACAGCCATTTTCGGTCCCTATTAACCGTGTATCTCGCGAACTGCCTGAATATGTGGATATAGAATGAGGCTTGTTTCACAGTCTCATGAGATAACCCTTTTTAAGTAACGTTAAACATCATACAAAAAATGTAAAGGATTTATTGTGCAGTTTTAATTTAATAGCCTCTACTGAAGTTGAAAATATTTTCAAAACCTCTTCACATTTATGCATTCATTTACTGTGCCTAAATATGAACTTTACATACACATGCCACACATGCTATTAATAAAAAAACATACGTCCATTGACTATCAAATTAAATATTTGGCACTCCTTTTCATCCACCATATGAATCATTTATACCCAAACAACAAACAATTGCCGTAGCATGGCAAAACAGACCGAAAACCACCAGCAGCCTGGCTTGCCGCAGTTGTTCAACATCTGTTAAATAGCTCTCGTCCACCCATTATTTGCTACATTAGAGGATCGGTTACATTCTATCCCCAGCAAGAAGCTAAAATGCGAACAAAAACTTACTTCCGGGTGAGATGTATGTGTATGTGTGTGTCTGACTTTCCTTTCCGATTCCTTCTTCTCTGCCGCTACAGCTCCCGGCTGCCGGATTTTACATATACTGCGGACCACACGACAGATGCACGAAATAATCTCCCCACACTCCACCAATCAAACAAAGTCTCACGGTTGCTTCACGCGCTGTTCAGTTTCGCTCCCGTTTCGCATGTTCACATTTCGCGCGCAAGTTTCGCTTCTTTCGTTCGCGAGTATTTGCCTGGTTTTTCTCCCCAGGCTGTTTATGTTGATCACTTTTGACTGTGTTGAGAAAAAAAAACAAAAACTCCCAAAAAACACCACTCTCGAACTCCCGTGCACAGCCGTCTAATAATTCCGTTCACTTTTATTCACTCACACACGCACGCAGCGTTCGCCCCAAAAATGGCACCAGGCGATCGACCATGAAACGCTTGATAAGATAAAACAGCCAAAAAACCGGCACCCGTACAACTGGATGGGTGTATTTATGAGTTTGAATGGGTTTTTTTTAATGTTTCACTCGATCACTGCTTTATGCTGCTGCGTTTGGCTTGTTTGTATTCCTTTCTAATTTTACGGTTATTCAAGTTTTTTTTTCTATAAATGTTTAGTTGTTTATTTGTTTTCAGTTAGTTTTCTGTGTTTTTATGCTACAAAAAGAAAATGATTAAAACATTAGATTTAATTATATCAAAAATGAACTATTTGGTAAAACAGAAAAAATGCAATGCCTATAATGAAACGTTACAATGAAAATCGTAACATCGTAATCACATCATACAAATCGGCAATTATCCTTCTTCACGTTCGTCTCGCTCACTTGTTGCCTGGTAAACAACGAACAGTGAAGAAAGCTGTAAATAATACTGTGCCCAATCTAATAAACTCGTCGCACTGCCATCTTGTTTTCCCGGAGGCGGCACCAAGCGCCCGCGGGTAACGAAATTATCGATCGATGGAAATGAGGCAAAAAACAGCAGCAACAGCTACTATTATCACGACACTATCACACATCCCACCCCTAAAAAATCGCGAACCACACAGAAAATAAAGATGATGAAGACGGAACACCTCACGCTTGACCGTTTGTGTGTGCGTTACTTCCTTTCGGCGGGGCTAGGCGATTAAGTGACTGACGAACGATCTCCACAAGTCACAACAAACGCGCGCGGTTGTGCTGTTTTCGTTCGACCGCAAAAGCGTTCATGTCTTGGTTCATCGCTGTTGCCAGTGTATGTGTTTGCTTTGGCTACGTTGGCAAATTTACTTCAAGCAAGGCAAATTGAACTTCCAACCCCGACCGGCCCTTCGCATCACACCCCAATCGGACTCGCCCTGCTCGAGGGACGATGATGATGATGATGATGATAAGGTGGTTGCGCGCACGTGTCCGTCCACGTTTTCTACTTCCACTTCCACCTGGACAACACCAACACAAACACTCAACACACCGCACGAAACCGATCGCCCAATGCACAAGAACACTTCCACACACTCGGCGCGCAGCGTTTGATTGAATTAATATATTAAATCATTCAGTGTTCACCGCACGTACAACGCGGGGTGTGAGGGTGTGTTGCACAAATTAGATTAATAGACGAAATTATCAGCACGCATCAACACCACCACACCGCGCGCACAGGCGCCATTGGTTTTCCTTTCAAGTTCAAACAAAAATTTTCCCTTTCTAGCAGCCGAGGGAAGAGGAGCTGTGACGCGTACGGCGCACGCGGAAGAGCACAAACCTGCTGCGAACCTTTGTTTATCACCGTCAATAACGAACTAGCAGGCTCGCGGGACCCGACTGCCCGACCGACCGACTGACTGACTGAACTTGTGCGGGGGTTTTGTTGCTGTGGTCGTGTGTTTTGGTTGTCGCCAGCAGCATCGGCCGTCCGAACCTACAAATACGCGCATCCACCTGCTGTGTTGAGCAGGTTTTTTTCTGACTGTTTTTGTTGTTTGCCTGTGTGGTGCTGCTGGGCGGGAAGAGCGCGCAACATAACACAGCGGGAGTGCGACGACGAACAGCGACGGGCAGCATGACTGCTGCTTTCCACCCGGCACCGTGCGCCTCCATCCGATCACAAACGTTTTTTCGTTTCGCGCTCTTTCTCTCTCTCTCTCTTTTTCTTGTTTCGGCACGCTCGCGATCGGCATCAACAGCAAAACACAACGCACGATCGGCGTTTCAATGTGAAGGCTGTACAGATAGGACACATTCAAAAGAGGGATGAAAATATCCCTTTCTGCGATCGCGAATCGTACATTCTCTCCTCCTCTTGCCCCTTGATCTTTCGAGCCACACGATTGGGGGGGAGGGGGGGGGGGGTTGCTTCGAATTATTTACCCACCATCCATATTCTAGCCTGCCGCTCGCCCAACATTCGATTTCGTTTCACATCTTATTACTTATTCATTCAGCAAATTCAACTTCGATCGACACGCGCTGGTTGCGGTGGTGTGCGTTAGCTAACCTACATGGATTCCTGCCCGTATGTGTGTGATTGTTTGGTGCTCCATTCTGCCACCGGCATTGGAAGATTGATGCAAGATTACACACATCATCGTTACCAACACTATCGAAGGAAAATAAACGCACAAACACACACACACACACACCCGTCACCAGTGTCTGATGTAGATGAGGAGCTTGTTTTGTAGTACCAAAGCTCAGGGCGCACGCGAAACTCAAATCCTGTAAACAAATCCATTAAGTTCGTCACCGGTTTGCCATTTTTTTCCTGTTTTACTGTTGTTGTTGTTGATGATGATGATGGTTCTCCCTCCATTACAGTGTGTGTTGCTGTCGAAGTTGACATTGTTACGATTGATAGTGCAATATCAGTTTCTTATTTCATCATGACCAGGCCCAGGCCGTCCCATCCAAACGACGTGGTGTGACATATTGGTGATACGGGATCGGGAGCGCAAATGCAAAAAATAATGGTGTCTGGAACGTTGTTTATTTATAGATCATCCTTTTTCTCACTATCTGCCCACAACAGACTCATTGGTTTTTTTCTTCTGTTTAGTTGCAATAACGTTACAGTGACTTACAATTTGATTATTTTACTTTCGGCTTGCCAACATTGGCATAGGGCATAGGAATCTTGAATCAATCATGTCTTATGTATTGTTTTATGTAAATACAGACATTTATAAGTTAGGAAGTATATTTTTGCTGTAGTCTAAAGTAATGAGAAGTGGTTTTACGATTCCAGCTAATTTCTTTCACATGGATTTTGACAATTAATGGCTGATTGAATGTCTACATTCTGTACAAAATCACACACTAAAAAGCCTGAAGTTTTGAACCTCAGTTTTTGGCAGCTAATTTTTTAAAACAAATGCTGCATCGTTGTGTGCTCGAAAAGATTAGCTGATGTATACTTCAAATCTACTATAGTATATGGATTTCGTAAAGAAAGGATATAAAATGTTCAAATTGCTTTTTTGCCATGTAAGAAAAGTATTATAAATAAGCATTAGAAAAAACGAAAAACGAACGATTTTGCGATGTACCACTGGTTGTAAATAATTGTCGAAATTCAATTAATTGTTGTTTCAATGGCAAGGACTAAATATTTTCAGTACACTAACGTTTGCGTATGATTAGAACGCTTTTATATTCCAGTTTCGAAAATTCTTAATGTACTCTTACATAGTTTCCTTCGATTTATTGGTTAGTTCCCATCAATTTTTGGTGGGTTCCCATTTTTTTTTTTTGTGCGTTTCCACGATTTTTTGGTCGTTTTCCAGAATTTTTTGGACCAATTGTATTGATATTCAATAAAAAAATAACAATAAATTATGGGAACGAACCAAAAATCTATAGGATACGACCAAAAAATCGTGGGATACCCTGTAATGTCTTCTTAATAACTCTTAGCTCACAGTACTTTTTTCGTGAAATTTCAACTCATTTTGTTTTTGGAAAGTCATCTAGACAAAACAAAACAGAACCATACAGCATATCATAACGGTTGTGACACTGTTGACTAATCCTTACTCGTGAGGAATTCCAGCAACTTTAAAAATCCTTTCATTTTGACAAACACTCATCGAAAGCTTGTTTACGCTTAGAAATAAAATTTTCCATCTAATCTCCAGGCGAGCAGCAAAAACAACGCGCACAAAAAGGCAGCAAAAAAGGAGCAAGAAACAAAGGGTAACAACAAGAAACAAAACTCGGTAAACAACAACACACCTTTCCTCGTCGGGTCCACTACTCCCCATCCCCATCATCGAACGGAGCAACCAGGAGAGGTGGAATGCATTACCGCTTCTTATCGTTTTCCATCCACCGCGTTTATTGCTGTGTGTTGATCTGCTTAATTCGCTACATTCCTGCACAAATACACCCAGCCCCGCAAGCGGTGTGACTCACACACAAACCATCATCCAAAGGGGAAAACCCGGAATAATTTGCAGTTTGGCAACACATTTAAGTGGATCGCGAGCGCTCGAAAGCCCAGAAGAGGCGTACATTTCCAATGGCACAAAAAAACAACATCCAGATCCATCTATTCCAGATCTCCACCAGCGAACCGACTCATTTTTTTAATTTTCAATTGTGTTTGTAAGGCCCACACGTGACGTCATCAAACTACCCTGCGCACTGTCCATCTTAACCCCCTTTTCACCCCTCACCCACTCAAAGCAGGGGGTTGTTTTTATCGCGCACACAATTTAAGCAGCTCGCGACGCTTGTTTTGATCAAAACCGGTGTATGTGTGAGTGTGCTGAAGCATGGCTGTGTGTGCGTGTCCGGCCGCCGGCTGTTTTATCTCATCGGTGTCGTGGACGTGGACTTTACTTCTCCCTTCGGCTTGCGAGAATGATCTGAACGCCCTCCACCCGCAGCAAAAGGGGGTGTGTATGTAAAAGGGGGAAGGTAAATGTAAGACACTGTGACCAATTGAAAACGGAGCAAGCGTGTGGCGCGCGTCCAACGGAAAGCAATAACAACAACAACAAATCATTCTTGGAGGCTTGGTAGAATGTGGCGTGACGCGAACGCATCAAAACAACAACACAAAACAACCGGCCAACCACCGCCACCAATAGCACACCCCTGCAGCACCGTGGACCCTTAGGCATTCGACGCGAACACTCGCGGGTAAAAGTAAACAGGTTCGCCGCGGTTCTTGCCTGACCGGGATGGAAAATTTCAATTGAATGAGTGCCCGACATGGGAGGGCTGCGCGTGAGTGACCACGCTCCAACTGCCACGCTCAAACGAATCCAATTGGAATGGAATGCTCCGTCCGTCTCCGGTGTCCCGCTGGGGGAATGGAAAGGAACAGGAACGAACGAACGAAAAACGACAGGGAAGAAACATTTCCTTGCTACGCATATAAACAGTTTTATATCTTTTGCCTGCTTGTAGTGGGGTGGGGCATTTTAATCGATCAATCGATCGCCGAAAGCTCCCCGGGCTGCTTCTGCTACAGTAAAAGCAGCAACAAATTTGAGCTAATTTTACTCCGGTAAGTGGCTCATGCAATCGATGCAATCGGGATCCAAAGTTCACTTTCCTCCACTTTTTCTTTCTCACGCAGCTCTATCTCACCCGCCCTGCCAATGGAACTACACACCCGTTACATTGTCAGCAAAGTGTGCTCCAAGGCACGGTAGAGTTGGCAAGTAAGTAAGTGTGTTCCCATAACTCATGCTAAATCACGTACAACGTCGTCCCTCACCCCTGCGCCTATTTTTACGACATTTGCGTGCTTTTCCGAACACAGCACATAAATCCGGGACACATGCCGCGCACATCGAACACGGCGGCGATCCTACGCTTCACAGCGTTTACCGCTTTATGACACCGGAAGAACGATAACCGGCGCTGCTTTCGATGTCAATAAGCGGCGTTCGGCCGGACGGACACATTTAACCGTTCCCATAGTGCAGTTTTTGTTAGTCAAGGTTACACTAGACAGAAATTTTACCATGTGACAACAGCAAAATAACGCAACAAAACATACCTAAATACAAGATCGCAATCGCGCAATGCCAAACGAAAACAAACCCTCTCCGGGGTCTCCGTGCCTCGTGCGTTCTTCTTGCTGACTTACCCGGGCACACTAATCGCAAGTGTCCATTCTCGCCAGTGAGCTTATTCATTCACAAAAACAACATTCAAAAACAACCAACACAGCCCTCGAGGTTTTGATGTTGGTCGTACTGTGTTGCGTCAGAAACGACAAAATAACGATCCCAACACTGCCGCGGAAACGCGCATATTAACCTTTCTTTTGTTGCCGGTGAAGAACATCATACCTATCTTAACCGCTGCTGCACACGGAAATAGAAATATGGCTCACTTCTTAGTAAATGCCTTCAATCAAAACTGAATCCAATTCAGTGGAGGGCTTCGTCGATGCAATTTCGATTGCTAAAAATAACGCCTCCACCTCCACACCTAATGTGACCTTTACGTTGGTGTCAACAGGGAAACGAAATGCGTAACGAACCGCAAGGATTCCTTTTCTTTCCAACCCGAACACCATCATAAACCCGATGGAAATGCGTCTCCTTCTCTCTCACTCTCTCCTCTCTCTGTCTCTTGTCCCGAGACACACCTACTACACCGCCGCTTATTGCACAAGGGGGTAGAGAGTTTGTTATCGAAATGTATTACGCATCGTGGGACTTAATAGAAAATTATCACGCAAATGCTGAGCTCGGTGGTCCAATAACAACAACCCACCCTCGTAACGGGTCCATGTGTCTTACGCAATCGGGCCAAGCCAAGATTGATTAAGCTAGAATGCTTAATTGATGATAAAGGAAAATGGAATAATTATGCCCACATTAATCGATAATCGACATAATGGAAACGTTCGAATGGAAACTTATTTAATTTTTTACAGTAAATATTACACAGTTGTGGGACACTTCCTTGCCTCTTTCCTTATGGGAAGTGAATTTCAAATGATGGAAATTGGATGCTTTTGGCACCCTTTTTGGACAGGTTCCTTGGAAATTCCTATTGGAGTTGTCCAACAAGGATGATATAGAGTCCAATTCCCATTATATTAAGTTCATTTCCTATAAGAAGGAATCAATAAAGTGGACCACAGCTTTGAGTACTCCTGCAAACCCTGTAACTTATATGGAACATTTTTTAATGCAAAAAAAGGAATTCAAAACGTCCAAAACACAATATTACTCATTCCATCAGTGTGAATAACAACATTCTCTTTCTCTTGTCGCTTCCATACCAATAAACACGCTACACATTTAATTAGGCGTAAATGATTTGTAAACACGTAAATATGACACTCACACACACCCTTCGCACGTCTTAGTGGCCAGATTTGATTACCGTAACGGTAGCAAACAGTCTTATGCAAAGCAGAGCATTAGTCCCGTTTGGTCCTATCAGTTTTCCAGCTCCAATAACACGGTACGGTAAAGATGATCGCCTCTTCACATTCCATTACATCAGCAATCATTACAACGCATGTCTCCCCAGCAAGGAACCTTGTATCGTCCTCATCCTACATCCTACGAACATCTAGGAAATACGCCTACATAAACATAAGGATGCCCACCACTTCCATACGCATTTGCTAGCCCACGCGCGACCCATTCTTCTTCCCATAGAGCAGGATCCGTCCTTGGGAGTGCTGCTTGCCTGTCCCTGCTTGGTATGCTTATTGATTTTTGGTCCCTCGCTGAGGGAATGTTTCTTGTTGTGACGGTTTATCGGTTGTGACGCACGCCGCTGCAAAAGGGCGTCCATTCTCTGCCCGACTCGCGCGTAGGCGTACGTTGCGCGTTTTATGAATGAAACGCGCACAACCCTCCCCAACACCAGCTGAACCCCCAAACTCCGCTTCCCTCGAGGAACGATGAAACAACACGAATAACAGCATAAGGATACGCACAACAAAACATACCCATTCGCTCTCTCTCTCTCTCTCGTTAGCAGTATTACGCTCTCCCTCTCTCGTTTTCAAGACGAAGAAACAGGACGAACGCGATTTTTCGAGAGTTTTCTGCTCGAAAGTCAACCCTCGATTCAAAACAAATCCACTGGCGCCATCTGGTGGTGGGTACTGCAACGAAGCTGTTCCATGCTAACATTCCTAGGTGCGAGCGCTCTGCGACGAACGTCGTTTCACCTCCTGGACGTAGGGGACGTTAGTGCATTGACACATCGTAGTCACCCCCTTACCTTTCGACTGTTTTGTAATAAAATGGCAACAGCAGTAGTAGTAGCAGTAGCAGTGGTAGTAACGCTATCAAATAGGTAACAAATCAAACCACTACTACCCAGCGTTCGTTTGCGATTCGTTTGCGAAATGTGAAACCAATGCCTCCGCGCGCTTGTCCCGCAGATGGTGTTGGTGGTTTAGTAGAATAAAAAGCGTAGAACATTACATTAGCCCCGTCGCAGGCCCGGTTTCAAGTGCAAACTGGGTCAATAACATCGTCGAACCGTTTTGCATGCACTTGACCAATGGCGGGGCGGTGTGTTCACGCTCTTTCGTAACAAGACCCAACCAGGGTGGCCGGTCCAATATTTATTATTACTTTAATTTGTTTGCTTCTGTTGAATCGAAAATAAGAACTAACCAAAAACCATGGGAAGTTTGTTTCACTCTAGCTGAAAACGATGGCTCATGTTTCAATTTGCAAAACACACACACAAACGCACAGCAGTTTTGGTTCTTAAAGGAACTCAAGTTCCAATTGTCCATTAGTCAATTCGTTGCCCCGAATGTCTCCACGCTGTCTGGTGGTGAATGATCGGAGAGACATTATGATGATTTAAGCAGGAATAAAAATAAATTTGCAAACTATCCAGCCAGCAAAAAACAAGCTACGCAGTAGGGAATGCAATCAAACACCATTGTGATTTATTTGCTGTGGTAGATTCCATGTTACATTGATTTTCCAGGAAGTCGATAAAGAAATCAGAGCGAATTGATTATATGATTTTAACTCGTACGCGGCATTGCTAAATGTATTCATTTCAGAAATGTCACACGACGATTGCGGTGTCATCAATATATTTCATCCAAAAAACCACCCCGATGTCCTGGATTTGACTCGTCCGGTATCGGCATTTAAGCTATTTCAATATTTAAACAAAAAACTCTAAATAATCTGACCTATTTTATAGCCGAGCGATACATGTTGCGGCACCCTACGTCATGAATCAATCTCATTTACCCCTAAGCAATATAATAAACAGTAGGGAACTTTTCTTGATTTTCCACGCTCACCCTCTCTCAGAAGAGATTGATGTTCTCCCCTCTTGCAAAACACAAGCCGCATCAAAAACTGCTCTTCGCGCAGGAGCCCTCCCGGGTGTGTCAAGATGCCTTTAGCAGACGGGAGTGTACTTGCCGCTAGAGTTCGTTGTCCTTTCGCACGCAAAGGAAATTCTCGAAGGGAACCATCCCTCGAGCGTTCAAGAAAATGCAAAGGGTCGCTAGGGCACGCGAGCTACAGAACAATCAATAGAGCAATCCTTAGGGGATGAAAGAAGGTATGAATCTTACGGACAAGATGTACAGATGTGCGCTGTACGCAAAGGGGGAAAACGCTAGAGCCCCATTGCTAGGACTCGATTGAATCAAACACCATTATAGCAAGAGCTTGTGATGGCTTTCTGTACTGGGAAAAAATACACTTTTTACAAAACCTTTGTAGGAGTTCATGTAGATTCTATGCAATACTTTCAATGCGTAAGAATCACTACAAACTTTCTCCCCTCAAACGTTCAAAAAAATGTAGAAAATTTGATATTTTTAACGCAAACGACGAACCCTCTACTCATCCGAAACGAGGCTCTTCTCTTCCCTTCTTAACAATCGCACCGAATATAGACAGGCACCGAATTTCTTTGTTTTCTCCTTTTCAAAGCTATATCACGGGGAACGAATCAAGAAACTCCCTGGCTGATCCATGCTAAGCATATCCTAGCAAATTTGCACCATTCATCGCGAATGGCTTAGGATCGCATCACTACCAAGGGGAGTGTGTAAGCCCGTGCATCGGACCGTAAACCTCCAGGAAAAATTCCACCACAAGGGGATCTTATTTACTAACACAAACTGTAGCAGCAAAAAACAACACGAAAGGCAAACCTGTTGGGTAGCAACAAAGCACCCAATAAAAAAAAAGCGAAAGAAGCTGAATTCTCATTATGCAATATTCGGGACACGCACTCACAGGAACCACAGGGAATCACCCTAGCGCCGTGCAAATATACCGCTGCTTCTTTTTGCCTCCGAAGGCAAATATACCGCTGCTTCTTTTTGCCTCCGAAGGGTTCGACAAATCGCGAGCAAAGAGGAACTTGCGAAGCGCTACTGCTACACTCGATTGTACACACCGGCGCACATACACACTATAATTGCCACAATGCGCGCGCGGCAGGACAACAAGACAAAAGATTCCGCCTCACCAGTGTGCGTGAAAAGTGGCTCAAAACTTGTCTCAGGACAATGCAAATGGGTTTTAACCTCGTTTTTCTATCACCATTCCAGCACTTTCGTTGCCTTTGACCCGAATGCCCTGACAGGGGGTAGCGCGGAATGGTTCGATTTTTTTTGTACATTGCCCCCTTTTATCATCCCTTGTGCAGGTTATCCCCTCTTCCTTGCTGCCATTTGCAAGTGGAAGAAAGCAATCGACAATCAACCACGCTACTATAGGGAAAGGTGTTCTAACAGGTCGGACGCGCTCGGCACGAAAACTGGAATACTTTCCCCCTTATTCTTCTTTGCAAGGCACCACAAACACAACCCAGGAATGGGATGGAATAGCCGTTCTTCTGGTTTTAAGTGCCACTAAAGGTGGTTCTGTTATTGCTACTTTCACTCAATGGATGGGATGTCCTGTGAGGCCCTTATTTATTTATGTATCATGCATTATGTATTACCGGAGAAGGTAATAAAAAAAGATCATACAGAGATACACGTTTTACTATAATATGCGGTGGGATGATTTTGGAAAGTTTAAAACATTCCTTAATTCGTTTATTAATTATTGATTTAAGACAATTGTCGTAAACAGTAACACAATCAAATTTGCAGCGTTGATCTATTTGTGGAATTGATCAAATGCATTACACACCATGATAAAGATGATGAGTGTTCTGTGTAGATCGACGGTACCAGCACATCTTCTCATACTGATGAAATAAACATTTGAAGTATAAGGAGGCAAACTTCACCCAAAGAAACAATGTGGTAGCGAAAGAAGCACAAGAAGAGTCGAAGCCGGTAAGACTTCATTTTGCGAACTGGGAAAGGTTTATTCTTGGCTACACATACACACACAAGGGATACCATGGGAGAAACTTTCGCAATTTTGCAACCTCATCGTAACACCATCACCCTGGCTGGAATGGGAAGAAGCGAACGTAATTGTAGAGCGGAAGAATCCAGATGGAAAGGTGTTTTTACTTTTTCATCATTCAGTCATTGCATTCCTCTCTATAGCAGCGTTCTCTTCACTTGGCGTTGGTGTGTGCTGTATTCCAGTTTGTTTACCGACTAAATTAGATACGCCTGAGGTATATTCCATCAGATTCCAACAGATTTTTGCATGTTTGTTGACGATAAAAGCAACTTGCTTATGACATGATGACATAATACTTGCATATACAATATGTTCAATGTACTTTAAACAATATAAAACACATCACTCCTCAATCCCAGATTGAATTCATGATCAGTAGCACTGAATCAGGGAATCTGCAACAGTTTGCATACATTTTATACACATTTTAGCTCGCTTATCGCCTTAAACTCCATCCAGACACCAACTATTGCCAGCTAATCATACTGATCCGATCATACAATCACTCCACCTAGCCCTATCTGCTCATTATGGCAACTAAAACAATCTCAGATCCACCAGGCACACGTTTTGATCACGTCAAAACTTTCTCGCTTGAACTCCTTTTTTTTTTGCTCTCATCCTAGCCATAAGCAAAGTTCAAGAGTCCAGACGCACGACAGCCTGCAAGCGGTTATCAAACGTTGCCTACTTTCCCATCGTCATCATCATCATATATTTGCACAAGCTTCCCCCATTCTCCCATTCCCCTCAGACCACAGGCACCTAACAGTGTCTTCCTTTCTACGGCAGGAGCAACGTTGCGCCGATTATCAAATGCTCCCGTCGTCGTTGGCGTCGTCTGGCTACGCTGATAATGGAACTGTGCAGTGCCATAATTTCACAGGCCGCTTCATTCATGGTTCCCAGGGTTGGTGCTGCGGAGCTCTCTGCTTACGATTTTATTCGTTCCCTTCTTACTACACGGCGGTATTTGGCGTGGACAGCGAAGGCGAGAGAGAGAGAGTGTGTGTATGTTTGTGATAAGACCCCTGCCACGAGGTACACGAGACGTTGGACTGCCACGTTTGAGGCACGGCTGAAGTCGCAAATACGCAACTCACAATGCTTCATTCTTCAATGAACAAACTGAAATGCTTGTAGACAATTTTCAAGAAAGTTTTTTCAAACGTATCTATAGCATTAACTTGTTGATAAAATCCAATAAATCTTTCTATATCTTCCTCATGCACGATGTTCAAGAATCAATGTAAACCAAAACCTCCCAAAACCAAACCTTACCTTCATGTTCAAATCCGTCGCCTGGGGAGCATCTTTCCAATAACCGACACCCATAACAACGTTGTTGAGTCGGCGCACTAGGTTTGTTTTGGTTTCATAGAAAGCCGACGACTAATACACATTTACATTGGGGAAGAGCTATGTACACAGCTCAAACGAGAAACTAAACAGCAATGGGTCTGTCGCGAACAATTCAGCAAACACTCCCTCATCTACTACACCTCACCAAGCCTAGCAGGGATAATTCCGCGAATTACCTAGGCTCAGCTCACCTCGATTGGATGACCTCGGACGGCCCGGCGGGTACCGAACGATTTTCCAGCGAATTCCAAGAACTTCATACACGAATGGAAGGACGCACGAAGAGTGGCCCTTGTTACGATTGATAAGGAGATTGGTATAAGGGCTCTCCTCTCAAAATTCGGCAATCGAACCGTATTAGCATCGGAAACGCATTACTGCCCCCTCCAAAACATGACGTGGGATGCGAAACATCGATCGGAATTAGCATTCGCTACACAACAAACCGAGCGCGGTTTGGACATTTGTTTGGCAACATCGTTAGCAACTCGCTCGCTCCATTACACACACCGAGCGCGCGTCTGGTGCGGAATTTTACCACGGCACGCAAGTTTACGTCCCGAAAACACGTGCCCGAAAAAAGAGCGAACCCTCCTCTCATCACCATTCGGTGCTTGATATTTCCCCGCTTGGCAACCGCTGCCAGCACAAGGCAGCAACCAACACAGGAAGCCACACAGGAAAGGCGGCAGTAACCCGGTGAGGTGTGGGGTGTGGTGCAAGCGGTAAGGACGCAAGGGATGAATGCGCGTGTAAGCGCAACCTACTGCCACACATTTGCCCCCTCGTGCATTTTCCAAAGACTTTCCCTTTCCACCCTTGCAACAGCACAAGGACATTACATACAGCTTGTTTCGAAACGAATCCCCCCCTGTCCCCTCCAGCCGGGTACGCAATTCACCCCTTACCCACCCTTGCTGCTTCCGCTTCCGGCAGCACGCACTGCCAAAACAAACACCTCCATATTTCTTTACAATTTGCGTCTGTGTGTGTGTGTGTGTTGGTGCGCAAGAAAATCATATCCCGGTGCGTATCCTTCCCTTCTCTCCGCGCTCACACGCACGTATTGCGCAACGGTGGTCGATCAATATTTTAGACGAAGCCCCTAGCTACACTAACAACCGACACAGCACCGGAAAAATGTCAACAAACAACACAACACACCCCGTCGTCATCATCATCATCATCACAATCTGTTCTGCGCGTGCCCGTACTTGATGGTGGTGCGTGTATTTGTGTCGCGAAAGGGAAACACCTTTGGTTTTTGGAAAATGAAACTTCCACCATCGCGAAACGGCGGCGGTGGCGTGTGGGTCGTTTCGTTTGGGAGACTATGGGACCATGATGGCGCACACGATGGAACGAGACACACCGGTCGGCCCGAAATGGAAGCGAGACGGAGCAACAACAAGAACAACAAGGAACCGGAAGGGGGGGGGGGGGGGGTGGCAGGCTTGTGCGGATTTTGTTGGAGGTGTTTTCGTCGTCGTTACAACAAGCACAGCCTACTGGGGGGAGGCGATGTGTTTAATAACACAGCAGTTGGCATTACACCTACCCCTTCCCTTTTCCCTTTCCTACACCCTGGTTGCTGTACTTTGGCGTCTGTGCTTTGGTCGACAGAAATCATTCAATTTAGTCATCCAACGGATGAGTCATGCCCAACTCTACCTAATTGGATCAGATTAGCGTGTGTTCTAAACAAACACATTTATTTTCCTCCAATCCTAACCAAAGGCAAACTATTAAAATGTGTGTTAGTTTAGATCAATTTTATCTTTTAATCGGTCAAAAACATTTCTAACCACAGACTAATTTATCATTTACTGCTGCCACCCGTCTCTGTGCGCACACACAAACAAGGCAGTACAGTGTGTAGGCGATGTGTAAAGTAAATACAGCTCTAATTACATCAGCAAATGTACGTCACCATATGTGTGCACTTACCTTGTCCCGTGGTTTGTCTGTCGGACGCTTCTCGGTTGAATTTGCCCGTTTCTTGAAGAAACACTGACACAGCCGCTACGACGGACTGTATATGAACTGCAAAATGTGAACGACTCACTCAGGCTGAATTATATCATTTTTTTTTTATTTCCTAACCCACCCCGCGAGGGGAGCAAGGGTGCGAGGTTGCCGTCACCCACTTTCTGTGCCGCACACAAAATGCCGGATCCGCGTAAAGGTTCGGGAAGAATTCGCCAACCGAATTTGATGTTCTTTTCGCACCACAGAACACAGAAACACAGCCACTGCCGACTACTAACAACAATGTTCGACTTCTGCCCGATGACGTGAACAACGATCTCGCCTTTCGATGTGTGTTGTGCCCGTGTCGCTCTGTGTTTGCGCGTTTTGCGTTCGCTCGCTCCGATCAGATGATTTTCCTTTGTTTTGATTCTGCTCCCCACACACGACGGCACCAATATGGCGGCGGCTGTGTTGCTTTTTCTATTCCGCTACCTACTGACACACACACACACCCTTGCACGCATGCAGATACAAGCGCACACGCACGCCTCGCACACTACGACGGAACGAAGCGACGGGTGGCTGGCTGAAAGCAGCGCACGCTGGTACGCGTTCTCGTGCGCGCACGCTCTCGCTCTCTCTCTCTCTCTCTCTCTCTCGCGGGCGCGCGTGTATCGATCGACGACGGACAGCGATTTCTCTCCTTTTCGTGTCAACAAACCACCCTGTTGCGTGCGCCCTTTCCTTCGCACCTCTCCTGTCTCCTTCGCTCCTCTCCTGTCCACCAGCTAACCTGTTTACCCGCGATGTAGCTCAATTTTCAGTGCGACCGAGAGACTCTTTCGTGGAAGCTGTCAACAGTTTTAACTCGAAAACGATATTGTACTTTATGCGGACTGCGAAACACAATAGAAGTGCAATCAATTGAAGAGCAATTACTTTGGCCTTGCTTTAGAGAGTTCGCTTCTTACATAATAATCGTTTGTATATCAGCTGTGCAATACACACACACATACACCGATATGCACACACAAACAAGTTTGTACACAGCACTTTTAGGCCAGGACTTTCGCCTTTTTTTCTCTCTCTACACCTTTTGCTGGTTCCTTGTGGTTGTGTTCTGTTAAAATTGTTTTTGATTCAAATTTGAACACACTTTATTCAGTTTTTTCTCTGTTCAATGCACAACGACAACAAAAACAATAGGAATCACAATTTAGCCTGCTCGGTGGCTGTCGCAAAAATGTACAACACGGAACAAAGCACAACAAAGTGTGTCACTTTTACAGCAACTTTACATCACCACCAGAAAGCAAAAAAAACTGATAACCCGTACGTCACACGCGGTGTCTTCGGAGTTAGTGCAAAAATGTTTCTTTTTTGTTTGCGTACCGTATGTCTCACTGTCTCAATGTTATCACTTTCGGCTGCGACCGCTTTGCGGTGCGTCCGCACTGCTTGTTTGATTGTTTTGAATTGAAGCGAGCAGGACGAACGAGCAAGCGCAACGCTCACTCTGTGTGAGAATTATCATCGTTCAAGCGCAACACACTCACACACCCATACATTCCCGTAGCGCGTCTCGCACTGTGCATGTGTGTGTGTACGTAGAGATTTCAATCTACCACTACAACCCTCTAGCACCGTCTCTTGCACCCCCTGCCCAGCTATTGCCTTGCGAAAGAGAAAGCGAGAAAAAGCGTGCGCGCGCTCCCGATCGCCAATGTGCGAAGGCGAGAGAGAAGTGCCGTGTTTACAATTTAGCGCTTTCGCACATACCGCATTGCAATCGATTTGAAGGGTAAGAATAAAAGGGAGAGAAAACGATGAGAGCCGAGAGGGCTGAAATGAAATCGAGAGCGAGAGCGCAGACGGGGAAAAAGAGAAAGGGAGCACAAATTCCACTAGCCGAATGAGGTGTTTGTGTTGCAGGGTTTGTTGTGCGTGGAAGGTTGGAATGGGGTTGGAAGTGGCAGGGGTTGTTCTTGGATGGTGCGAATAAATAGAGCCACTCACACATCCAAACCAACGAGCGCGAACACAAGCTTTATGTATTGAATTAGATTTAATAAATAGAAAGATAGAACGATTGGCACAGGGGAAAGGGTAGTAAGAGAGAAGGAGAGAGTGAGGGGCTCTTCTCTCGCCAACCCTTGTGCAATCGAAACACACAAAACAAAAGCCACCCTTTTACATAAAACAAACGCAGGGCGCAGACGCGCTCGTGCACACACACATACGCAAATCGTGCTCCAACGCTACGGCGTGTGTAAAAACATTCTCGAAATAAAGCGCCAGCGCATGTAAACAAAAACAAAACTTCGTGACAAGCTGGAAGCCCGGAAAATTGGTCTGCCAGATGACGGATTCTTTTTTTTTTGTTGTCAAATGGTGGAAAGCGTATATTTTAACAATTGCTACTTTTTATTCTCCCCATTAAATGTTAAGCTTCCCATTAAATGTCATTTCAACCAAATGTTACTATCCCCATAAAGGTTTCCACCGTTCGTCCCCACGTGGCATCCAAATGTGTGACCGTGCGTTTGGCAGGCCGCATGTTTACAAACAAAGCCCCCCAACATGATCCGCCAGCGATGGAGAGGGGAAGAGCATAAAATCGATCGACTCACCATGCCACTGGGTCGCTGCACACGGGTTGGGTAAGGCGGACGGGTGCGCATGTCACCTACGAGATAGCGCCGAACCTTCGCCCTAACGCCAAGCGCGACTATGCTGGCGGCATACTTATGCTGCAAATAAATCAATCCCCTTCTCACCACAGCAGCCCTCGCGCTTGGTTTCCCTTTCTTGAGCACATGGTTTTGGTGGGGTGCTTTCTTTCGGTGCGGCACACAGCGTGGTTCTTTGTTTAGCCCTGCACTCGGCAGCTGTGTGGACGGGTTAGTGTTAGTGCACGCTGGCTACACTGTAAAGCGTTTCCAAGCGTTAGCGCATTGAGTTTGGCATGGAAACGCATGGTTCAGCGTTCAAATGGTTTTGAAGTAAATGTTAACATTTTTAAATAAAAATCATTTCATTTTTCGTATTTAAAGAACCCTGTTATTAAATACTTGTTCCTGCTCTTTCATACGTTTAGAGGTTTCTTGTGGTTGGTTATAGCCCAAATGGCCATAAAAAAACGTTGCCAAACCCTCTTCTACACCTTTGGGTTTCTTCGAGTCGCTGCGATGAATACAAATTAATGCATTTGAATATTTTGTCACCGTTTAAGGTCGCACAAAAACAAAAGCCCACTAGCGACCGAGCACGCCGAGCTTAGGTTTAAAACCAAGTTTAGCATATCCAACCGAACCTACGGTCAATCAACTCACCCGAATCTCGATTTGCTGGTTTGATGTAGAACGTATGATATACACTTCAAAGTAAACAACACTATTTTAGAAGCCATTTTTATTATTTGTTTGAAAAAAAAATAAACCCAAACTGTCCCTCCAGCATGCGATGGAGCGGGATGTACACTATACAAGTAAAAGGCTTTATTATCTCTTCATGAAAGCGGTTTACATCTTATTGAACTATCACGCCGTCGTTGAATTACTGAGAGTACATTGAATCGATCATTATTCAAAAAAGTGATTTAAAGTTCTTCAAAACTCCTTAGCGTTTGTTCGTGTGTGTGCAAATACAAGCAACGTGCAGTCGATGTCGATTAATTTACGTGCAAAGGGGATGTTCTATCGGGTCGAACTGTAGAGCTTTGTTTCCTTCCTGTCGCACTGTAAAAAGGCTCCCTTTCTCACTCGTTTTGTGAATCTACTTAAATGGACGTTTGCGATTGTTCTGTATTTGATTTTCCGAAATTACCGAAGCGCAAAATGCTTACATGACAAGCTGTAGAAATATGGTGCGAAAATACATGACTGTTTAGTGGGAAGCTTCGTTCAGAGGAGCAGAGTAAGCTCAGCCGCGCTATAAATCTATAAGCTCTGTGTATATTCTTACTGATTTAGATGTTTGCTTTACCAAGTGTGCTTTAGGTGTGTGTGTGTTGTTTGTTTGGATGTATATTTGCATTGGGGTGGGTTTCAACACCCGCTTTCATTTTTTGCCGTCCGTTCTTCAACACACACGGTGAAGTAATGGTTGGACGTATTGATTGTGCATGTGCATGTGCATACCGCTAAAAAACCGTGGACTGTGTACTGCAGCAAAGGCCTATTTACACACACACACTGGATACGTGTTTGGTACCTGAAGCCCAATCGTTGAAGCAAACGACACAGTCTCAGCCTCAGCCTCAGAGACTTCCAGTTCCGTTCCAGGTGATCGTACAACACAACGCCCCATCCGCTTAGCAAATAGGCGGTGCCGACTCGTGCGCCACCGCCCTTGAATAAATAGTATCTACTTCTTTCCACTACGCGACCCATCACCTCTTGCACGAGGAGTGTGGGCTAATAATTGACACATTTTGGAGACAACTTTCGTTCAAATTTACCGGACAGAATGCCGACCCTCTGGACGTAAGGGAGAGAATTCTGTTTTTCAAACGGAGCTTACTATTAGAGCTACTACTGCTGTCTACCGCTAAGCTATAGAGGTTGACTGGGTGTGTTTGGTGGTACAGAGTAACATTCATTATTTAGCAAAATTCTACTGCAAAAACATTAGCTCTACTCATTCTCCGCATGATTAGGCTTGAATAAACCCATCCTCTACCACTGATGGTATATGTAACGTTCTACTGATGCACTTCGCTAGTATGATTCACAAAACAAGAACATGCAAATCGTGTACCAACAGGATTCTTGCTAGTTTCACAACTTGGTGTGATGTTCCAAGCGCGATTACGAAAAAATAAAACATATTTTGATCGAATAGTAGTTGCTGTATTTGTGTTCACTTCTGAGTACTGGTCTAGTCTAGGCTTACAATTAGCCACAACTGACCCGAAATTCCATTTTGTTGTTGTTAAAATTGATTAAACGCTCCAAAAGATCACACTGTTTTCTTTCAGCTTGCTCTTGAACTGCATTTTCACAACTTTCTTCCAGAAGCATCAATGCAGAGCTGCTTGCACCATACATAGATATCAAAATAACATTAATCAAGCATAAAAAATACACGCCACAACTATATCTCTGCTGCTTCAGCATCATCACCGCATAGTTATCGCTTTTGATCGTCGTTTGCTTATATAAAATAGCTCGCCACCTATATTGTGTCAGCTCTCTGGCTCAATGTTGCCCACTGGGTGCACTTTAATTACAAACGCTAGCCGTTGAATGCCTGTGCCCAATAAAATGCTCGTTGTGTATGTGTGTGTGTGTTTAACAAGCTTCTTCTTATCTAATCATTAGGCCTGCCGCTAAGCTGCATCACAATTCTTACACTGTTTGCTAAAATTAATGCGCATTATGCTGATCGGGCTGGCAGGACGATTTACTCAAACTTGGACTCCGGCAGCAGATCGTACCACGCCTTGATGCCCTGTCCGCTCGAAATGTCCGGATCGCTTAGGGAGAGTTTTTGCTGAAAAACAAGAGGAAACAAATCGTCAAACACACACACTTCTGTGCGATTTTTGCATCTAAACTGCCTACCATTCCGATGACGGGACTGCCGAAGAACCCTTTCTGTGTGCACACCGTCACCTCCAGCTCCGAATTGACCAGCTCCGCGTTCGAGATGATGTACTCGAACGTGGTGTCAAACACGGGATCGCAGTTGTCCTTTACCACGTTCGTCTTGCGCTTCGATTCCTTCGACCGGCCCGGCAGCAGGTACAGCTTCACGTACGGGTCCGGAATGTTGTTGGGATCTTTCAGCGGAATATTGTTGATCTTGTGCACGATCACTAGCAGCCGCTGGCGCTGCACACTGTACGCCACCGTCAGCTGGATGCGTCCGAGGCCAGCCGAGCCGGAGGAGGACGTGGTGCTGGGGCTGCGACGCAACAGCTCCGTGCCGCCGTCGCTCAGATTCGGGCTGCGCGGTGGCGTTGCCATCATGACCGTGTTCAGCGTCGACACGACGAACGGTTCCTCCTGGATCGACATCTGCTCCATGATGGCGGAGGTGGTCGACTTGCGCGAGTCCTGCTTCCGGACGCTACCCTGATGGGACAGGGCGGCCGCTTCCGCTGCGTTCGAGTCCCCGGTCGACGGTTGCTGCTGCAGCGTACCGGACTGCGAACCGTGGGACGCCGAGGTGCGGATGGAGCTGGTGCGTGACAGCACACTGTCCGCCTCGGACGCCGGTCCCTTGTCCGGCGTGGTGACCGCTGGCTCCTGCTCCCGGTGGCGCTTCAGGATGCGCAGCGACAGCGACATAATGATCTTCGTCTCTGGGCCGGACTTTTGCAGCTGGAACGGTTGTGACATGATCTCGAGATTTTTCTTCTCCATCAGTGCGCTCAGGATGTACGTCAGTGTGCCGATGGTGTTGCCCGTCTTCTGGTCGATCACCTTCAGCTGCAACGTGTCGTTGTCCGGGTTGCCCACCAGGAAGGTAAAGCCCTGCTCCCAGACCGGCGCATCCGTGCGCATCTGTACCGAGGTTTGCTCGTTCTTTTTGCCCACCGAAAGCACCAGGTACGGGTCGGGTTGTGACTGTTGGCGTGCTTGCTGTGTGGGGATAAAACGAACCAGTTAAAATCCTGTCAACTACGACCGAACGATGAGCGCCACGACAAACTTACCGGCAGGTTCTTGGCCGAATCGATGAAAACGGTCAGCAGTGCGGTGCTCATAGAGGTCACACGCAGATGTTGCGTTTCTTCCAGTGCTTGCTTCAGGTCAGACTTTTCGGAGCTCAGCTTGAACCAAGTCATGCGTAGATGCACCAACCCATGCTTTGCCTGTTCCAGAGTCAGCCACTGTAAGGGGAATAAGAAGGAATAAGAATAAGAAAATTGTTATTTAACTTATCACCATTCGGATCAGGGGCAACTTTTAACTCTGAAAATAAATGTTAATTTCTGTACAAATTCAACCGAATGCTCTGCGAGCACTGAAAAGTTTGACACCCCTGCCACCTGTAGCTCTTACTCACCGTATCGATTTCACCGTTCTTGGTAACGCTGCTGATTTCTACCGTTGCTCTGTTTAAGCGTCGAGCGAATACGAACCATTGCAGGGAAGACGATAGAAAAAATAAAATTATTCACTATTCTCGTTTCAAACACATTCAGTGGGAAAATGTAAAAAAAGGAAAGGTTAAGCAATAACCATGCAAAATGTAGTACATGATTGGTTTTTATGAGTTAGTGGTAAAAACAAACGGTTTATCATATGCATTATTGAAAAAAGGTAGAAAATAGCCAACAAAAACGGGTAAGTTTAAAATGTATTAGTATTAGAACACCAGCACCAGCAGTTAAACAAACCATCAAAAATCAAAGAGTACGTGCATTCAATACTCAAACTGTTACCAATCTCCCTTATGTTGCTGAAGATAGGGAGAGAGAGATGGAATTTAAAAGAAAGGCAAAAGCATTGCCAAAATACAAAAGTAATCTTTAGAAAAAATGGCACCCCTGAGGAATGGAAACAAAACCTAACAAACTTCTAAACTAAATAAAGAAAACATGACCAATAACTTCAAGGTTTACTACAAGACTCAATACAATGTTAAACAATGATCATTTTCGTTAACTGTAAACTAGAATGAAAAAAATACATAAACAGTTAAATAGGTAACGCCAAAAAATCTTTATTAATGTAAAAATATGACAAACATCAGATTAAGTGAAAGAAATTTCAATAAAAGAGCTACAAAGGGAACATCGAATGAAAAGAATTGCATATTTTTCGTTACAACTTTACTTGCCAATATGCGAATAAGATAGTGAAAGAAATATTACATCAATTTTAAACATTGAAACATAGAAGACAACAGGCACTAAATGAAAACCCAAAACAGAAGCGAGCAAAAGCCCAAGCAATGATATAAGAACGGACGGAGCAAAAGAACGATCGTAAGATGATGAGCAGAGCGTGGAGCCGGGTTAGAGAGTTTAAAAAAGATGGAGTACAATGGTGTAGATTAGACTAGCAAAACAGAGATAGAGCAAAAGGATAGGAGATATGTTGATAGATATACATATACAAATATGTATGGCGCTAGCCAAATACAAGAAATGATTGTACTGCCTGCAAAATGTGTTTGATTTGATTTGCGAACCTTCCTAGTGGGTCGTGGTCACCGGTTCGATCCCAGTCGAACAACTTTATGCCAATCAACGTTTGATGCGTAACGTCAACACACGCCTGTCTCGTCGTCAACGCGCGGATTGTCGTCGGTTTCGGTCGGGGTTTTTTGGTGTGTGTTTTTGTTAGCGATGATGTTGATATGGTGATGTTGCGATGAGTCGGTTAGGTCGTCGATCAGATGGAGTCGAAGCGGAAATCGGATGTAATAGAAAATAGGGGAGTGGTGGTAGTTAAAGGGAGAATGCCGCAGGCCGTTATGGCAAAAAGATGGCGCATGATACCATATCATCGCCCGTGAGTCGGCAGCGGTTAGTTGGGTTAGTTATTAGTTTTGTGCCATTTGGAAAAGGAATTCAGTCGTGTTTGTGGAAACAATTAACCACGCTCGCAGCATTGCCAGCCAGGCACAGATCACGGGATAACACGCGCACAATACAAACGACGCACGAACACAGTGATGTGAACGAGGAAAGCGCAAAACATGGGAAAAATAGACAGAGAAGAACGAGAAAGAAGAAAGAACAATATTTTGTTAGTGCTGTGTTAGTGGTAAACAGGATATCGAATCGATTAGTATCCGCTAATGGTTTGCCAGCTAAGTACATCGGGACGGCACTAGGTCGACTATATGCTAATCACGACTTTCTGCTGCCACCGTCTGCCGCGGGGCAACCCTAATTTGTGCACTCAGGAGTGTGAAAAAAGCTTTCTTTCGTGTGTATGTGTGTCAAAAAAGCCCAGACAAGGAGAAAATGTTTACATTCTGCATTCGTTAATCATATGTAATGCAGTTTGGTAGTGCCGGGAGAACAACACTAATCGATCAAGGAATGGTGAGTACATACAACACAGTCTGTGTGGTGCTTGTTTATTTACAGCAAACTCCGTTGGTGCATCACACCCATCGATCAGCTAATGGCAATGATGGAAGCTGAGAAAGCTAACAGAGGTGATGATGAAACGTCTCCAACTATGGCAATAATATACATTCAATGTAAGCTGTAACGCGTGGCGAACGCAGTCGGTGGTCGGAGCTGACGTCTTCATGTATTTGTAATTAATTTGCCTAGCAGTTCACACCTGTACAGTACGTTAGATTAATGACGACGGTAGACGCATGTTGGCACGAGCGAAATGACAAACCAAGCACTCAACAAACGCTTAATGTTACAGAGGAGTAGAGACAGAGAGAGAGAGCCAGCGGGAGTGTGTGTATGGATCAAAACCGGATGATCCCCTGGTCACGCACAAAACATGTATAGAACACAAACGCAAGAAAACGAAAACCGCGAACATATGATATCGCGCACAGATACAGGAGAAAGTAACAAACTATATAACAGGAACAAGAAAATATAAATATGTAAACAAACTGTGAATGAAAACGTAAAACAAAACATAACAAACGAAAACATAAGCGAAAACTACAGGAAAAGAAAATGGAAACTCATCACCACCTGCCAAGGAAATCGTCGTTCTGTACCCCGGGAAAGCCTGGATCATAATCCCACAGGTTGAGTTCAATCTCTTGCCTAAGAATGGCATTGACTTCAGCCTAGAAAATTAGACTCGGATTAGTGTCGGTGCTCCATTCTCGCGCGCTCCCGTAGTTAACCTTCAACCCCAGGGACATTGTTTCGCCCACTTCGATATTGAGCGACTCCAGAATCATGCCACCCATTGGTATTCAACAAAATGAACTATTGTTCACGTTGATTAAATCTTCCGTTCATCTGCCCATGAGGCTATGTTTTACACACGCTATCCACGATGATACAGTTGTTGCAAAATGCGCAAAAACGAAGCAATACCGCAGTGAATAATCAGCAGCACGTACGAACAACCGAACGAACGAACATTTACCACGAACAACATTAACAACATCAATAACAACGATCAACAGCGTCTGCACTTATACCCAAAAGCACGTAAAAGAAGGAAAAGGTTTTCAACTGAACAACGGAGCCAAACATTAGGTACCAAACAAAAAAAACGGGAACAGCTACACGATAACGGCGCTAGCAAGGCGATGGACAAGGCGCATTCCTTACTTGGGTTGGCCATTTCATTTACTTATAAAACACTAACGGAAACGAACGAAACGGATTAACAGAAAAGTTAAACATATTAAACAACATACAAAAGTAATAGAAGAATGGCAACATGTTCATTGGGTTAGGGAATAATGAGCATGATACTGATTACTGGGATTACCTAAAACATACATACAGAACATTAAACTCATACAAATTATTCAAACAACTTTAATAGAAGAGAAAAACATATTAACCAAAGAAAACAAGCAATATAATGGCATTTAATAAATTAAATGAAGAGTGATGTTAGTAAGGAAAATTATTTACCAAACAATTCAAGGCCTAACGCATACATCATTTGGGAAGTAACCAATACCAATACGAAAACCAAAGACAAAACAGTACGTTCGAAAAATAAACGTTGGTAAATTTGTTAAACAAAATCACCAAAACCATGGAGAGGGTGGGGAAAATCGGGAAAATAAACTAAATCATAAGAACGGAGTGTAAAATAACAATAAACAACGAATTGGCTCACCTTCCCAACAGTTCATCTTCGCCGGCGTCCTCATCGTTGATCACGACCTGAAGTGTTTGACCACTTTCCGCGTGGATAAAGGCCTGTAGGTATGGGGAAGTGTGTAGGTCGCAGTAGTGTTGAGGGTTACAAGAGTTTACGAGTATCATGTGACTATGTAAAGGATGTTTGATTGTTGTTCCGCGCTTATGTTCAGAACTTTGTGAGCGATTTTGCAAGAATTCCAGCCCAATTACTGTGCCAAGTTTCCCAAAGTGGTTTCTAATTTTGTTAAACGAATCCTAATAATGATTTATTGAGTGTCCAACGAACGAAACGGAACAAAGTTCACGCAAGATTTCACGGTACGTCTATAATATACACGTCGTACCAGTACTGTAAACTTTGGCACTATGAAATTTAATGAACACTGACCAGCAACAAGGCCAGATCCTTCACGATACACAAGGGATGCAAAAAACATGTCACTTTTTACTTTGACATGAATTGTTGGAGGTATTTGGGGCATTTTTTCTACTTATTTTCCATTCCCTTGTCACAAAGTAACGGCAAAATGTCGCAGAAAACGTAACAAGTATGTTCTGACGAGGAGCGAGCAAAAAAGACAAACATACATGAACCGTCCATCACCTGTCCTGTCGGCTATGGCGTCGGTCGGGAGCGTTTGCGATAAGCACAAGCTATAATACTGTTACAGCTCAGTCCCATACCCGATGGAAGCATGATAGCTGCAGCGTACGGGTTTGGCAGCATTTTAGCGCAGCTTTTGCAAATACAATACCGTGCATACCTCTACGCCATGTGAGGTGGAGTGTTGTAGTCCGGAAATATAGTATAAAGTATATTTAACACCTGTTTTATATATCAACCGGTAGACCAAAACAAAATAAACGTAAACCATTGCGCTCGTAATCATCGAGCAGCGTTGCGGGCTGAGTAAATGGATATCGGTGTCGTGCTCTACTCTACTCATGCATTAGTCCTGCGCTAGCATATGCAAAACATTCCTGTAAGATGAGTCCTAGCGTTCTAGTGTGTTTGGCGATGGATAGCCTAACTACTGTGCTGGCAATAAAACTGAGCTAAGAAATGTATATACAATTTTATAGATTGCAATTCCATTATTTTGTTTTGTGCACAACTTATGTTTTGGTATTTCATCTGCGTCCTTCAGTAAAAGGCAAAAAATCTATTTAAGAAATCATATTAAGGTAAATTGTCCTACAAATTACTCAAGGAAAGGAAGACACATAATCTTGTGCTAGGCGTTACTAAGGTATGTTTGTCATTAACATGGCATATCTTTAGGCGTAATCAGGCGTATCACGTCAATGTTAACCCAGGATGATAAATCATACGCAATACGTACCTCAAACGCCTAAAGTTATGCAAATCCCATGGCAAATATACCTTCTACAGTTACATGCTACCTTGTTAACGGGGTATTTTATATTTACAGACGCATAAAAACACACTTCACATCACATCATCATGCAAACGCTCCACAACTCCAACTAAGAGTTAAAGACAGTAAAGAGTAAACATCAAATGCTCATATCACAGTGTAAAGACGTTTACCAGTGGGTTAAGTTCAGTAACATTCATACAGTGATTCATGCAAATAAACATTCATATCCTCAGGTGGATAAGACGCACCTTCTCAAAACCAAAACAACTAGAACACATTACGTGCACTGTACAGCTTAAACCAAAAACAAACATTCTTGAAACCGGATAGAGGAAGGAGACAGATTGGCGTGTTGATTGGATTTGCGTTGCCGCTGAAAGTTGGTGGACGAACAGACAGCCCCATGACATCCATTTGAGTAGCCGCCCGATGGACACCTGTCGCGTCACTGTATCCTGATCCACAGGGTTTTATGTGGGCCAGCACTGATTTAGCATACATAACTGTGTAATAACTGCTAAAATATGCTGGCGAAACCGATAACGCGAATAAAAAGTCGTCGAAGATTTGTGGTAGAAAACACTTAAACGCCGAAAGTGATACTTTTCCAGCGTTTCCAGTAACGGTTCGCCTTCCTTTGGCAAACGTAACACATCCTCTATTTTCGTTGCTTTTTCGTGTCTCTTTTTCAGAAAAAAAAAACTACTAACAAACAACCCCAGGCACGCAAATTTCGTTGCCGTCATTTGGTCGTTGTGGCCACTTACCTCGCACCAGTAGTCCCACTTGGGGTTGACCGTGTTGTCGATGGTTTGCGTGCGGAACTGCTGTGCACCGACGGAAATGATGGCGTACGGGTCCGATTTGCCCTTGCCGAGCACGCTGATGTCCTTTTTCATGAGGTCCTTCGCCTCGACGACATGAATCCTAAGTACGCCCTGTGGTAGGACGATAGCCGCCGATCGTGCAGAAAAGGGACGAGAAATTAAATTAATGATTTTATTTACAAACACCTTGTGCTTTCACTGTGGAGTAAAATGTTTGTATGGCGAGAGCATACTGTCGATGGTATGATTGATGAGATTTTCCATTGATTGAATGGCATGTTTTAATAAACATACTTAAAATACGATAAGAATGTAATGATAAATTACACTTACAAAAAAACACAAAATACAAAAACAATATTTCAGATTATTCTAAACTTTCAATCCACCTATAAAAGAGACACAAATGCAAAGGAACATATCAAAAGGCAAAACGATGTAAATATAAGCAAAAAGAACTAAAAAAGGTCCCTTTTTGCATAGGAGTCAAATTTCCCTACGCAATAAAATCACCGCAACGCCAACGGTTTGGCCGCCCCAAATCGACCGACACTGGTGAAATTGCCCGATTCATCATCCGGCTAATAAGCAGCATAAAACATCCCTCGCTTTCAGCGATGACCCGATGATGCTGATTACTTGCACAAGTCCACAAGCACACGAAAAACTTACCTCGGGTTCGGGCATCTTCAACGACAGTGCCGGCACCCCATCGCTCAGCACGATAGGCAGCTTGTTCGGCAGGACCATGATGGCGGCCACCTGCTCCACGATAATCTTACGCAGTATGTCGCTCAGCCCGGGCATATCGAGCAGATCCACCACGCCGACCAGGTTAAAGTCAATGTTGGGATTGTTGAGGAAGAATATCTGCAGCCCGCCGATGAGCGGCATCTGGGAAATGAGTGGCTTCATTATTACGCGCACCGTGCCGTGAATCTGGAAGTCCTTGATGCCACCCCGCAGCCCGCTGAGCGCGAAGCTGATATCGCAGTCGCCCGCATAGAACAGGTCCAGATCCATGATGATTTCATTGCGAGACACGTTCTTGTCGTACACCTTGACGCCGCCGATGCGTGGTGGCTGATATAATTTCAGAAAGTATTCATGAATAAAGCAAGATTCAACGTTTGAGCGTTTTTTGTTTGTTTGTTTTGAGTGAAGACAACAAAAAAGACACATAACAGATGCAAATGCTTACAATCGTTCCCAGAATCATTCGGTCAAATTTGAATCCGTTCAGCTTGTAGCCAGCCATCGCCTGCTGGATGTTGGGTTCGATCGATTCCTTGATGAGATTTTTCGCGTAAAAGTTTGCATTGGGCCAGACTTGTTTCAGGATCTGTACATGGCCGTGGGGAGATTACATGGAAGAAAAATCAGATTACATTTTTCCCATCGATGTTGAGACCATCTACCATCAATCTCCGTTACAACACTTACCCTGTTAAGCCATTCGCAACGTTCAACGTCGGGAAAGAATACCTGGTGGGAATGGAGAAGGGCATTAAAAAGGTTATAAAATTACATGCAATTGGAATTTTTTCTTAGAATCGTGTATTTAACAAATTATGTAGCATTTATTGGTAAAAGTAAACATGTAGTAGTAATAGTTGAAGATTTATTTGTCTATAATGGAATATTGTACGCAAGATACAACTTCACACTAAATCATCAACGGGTTCAAAATTTGTATTGTCTTATTATTTAGTATATTTGCTATCTTTACTGTGTTTAAATGCTTCACTAAATTCGTGTTTGCAAACTGGAGAGGGAAAAACTGAAACATCTTAGACAAAAACTAAAGAATAATAAAAAATATCAATATAAACATGTAAACTTGAAATTTAGATGTTCCTACAAGGTTGAAAAATTAACAATATTTTTAGAGAGTAGACAATTATGGTTTATAATGATAAATGGGACTATTAATTAATAATAGTTAAAAAATACATGCAAAACATGGGAGCTGAGTATTTACTGTTTTTAGCATATCGAACATTATGGCATCATTCGATAGCTGGCTTTACAGTCTAGAACTTTTACGTAAGTTTCCCGGCATGACAACATTTTGCAACATGCATTTAACTCTTTGGCATTGCACCAAAGTCGGCCAAGATTTAAATCATCTCGGGTCAAAAATCAAAGGAAACTGAGTTGCGTGCAAGGATACTGGCAGTTTACAACACTCTAACAGCAGGCCTGAACCACAAGGCGGTTGTAGCGACAGTAAAGTAAGTAAGGAAATAAGTACATATTTTAAAGATATTAATTCGCTTCTAACTTCCAACTTCTTAGGTTCTGTAGCTCACCTGGACAAGGAATGGTCATTCAGTATAAATCATCTTATATTCGTTAAATCAACCCTGACATATGACTTTGATTGTCTGGAGCGAGGACTTCATGCTTTTTCTTTAATATATCTTAAAAAACTTAAGGTATTGCAATTAAAAAAACTAAAAGTAAAACTATGTAATGATGAACTATGGGAATAAATACAGTAATCACAACGCAACATTTTCGTTGTCATCACCTATCATAAGTTCATTAGTACCATAAGTTCATGATCAATAATTATTCTCTACTATCTCTAGTCTTGTAAAATAAATATGACTTGCGGAACACATAACCTACAATATTACATTGTATAATAACTTATAGACGTGAAATAGTTGTATTACCTAAAACATCAATTTAAAGCTAATATGAACCAAAATATCCTGTCCCATAAGTCAACGACCTTAACTTTTTTCATAACCTTGTGTTAGCTAGCTTAATTTCACTTGACCCATATGCTACCAGGCATATACCATCGTTGATACTATCATGGCTGGATTCAATTAAACTCAACCCCGAGAACAAGTTCCTTTACCTCAAACCGTAATGAATGTTGTCCGATAATTCTTGATATAGAAGATAAATAATAGTGCCGCAATTGCACTTTTCTAGTAGCACGAAACCGGCACTATCTCTACCGTTGGAGGTAACCTTGCGGAAAAAAGCTTTCCGGTTGCAATTAGTATACGCCACCTACGTGCCTCTAGCGACATCGTTTGATGTTATGTGTAGTGCTATGGTAGCACCACGAGCTGGCAACATGACACGGCCACCGTCATGTGTACCTGCAACTCACTTAACACCGAAACGGTCCGAAATGGTCCACGGGCCGGTGGTTGAATTCACGAAGGCAGGATAACACCACTTACCAGCGCCATTGGAGTGGAAAACGATTACCAGTGTTAGTGTGTGTTGCCCTGCTTTTTACGCCCCGCAAAGCAAACAGTCACCTCAACCGAGTACTTCGACATGTTGGGCTGTACATTAACCCATCACAACCACCATCACCAACAGCAGCTTTAAGCCCGTTGAAATAACAATCCACTTGGGTGCCGCGGGGTCGGTGTAGGCTTTTCTTTGCAGCATAACACCGATATCGTTTAGCATCGCACGTGGGATTCATATCATGTAAATCGTCCCGGCAGACCCGGCACCCTAACGGCCGCTGATCGATAGTGACTGGGTACAAGTGCACGTGCATGGCTACCGGGTATCCGGCAAAAAAATCCGCCGTGTAAACATCGTACAGCGGTACGCACGGCATAAGCCGAAAATTGAACATACTTTGCATATATTGAAGCATCATTCCATCCACCACATAGGTGCCTGATGGCAGTTGAAAAGTACATGTGCGGTGTATTATCTGCAAGGTGATGAGTACCTGTACATGACTGAGCAAGAATACTTCAGTGAAGTGTAAAAAGATAAAAATGGTACAGTTCGCAATGTCTAACGAACTTGTTACAAAGACAGTGAAGCGATATACGTGTAAAAATAAACATGCAAACCTAAGCGCTTGCCGTAAAGATTATATTGGGTTAGGTTACAATTGAGCGAGAATCCATTTTCAGGCGGCTTTATCTTAAATGAGATGCTGAGAAAAATGCTGGTAGAGATGAAATTAATATGTGATCGTGCATGTTTCGCTCCGCTAGCAGAATTTGATAACTTTCCACGATATGATATTATGCGCTTGTCCCGTTTGCCCGCCGGTAAAAATGGTGCAATTTGCTTTCGATGCCGTATTCCACAGCATTATATATTCATGTATGTATGTGGTGGAAAAATAAAAACTAAGCACGGAACTAATGCTGAGAAACATGGTTATAAAATTGGCAGCAGTAGATTTTAGCAATAGACGTCTTGCATTAGTTGGAATAAGATATTTAATTAGTAATATCATTTTTTAGTACAATTGATACGGCCAACTTTCAACAGCCGACATTAAATCCTATTCGTAAACCGGTTTGAAATATTTTCTTACAACTTGTGTTGTTAATGACAACATTACATGTTAGCTATAACTTCTTATTAAGCTAAATTGCTTCAGAATAAATTAAAAAAATACGAATTTTATGCCATTTGCATACCTTCAGGCGTTCTCAATGTTCGTCGAAGGGTTTATCTTGTCTAAGTGTTGTCTAACTTTCTTGTTTAAGTTTATTATAAAATTAATGTATATTATTGTAAATTATTGTATCCGTAGTAAGTAAACCGTACTTTCAATAAAATACAATTTAAAAACATACACAGTTCAGATTTTGTTTTCCAATATCTTGCAGGGAACGTTTCATCTTCGCTCAATATTATTAATAAGCAAATCCAACTGCCACCCGTATTAGATAATGGTGGTAAACAATGAAAACTAGTGATGGGATGTACAATTCATTTCATTACCTGCCCCGGAGTCGGGTACGAGCTTATCGGAATCGATTCCGATCCGTGGGTACAACTAGTACGGGTCGACTCGAATGATCAGTAGGTGCGAGAAAGTATAAGCAACTACGACCCGTTGGAGCAGCGAGTTCGGGACGGGTCAAAGTAGGTTCATAACCCGACTCGAAGCCACTGCACCAATGGGTCAACATCGCTTATGTTTTATGTTTACCCGTACGACTCCTGGTTGCTTACAGATGGCTCTAACCCGGTAGGTTCGGGTCGACCCGCCCATCACTAATACAAACACCGCATGTATTATGCAGATTGGCTTTGTTCGAGCTCAGCGAAAATTACACACATCGGAGTAATTGTTCCGCATACAATCTTTGCTTTAGGTCATTGGGTTCAGAGTGCAAGTTTCGCCTCAAAAGCCTTGAAACAGAAGAAGAAGAGAAGAAAAATCCCATTCAAGCGTGTTCTTCACCTTCAATGTGTTTGTTGACGTACTTTAGGGTTTTTGATAATTAAGACTTCGCCCGCCGCAACCCTTTTTATGCAAGAAAGCGACAAGTTTATGCGCATTAAAGATTCAGCGAGTTTAACCTGTAACCCTACCATCGTGCCGGTGGCAGGTTCAGCTCATCCCAAACGGCCTGGCTTTGGGTGGAAAGATCATGCAGCCGCACGCCACCAGTCACGAAGTACCGTGGTAAATGGGAATTGTTGTCAAACAAAACATTTACACTCGGTAAGAGCACTTACCCGCCGGTAATGATCTTGTGTTCAAAAATAAACCCTGACACAAGAACGAGAACCCGGGGGCGCCTATAGTTTTGTTATGTTTGTTATGACGAAAATAAGGTACGTTGGCCCCCATACCCCAAGGAACCTAGGTGTGAGTACAAATTAATCATATGACGCTCGGTGCACAAAATAGCTTATTTCAATGTTGTATTTTTTTCGTGACACAGCACAGTGTAAAAATTGCAGCCGGGTGCAACGTAGACACTTCTACGGCCGTTGTTAATTCCGGCATCCCCCGATGGTGGGCATGAATGTTTTAGCTACACCTCTGTATGAGGTTTCGCCCTTTGCCCGTAGGTTTACGATGTTATTACTGAAATGTGCCATTTTTTTTATTAATGAGCTCACCGGTACAACGGTTCATGGTGACCCATTTTGTATTTCTTCTTTTTTTCTGTATTGCTGCGATGTCAAAGTGACAAAAAACCCATTTCGTCTTTAATACTTTTCAACAATAGTTCCGAGTGATAATTAAATATTATACATAAAAAATGAAAACATTTTTTGGAAACTGTCTATTTTATATTGAATTCAAATGTTCAAAAACAGTTATTAAGAATCCAAACTATGCGCCGTAACGTATGCAAACCGCTTTGCAAAACAGAATAGCAAATGCAAACTGTCATGCAAAGATTTCATTATAAAAATATTTAACCAATTTCAAATTTCAATTCATCAAATTCATCAAAAGTTAAATTACCAAAAGGTTGTCCACGTAGTACACTGTCATTCCCACTCAAACATTGCTCATTAATGATGGATTAAACATCACGCATTCATGATATCACGGCGAGTGTGATTCATATCTACCTACTGCTGGATACAAACACTTGTCCGGATTTTCTGAGTTTCATTCAAGCAAAGCCCAATACCTGCAAGCGTTTGCGTGTCAAGCAGTTGTGTTGTTTGGCAGGCGTGTATGTTGACTGGATTTATCATGATTGTCCCCTGAGTTCCTCTCATACATCCTACCGGACAGTCTCTGAGTTAGCAAAATATAATCCCATAGGTAACGCCGGTGTTTTGTGATTGTGTAGCGTTGGCAGGGATAACGAAAATATTATCCAAATCTTTATCCCGCACTATAATGCACACTTCTAGAAACTAATCACGACCCTCTAGTGCCCTGCCCACACCCCCCCCCCCCCCACACTTTACGATCGTGCACTTACCCAAGCCGGCAGATCGTGCAGCCGGGCCAGGATGACTTCCTTATCGTTAGCGAGAGCGGACGCCTTCGCTACGCTGCGTCGTGTGTCGTTGGTTTTGCGCCAGGATTCGCGTGCCACCGACAGGATGACGGGCGTGATGAGCCACGCCACCGACCAGCCCATGTAGCCGACGAAGTAGATGATACCGACCGTCACCACCTTCTTCGCGAACGAGTACAGCAGCGTCATGATGCTGTCGTCCTTCGTTTTTGCCACCTCGGAGGACTCCGGCGGTGCTGATTGCTTTTCCGGGCTTAGCTCTTTGCTTGCGCCCGCCATCTCGCTGGCTTCGCTGGACGGTGGCTGCAGCAAACTGTCGACCTCACTGCTGGAAGGTGAGTCCGGTGATTGATGCTGGTCGGTGAGTGAGTCACTGTTTGGTAGGAAAAAAAATATGAAGGAAACAGATGAATATTAGCGTAAGCAGTGGATGCTGCAGTGGGTTGACATCATAGCCGGAGAATGTCACACATGGAAGAACGTGCTGATAATTAAATTTACATCTTTTCTTCAGTCACAGCGTTGTTTTTCAGTATGAACGATGATCTAATTTACTGACTTTTTCAGAGAAGTCGAAGTTTTTCAGAAAATAGTGTAGAGAAACTATTTCACTATTCAAGAGGAATCGGTTGTTATTTTACATACTAATATTCAATTATTTATTTTCTCATCTATTCAATATGTTTCATTCTATTTGACTTCGTATCGAACCAACCTCATTTTGATGCTGCTACGCTACACAACTGAGCGCTGTTGATCGTCTCCAGACTCTCCGCCAAACCAAACCTTTTACTCGAAATACACTTTTTTGGCACTGTTTTCCATCCACACTCCACGGCACCGAAGATCACAATGTTTATTTTAGATCAAGATGCTATTCGAGAACCTAAATGCAAAGTAAACACACAAACGGTCAGCAACATAAAGTCTGCCACACTAAATGTCCTTCAACGCACAGCTTCAGCGTTCTTGAACATAGAATCACGAATATGATTCTCCGAAACTGTATTCGGTCAAACCGGATACGCTCAAAAAGTAGAACGTCTCCCGTCACTGAATACTAATAATGGTGAGACACAACAAAATTTACCACGGCCCCTCGAATTTTGGTACCGTTTTTTTTTGCGATAACCTCGACGTAAAAACCGTTGACCACCTTCTACGCGAACGTGAACCACACTGGTCGGGAACGCACTGGTCGTGCCAGAACTGATGTGGATGTTAGACCGACCTACCGACAGTAAAGATCGCGGCAAATGAGCGTATAACATACACCAACGAACCCTATTGATGTGGCGCGTTTGTGTGCGCTCCACGTACCACGTTGATCGTTTGCGCATAGTATTGCGCGTTGTGAATGATATCGCGCAGCGAGCTGCGCCAGAGTTCGCACAGGGCTGCGGAATGAAAACAACGTCCGCGACGCGGATGACTTCACCAGGGCCGGTGCGCGTATGCTACGACACGCATACTTGCAAATACGCTCGAACGGTACAACCTCGAGCTTCCCACTTTTGAGCTGATCGTGCACCCGAAGAAATCGGGTGGAAAGAACATGTGTTTATTACGGTGGACGATCATCTTAACCCTTGAAGAGAGGGCAGGAAGTCAATAAAAGCGACGCCTTTTTATTTTGTTTTTTAAATTTGTATTACTGCCTATGCAAGGTCACTTATTCATCGACTATCTTTCCTTACAGGGTTTTCCATTCCAATTAACAACTGTCCACAGTCAACTAGCAATCTTCGATTTGAAAAACACGATTGTCTACCACTTACAAACAAGTCAAGCCGTTTTTGGTACACTGTCCATTTCAATTTCACAATTGTCGTCTTCGAAAACACACGTCAGATGCGGCACGGGTTTGGCTGGAACGTGTATCACTTGTCCGTAAGAATTGAACCATGTTGTAAACAGGTCTTGATTGAATATCAGAATATGGGAAAGCTGAGCAATTTGGACATGTTAAGCAGTTTTATCATTTGCTTTTAGTTATTCTTGGTGTGTTACAGTTTTTAAGTTATTTTGGGATGTTGTTTTTTATTTTTCATTTGCTACCAGTAAAAGCACTGATTAATATACAAATTTCTGCATTGTATTAAAAATTAAAATATAGATAAAACTGCCTAACATGTCCATTTTGCTCAGCTGTCCCAACATCAAGTGATACACGTTCCAGCCAAAACCAAAACAACCCGTGCCGCATCTGACGTGTGTTTTCGAAGACGACAATTGTGAAATTGAAATGGACAGTGTACCAAAAACGGCTTGACTTGTTTGTAAGTGGTAGACAATCGTGTTTTTCAAATCGAAGATTGCTAGTTGACTGTGGACAGTTGTTAATTGGAATGGAAAACCCTGTAACTTAGAAATATTGTTCAACGAATGACTTGAAATAAGTCCAAAAACATACACAATTCTACGTCATACAGTAGGTAAACAAATTTTCTATATTTTTCCATACCAGTAATGGTTTTATTTTTCTACATTAAAAAAATATTTCAATCTATTAATTCATTTTTGTCACAAAGAGGTTAACGCCAGAACCAAGCAACGGAAGTGGTATCATCGTTACGGATGATAGCGTATGGTGTGGATGGGTGTAATGTTAAATAATTTGCTGCCAATGCTGTTTTCGGGCGCATTACGATCGATTGTTTCGAGCTCCAACCAATAAGAGCATCGAGAAACATTTTCAACTGATAGATACGATCCTACCCAATCAATCTGCTCCCATACTAAAAACCAACCTCATTCAACGGATTCGCTGATCGCTGATGTATCGGCACAAGGTCTATAACGAACACCAGCCACATCGCTGCAGTTACGCTGATCGTGTTCGCTAAAAATAAACTATGACCAGAATTTCTTCCCTTGGTACGCCTATTGGTTCGGAAACCCATTCCCCGGTCTCCATCCTCGTGAACATCATACGTGCAGTTATGAACAGTGTGAGAGATAACCTAGTGTGGGTAAACAAGGGAGCAGCTTCCCGTGCCACCGAGTGAGTATGGGTATGTCACCTTTCCCCAGACACAAAATATCACCGAGCGTAATTAGCGCTATTAGGTGGTGACGGAAGTGGGTGATTCCTTTGGACACTGAACGCTTAAGACTTCAATCGTCGTACAAACGTTCTCGACTCGATTTTACAGCCGCGCATGATTAATTGTTCAAAGCTTGAGGAGCTACGAATTGCAGAAGACAAATAAGCGTTTAAGCTTATTGCAAGCAAACTGAGTAAGTAATATTAATGGATGGATGAAACCTAGTTAAAAAAATGAAGCTAATAAGACTACAAAAACAGGTAAATTCTTCAAACATTTCTGGTCGAGATAGGCAGTCTAGCGGTGTGTCCTATGCCTGATCCATGTGAGCTATGGTAAATTAAAATATATGCGTTGAGCACGCCCATAGCTCTTGCCTGGCCTTAGCCATCAATTTCAGATTGATTTTTTTTCGTAGCAGTAGCTGAGTAGCAGTATAGTGCAACACCTGAAGAACAATTCCTAAATCTATTGATCGCACTGCTATCCAGAAGTCATATAGCAACAACCATTTGATTCTCTATGCTCCATTTTTAAGGGAATATTATATATGCCTTTATTATGCCTTAGCCGGTCTGGTGGTACAGTCGTCAACTCGAACGACTTAACAACACGCCCGTCAGGGTTCAAGCCCCGAATAGACCGTCTCCCCATAATACGTAGGACTGACTATCCTCCTATGGTAACAATAAGTCACTGAAAGCCAAGCCCACTTTACTAGTGGGTACTGGCAGTCCTTGACCGGCAGCGGTTGTTGTGCCAAAAGAAGAAGAATTATATATGCCTTACAAATTTGGACAATAAGATCTTAAGAAATTCACATCAAAAAAGTATTAGCAGAACACACTTATCCATAAATGTAATTGTTATTTTGTTATTATCCTGGGAGCCACATTTTTACTGATACGCATACACGTTCCTAAATTTAATCACTGTATACAAAAATATTCTAATTGACTTAGTGGTTCATTGTTCTTGACTTAAATTCCAATTCGCCTAAAAGTATGCAATTGGCGTAGCACGTTAGCATCAATTGCTTCTCTCGTTACCATTTTTAAGAAATCTATTTCTACTCGATTACAATATATTGTCTTATTGTCTTACACAAAATCGGATTTTCAACAGTAATGATCAAATCATTAATCTCACTCCATCACAACAAATAGCGAAATCTTGCTTTTTAAACATAACAAAACACCTAGGAATCTTTCATCAAGCACTTCATTAACCAAAATACTGCCAACAATTCTGAGGCACTCACAATATCGGTCTTATCAAACACTTATGCAAGTCTCTTTTACCTTACCGGTTGACATGAATCTGTTTAACTTCGCACAAGTACTTCACCATCATCTTGCCACATCACCCAACTACCACTTCATTTTTCCTTGACAAAAAAATAAACGTATGCAGCCGACAATTTTCCCCATATCTCTACAGCTTGGTCGACTATCTGGAACACACTGTCTAGATGGCGCCGGGCAGGTTGTCTGGTCTGGGAACGAAATCGATTTTCCATCGAACAAGGAACGCACAGTTCGTTGGCGACATTTGCCGTCCTCGCTATGGATTATTCTTTGCTCATGATTGTGATTGTAGAAAGCGTGAGAAAAGGTGAAAAAGCGATAGTGTAAAATGTTTCAATAATTACAGGAATCCAATGAAGGAAAAGGGTTTTGAAATACTTAATGCATGTTAGCCAGAAAAGAGTCAGGAATAAAACCACATTATACATGTTTACCGGCAGCCATAGCGTGACCTTCGCTCTGCCAGGTAAATGTGGTTGTGTGTGCCATTAGACTAAACGATTAATTATACGGGCTTATAAACAGTAACCCAAAATGAATGTTTGGCCACGTTGTGGATAAATATCAATAATTAATTTAGCGTTCTATAAATGCACTTCTTTTTATGGGGAAATGTTTTTGACCACTTCAGTGCGTCACGTACGTACTATCAGTGACTGAATCATATTATTTTAGAGTAACAATCAATTACATTGTATTTAAGCCGAACTTTTTTCTTGCCAGATCTAAACGATCGTTGTATTCTTCATTAATGTGAATACGTGGTAGATGCAGTAGTGCAAAGTGTGTGAGCCATCAATATGTAATCAATGAATTCATATGATGCCAAGGTTTTATAAAGACCCCTAGGTTCGTTCCTTCCTTCCATTGTGCCAATCTCATACAAAGTTTGCTACGGTGATGATGACATTCTTTATTAATCAACTCGCACGATGTCTGCATAGGGGCACGATGATATCACACCGTCGTACATTTTACTTCCTCAACTTCAATCTTTACTTCCAATCACAGACATTTATGGTTTCTTCGTTTGACCTTCGTTAGTGGTGCTCAGTTCAGTGGGTCCACTGTGTCGCTCTGTGCCGTGTCGTGAGTAACACCAAATTTGGGACCAAACCTTAACCACGAAATAACGCTCACATTTATACACACATTCTGAACGAATTGTCGTCGTCAACTTTTCTCATCAAAAAACCTTCATTTCCTGGCACCTCGAATTTCACACACTACACAAAAGCGCCGGTGGATTGCTGAAGCGAATTCTTTTGGTATGTTATACAAGCTTCGAAAGGCAGCACACACATCTATGCTTATAATCCAGAACGGATAACCAAAAACACCGAACAACAGCTTGTCGTCGTGGTCGAAACGCATTAAACTTTCAGGAACCATCTCAAACGTAAAAATATAAATTAGATGACCACCTGTCCCCGCCCAAGAAGCCGCTTGTTTGCGTTCTCAACCGCTATAAACAGTTTAAATGTTTTACTTCTTCCTCGAAACAAACGAATATCGAATCACAATCTCGTAGCCGCAGCGACGCACTGCCACACTTTTTTCGTCTCGTGCCACCAACTAACTGAACGGCAAACTCTCTGTGGGGACTCAACCTCACATTTCGTACCAATGTCAGCCCATTTTATTGTCAGTGGAGTCACCAAGCTCTTTCCTGGTGCAGAGCAAACCCACCAATCTGCACACAAACACATTCAACAACTTCATGCCCTTCTTCCCAAAAGAGCGTACCGGTCTTTTCGGATACCGGACCGTCGAGTTGTATCGATTGTTTTGCGACTTGCCGGTGTTATGTCATCTCCTGTACGCAACCTTCTTGTGGTGCGCCTTGAGATTCTGGCAGATCGCAAGAGGCAAGTAGCACACCAAGCACGATCGTTACTTTGCGGCAAAAAATACGCCTCAACCTTTGCATGTCCGAGCGCCTCTCTCTTTCACTCTCCGGGGAGCAATCTATCGCTGCCAGCTGGAGCTGAGTTTTGTGATTGTGTTCGTGTGATCCCTTTGCTGTAACAATTCGAGTATGTTTTTTTTGTTGTTGCAGCACCCCAGTAACCGATTCAACGAATAGGGTGGGAATGGGCAAGTGCATCGAATGGCGGATGATGTCATCATAAGTCGGGGGCTTCACTTGTCGTTGTAAGAGCTGGGTTCTATGTTGACGGCAAAAAGTATAGTACATTCGTTTAAAATTGGGTACATGTAATGTTGATTAAATTACAGAAACAACATAGTGAATTTCCCCAAAGAATTGCTACAACAGTAGTGAATAGTGCGAGAGAGTGATTGAATGATAAAATCATCATTCATCTGCGAGAAAATCTCGAGCATATGTTTCCTAAGGTAATGGGTGATCGCATACTCATGCTTCAAACTGATGAATAAATTACTCACCCGAAATGTACCAGCAGAAAAAACATATCTTTGTAAACAATGATTATGTTGTTATTAAGTATTGCCAAGGAAAACATTGAGCATATTGTTTTTTCCCTCTTTTCTTCCAATAAAATCGCGTTGTATTTGTAAACGCAAGCAAAACATACAATACATACACAACAAAATAAAACCGGTCGTATCGGTTGACAGTGTTGTGATGGACCTAGCCCTGAAGGTTAGCATTTGTCCGTCGCGTCCACGAGTCCACGTGCTTGCGAATGCGCAAACAGGTTCCCGGCGTAGCAATTTCCGTCTTCCAAGACACATTAATTTAAGGTGCTTTTCAAAATCGAGGTTCTGTTCTGGAGTATCTTTCATTTACCGAAGTCTTGAAAATTCACTCAGATGGACAATACAATTTCCGGCAGGCAGTAGCACTGTAGTTCGTTCCTTGCCAGGACGACAGCGTACGTCAACCTTGATAAACGTCTTGGTAACATTGCACACCATACACCATCTAATATCCTTTTGTCGTGTTTCTAGTGAAAACGTTCTAGCAATCATAATAATGATAGCTCATTCAACAACATCTGCTCTTCCTGCTAAAAATCATAACATCTGACGAACAAATTTTAATTTGATGTGTTTCTTCGAAATTGTGATACTTTCTTCAACATGGAAGATTTTACAAATGATCAGCAAAATAAATAAACCATTCCAGATTTCAAAGATGAGCATTTCAGTTTAAATCGTTATTTCAACAAAAAGAACTTTGCATAAAAACATACAAAAGGAATTGATTGACAATACCAAGTGTCTTTAATTAGGCAGTACACATGACAAAACAAGTATATTATGACTCTTTTTTATCTGCTTTGTAGCTATTCTTAATGACCGTACATTCATAACTGTATAAATAGGTCGCCAGTTACGCTGCCGAAATGATTTATCATGCCAATATTAACAGCATGTAGATAAAGCTATCATCCTAACGATGATTCTAACAAGACATCAGACAAATTGGACAACACTTATCAGCTGTCAGTGTGGCTTGCCTCCCGTGAGATTCAATATACGGTACAGAGCAACCTTTCACGCAGGAATATGGTCAGACCTTCAACAGTGGACTGGATAGATTCTGCTCTATCTATAACAATGTACAACTGGACATCAAATGTCAAGCGTGACGGATCTTTAGCATAATATTAGGCAGTATGAAGCATTTCCACCCAGTGCGATATAACACTAGACGCAAATTAAAGTATATCTTATCATAGTTTTTTTATATTATATTTGAATACTGTATCTAAAATAATTTAAAAATGTAGTTTTAAAGATTAAAGTCGTATATTTGTCTTTTTTTATTAAATAAGCGATGAAACTAGTTTACTTTTACTTCACATACGATTTTGAAGGATTTATTTAAATCTACTCTATTTCATACCTACACTCAAGCACATTTCATCTGTTTTTCGCATATTAGCTTATTTACCACCCACTAACAAATTCTGCCCGAAAATGACATCTTCCAAGAATTGAAAAGGCCTTTTAAGCAAAAATTAAACATACTCAACCCACTACTACATTATCCTACTGATTTCCCCGGTCTCAGTGTGGGCCATCGTCCACGTGGACCAATCGCTCACCAGCCACACCGTCCATGCTGAGGAAGCTGCAGCCGAGCAGTCCAGCTAAAGCATAATTAATTTTCTCGTGAACACAAAGTATTTGTGTAGTGACTGTGAGCAAAACTCTCCCAACGCAAGTTAGGACATGCCTACGCGTTTCACCACAAGAGTGAAGCTAATTTGGGTGGTGTTATCGATGTACACGATTTGAAGCATTTAATTAAAGCTACTTGCGGGTTGTTGAATGAGTGTCAAACGGGTAGTACTGAAATATATCCAAGAAGAATAGACACAAAAATACAAAAATAAAAAATAAACAGCTTAGCACAAAATTCAATTTCGTCATGCTACCTTGAAAATTGACAACCAATTTCGTTTTTTAGATCATAAATCAACCATATTTACTGCAGTGGAACGCCAATTTAGTATTTCCTTCTTACAAATCACCTTGAAATGAAACTTTTTTATTTCCGCTAGAAACAAAAACACTCTGCATCGTTTTCTCGTGGTCGTATTTTTGCTCTAACCATAAACACAATTACCAATTCTCACGGAAGGTACGTTATATTTACGTTTAATTTATTGCGCTTTGCGATAACATTTTTTAATATTATTTTCAATTCAAATTCATTAAACAGTTAATGCTCCTAATCTATAAAACGCTTATTACTCACTCTTCATATCACTCTTACTTGCTACGCGTTATAACAATTGCATTTTATAATTAAAAATACTTCAATTTTATATCCAATTTCTATTTTGTGCTTTGTTTGAAGATACCTCTTCTAGCATGATTAATGTATCGTTTCAGGCTTCTAATCTTGCTTGCAATCTCAAAAATTTGAACTTATCAGCAAGTGACTAAGAAACCTTAATTTCACTCTTATCAAATGTTTGAGATAATTGTATTACGAACAGCTTTTACATTTGATGTGGGTTTGTTGATAATACCATTAGTCGAGCTGGATGGTCACCGCAGAATGCAAAGAAAGGAACATCTAAAAATCGATCCTTGCATCATTAATATTTGATTTACTATCAAACGTGAGAAGAATAGTTCCATTTCACACTTTTGCAGATACCTACTTCATTTTGCGGGCACAAATGGTATAATCGATGAAAAGTTGAGCTAATTGCTTCTTCTTAGTAATTGAATTTCTATCCTAAACAACTAAACCTCCGCCAACGAGACAATTTCATTAGACGAAACGTGTCCTATTGCTTTATCAACACCCCAAAACCGTACCCACTATCAGATCTGCCCTTGACCCGCTGTTCTGCTACCCTTCACAGACCATGCTAGAAATAACGAGGAGCGATACTGATAAGCGCCAGCACTTCCCCATGCTCAGCGTGACACTTATTGCTGGACCAATGATGCATTAGCTTACCTACGCTAGCTGTTGGACGCTCTCGGTAGCTTTGACTTGTCGACTGCTGATAGATCGCACGTGCCAGTTCACCCGGGGAAACCGTTCCGGGTTGCACCTGTCAAACCATATGCACTGCTGGACCTGTGCACGCTCTCACACTTGAGCCCGCGCTGGTCTGACTTCACACTGAGAATGACATACTTTTGCACTACGACCTATTTACCCTTCTACACAACAGCACTTGTTTTGGGGCAGCGTTGCTCTAGCAAACACTCACACACTCTTCACGTTGTTGCCTTTTGCATACCTACGCACTACTGCTGCTGTTGCTAATATACTTAGCAAATAAACATTTGACACACTCAAACGTACCCGCACCGTACACACACTTGAGATTAATCCGGATGATTCGTAAAGTGGCGTAATCTCGAACACAAAATCAACAGCTCCCGTCACAGGGAACCCGAATGGCTGCTACCAGCTAATGATTCTAATAAAAGGACAATTTCCTCTCGACTTTTGCTAGCTGTCGGTATGATTAGCCTAAAGCTGTTGAGAGTGGAAAGGCTTCCGATTTGACTGGACTGGTCCCCACTTACCTGGGGATGAAATGTTGTTACAAACCCCTAGGCACGACCTTCACGGTGAACGCACTGCTCACGCACGTCCGGACGAAAACGTGTTTCGCTCGCGAATGCGGTATGCTGGCCGAAGTCACGAGGGCGCTCGGGTGCTAGCTCTAGCGATTGGCACAATGGGCCGGGCCGGGCACAAAACGGCACCATTTTAGGTTCCTTTCTAAATGGTGCTTATTCGAAAATCATAACATAACATTTGGGGGAAATTTTATTACATATGTATTTTTTAGTTTTTTTGCAAATCTTTTTAATTTTGATTTTGATAGAATTTAAATAATACATTTCTTTGTAAAATTCTCTCAATATAGCATAGCGACAGATTGCAGCATTGTATTGTTATTAGTTTAGTTGATGATTGCATCACAATCTGTAATTAATTCGTATAAAGTTGAAATTAAATCAAGTGTCTCGCATACAAGAGTATTCATATTTACGGGCTTAATGTGTCTCTCGAATGCGCATTTCCTGTTTGATAAAAATTTTCGTTGTCATCACGTAAACGTCGTAAAGAAATATCTTTGAGCTGTTTTGTGTGAACTTGTTAATAGTTACTAAAACAAACAACCCAAGCGCCACAGATTAAGCTTAAACGACTGGAAAATTCAATATCCATAGAAAAAAATGAAAGCTCCAAAGCTTCATTGGTTTGATCAATAGATGGCGTATTAAAACTGATTATTATATTGCTATCCTTTTCTTGCAATGTGTTTCGACAAGTTTCATCTTATCATGTCCTATATAGCCTTCTAACTTTCCGAGCAAAAATCTATATAAATGGTCGTGTGGTCAGATACGTGGGTATCAACACCAACGACCATTACTCAAATCTCACTTGCTTCAGTGCTGGTGATTTCCATTGGAGTTTAGTATTTAAACAATTGTATCGCCGTTCTAGTTCTAGCGATGCATAACTTCAATGCGAAACCATACAACAGTACAGAGGAAATGAGAAAGCTCTCCTCCAAGCGATGAAGCTCAACTGGTTGGGGTATCCCACCAACAGATAGCGCCATCAGCTTTTTTGCTATTTTTAGAATGTATGAGTCGTTTGCCGTCTGCTAAACGAAGTATTTCTATATTCCGTTTAGGTAGAGAACTTGAGTCGTTTAGAAGCCGTTTAGTGGTCGTTTAGTGGATTTGTGGCACTTGGGAAACGACCGAACATGAATATTTTAAGAGTTTTGGCGCTTTTAAAGGGACATAAACATAAACAAATTATTCCTTTAATTTAAAATCGTTTTTCGTCGTGCATCAAATTCAAGCTAGGTACTCTGCTTGAATTTACGCCGGCATGTATGCAAATTGTATGACACAACAGTTCCTTCTAAAATGGTTCATACAAAAAAAAACATTCCTACCTGAAAGTATGCAATTTGTGAAATAATATTGCAGAGCTTTACATTATCCATTACACCAAAAAACCCAAGCGCCACAGATTAAGCTTAAACGACTGGAAAATCGAATATCCATAGAAAAAAAAACCAAAGCTCCATAGCTTCACTGTTTTGCTCATTAGATGGCGTATTACAACTCTTTATTATATTTCTGTCCTTTTCTTGCAATGTGTTTCGAAAAGTTTCATTTTATCATGACCTATATAGCCTTCTAACTTTCTGAGCAAAAATCTATATTTATGGTCGTGTGGTCAGATACATGGGTATCAACACCATCGACTGTTATTCAAATCGACGAATGGTTCACATTGGAGTTTATTATTTCAACAATCGTATCGCCGTTCTAGTTCTAGCTATGCATAACTTCAATGCGAAACCATATAACAGTACAGATGGAAGGATAAAGCTCTCAAAGCGAGGAAAGCTCCCCACTTGTTAGGTATCCCACCAACAGATGTCGCCACCAACTTTTTTTTTGCTATTTTCAGAATGTATCAGTCATTCACCGTCTTCTAAACGAAGTCTTTCTATACAGTCATTATCCGATATACGCTATCTTACGGGACCGAGCGCAATAGCGTATCTCGAGTTTTCGCGTATAGCGGATTCCTATGGAAAAATAGTTTACACTACCGGTTCGAGGGTTGAAAAATATCGTCACAGAGTTTTGCATTAAAGTTTTTTGTTATAAAATAGGTATCTTTTGCACAAATTTAATGCAAAATGCATTAAGAACATTAAGGAAATTCAAAAAGAGCATAAAATATTTCAAAAATTTAAAATATTTGCAATAAACACATGGAGCTGTCAAATTTAGAGGATTCGCGTACTGCGAATTCGCGTATATCGAGTATCGCGTACTGCGGATAATTGCTGTATTCCATTTAGGTAGAGAGCTTCCACCTCCAAATCATAACTCAGTTTATTCGTCATATTAAAAAAGTTGACGATATCTTAAATTATGTACAGTGTTTCCCCGAGTTACGCGACACTCGAGTTACGCGAATTCGAGTTACGCGAATTTTTATTTTTGACAGTTCAGATGTCAAATCAGTACAATTTTCTCCATCAATTGTCAAATGAAAAATAATTACCGATAAATAACCAAATTTTCTACACCAATTGCATCAAATAAGTATTAAATTACAGAAATGAACTAAATTCAATCAAAAATTATGATAAATAAAGTATATTTTTGCTGTAACATGTGATATTCGACTTACGCGAAAATCCGAGTTACGCGAATGTCTCCGGAACGCATTATTCGCGTAACTCGGGGAAAGACTGTACAACACAAAGAACAAAGAACTTTCGTATCTGCATGCGACAACTATTGAGAATCATGAACCATCACCATCATCATCATCATGATAAAAGAATTTTGCTGCTTGGGACGGTGACCCAACATCATCGCTGTCAAAGGCACACCTTTCTCGCGGGGCGCATCTATTCACCTTGCGCATAATCAGCAATAACAACACAACAATCATCGAACTCTGCTTTCCTCACGATATTTGCCTTCGTCCACCCGAAAACGCAACAATGGCCCACATCCAGTACGTCGACGGGCTGATACGTGAATATATTCTGTTCCGGGGGTTTTCCAACACGCTGAAAGCGTTCGACAATGAGCTGAAAAGCGACAAGGACAAAAGCTTTCGCGTGGACAAAGTGATCGAACAGATACAGCTGCTGATACACAATCACGATTTGGGCGGATTGCGTGAACTGTGGGCCCATTTGAACAATCATTTGTTTCGTAATTTGGAGCACCATTTCGCCACCGGTAAGTGAAAACGGTAATGTACCGTTAGTGTACCCGTTGGGGGCGTTGTGGCGTAACTGTGTGATGGTAATTATGTTGTATTATTTTTTTTTTCAGCGGTAAATAAGCTAGAACAGTCTGTGCTAAAGTTCTACCTCATCGTGGCGTACACCTCGAACAAAACGGATAAAATTACGGAATTTTTCACGAAACTTTCACCCGAGCTCGTCAGTCAGAGCGAATGGAAGGAGTGGTTTTGTAAGTGGCAGGTGAAAAAGAATTTCCTCAACACGTGCCCGCTCAATTTGTCGTGCTTTATTTTCAGTTTTCCCGTTTTGCAAAAACCCTGAGGAGCATGCAGCGTTTGCCGTTTGCTTCACGAAACAGTGGCAGGACACGTTGCTCATCTCGCTGCACAACTTCCTGTCCACCATCTACCAGTGCATGCCGCAACCGATTATAGCAAAGGCTGAATCCGAAGGATGTCTCATAAAAAAGCTGCAGGAAGAGAATAGTCTGTTGCGCAGCAAGCTGGCCACCATCCAGCAGCAACAGTACACACAGCTGCAGTCTGCTGGCCCCGGTTCCGGGCACCATTCGCGGCTGAGCGGTGGGTCGGCCGGTGCCGACCAGAGGCTTACGGCGGACGGCCGAATCCGCTACTCGACGCGACCCTCCTCCAGCATGCTTTCGCTGAACGATCTGCAACCGTTTGGCATTCCACCGCCGACCCACATCGTGGACGATTTCTACATCATCGCGCAGGAATCGAACAGCCTCGGCAGTGCGGCCGAAAGCCAGGCCCGTGGCTTGAAGTCGTTGATCCGGAACATCGGGTCCGGCGGCAGCCCGGTGCTCGGGCGGCGGGAAGCAGCCCTGGAGCGCAACAAAAAACGCTCCGGGAGTGTCGGCAGCCGGGGCAATTGGATCCACAGCTAAGCGAGCGGCGGGGCAGCACTTCCAAGCAAACATTCCGTGGAGCATACATTCGCCGAACAGCTGTATCACCTTCAACCACCATTTTCTCATGTAGCCGGAATAAGCTTTACACACACACACACACCCCCTCCGGGCACGGTTTACAGTAGTCACATTAAATGCTTTATTTCCCAATCGTGTTCGTGCATTAAAATACTGTCTGTTATTTAGCATACTGAATTAGCGTAAGGCAAACCGAACGTAGTAAGGCTGCAACATTGAAGAATGCGCCAGGCTAATCGCTCACGCAAAAGGCCACCATGCTCAAGGAAGTTCCTGGAACTTCTACCATAGTAAATAGCGAAAGCCCTTCCCAGCTTTCCGTTTTGCTCGCAAACGTACGCGTAGTAGTGCGGTACATAAATATCGTTGGCTCGTTTCAAAATTATGTTTTGTGATGTATATATGAGATTCAAAAACATTTGCCTTTCGTGTTACAGATGTTTAGGCACCGCCGATCAGTGCGCAGAGAGCACGCTTGTAGTCGCCGGAACATTCGTTCTGAAATGATGAAAGAGAAGCTCGCTTAGTTTGTGTGTTGTACAATCGACGCAACGGGGAAGAACATTTTGTGCCAGAAAATTGTGCATCGAAAACAGAGGATAGAGTAATGTTATATGAAGAAAAGGTTTTAGATAGCTTATCAAACGGGTCAGAATCGACATTTCATTGCATCGATGGTGAAACGTTTCTGTTTAGTACAAAGCAAGGAGTAGCATATCTATGATTACCTCCTGATTGGATGCATTCATTTCGGTGTTACCCGTATCCAACAGAGCCGGACGACACCGTTGCCGGAGGTAAACATACAGGGAAAGAACGAAAAACATACATACACGCAGTGTCAATGATCGTTACAATCAAGCTATAAGGCTAACATCGTTCCACACGAGCTTTACAAACTACGGGGACCAATTAAAGGCGCAAACGCTTGCTCACTTACCCGCACGGCGCTCAGCAGCGTCTTGTTGTACATCTGCTCGAACTCATCCTTCACGTTCTGCAGATCGATCTCCGACCGCGACACAATGATCCGGATCAGCTTCTCATCATCCGTGCCCGCCCCGTCCATCGCTTTGTGCAGCCGCTTGGCAAAGAAGTGCGGTGCCATCTGGACACACTCCACGATCGCGCTGAGCGCCTCGTACAGCTCACCGCTCAGCTCGCTCTTCATCGCCTGCTCGATCGTTTGACCGGACAGCTTCTTGTACTCCTCGAACACAATCTCGAGCTGGTCGAATGAGGCGTGCGCCAGTATCTTGTAGAACACTTCCTCGTCCGTGCCGAGCTTGCCCTCGCCCGCATCGTACAGCTGCTTGGCCTGCTCGACGGCCAGGTCCGCATCGACCGTGCCCTGCGCGTCACGGGCACCGACAATGATCATGGTCAGCAGCCGGCGGAAGCTACCGTCCGTCTCGCTGCACAGATGCTCGGCCAGCGGCCGGCCGTACATCTCCTCGTAGCAGTCGACGATCTTCTTCACCTCCTCGTTCGTCTGCGGGGCCAGCACCTCGATCAGCGTGTCCTCGTCCGTGCCCATGCCCTTCATCGCTTTGTTCAACTGCTTGCACAGATACTTCTCCGGTGGCATCATCAGCCCAACGATGACGTCCTCGAACTTGCCGCCGAGCTCCGACTTCAAATCGTCAATTAAATCCTACAACAACAACAACAACAACAACATTCCACGCGCAATCATTTAATCACTCTATCGCTCTCTCTCTCTCTCTCTCCCTCTCTTTCTAGCGGGATGAGTCATCACCGCCGCTGCTTACCCGTCCCAGCTCGCTGCTGTACTGCTCCATGATTTGCTGGCGCTGGGCGTTGCTGCGAGCGCAAAGAATGTCGATGATGGCCTGCTCGTCCGTCCCGAAGCCCTTCATCGCGCCCCGCAGCGCATTCGCGTCCGCGGAAGCGTCAAAATCCTCCGCCGGAACGACCGTCGGAACAGGCTGGAGGGGTGTGTTTGGGAGTTATAAAAAAACGGAATTACAATTACATACAGTGTCACACACAAAGACACACACACGAACACGTCAGCCAAGCAACGGGAAAATCGATCGATACTGGCGCGTGCACAATCATTTTTGGGAGGAAAAAACGTGGATTTTTTCCCACTTACCGTATAATACCAAGACATTTTTTTGAAGCAGTTGATTCTCGCCCAAACAACAGCAAAAGACACAAAATACGATCGAGATTGCTGCGATAAAGTTGAGAGGGGAATTTGGGCGCAAAAAATAGCTACACGCAGCCAACACCTTGTCAGCACCACCGTACGAATGAAGCGGAATGAATGGGAAACATCGTAACGGACCGCGGATCGTCGTAGTTGGCCGGGCCTTCTACCACCTCCAACGCAATGCGTTTTCTTCCTCTTCTTTTGCCGTGGTTGAAGTTCATCGGCTGAAGGTAGGTTTCCACGTAGCCGACGCCGTCAACTGGTCAAAGCGTTATCGGAGAGAGGATGTTTGATGATTGGCAGCATTTTGATGGCATATCGTGTTCCACCTGATAACGATGCATGTATTGATGCGTGCACACGCCACATATCGGAGCATAATTGCGGGAAGGCGGAGCAACGCGATGGAAAGTGACTTAAATTGTTCACAAACAGCGAAAGCACTAACGTGAGCGACAGTTTTTGCATTGTTTTCCTGGAAACGCATCATACGCAGTTTCGGGTGAACCTGATCGTTCACTGCATAAGCGTAGTTTGCACACAGCACAGGATGTAAATACCAAGTTATGCTCATTTCTAATGTCGGTATACATTTCACTGTTTTGTTGTCTATTTCTCAAATAATGTATTTGCAATGATCGCTAACACTTTTTTAACACCTCTTTGCAAAAAAGGAATTAAAAAAAAACCCCACAAACACATGGAGTTCATGCACGTCAACATGTGTGCGGCACGTGTTTACCGCGCTTGTCAGAATACGCATACCATCGTACCGCGAATACAGCGAAGACGCTGCTACGCTCGACACGAACAGGTTCTTGCGGTTTAGATTCTCCAGCATTGCTGTGTATTGCGTCGCTACGATTTCTGCGTGCGCGTTTATTTATTCTTGCTAATTGTTTTCATCTTTTCGCACGCGTCGCCGTTTTGGACCGTGCCCATTGACGCTAAACGGACCGGCCGCTTGTGGGGTGTGATTTCGATTCGACTTCTACTTTCGGTGGTGCTGTGTTGCCTAGTGGCTTTGCCGCATCCAGTTCCGTTGCGGCCGTCGACGAACTAATTGTGTTAAATTGTCTGTTTGTCCTAAACCAATATGTCGTGGTACTATACGGTGAGTAGCAGGTGTGAAGAAGCTGCGAAAAAAAAAATCTTTTCGTGCATTCCACCTCCCAAGCAAATTCATTGAGTTAAATGTGTTGTTACTAAAAACAACGTGTTGTGTCTGCTTGACCCACAATGCTCCTCCACAGCCCCACCCGACGGTTGTGCCGGCGGAAGACTTCGATGCATCGGCCGACGCCAATGCACTCCGGAAGGCGATGAAAGGTTTCGGCACGGACGAGCAGGCCATCATCGACATTCTCTGTGCCCGTTCGAACGGTCAGCGGCAGGAGATAGCGGAAGCGTTCAAGCGTGAATTGGGCAGGGTAAGTGTTGGTGATCGGTAACAAACAACTAAAATCTATTTATAACTCCCCTCCATTTGTTAGGATTTGATCGACGATCTGAAGTCGGAGCTGGGCGGCAAGTTCGAGGACGTCATCCTGGGGCTGATGCTGCGCCCGGAAGCGTACCTGTGCAAGCAGCTGCACAAAGCGATGGACGGTATCGGGACCGACGAAAAGTCGCTGATCGAAATCATCTGCCCGCAGACGAACGATCAGATACGGGCGATCGTCGACTGCTACGAGGAGATGTACAGCCGGCCCCTGGCCGAGCATCTGTGCAGCGAAACGTCCGGCAGCTTCCGCCGGCTGCTGACCATGATCATCGTTGGATCGCGCGATCCGCAGGGCACGGTCGATCCGGAGCTGGCCGTCGAGCAGGCGAAGCAGCTGTACGATGCGGGCGAGGGCAAGCTCGGCACGGACGAGGAAGTGTTCTACAAAATACTGGCGCACGCCTCCTTCGACCAGCTCGAGATTGTGTTCGAGGAGTACAAAAGTTTGTCCGGCCGCACGATCGAGCAGGCACTCAAGGCGGAACTGAGCGGTGAGCTTTATGATGCGCTCAGCGCGATCGTGGAGTGCGTCCAGATGGCACCGCACTTCTTTGCCAAGCGGCTGCACAAAGCGATGGATGGCGTGGGTACGGACGACGCAACGCTGATCCGGATCATTGTGTCGCGGTCGGAGATCGATCTGCAGAACATTAAGGATGAGTTCGAGCAGATGTACAACAAGACGCTAGTCAGTGCCGTGCGGGTAAGTTGTGTTGTGTCACCCGAGCTTCTGCAGGTCAACCTTTCCCCGTCCCACATCTCAAATGGTGTCAATCATCTCACTCTCTCCTTTCCTAACAGAGCGAAACATCCGGCGACTACAAACGGGCGCTCTGTGCTCTGATCGGAAATGCTTAAGCACGAGCCGCCGAGCACAGGCCGAGCATCTTCTCCATGATGAATTGTTTCTAATCAAGTATTCTGAACAGCGCCTACACGAAAGCATGCCTTTTTATTATAATACCACCCCCTCACCCGGGTTTTGGGAGAATGTGTGTCAAATTTCTTGTTTATCAATAAAGATTTTAATCACACTCTATCGCAAACAAAATCATTTCTAATGTACTTTGACATTATTTACTTCTTTTTTTTTTTTGGTAAACTGTGACGATAATTAAACACAACACAACCCACACAGATTAGTCCACGATAAATTATGTTTGGGCGTGGTCCGATAGCATCTGCACGGTCCAACATTTTCGTCTCGTTTTCCGTTAGCAAACGACATGGGCGCCGCCTGGTCGCATGTTTCGTGTTGTAACCAGACGTATGCTAGTAATGTTTTCCTTTACATGTTTTGATGAAGAGAAAGAGTGTGAGGGAGAAAGCGAAGAAGTGATGAAAAAAATCAATAGTGTGTCGTCATGTTAGTAAGACATCACGCTGTTCCACCAACGAAACAAATCCCACTAGCACCTCCTATCAACACGGGTTAACGCGAAACGGAAACTACGAACCGTTCAATACATTAATTGGGGCGCCTAATGTAGTTCCGGAGAGAGAAGGGGTTGTTGTAGGGAAATGGAATTTTAATGACGAATTTCTTTAGCCTAAGTGCAACCATTAGAAAGGCGCCAAAACAAATTGAGTTGGATGGGATGACAACAGTTTAACACTGTTTGAACATTCTGAATACAAAAGCTGTAAATAATGTAATGATCGTTCAAATTTTTTTTTGTAATTTCAGTACTCATTGTGTAACATGGATTAATATTAGAAATGTATTAGAACGTTACTGTTTAGTTTCGCATGACTCATCTTGTTATTCGCAATAAGAACCATTAGATATTAATATTGGCACTATGCCATCGGCCATACGGCGTCGCTCTCCGTGGTTCTCTCTCTCGCTCTCTCTAACTGCCTGTGATCGTAAAATCGCGCTCGCGTTCTCTCAAACCCCGACAAGACCCCGCCGACGAGATGCTAACCGATTTGTGAGCGAAGGCTCAAACGACATCAAAGCATAAAATGAACTGTAAACCCTGTCGAGCGCGGACAATCGTACACTCTTCCATACGCAACGGAACCGCGCGTATCGTAATTCTCAGGGTCGCAACAACTCCCATCCGTGGGTTCGTGATTCGCATTAATAAGTGGCTGTGATCTTGTGACGTGTCTTGTTTTTTTCCGCACGATCTAGTAAAACCGATCGCGTGTGGGGCATTTAAGTGATTCACATTCACCTGTAGTGAGGTTTTGGGACGTTCCCTGTGCTGCTGCTTTCCTATCGACAGTAAAGTTTTCTCTCCTATCAGCAATGTCGTGGTATTATGTGGTGAGTGTGATATCTATTTTTAGCACATTGTGGAATACAACTAAAACCCCTCGAAGCAGATGCTAACAAAAGTGTTGTTAATGCATTTGTTGAGGCATAAAACGTAATGATGTATGAGTGCGTGGTGTTTGCCGGTGTAATGCTGTGGAACGTACTCGATCAAACGCTTGTGCATATATTGGAGTACAAAAAAATTGTGAAGCCATGATGGTGTGTCGATCAGAGATCATATGACATGCCTCACATAACCTTGACACAGCTTGCTATGGCTACCGATGTGTATCACGATGCGCTGTTGAACGATTCTAACGCAAATTACGATGTCAACCTAATTACAGCCCAAGCCCACCGTAGTTCCGGCGGAAAACTTCAACCCATCGGAGGATGCTGCCGCCCTTCGCAAAGCGATGAAGGGCTTCGGTACGGACGAGCAGGCCATCATCGACATACTGTGCGCCCGGAGCAACTATCAGCGGCAGCAGATAGAGGCCGCCTTTAAGAACGAGCTGGGCCGCGACCTCGTGAAGGACCTGAAGTCCGAGCTGAGCGGCAAATTTGAGGACGTCATCGTAGGTCTGATGACACCGCCGGTCAACTACCTGTGCAAGCAGCTGTACAAAGCGATGGACGGCATCGGGACGGACGAGAAGGCGCTGATCGAGATACTGTGCTCGCAGGACAACGATCAGATGCACGAGATTGCCCGCACGTACGAGACGATGTACGATCGACCGCTGGCCGAGCACGTGTGCACGGAAACATCCGGCAGCTTCCGGCGGCTGCTTACCCTGATTATTACCGGCACGCGCCAGGACCCGTCGGAGCCGGCCGATCCCGATCTGGCCGTCGAGCAGGCGAAGCAGCTGTACGATGCGGGCGAGGCCAAGCTCGGCACGGATGAGTCGGTGTTTTACAAGATTCTGGCCCACGCATCCTTCTCCCAGCTGGAGCTGGTGTTCGAGGAGTACAAGAAGCTTACCGGGCGTACGATCGAGCAGGCACTGAAGGCGGAGATCAGCGGCGATTTCTACGACGCCCTCAGCGCGATCGTCGAGTGTGTTCAGATGGCACCGCACTTCTTTGCCAAGAAGCTGTTCAAAGCAATGGACGGTCTCGGCACGGACGACAAAACGCTGATCCGCATCATCGTCACCCGGGCGGAGATCGATCTGCAGAACATTAAGGACGAGTTCGAGCAAATGTACAACAAGACGCTGCTCAGTGCGGTTAAGGTAATGGTTAAAGATGACCTAGTGGTAGAAAGCAAAATTAATAAATTGCGATTCTCCTTTTTGTATTTCCCACAGAGCGAAACATCCGGTGACTACAAGCGTGTGCTGTGTGCGCTGATTGGAGGTGCATAATCAAACCTCGAACGGAACAACAACGCATAATCATAATCGTTATCTCTATTTTAATGTTTCATGTTGAGCCATTTTAATGTTAGCGTAAGTTTACACCAAAATCCTCAGTAGTGGCTTTACGAAGCGCATCCAATCTATTTTGACTACTTTTACAGTGCTTTGCAAAACCAGAAACAACAGAGCGAAGAACGATCACCATACAGATGATCATGGAATAGGAACACTTAAGTGCCAATGTATTATTTTACGATAATACACACATTCACATACATTCTTTCTTACATGACAATGAAAAGCGTATTATAATGTGTAGGTATTGTAAAACTTGAACTCACTAATTGAACTTTAATTGTCTGACAAATACAGTCTGAATTCAGTGGTTGAAGAACTTCGATGATATGCCAACTATTAAATTTGTGCTTTTTTGTTGGCACGTTTTTCAATACGCAAAATTATGGAAATGTTTCCAGATATTTTCGCGTATTTATCGAAAATCGGCCTTTCCATACCAACGCGTGCTTTTTAGTTGAATTGTCGGCGAATTATCGAACCATCACCTCAAACGCGTTTCAACTGAAAAGCGTTCAACTATTCAATTCTGACTGTGTTTAATTTAAGCTTTTTATTTGGCTCGTTTCTTTACTAAAAATTCCTGATTTTATTCTCAGAAGTTGAGGATATTTTTCTGATTTTTTTAAATGGGTTTTATTTAAAAACGCGTCCTTTGTACTTGATCTTCGTCGGTGGTTGTACTGTCAGCCAACTACCGAACAGCCAACTAAAAAGCGTTCAATTACTGAGTTCCGACTGTATTTGGTATTTGTTAATAAAAACATATTTTCACCACGGTACTATGTGCTGTGAAAACGGGTATCAGTAGTTGAATTCTTGTTTTTGTAACATCACTCATGTAACAAGAGCATTTCTTAGCCACATGGACCAATAGTGAGGTAAAAACATTTCCATAGCATGCATCTCACTGTTTTCTTTATATTGAATTACGTTTACGAAGCTCCCGAATGAGTTTGGAAAAAAGGGATATTTGGTATGCGGCTGCGAAACTTAGACTAAATTGCTGGAATTGATGTTTCGGTGCTGCTTGGTGTTCTCCGCCTGCTGGTTATGTTGTCAACCACCTGACGTGATCATGATCGTCCCGTCAGTATGGTGTCGGCTGCATACCGGACGGTCCATCCGATGCATACGACACCGTATGTGGATGTTCCGTTCGCGATGTGCGCCGGTTGTCGTGGGAACCAGCTTCCATTGTGGTTCCCGTTGGAACATGGCTTCGCGCGTAGAGCGACATCGGCGACTCGCTTGCGACCGTGTGTTTGCTTATCATCTATGTACATATCTATTGAATAAATATTGTAAATCCTAAAGCTTTTATATCGAAAAACTGGAATCCATTCTCGAACCCCTGAGACAGAACAATATTAAAATCAAAGCATCAAACACGACAAGATAGCATAATTGGTTGAGAAATGGTGCAACGGTCTCGAAATAAGGTAAGCAACCCTGCAAACAAACACGCAGCAAAACACAGCGAATTTAAATTGTTGTGCAATCTGTCATTGCGCATGACGGCAGAGGTAGCACGCTGTGCCACCGGCTGGTTGGTGAATGCGATATCGTGCGTGTGTTGTCTTTTTTTTCTCTACAAGACGAAACGAAACGGGCGAGTTACGTCGCTCCCGAAGAGCTGTAATTTGTTAAGTGAAAGTATCTAATTCCCTAACACCAATATGCATTCGCTGCTGAAGCTGTTTTCCTCCGGCACAGCCAACCATGGTAAGAGTTGCTGTAGAATTGTTTTATCATCGTTTAAAAAAAAAGAGAACATTTCCCACATTTGTGTTTGTTTTGCTTTCTTCCCCGCGGCATAGGCCTGCAGCAATTCCGCACCGTCGCCACCAAACCACGCACGGCCGTGGTTATGCTCAACATGGGAGGGCCCCAAAACACGGACCAGGTACACGACTACCTGCACCGCATCATGACCGATCGCGATATGATTCAGCTGCCGGTGCAAAGGTAACGAATAGTGCACGTGCCAGCCTTCTCAAAACGGAGCACGAACGAAAAGCAAAACGGAACGTTCTCGATGCTTACCCCCATTCGATCGCGTTTGTTGTTTCACTTCCAGCAAACTCGGTCCCTGGATAGCGAAACGCCGCACGCCGGAGGTGCAGAAAAAGTACAGCGAAATCGGGGGCGGTTCGCCGATTCTAAAGTGGACGAACGTGCAGGGCGAGCTGATGTGCAAGCAGCTGGACAAGCTATCGCCCGAGACAGCACCGCACAAACACTACGTTGCGTTTCGGTACGTGAACCCGCTAACGGAGGACACCTTCCGCGAGGTGGAGCGTGACCAGCCCGAGCGGGTGGTCCTGTTTTCCCAGTACCCGCAGTACAGCTGTGCGACGTCCGGCTCGAGCTTCAATGCCATCTACACCCACTTCAAGGAGAACCCGCTGAACGGGCTGGCGCAGGCCCGCTGGAGCGTGATCGACCGGTGGGGCACGCACCCGCTGCTGGCGAAAACGTTCGCCGACAACATACGCAAGGAGCTGGACAAGTTCCCCGCCGAGAAGCGCAAGGACGTGGTGCTGCTGTTCTCGGCCCACTCGCTGCCGCTGCGGGCGGTCAGCCGGGGCGATGCCTACCCGTCCGAGGTCGGCGCGACCGTGCAGAACGTCATGCAGGAGCTCGGCTGGTCGCAGCCGTACTGTCTGGTGTGGCAGTCGAAGGTGGGCCCCCTGCCCTGGCTGGAACCGTTCACCGACGACGCGATCAAGGGGTACGTGAAGCAGGGCAAGAAAAATTTCATCCTCGTGCCGATCGCGTTCGTGAACGAGCACATCGAAACGCTGCACGAGCTGGACATTGAGTACTGCGAGGAGCTGGCGCACGAGGTCGGCGCGGAGAAGATTGGCCGGGCGGCGGCTCCGAACGACCACCCGCTGTTCATCGAGGCGCTGACGGATGTGGTGCGGCACCATCTCGCTAACGGTTCGACCGTCGGGCCCAAGTTCCTGCTCCGCTGTCCGGCCTGCGTTAATCAGAAGTGCTCCGTGAGCAAGCAGTGGTTCAACCAGTTGTGCAATTAATTTAGCAAGCATTTGTTTTTCTTTTTTTTTTTGGTTATTGATAATGGGTGCATGAAGGTCTGCAATTATAGCATGCAACGTATACACAAAAAAACGTAAGAAATCTCTTCTCACACTGCCGAACGAAACACGCTGTTGTTTGTGTGTCTGTGTGTGTGTGTGTCTTATCTCATGCTGCAAAGGCTGTTTTGAAAGAAGACCTGTATCACATCACGTAAAGCAGCATGGATTGAAGATCCGTCAATCGTAGGTTGCGAACGGGGCCGATAAAGTGGCTATTGCAACACCAGATTAATGATTCATTTTAGCTGTCGCTACGCCAGCTTGTTCTGGGGAAATGCTGAGCTGAAGTGCATCGAGCGGTTTTAACGATCCCAAAGTGGTTTAATCCAATACCCTTCAATATTAATGGCAACACAAATGAGTTGTTTAAATTTAAAAAAAATTCTCTCACACAAATCACGCACGGATGTGGCTGTTCCTCGAGAAGAGACAGGAAGGCCTAATGTTATGGTTGCTGGAGATTCCTTCCAATTTCTTCCATCCAATTTTAGCACATTAATAATACTTATTAGATTTCATTTCATTAGCCTCGTTGAGAGAGGGAGAGAGAGATAGAAAGAGAAAACATGCGAAACGTGTTGCTATCAGCGAATGAGCGCACACGCTGCATTCGCCTGAGGAAAGTATGCCATGACATTCGGTAGTATCCTGTTCATTTTTTTTAAATCTCTCTTTCTCTCATTGCTTTCGAAATCTCGCGGAAAATGTACTCTCACTCACGTTTTTGGTGGAAAATTCCACTCAAAAAAGGACGAAATCTCAAATCCCCGTACCGAACGATGTTGCTTGGATGACCATGTCCTTGCTCACAAAGAGCAGAAAGAGAGAGAAGGGAGAGCAGGCTACGGAGAGAGCAAGTCGTACGAAAATTGCCATTTTCATTTTTGCACTCCAACCACGGGCCACAGTTCACCCGTTGTCGTCCTAGGGTAGGTGTGGAGGGCTTGGTCCTTGCTGGCGGATTGCGTGGTGATACGCACGAACTGGCGTCGAATAAAATGGGTTACAGCCATGCTGGTGCACTGTTCGGCTGGCCATCGTTTACGCGGAACTGACCCGCACGATACCCGGTTGTACTGCTAGAACGGGGCAAAAAGGCACCCCACATAAACACAAACGCGCGCGCGGGGGAATCGGTTCGTTCCTGCCTGCCAAAGGGAGCATTACGCAGCAACAACGCAAAGGTGATAGTGGTGTGGTGTACCAGGTTCGTAGGATTGATGCGCATCAAGGTTGTTTGGGCGAAAATTTTGGGTGTGGAGTGATGGTTTCGTGTTGTGTGAACTGTTCTACTGTACAATCGTTTAAGAAGGAACTGTAATTTGCTTTTTTTGTTGTTGTTGTTGGGCTGTTCTACTCCATCAACTTAGGCTACACGCAATTATCGTACGAGCAACGTAGGGAAGCAGCGCACAGGCCATCCTCTACGAGCACACCTCTCCCGCACCACAACACTAGAATAGCCGTCTCCAGTCACTCAGCCCAGGTTGCGCCCAGGTAGCCGAAGGATGGTCACGAAGAAAAGCGTCGACATAGAGAAGGAAAAACTTGCGAAAAACATGTACTCCGGCTGCTCCGGTGGCAGTGGCAGCACCACCTCCGGCCATCTTCCAGCGGCCAAATCGTCCAGTGCGGCAGGAAGCACCACGGCCGGCCCGTGCAACACGGTAGTAAGCTTCAGCCCTGGCACGATGGCCAACAGCAGCAGCCATATGGTGCAGCAGATCCTTCCCCCCGGCCAGGATGCGCCCAACATACTCGTGTACAAAAAGATGGAAGCCATCGTGGAGCGGATGCAAACCGAGGGCAGCGGCGTGTCGGTGCGCACGGTCAAGGCGTTCATGAGCAAGGTGCCGTCCGTGTTTACCGGGGCCGATCTGATCCAGTGGATCATGGCGAACCTGACGGTGGACGACATTAGCGAGGCGCTGCACCTGGCGCACCTGCTCGCGTCCCACGGCTATCTCTTCCCGATCGACGACCATCAGCTGACGGTGCGCAACGACGGCACGTTCTACCGCTTCCAGACGCCCTACTTCTGGCCGTCCAACTTCTGGGAGCCGGAAAACACCGACTACGCCATCTATCTCTGCAAGCGCACGATGCAGAACAAGACGCGGCTCGAGCTCGCCGACTACGAGGCGGAAAATCTGGCCAAGCTGCAGAAGATGTTCTCCCGCAAGTGGGAGTTCATCTTCATGCAGGCCGAGGCGCAGAGCAAGGTGGACAAGAAGCGCGACAAGCTCGAGCGCAAGGTGCTGGACTCGCAGGAGCGCGCGTTCTGGGACGTGCACCGGCCGATGCCCGGCTGCGTCAACACGACCGAGATGGACATTAAGAAGGCGTACCGGAAAGGCGCCTCGTCGCTCGGGTCGGGGTCGGCCGGTACCGCCGCCCACAGCAATCCGGCGGAAACGATGGCCAAAACGATCGCCCTGCTCAAGCAGAAGCTCGACCGTCGCACAATCAAAGTCTCCAAGGTGGCCGAATCGTACGTAAATGCCGGGGTTTGGAGGCGGGCAGAGGGTTTGGTGCTGATACATTTCTTTTCCCCTTCCACAGGTATATCTCGTACTATGAGCAGTATAGCGAGTTTGACTACTTTCTATCCGCGCCCGACCATCCCAATCCATGGCAGACGGATAATACCGAATTTTGGGACGCGGAGAAACTGGGGTACGTATTCCAGGGCCTGCTTACTGGAGCTGGCGATACATGGAGAGGTCCACTAACCACCATCACCACCACCACGCTATCTGTGTACTTTCAGCAAGGACATTCCGATGAAGCGCGTCAAACGGTGGGGCTTTAGCTTGCGGGAACTACTGAACGATCCGATCGGACGCGAGCAGTTTACCAAGTTTTTGGACAAAGAATTTAGTGGTGAAAATTTGAAGTAATAGTCAAAGCACTAAGCCATTCCAGTACTAGAGCTCACATGGCTTTTTTGTTTTTGTTGATTTCTTTGTAGATTCTGGGAAGCGATACAGGACATGAAGGCGCTGCCCCAGTCCCAGATCAAGGAGGCCGCCCAGGCAATCTGGAACGAGTACCTCGCGCCGGACGCTGCCTGCCCGGTCAACATCGACTCGAAATCGCTCGAGCTGGCCCGCGACGTCGTGAAGGAGGGGGCGGCCCAGCCGAGCCGCTGGTGCTTCGATGTAGCGGCCGACCACGTGTTTTATCTGATGAAGAGTGACTCCTACTCGCGCTTCCTGCGTTCCGATATGTACAAAGACTGTCTGAACGGCTCAAAGAAGAAGGTAAAGTCAATTCCTAACCTCTTTGGCGTAAAGTTGAATTACTAGACTAGCTTAGACACAACTAGCATTAGCTGACGGGTGGCGGCGGCGGCGGAGGCGTCAGCGGGAGTAAGGATGATGTTGTTGCGGATTATTGTTTTGCAACTACATCATCCGCATCATCGTTGGCGCCATCTTCCGCAAGTGCCGCCTCGTGTCATATGGTTTTACTTCTGCTGTTCTCGTTATCTAACAAAAAAAAACAATGGGAACACTGTGCGCCCGATTTGTAGTTTATACTGATTTTTGTAATGCTGCTTTTCTATAGATAGAATAGATGCTGTGCTTGCCCGTTTTTTCTGTAATTGTTGATATGAACAGTTGAACAGTTGACATTCGCCGTTTAATCGTAACATTACAACGCCTTCGTTCGTTTTGCGCTATCGTTTGAAGAGATACTTTCGTTGCTTCTAGATTTGAAATAGAATAGCAGTTTTGAATTTCAGTATCACATTATCACATTCATCGCAAAATCATGTTCACTCCGAGAACTTATCAGCTGCGGATGGAGTCACAGCAGAGAAGTGTACAAAAGTTTGTTAAAACCAAATGTTTCTGTGTTTTGGGTGTAAAATAGTGTGAAAATTAAAAAATATATATACAAAATGGAGGCAGCAGCGCCCAGCTGCGCTCTGTATTGGATTTATATAGTCGTACTCTTATAGAGCTTTTCTACATTTCTGACAAGCTTCGATGTGGGGTTGGTTAGTAAAAGGAAGACGCAAATTTAAACCCTCATTGGCTAGCGGTAACAAAACAAGTGATCGTAAACAATCGGATTGAAGTTCCTTTTTTTCCAGACGAGCATCATCACGGTTCGAAATTGAAGAAAAGCTCCCAATAGTAGAACATGGTAGTAGATCGTGTAGTTAATCGTGCCAAACATAAATTGCATCGTTCCGTTTTGTTCTTTTATTGTATGTTCCGTAGCAGGGCGAAGCTGCTGATCAGTAGCAAGTCATGTGTATATTGTTTGTGTCATTATTCAATCGCTAGTTCGCTGTAGTGTGTATTCTAGTACGCGCAAATCTCTCATCAATAGTATGGAATGCAAATTGTGCTACATTGTGCTGCATCAACAATAAGGAACACGTTGAGCAAAGAAAAGAAAGCATGCGCTTGACGGAGCCGATAGCATTGCATTGTACATTTCATAAAAAATAATGTTATCCCCATTTTAATTACGCATTTCTCTTCTTCCAACTGCTCACTACTGCCACCGCACACACCACACTACCGATGTTGCTCCTTCTAACAAATGTCCCGTCATTTTTCAGACATCCGTCAAGGGACTTCGAATATTTTCCGGACGAAAAGATACGCCTGTGATAAATTAACTTTTGCCTGCTTTTAACGGTTCCGATTTTGTTTTTTGTTTTGTGTTGCGCGTTTCTAAAACGCTTTTATGAGATAAACACAAAATATTCACGGTTCACACATCGACCGGGAAGATGCATACTTTTCCGGCGGCATCCGTGCGGTGTTGTTTCTGTGTAGCATGATAGTTTGACGATAAAACCAGACCATTTTCCTCCCACAGCAAACCATCCCCAGCGTTCGCCCAGGAGCCCGCTACGCATAAAGATATCCACTATAGTGGCAAATTTAATAAATTATGATTTTGGGGTTTTCTGCAAACCATCATGTTAGTGCTTTTTAGGAAGAAAAAACATTACTCCACGAATTGGGTTTTACCGTGGTAGCTGAAATAGTAGCGAAGCATTAAACAAAGTAATTGCTTTCCAATAGAATAATTTGCTTGCGCAAGTGTTAGCAAGCACGGAGGAGAAAAGCAAAATAGCAGTAGTCGTCAGCCTGTTGTGTTTCTGCTGCGGATTGTTACGCATCTGCTCACGGAACAGTAGACGCAAAAGAAATAAAAAAGGAAAAAAATGTCTATCGGGTATTCTACATAATGTGATGTGTAAATAGCGTTAGTCGTAATAGTAGCGAAACAGACAAGAAGAAGAAGAAAAAAACTACTAAAATGTTTCCACAGTAAACAACCCGTGTGTCGTCTATCCTGCTGTGTAATGGTACTACTAAGACAATCTAATTTCACATGCAGCGGAAGCGGAAGCCTTCTGCCACGCGCCCCCTGTGCATGATTGGTAATTGAGTTACCTTTTTACGAAAAAGAAAAAAAAAACAACACTATTGCTATAATTACACCCAATTACTAACGCTAACCACTAACTACTAAACTGCTATCTACTAAATTACCACTACTATTACTCTAACGTGTTGTTGAAGAAATGAAATATCAACGTTTTAAAAACGACATTACCCACCACCGGTTCGTAAACAAGAAAGACAAACAAAAACTAGTGAGAAATGTTTTAAAACATACGATTACAGAGACTAGAGACTAGTTGAATTATGATTAGCGCGCATGGGAGCAGCATTTTAAGCGGAAGATCAAGATTAAAAAAAAAAGACTCAACCATCGGTAGAAACATGTGCTTAGTTTAGGAAAAAATGTTTAAATTATTAAGAGAAAAAAAGAAACAAACGTTAGCAAAACCAACCGCAACACAAAACGCACACACACACAGTTGTCCATTGTGCTCTGATGCTTACACGGATTGTAAAACTCTCTAAACATATTTGCCAAAGGTGAATGTTATCGCTATTTAGGAATCTGTTTAGGAGGAAATTGGTTTAGGCGCATTTACTAAACGAACACTGTTTATGTACTGTACTGTTAACAATCAAACCTATATACTCTCTACTTTTTATCGTATTTGGTCGAAGAAAATTGATTGTAATTGGTGTATGTGTGTGTGTATGGCAGAAAAGATCTCACCGTTCCCGTAAAAAAAAGAGGTGAACTCGCGCGATCGCTCATACTCTACTGATATTAGGTATATTCGGCACGGATGGGCCCGATCACGACATCTATCTCCTATGAACAATAATAAAGCTGGAACACCACTAGTGAGAGGTGTGTAATAGAAAAGCTGCAAAACATGTGTGGGTGTTGTTTCTTACTCAGCTCATTGATACTCGAAGGGCTTCGGTATCCACCGGTCCCGACTCGTCGATCTGATAGAAGCCATGCTTCGGTGGGGCCGATGGTCCAAACACAACCGTGCAGCGTCGATCGTTCGAGCTTAGCGTGGTGCGGGAAAGCTGCAAGCGTGTGTGCACCAGCGTACTCCAGGCGAGCCCCAGCGCCGGTACGTTCCGCTGGTCGTCCAGCGTGGAAGAGTCGATCACCGAACGGACCTGGTTCGTTACGCAGATGGCAAAGTTGTGCCGCTCCTGCAGCTGGTGCAGCCGGTGCACTATCGAGCGGAAGGTTTCCGCCCGCGAAATGTAGTCCCTTTCCTCCAAGAATGGGCTCGCGATGGAATCGATGATGAGCATACTGATTTTTGTGCTTTCCAGCAGCTTGGGCAGGCGATCGAACAAACAGGCCATCAGGGTAGGCTGGAAAAGGAAGAAGGCGAGATGAATTGAAAACGGTCGCACACATAACGCACAACGAAGATATGGGTTGCCGAACATACCAAACACCATACGTGCTCCACCAGTATGTGGTCCACAAAGTTATGGTCCCGGACGGCATCATCCGCACTCTGCTGGCGTTTGTATTCTGCCTCCATCTGTAGCAGCCTGCGCGAAGGAAACCTATGCTCGGTGCAGATGTACACCACGCAGGAGTTCGGCACGGTGCGCTGGGCCGTCAGTGCTAGCTTTAGTGCGATCTGTGTTTTGCCCGATCCCGGATCACCCGCCAGCTCGAAGATTCCCCGGGCACCGATACCGCCACCCGTAAGCCGATCGAAAACCGGTACACCGAAGCTCACCTTACGCCACCGATCGGCATGTTTGGTCAATATTTCACTGCCTGTAAGTACGGTAGGGTTTCAATCCGTTGTTTTCGTGATAAAACGGCAGCAGCCTTACCACTGGAAAAGCCTTCAAATTCCGATTCCATCGTTTGCGGGACGAGCAACATAACATCAACACGTTCTACACTTTGCGCGCCATTTTTATTTCTGGCAACACGTCTGCTGGCATTTCCTTTGACACCTAGATTATTCAGAGTAGTGATGGGTAAAATTGGCACAAATCCGGAGTCGACTCCGATCCGACTCCGATAATTTCGGAACCGGCTCCGGAAGGTAGGTCCGCCCAGCATTATCCGGAGTTGTTTGGAGTCGTTCGGAGTCGTTCAGAGTCTTTTGGGAATCGAAGACATCCCGAGTCACCCGGAGTTGTTCGGAGTCGTTTGTAGTCGTTCGGAGTCGTTCGGAGTCGTTCGGAGTCGTTCGGAGTCGTTCGGAGTCGTTCGGAGAGGTTCGGAGTCGTTCGGAGTCGTTCGGAGTCGTTCGGAGTCGTTCGGAGTCGTTCGGAGTCGTCTGGAGTCGTCCGGAGTCGTCTAGAGTCGTTGGAAATCGAAGGCATCCCGAGTCGTCTGGAGTCGTTCGGAGTCGTCCGGAATCGGTTGGAGTCGTTGGAAATCGAATGCATCTCGAGTCGTCCGGAGTCGTTCGAAGTCTTCCGGAATGGTCCGGAGTCGGCCTTCGAAACAAAGACTTGTATATCAAGCGAACGTGCAAAATGAAAGACAAAAACCACAACGAAATTAAATTCCTGATCACAAGCACATTGCACCGGACGGCTCCTGTTGACTCCGACCAACTCCTATTCGTGTGGACTCCGGACGACTCCGACTCCATGTGACTCTCGACGACTTCGGACAACTGCGACTTCGGGTAGAACTAGTGGTTCCCATTTTGCCGGACTCGTAATCGAACTAACAATAGCCGGAGTCGGATCGGAGCCGTGGGTGCGCTTCAAAGAGCACATCACTACTCCAGATATCAACAGTTTGTTTGTTTGTTTGCGTTCTTCTGGACTGGTTCAAGGTCAACGTTTCTTAAAAAGCAAAACATACAATTTTTACATTGCCATGGTAACGATCGTTCGCGGGGTTGTTCATAGGTTGATCTACCAGAACATTTCCTTTGCTTAATTTCCGTAATAACATTAGAAAATTCACGGGGCAAATTTAATTATTACAAAGTTCATTAAAAAAAATCACAAGCAAAAATTAAAAAAAATATATAAAAAAATCACCATAAAAATCACAAGCAAAAATACCATCGTTTCTTGAAAAATATAATATTTTATTCAGTTCGATTGTTAATGAAGGGTTTTGATTGGATAGTTTTGAGCTGGCATTTGCAAACGGCAGAATAAGTAGTTGCTTGTGGTAAAAGCACGCCTTACAACTCATAATTTATAGCCATCCTACGATACGATACGATGCAGTTTTTTTTCTCCAAAATACTAACGCGGACATTCAAACCGTCAAAGCGCTCGCTACGGAGCTATCGAACCTAAAATCGTACAATTTTAACCCATGATGAGTATGATGATGCCTTCCCTGTAAGCGATGGCTGCACGTTTAACGACGGTATGCCCGTATACTTGTCGCGGCTTAGCGGCTTGTTTCTTGGACGCTACCCCACCCAGCAGTCGATACACGCCGTTCATTTGGTATTTGTTTTGTAACGAGAAATTCGAGGGAGACGTTTTCGTAATTTTCACTTGCCTTGTTTAATTCCCATCCCAAACATTTGCTTGCCTCTTGCGCCTGAACTTTATAATACTTTTGATACTGTACAACGGTTGTAGTGTAACGGTCGTCCCGTCGGAAAATCGGTTCGGTTTCGGTTTCATTGCGTTCGTCTCCTTTTTGTAGGGGGTGTCGCGATCGGTACTCTTGGTTCGTTGTTGTTTTTGCACATTTTTGAACTACGTAAAATGGGGTTCAATAAGTTATTTTCTACACAGACAACACAAAAAAACAAAAACACACATAATAGTGTATTGCCACAATGCGATGCGAAATGCGATGAAAAGGTGGGGGTGCGTCGGCAGGTCGGATGATCCTAGCTACTAGCACCTGCGCAATGGTATGGGGTGGTAGCGTGGAAGTTGGCGCTCACAAAGTGTGTGGTCGCGGCTTTGTCAATGGACCGTTAGCATCAGCATCATAGTCCACTTCCACGCAACCTCCGCCACCTCCGCCTTACTCAACAGCCTGTGGTTTGGTCAGTCTTTTAGCACCGCGGCTAGGCGGTCCCTTCGGTTTGGAGAACTGTGGCCGAAGGTTCAGCTTGCGCGGATGCAGCTCCTCGTGCAGGAACTCGTCGGTCAGCTCGGCACCATTATCGATCTCGAGCTTTTTCGCCACCTGTATGCCGTGCTTTTCGATCGTCGCCGAAAACGGGCCCTTGCAGCTGGAGTACATCATGCGCTCGCGGATCGAGCAGCTGTACCCAGGCATCGAGTACACGAACACCACGCTCTCGAGATAGTTGCCCTCGTGGTGGTGCTTGAAGATGTACAGATGGTAGCGGGCGTGGTCGGTCGGTATTTGGGCCGGCAGCCCGGTCAGCTCGATGTTGTCCGCCTTCACCAGGTGTATCTTTTCCTCCTCGAGATCGATGCGAAACTGCAGATAGTTGTAGCCGCCGCGGCGCATATCGTGCAGCGCTTGGGCGACCGCGTCCGCGATCGGGCAGTTGATGCCGCCGAGCGTCTGCTGCTTGGTGTCGATGCCGAAATCTGTCTTCACCTCGGTTTTGCGCAGCTCGGCCAGCTCCTCCTCCCGGCTGGTCAGCGGAGCGGGCGTGTTAAAGTCCACCTTGTGCTTCTGGTAGCCCTGCAGCGTCGTCTCCTCCTTGGACGTCGCGTTCAGTTCCTCCTTGATGTGGCCAGAGCCAAACTCCAGCTTAAGCGTCGCCTTCGTCGAAGCGTACAGCATTTTCTGTCGCACGGTGGCCGATTCCGGCACCCAGCTCATCAGCAGCCATGCGTACCCGGTGGGGATTTTGTAGTCCAATCTACGGGTTTAACGAACAAGGATTTGGGGAATGTTTGCTTGTTTTGATGGTCACCAGTGCCAATTACCTGTAAAGAATGTAGCACGGCGTGCTCTCCTCGATCAGCGGTCTCACCAACGTATCGTAGTCTTTCTCCCAGTCTCGCTTCACATCACTGTGGCTTACCAGTCGGAGCTCCTCTGAAGAAGGGGGAAAAAATAAACAAACATATATACATCATAGATTAATTTATTTTTTTACCAGAAAAAAGCGTAAAAGTGGGTCGCATTCTTACCATTTTCAATAGAAACTTTCAGAACCCGGGTCTTTCCATCTTTGCATTTGCCAAAGAACTTCAGAAGCTCGGCGTTTGCTGTGGGGGTAAAGGAAAAAAAGTGATTAACCATTGTCCTAGCTGTTGCGGTCTCCGCGTTGTCGGGGGGAGATGATGCATCCCCCGGTTTGGGGCGGCGACGATGATTGATTCATTTTCCGTCCAAAGAGAGAACACCTACCCTTGATGCCAGTTTGGTGCGACATACTACTATTCGGATGCACTGAGCTCGAGGGATAGAAGCACTTTTAACAATGAAGCAGTCTGGGCTAGGGCTAGGGCTAGGAACAAAACACAAACAGAAAGTGGGCAAGTTTGTCTGGCGAGAGATCACAATTTTCTTTTTTGCCCGAGCAATGAATTTCACTTGTGACGATTACATCAAAATCAGCTGTCAAAGTCCGCCCCCCTCCTTTCCGACAGTTGTCAAAGTGATCGTACGAAATTGTATCGCCCGCAGGCTAAAACCCGGTTTTCGTGTGCTCACCAACGCTCGAAATCGGGGTGATTTTCCCTTGCTGGCGATTGTTTTTGTAAGTCGTTGTGAGGGTTTTTGAGAGTTCAAGATGGCCACCAAAAAGTTCGCGCTGGTGTGTGATTGTGTTGGTGGGCAAAATTAAATGGCAAAAAAAATACACTCCAACACCTCCCCCCCCCCCTCATTGACCCCACGGGGTCCTACATTTCATGTGTGTGCCATATTACCATCTGCGCAGCGTCGTCCCAAGTGCCACAAATCCATTAAACGACCACTAAACGGCTTCTAAACGACTCAAGCTCTCTACCTAAACGGAATATAGAAAGACTTCGTTTAGCAGACGGCAAACGACTCATGCATTCTAAAAATAGCAAAAAAGCTGATGGCGCTATCTGTTGGTGGGATACCCCAACCAGTTGAGCTTCATCGCTTGGAGGAGAGCTTTCTCATTTCCTCTGTACTGTTGTATGGTTTCGCATTGAAGTTATGCATCGCTAGAACTAGAACGGCGATACGATTGCTTAAATACTTAACTCCAACGGAAACCACCAGCACTGAAGCAAGTAAGATTTGAATAATGGTCGTTGGTGTTGATACCCACGTATCTGACCACACGACCATTCATATAGATTTTTGCTCGGAAAGTTAGAAGGCTATATAGGACATGATAAGATGAAACTTGTCGAAACACATTGCAAGAAAAGGATAGCAATATAATAATCAGTTTTAATACGCCATCTATTGATCAAACCAATGAAGCTGGGTGGAGCTTTCATTTTTTTACTATGGATATTCAATTTTCCAGTCGTTTAAGCTTAATCTGTGGCGCTTGGGATCCCACCAACAGAGAGCGCCACCAGCTTTTTTGCTATTTTTAGAATGCATGAGTCGTTTGCCGTCTGCTAAACGAAGTCTTTCTATACTCCGTTTAGGTAGAGAACTTGAGTCGTTTAGAAGCCGTTTAGTGGTAGTTTAGTGAATTTGTGGCACTTGGGATGGATGCCTCCTTCCACCCCTGGCTGTATCGCCCACTTGATTCAACTACCGAACTCACTGCGAGTTTCCGCGTATCAAACACTCTGGACGTGGTGACGGGTGCGTGCCAATCGGAAACGAATTGAATCCGAGGATGCAGTCAGAGTCGCTATCAAAGTGTTCGTGTTGACCCGAATGATTGGTGCATCGAGTTTAGGCCAGGTCTTGCACCTATTTTACAAGTACACACATCTTTATAATTATTTATACTTCATATCCTGAAGGCTTATGGAGCATATTGGCGCGAATACTTCGGTTCTTCATTGAATTGTACTATCGATGTATTCAACTGTCCGTCAATATGTATTCAGGTGCATGAAGGCGTGTGATGCATACACCGATGTTTGTGGTGGCCTTAAGGGCCGTGTCTGTGCTTCATCGCATGCGATTTTATCGCACGTGCTGTCCGACGCTTTTTCGGTTCATATTGCGAATATTTGATGATTTTAATAGTTTAACGATTATAAAAAAATAGTTTGTGGTTGTTCCTTCAAAACACCACACATATAGTTTGACAAATAACATCGGATGCGGCGTCCGACGAAATCATTTTTTTTTATTCCGTCGTACGACGAAATCGCACGTCCGACGTTATCTGTCAAATTCCATATAAAATTTTGACAGGCCTTCGGATAAAATCGCATCCGATGGAGCGACACGGCCCTAAGGGCGGTGGCAACGCTTTTTCGCATGCGATTTTATCGGACGGCCTGTCAAATTTTTGTATGGGATTTGACAGATAACGTCGGACGACGAAATCGCACGTCCGACGTTATCTGTCAAATCCCATACAAATCTCGTCCGATAAAATCGCATCCGATGAGCGTTGCCACGGGCCTAAGTGGTGGCCTAAAAATAGCAAATTAATACATCAGGATAAGCGTACACTGTAGCACTGTGTAATGATTACAACATACCTACGTCTTGCAAAGTACCCGCTACAGCACCATGTATTTGTGGCAAAATGATTATCTGTAAGATGAAAAATACCACACGTTGTTAATGTAATGCTTAAGATCATGCATTTTGTAACAAACAGCCGCCGGATGTGTTATCTGGTTTCACCCCAGATCTTTTCCTCACGCTGATTTTTGCGTGTGCCTCTTTGAATTGAGGTCCTATGCATTGCGCAGCTTTCCTATGGCCCTTACCCATCAATTTAATTACATTAATACTAAAATGTTATCGACTTCGATGCAAATAATTGAACAAAATTAGGCACATTAAATTTACTCCACCACCAAGTTTATTTACGTAAGGATGTAGAGAAAGGGAGTAAAGAAGTGTAGAAAAAATGAGCGAGATGCAGCGATATTCGAACGTCAAACACCCTCCCCATGTTGTGCGGGACAGCTTGTGGTGAAAACGACATTTGACAGTACGTGCACGCACACCAATGCACGAGCGCCGCAACACAATACAAGCGCAAGTGGGTGATGACTTTTCGAGGCACTGGTCGTCGTCGTCGTCGTCGTCGTTGTGTGATTATCGGGAAGAAAGAAACAAGAATCCCGTTCGTTCTATGAAAGGGGGTGTTTCGCGATTAGGATCTAGCCAGTGAGAACGAACACACTCTCGCAGCGGAAGCAGAACGACTGCAGCGGAAGCTGCGGAACAGGGTAACCGAGGGCACCAGCGCTGATAAATAAGAACGGGGCCGTTGTGCAAGTGGGCAAGATGAGCGAATTCCTGAAATCGGCCATAAACTACTTCAATGCGACACCTGCGAACGGGCTGGACAACGATTTCGTCGGCCAGACGGTGGAGGTGGCGAACGTGAAGCTGCGTATCAAGCGCGTTATAGCGGAAGGTTAGTGTTTCGCTGCGTAAAGTGGCTTACAGGGCGCGTTTATCGTTATCGCTGCTGGATAACGACGAACAGTGATAGTGCGGGGTGGCAATGCAGGCTCCAGCAGCAGAAGCAGCAGCTGTTACTCATCCCGGAATCAGCTTTCGAGTGTATCGAATTACACTCCCCCACTCACTCCCTCGGCCGTCCGATGCCGTCCTTTGTCCAGCGCGCAGCAAATGTCAAGCGCAACCCAAAAGGACACTGTGGCGTGTGGGCGTCTGTAGGTGTCGAATGGATCGTTTCTCGTCCTGCTCCTCCATCCAAAGGTCACGCCAGGACGTTGGAGCAACACAGGCTGGGGGAAAATAAAGGAGGGGGCGGTGGCGCGAACGAACGAATCGCACCAGAGTCTTGCTACCCGTGATTATCTAATTCCTGCGTATCTTTTACTGCGACCGTAGGTGGCTTTGCGTACGTGTACGTGGCGCAGGATGTGCAGTCCAACACGGAGTACGCGCTGAAGCGTCTGCTCGGCACGGACAAGGAGGAGTGCAACAACATCATACGCGAGATCAACTTCCACAAGCAGGTGTCCGGCCACCCGAATGTGGTAAAGTTCGTTGCGGCCACCTTCATCGACCGGACGCAAAGCGCGAACTCGCAGCGACGGGCGGAGTATCTGCTCGTGTCGGAACTGTGCAAGGGTGGCTCGCTGTACGACTGTCTCGAGCAGGACCTGGCCCCGGAGACGGTGCTGCGGGTGTTCTATCAGGCGACCAAAGCCGTCGCCCATCTGCACAGCCAGCCGAAACCGATCAACCATCGGGACATAAAGGTTGGTAGGAAACCTTGCCGCTTTTTTTTTTAAATTCAAGTATAACTTATCTAACGCCTCACAATTCTGCACCCTTTTGACCCTTTTAGATTGAAAACTTTCTCATCGGAAGTGATGGGCTGCTGAAACTGTGCGACTTTGGGTCCGCCTCGACCGACAGCTACGCGCCGGACGTAACGTGGAACGCGCAACAGCGCGACACGCTCGAGGATGCGCTCACGCGCTGCACGACCCCGATGTACCGTGCGCCGGAGCAGCTCGACACCTGGGCCAACTATCCGATCGGCATCAAGATGGACGTGTGGGCGCTCGGCTGCATTCTGTACTGTCTCTGCTACCGCAAGCACCCGTTCGAGGACTCGGCCAAGCTGCGCATCATCAACGCTAACTACACCATTCCCGCGAACGATGCGCGGTACGCGTGCTTCAGCGACGTGATTCGCGGCTGCTTGCAGGTCGATCCGAACCAGCGCTTCGATACGGCCACGGTGCTGGAGCGGCTGGCGGCCATTGCCGAGACGAAGGGATGGCCCCTGAAGGCACCGCTCGGCCTGCTGGGCAAACCGCTCAACTCTCCGCCGACGGGAATGACGCCGGCACCGAGCCCGAGCCACAGCCGACCGAACGGTGGGCTGGTACCGGACCGGCCGGCACCGCCCAGACCCGTGTGCCCGCCGGGCGGCCCGGTGCCGGTGTCGAGCGACGGCAGCCTCCGGAACAAGTACCCCCAGCGGCCACCGGATCCGGTGCGCATGGGGCACGCGAACGCGCCACCGCTGCACTCCGTACCGTCGCCCTATCCCACGCCCCCGGCGCAACAGTTTAGCCAGCCGGCGGCCCCACCGGCGACCGGAGGCGGTGGGCTGTTCTCCTCCATCAAGGGCGGGGCGGGAAGCTTTCTGAAAAATCTTAAAGACACCTCCTCGAAGGTGATGCAAACGGTGCAGCAGAGCATCGTGCGCACGGATCTGGACATGAGCTACATTACGCAGCGCATCCTCGTGATGCCCTGCCCGTCGGAGGGCATCGAGTCGGCGTACCGCACGAACAACATCGACGACGTGAAGCTGTTCCTGGACAGTCGCTACCAGCCGACGAAGCTGAGCGTGTACAATCTCGTCGGGCGTAACGGCTGTCCCCGACTGCCGCCGCCAGTCCGCACGGTGGATGCAGGGTTTATCTACGCGCCTGCTCCGCAGCAAGGTGGAAAGGCGCCGGTACTGACCGGGCTGTACTCGCTGGTGGAGGACATTTACGGGTTCCTGAGCGCGGATCCGAAAACAGTCGTCATCGTGCAGAGCCCGGACGGTGGCCGTGCGCTGGCCGCAACGGTGGTGTGCGCACTGCTCGTGTACGCCTCGCTGGTGACGGAGCCGGAGGATGCAATGCAAATGTTTGCCATCAAGCGAACGCCACCGAATATGCGGCCGTCGGAGCTGCGCTACCTCTACTATCTCGGCGACATCGTGCGCTCGGTGCCGCATCTGCCGCACTACAAGCCGGTCACGCTGGTGTCGCTTGCCGTCACGCCAGTGCCGCGCATGACCAAAGCGCGCGATGGCTGCCGGATGTACGTCGAGGTGGCCACGGCCGACAGGACCGTCTTCTGCACGCTGCAGGATTACGAGCGGATGCGGCTGTACCACACCTCCGAGGGTAAGATTGCGCTCGCGATGAACGTGACGGTCTGTGGCGACGTTACGATCAGCTTGTATCATGCACGCAACGCCCTCGGTGGGATGGGCCGGCCGCAGGGTCTGAAGATATGCCAGCTGCAGTTCCACACCGGCTTCATACCCGAGGAGGAAACGCTGATCAACTACGATCGGGCCGAGCTGGACGAGGTGCCGGATCTGGAGCACGTGCCGCAGAAGTTCAGCGTCGCGCTCAGCGTTTTCGTGGGCGACTCGGAACGGCCGCCAGCTACGCAGCCGCCGTGGCGAACGCCTAAGGCATCGCGCGATCCCCGTACGCTGTTCGCGTCCCAGCTGGAGTATGAGGAGAACGTTGACAATTTCGTCACCAAACCGAGCAGCTCAGCGAGGGCAACTGCAGGCGAATCCACCGCACCACAAAAGCCACCTCCTCCACGACCGGCACCACCATCGCCGCAACCGATGCATCGAGTGCTAGGCGACGATATACCGCGCAGGGGATCGTCCGGTACTCCACCTGTCGTGGCAGCGGCCGAGGAACGTGAGGCTGACCTTTTGAACCTAAACAAATCTAGTCAAGGACGACCGGCACCGGAAGAGTCGCCAGCCCCGGTTCCGAAGATTGAAGAAACGTACGATTTGCTAGGAGGACTGTCGCCCCCGGTCGTGAAAGGGGGAGCATTCGCTGGCTCCGGTGTCAGAAGTACGCCGACCTCCTCAGCCGTACTGGATGACATATTCGGAACGCTGGATGATGCGGGAGCGCCAACGGGCAGCACGCTTCCCACCACCAAGTCCAGCAGTGATTTAAGCGGGCTGAATCTAAACTTTGACCACTTCGGTGGGGTGGCCCAACCGGCCAGTGGTGCTGCTCCCTTCACCAACGGTGCCGGCCAGTCCGATGCTTCGGCAAGCAATGCGAACAACAGCTTTGGCTTCGATGCGTTCGCCGGGGTCGCGCCGCAATCCATCTACAACAGTGCCGCCCCAGCGGGCGTACCCTCGCAACCCGCCCCAGCGGCCGCCGCTGCGTCGAAAGATCCGTTCGCGGATATTGGCAACCTGGCGGCCGGTTTGGGCGGCGGCATTAGCGCCGGCGCGAGCGCTGCCGGTTGGGGTGGCAAACCGGGAACGACGCCGAGCCCACGCTCGACGCAGTTCTCCAGCCCGACGCACCAGTTCAGCGGGGCGAGCACGGCAAACCCCTCGCCGAGGGCACCCTCAACACCCAACCATCAAATGCGCAGCCCGAACGATCCCAGCCAAGCGCAGTCGCGCCCCGACTATAGCCGATCGCATTTCGAACCACCGAAGAATGGAAGCAACGGCAGTGCGAAGGACGCACCAGGGGCTGGTGTTGGCGGTGGTCGATCGGGTGACATATTCGGTGACATTCTTGGCCAGCAGGGCTATTCGTTCGGCAGCACCAAAAACCAGGGGCCGCGAACGATGAACGATATGCGCAAGGAGGAGTTGGTGCGGGAGATGGATCCCGAGCGGGTGAAGCTGATGGAATGGGTGAGTAGTAAACCGCATTGATCTAATTGTGCTTATTGTTATTGAGTCGGTATGTGCATCTCCTTCCCTTTCTGCCACTCTTTTAGACCGAAGGTAAGAAGAACAATATCCGCGCGCTACTGTGCACCGTGCATACCGTGCTGTGGCCCGGCGCTAAGTGGACAAAGTGTGAAATGCATCAGCTGGTGTCGGCAGCGGACGTGAAGAAAATTTACCGCAAGGCGTGTCTCGCTGTACACCCCGACAAGGTAGGTCGAATGCGCCATTTGCCCAAAACTTGCTTCCGCCTGACCATCCGTAACACAAGGAGTACAATTGCAATCGCAACGCTTCGTCCTTTTCAGCACACCGGTACGGAGAACGAGAGTATGGCTAAGATGATATTCATGGAGCTGAACAATGCGTGGACCGAGTTCGAAAGCGATGCCACCCAGCAAAATCTGTTCGCCAATTAAGTACACTCTGTTGCGTGCGTTATTACTGTTGCTGATGCCAACCCAGATCGGTAGGTGATGGTTTGCTAGCATATTACAGTTGCTTGTTTTTGTCCCAGAGAAAACCGTACAGATTCGGCCAATGCGAGTCGAAGTAAGTTTTCTTTTGCGTGTGGGTTCTCTTTACAACCGCGGCAAGCATTTTCGAAACATCACTTTCTTCTCCCGTTTTACGTTAAACAATTAGGAGAGTTTTAATGCATCGAACTATCAGTGTGTGTGTGTGTTCCTTTTCCTAGTAGAAATAGTATACTTCTTCCAACTGTAGAAGGAATCCACGTAAATGGCAGACATTTCCGAACAGTGTCACAGCACTAGATTAAAGAGCCCGGGCCAAGGCGTGGCAAAGAACTGAACTGGCAACGGTTGATTGATGCTAATGTGATAATTTGTCCCCTACTTTTGTGTTTTACTTTTATCGAAAGTGCACTTTAAAACATCACACCGTTTCAGGGTTTCGCTGATCGTACTGTTGAGGGCAAACCCGTACAGGTTGTCCGTTCGTTCCGTTAGCTCTGGTATGGGAAAATTCTCGTGCACATGCAGCGAACCAGAAAATATATTTTATTCCAATGCATTCCGCTTTAACAATGGATGCTGAGTATTGAATTGTTATCCCGTTGGATAAGCAACGATAAGCTGCAAATTTGAGACCAATCATTCAGTGATTCTGAAAATTTCCTAATTTTGTTTGCTGTATGTCGTTAAAAATACAAACAATAACCTTGCTTTTTCTTTCCCTTAAAGTACCTTCTACAAAAGGTACTGGTTTTAAGAAGAATAAACTTGAATGTTCCATCAACGGGCTCAGTATGTGAAGCTTTAGTGTCAGTCGCTTTCAATGATAAGAAAAAGAAGAACAGAAAAAAAAACAAAGTTAAACCAGCAGAATTCCACATTAAACGTATGCTCGGAATGGTATATATCACAATAGATCAATTAACACTAAAATACAAACTTTAGGGTGAAAACATGCTACCAATTATGAGACACGAAACGTTACGTATGGCACGCAAACAAACCTATATTTAACCAGCATAAGATGAATGTTAATCCTTTAGCACTTAACAAAACAACACTTAACAAAACAAAAAGGTCCAGAAAGCAGAACAGAACTAAGTAAGCGTATTGTAATTTAAAACAGGAAAATTTTAGCAAAACCGCATACTGCAGCTGCTGCTGCTGCTTGCCCACGTTGTTGATTGTTCATTACTGTGTGTATGTGCGTAAGCCAGTAACTTATTCCCTCTTACTATACGGTGGTAGATAATGTGAAATGTAATGAAAATTTCATTCGCTCAGATAAATATGTATATTGTGTAGGATATGTAATGATCGCTCGACAAAAGAATGTGTTGGGTGGGATGTGTGTGGGTGTGTGGCAGTCGGCGGCAATGTGGAGGGGGCAGTTGTAGAAGACACCTTATGGAGGATCCACGTGAACCGGTACAGTTGTTGAATAATGGAAGTTATATATGCTTTTTACGCCGTAAAGGCAGCAGTGGACAGAGTAGAAAGTTAGTTGATCCACGGAAAACAGATGCTATTACTAGATTGATGATTTCAACTGCAAATGTTATCATAACGCTCTAAAGGTAAGTTACGTTAGGTGTAGCTTTCTTAGTTTCAATGCTTTTGTTAGTTTTTCACAAGGATGATGCAGGCGTGAGAAAAAGAGGAGGTGAGAGCAAGAGAGAGAGGTACTGATGATGTAAGCCGGAATGTGAATATTGTAACAAATATTGCTCAGCACGACGAACGACGAAGCGATAGGGGGTGGAACGATTTGTGTCGTAAATCCGTTATACTCAACAGGATAAACAAGACTATGATCGCTTTATCGCAACGCGGTGTGTTACGTGTTAGGCGAGGGGTTGAACGGAACTGTGATGTTTAGCTTTGGTCGCAAACCCTGCTGCCTACCGGAATCCCGTGCTGAGCAGAGGTAGAGTGTAAGGTAATCGAATCCTTTCAAACGACATCGTTTCAACATGCGTGTGGGATAGAGATTATTGCAATGATTATATATGTGCATTATTTGGTTGGTAAATACCGGGAAAAGGGAACAATCGCAGAATGTGTGTGTGTGTACAACTATGCGATTGCTGTGTGCAGCCAGCTGCTGTGAAAGCATAAGGATGTGAGACAATGAAATCGTAGGGACAGGAAGGGAAAGGTTCGCTGTAGAAAGTTGCAAAGCAATAACGAAACGCGAAGGTTGATCGAGGGACAGAAGTCACACGTGACAGAAGGTGGTAAAGCCCTACCTAAAGGGTAATTAGTGTAGGGTAATAGAGCAATCGAATGCTTTGCTCGTCGATGGATATGTGCTGTTCCCGTGCTAGGTGATGAATAATTTCAGTTTTCTTTGCTCTCCTCACACGATAGAACATTATTTATTTGCAATTTGCAGGCTTACTTTAGTGTGCAGTAGGAGGACTATGAGGAGGAAGAGGAGTGTGGTACATTCTAATGTAAAACCTGTAACGTTCCATAGATTAATGAATACTGTTTACTCTTGTTTGATTGTAAAAGAAAGATGAACGTGGTGGCTGTATGGGAGGAAGAGTGGAGGAAGAGACATATTTCCAGATATAAAAATCTACTGTTACACGCAAAGTAGGATGCGCGAACGCATGAAAAATTATTACACCTTCCACTTGTACTCGTATACACAATCTATCAGAAAAAAAACTCTTATATATTACGTAAATACATAGCGTTGAATGATGAACATAACGTGTGCGTCATGTGTGTGTGATTAATTTAGCGTTTTGTGAAGGACGATCTTTTCAACGGCAAACGGTAAACGATCTTTACTGCAATTTGTGCTACGGTGGTGTAATCATTCAAATTATTTTCCTCTTATTGATTAACTGCTTTTGTGGAATGTTCCTTCAAAAAACAGCTATACGATCGTTAGATGCAAGCAGTGTCGCGTAAAGTAGTGTTCGTCTTGAAAAGGCGTCCTCGCCTGCTCAATTAGAAATGAAAATTGAAGGCTCAATGTAACTCCAAATGTGCAATGTAGCTCCTTACGTTTAATGTGATGCTACAAGCTCATTGTAGTTCCGTAAGCTCAATGTAGCTACGCCCGTTTTTTCTGTTGATCTTCTGTTGATAATTTAACATTTGCTGATATTCCGACAAATCATGATACAATCCCAGAGCTTTCAATTTGCACCCAACTCTGTGCGTAATAAATATCACACCGTGACCACTCTATCCGAACGTAATTTACATAGAGACTCTAATGTCTAGTATTTTACTATTAACTAATAAAACCAACAGTTAAACTGAACTAACTGTCTGCCATGAGTTTCTCACAGGTTCATAGTTATATCTAGAAAACTACTCGTCGCATACGGATTATAATCATAAATCGCAAGGCATTCGCAAATTGTATGTAATCTGTGGGAATCTTATGATTCACTTACACTTTACTCATTGCAGATCAATAGTTCAGCTTATCCTTTTTGGCGTAGCTTCAAAATATGATTTTGAATTTTAACGGTTAAGGCGTCATCCATATATGGCGTAACACTGATAAGCGGAAAAGGGGGTGTCGTCAAACGTTACAATTTGTTACATGAAGTGGTGTTGAGGGGGGGGGGTCTAATCTTTTGCTATACTGCTTCTACACTGCTTCTAGACGACCAACTTTTGTACCGCGACAAATTTTCTGCGAGCTCTTTGTTCTAAAACAACATCTAAGTTTTAGAACAAAATCAGAGGCAACCGAGAATGTCGCGGGTTTGTGAATTTTGCGGTTAGAGAGATAGAAAGTGTCGCCAAAAATTGGAAACAATTTTGCGACAATCGCAAAAGTTTTTGCGACAATCGCTGAACTTTTCGCGACAATCGCAGAATTTTTGCGACGATCGCAGAACTTTTTCCGACAATCGCTGAACTTTTCACGACAATCGCAGAATTTTTGCGACGATCGCAGAACTTTTTCCGACAATCGTAGAACTTTTTGCGACAATCGCAGAAGTTTTTGCGACAATCGCAGAAATGTTTGCGACAATCGCAGAAATGTTTGCGACAATCGCAGAACTTTTTCCGACAATCGCAGAACTTTTTGCGACAATCGCAGAACTTTTTGCGACAATCGCAGAACTTTTTCCGACAATCGCAGAAGTTTTTGCGACAATCGCAGAAGTTTTTGCGACAATCGCAGAAGTTTTTGCGACAATCGCAGAAGTGTTTGCGACAATCGCAGAGGTTTCAAGTTTTTGCGGCAATCGCAAAAGTCGCAGAAGTTTTTGCGACAATCGCAAAAGTCGCAAAAGTTTTTGCGACAATCGCAGAAGTCGCAGAAGTTTTTGCGACAATCGCAAAAGTCGCAAAAGTTCTTGCGACAATCGCAAAAGTCGCAGAAGTTTTTGCGACAATCGCAAAAGTCGCAAAAGTCGCAAAAGTTTTTGCGACAATCGCAAAAGTCGCATAAGTTTTTGCGACAATCGCAAAAGTTGCAAAAGTTTTTGCGACAATCGCAGAAGTCGCAGAAGTTTTTGCGACAATCGCAAAAGTCGCAAAAGTTTTTGCGACAATCGCAAAAATCGCAAAAGTCGCAAAACATTTTGCGACAATCGCAAAAGTCGCAGAAGTTTTTGCGACAATCACAAAAGTCGCAAAAGTCGCAAAAGTTTTTGCGACAATCGCAAAAGTCGCAGAAGTTTTTGCGACAATCGCAAAAGTCGCAAAAGTTTTTGCGACAATCGCAAAAGTCGCATAAGTTTTTGCGACAATCGCAAAAGTCGCAAAAGTTTTTGCGACAATCGAAAAAGTCGCAGAAGTTTTTGCGACAATCGCAAAAGTCGCAGAAGTTTTTGCGACAATCGCAAAAGTCGCAAAAGTTTTTGCGACAATCGCAAAAGTCGCAGAAGTTTTTGCGACAATCGCAAAAGTCGCAGAAGTTTTTGCGACAATCGCAAAAGTCGCAAAAGTCGCATAAGTTTTTGCGACAATCGCAAAAGTCGCAAAAGTTTTTGCGACAATCGAAAAAGTCGCAGAAGTTTTTGCGACAATCGCAAAAGTCGCAGAAGTTTTGCGACAATCGCAAAAGTCGCAAAAGTTTTTGCGACAATCGCAAAAGTCGCAAAAGTTTTTGCGACAATCGCAAAAGTCGCAAAAGTCGCAAAAGTTTTTGCGACAATCGCAAAAGTCGCAAAAGTCGCAAAAGTTTTTGCGACAATCGCAGAAGTCGCAGAAGCTTTTGCGACAATCGCAAAAGTTGCATAAGTTTTTGCGACAATCGCAAAAGTCGCAAAAGTTTTTGCGACAATCGCAAAAGTCGCAGAAGTTTTTGCGACAATCGCAAAAGTCGCAAAAGTTTTTGCGACAATCGCAAAAGTCGCAGAAGTTTTTGCGACAATCGCAAAAGTCGCAAAAGTCGCAAAAGTTTTTGCGACAATCGCAAAAGTCGCATAAGTTTTTGCGACAATCGCAAAAGTCGCAAAAGTTCTTGCGACAATCGAAAAAGTCGCAGAAGTTTTTGCGACAATCGCAAAAGTCGCAAAAGTTTTTGCGACAATTGCAAAAGTCGCAGAAGTTTTTGCGACAATCGCAAAAGTCGCAAAAGTCAAAAAAGTGTTTGCGACAATCGCAAAAGTCCCAAAAGTTTTTGCGACAATCTCAAAAGTCGCAAAAGTTTTTGCGACAATCACAAAAGTCGCAGAAGTTTTTACGAATATCGCAAAAGTCGCAGAAGTTTTTGCGACAATCGCAAAAGTCGCAGAAGTTTTTGCGACAATCGCAAAAGTCGCAGAAGTTTTTGCGACAATCGCAAAAGTCGCAAAAGTCGCAAAAGCTTTTGCGACAATCGCAGAAGTCGCAGAAGCTTTTGCGACAATCGCAAAAGTCGCAGAAGTTTTTGCGACAATCGCAAAAGTCGCAAAAGTTTTTGCGACAATCGCAAAAGTCGCAAAAGTCGCAAAAGTTTTAGCGACAATCGCAAAAGTCGCAAAAGTCGCAAAACATTTTGCGACAATCGCAAAAGTCGCAGAAGTTTTTGCGACAATCGCAAAAGTCGCAAAAGTCGCAAAAGTTTTTGCGACAATCGCAAAAGTCGCAGAAGCTTTTGCGACAATCGCAAAAGTCGCATAAGTTTTTGCGACAATCACAAAAGTCGCAAAAGTCGCAAAAGTTTTTGCGACAATCGCAAAAGTCGCAGAAGTGTTTGCGACTATCGCAAAAGTCGCAAAAGTTTTTGCGACAATCGCAAAAGTCGCAGAAGTTTTTGCGACAATCGCAAAAGTCGCAAAAGTTTTTGCGACAATCACAAAAGTCGCAGAAGTTTTTGCGACAATCGCAAAAGTCGCAAAAGTTTTTGCGACAATCGCAAAAGTCGCAAAACTCGCAAAAGTTTTTGCGACAATCGCAAAAGTCGCAGAAGTTTTTGCGACAATCGCAAAAGTCGCAAAAGTTTTTGCGACAATCGAAAAAGTCGCAAAAGTTTTTGCGACAATCGCAAAAGTCGCAAAAGTTTTTGCGACAATCGCAAAAGTCGCAAAAGTTTTTGCGACAATCGCAAAAGTCGCAAAAGTTATTGCGACAATCGCAAAAGTCGCAAAAGTTTTTGCGACAATCGCAAAAGTTTTTGCGACAATCGAAAAAGTCGCAGAAGTGTTTGCAACAATCGCAAAAGTCGCAAAAGTTTTTGCGACAATCGCAAAAGTCGCAAAAGTCGCAAAAGTTTTTGCGACAATCGCAAAAGTTGCAAAAGTCGCAAAAGTTTTTGCGACAATCGCAAAAGTCGCAAAAGTTTTTGCGACAATCGCAAAAGTCGCAGAAGTTTTTGCGACAATCGCAAAAGTCGCAGAAGTTTTTATGACAATTGCAAAAGTCGCAGAAGTTTTTGCGACAATCGCAAAAGTCGCAAAAGTCGCAAAAGTTTTTGCGACAATCGCAAAAGTCGCAGAAGTTTTTGCGACAATCGCAAAAGTCGCAAAAGTTTTTGCGACAATCGCAAAAGTCGCAAAAGTCGCAAAAGTCGCAGAAGTTTTTGCGACAATCGCAAAAGTCGCAAAAGTTTTTGCGACAATCGCAAAAGTCGCAGAAGTTTTTGCGACAATCGCAAAAGTCGCAAAAGTCGCAAAAGTTTTTGCGACAATCGCAAAAGTTGCAAAAGTCGCAAAAGTTTTTGCGACAATCGCAAAAGTCGCAGAAGTTTTTGCGACAATCGCAAAAGTCGCAAAAGTTTTTGCGACAATCGCAAAAGTCGCAAAAGTCGCAAAAGTCGCAGAAGTTTTTGCGACAATCGCAAAAGTCGCAAAAGTTTTTGCGACAATCGCAAAAGTCGCAAAAGTTTTTGCGACAATCGCAAAAGTCGCAAAGCTTGCAAAAGTTTTTGCGACAATCGCAAAAGTCGCAAAAGTTTTTGCAACAATCTCAAAAGTCGCAAAAGTTTTTGCGACAATCGCAAAAGTCGCAAAAGTCGCAAAAGTCGCAAAAGTTTTTGCGACAATCGAAAAATTCGCAGAAGTTTTTGCGACAATCGCAAAAGTCGCAAAAGTTTTTGCGACAATCGCAAAAGTCGCAAAAGTCGCAAAAGTTTTTGCGACAATCGCAGAAGTCGAAGAAGTTTTTGCGACAATCGCAAAAGTCGCAAAAGTTTTTGCGACAATCGCAAAAGTCGCAAAGCTTGCAAAAGTTTTTGCGACAATCGCAAAAGTCGCAAAAGTTTTTGCGACAATCGCAAAAGTCGCAAAAGTCGCAAAAGTCGCAAAAGTTTTTGCGACAATCGCAGAAGTCGCAGAAGTTTTTGCGACAATCGCAAAAGTTTTTGCGACAATCGCAAAAGTCGCAAAAGTCGCAAAAGTTTTTGCGACAATCGAAAAAGTCGCAAAAGTCGCAAAAGTTTTTGCGACAATCGCAAAAGTCGCAGAAGTTTTTGCGACAATCGCAAAAGTCGCAAAAGTTTTTGCGACAATCGCAAAAGTCGCAAAGCTTGCAAAAGTTTTTGCGACAATCGCAAAAGTCGCAAAAGTTTTTGCGACAATCGCAAAAGTCGCAAAAGTCGCAAAAGTCGCAAAAGTTTTTGCGACAATCGCAGAAGTCGCAGAAGTTTTTGCGACAATCGCAAAAGTCGCAAAAGTTTTTGCGACAATCGCAAAAGTCGCAAAAGTCGCAAAAGTTTTTGCGACAATCGCAGAAGTCGAAGAAGCTTGTGCGACAATTGCAAAAGTCGCATAAGTTTTTGCGACAATCGCAAAAGTCGCAAAAGTCGCAAAAGTTTTTGCGACAATCGAAAAAGTCGCAAAAGTCGCAAAAGTTTTTGCGACAATCGCAAAAGTCGCAGAAGTTTTTGCGACAATCGCAAAAGTCGCAACACATTTTGCGACAATCGCAAAAGTCGCATAAGTTTTTGCGACAATCGCAAAAGTCGCAAAAGTCGCAGAAGTTTTTGCGACAATCGCAAAAGTCGCAGAAGTTTTTGCGACAATCGCAAAAGTCGCAGAAGTTTTTGCGACAATCGCAAAAGTCGCAAAAGTTTTTGCGACAATCGCAAAAGTCGCAAAAGTCGCAAAAGTCGCAAAACTCGCAAAAGTTTTTGGACAATCGCAGAAGTCGCAGAAGTTTTTGCGACAATCGCAAAAGACGCAAAACATTTTGCGACAATCGCAAAAGTCGCAAAAGTTTTTGCGACAATCGAAAAAGTCGCAAAAGTCGCAAAAGTTTTTGCGACAATCGCAAAAGTCGCAAAAGTTTTTGCGACAATCGCAAAAGTCGCAAAAGTTTTTGCGACAATCGCAAAAGTCGCAGAAGTTTTTGCGACAATCGCAAAAGTCGAAGAAGTTTTTGCGACAATCGCAAAAGTCGCAGAAGCTTTTGCGACAATCGAAAAAGTCGCAGAAGTTTTTGCGACAATCGCAAAAGTCCCAAAAGTCGCAAAAGTTTTTTGCGACAATCGCAAAAGTCGCATAAGTTTTTGCGACAATCGCAAAAGCCGCAAAAGTTTTTGCGACAATCGAAAAAGTCGCAGAAGTTTTTGCGACAATCGCAAAAGTCGCAGAAGTTTTTGCGACAATCGCAAAAGTCGCAAAAGTCGCATAAGTTTTTGCGACAATCGCAAAAGTCGCAAAAGTTTTTGCGACAATCGAAAAAGTCGCAGAAGTTTTTGCGACAATCGCAAAAGTCGCAGAAGTTTTGCGACAATCGCAAAAGTCGCAAAAGTTTTTGCGACAATCGCAAAAGTCGCAAAAGTTTTTGCGACAATCGCAAAAGTCGCAAAAGTCGCATAAGTTTTTGCGACAATCGCAAAAGTCGCAAAAGTCGCAAAAGTTTTTGCGACAATCGCAGAAGTCGCAGAAGCTTTTGCGACAATCGCAAAAGTCGCATAAGTTTTTGCGACAATCGCAAAAGTCGCAAAAGTTTTTGCGACAATCGCAAAAGTCGCAGAAGTTTTTGCGACAATCGCAAAAGTCGCAAAAGTCGCAACAATTTTTGCGACCATCGCAAAAGTCGCAAAAGTCGCAAAAGTTTTTGCGACAATCGCAAAAGTCGCAGAAGTTTTTGCGACAATCACAAAAGTCGCAAAAGTTTTTGCGACAATCGCAAAAGTCGCAAAAGTTGCAAAACATTTTGCGACAATCGCAAAAGTCGCAGAAGTTTTTGCGACAATCGCAAAAGTCGCAAAAGTCGCAAAAGTTTTTGCGACAATCACAGAAGCCGCAGAAGCTTTTGCGACAATCGCAAAAGTCGCATAAGCTTTTGCGACAATCGCAAAAGTCGCAAAAGTTTTTGCGACAATCGCAAAAGTCGCAGAAGTTTTTGCGACAATCGCAAAAGTCGCAAAACTCGCAAAAGTTTTTGCGACAATTGCAAAAGTCGCAAAAGTCGCAGAAGTTTTTGCGACAATCGCAAAAGTCGCAAAAGTTTTTGCGACTATCGCAAAAGTCGCAAAAGTCGCAAAAGTTTTTGCGACAATCGCAAAAGTCGCAAAAGTTTTTGCGACAATCGCAAAAGTCGCAAAAGTTTTTGCGACAATCGCAAAAGTCGCAGAAGTTTTTGCGACAATCGCAAAGGTCGCAGAAGTTTTTGCGACAATCGCAAAAGTCGCAAAAGTTTTTGCGACAATCGCAAAAGTCGCAAAAGTTTGTGCGACAATCACAAAAGTCGCAAAAGTCACAAATGTCGCAAAAGTTTTTGCGACAATCGCAAAAGTCGCAGAAGTTTTTGCGACAATCGCAAAAGTCGCAAAAGTTTTTGCGACAATCGCAAAAGTCGCAGAAGTTTTTGCGACAATCGCAAAAGTCGCAAAAGTTTTTACGACAATCGCAAAAGTCGCAAAAGTTTTTGCGACAATCGCAAAAGTCGCAGAAGTTTTTGCGACAATCGCAAAAGTCGCAAAACTTTTTGCGACAATCGCAAAAGTCGCAGAAGTTTTTGCGACAATCGCAAAAGTCGCAAAAGTCGCAAAAGTTTTTGCGACAATCGCAAAAGTCGCAAAAGTCGCAAAAGTTTTTGCGACAATCGCAGAAGTCGCAGAAGCTTTTGCGACAATCGCAAAAGTCGCATAAGTTTTTGCGACAATCGCAAAAGTCGCAAAAGTCGCAAAAGTTTTTGCGACAATCGCAGAAGTCGAAGAAGCTTGTGCGACAATTGCAAAAGTCGCATAAGTTTTTGCGACAATCGCAAAAGTTTTTGCGACAATCGCAAAAGTCGCAAAACTCGCAAAAGTTTTTGCGACAATCGCAAAAGTCGCAAAAGTTTTTGCGACAATCGCAAAAGTCGCAGAAATTTTTGCGACAATCGCAAAAGTCGCAAAAGTTTTTGCGACAATCGCAAAAGTCGCAAAAGTCGCAAAAGTTTTTGCGACAATCGCAGAAGTCGCAGAAACTTTTGCGACAATCGAAAAAGTCGCAGAAGTTTTTGCGACAATCGCAAAAGTCGCAAAAGTTTTTGCGACAATCGCAAAAGTCGCAGAAGTTTTTGCGACAATCGCAAAAGTCGCAAAAGTTTTTGCGACAATCGAAAAAGTCGCAGAAGTTTTTGCGAAAATCGCAAAAGTCGCAGAAGTTTTGCGACAATCGCAAAAGTCGCAAAAGTTTTTGCGACAATCGCAAAAGTCGCAAAAGTTTTTGCGACAATCGCAAAAGTCGCAAAAGTCGCAAAAGTTTTTGCGACAATCGCAAAAGTCGCAAAAGTCGCAAAAGTTTTTGCGACAATCGCAGAAGTCGCAGAAGCTTTTGCGACAATCGCAAAAGTCGCAGAAGTTTTTGCGACAATCGAAAAAGTCGCAAAAGTTTGTGCGAAAATCACAAAAGTCGCAAAAGTCACAAATGTCGCAAAAGTTTTTGCGACAATCGCAAAAGTCGCAAAACATTTTGCGACAATCGCAAAAGTCGCAAAAGTTTGTGCGACAATCGCAAAAGTCGCAGAAGTTTTTGCGACAATCGCAAAAGTCGCAAAAGTTTTTGCGACAATCGAAAAAGTCGCAGAAGTTTTTGCGACATTCGCAAAAGTCGCAAAAGTTTTTGCGACAATCGAAAAAGTCGCAGAAGTTTTTGCGACAATCGCAAAAGTCGCAGAAGTTTTTGCGACAGTCGCAAAAGTCGCAAAAGTTTTTGCGACAATCGCAAAAGTCGCAGAAGTTTTTGCGACAATCGTAAAAGTCGCAGAAGTTTTTGCGACAATCGCAAAAGTCGCAGAAGTTTTTGCGACAATCGCAAAAGTCGCAAAAGTCGCAAAAGTTTTTGCGACAATCGCAGAAGTCGCAGAAGCTTTTGCGACAATCGAAAAAGTCGCCAAAGTCGCAAAAGTTTTTGCGACAATCGAAAAAGTCGCAGAAGTTTTTGCGACAATCGCAAAAGTCGCAAAAGTCGCAGAAGTTTTTGCGACAATCGCAAAAGTCGCAAAAGTTTTTGCGACAATCGCAGAAGTCGCAGAAGTTTTTGCGACAATCGAAAAAGTCGCAAAAGTTTGTGCGACAATCGCAAAAGTCGCAAAAGTCACAAATGTCGCAAAAGTTTTTGCGACAATCGCAAAAGTCGCAGAAGTTTTTGCGACAATCGCAAAAGTCGCAAAAGTTTTTGCGACAATCGCAAAAGTCGCAGAAGTTTTTGCGACAATCGAAAAAGTCGCAGAAGTTTTTGCGACAATCGCAAAAGTCGCAGAAGCTTTTGCGACAATCGAAAAAGTCGCAGAAGTTTTTGCGACAATCGCAAAAGTCGCAAAAGTTTGTGCGAAAATCACAAAAGTCGCAAAAGTCACAAATGTCGCAAAAGTTTTTGCGACAATCGCAAAAGTCGCAGAAGTTTTTGCGACAATCGCAAAAGTCGCAAAAGTTTTTGCGACAATCGCAAAAGTCGCAGAAGTTTTTGCGACAATCGCAAAAGTCGCAAAAGTTTTTGCGACAATCGAAAAAGTCGCAGAAGTTTTTGCGACATTCGCAAATGTCGCAAAAGTTTTTGCGACAATCGAAAAAGTCGCAGAAGTTTTTGCGACAATCGCAAAAGTCGCAGAAGTTTTTGCGACAATCGCAAAAGTCGCAAAAGTTTTTGCGACAATCGAAAAAGTCGCAAAAGTCGCAAAAGTTTTTGCGACAATCGCAGAAGTCGCAGAAGCTTTTGCGACAATCGAAAAAGAAGCAGAAGTTTTTGCGACAATCGCAAAAGTCGCAGAAGTTTTTGCGACAATCGCAAAAGTCGCAAAACTCGCAAAAGTTTTTGCGACAATCGAAAAAGTCGCAGAAGTTTTTGCGACAATCGCAAAAGTCGCAGAAGTTTTGCGACAATCGCAAAAGTCGCAAAAGTTTTTGCGACAATCGCAAAAGTCGCAAAAGTTTTTGCGACAATCGCAAAAGTCGCAAAAGTCGCAAAAGTCGCAAAAGTTTTTGCGACAATCGCAAAAGTCGCAAAAGTCGCAAAAGTTTTTGCGACAATCGCAGAAGTCGCAGAAGCTTTTGCGACAATCGAAAAAGTCGCCAAAGTCGCAAAAGTTTTTGCGACAATCGAAAAAGTCGCAAAAGTTTTTGCGACAATCGCAAAAGTCGCAGAAGTTTTTGCGACAATCACAAAAGTCGCAAAAGTCGCAAAAGTTTTTGCGACAATCGCAGAAGTCGCAAAAGTTTTTGCGACAATCGCAAAAGTCGCAGAAATTTTTGCGACAATCGCAAAAGTCGCAAAAGTTTTTGCGACAATCGCAAAAGTCGCAAAAGTCGCAAAAGTTTTTGCGACAATCGCAGAAGTCGCAGAAGCTTTTGCGACAATCGAAAAAGTCGCCAAAGTCGCAAAAGTTTTTGCGACAATCGAAAAAGTCGCAGAAGTTTTTGCGACAATCGCAAAAGTCGCAAAAGTCGCAGAAGTTTTTGCGACAATCGCAAAAGTCGCAAAAGTTTTTGCGACAATCGCAAAAGTCGCAGAAGTTTTTGCGACAATCACAAAAGTCGCAAAAGTCGCAAAAGTTTTTGCGACAATCGCAAAAGTCGCCAAAGTTTTTGCGACAATCGCAAAAGTCGCAGAAATTTTTGCGACAATCGCAAAAGTCGCAAAAGTTTTTGCGACAATCGCAAAAGTCGCAAAAGTCGCAAAAGTTTTTGCGACAATCGCAAAAGTCGCAAAAGTCGCAAAAGTTTTTGCGACAATCGCAAAAGTCGCAAAAGTTTTTGCGACAATCGCAAAAGTCGCAGAAATTTTTGCGACAATCGCAAAAGTCGCAAAAGTTTTTGCGACAATCGCAAAAGTCGCAAAAGTCGCAAAAGTTTTTGCGACAATCGCAGAAGTCGCAGAAGCTTTTGCGACAATCGAAAAAGTCGCCAAAGTCGCAGAAGTTTTTGCGACAATCGCAAAAGTCGCAGAAGTTTTTGCGACAATCGCAAAAGTCGCAGAAGTCGCAGAAGTTTTTGCGACAATCGCAAAAGTCGCAAAAGTCGCAAAAGTTTTTGCGACAATCGCAGAAGTCGCAGAAGCTTTTGCGACAATCGAAAAAGTCGCCAAAGTCGCAAAAGTTTTTGCGACAATCGCAAAAGTCGCAGAAGTTTTTGCGACAATCGCAAAAGTCGCAAAAGTTTTTGCGACAATCGAAAAAGTCGCAGAAGTTTTTGCGACATTCGCAAAAGTCGCAAAAGTTTTTGCGACAATCGAAAAAGTCGCAGAAGTTTTTGCGACAATCGCAAAAGTCGCAGAAGTTTTTGCGACAATCGCAAAAGTCGCAAAAGTTTTTGCGACAATCGAAAAAGTCGCAGAAGTTTTTGCGACAATCGCAAAAGTCGCAAAAGTTTTGCGACAATCGCAAAAGTCGCAAAAGTTTTTGCGACAATCGCAAAAGTCGCAAAAGTTTTTGCGACAATCGCAAAAGTCGCAGAAATTTTTGCGACAATCACAAAAGTCGCAAAAGTCGCAAAAGTCGCAAAAGTTTTTGCGACAATCGCAGAAGTCGCAGAAGCTTTTGCGACAATCGAAAAAGTCGCCAAAGTCGCAAAAGTTTTTGCGACAATCGAAAAAGTCGCAGAAGTTTTTGCGACAATCGCAAAAGTCGAAAAAGTCGCAGAAGTTTTTGCGACAATCGCAAAAGTCGCAAAAATTTTTGCGACAATCGCAAAAGTCGCAAAAGTTTTTGCGACAATCACAAAAGTCGCAAAAGTCGCAAAAGTTTTTGCGACAATCGCAAAAGTCGCAAAAGTTTTTGCGACAATCGCAAAAGTCGCAGAAATTTTTGCGACAATCGCAAAAGTCGCAAAAGTTTTTGCGACAATCGCAAAAGTCGCAAAAGTCGCAAAAGTTTTTGCGACAATCGCAAAAGTCGCAAAAGTTTTTGCGACAATCGCAAAAGTCGCAAAAGTCGCAAAAGTTTTTGCGACAATCGCAAAAGTCGCAAAAGTTTTTGCGACAATCGCAAAAGTCGCAGAAATTTTTGCGACAATCGCAAAAGTCGCAAAAGTTTTTGCGACAATCGCAAAAGTCGCAAAAGTCGCAAAAGTTTTTGCGACAATCGCAGAAGTCGCAGAAGCTTTTGCGACAATCGAAAAAGTCGCCAAAGTCGCAAAAGTTTTTGCGACAATCGAAAAAGTCGCAGAAGTTTTTGCGACAATCGCAAAAGTCGCAAAAGTCGCAGAAGTTTTTGCGACAATCGCAAAAGTCGCAAAAGTTTTTGCGACAATCGCAAAAGTCGCAGAAGTTTTTGCGACAATCACAAAAGTCGCAAAAGTCGCAAAAGTTTTTGCGACAATCGCAAAAGTCGCAAAAGTTTTTGCGACAATCGCAAAAGTCGCAGAAATTTTTGCGACAATCGCAAAAGTCGAAGAAGTTTTTGCGACAATCGCAAAAGTCGCAAAAGTTTTTGCGACAATCGAAAAAGTCGCAGAAGTTTTTGCGACAATCGCAAAAGTCGCAGAAGTTTTGCGACAATCGCAAAAGTCGCAAAAGTTTTTGCGACAATCGCAAAAGTCGCAAAAGTTTTTGCGACAATCGCAAAAGTCGCAAAAGTCGCAAAAGTTTTTGCGACAATCGCAGAAGTCGCAGAAGCTTTTGCGACAATCGAAAAAGTCGCAAAAGTTTGTGCGACAATCACAAAAGTCGCAAAAGTCACAAATGTCGCAAAAGTTTTTGCGACAATCGCAAAAGTCGCAGAAGTTTTTGCGACAATCGCAAAAGTCGCAAAAGTTTTTGCGACAATCGCAAAAGTCGCAGAAGTTTTTGCGACAATCGCAAAAGTCGCAAAAGTTTTTGCGATAATCGAAAAAGTCGCAGAAGTTTTTGCGACAATCGCAAAAGTCGCAGAAGTTTTGCGACAATCGCAAACGTCGCAGAAGTTTTGCGACAATCGAAAAAGTCGCCAAAGTCGCAAAAGTTTTTGCGACAATCGAAAAAGTCGCAGAAGTTTTTGCGACAATCGCAAAAGTCGCAGAAGTTTTGCGACAATCGCAAAAGTCGCAAAAGTCGCAAAAGTTTTTGCGACAATCGCAAAAGTCGCAAAAGTTTTTGCGACAATCGCAAAAGTCGCAAAAGTCGCAAAAGTTTTTGCGACAATCGCAAAAGTCGCAGAAGTTTTTGCGACAATCACAAAAGTCGCAAAAGTCGCAAAAGTTTTTGCGACAATCGCAAAAGTCGCAAAAGTTTTTGCGACAATCGCAAAAGTCGCAGAAATTTTTGCGACAATCGCAAAAGTCGCAGAAGTTTTTGCGACAATCGCAAAAGTCGCAAAAGTCGCAAAAGTTTTTGCGACAATCGCAGAAGTCGCAGAAGCTTTTGCGACAATCGAAAAAGTCGCAAAAGTTTGTGCGACAATCACAAAAGTCGCAAAAGTCACAAATGTCGCAAAAGTTTTTGCGACAATCGCAAAAGTCGCAGAAGTTTTTGCGACAATCGCAAAAGTCGCAAAAGTTTTTGCGACAATCGCAAAAGTCGTAGAAGTTTTTGCGACAATCGCAAAAGTCGCAAAAGTTTTTGCGACAATCGAAAAAGTCGCAGAAGTTTTTGCGACAATCGCAAAAGTCGCAGAAGTTTTGCGACAATCGCAAAAGTCGCAAAAGTTTTTGCGACAATCGCAAAAGTCGCAAAAGTTTTTGCGACAATCGCAAAAGTCGCAAAAGTCGCAAAAGTTTTTGCGACAATCGCAAAAGTCGCAAAAGTTTTTGCGACAATCGCAAAAGTCGCAAAAGTCGCAAAAGTCGCAAAAGTTTTTGCGACAATCGCAAAAGTCGCAAAAGTCGCAAAAGTTTTTGCGACAATCGCAGAAGTCGCAGAAGCTTTTGCGACAATCGAAAAAGTCGCCAAAGTCGCAAAAGTTTTTGCGACAATCGAAAAAGTCGCAGAAGTTTTTGCGACAATCGCAAAAGTCGCAAAAGTCGCAGAAGTTTTTGCGACAATCGCAAAAGTCGCAAAAGTTTTTGCGACAATCGCAAAAGTCGCAGAAGTTTTTGCGACAATCACAAAAGTTGCAAAAGTCGCAAAAGTTTTTGCGACAATCGCAAAAGTCGCAAAAGTTTTTGCGACAATCGCAAAAGTCGCAGAAATTTTTGCGACAATCGCAAAAGTCGCAAAAGTTTTTGCGACAATCGCAAAAGTCGCAAAAGTCGCAAAAGTTTTTGCGACAATCGCAGAAGTCGCAGAAGCTTTTGCGACAATCGAAAAAGTCGCCAAAGTCGCAAAAGTTTTTGCGACAATCGAAAAAGTCGCAGAAGTTTTTGCGACAATCGCAAAAGTCGCAAAAGTCGCAGAAGTGTTTGCGACAATCGCAAAAGTCGCAAAAGTTTTTGCGACAATCGCAAAAGTCGCAGAAGTTTTTGCGACAATCACAAAAGTTGCAAAAGTTTTTGCGACAATCGCAAAAGTCGCAAAAGTTTTTGCGACAATCGCAAAAGTCGCAAAAGTTTTTGCGACAATCACAAAAGTCGCAAAAGTCGCAAAAGTTTTTGCGACAATCGAAAAAGTCGCAGAAGTTTTTGCGACAATCGCAAAAGTCGCAGAAATTTTTGCGACAATCACAAAAGTCGCAAAAGTTTTTGCGACAATCGCAAAAGTCGCAAAAGTCGCAAAAGTTTTTGCGACAATCGCAGAAGTCGCAGAAGCTTTTGCGACAATCGAAAAAGTCGCAAAAGTCGCAGAAGTTTTTGCGACAATCGCAAAAGTCGCAAAAGTTTTTGCGACAATCGCAAAAGTCGCAGAAGTTTTTGCGACAATCACAAAAGTCGCAAAAGTCGCAAAAGTTTTTGCGACAATCGCAAAAGTCGCAAAAGTTTTTGCGACAATCGCAGAAGTCGCAGAAATTTTTGCGACAATCGCAAAAGTCGCCAAAGTCGCAAAAGTTTTTGCGACAATCGAAAAAGTCGCAGAAGTTTTTGCGACAATCGCAAAAGTCGCAAAAGTCGCAGAAGTTTTTGCGACAATCGCAAAAGTCGCAAAAGTTTTTGCGACAATCGCAAAAGTCGCAGAAGTTTTTGCGACAATCACAAAAGTCGCAAAAGTCGCAAAAGTTTTTGCGACAATCGCAAAAGTCGCAAAAGTTTTTGCGACAATCGCAAAAGTCGCAGAAATTTTTGCGACAATCGCAAAAGTCGCAAAAGTTTTTGCGACAATCGCAGAAGTCGCAGAAGCTTTTGCGACAATCGAAAAAGTCGCCAAAGTCGCAAAAGTTTTTGCGACAATCGAAAAAGTCGCAAAAGTTTTTGCGACAATCGCAAAAGTCGCAAAAGTCGCAGAAGTTTTTGCGACAATCGCAAAAGTCGCAAAAGTTTTTGCGACAATCGCAAAAGTCGCAGAAGTTTTTGCGACAATCACAAAAGTCGCAAAAGTCGCAAAAGTTTTTGCGACAATCGCAAAAGTCGCAAAAGTTTTTGCGACAATCGAAAAAGTCGCAGAAATTTTTGCGACAATCGCAAAAGTCGCAAAAGTTTTTGCGACAATCGCAAAAGTCGCAGAAGTTTTGCGACAATCGCAAAAGTCGCAAAAGTTTTTGCGACAATCGCAAAAGTCGCAAAAGTTTTTGCGACAATCGCAAAAGTCGCAAAAGTCGCAAAAGTTTTTGCGACAATCGCAGAAGTCGCAGAAGCTTTTGCGACAATCGAAAAAGTCGCCAAAGTCGCAAAAGTTTTTGCGACAATCGAAAAAGTCGCAGAAGTTTTTGCGACAATCGCAAAAGTCGCAAAAGTCGCAGAAGTTTTTGCGACAATCGCAAAAGTCGCAAAAGTTTTTGCGACAATCGCAAAAGTCGCAGAAGTTTTTGCGACAATCGAAAAAGTCGCAGAAGTTTTTGCGACAATCGCAAAAGTCGCAAAAGTCGCAAAAGTTTTTGCGACAATCGCAAAAGTCGCAGAAATTTTTGCGACAATCGCAAAAGTCGCAAAAGTTTTTGCGACAATCGCAAAAGTCGCAAAAGTCGCAAAAGTTTTTGCGACAATCGCAAAAGTCGCAAAAGCTTTTGCGTCAATCGCAAAAGTCGCAGAAGTTTTTGCGACAATCACAAAAGTCGCAAAAGTCGCAAAAGATTTTGCGACAATCGCAAAAGTCGCAAAAGTTTTTGCGACAATCGCAAAAGTCGCAGAAGTTTTTGCGACAATCACAAAAGTCGCAGAAGTTTTTGCGACAATCGAAAAAGTCGCAGAAGTTTTTGCGACAATCGCAAAAGTCGCATAAGTTTTTGCGACAATCGAAAAAGTCGCAGAAGTTTTTGCGACAATCGCAAAAGTCGCAAAAGTTTTTGCGACAATCGCAAAAGTCGCAAAAGTTTTTGCGACAATCGAAAAAGTCGCAGAAGTTTTTGCGACAATCGCAAAAGTCGCAAAAGTTTTTGCGACAATCGAAAAAGTCGCAGAAGTTTTTGCGACAATCGCAAAAGTCGCAGAAGTTTTTGCGACAATCGCAAAAGTCGCAAAAGTTTTTGCGACAATCGAAAAAGTCGCAGAAGTTTTTGCGACAATCGCAAAAGTCGCAGAAGTTTTGCGACAATCGCAAAAGTCGCAAAAGTTTTTGCAACAATCGCAAAAGTCGCAAAAGTTTTTGCGACAATCGCAAAAGTCGCAAAAGTCGCAAAAGTTTTTGCGACAATCTCAAAAGTCGCAAAAGTCGCAAAAGTTTTTGCGACAATCGCAGAAGTCGCAGAAGCTTTTGCGACAATCGAAAAAGTCGCAAAAGTTTTTGCGACAATCGCAAAAGTCGCAGAAGCTTTTGCGACAATCGCAAAAGTCGCAAAAGTTTTTGCGTCAATCGAAAAAGTCGCAGAAGTTTTTGCGACAATCGCAAAGGTCGCAGAAGTGTTTGCGACAATCGCAAAAGTCGCTAAAGTTTTTGCGACAATCGCAAAAGTCGCAAAAGTTTTTGCGACAATCGCAAAAGTCGCAAAAGTCACAAATGTCGCAAAAGTTTTTGCGACAATCGCAAAAGTCGCAGAAGTTTTTGCGACAATCGCAAAAGTCGCAAAAGTTTTTGCGACAATCGAAAAAGTCGCAGAAGTTTTTGCGACAATCGCAAAAGTCGCAAAAGTTTTTGCGACAATCGAAAAAGTCGCAGAAGTTTTTGCGACAATCGCAAAAGCCGCAAAAGTTTTTGCGACAATCGCAAAAGTCGCAAAAGATTTTGCGACAATCGCAAAAGTCGCAAAAGTTTTTGCGACAATCGCAAAAGTCGCAAAAGTTTTTGCGTCAATCGAAAAAGTCGCAGAAGTTTTTGCGACATTCGCAAAAGTCGCAAAAGTTTTTGCGACAATCGCAAAAGTCGCAGAAGTTTTTGCGACAATCGCAAAAGTCGCAGAAGTTTTTGCGACAATCGCAAAAGTCGCAAAAGTTTTTGCGACAATCGAAAAAGTCGCAGAAGTTTTTGCGACAATCGCAAAAGCCGCAAAAGTTTTTGCGACAATCGCAAAAGTCGCAAAAGATTTTGCGACAATCGCAAAAGTCGCAAAAGTTTTTGCGACAATCGCAAAAGTCGCAAAAGTTTTTGCGTCAATCGAAAAAGTCGCAGAAGTTTTTGCGACAATCGCAAAAGTCGCAAAAGTTTTTGCGACAATCGCAAAAGTCGCAAAAGTCGCAAAAGTTTTTGCGACAATCGCAAAAGACGCCAAAGTTTTTGCGACAATCGCAAAAGTCGCAGAAGTTTTTGCGACAATCGAAAAAGTCGCAAAAGTCGCAAAAGTTTTTGCGACAATCGCAAAAGTCGCAAAAGTCGCAAAAGTTTTTGCGACAATCGCAGAAGTCGCCGAAGCTTTTGCGACAATCGAAAAAGTCGCAAAAGTCGCAAAAGTTTTTGCGACAATCGAAAAAGTCGCAAAAGTTTTTGCGACAATCGAAAAAGTCGCAAAAGTTTTTGCGACAATCGCAAAAGTCGCAAAAGTTTTTGCGACAATCGCAAAAGTCGCAGAAGTTTTTGCGACAATCGCAAAAGTCGCAAAAGTCGCAAAAATTTTTGCGACAATCGCAAAAGTCGCAAAAGTCGCAAAAGTTTTTGCGTCAATTGAAAAAGTCGCAGAAGTTTTTGCGACAATCGCAAAAGTCGCAAAAGTTTTTGCGACAATCGCAAAAGTCGCAAAAGTCGCAAAAGTTTTTGCGACAATCACAAAAGTCGCAAAAGTCGCAAAAGTTTTTGCGACAATCGCAGAAGTCGCCGAAGCTTTGCGACAATCGAAAAAGTCGCAAAAGTCGCAAAAGTTTTTGCGACAATCGAAAAAGTCGCAAAAGTTTTTGCGACAATCGCAAAAGTCGCAAAAGTTTTTGCGACAATCGCAAAAGTCGCAGAAGTTTTTGCGACAATCGCAAAAGTCGCAAAAGTCGCAAAAGTTTTTGCAACAATTGCAAAAGTCGCAGAAGTTTTTGCGACAATCACAAAAGTCGCAAAAGTCGCAAAAGTTTTTGCGACAATCGCAAAAGTCGCAAAAGTTTTTGCGACAATCGCAAAAGTCGCAGAAGTTTTTGCGACAATCGCAAAAGTCGCAAAAGTTTTTGCGACAATCGCAAAAGTCGCAAAAGCTATTGCGTCAATCGCAAAAGTCGCAGAAGTTTTTGCGACAATCACAAAAGTCGCAAAAGTCGCAAAAGTTTTTGCGACAATCGCAAAAGTCGCAAAAGTCGCAAAACATTTTGCGACAATCGCAAAAGTCGCAGAAGTTTTTGCGACAATCGCAAAAGTCGCCAAAGTCACAAAAGTTTTTGCGACAATCGCAAAAGTCGCAAAAGTTTTTGCGACAATCGCAAAAGTCGCAAAAGTTTTTGCGACAATCGCAAAAGTCGCAGAAGTTTTTGCGACAATCGCAAAAGTCGCAAAAGTTTTTGCGTCAATCGAAAAAGTCGCAAAAGTTTTTGCGACAATCGCAAAAGTCGCAGAAGTTTTTGCGACAATCGCAAAAGTCGCAAAAGTTTTTGCGACAATCGAAAAAGTCGCAGAAGTTTTTGCGACATTCGCAAAAGTCGCAAAAGTTTTTGCGACAATCGAAAAAGTCGCAGAAGTTTTTGCGACAATCGTAAAAGTCGCAGAAGTTTTTGCGACAATCGCAAAAGTCGCAAAAGTCGCAAAAGTTTTTGCGACAATCGCAAAAGTCGCAGAAATTTTGCGACAATCGCAAAAGTCGCAAAAGTTTTTGCGACAATCGCAAAAGTCGCAAAAGTTTTTGCGACAATCGCAAAAGTCGCAAAAGTCGCAAAAGTTTTTGCGACAATCGCAAAAGTCGCAAAAGTTTTTGTGACAATCGCAGAAGTCGCAAAAGTTTTTGCGACAATCGCAAAAGTCGCAGAAGTTTTTGCGACAATCGAAAAAGTCGCAAAAGTTTGTGCGAAAATCACAAAAGTCACAAAAGTCACAAATGTCGCAAAAGTTTTTGCGACAATCGCAAAAGTCGCAGAAGTTTTTGCGACAATCGCAAAAGTCGCAAAAGTTTTTGCGACAATCGCAAAAGTCGCAGAAGTTTTTGCGACAATCGCAAAAGTCGCAAAAGTTTTTGCGACAATCGAAAAAGTCGCAGAAGTTTTTGCGACAATCGCAAAAGTCGCAGAAGTTTTTGCGACAATCGCAAAAGTCGCCAAAGTCGCAAAAGTTTTTGCGACAATTACAGAAGTCGCAGAAGCTTTTGCGACAATCGCAAAAGTCGCATAAGTTTTTGCGACAATCGCAAAAGTCGCAAAAGTTTTTGCGACAATCGCAAAAGTCGCAGAAGTTTTTGCGACAATCGCAAAAGTCGCAAAACTCGCAAAAGTTTTTGCGACAATTGCAAAAGTCGCAAAAGTCGCAGAAGTTTTTGCGACAATCGCAAAACTCGCAAAAGTTTTTGCGACAATCGCAAAAGTCGCAAAAGTCGCAAAAGTTTTTGCGACAATCGCAAAAGTCGCAGAAGTTTTTGCGACAATCGCAAAAGTCGCAGAAGTGTTTGCGACAATCGCAAAAGTCGCAAAAATTTTTGCGACAATCGCAAAAGTCGCAGAAGTTTTTGCGACAATCACAAAAGTCGCAGAAGTTTTTGCGACAATCGCAAAAGTCGCAGAAGTGTTTGCGACAATCGCAAAAGTCGCAAAAGTCGCAAAAGTCGCAAAAGTTTTTGCGACAATCGCAAAAGTCGCAAAAGTTTTTGCGACAATCGAAAAAGTCGCAAAAGTTTTTGCGACAATCGCAAAAGTCGCAGAAGTTTTTGCGACAATCGCAAAAGTCGCAAAAGATTTTGCGACAATCGCAAAAGTCGCAGAAGTTTTTGCGACAATCGCAAAAGTCGCAGAAGTTTTTGCGACAATCGCAAAAGTCGCAAAAATTTTTGCAACAATCGCAAAAGTCGCAGAAGTTTTTGCGACAATCACAAAAGTCGCAGAAGTTTTTGCGACAATCGCAAAAGTCGCAGAAGTGTTTGCGACAATCGCAAAAGTCGCAAAAGTTTTTGCGACAATCGCAAAAGTCGCAAAAGATTTTGCGACAATCGCAAAAGTCGCAAAATCTTTTGCGACTTTTGCGATTGTCGCAAAAACTTTTGCGACTTTTGCGATTGTCGCAAAAACTTCTGCGACTTTTTCGATTGTCGCAAAAACTTTTGCGACTTTTGCGATTGTCGCAAAAACTTCTGCGACTTTTGCGATTGTCGCCAAAACTTCTGCGACTTTTGCGATTGTCGCAAAAACTTTTGCGACTTTTGCGAATGTCGCAAAAACTTCTGCGATTTTTTCGATTGTCGCAAAAACTTTTGCGACTTTTGCGATTGTCGCAAAAACTTCTGCGACTTTTTCGATTGTCGCAAAAACTTTTGCGACTTTTGCGATTGTCGCAAAAACTTCTGCGACTTTTGCGATTGTCGCAAAAACTTTTGCGACATTTGTGACTTTTGCGACTTTTGCGATTGTCGCACAAACTTTTGCGACTTTTGCGATTGTCGCAAAAACTTTAGCGATTTTTGCGATTGTCGCAAACACTTCTGCGACCTTTGCGATTGTCGCAAAAACTTCTGCGACTTTTTCGATTGACGCAAAAACTTTTGCGACTTTTGCGATTGTCGCAAAAACTTCTGCGACTTTTGCGATTGTCGCAAAAACTTTTGCGAAAAGTCGCAAAAGTCGCAAAAGTTTTTGCGACAATCGCAAAATTCGCAAAAGTCGCAAAACATTTTGCGACAATCGCAGAAGTCGCCGAAGCTTTTGCGACAATCGCAAAAGTCGCAAAAGTCGCAAAAGTTTTTGCGACAATCGAAAAAGTCGCAAAAGTTTTTGCGACAATCGCAAAAGTTGCAAAAGTTTTTGCGACAATCGCAAAAGTCGCAGAAGTTTTTGCGACAATCGCAAAAGTCGCAAAAGTCGCAAAACTTTTTGCGACAATCGCAAAAGTCGCAAAAGTCGCAAAAGTTTTTGCGTCAATCGAAAAAGTCGCAGAAGTTTTTGCGACAATCGCAAAAGTCGCAAAAGTTTTTGCGACAATCGCAAAAGTCGCAAAAGTCGCAAAAGTTTTTGCGACAATCGCAAAAGTCGCAAAAGTCGCAAAAGTTTTTGCGACAATCGCAGAAGTCGCCGAAGCTTTTGCGACAATCGAAAAAGTCGCAAAAGTTTTTGCGACAATCGAAAAAGTCGCAAAAGTTTTTGCGACAATCGCAAAAGTCGCAAAAGTTTTTGCGACAATCGCAAAAGTCGCAGAAGTTTTTGCGACAATCGCAAAAGTCGCAAAAGTTTTTGCGACAATCGCAAAAGTCGCAAAAGTTTTTGCGACAATCGCAAAAGTCGCAAAAGTCGCAAAAGTTTTTGCGACAATCGCAGAAGTCGCCGAAGCTTTTGCGACAATCGAAAAAGTCGCAAAAGTCGCAAAAGTTTTTGCGACAATCGAAAAGGTCGCAATAGTTTTTGCGACAATCGCAAAAGTCGCAAAAGTTTTTGCGACAATCGCAAAAGTCGCAGAAGTTTTTGCGACAATCGCAAAAGTCGCAAAAGTCGCAAAAATTTTTGCGACAATCGCAAAAGTCGCAAAAGTCGCAAAAGTTTTTGCAACAATCGCAAAAGTCGCAGAAGTTTTTGCGACAATCACAAAAGTCGCAAAAGTCGCAAAAGTTTTTGCGACAATCGCAAAAGTCGCAAAAGTTTTTGCGACAATCGCAAAATTCGCAGAAGTTTTTGCGACAATCGCAAAAGTCGCAAAAGTTTTTGCGACAATCGCAAAAGTCGCAAAAGCTTTGGCGTCAATCGCAAAAGTCGCAGAAGTTTTTGCGACAATCACAAAAGTCGCAGAAGTTTTTGCGACATTCGCAAAAGTCGCAAAAGTTTTTGCGACAATCGCAAAAGTCGCAGAAGTTTTTGCGACAATCGTAAAAGTCGCAGAAGTTTTTGCGACAATCGCAAAAGTCGCAAAAGTCGCAAAAGTTTTTGCGACAATCGCAAAAGTCGCAGAAATTTTGCGACAATCGCAAAAGTCGCAAAAGTTTTTGCGACAATCGCAAAAGTCGCAAAAGTTTTTGCGACAATCGCAAAAGTCGCAAAAGTCGCAAAAGTTTTTGCGACAATCGCAAAAGTCGCAAAAGTTTTTGCGACAATCGCAGAAGTCGCAGAAGATTTTGCGACAATCGAAAAAGTCGCAGAAGTTTTTGCGACAATCGCAAAAGTCGCAAAAGTTTTTGCGACAATCGCAAAAGTCGCAGAAGTTTTTACGACAATCGCAAAAGTCGCAAAAGTTTTTGCGACAATCGAAAAAGTCGCAGAAGTTTTTGCGACAATCGCAAAAGTCGCAGAAATTTTTGCGACAATCGCAAATGTCGCAAAAGTTTTTGCGACAATCGCAAAAGTCGCAGAAGTTTTTGCGACAATCGCAAAAGTCGCAAAAGTTTTTGCGACAATCGCAAAAGTCGCAGAAGTTTTTGCGACAATCGCAAAAGTCGCAAAAGTTTTTGCGACAATCGAAAAAGTCGCAGAAGTTTTTGCGACAATCGCAAAAGTCGCAGAAGTTTTTGCGACAATCGAAAAAGTCGCAGAAGTTTTTGCGACAATCGCAAAAGTCGCAGAAGTTTTTGCGACAATCGCAAAAGTCGCAAAAGTCGCAAAAGTTTTTGCGACAATTGCAAAAGTCGCAAAAGTCGCAGAAGTTTTTGCGACAATCGCAAAAGCCGCAAAAGTTTTTGCGACAATCGCAAAAGTCGCAAAAGTCGCAAAAGTTTTTGCGACAATCGCAAAAGTCGCAAAAGTTTTTGCGACAATCGCAAAAGTCGCAGAAGTTTTTGCGACAATCGCAAAAGTCGCAAAAGTTTTTGCGACAATCGAAAAAGTCGCAAAAGTTTTTGCGTCAATCGAAAAAGTCGCAGAAGTTTTTGCGACAATCGCAAAAGTCGCAGAAGTGTTTGCGACAATCGCAAAAGTCGCAAAAGTTTTTGCGACAATCGCAAAAGTCGCAGAAGTTTTTGCGACAATCGCAAAAGTCGCAAAAGTTTTTGCGACAATCGAAAAAGTCTCAGAAGTTTTTGCGACATTCGCAAAAGTCGCAAAAGTTTTTGCGACAATCGAAAAAGTCGCAGAAGTTTTTGCGACAATCGCAAAAGTCGCAAAACATTTTGCGACAATCGCAAAAGTCGCAGAAGTTTTTGCGACAATCGCAAAAGTCGCAAAAGTTTTTGCGACAATCGCAAAAGTCGCAAAAGTAGCAAAAGTTTTTGCGACAATCGCAAAAGTCGCAAAAGTTTTTGCGACAATCGCAAAAGTCGCAAAAGTTTTTGCGACAATCGCAAAAGTCGCAGAAGTTTTTGCGACAATCGCAAAAGTCGCAAAAGTTTTTGCGTCAATCGAAAAAGTCGCAAAAGTTTTTGCGACAATCGCAAAAGTCGCAAAAGTGTTTGCGACAATCGCAAAAGTCACATAAGTTTTTGCGACAATCGCGAAAGTCGCAAAAGCTTTTGCGACAATCGCAAAAGTCGCAGAAGTTTTTGCGACAATCACAAAAGTCGCAAAAGTCGCAAAAGTTTTTGCGACAATCGCAAAAGTCGCAAAAGTCGCAAAAGTTTTTGCGACAATCGCAAAAGTCGCAGAAGTTTTTGCGACAATCGCAAAATTCGCCAAAGTCGCAAAAGTTTTTTCGACAATTACAGAAGTCGCAGAAGCTTTTGCGAAAATCGCAAAAGTCGCATAAGTTTTTGCGACAATCGCAAAAGTCGCAAAAGTTTTTGCGACAATCGCAAAAGTCGCAGAAGTTTTTGCGACAATCGCAAAAGTCGCAAGACTCGCAAAAGTTTTTGCGACAATTGCAAAAGTCGCAAAAGTCGCAGAAGTTTTTGCGACAATCGCAAAAGTCGCAAAAGTTTTTGCGACAATCGCAAAAGTCGCAAAAGTCGCAAAAGTTTTTGCGACAATCGCAAAAGTCGCAAAAGTTTTTGCGATAATCGCAAAAGTCGCAGAAGTTTTTGCGACAATCGCAAAAGTCGCAAAAGTTTTTGCGTCAATCGAAAAAGTCGCAGAAGTGTTTGCGACAATCGCAAAAGTCGCAGAAGTGTTTGCGACAATCGCAAAAGTCGCAAAAGTTTTTGCGACAATCGCAAAAGTCGCAGAAGTTTTTGCGACAATCGCAAAAGTCGCAGAAGTTTTTGCGACATTCGCAAAAGTCGCAGAAGTTTTTGCGACAATCGCAAAAGTCGCAAAAGTTTTTGCGTCAATCGAAAAAGTCGCAGAAGTGTTTGCGACAATCGCAAAAGTCGCATAAGTTTTTGCGACAATCGCAAAAGTCGCAAAAGTTTTTGCGACAATCGCAAAAGTCGCAGAAGTTTTTGCGACAATCGCAAAAGTCGCAAGACTCGCAAAAGTTTTTGCGACAATTGCAAAAGTCGCAAAAGTCGCAGAAGTTTTTGCGACAATCGCAAAAGTCGCAAAAGTTTTTGCGACAATCGCAAAAGTCGCAAAAGTCGCAAAAGTTTTTGCGACAATCGCAAAAGTCGCAAAAGTTTTTGCGATAATCGCAAAAGTCGCAGAAGTTTTTGCGACAATCGCAAAAGTCGCAAAAGTTTTTGCGTCAATCGAAAAAGTCGCAGAAGTGTTTGCTACAATCGCAAAAGTCGCAGAAGTGTTTGCGATAATCGCAAAAGTCGCAGAAGTTTTTGCGACAATCGAAAAAGTCGCAGAAGTTTTTGCGACAATCGTAAAAGTCTCAGAAGTTTTTGCGACAATCGCAAAAGTCGCAAAAGTCGCAAAACATTTTGCGACAATCGCAAAAGTCGCAGAAGTTTTTGCGACAATCGCAAAAGTCGCAAAAGTTTTTGCGACAATCGAAAAAGTCGCAAAAGTTTTTGCGACAATCGCAAAAGTCGCAAAAGTTTTTGCGACAATCGCAAAAGTCGCAGAAGTTTTTGCGACAATCGCAAAAGTCGCAGAAGTTTTTGCGACAATCGCAAAAGTCGCAAAAGTTTTTGCGACAATCGCAAAAGTCGCAAAAGTCACAAAAGTCGCAAAAGTTTTTGCGACAATCGAAAAAGTCGCAAAAGTTTTTGCGACATTCGCAAAAGTCGCAAAAGTTTTTGCGACAATCGCAAAAGTCGCAGAAGTTTTTGCGACAATCGCAAAAGTCGCAAAAGTTTTTGCGACAATCGCAAAAGTTTTTGCGACAATCGCAAAAGTCGCAAAAGTCGCAAAACTTTTTGCGACAATCGCAAAAGTCGCAAAAGTTTTTGCGACAATCGCAAAAGTCGCAGAAGTTTTTGCGACAATCGCAAAAGTCGCAAAAGTTTTTGCGACAATCGCAAAAGTTTTTGCGACAATCGCAAAAGTCGCAAAAGTCGCAAAAGTTTTTGCGACAATCGCAGAAGTCGCAGAAGCTTTTGCGACAATCGCAAAAGTCGCATAAGTTTTTGCGACAATCGCAAAAGTCGCAAAAGTTTTTGCGACAATCGCAAAAGTCGCAGAAGTTTTTGCGACAATCGCAAAAGTCGCAAAAGTCGCAAAAGTTTTTGCGACAATCGCAAAAGTCGCAAAAGTCGCAAAACTTTTTGCGACAATCGCAAAAGTCGCAAAAGTTTTTGCGACAATCGCAAAAGTCGCAGAAGTTTTTGCGACAATCGCAAAAGTCGCAAAAGTTTTTGCGACAATCGCAAAAGTCGCAAAAGTCGCAAAACTTTTTGCGACAATCGCAAAAGTCGCAAAAGTTTTTGCGACAATCGCAAAAGTCGCAGAAGTTTTTGCGACAATCGCAAAAGTCGCAGAAGTTTTTGCGACAATCGCAAAAAACGCAAAAGTCGCAAAAGTCGCAAAAGTTTTTGCGACAATCGCAAAAGTCGCAAAAGTCGCAAAAGTTTTTGCAAAAGTTTTTGCGACAATCGCAAAAGTCGCAAAAGTTTTTGCGACAATCGCAAAAGTCGCAGAAGTTTTTTTCGACAATCGCAAAAGTCGCAAAAGTCGCAGAAGTTTTTGCGACAATCGCAAAAGTCGCAGAAGTTCTTGCGACAATCGCAAAAGTCGCAAAAGTTTTTGCGACAATCGCAAAAGTCGCAGAAGTTTTTGCGACAATCGCAAAAGTCGCAGAAGTTTTTGCGACAATCGCAAAAGTCGCAAAAGTTTTTGCGACAATCGCAAAAAACGCAAAAGTCGCAAAAGTCGCAAAAGTTTTTGCGACAATCGCAGAAGTCGCTTTTTTGCGACAATCGCAAAAGTCGCAAAAGTCGCAAAAGTTTTTGCGACAATCGCAAAAGTCGCAGAAGTTTTTGCGACAATCGCAAAAGTCGCAGAAGTTTTTGCGACAATCGCAAAAGTCGCAGAAGTTTTTGCGACAATCGCAAAAGTCGCAAAAGTTTTTGCGACAATCGCAAAAGTCGGAGAAGTTTTTGCAACAATCGCAGAAGTCGCAGAAGTTTTTGCGACAATCGCAAAAGTCGCAAAAGTTTTTGCGACAATCGCAAAAGTCGCAGAAGTTTTTGCGACAATCGCAAAAGTCGCAAAAGTTTTTGCGACAATCGCAAAAGTCGCAAAAGTTTTTGCGACAATCGCAGAAGTCGCAGAAATTTTCGCGACAATCGCAAAAAACGCAAAAGTTTTTGCGACAATCGCAAAAGTCGCAAAAGTTTTTGCGACAATCGCAAAAGTCGCAAAAGTTTTTGCGACAATTGCAAAAGTCGCAAAAGTTTTTGCGACAATTGCAAAAGTCGCAGAAGTTTTTGCGACAATCGCAAAAGTCGCAAAAGTTTTTGCGACAATCGCAAAAGTCACAAAAGTCGCAGAAGTTTTTGCGACAATCACAAAAGTCGCAAAAGTCGCAAAAGTTTTTGCGACAATCGCAAAAGTCGCAAAAGTCACAAAAGTCGCAAAAGTTTTTGCGACAATCGCAAAAGTTTTTGCGACAATCGCAAAAGTCGCAGAAGTTTTTGCGACAATCGCAAAAGTTTTTGCGACAATCGCAAAAGTCGCAAAAGTTTTTGCGACAATCGCAAAAGTCGCAGAAGTTTTTGCGACAATCGCAAAAGTCGCAAAAGTTTTTGCGACAATCGCAAAAGTCGCAGAAGTTTTTGCGACAATCGCAGGAGTTTTTGCGACAATCGCAAAAGTCGCAAAAGTTTTTGCGACAATCGCAGAAGTTTTTGCGACAATCGCAAAAGTCGCAGAAGTTTTTGCGACAATCGCAAAAGTCGCAAAAGTTTTTGCGACAATCGCAAAAGTCGCAGAAGTTTTTGCGACAATCGCAAAAGTCGCAAAAGTCGCAAAAGTTTTTGCGACAATCGCAAAAGTCGCAGAAGTTTTTGCGACAATCGCAAAAGTCGCAAAAGTCGCAGAAGTTTTTGCGAAAATCGCAAAAGTCGCAAAAGTTTTTACGACAATCGCAAAAGTCGCAGAAGTGTTTGCGACAATCGCAAAAGTCGCAACAGTCGCAAAAGTTTTTGCGACAATCGCAAAAGTCGCAGAAGTTTTTGCGACAATCGCAAAAGTCGCAAAAGTCGCAAAAGTCGCAAAAGTTTTTGCGACAATCGAAAAAGTCGCAGAAGTTTTTGCGACAATCGCAAAAGTCGCAAAAGTTTTTGCGACAATCGCAGAAGTCGCAGAAGCTTTTGCGACAATCGCAAAAGTCGCAAAAGTCGCAAAAGTCGCCAAAGTTTTTACGACAATCGAAAAAGTCGCAGAAGTTTTTGCGACAATCGCAAAAGTCGCAAAAGTTTTTGCGACAATCGCAAAAGTTTTTGCGACAATCGCAATAGTTTTTGCGACAATCGCAAAAGTTTTTGCGACAATCGCAAAAGTCGGAGAAGTTTTTGCGACAATCGCAAAAGTCGCAAAAGTTTTTGCGACAATCGCAAAAGTCGCAAAAGTCGCCAAAGTTTTTACGACAATCGAAAAAGTCGCAAAAGTTTTTGCGACAATCGCAAAAGTCGCAAAAGTTTTGCGACAATCGCAAAAGTCGCAAAAGTCGCAAAAGTTTTTGCGACAATCGCAAAAGTCGCAGAAGTTTTTGCGAAAATCGCAAAAGTCGCAAAAGTTTTTACGACAATCGCAAAAGTCGCAGAAGTGTTTGCGACAATCGCAAAAGTCGCAACAGTCGCAAAAGTTTTTGCGACAATCGCAAAAGTCGCAAAAGTCGCAAAACATTTTGCGACAATCGCAAAAGTCGCAGAAGTTTTTGCGACAATCGCAAAAGTCGCAAAAGTCGCAAAAGTTTTTGCGACAATCGCAAAAGTTTTTGCGACAATCGCAAAAGTCGCAGAAGTTTTTGCGACAATCGCAAAAGTCGCAAAAGTTTTTGCGACAATCGCAAAAGTCGCAAAAGTCGCAGAAGTTTTTGCGACAATCGCAAAAGTCGCAGAAGTTTTTGCGACAATCGCAAAAGTCGCAGAAGTTTTTGCGACAATCGCAAAAGTCGCAAAAGTCGCAAAAGTCGCAAAAGTGTTTGCGACAATCGCAAAAGTCGCAAAAGTTTTTGCGACAATCTCAAAAGTCGCAAAAGTTTTTGCGACAATCGCAAAAGTCGCAACAGTCGCAAAAGTTTTTGCGACAATCGCAAAAGTCGCAAAAGTCGCAAAACATTTTGCGACAATCGCAAAAGTCGCAGAAGTTTTTGCGACAATCGCAAAAGTCGCAAAGTTTTTGCGACAATCGCAAAAGTCGCAAAAGTCGCAAAAGTTTTTGCGACAATCGCAAAAGTCGCAAAAGTTTTTGCGACAATCGCAAAAGTCGCAACAGTCGCAAAAGTTTTTGCGACAATCGCAAAAGTCGCAAAAGTCGCAAAACATTTTGCGACAATCGCAAAAGTCGCAGAAGCTTTTGCGACAATCGCAAAAGTCGCAGAAGTTTTTGCGAAAATCGCAAAAGTCGCAAAAGTTTTTACGACAATCGCAAAAGTCGCAGAAGTGTTTGCGACAATCGCAAAAGTCGCAACAGTCGCAAAAGTTTTTGCGACAATCGCAAAAGTCGCAAAAGTCGCAAAACATTTTGCGACAATCGCAAAAGTCGCAGAAGTTTTTGCGACAATCGCAAAAGTCGCAAAAGTCGCAAAAGTTTTTGCGACAATCGCAAAAGTCGCAGAAGTTTTTGCGACAATCGCAAAAGTCGCAAAAGTCGCGAAAGTTTTTGCGACAATCGCAAAAGTCGCATAAGTTTTTGCGACAATCGCAAAAGTCGCAGAAGTTTTTGCGACAATCGCAAAAGTCGCAGAAGTTTTTGCGACAATCGCAAAAGTCGCAAAAGTTTTTGCGACAATCGCAAAAGTCGCAAAAGTCGCAAAAGTTTTTGCGACAATCGCAAAAGTCGCAGAAGTTTTTGCGACAATCGCAAAAGTCGCAGAAGTTTTTGCGACAATCGCAAAAGTCGCAAAAGTTTTTGCGACAATCGCAAAAGTCGCAGAAGCTTTTGCGACAATCGCAAAAGTCGCAAAAGTTTTTGAGACAATCGCAAAAGTCGCAAAAGTTTTTGCGACAATCGCAAAAGTCGCAAAAGTCGCCAAAGTTTTTGCGACAATCGCAAAAGTCGCAAAAGTGTTTGCGACAATCGCAAAAGTCGCAAAAGTTTTTGCGACAATCTCAAAAGTCGCAAAAGTTTTTGCGACAATCGCAAAAGTCGCAGAAGCTTTTGCGACAATCGCAAAAGTCGCAAAAGTTTTTGCGACAATCGCAAAAGTCGCAGAAGTTTTTGCGACAATCGCAAAAGTCGCAAAAGTCGCGAAAGTTTTTGCGACAATCGCAAAAGTCGCATAAGTTTTTGCGACAATCGCAAAAGTCGCAAAAGTTCTTGCGACAATCGAAAAAGTCGCAGAAGTTTTTGCGACAATCGCAAAAGTCGCAAAAGTCAAAAAAGTGTTTGCGACAATCGCAAAAGTTGCAAAAGTTTTTGCGACAATCACAAAAGTCGCAGAAGTTTTTACGACAATCGCAAAAGTCGCAGAAGTTTTTGCGACAATCGCAAAAGTCGCAAAAGTTTTTGCGACAATCGCAAAAGTCGCAAAAGTTTTTGCGACAATCGCAAAAGTCGCAAAAGTCGCAAAAGTTTTTGCGACAATCGCAAAAGTCGCAAAAGTTTTTGCGACAATCGCAAAAGTCGCAAAAGTTTTTGCGACAATCGCAAAAGTCGCAAAAGTCGCAAAAGTGTTTGCGACAATCGCAAAAGTCGCAAAAGTTTTTGCGACAATCTCAAAAGTCGCAAAAGTTTTTGCGACAATCGCAAAAGTCGCAGAAGCTTTTGCGACAATCGCAAAAGTCGCAGAAGTTTTTGCGACAATCGCAAAAGTCGCAAAAGTTTTTACGACAATCGCAAAAGTCGCAGAAGTGTTTGCGACAATCGCAAAAGTCGCAACAGTCGCAAAAGTTTTTGCGACAATCGCAAAAGTCGCAGAAGTTTTTGCGACAATCGCAAAAGTCGCAAAAGTCGCAAAAGTCGCAGAAGTTTTTGCGACAATCGAAAAAGTCGCAGAAGTTTTTGCGACAATCGCAAAAGTCGCAAAAGTTTTTGCGACAATCGCAGAAGTCGCAGAAGCTTTTGCGACAATCGCAAAAGTCGCAAAAGTCGCAAAAGTCGCCAAAGTTTTTACGACAATCGAAAAAGTCGCAGAAGTTTTTGCGACAATCGCAAAAGTCGCAAAAGTTTTTGCGACAATCGCAAAAGTTTTTGCGACAATCGCAATAGTTTTTGCGACAATCGCAAAAGTTTTTGCGACAATCGCAAAAGTCGCAGAAGTTTTTGCGACAATCGCAAAAGTCGCAAAAGTTTTAGCGACAATCGCAAAAGTCGCAAAAGTCGCCAAAGTTTTTACGACAATCGAAAAAGTCGCAGAAGTTTTTGCGACAATCGCAAAAGTCGCAAAAGTTTTTGCGACAATCGCAAAAGTTTTTGCGACAATCGCAAAAGTTTTTGCGACAATCGCAAAAGTCGCAAAAGTCGCAAAAGTTTTTGCGACAATCGCAAAAGTCGCAGAAGTTTTTGCGAAAATCGCAAAAGTCGCAAAAGTTTTTACGACAATCGCAAAAGTCGCAGAAGTTTTTGCGACAATCGCAAAAGTCGCAACAGTCGCAAAAGTTTTTGCGACAATCGCAAAAGTCGCAAAAGTCGCAAAACATTTTGCGACAATCGCAAAAGTCGCAAAAGTTTTTGCGACAATCACAAAAGTCGCAAAAGTCGCAAAAGTCGCAAAAGTTTTTGCGACAATCGCAAAAGTCGCAGAAGTTTTTGCGACAATCGCAAAAGTCGCAAAAGTTTTTGCGACAATCGCAAAAGTCGCAGAAGTGTTTGCGACAATCGCAAAAGTCGCAGAAGCTTTTGCGACAATCGCAAAAGTCGCAGAAGTTTTTGCGAAAATCGCAAAAGTCGCAAAAGTTTTTACGACAATCGCAAAAGTCGCAAAAGTGTTTGCGACAATCGCAAAAGTCGCAACAGTCGCAAAAGTTTTTGCGACAATCGCAAAAGTCGCAAAAGTCGCAAAACATTTTGCGACAATCGCAAAAGTCGCAGAAGTTTTTGCGACAATCGCAAAAGTCGCAAAAGTCGCAAAAGTTTTTGCGACAATCGCAAAAGTCGCAAAAGTTTTTGCGACAATCGCAAAAGTCGCAAAAGTTTTTGCGACAATCGCAAAAGTCGCAAAAGTCGCAAAAGTGTTTGCGACAATCGCAAAAGTCGCAAAAGTTTTTGCGACAATCTCAAAAGTCGCAAAAGTTTTTGCGACAATCGCAAAAGTCGCAGAAGCTTTTGCGACAATCGCAAAAGTCGCAGAAGTTTTTGCGAAAATCGCAAAAGTCGCAAAAGTTTTTACGACAATCGCAAAAGTCGCAGAAGTGTTTGCGACAATCGCAAAAGTCGCAACAGTCGCAAAAGTTTTTGCGACAATCGCAAAAGTCGCAGAAGTTTTTGCGACAATCGCAAAAGTCGCAAAAGTTTTTGCGACAATCGCAAAAGTCGCAGAAGTTTTTGCGACAATCGCAGGAGTTTTTGCGACAATCGCAAAAGTCGCAAAAGTTTTTGCGACAATCGCAGAAGTTTTTGCGACAATCGCAAAAGTCGCAGAAGTTTTTGCGACAATCGCAAAAGTCGCAAAAGTTTTTGCGACAATCGCAAAAGTCGCAGAAGTTTTTGCGACAATCGCAAAAGTCCCCAAAGTCGCAAAAGTCGCAAAAGATTTTGCGACAATCGCAAAAGTCGCAAAAGTCGCAGAAGATTTTGCGACAATCGCAAAAGTCGCAACAGTCGCAAAAGTTTTTGCGACAATCGCTAAAGTCGCAAAAGTCGCAAAAGTTTTTGCGACAATCGCAAAAGTCGCAAAAGTTTTTGCGACAATCGCAAAAGTCGCAAAAGTTTTTGCGACAATCGCAAAAGTCGCAAAAGTTTTTGCGACAATCGCAAAAGTCGCAAAAGTCGCAAAAGTTTTTGCGACAATCGCAAAAGTCGCAAAAGTCGCAAAACATTTTGCGACAATCGCAAAAGTCGCAAAAGTTTTTGCGACAATCACAAAAGTCGCAAAAGTCGCAAAAGTCGCAAAAGTTTTTGCGACAATCGCAAAAGTCGCAGAAGTTTTTGCGACAATCGCAAAAGTCGCAAAAGTTTTTGCGACAATCGCAGAAGTTTTTGCGACAATCGCAAAAGTCGCAAAAGTTTTTGCGACAATCGCAAAAGTCGCAGAAGTTTTTGCGACAATCGCAAAAGTCGCAGAAGTTTTTGCGACAATCGCAAAAGTCGCAGAAGTTTTTGCGTCAATCGCAAAAGTCGCAGAAGTTTTTGCGACAATCGCAAAAGTCGCATAAGTTTTTGCGACAATCGCAAAAGTCTCAAAAGTCACAAAAGTCGCAAAAGTTTTTGCGACAATCGCAAAAGTCGCAGAAGTTTTTGCGACAATCGCAAAAGTCGCAAAAGTTTTTGCGACAATTGCAAAAGTCGCAAAAGTCGCAAAAGTTTTTGCGACAATTGCAAAAGTCGCAGAAGTTTTTGCGACAATCGCAAAAGTCGCAAAAGTTTTTGCGACAATCGCAAAAGTCACAAAAGTCGCAGAAGTTTTTGCGACAATCACAAAAGTCGCAAAAGTCGCAAAAGTTTTTGCGACAATCGCAAAAGTCGCAAAAGTCACAAAAGTCGCAAAAGTTTTTGCGACAATCGCAAAAGTCGCAGAAGTTTTTGCGACAATCGCAAAAGTTTTTGCGACAATCGCAAAAGTCGCAAAAGTTTTTGCGACAATCGCAAAAGTCGCAGAAGTTTTTGCGACAATCGCAAAAGTCGCAAAAGTTTTTGCGACAATCGCAAAAGTCGCAGAAGTTTTTGCGACAATCGCAGGAGTTTTTGCGACAATCGCAAAAGTCGCAAAAGTTTTTGCGACAATCGCAGAAGTTTTTGCGACAATCGCAAAAGTCGCAGAAGTTTTTGCGACAATCGCAAAAGTCGCAAAAGTTTTTGCGACAATCGCAAAAGTCGCAGAAGTTTTTGCGACAATCGCAAAAGTCCCCAAAGTCGCAAAAGTCGCAAAAGATTTTGCGACAATCGCAAAAGATTTTGCGACAATCGCAAAAGTCGCAAAAGTCGCAGAAGATTTTGCGACAATCGCAAAAGTCGCAAAAGTCGCAAAAGTTTTTGCGACAATCGCTAAAGTCGCAAAAGTCGCAAAAGTTTTTGCGACAATCGCAAAAGTCGCAAAAGTTTTTGCGACAATCGCAAAAGTCGCAAAAGTTTTTGCGACAATCGCAAAAGTCGCAAAAGTTTTTGCGACAATCGCAAAAGTCGCAAAAGTCGCAAAAGTTTTTGCGACAATCGCAAAAGTCGCAAAAGTCGCAAAACATTTTGCGACAATCGCAAAAGTCGCAAAAGTTTTTGCGACAATCACAAAAGTCGCAAAAGTCGCAAAAGTCGCAAAAGTTTTTGCGACAATCGCAAAAGGGCAGAAGTTTTTGCGACAATCGCAAAAGTCGCAAAAGTTTTTGCGACAATCGCAGAAGTTTTAGCGACAATCGCAAAAGTCGCAAAAGTTTTTGCGACAATCGCAAAAGTCGCAGAAGTTTTTGCGACAATCGCAAAAGTCGCAGAAGTTTTTGCGACAATCGCAAAAGTCGCAGAAGTTTTTGCGTCAATCGCAAAAGTCGCAAAACTTTTTGCGACAATCGCAAAAGTCGCAGAAGTTTTTGCGACAATCGCAAAAGTCGCAGAAGTTTTTGCGACAATCGCAAAAGTCGCAAAAGTCGCAAAAGTTTTTGCGACAATCGCTAAAGTCGCAAAAGTCGCAAAAGTTTTTGCGACAATCGCAAAAGTCGCAAAAGTTTTTGCGACAATCGCAAAAGTCGCAAAAGTTTTTGCGACAATCGCAAAAGTCGCAAAAGTTTTTGCGACAATCGCAAAAGTCGCAAAAGTTTTTGCGACAATCGCAAAAGTCGCAGAAGTTTTTGCGACAATCGCAAAAGTCGCAAAAGTTTTTGCGACAATCGCAAAAGTCGCAGAAGTTTTTGCAACAATAGCAAAAGTCGCAGAAGTTTTTGCGACAATCGCAAAAGTCGCAAAACATTTTGCGACAATCACAAAAGTCGCAAAAGTCACAAAAGTCGCAAAAGTTTTTGCGACAATCGCAAAAGTCGCAGAAGTTTTTGCGACAATCGCAAAAGTCGCAAAAGTTTTTGCGACAATCGCAAAAGTCGCAGAAGTTTTTGCGACAATCGCAAAAGTCGCAGAAGTTTTTGCGACAATCGCAAAAGTCGCAAAAGTCGCCAAAGTTTTTGCGACAATCGCAAAAGTCGCAGAAGTTTTTGCGACAATCGCAAAAGTCGCAAAAGTTTTTGCGACAATCGCAAAAGTTTATGCGACAATCGCAATAGTTTTTGCGACAATCGCAAAAGTTTTTGCGACAATCGCAAAAGTCGCAGAAGTTTTTGCGACAATCGCAAAAGTCGCAAAACTTTTTGCGACAATCGCAAAAGTCGCAAAAGTCGCCAAAGTTTTTGCGACAATCGAAAAAGTCGCAGAAGTTTTTGCGACAATCGCAAAAGTCGCAAAAGTTTTTGCGACAATCGCAAAAGTTTTTGCGACAATCGCAAAAGTTTTTGCGACAATCGCAAAAGTTTTTGCGACAATCGCAAAAGTTTTTGCGACAATCGCAAAAGTCGCAAAAGTCGCAAAAGTTTTTGCGACAATCGCAAAAGTCGCAGAAGTTTTTGCGACAATCGCAAAAGTCGCAGAAGTTTTTGCGACAATCGCAAAAGTCGCAGAAGTGTTTGCGACAATCGCAAAAGTCGCAAAAGTCGCAGAAGTGTTTGCGACAATCGCAAAAGTCGCAAAAGTTTTTGCGACAATCTCAAAAGTCGCAAAAGTTTTTGCGACAATCGCAAAAGTCGCAGAAGCTTTTGCGACAATCGCAAAAGTCGCAGAAGTTTTTGCGAAAATCGCAAAAGTCGCAAAAGGTTTTACGACAATCGCAAAAGTCGCAAAAGTGTTTGCGACAATCGCAAAAGTCGCAACAGTCGCAGAAGTTTTTGCGACAATCGCAAAAGTCGCAAAAGTCGCAAAACATTTTGCGACAATCGCAAAAGTCGCAGAAGTTTTTGCGACAATCGCAAAAGTCGCAAAAGTCGCAAAAGTTTTTGCGACAATCGCAAAAGTTTTTGCGACAATCGCAAAAGTCGCAGAAGTTTTTGCGACAATCGCAAAAGTCGCAAAAGTTTTTGCGACAATCGCAAAAGTCGCAAAAGTCGCAGAAGTTTTTGCGACAATCGCAAAAGTCGCAGAAGTTTTTGCGACAATCGCAAAAGTCGCAGAAGTTTTTGCGACAATCGCAAAAGTCGCAAAAGTCGCAAAAGTCGCAAAAGTGTTTGCGACAATCGCAAAAGTCGCAAAAGTTTTTGCGACAATCTCAAAAGTCGCAAAAGTTTTTGCGACAATCGCAAAAGTCGCAGAAGCTTTTGCGACAATCGCAAAAGTCGCAGAAGTTTTTGCGAAAATCGCAAAAGTCGCAAAAGTTTTTACGACAATCGCAAAAGTCGCAGAAGTGTTTGCGACAATCGCAAAAGTCGCAACAGTCGCAAAAGTTTTTGCGACAATCGCAAAAGTCGCAAAAGTCGCAAAACATTTTGCGACAATCGCAAAAGTCGCAGAAGTTTTTGCGACAATCGCAAAAGTCGCAAAAGTCGCAAAAGTTTTTGCGACAATCGCAAAAGTCGCAGAAGTTTTTGCGACAATCGCAAAAGTCGCAAAAGTCGCGAAAGTTTTTGCGACAATCGCAAAAGTCGCATAAGTTTTTGCGACAATCGCAAAAGTCGCAGAAGTTTTTGCGACAATCGCAAAAGTCGCAGAAGTTTTTGCGACAATCGCAAAAGTCGCAAAAGTTTTTGCGACAATCGCAAAAGTCGCAAAAGTCGCAAAAGTTTTTGCGACAATCGCAAAAGTCGCAGAAGTTTTTGCGACAATCGCAAAAGTCGCAGAAGTTTTTGCGACAATCGCAAAAGTCGCAAAAGTTTTTGCGACAATCGCAAAAGTCGCAGAAGCTTTTGCGACAATCGCAAAAGTCGCAGAAGTTTTTGAGACAATCGCAAAAGTCGCAAAAGTTTTTGCGACAATCGCAAAAGTCGCAAAAGTCGCCAAAGTTTTTGCGACAATCGCAAAAGTCGCAAAAGTGTTTGCGACAATCGCAAAAGTCGCAAAAGTTTTTGCGACAATCTCAAAAGTCGCAAAAGTTTTTGCGACAATCGCAAAAGTCGCAGAAGCTTTTGCGACAATCGCAAAAGTCGCAAAAGTTTTTGCGACAATCGCAAAAGTCGCAGAAGTTTTTGCGACAATCGCAAAAGTCGCAAAAGTCGCGAAAGTTTTTGCGACAATCGCAAAAGTCGCATAAGTTTTTGCGACAATCGCAAAAGTCGCAAAAGTTCTTGCGACAATCGAAAAAGTCGCAGAAGTTTTTGCGACAATCGCAAAAGTCGCAAAAGTCAAAAAAGTGTTTGCGACAATCGCAAAAGTCCCAAAAGTTTTTGCGACAATCGCAAAAGTTGCAAAAGTTTTTGCGACAATCACAAAAGTCGCAGAAGTTTTTACGACAATCGCAAAAGTCGCAGAAGTTTTTGCGACAATCGCAAAAGTCGCAAAACTCGCAAAAGCTTTTGCGACAATCGCAGAAGTCGCAGAAGCTTTTGCGACAATCGCAGAAGTCGCAGAAGCTTTTGCGACAATCGCAAAAGTCGCAGAAGTTTTTGCGACAATCGCAAAAGTCGCAGAAGTTTTTGCGACAATCGCAAAACTCGCAAAACTCGCAAAAGCTTTTGCGACAATCGCAGAAGTCGCAGAAGCTTTTGCGACAATCGCAAAAGTCGCAGAAGTTTTTGCGACAATCGCAAAAGTCGCAAAAGTTTTTGCGACAATCGCAAAAGTCGCAGAAGTTTTTGCGACAATCACAAAAGTCGCAAAAGTCACAAAAGTTTTTGCGACAATCGCAAAAGTCGCAAAAAACGCAAAACATTTTGCGACAATCGCAAAAGTCGCAGAAGTTTTTGCGACAATCGCAAAAGTCGCAAAAGTCGCAAAAGTTTTTGCGACAATCGCAAAAGTCGCAGAAGCTTTTGCGACAATCGCAAAAGTCGCATAAGTTTTTGCGACAATCGCAAAAGTCGCAAAAGTTTTTGCGACAATCGCAAAAGTCGCAGAAGTTTTTGCGACAATCGCAAAAGTCGCAAAAGTTTTTGCGACAATCGCAAAAATCGCAAAAGTCGCAGAAGTTTTTGCGACAATCGCAAAAGTCGCAGAAGTTTTTGCGACAATCACAAAAGTCGCAAAAGTCGCAAAAGTTTTTGCGACAATCGCAAAAGTCGCAAAAGTCGCAAAAGTTTTTGCGACAATCGAAAAAGTCGCAGAAGTTTTTGCGACAATCGCAAAAGTCGCAAAAGTTTTTGCGACAATCGCAGAAGTTGCAGAAGCTTTTGCGACAATCGCAAAAGTCGCAAAAGTCGCAAAAGTCGCCAAAGTTTTTACGACAATCGAAAAAGTCGCAGAAGTTTTTGCGACAATCGCAAAAGTCGCAAAAGTTTTTGCGACAATCGCAAAAGTTTTTGCGACAATCGCAAAAGTCGCAAAAGTCGCAAAAGTTTTTGCGACAATCGCAAAAGTCGCAGAAGTTTTTGCGACAATCGCAAAAGTCGCAGAAGTTTTTGCGACAATCGCAAAAGTCGCAGAAGTTTTTGCGACAATCGCAAAAGTCGCAAAAGTCGCAAAAGTGTTTGCGACAATCGCAAAAGTCGCAAAAGTTTTTGCGACAATCTCAAAAGTCGCAAAAGTTTTTGCGACAATCGCAAAAGTCGCAAAAGTTTTTGCAACAATCTCAAAAGTCGCAAAAGTTTTTGCGACAATCGCAAAAGTCGCAGAAGCTTTTGCGACAATCGCAAAAGTCGCAGAAGTTTTTGCGAAAATCGCAAAAGTCGCAAAAGTTTTTACGACAATCGCAAAAGTCGCAGAAGTGTTTGCGACAATCGCAAAAGTCGCAAAAGTCGCAAAAGTTTTTGCGACAATCGCAAAAGTCGCAGAAGTTTTTGCGACAATCGCAAAAGTCGCAAAAGTTTTTGCGACAATCGCAAAAGTCGCAAAAGTCGCCAAAGTTTTTGCGACAATCGCAGAAGTCGCAGAAGCTTTTGCGACAATCGCAAAAGTCGCAGAAGTTTTTGCGACAATCGCAAAAGTCGCAGAAGTTTTTGCGACAATCGCAAAAGTCGCAGAAGTTTTTGCGACAATCACAAAAGTCGCAAAAGTCACAAAAGTTTTTGCGACAATCGCAAAAGTCGCAAAAAACGCAAAACATTTTGCGACAATCGCAAAAGTCGCAGAAGTTTTTACGACAATCGCAAAAGTCGCAGAAGTTTTTGCGAAAATCGCAAAAGTCGCAAAAGTTTTTACGACAATCGCAAAAGTCGCAGAAGTGTTTGCGACAATCGCAAAAGTCGCAAAAGTTCTTGCGACAATCGAAAAAGTCGCAGAAGTTTTTGCGACAATCGCAAAAGTCGCAGAAGTTTTTGCGACAATTGCAAAAGTCGCAGAAGGTTTTGCGACAATCGCAAAAGTCGCAAAAGTCAAAAAAGTTTTTGCGACAATCGCAAAAGTCGCAAAAGTTTTTGCGACAATCGCAGAAGTTGCAGAAGCTTTTGCGACAATCGCAAAAGTCGCAAAAGTCGCAAAAGTCGCCAAAGTTTTTACGACAATCGAAAAAGTCGCAGAAGTTTTTGCGACAATCGCAAAAGTCGCAAAAGTTTTTGCGACAATCGCAAAAGTTTTTGCGACAATCGCAAAAGTCGCAAAAGTCGCAAAAGTTTTTGCGACAATCGCAAAAGTCGCAGAAGTTTTTGCGACAATCGCAAAAGTCGCAGAAGTTTTTGCGACAATCGCAAAAGTCGCAGAAGTTTTTGCGACAATCGCAAAAGTCGCATAAGTCGCAAAAGTGTTTGCGACAATCGCAAAAGTCGCAGAAGTTTTTGCGACAATCGCAAAAGTCGCAGAAGTTTTTGCGACAATCGCAAAAGTCGCAGAAGTTTTTGCGACAATCGCAAAAGTCGCATAAGTCGCAAAAGTGTTTGCGACAATCGCAAAAGTCGCAAAAGTTTTTGCGACAATCGCAAAAGTCGCAGAAGCTTTTGCGACAATCGCAAAAGTCGCAGAAGTTTTTGCGAAAATCGCAAAAGTCGCAAAAGTTTTTACGACAATCGCAAAAGTCGCAAAAGTTTTTGCGACAATCGCAAAAGTCGCAAAAGTCGCAAAAGTTTTTGCGACAATCGCAAAAGTCGCAGAAGTTTTTGCGACAATCGCAAAAGTCGCAAAAGTTTTTGCGACAATCGCAAAAGTCGCATAAGTCGCAAAAGTGTTTGCGACAATCGCAAAAGTCGCAAAAGTTTTTGCGACAATCGCAAAAGTCGCAGAAGCTTTTGCGACAATCGCAAAAGTCGCAGAAGTTTTTGCGAAAATCGCAAAAGTCGCAAAAGTTTTTACGACAATCGCAAAAGTCGCAGAAGTGTTTGCGACAATCGCAAAAGTCGCAAAAGTCGCAAAAGTTTTTGCGACAATCGCAAAAGTCGCAGAAGTTTTTGCGACAATCGCAAAAGTCGCAAAAGTTTTTGCGACAATCGCAAAAGTCGCAAAAGTCGCCAAAGTTTTTGCGACAATCGCAAAAGTCGCAGAAGTTTTTGCGACAATCGCAAAAGTCGCAAAAGTTTTTGCGACAATCGCAAAAGTCGCAGAAGTTTTTGCGACAATCGCAAAAGTCGCAAAAGTCGCGAAAGTTTTTGCGACAATCGCAAAAGTCGCAGAAGTTTTTGCGACAATCGCAAAAGTCGCAAAAGTCGCAAAAGTCAAAAAAGTTTTTGCGACAATCGCAAAAGTCGCAGAAGTTTTTACGACAATCGCAAAACTCGCAGAAGTTTTTGCGACAATCGCAAAAGTCGCAAAACTCGCAAAAGCATTTGCGACAATCGCAGAAGTCGCAGAAGCTTTTGCGACAATCGCAAAAGTCGCAAAAGTTTTTGCGACAATCGCAAAAGTCGCAAAAGTTTTTGCGACAATCGCAAAAGTCGCAGAAGTTTTTGCGACAATCACAAAAGTCGCAAAAGTCACAAAAGTTTTTGCGACAATCGCAAAAGTCACATAAGTTTTTGCGACAATCGCAAAAGTCGCAAAAGTCGCAAAAGTTTTTGCGACAATCGCAAAAGTCGCAGAAGTTTTTGCGACAATCGCAAAAGTCGCAAAAGTTTTTGCGACAATCGATAATGTCGCAGAAGCTTTTGCGACAATCGCAAAAGTCGCAGAAGTGTTTGCGACAATCGCAAAAGTCGCAAAAGTTTTTGCGACAATCGCAAAAGTCGCAAAAGTTTTTGCGACAATCGCAAAAGTCGCAAAAGTCACAAAAGTCGCAAAAGTTTTTGCGACAATCGCAAAAGTCGCAGAAGTTTTTGCGACAATCGCAAAAGTCGCAAAAGTTTTTGCGACAATCGCAAAAGTCGCAGAAGGTTTTGCGACAATTGCAAAAGTCAAAAAAGTGTTTGCGACAATCGCAAAAGTCCCAAAAGTTTTTGCGACAATCGCAAAAGTTGCAAAAGTTTTTGCGACAATCGCAAAAGTCGCAAAAGTCGCAAAAGTTTTTGCGACAATCGCAAAAGTCGCAAAAGTTTTTGCGACAATCGCAGAAGTCGCAGAAGCTTTTGCGACAATCGCAAAAGTCGCAGAAGTTTTTGCGACAATCGCAAAACTCGCAAAACTCGCAAAAGCTTTTGCGACAATCGCAGAAGTCGCAGAAGCTTTTGCGACAATCGCAAAAGTCGCAGAAGTTTTTGCGACAATCGCAAAAGTCGCAAAAGTTTTTGCGACAATCGCAAAAGTCGCAGAAGTTTTTGCGACAATCACAAAAGTCGCAAAAGTCACAAAAGTTTTTGCGACAATCGCAAAAGTCGTAAAAAACGCAAAACATTTTGCGACAATCGCAAAAGTCGCAGAAGTTTTTGCGACAATCGCAAAAGTCGCAAAAGTCGCAAAAGTTTTTGCGTCAATCGCAAAAGTCGCAGAAGCTTTTGCGACAATCGCAAAAGTCGCATAAGTTTTTGCGACAATCGCAAAAGTCGCAAAAGTTTTTGCGACAATCGCAAAAGTCGCAGAAGTTTTTGCGACAATCGCAAAAGTCGCAAAAGTCGCAGAAGTTTTTGCGACAATCGCAAAAGTCGCAAAAGTTTTTGCGACAATCGCAAAAGTCGCAAAAGTCGCCAAAGTTTTTACGACAATCGAAAAAGTCGCAGAAGTTTTTGCGACAATCGCAAAAGTTTTTGCGACAATCGCAAAAGTCGCAAAAGTCGCAAAAGTTTTTGCGACAATCGCAAAAGTCGCAGAAGTTTTTGCGACAATCGCAAAAGTCGCAGAAGTTTTTGCGACAATCGCAAAAGTCGCAGAAGTTTTTGCGACAATCGCAAAAGTCGCAAAAGTCGCAAAAGTGTTTGCGACAATCGCAAAAGTCGCAAAAGTTTTTGCGACAATCGCAAAAGTCGCAAAAGTTTTTGCGACAATCGCAAAAGTCGCAGAAGCTTTTGCGACAATCGCAAAAGTCGCAGAAGTTTTTGCGAAAATCGCAAAAGTCGCAAAAGTTTTTACGACAATCGCAAAAGTCGCAGAAGTGTTTGCGACAATCGCAAAAGTCGCAACAGTCGCAAAAGTTTTTGCGACAATCGCAAAAGTCGCAAAAGTCGCAAAACATTTTGCGACAATCGCAAAAGTCGCAGAAGTTTTTGCGACAATCGCAAAAGTCGCAAAAGTCGCAAAAGTTTTTGCGACAATCGCAAAAGTCGCAGAAGTTTTTGCGACAATCGCAAAAGTCGCAAAAGTTTTTGCGACAATCGCAAAAGTCGCAAAAGTCGCCAAAGTTTTTGCGACAATCGCAAAAGTCGCATAAGTTTTTGCGACAATCGCAAAAGTCGCAAAAGTTCTTGCGACAATCGAAAAAGTCGCAGAAGTTTTTGCGACAATCGCAAAAGTCGCAAAAGTCAAGAAAGTGTTTGCGACAATCGCAAAAGTCCCAAAAGTTTTTGCGACAATCGCAAAAGTTGCAAAAGTTTTTGCGACAATCACAAAAGTCGCAGAAGTTTTTACGACAATCGCAAAAGTCGCAGAAGTTTTTGCGACAATCGCAAAAGTCGCAAAACTCGCAAAAGCTTTTGCGACAATCGCAGAAGTCGCAGAAGCTTTTGCGACAATCGCAAAAGTCGCAGAAGTTTTTGCGACAATCGCAAAACTCGCAAAACTCGCAAAAGCTTTTGCGACAATCGCAGAAGTCGCAGAAGCTTTTGCGACAATCGCAAAAGTCGCAGAAGTTTTTGCGACAATCGCAAAAGTCGCAAAAGTTTTTGCGACAATCGCAAAAGTCGCAGAAGTTTTTGCGACAATCACAAAAGTCGCAAAAGTCGCAAAAGTTTTTGCGACAATCGAAAAAGTCGCAGAAGTTTTTGCGACAATCGCAAAAGTCGCAAAAGTCGCAAAAGTTTTTGCGACAATCGCAAAAGTCGCAGAAGTTTTTGCGACAATCGCAAAAGTCGCAAAAGTTTTTGCGACAATCGCAAAAGTCGCAAAAGTCGCCAAAGTTTTTGCGACAATCGCAAAAGTCGCATAAGTTTTTGCGACAATCGCAAAAGTCGCAAAAGTTCTTGCGACAATCGAAAAAGTCGCAGAAGTTTTTGCGACAATCGCAAAAGTCGCAAAAGTCAAAAAAGTGTTTGCGACAATCGCAAAAGTCCCAAAAGTTTTTGCGACAATCGCAAAAGTTGCAAAAGTTTTTGCGACAATCACAAAAGTCGCAGAAGTTTTTACGACAATCGCAAAAGTCGCAGAAGTTTTTGCGACAATCGCAAAAGTCGCAAAAGTCGCAAAAGTTTTTGCGACAATCGCAAAAGTCGCAGAAGCTTTTGCGACAATCGCAAAAGTCGCATAAGTTTTTGCGACAATCGCAAAAGTCGCAAAAGTCGCAGAAGTTTTTGCGACAATCGCAAAAGTCGCAGAAGTTTTTGCGACAATCACAAAAGTCGCAAAAGTCGCAAAAGTTTTTGCGACAATCGCAAAAGTCGCAAAAGTCGCAAAAGTTTTTGCGACAATCGAAAAAGTCGCAGAAGTTTTTGCGACAATCGCAAAAGTCGCAAAAGTTTTTGCGACAATCGCAGAAGTTGCAGAAGCTTTTACGACAATCGCAAAAGTCGCAAAAGTCGCAAAAGTCGCCAAAGTTTTTACGACAATCGAAAAAGTCGCAGAAGTTTTTGCGACAATCGCAAAAGTCGCAAAAGTTTTTGCGAAAATCGCAAAAGTTTTTGCGACAATCGCAAAAGTCGCAAAAGTCGCAAAAGTTTTTGCGACAATCGCAAAAGTCGCAGAAGTTTTTGCGACAATCGCAAAAGTCGCAGAAGTTTTTGCGACAATCGCAAAAGTCGCAGAAGTTTTTGCGACAATCGCAAAAGTCGCAAAAGTCGCAAAAGTGTTTGCGACAATCGCAAAAGTCGCAAAAGTTTTTGCGACAATCTCAAAAGTCGCAAAAGTTTTTGCGACAATCGCAAAAGTCGCAGAAGTTTTTGCGACAATCGCAAAAGTCGCAGAAGTTTTTGCGACAATCGCAAAAGTCGCAGAAGTTTTTGCGACAATCGCAAAAGTCGCAAAAGTCGCAAAAGTTTTTGCGACAATCGCAAAAGTCGCAAAAGTTTTTGCGACAATCTCAAAAGTCGCAAAAGTTTTTGCGACAATCGCAAAAGTCGCAGAAGCTTTTGCGACAATCGCAAAAGTCGCAGAAGTTTTTGCGAAAATCGCAAAAGTCGCAAAAGTTTTTACGACAATCGCAAAAGTCGCAGAAGTGTTTGCGACAATCGCAAAAGTCGCAAAAGTCGCAAAAGTTTTTGCGACAATCGCAAAAGTCGCAGAAGTTTTTGCGACAATCGCAAAAGTCGCAAAAGTTTTTGCGACAATCGCAAAAGTCGCAAAAGTCGCCAAAGTTTTTGCGACAATCGCAAAAGTCGCAGAAGGTTTTGCGACAATCGCAAAAGTCGCAAAAGTTTTTGCGACAATCGCAAAAGTCGCAGAAGTTTTTGCGACAATCGCAAAAGTCGCAAAAGTCGCGAAAGTTTTTGCGACAATCGCAAAAGTCGCAAAAGTCGCAAAACATTTTGCGACAATCGCAAAAGTCGCATAAGTTTTTGCGACAATCGCAAAAGTCGCAAAAGTCGCAAAAGTTTTTGCGACAATCGCAAAAGTCGCAGAAGTTTTTGCGACAATCGCAAAAGTCGCAGAAGTTTTTGCGACAATTGCAAAAGTCGCAGAAGTTTTTGCGACAATCGCAAAAGTCGCAAAAGTCGCAAAAGTCAAAAAAGTTTTTGCGACAATCGCAAAAGTCGCAGAAGTTTTTACGACAATCGCAAAACTCGCAGAAGTTTTTGCGACAATCGCAAAAGTCGCAAAACTCGCAAAAGCTTTTGCGACAATCGCAGAAGTCGCAGAAGCTTTTGCGACAATCGCAAAAGTCGCAGAAGTTTTTGCGACAATCGCAAAAGTCGCAAAAGTTTTTGCGACAATCGCAAAAGTCGCAGAAGTTTTTGCGACAATCACAAAAGTCGCAAAAGTCACAAAAGTTTTTGCGACAATCGCAAAAGTCGCAAAAGTCGCAAAACATTTTGCGACAATCGCAAAAGTCGCATAAGTTTTTGCGACAATCGCAAAAGTCGCAAAAGTTTTTGCGACAATCGCAAAAGTCGCAGAAGTTTTTGCGACAATCGCAAAAGTCGCAAAAGTTTTTGCGACAATCGATAATGTCGCAGAAGCTTTTGCGACAATCGCAAAAGTCGCAGAAGTGTTTGCGACAATCGCAAAAGTCGCAAAAGTTTTTGCGACAATCGCAAAAGTCGCAAAAGTTTTTGCGACAATCGCAAAAGTCGCAAAAGTCACAAAAGTCGCAAAAGTTTTAGCGACAATCGCAAAAGTTTTTGCGACAATCGCAAAAGTCGCGAAAGTTTTTGCGACAATCGCAAAAGTCGCAGAAGTTTTTGCGACAATCGCAAAAGTCGCAGAAGTTTTTGCGACAATCGCAAAAGTCGCAAAAGTTTTTGCGACAATCGCAAAAGTCGCAAAAGTCGCAAAAGTTTTTGCAAAAGTTTTTGCGACAATCGCAAAAGTCGCAAAAGTTTTTGCGACAATCGAAAAAGTCGCAGAAGTTTTTGCGACATTCGCAAAAGTCGCAAAAGTTTTTGCGACAATCGCAAAAGTCGCAGAAGTTTTTGCGACAATCGCAAAAGTCGCAAAAGTTTTTGCGACAATCGCAAAAGTCGCAAAAGTCGCAAAAGTTTTTGCGACAATCGCAAAAGTCGCAAAAGTCGCAAAACTTTTTGCGACAATCGCAAAAAACGCAAAAGTTTTTGCGACAATCGCAAAAGTCGCAAAAGTTTTTGCGACAATCGCAAAAGTCGCAAAAGTCGCAAAAGTTTTTGCGACAATCGCCAAAAACGCGAAAGTCGCAAAACATTTTGCGACAATCGCAAAAGTCGCAGAAGTTTTTGCGACAATCGCAAAAGTCGCAAAAGTCGCAAAAGTTTTTGCGACAATCGCAAAAGTCGCAGAAGTTTTTGCGACAATCTCAAAAGTCGCAAAAGTTTTTGCGACAATCGCAAAAGTCGAAAAAGTCGCAAAAGTTTTTGCGACAATCGCAAAAGTCGCAAAAGTTTTTGCGACAATCGCAAAAGTCGCAAAAGTCGCAAAAGTTTTTGCGACAATCGCAAAAGTCGCAGAAGTTTTTGCGACAATCTCAAAAGTCGCAAAAGTTTTTGCGACAATCGCAAAAGTCGCAGAAGTCGCAAAAGTTTTTGCAAAAGTTTTTGCGACATTCGCAAAAGTCGCAAAAGTTTTTGCGACAATCGCAAAAGTCGCAAAAGTTTTTGCGACAATCGCAAAAGTCGCAAAAGTCGCAAAAGTTTTTGCGACAATTGCAAAAAACGCAAAAGTCGCAAAACATTTTGCGACAATCGCAAAAGTCGCAGAAGTTTTTGCGACAATCGCAAAAGTCGCAAAAGTCGCAGAAGTTTTTGCGACAATCGCAAAAGTCGAAAAAGTCGCAAAAGTTTTTGCGACAATCGCAAAAGTCGCAAAAGTTTTTGCGACAATCGCAAAAGTCGCAAAAGTTTTTGCGACAATCGCAAAAGTCGCAAAAGTTTTTGCGACAATCGCAAAAGTCGCAAAAGTTTTTGCGACAATCGCAAAAGTCGCAGAAGTTTTTGCGACAATCGCAAAAGTCGCAAAAGTTTTTGCGACAATCGAAAAAGTCGAAAAAGTCGCAAAAGTTTTTGCGACAATCGCAAAAGTCGCAAAAGTGTTTGCGACAATCGCAAAAGTCGCAAAAGTTTTTGCGACAATCTCAAAAGTCGCAAAAGTTTTTGCGACAATCGCAAAAGTCGCAGAAGCTTTTGCGACAATCGCAAAAGTCGCAGAAGTTTTTGCGACAATCGCAAAAGTCGCAGAAGTTTTTGCGACAATCGCAAAAGTCGCAAAAGTTTTTGCGACAATCGCAAAAGTTTTTGCGACAATCGCAAAAGTCGCAAAAGTCGCAAAAGTTTTTGCGACAATCGCAAAAGTCGCAAAAGTTTTTGCGACAATCGCAAAAGTCGCAAAAGTCGCAAAAGTTTTTGCGACAATCGCAAAAAACGTAAAAGTCGCAAAACATTTTGCGACAATCGCAAAAGTCGCAGAAGTTTTTGCGACAATCTCAAAAGTCGCAAAAGTTTTTGCGACAATCGCAAAAGTCGAAAAAGTCGCAAAAGTTTTTGCGACAATCGCAAAAGTCGCAAAAGTGTTTGCGACAATCGCAAAAGTCGCAAAAGTTTTTGCGACAATCTCAAAAGTCGCAAAAGTTTTTGCGACAATCGCAAAAGTCGCAGAAGCTTTTGCGACAATCGCAAAAGTCGCAGAAGTTTTTGCGAAAATCGCAAAAGTCGCAAAAGTTTTTACGACAATCGCAAAAGTCGCAAAAGTTTTTGCGACAATCGCAAAAGTCGCAAAAGTTTTTGCGACAATCGCAAAAGTCGCAAAAGTTTTTGCGACAATCGCAAAAGTCGCAAAAGTTTTTGCGACAATCGCAAAAGTCGCAAAAGTTTTTGCGACAATCGCAAAAGTCGCAAAAGTCGCAAAAGTTTTTGCGACAATCGCAAAAAACGCAAAAGTCGCAAAACATTTTGCGACAATCGCAAAAGTCGCAGAAGTTTTTGCGACAATCTCAAAAGTCGCAAAAGTTTTTGCGACAATCGCAAAAGTCGAAAAAGTCGCAAAAGTTTTTGCGACAATCGCAAAAGTCGCAAAAGTGTTTGCGACAATCGCAAAAGTCGCAAAAGTTTTTGCGACAATCTCAAAAGTCGCAGAAGTTTTTGCAACAATCGCAAAAGTCGCAGAAGCTTTTGCGACAATCGCAAAAGTCGCAAAAGTTTTTGCGAAAATCGCAAAAGTCGCAAAAGTTTTTGCGACAATCGCAAAAGTCGCAGAAGTGTTTGCGACAATCGCAAAAGTCGCAACAGTCGCAAAAGTTTTTGCGACAATCGCAAAAGTCGCAAAAGTCGTAAAACATTTTGCGACAATCGCAAAAGTCGCAGAAGTTTTTGCGACAATCGCAAAAGTCGCAAAAGTTTTTACGACAATCGCAAAGTCGCAAAAGTTTTTGCGACAATCGCAAAAGTCGCAAAAGTTTTTGCGACAATCGCAAAAGTCGCAAAAGTTTTTGCGACAATCGCAAAAGTCGCAGAAGTTTTTGCGACAATCGCAAAACTCGCAAAAGTTTTTGCGACAATCGCAAAAGTCGCAAAAGTTTTTGCGACAATCGCAAAAGTCGCAAGTTTTTTTTGAAGTCGCAAAAGTCGCAGAAGTTTTTGCGACAATCGCAAAAGTCGCAAAAGTTTTTGCGACAATCGCAAAAGTCGCAAAAGTTTTTGCGATAATCGCAAAAGTTTCATAAGTCACAAAAGTCGCAAAAGTTTTTGCGACAATCGCAAAAAACGCAAAAGTTTTTGCGACAATCGCAAAAGTCGCAAAAGTTTTTGCGACAATCGCAAAAGTCGCAAAAGTTTTTGCGACAATCGCAAAAGTCGCAGAAGTTTTTGCGACAATCGCAAAACTCGCAAAAGTTTTTGCGACAATCGCAAAAGTCGCAAAAGTTTTTGCGACAATCGCAAAAGTCGCAAAAGTTTTTGCGACAATCGCAAAAGTCGCAGAAGTTTTTGCGACAATCGCAAAAGTTTCAAAAGTCACAAAAGTCGCAAAAGTTTTTGCGACAATCGCAAAAAACGCAAAAGTTTTTGCGACAATCGCAAAAGTCGCAGAAGTTTTTGCGACAATCGCAAAAGTCGCAAAAGTTTTTGCGACAATCGCAAAAGTCGCAGAAGTTTTTGCGACAATCGCAAAAGTCGCAAAAGTCGCAAAAGTTTTTGCGACAATCGCAAAAGTCGCAGAAGTTTTTGCGACAATCGCAGAAGTCGCAGAAGTTTTTGCGACAATCGCAAAAGTCGCAGAAGTTTTTGCGACAATCGCAAAAGTCGCAAAAGTTTTTGCGACAATCGCAGAAGTCGCAAAAGTTTTTGCGACAATCGCAAAAGTCGCAAAAGTCGCAAAAGTTTTTGCGACAATCGCAAAAGTCGCAGAAGCTTTTGCGACAATCGCAAAAGTCGCAAAAGTTTTTGCGACAATCGCAAAAGTCGCAGAAGTTTTTGCGACAATCGCTAAAGTTTCAAAAGTCACAAAAGTCGCAAAAGTTTTTGCGACAATCGCAAAAAACGCAAAAGTTTTTGCGACAATCGCAAAAGTCGCAGAAGTTTTTGCGACAATCGCAAAAGTCGCAAAAGTTTTTGCGACAATCGCAAAAGTCGCAAAAGTTTTTGCGACAATCGCAAAAGTCGCAAAAGTCGCAAAAGTTTTTGCGACAATCGCAAAAGTCGCAGAAGCTTTTGCGGCAATCGCAAAAGTCGCAAAAGTTTTTGCAACAATCGCAAAAGTCGCAAAAGTCGCAAAAGTCGCAGAAGTTTTTGCGACAATCGCAAGAGTCGTAAAAGTTTTTGCGACAATCGCAAAAGTCGCAAAAGTTTTTGCGACAATCGCAAAAGTCGCAAAAGTCGCAAAAGTTTTTGCGACAATCGCAAAAGTCGCAGAAGCTTTTGCGGCAATCGCAAAAGTCGCAAAAGTTTTTGCAACAATCGCAAAAGTCGCAAAAGACGCAAAAGTCGCAGAAGTGTTTGCGACAATCGCAAAAGTCGCAAAAGTTTTTGCGACAATCGCAAAAAACGCAAAAGTCGCAAAAGTCGCAGAAGTTTTTGCGACAATCGCAAGAGTCGTAAAAGTTTTTGCGACAATCGCAAAAGTCGCAAAAGTTTTTGCGACAATCGCAAAAGTCGCAAAAGTCGCAAAAGTTTTTGCGACAATCGCAAAAGTCGCAAAAGTCGCAACAGTTTTTGCGACAATCGCAAAAGTCGCAGAAGTTTTTGCGACAATCGCAAAAGTCGCAAAAGTTTTTGCGACAATCGCAAAAGTCGCAAAAGTTTTTGCGACAATCGCAAAAGTCGCAGAAGTTTTTGCGACAATCGCAAAAGTCGCAAAAGTCGCAAAAGTTTTTGCGACAATCGCAAAAGTCGCAGAAGTTTTTGCGACAATCGCAAAAGTCGCAGAAGTTTTTGCGACAATCGCAAAATTCGCAGAAGCTTTTGCGACAAAAGCAAAAGTCGCAAAAGTTTTTGCGACAATCGCAAAAGTCGCAAAAGTTTTTGCGACAATCGCAAAAGTCGCAAAAGTCGCAAAAGTTTTTGCGACAATCGCAAAAGTCGCAGAAGCTTTTGCGGCAATCGCAAAAGTCGCAAAAGTTTTTGCAACAATCGCAAAAGTCGCAAAAGTTTTTGCGACAATCGCAAAAGTCGCAAAAGTTACAGAAGTTTTTGCGACAATCGCAAAAGTCGCAGAAGTTTTTGCGACAATCTCAAAAGTCGCAAAAGTTTTTGCGACAATCTCAAAAGTCGCAAAAGTCGCAAAAGCTTTTGCGACAATCGCAAAAGTCGCAAAAGTTTTGCGACAATCCCAAAGTCGCAAAAGTTTTTGCGACAATCGCAAAAGTCGCAAAACTTTTTGCGACAATCGCAAAAGTCGCAGAAGTTTTTGCGACAATCTCAAAAGTCGCAAAAGTTTTTGCGACAATCACGAAAGTCGCAAAAGTCGCAAAAGTTTTTGCGTCAATCGCAAAAGTCGCAAAAGTTTTTGCGACAATCGCAAAAGTCGCAAAAGTTTTTGCGACAATCGCAAAAGTCGCAAAAGTTTTTGCGACAATCGCAAAAGTCGCAGAAGTTTTTGCGACAATCGCAAAAGTCGCAAAAGTTTTTGCGACAATCGCAAAAGTTTCAAAAGTCACAAAAGTCGCAAAAGTTTTTGCGACAATCGCAAAAAACGCAAAAGTTTTTGCGACAATCGCAAAAGTCGCAAAAGTTTTTGCGACAATCGCAAAAGTCGCAAAAGTTTTTGCGACAATCGCAAAAGTCGCAGAAGTTTTTGCGACAATCGCAAAAGTCGCAAAAGTCGCAAAAGTTTTTGCGACAATCGCAGAAGTCACAGAAGCTTGTGCGACAATCGCAAAAGTCGCAGAAGTTTTTGCGACAATCGCAAAAGTCGCAAAAGTTTTTACGACAATCGAAAAAGTCGCAGAAGTTTTTGCGACAATCGCAAAAGTCGCAGAAGTTTTTGCGACAATCGCAAAAGTCGCAAAAGTTACAGAAGCTTTTGCGACAATCGCAAAAGTCGCATAAGTTTTTGCGACAATCGCAAAAGTCGCAAAAGTTTTTGCGACAATCGCAAAAGTCGCAGAAGTTTTTGCGACAATCTCAAAAGTCGCAAAAGTTTTTGCGACAATCGCAAAAGTCGCAAAACATTTTGCGACAATCGCAAAAGTCGCAAAAGTTTTTGCGACAATCACAAAAGTCGCAAAAGTCGCAAAAGTTTTTGCGTCAATCGCAAAAGTCGCAAAAGTTTTTGCGACAATCGCAAAAGTCGCAAAAGTTTTTGCGACAATTGCAAAAGTCGCAAAAGTTTTTGCGACAATCGCAAAAGTCGCAGAAGTTTTTGCGACAATCGCAAAAGTCGCAAAAGTTTTTGGGACAATCGCAAAAGTTGCATAAGTTTTTGCGACAATCACAAAAGTCGCAGAAGTTTTGCGACAATCGCAAAAGTCGCAAAAGTCGCAAAAGTCACAAAAGTTTTTGCGACAATTGCAAAAGTCGCAGAAGTTTTTGCGACAATCGCAAAAGTCGCAAAAGTTTTTGCGACAATCGCAAAAGTCGCAAAAGTTTTTGCGACAATCACAAAAGTCGCAGAAGTTTTTGTGACAATCGCAAAAGTCGCATAAGTTTTTGCGACAATCGCAAAAGTTTTTGCGACAATCGCAAAAGTCGCAGAAGTTTTTGCGACAATCGCAAAAGTCGCAAAAGTTTTTGCGACAATCGCAAAAGTTTTTGCGACAATCGCAAAAGTCGCAAAAGTTTTTGCGACAATCGCAAAAGTCGCAGAAGTTTTTGCGACAATCGCAAAAGTCGCAGAAGTTTTTGCGACAATCGCAAAAGTCGCAAAAGTTTTTGCAACAATCGCAAAAGTCGCAAAAGTTTTTGCGACAATCGCAAAAGTCGCAAAAGTCGCAAAAGTTTTTGCAAAAGTTTTTGCGACAATCGCAAAAGTTTTTGCGACAATCGAAAAAGTTGCAGAAGTTTTTGCGACAATCGCAAAAGTCGCAAAAGTCGCAGAAGTTTTTGCGACAATCGCAAAAGTCGCAGAAGTTTTTGCGACAATCGCAAAAGTCGCAAAAGTCGCAAAAGTTTTTGCGACAATCGCAAAAGTCGCAGAAGTTTTTGCGACAATCGCAAAAGTCGCAAAAGTTTTTGCGACAATCGCAAAAGTCGCAGAAGTCGCAAAAGTTTTTGCAAAAGTTTTTGCGACAATCGCAAAAGTCGCAAAAGTTTTTGCGACAATCTCAAAAGTCGCAGAAGTTTTTGCGACAATCGCAAAAGTCGCAAAAGTCGCAGAAGTTTGTGCGACAATCGCAAAAGTCGCAGAAGTTTTTGCGACAATCGCAAAAGTCGCAAAAGTTTTTGCGACAATCGCAAAAGTCGCAAAAGTTTTTGCGACAATCGCAAAAGTCGCAGAAGTTTTTGCGACAATCGCAAAAGTCGCAGAAGTTTTTGCGACCATCGCAAAAGTCGCAAAAGTTTTTGCGACAATCGCAAAAGTCGCAAAAGTCGCAAAAGTTTTTGCGACAATCGCAAAAGTCGCAGAAGTTTTTGCGACAATCGCAAAAGTCGCAGAAGTTTTTGCGACAATCGCAAAAGTCGCAAAAGTCGCAAAAGTTTTTGCGACAATCGCAAAAGTCGCAGAAGTTTTTGCGACAATCGCAAAAGTCGCAAAAGTTTTTGCGACAATCGCAAAAGTCGCAAAAGTTTTTGCGACAATCGCAAAAGTCGCAAAAGTTTTTGCGACAATCGCAAAAGTCGCAAAAGTCGCAAAAGTTTTTGCGACAATCGCAAAAGTCGCAGATGTTTTTGCGACAATCTCAAAAGTCGCAGAAGTTTTTGCGACAATCGCAAAAGTCGCAAAAGTTTTGCGACAATCGCAAAAGTCGCAAAAGTTTTTGCGACAATCGCAAAAGTCGCAAAACTTTTTGCGACAATCGCAAAAGTCGCAAAAGTTTTTGCAAAAGTTTTTGCGCCAATCGCAAAAGTCGCAAAAGTTTTTGCGACAATCGCAAAAGTCGCAGAAGTTTTTGCGACAATCGCAAAAGTCGCAAAAGTTTTTGCGACAATCGCAGAAACTTTTGCGACAATCGCAAAAGTCGCAAAAGTTTTTGCGACAATCGCAAAAGTCGCAAAAGTCACAAAAGTCGCAAAAGTTTTTGCGACAATCGCAAAAGTCGCAGAAGTTTTTGCGACAATCGCAAAAGTCGCAGAAGTTTTTGCGACAATCGCAAAAGTCGCAAAAGTTTTTGCGACAATCGCAAAAGTCGCAGAAGTTTTTGCGACAATCGCAAAAGTCGCAAAAGTGTTTGCGACAATCGCAAAAGTCGCAGAAGTTTTTGCGACAATCGCAAAAGTCGCAAAAGTTTTTGCGACAATCGCAAAAGTCGCAGAAGTTTTTGCGACAATCGCAAAAGTCGCAAAATTTTTTGCGACAATTGCAAAAGTCGCAGAAGTTTTTGCGACAATCGCAAAAGTCGCAGAAGTTTTTGCGACAATCGCAAAAGTCGCAAAAGTTTTTGCGACAATCGCAAAAGTCGCAGAAGTTTTCGTGACAATTGCAAAAGTCGCAAAAGTTTTTGCGACAATCGCAAAAGTCGCAAAAGTTTTTGCGACAATCACAAAAGTCGCAAAAGTTTTTGCGACAATCGCAAAAGTCGCAAAAGCAATCGCAAAAGTCGCAAAAGTGTTTGCGACAATCGCAAAAGCCGCAGAAGTTTTTGCGACAATCGCAAAAGTCGCAAAAGTTTTTGCGACAATCGCAAAAGTCGCAGAAGTTTTTGCGACATTCGCTAAAGTCGCAAAAGTTTTTGCGACAATCGCAAAAGTCGCAGAAGTTTTTGCGACTTCCGTTTTGCGACAATCGCAAAAGTCGCAGAAGTTTTTGCGACAATCGCAAAAGTCGCAAAAGTCGCAAAAGTTTTTGCGACAATCGCAAAAGTCGGAGAAGTTTTTGCGACAATCGCAAAAGTCGCAGAAGTTTTTGCGACAATCGCAAAAGTCGCAGAAGTTTTTGCGACAATCGCAAAAGTCGCAAAAGTTTTTGCGACAATTGCAAAAGTCGCAAAAGCAATCGCAAAAGTCGCAAACGTTTTTGCGACAATCGCAAAAGTCGCAAAAGTTTTTGCGACAATCGCAAAAGTCGCAGAAGTTTTTGCGACAATCGCAAAAGTCGCAGAAGTTTTTGCGACAATCGCAAAAGTCGCAAAAGTTTTTGCGACAATCGCAAAAGTCGCAGAAGTTTTTGCGACATTCGCTAAAGTCGCAAAAGTTTTTGCGACAATCGCAAAAGTCGCAGAAGTTTTTGCGACTTCCGTTTTGCGACAATCGCAAAAGTCGCAGAAGTTTTTGCGACAATCGCAAAAGTCGCAAAAGTTTTTGCGACAATCGCAAAAGTCGCAAAAGTTTTTGCGACAATCGCAAAAGTCGCAGAAGTTTTTGCGACAATCACAAAAGTCGCAGAAGTTTTTGCGACAATCGTAAAAGTCGCAAAAGTCGCAAAAGTTTTTGCGACAATCGCAAAAGTCGCAGAAGTTTTTGCGACAATCGCAGAAGTCGCAGAAGTTTTTGCGACAATCGCAAAAGTCGCAGAAGTTTTTGCGACAATCGCAAAAGTCGCAAAAGTTTTTGCGACAATCGCAAAAGTCGCAGAAGTTTTTGCGACAATCGCAAAAGTCGCAGAAGTTTTTGCGACAATCGTAAAAGTCGCAAAAGTCGCAAAAGTTTTTGCGACAATCGCAAAAGTCGCAGAAGTTTTTGCGACAATCGCAGAAGTCGCAGAAGTTTTTGCGACAATCGCAAAAGTCGCAGAAGTTTTTGCGACAATCGCAAAAGTCGCAAAAGTTTTTGCGACAATCGCAAAAGTCGCAGAAGTTTTTGCGACAATCGCAAAAGTCGCAGAAGTTTTTGCGACAATCACAAAAGTCGCAGAAGTTTTTGCGACAATCGTAAAAGTCGCAAAAGTCGCAAAAGTTTTTGCGACAATCGCAAAAGTCGCAGAAGTTTTTGCGACAATTACAAAAGTCGCAGAAGTTTTTGCGACAATCGTAAAAGTCGCAAAAGTCGCAAAAGTTCTTGCGACAATCGCAAAAGTCGCAAAAGTTTTTGCGACAATCGCAAAAGTCGCAGAAGTTTTTGCGACAATCGCAAAAGTCGCAAAAGTTTTTGCGACAATCGCAAAAGTCGCAGAAGTTTTTGCGACAATCACAAAAGTCGCAGAAGTTTTTGCGACAATCGCAAAAGTCGCAAAAGTCGCAAAAGTCGCAAAACTTTTTGCGACAATCGCAAAAGTCGCAGAAGTTTTTGCGACAATCGCAGAAGTTTTTGCGACAATCGCAAAAGTCGCAGAAGTTTTTGCGACAATCGCAAAAATCGCAAAAGTTTTTGCGACAATCGCAAAAGTCGCAAAACTTTTTGCGACAATCGCAAAAGTCGCAAAAGTTTTTGCGACAATCGCAAAAGTCGCAAAAGTTTTTGCGACAATTACAAAAGTCGCAGAAGTTTTTGCGACAATCGTAAAAGTCGCAAAAGTCGCAAAAGTTCTTGCGACAATCGCAAAAGTCGCAAAAGTTTTTGCGACAATGGCAAAAGTCGCAGAAGTTTTTGCGACAATCACAAAAGTCGCAGAAGTTTTTGCGACAATCGCAAAAGTCGCAAAAGTCGCAAAAGTCGCAAAACTTTTTGCGACAATCGCAAAAGTCGCAGAAGTTTTTGCGACAATCGCAGAAGTTTTTGCGACAATCGCAAAAGTCGCAAAAGTTTTTGCGACAATCGCAAAAGTCGCAGAAGTTTTTGCGACAATCGCAAAAGTCGCAAAAGTTTTTGCGACAATCGCAAAAGTCGCAGAAGTTTTTGCGACAATCGCAAAAGTCGCAAAAGTGTTTGCGACAATCGCAAAAGTCGCAGAAGTTTTTGCGACAATCGCAAAAGTCGCAAAAGTTTTTGCGACAATCGCAAAAGTCGCAGAAGTTTTTGCGACAATCGCAAAAGTCGCAAAATTTTTTGCGACAATTGCAAAAGTCGCAGAAGTTTTTGCGACAATCGCAAAAGTCGCAAAAGTTTTTGCGACAATCGCAGAAACTTTTGCGACAATCGCAAAAGTCGCAAAAGTTTTTGCGACAATCGCAAAAGTCGCAAAAGTCACAAAAGTCGCAAAAGTTTTTGCGACAATCGCAAAAGTCGCAGAAGTTTTTGCGACAATCGCAAAAGTCGCAGAAGTTTTTGCGACAATCGCAAAAGTCGCAAAAGTTTTTGCGACAATCGCAAAAGTCGCAGAAGTTTTTGCGACAATCGCAAAAGTCGCAAAAGTGTTTGCGACAATCGCAAAAGTCGCAGAAGTTTTTGCGACAATCGCAAAAGTCGCAAAAGTTTTTGCGACAATCGCAAAAGTCGCAGAAGTTTTTGCGACAATCGCAAAAGTCGCAAAATTTTTTGCGACAATTGCAAAAGTCGCAGAAGTTTTTGCGACAATCGCAAAAGTCGCAGAAGTTTTTGCGACAATCGCAAAAGTCGCAAAAGTTTTTGCGACAATCGCAAAAGTCGCAGAAGTTTTCGTGACAATTGCAAAAGTCGCAAAAGTTTTTGCGACAATCGCAAAAGTCGCAGAAGTTTTTGCGACAATCGCAAAAGTCGCAGAAGTTTTTGCGACAATCGCAAAAGTCGCAAAAGTCGCAAAAGTTTTTGCGACAATCGCAAAAGTCGCAGAAGTTTTTGCGACAATCGCAAAAGTCGCAAAAGTTTTTGCGACAATCGCAAAAGTCGCAGAAGTCGCAAAAGTTTTTGCAAAAGTTTTTGCGACAATCGCAAAAGTCGCAAAAGTTTTTGCGACAATCTCAAAAGTCGCAGAAGTTTTTGCGACAATCGCAAAAGTCGCAAAAGTCGCAGAAGTTTGTGCGACAATCGCAAAAGTCGCAGAAGTTTTTGCGACAATCGCAAAAGTCGCAAAAGTTTTTGCGACAATCGCAAAAGTCGCAAAAGTTTTTGCGACAATCGCAAAAGTCGCAGAAGTTTTTGCGACAATCGCAAAAGTCGCAGAAGTTTTTGCGACCATCGCAAAAGTCGCAAAAGTTTTTGCGACAATCGCAAAAGTCGCAAAAGTCGCAAAAGTTTTTGCGACAATCGCAAAAGTCGCAGAAGTTTTTGCGACAATCGCAAAAGTCGCAGAAGTTTTTGCGACAATCGCAAAAGTCGCAAAAGTCGCAAAAGTTTTTGCGACAATCGCAAAAGTCGCAGAAGTTTTTGCGACAATCGCAAAAGTCGCAAAAGTTTTTGCGACAATCGCAAAAGTCGCAAAAGTTTTTGCGACAATCGCAAAAGTCGCAAAAGTTTTTGCGACAATCGCAAAAGTCGCAAAAGTCGCAAAAGTTTTTGCGACAATCGCAAAAGTCGCAGATGTTTTTGCGACAATCTCAAAAGTCGCAGAAGTTTTTGCGACAATCGCAAAAGTCGCAAAAGTTTTGCGACAATCGCAAAAGTCGCAAAAGTTTTTGCGACAATCGCAAAAGTCGCAAAACTTTTTGCGACAATCGCAAAAGTCGCAAAAGTTTTTGCAAAAGTTTTTGCGCCAATCGCAAAAGTCGCAAAAGTTTTTGCGACAATCGCAAAAGTCGCAGAAGTTTTTGCGACAATCGCAAAAGTCGCAAAAGTTTTTGCGACAATCGCAGAAACTTTTGCGACAATCGCAAAAGTCGCAAAAGTTTTTGCGACAATCGCAAAAGTCGCAAAAGTCACAAAAGTCGCAAAAGTTTTTGCGACAATCGCAAAAGTCGCAGAAGTTTTTGCGACAATCGCAAAAGTCGCAGAAGTTTTTGCGACAATCGCAAAAGTCGCAAAAGTTTTTGCGACAATCGCAAAAGTCGCAGAAGTTTTTGCGACAATCGCAAAAGTCGCAAAAGTGTTTGCGACAATCGCAAAAGTCGCAGAAGTTTTTGCGACAATCGCAAAAGTCGCAAAAGTTTTTGCGACAATCGCAAAAGTCGCAGAAGTTTTTGCGACAATCGCAAAAGTCGCAAAATTTTTTGCGACAATTGCAAAAGTCGCAGAAGTTTTTGCGACAATCGCAAAAGTCGCAGAAGTTTTTGCGACAATCGCAAAAGTCGCAAAAGTTTTTGCGACAATCGCAAAAGTCGCAGAAGTTTTCGTGACAATTGCAAAAGTCGCAAAAGTTTTTGCGACAATCGCAAAAGTCGCAAAAGTTTTTGCGACAATCACAAAAGTCGCAAAAGTTTTTGCGACAATCGCAAAAGTCGCAAAAGCAATCGCAAAAGTCGCAAAAGTGTTTGCGACAATCGCAAAAGCCGCAGAAGTTTTTGCGACAATCGCAAAAGTCGCAAAAGTTTTTGCGACAATCGCAAAAGTCGCAGAAGTTTTTGCGACATTCGCTAAAGTCGCAAAAGTTTTTGCGACAATCGCAAAAGTCGCAGAAGTTTTTGCGACTTCCGTTTTGCGACAATCGCAAAAGTCGCAGAAGTTTTTGCGACAATCGCAAAAGTCGCAAAAGTCGCAAAAGTTTTTGCGACAATCGCAAAAGTCGCAGAAGTTTTTGCGACAATCGCAAAAGTCGCAGAAGTTTTTGCGACAATCGCAAAAGTCGCAGAAGTTTTTGCGACAATCGCAAAAGTCGCAAAAGTTTTTGCGACAATTGCAAAAGTCGCAAAAGCAATCGCAAAAGTCGCAAACGTTTTTGCGACAATCGCAAAAGTCGCAAAAGTTTTTGCGACAATCGCAAAAGTCGCAGAAGTTTTTGCGACAATCGCAAAAGTCGCAGAAGTTTTTGCGACAATCGCAAAAGTCGCAAAAGTTTTTGCGACAATCGCAAAAGTCGCAGAAGTTTTTGCGACATTCGCTAAAGTCGCAAAAGTTTTTGCGACAATCGCAAAAGTCGCAGAAGTTTTTGCGACTTCCGTTTTGCGACAATCGCAAAAGTCGCAGAAGTTTTTGCGACAATCGCAAAAGTCGCAAAAGTTTTTGCGACAATCGCAAAAGTCGCAAAAGTTTTTGCGACAATCGCAAAAGTCGCAGAAGTTTTTGCGACAATCACAAAAGTCGCAGAAGTTTTTGCGACAATCGTAAAAGTCGCAAAAGTCGCAAAAGTTTTTGCGACAATCGCAAAAGTCGCAGAAGTTTTTGCGACAATCGCAGAAGTCGCAGAAGTTTTTGCGACAATCGCAAAAGTCGCAGAAGTTTTTGCGACAATCGCAAAAGTCGCAAAAGTTTTTGCGACAATCGCAAAAGTCGCAGAAGTTTTTGCGACAATCACAAAAGTCGCAGAAGTTTTTGCGACAATCGTAAAAGTCGCAAAAGTCGCAAAAGTTTTTGCGACAATCGCAAAAGTCGCAGAAGTTTTTGCGACAATCGCAGAAGTCGCAGAAGTTTTTGCGACAATCGCAAAAGTCGCAGAAGTTTTTGCGACAATCGCAAAAGTCGCAAAAGTTTTTGCGACAATCGCAAAAGTCGCAGAAGTTTTTGCGACAATCGCAAAAGTCGCAGAAGTTTTTGCGACAATCGCAAAAGTCGCAGAAGTTTTTGCGACAATCACAAAAGTCGCAGAAGTTTTTGCGACAATCGTAAAAGTCGCAAAAGTCGCAAAAGTTTTTGCGACAATCGCAAAAGTCGCAGAAGTTTTTGCGACAATTACAAAAGTCGCAGAAGTTTTTGCGACAATCGTAAAAGTCGCAAAAGTCGCAAAAGTTCTTGCGACAATCGCAAAAGTCGCAAAAGTTTTTGCGACAATCGCAAAAGTCGCAGAAGTTTTTGCGACAATCGCAAAAGTCGCAAAAGTTTTTGCGACAATCGCAAAAGTCGCAGAAGTTTTTGCGACAATCACAAAAGTCGCAGAAGTTTTTGCGACAATCGCAAAAGTCGCAAAAGTCGCAAAAGTCGCAAAACTTTTTGCGACAATCGCAAAAGTCGCAGAAGTTTTTGCGACAATCGCAGAAGTTTTTGCGACAATCGCAAAAGTCGCAGAAGTTTTTGCGACAATCGCAAAAATCGCAAAAGTTTTTGCGACAATCGCAAAAGTCGCAAAACTTTTTGCGACAATCGCAAAAGTCGCAAAAGTTTTTGCGACAATCGCAAAAGTCGCAAAAGTTTTTGCGACAATTACAAAAGTCGCAGAAGTTTTTGCGACAATCGTAAAAGTCGCAAAAGTCGCAAAAGTTCTTGCGACAATCGCAAAAGTCGCAAAAGTTTTTGCGACAATGGCAAAAGTCGCAGAAGTTTTTGCGACAATCACAAAAGTCGCAGAAGTTTTTGCGACAATCGCAAAAGTCGCAAAAGTCGCAAAAGTCGCAAAACTTTTTGCGACAATCGCAAAAGTCGCAGAAGTTTTTGCGACAATCGCAGAAGTTTTTGCGACAATCGCAAAAGTCGCAAAAGTTTTTGCGACAATCGCAAAAGTCGCAAAAGTTTTTGCGACAATCGCAAAAGTCGCAAAACTTTTTGCGACAATCGCAAAAGTCGCAAAAGTTTTTGCGACAATCGCAAAAGTCGCAAAAGTTTTTGCGACAATCGCAAAAGTCGCAAAAGTTTTTGCGACAATCGCAAAAGTCGCAAAAGTTTTGCGACAATCGCAAAAGTCGCAAAAGTTTTTGCGACAATCGCAAAAGTCGCAGAAGTTTTTGTGACAATCGTAAAAGTCGCAAAAGTCGCAAAAGTTTTTGCGACAATCGCAAAAGTCGCAAAAGTTGCAAAAGGTTTTGCGACAATCGAAAAAGTCGCAAAAGTTTTTGCGACAATCGCAAAAGTCGCAAAAGTTTTTGCGACAATCGCAAAAGTCGCAAAAGTTTTTGCGACAATCGCAAAAGTCGCAAAAGTTTTGGCGACAATCGCAAAAGTCGCAAAAGTCGCAGAAGTTTTTGCGACAATTGCAACAGTTTTTGCGACAATCGCAAAAGTCGCAGAAGTTTTTGCGACAATCGCAAAAGTCGCAAAAGTTTTTGCGACAATCGCAAAAGTCGCAGAAGTTTTTGCGACAATCGCAAAAGTCGCAGAAGTTTTTGCGACAATCGCCAAAGTCGCAGAAGTTTTTGCGACAATCGCAGATTTTTTTGTGACAGGCCGGGTTACATTGATCGTACTCTCTGGTGTTATTTTGATTTTCACTAGTGCTCCTGGCGGCGGCTGACCAAAGCATTTTACCAAACAATTTTGAGTTGCTCCAGAAAATAATTTATTTTTGCATGTGTTTTACTTCTACTGGACTGAAAAAGCTATGCAATTGATATAGCGCGTGGCCACGGAGCTGAAAAAAAGTTGAAAAATTTTTCAACTTTGTCAAAATTGCTTGTCAACTGCAAAAAAGAGCTTTTCTCGTGGCCGCACCAAAAACATACACAAGAGCGACAAAAAGCTCCAACATCTGAATATCATCGATATTTTGTTTAAGAAGCACTAACTAGGTACATAAATCAATTAGAATCATGCATTTTAGCATTATTATCATAACAATGGGTCACAACTGCGCCAAATAGCTGTTTGTTTACGCTTTTTCACGAACGTCAAATTTTGTCAACTTTTGTCAACTTTTTTTCCTGGCTGCTCCAGGTCACAAAATTTTGACAAAAGCTCACATTTTGAAAAATTTGTCAGCATATTGTCACTCCCGTGGCCTTTCGCTTATGGATAAATATGTTGTGCAAGTACTTCAGCCATTTACGCATCAAAAAACGATGTAAAAACTACTTAATTTTGAGATCCGGCACGACCATTCCCTCGATGACCAAAATAAGCTTCGACCAGCCGCCGCCAGATGCGCCAATGAAAATCAAAATTACACCACGGAGTACGATCAATGTAGCCCGGCCTTAATGTTTTTCGACAGTTACAAAATTTTGGTGACAATCGCAGATTTTGTTTCCAAAATTCGTAAAATGTTTGATGGCGGGGATTATTACATAATTTTTTCAACGTTAGGCCGAAAATTCACGAACCGAAATTTCGTGGGTGCAAAATTCTGCCTACTGAAAAACCTATGTATGTGACAGTTCGGAGAAGTTGTGCTATGTCACCTGTTATCGTATACAAAGTATGGAGCAAGGTCTATGGAGGATCTTCAACTAACCTTGTTTTGGATGTCCTTCGTTTTCGATAAGTGATGCTAGGTGGTTTGTATCAGTGTTCAGTGTTAAAGGAACTGATGCGACCGTTTATTGGGATAGCGGGTCGATTGCTTACTTATCCGGTGCTACAACCGCTTTGCGGTCTTGGCTTACCTCAGGAATGTCCGAGTCTGCCAGTCCGTTATCCCTGCCTCAATGGCGGACGCCTCCACATTATTATTACATTGTCAAATTTACATCATTGTTTTGAGTAATAAGCTACAGACCGTTTATTATTCATTACTTTTTCACTAAATCTGATTCTCGAATCCAATCCTCACTTTTATGGGAATCATTGACGCACAGAGAATGACATTTTTGTAAACTTTGATTTATCAAATTTTTCAGTTATAAACTAGTTTTTTTGATGTTGATATAGGCGAATGAACTCAGTTGAAGCCAGTCTGGTCAAATTAACCTGTTTGTTAGTTTATTTCATCATTTCCTACCTCCTTTGTTCATTGGGGGTGTCATCACTGTATATTGGTTTTCAAAAACAGAAGCCAAATAATGTTCGTATATGATATGCGATTTATCTTGCAATAAAATTATGTTAAGTTGTGGAATAAATAATTAACCATATTATGATAATAATGTAAAATACGCTGTAAGGTAGTCATGGAAAGTCATGGAAATGCATAGGAAGTGGGACAGAAACGTTCGCCAACGCTTCAGTTCAATCCGGGTCGGCAATGGGAGTAGGGAACTCGCTAAGCGAAAAGGTGTCACTCTTCAGCAGTGGCACTGCCGCCGGAGGTTTGCGATGTTTTGATGGTTTGGAATGGTACATCACCCAGTTGTCTGGTCTGTGGAGAACGGTATTGGAAGGAAGATTACATTTACATTTACATTTACATTTAATCTACGTTGATCTATTAGTGGGACAGGGCGTTTGTCGTTGCTTTTACGTACCTGTCTATGCTGGTCAGCAGCACGAATGGTACCAACGAGATGGCACTCGGTTTTTTGGTCGATGTCTTCAGTCGGTGGTTGGTCGGTCGTTTGTGTTTCTGTTTCGTCACCGACGTTCGTCTGTCTTTGCCTGTGTCGTCACGTATCGCACGTTGGTCCGGCTGACTGTCTTTGCCCGTCCAGTCGTCGCCGTCAATCATTCTCGGTCGATTATGTTTCGTTCTGGTCAGGATTGATCCATTGTCCTTGTCTCGTTTTTCCCCGTTCAGGAAGAGTCCAACGTACTTGTCTGAGTAGTCGTCTAGTAGTAATTGCTCGTGATGAGCCGGTGCGTATCGGTGGTAGTTTTCTGTTGTGTCTCGGTACAAAGGTCCAGAGGTTCGTCCGTTCATATAGTCAGCGTAGTGTATTGTTTGCGTTGTTTCGTTTGTCCCATAATAGTTTCGGTAAGTCTGTCCAGTACTAACTACGGATGGGCGTACGAGAGGTTCAAAGTGTGTCTGCTCCGGTCGCAAGTATCCGTCATGTTCGTCAAGCGGTAGTATTGTGAGTCGGTCACTGTCATTGTCATTGGTAGTAGTGGACGTATGTCGGGTAGGATTCGGTACCGCATCGTCATAGTCATTGTCGTAATCGTAGATAGAGAAAGATTCGGAAAGTTTCATAGGAAGATCCCCGGAAGTGGAAACCCCAGAGCGTGTAGCAGCAGTTCGAGAAAGCACAGTAGAGTCGTCTTTGGAGAGAGTAGTGTTAATAGCAGTAGCGAAGAGGACAGTATCATTCAGAGCGGCACTACTGTTAGTGGATAGGCTACGTCCCGCAGTGGGTAGGCTTTTAAAGTCCACAGAAAAGACAGAAGTTTGAGCGAGTGAGGATGGTTTGAAAGGTTTATTGGAAGGTGTTTTGTGAGGATTATTGTCGGTCGGTGGTCGGACCGTTGACGTGCGTGGTCGCTGTGGTGCATTGTGCTGTGGTGCGTCGACGTTTAGCGTCAGTTTGTCCGACAGTCGCCGTCGTGGGGTCGTGGTGCGTAACGGTCTGCGAGTGTCAAAGTAAGGGTTGGGCGGAGGAGGAGGTGGAGGTGGCGTCGGTGGGGCCGTATAGTAGCCTCCTCCGTATGGGGGATAGTACCCGTACGGTGGTGGTGGTGGTTGCGTAGTAGTAGTAGTCGTCGTCGTCTTGGTAGTTGGTCGATGGTAGCCATAGGCAAGGTACGGTGGCGGTAGATCGTAGTCCGTATTGTAATCTTCGTCATAGTCACTATAGTCTGTAGGTGGTGCGGGTGTCTGATAGTATCCGTAGCGTGCCTCCTGCTCCCTAACTTTAGTCGTCGCTCGCTTAGTGCGCGCAAGTCGTTCGGTAGTGTCTGCGTCCGAAGTTACCGTACCGTTTGCGTTGCGTGAAAAGTCCAAATTGCTCGTCACTAGCGGTTTGGTGGCAGAGGACGTTGTCGGTCGTTTCTTTGTGGTCGGTTTACGGGTAGGTTTACGTTTCGGGGTAGGTTTCGTCGTCACCTTCAGGTCGAGTTTGTTGTCAATGGCCGTCGCGGTCGACGATTGTGCAGTTGGTTTCGGTCGCGTCGATGTCGATGGCGTAAAGTCCACTTTGTTGCTTATGATCACGGTTGGTCCCACTGTCAGTGTCGACGATTGAGGTCGCTGTCGGTTCGGTTGTACACCGGTGTTGCCGTTCGTAATGAGGTCTACCTTGTTGATGACGTTGCTGGAGGTCTCGGCCACCAATGTGGGCCGTCGTGTGGTGGTTGTAGTTGAGGAAAAGGTCGAGGATTGTGCAGTCTCTAGGTCGGTCGTAGATGCCGTACCGTTAGCTACTGTCGCTTCGTCATCGTCTTCGTCATCTTCGTCTTCGTCCTCGTCTTCGTCCCCAGTGTCGTTGTTGAATGGGTCGCGTTCTTTCCACGGCGTCAGATCGATCGGCGCCATCAGTCGCGATTCGCACGAAAGTCTCTCGTTCTGACCAAAATCGGCCGGCAGAAACACAAACGGTTGCAGTGTACCGCCTCCTCCGAGCGCTCGGCAAAGGACCTGCGCAAAACCAATCTGTCGGATCGATTCCAGCTGGGCAGGGGTAAACGATGATTCAAAGCCCGGATTTTCGTACCAAAACCGATCACCCTTGCGCAGATTGCTAAACTGTTGCGCAATGATGCAGGAAAAGGTGGGACCTACGATACCACCAACTACCGGACGTTCCGCCAAACCACCGACAAACAGATCAATATCATCTATGGTACGGTAGGCCTTGCGCAAACGATTTGTTGACGCCGGGCCCATGACGCGCTCCAAGTCGGACCAGTCCTTAATCGTCGATAGACCGCATGGTCCACGCCAATTGACGTACGCCGGAAGTCCATGATCGCGGCCCCGCTGGATGTTGATGGCGGCCAGATCGAGCCCGAATGGAAAACCTGCAAGCGAAAGTGCAAATTCGAGCACGATATTAGCGTTCAGACCGTTTTTAAAGAATGTTAAACCATCTCCTCCTTTAAACCTTTCGCCCTACACTTACTTTTGGTCTGGAAGAGATGGTTCGTCAGCTCGGCCGTAATGAACTCATCGCGCTTCAGTGCCCGCTGGTTCACCATGCCGCGCAGCAACCGGTGCAGCGAGCCCGGCCCACCAAAGTCCCCCTCCGAAGTGTCCTCGTGCAGGCTGACATTGTTCGCGATGAACCGGTGGTGCCGATCCGCCCGCATGTACGTGCTCTGGATGAGCGAGTGGCCGAACCGGAAGGCGGCGGCCGAAAACTCGTTCGCCACGGTCGGGTTCACGTTGGCATCGTAGTTCCGATAGTACCCGCTCGTCTCCAGCTCCAGGTCAAACAGCCGGCAGACCTCCTTCCCGAGCACCAGCGGCAGAAACTCCCGGTAGGTGATGTGCTGGAACAGTGCGCCGACGATGCGCCGCGTCTCCTGGTACACCTTCTCGTCGCTCCAGTGCGGGTTAATGTCGGCGAGCCGCGTCGCGATCTGGTTGTGCTCGTTCACCCATATCATGTGCATCATCAGCAGGCCCGGCTGCTCGCCGCTCCGGCTGTCGCCGGGCCGTATGCACTGATTGGCAAGCGCCGCCCGAAAGCAGACGTCTTCGTGGGGTGGCCCGCGCCCAAACAGCAGCATGCCGTTGCGAAAGATCCGTGCATTGTCGGACGAGCGCGGATTGCTCGAGTAGATGGGCGATGCGTCCAGGAAGGAGGTGGCCTGGTTGGTTTGCTCGCGCCAGGATAGGAGACAGTCGCGCCGCTGGGCCGGGGCAGAGCGGAGAAACTCCAGACAGCGCACACCGAGATGCGACAGCCAGGGGTCGTCCTGTGGGACCTTGATTGGTAGGCAGGAGGGATGGGTACTCTCTTCGCCGCCGTTGCAGCAGCGCGGCGTGGAACCGTTAATGCTGCGCGGTTGGGAGGTGGCCGTAATGTCGTGATCGATCAGCTGTCCCCAGAGGGCCAGCATCATCGTCACGGGCGCTTCTTCGTTGCGCGAGCCGTGTACCACTAGGCTGACGAAGCGGGCCGAGGGTAGCGTCGCACCAGTTACGGACCGGCTGGATGATGGAAGAGAACGATAGCAAAATTAGCATTTTTTCAGAATGGCTAGATTTCGTTCGAATATACTATAACTGCTCTAACTCTTGCAAAGATCTTTTAACTGACTCTTGAGTAACTTGATAATGGGAAGGAAAAAACTAGCAAATGAACCTTTAAAAGTTATTTTTCAAAACTTATTATATCTATAAATGAGATAAATCTTAATAACATTTAAATTAAGCTGGATATCACACACTTTCATATTTTAATATTTTTGATACTAATTAACAAAATTAATTTTCGGTATAAAACTTTTTTATTCTCTTTTGAAAAAAAAAAAAAAGGTTTGAGTTACAAGAAATTCGCAAAAATTGTAAACATTCTATTAATGCCATTTTCTGTATGATATCTTAGTAACATTTAATTGATTCTATGATGACTGCTGGAATTCTAGATACTTTGAAACCTAGCATCCACTCAACTTAACTGAAATTCACCTAATCGCTCACTATGTCCCTGAGGGTGTTTCTTTTCCAAGTACAACTTCACAATATGCACATTTCACAAAGTTAATTTCTAACCAGCTCATTCACACATTTTCACTTACCGTATGCCCTCGACACCGTCCTGATATTCCGGGGCCAGAAACCGATGGAACGGCATCTGGGCCGAGCCCCAGCGCGGCCGCCGCGCATTGTTGCACGTCCCGTCGTGCGTCCTGTAGCGCAGGCTGGCCGGCACGCAGCGTGGCGCTTCCCGCGATGGGCACAGCTTTTCCAGCGGCGTTTTCTTCAGCGATATTTTCGGCGGTGCCTGCCGCCCGAGCGCGACATACTCCACGTTGGTGCTGGCGAACGCACAAACCACGGCGCGTGAAAAAAGTCACAAACATCACAACTATTAGCGCTAGTTATCACTTGCGGTCAAATTAGAATCAGAGTTCATCTTCGCAACCCGCTCAGCCCGGTTCGGCGTAAGCGGAACCCCTCCGCACGAGCTGTCCGCTTTCACTTTCACTCGACCACGGTTGCATTTTGAGCGCGGTTGTGTGCGGTTTTACGTAGTCCGCCTTTTCTAGGTTACGCTCCTTCTTCTACGGTTTCACGCCCGCCCCTCTACGATCACTTGTGTTCACTGTGGCTTTTTTTGCGTTTCGCGGGCCGCACGAGCACCGCACTGTAACGGAACGTGAACCGCACTGACACGGCTTGCCATCGTGACGATCGTATTTATAAAGTTTTCCACCACGGTCGATGCGCCCCGAGACGGGCGATCGCTTCCGATCGCGCGGGCTCGCTTTCTCACTTCGGCACTACTGGCAGACTGGTGGTGTGGTGGGGACGGACGGTGGCTGTGTTTTTCCTCGTTCCTCCCCACCTACTGGCGTGATGCCTTATTTGGGGGATGATCTTTTCGCCCTTTTGCACCCTGCAAGAGTGGGGATGGTCGGGGCTTTTTTTTTGAGCGAGTTTCTTGAGACTGTGCATGGCTGGGCGGGGAACTGTATGCACTGAACGAGCAGGAAAAAAGTTCGGTACAAACACACTCACACGGAAAGAGTGGTACTGACCGTCGCACTACGATCCAGCAGATCAACCAGACTTGTTAAATAAATGATCTTTCTCCGGTCGAAGTTTCTTCGGCAGAGTTTCACATATCTCTTTTCACACGGGCAGCCGGGGAGGCACGGTCGAAGAAATTGTCCCATCCCTTATATGACTGCAATTTCCTACCACTTAATCGGTTCGGGGAGAAGGGGTTTATCTTGCGGGCGAAAGGAAAATACTCCCGTGCTGAACGTGATGATGGTATCAGTACGAAGCAGGCATAAAGCTTTTTTTTCTAACTTTCATGCGCCCTAAGCTACTTTTTCCCCGCTCACGTTCCTAATCAAAGCGAAGCCGTACGTGAGTGTCACCGGTTTTTTATTTTTGTGTGTGTTTCTGTTTTCAACAGATGCACCACGGAAACGGTTGCTGAACCGGAATTGAAGCTTCACCAGTAACGCGCCGTAACGCCGCCGTAAGCATGTGCGCAGCAACGGGGAAAGAAAGTGAACGATCGCACGTCTTCTCGGACGATCGTCGTGAACCGCGACACTGGCACGACCCTATTGCAATTTCTCTTTTGGAGCGTACTGTTTCGATCTGCTGCTGCTGCTGCTGTATTTTAGTCAGTTTCTTTTTTTCCCTTTAATTCGGGTTTTATCATTTTATGGAGTTCGTCTTGTGTGATGTGCTTTCTTTTGCGCGCGGGTATTATGTCGTTTCCGTCGTTTGTTTCATTTTCGTAGTGTCGTTTTGCTACCTTTTTGGCTGTTTTTTTCCAACTTCTTCTTCTGGATAAAGTCTCGGTACCACTATTTACTGAACCGTTGGACAAAAAATTAGGGAAATCAAGTCACCTCGATTTGGTGGTTAAGATTGACGATGTTTGGAATGAAAGATAGAGGAGCCTATTCCTCATTAGGCTACCCGGTCCCGACAGGGTTTCGTCACGAAGCGCTCCGGTTTCCTTTCTTCGCCTATCGAAATCTATTGCTTTTTTACGTCTTTTTCGGGTTGATTGATTTTATAGCTTTTAATGGCCACAGCCACTGGCTATTTTAGGTTCACGTTTTTGTAGGAATGATCTTTTTTTAGGCCAAGTAGAATAAAGCAATACGATTAAAATGAAATGGATACAAAGAAATAAAAGACGTTTTAAAAACTAATAAATACATCAACAAACAAATTGATTGAAATTGAAAATTGAAGGATATTTTTGCATCCTTCAAAGCTACTCAAGCACAGTACGACAAAGTAGCGAAAATGAAGGATATTCTTGACTCAGCCCTCAGAACGATTCCTTGTCCCCTTGATCCACGGGGTAAGGAGGTCGTCCTAAGCAGCCAAAAGCCCCAAACTTGGCTTGTGTGTGCTGGGCTCGCTCAAACTGTTGATCAGTCGCAATGCGAAACGAGTGAAATTGAAATTCCACCGACGCTGCCAAGTAAATCCACCGACCGCGCGTGCCCGCGGCTTGACGGAAAGGTCTCGTCGCGTCGCCGCGCTGAACTTGACGCCGGTGATCCCGAAACGAACGAAACCGACACGGCACGGCTATTTTGGTGAGCAGTTTTGTGCGCGATTGGCCGGCGCGCCGCAGTGCAGCCCGTGCTGGCTGCACGCGAGTCGAGATCAGGGCTGAGCCCCCATCGGGTTCGATCCGATCTGGGCGATGCAACCGGGCGGGCGCATTGTGGCGCATGACAAAAGGGTGTAGCCGGGACGGACGGGGGCTGGTCGGATTTGTTTGCTATTCACCGCAGGCAAACTGGCACACGTGGTGATGAACGTGCTACGGGAGGAAGGTTATTTACCATTTCTCTTACTAGCTGTGCCAATGTGCGATGGGTTGAAGCAGGGTGGAGTTTTTGGGTTGGAGTTTTTACCACTGCACGTGGTAGCATCACTGTGAATTGAGGTGTCCTTTTTTAAAGTCGTTTAAAGCATGTTTTGCGAGTAAAAATTATTTTTAGAATTAAATATTCTTTGAAGGTCATCTAGGGATATTTTAAAAACAAATTAAATAAACTAATTCGAATTTATACGTGCACGTATCTTCGATCATGCTGTTGGTTGCATATGTATACTCCAACCGCAGGAAAGATACCCCCGCAGGAAAGGCCGCCCGTTTACCAACCATTCATCTAACTCGATTGTTCAACCCCGCCTGTAGGTTATTTCCCTTTCAATCGCGTCACTCAACATTTGACAGCTAGCCGGACACACAACATCCATCAGGCCCCGTCACGCCAGTTCGTCCACACAAACAAGCGTCCATATTCAATTAAAGCAATCCGCCCCTTCATCGGGGGACACGGCACGGTGCGAAGCCGTTTAAACTTCCTCTCACCCAGCCCTGCCGTGCGGTGACTTGTTTTTGGGTCAGTGGCCGCGTGGGCTTTGCCATGCGTCGCCCAAACCAAACGCCCGTCACCCTTCCACGGCGGTGCAACCAGCGGAGAAAAGAAAGTGCAAGACCTTTTGCGCGCACCGCCGTGCGAGAGAGCATGAACTTTGGGGCAGGAAAACTCGACATAAACACAGAAAAACGAAACGAGAAAGTTTCACCGCGCGAGAAGGCTACGCTGTATTGCCTTTTGCGCAGCCTTTGCGATCGTCTTGGTTTTTTTGCTCTTTGCTCACACCCGTACGCTCTTCTTGCGCGGGTATTGAGATGAGTGTATCGGAATCGCAAAGTGAAAATCGCCTCGGCGCAGCCTGGCAGTTCCAGTTCACCGAGGAAGCCTGCCATAGCCCGCTTGTCTCCCGCTCTACCCAGTCCCGTCCCGGTTGAAGGTTGGGCCAGTTGGAAAGTGCCTGATGCAGCGGATGCCTCCGGATGCTGCGGTGGTCACCCCGACAAGGAAACGGCGATGGCAGACTACTTTCTACCCGCAGCCTGCAGCGCGTGGTCCGCCGATGGCCGGAAATAGAAAGTGTCTTGAAAGGCTTCGCCGGTACTTGATGCCCACTGGAGGGAGGGAGAAGGGGAAGAGGACTACGAGGCAAAAGAAAGGCCAAATCAGGTCGTACGATCCGGGTACGATCGTTTTGGATCATAAAACGGGGACGACGGCCAGGGAAGGGAGGCTATAATTGACGGGAAAACATATCGAATGCGTCAATTGGGTTGCCCCCAAGTGGTTGGCTGAATAATGTGTGAGTGTTTTTTTTTATTGCTTTTTCGGTCAACAAATCGGAGCGCACCTAATGCAATTATGCAGATGCGAGCGGGGCGATCTTCCGACTTAACGATCGGTTCCGCAAGCGACCTCGTACTCTGGAGGCCGAATGTTTTTTTTTGGGTGGAAATTACCTCTGTTTTTCTCTTCGCTGCTCCACAATGGGTGGATTGAGATCAGAGCTCGTATCGTATGCGCACGCTGGGAGAGTAAAATATACCAATCTGGAGTGCTGGACCCCTTTTCATGGAAATGATGAGCAATAATTATTTAATACCCAAATTATATATAGTTTTATCATTAAGAAATAACTCAACTAAGTTGACTTTCAAATCCAATACAAACTTCGAATTTGAAATCCATTTCGTAAGCTGCAACCGGGAATGATTTTTGTCAGGTCGTAACATTTTCACATTTCACACCGTGACTTTTTTGGGGTGTTAGCTTTACGGCTCGTTGGCTCGAATGAAGAAGCTAATATTAGCTTGTCACTGGCAAGCGTGAATTTTGTTATTGAGATTTTCCTGCTTTTTTTGAGCCCACTTAGCATAAGGCACAGATCCATTAGCCTTACTTCGTGCGCTACATATATCGTCAAACTGAGAGATTTGTTGTGTTTCTAGCAGCAAAAAAAAGAAAGGTGAGCTATTTATTGGATCAACCCTCTATGACACAACCGAGGCAGACGAATCCTCTTAAGAAGCCAAAAAAACAGGCTCAAGAGGATGTGAGTCTTGAAAAGCAAAATAGCAAAGAGTATGCTGTTGGATCGATGTGCGCAAAGCACCGAAACCTCCACCGAGGCGGCTGCTGCGAATGCTTGTGTCATTGGAGCGCTGAAGAAGCGGCCCGCGATGCGTGATCGAGCAGCGAGCCCACAACATAACCATCTCCCCCAACGTGTCGGGGCGCGATGAAACAGTTACACAGTCTGCAACACGATACTTCCGCTACGTAACGTAATGCTTTGGAGGATTCAAACCCTCCAAAGCTGGCCATCCGATCTTGCGCGCAGAGCATGAGCGGCTGGGAAAAGCGCACCGGTGTGTGTGGTGAGGAGATTCAGGTTCCAGTTCGTCGTAACCTGTTTTTCGACTGCCAAGCGAAGGCACGAGATGAGGTTATCAGCAATCATGGCAAAGCGCATCACACGCGGCCCACAGAGAGAGAGGGCGGTCGGGGGAGGGGTTGGAAAACTAAAAACTTACTCCGCCGAAAACTGCTTCCCTCCCTTGTGTGTGTGTGTGTGTGTGTGTGTGTGGGAGAAAGTGCTTGTGCATATGGGGGGGTGGTCCTTACATAAGGTGAGAATTAATTCATCGAACTCACATCGCCGTTTGGTGCCGCGATTGTAACCTCTCTCAAAGCGCGGGGTCTTTCGGTCGGTTCGACGTCCGTAACACATGCTTGTCGCTGTGGAGTGGCTCTTATGGCATGCTGGGTTGGTTGCTTTTTTTTGGTTCGTTGTTGCTTTTCGGTCCATAAGCGCCCGCGGTTTGGAGGTGTTCGAACGGTACTCGAATCGATGGATCTTCTGGGCAGGGTGTACGGGTGGTGATGATGTGAAGATGTTCGCCATTTGCATCATTGAATCATACACTGGTTTGACTTGTTTTCTTTTCGGAGTTACCATTATTGGAAAGCATGGGGAACCGTTCGAACAGTGCAGTGTTTGCGACTGTGGCGGGTTTTTTTTTTTTGAGAAGCTGCAAAGAGTAGTCGTGCCCGCAGCGGTTTGCAAATAAAAACATAAATACCGACGAAGGTGATGAAACACGAACAATTCCTTTTTATGGCAAGAAACTACCAAATATCTAATTAAAAACTCCATCAGGCCTGTTGCGATTAAAACACAACAAAGTACACAGTTGATTAATTTAACAAGTAAGATAATGTGACCGTCGTGCACTGTTAGACTCGATGCTGAAATTAATAACCAGCAGCAAACTCGTTCGATACACGCGGAAATGCAAATATCCATCCAGCTACGTCGCGGTCCGTCATCGGAACCGAACCGAAGCAACCGTTAATCATCTTCGACATAACACAAATCACATAATATACGGTTTCCTCTGGTTGTGGTGAAAGGACCACATTTCCCGTTCCCTGGGCTGCCCTTCCCCATCAACCCAACCAGCTGCATCTGGCACGGGTGTTGATTTGTTTTTACGATCGGTCCACTAAAAGATTATTCCACCGGATATATCTGCGAATGTCGGTCGTCGGTGGGTCGCCGATCGTCTGGTCCAGGTTGGTCGGTGCCTTGCTTTTCGACCGCTCCCGGTAGTCAGTGCAGGCACCAACTAATCAATCGCAGAAATGGTACCAATCAAGTAGTAAATTGCACCCCAAGCGCTCCCTTGCCAAACGTCGGATCGTTATGAGACAAGCGAACATTAAGTGGCTCTTGACGCGAACTCTTAGAGCGGGGATAGACAGATGGATTAGTTTAGTGGTGTGTGTCAACCTACGGGTAGGGTAAGTAGGTTGCGAGGAATGGTGAATTATATTTGTGTTTGGTTTTGCTGTGCAATTTGAAATCAAAGACAAAACGGAGACATTAGAAATGTATCGAAAGGTTTCGCGCGATTCCCGCTACCTGGTGGGAAGTGCGAGCTGTGGGAAGGCGAACACAGCCATTAGGCGAGTGACACAACGTAACGCGGAAGCCTTCGTTGCTGGAAGCCCTACCAAGCGGAAAGGCAGGAAGGTTTTCCCGTGGTTGAGTAAAATGGGTTGAAACTGGTAACCTAACCAAAACTTGTACTAACTTAGAGCATCTTTTAGTCACAGACTACACTGTAAATGTGATCATTTGAGATCGTGCCTGCATCAGCGCTTTATCGTAATACAAAAAGTCTTTACTTTTACAACCGATGCTTTGTGCTTCATAATTGAATCATCTCACAACGACCGATTTCAATACCATAAGGCACCACCGTAATCAACTAATAATGCCTGCGCCAGCTTCCCTCCCTGTGCCACGATCGCTCACAGCCCGCCGTCAACCTCACGGTAAGCACTACCGAACGAAACTTATTTGTTTGGTCCCAACGCTTTCTGCCTGATCCCGCCACCCGTGCACAGTGCAGTGGGTCTCATAATTTTATTTCAGTTATGTGTCGTTTTTCCCTCCCAGCGCGTTTTTGCATCATTCAAAGATTAACGAAAAAAAGGCCCTACTACCCCCCGGGAACAGACAATCGCGGGTGTGAAAAGTCTCTCCGCCTGTTTTAGGCCTGTTTTGATGATGACGCTTAAGCGGTTTGCGTGATGAATTCTTCTTTGCCGGCGTTTTGGCACCATGGTTTGCTGGAGCTGCGTTTTTATTTGTTTGCTTCATGAGTTTCGCTTTTGTGTTCGCCCTACCTTACCGGATCCCCTACGGTCCCATATGGGAAAGTAAGGTTCTCATCGTTATGAAGCTGCTGTTGTGCGGTGCGTTTGTTTGTCTTGCCGTGTCCGTTTGCTGTCCGGGCATTGTGTAATGGCAAGGTGGTGGTGTATCTATTTGGGCAGGTAGACACGCACGAGACCCTCGCCGAGGAAGCGACCGAGCGCGAGACGGCTGTGAAACAATCATAACCCAACAAATTCGAAAATCCAAATAATAACAAACAAAAAATATGCTCGGTTCGTGTGGGCATGCACTTTTATGCTAACGGCATTGTTTGCTCATTGTTTATTAACGGAATCACTTTTTTGAACAATAGCTGACTTCTTCACTGACGAGCGAGCGACTGCTGCCTCCATGCATCGGGAGGATGGTGATGCATCAAGTTTGTTTGTTTTTGGTTTGCTCACAAGCTCAAGCAATGGAGGGAAAACCCTCATGCATCAATGTGCGGGAGTGTGGGAGTTATGATTTGATTAGATCAAAAGCACAGTTTGCGGTGGAAGAGTTCATCGGATTGTGAGCGCATTGGTAAGCTGCAATAATGCATGGGAAAACTGAAGTCGCATTGCGAAAAGAAAGTGTATTATGTTGCTCAAGCTCAAGTCATTTGGCGATAGATTTCCCGAGCGTTTTATTGAGTTTTTCAATAAATTTTTCTCATGTTTATCAAACCAATACAAACAATGATGGCTTGTTGAAGCGTGTGAAATTTACAATCAATCTCGATTGGAAGAAACCAGTCCAAAGAACAGACTTGACGGTTATTATGTAGACTTAAAGCACTCGGTTTTGGTATAGGCAACATGCAAGATGGCACAAATTCTTCCAAAAACATGATCAAATATTAGAAAATGTTAATACAATTATGTATAGCATAATACACGTTCGTACGTAAAAACGAAGAGCAATTATTATTTATGGACAACCTAAATGATAACGCCACCGTTTGTTTTTAATCTCTGCCCTACGCAACCTGTGCGAGCTGTACCATGTCATACCCTTTGGTAACAACAGTTGAAATGTTTTTTTAAAAATATACAACACTGCCACCTTCACAGGTTATCAGTACACGATGGGCCGACCTAACCATCTTGCTTATTGTGTAGGGCAGTAGATACTGTTTTTTCCCGCGCTAGAAATTCCAGCCGCTTTGTACGGTCGCTAGTAGTCGCATAATGGGTATAGAGAAAAAAAATATATAGGAAAACCTATTACTCAATATCTTCGAAGATGGTCCTTGACAAAAACGGTGGATGTTGTTCCCGCCCAGCCTCATTTCATTCCTCCAGTTTGATAGTGAAGCGAAGCGTTATGAAACCACTGGTCGGGAAAAACTCATGCCTGCCTCATTGTGGGTAGGCCGACCGTTCAGTCGAGAGATAGACAGAGAAAGAGTAAGTGCGATAGAAGCGCGATGTAAAGACATTTTCCAACATCGTTTGCTCGCACGATGCTCAAGTGCCTTGACACATGGCATGCAAAACTATGTTCCACTACTACTGGTCTAGCTGTCCATCACAATTTGTCGTGACGAAAGGAAGGACAAGCGACACGTACAAAAAAATACGCCACCAAAGCCCTATCGGCAGACGGGCGATGGTGGTTGGTTTGATATAGTTGCAGAAAAACAGCAGAGATCGTGTGTAATTGCGTTGCAGACAAGTGTGGTCCCGGCGACCATCGAGGAATTCGAACAGCTTTCTTGGGATGTGAAAGATGGTTGAATACCACGGCATTGTAAGGGGAAAGGGGGTGCTTGTTGCTTTCATCATATCGATGCGGTTGGGTAAAATGAACTCTGGCAGAGTTTGAACTTTCGCACGACTGATAATAAGCGCCTTTTGTGGCGGTTGTCAGTATTTCATTTCGCTTCAATTAGTTTTTTAATAATCGGAGGGGCCTGTGAACCATGCAAATAGCGTGCCAGCCCGGGTGGGAGCTTCGCTGTGCTGCATTAAGGCAGGAAAGCCATGAAGATGAGTTTGTTTCATTGCAAACATTGTTGCTTGATGAAATAAGTTCCTGTTCTTTTTTAATAAGCTCGTCATGTGTTGCCAGGAAAAGAAGAGTATTTTAGACTACCTCTTTAAATTGTGTATAATATACTTAAGTGCTTGTCTTTTTTGTCATAGATATTGTTTTAATAAATTCATCGTTTATGTGCACTACAAAGCTCTCCACGGCCGTAATAAAGGTTATCGCTTTACTTAATAAGGACATCAGTTGCATGCAAATTCAAATTCAACCCACTTCTGCACGTCGATGACGATCGCCAAACGAGACCACTTTGCAACTGGAGCAGCTCGACTGAGCAATTAAATAAGCAAAGCATAGCAAACACCGACCATTGCACTGACGCTCCTTCTCCTCTCCGCGGAGCTGCAAACAAAGCTACACCAGCAAAGGTTGTTAAGATATTTGAATACTAATACACCATGTTTACTAATTGCGCAAAAAAAAAAAAACACAAACAAACAGCGAAACATTGCCCCAACCCACCCACTGGCCGCACATTTAATTATGAAACAAATGAGTATTGGCCCCAAAACACAAACACCGAAATTGTTGAACTCCTTAGCGAAACAATCATTCATTATTTTTTGCTCGCCTACTCACTGCTGCTGCTGCTTTTGGGGCGAGCGTTGCTTCGCTCAGTAATCAATATGCAGCGGACAGCGCAGTACGCCGTACGTACCACACTTGCGTCGATCCGAATGGTTGCGCAGACGTTAAAGTGTGTGCGCCCTTCTATTGCGCCAGTGCGTAGCGTGGTGGTTCTGTTTTCGAGAGCCAAATCACGCGGTGCAGCCAAATCGTGCTGAACGAAAACCAGACACTATCAGGTTTATATTGAAATGATATCGATACAGGTACGTGTGCGCATTGGTAGTGCCATTTGATTGGGGTGCATTGATTTTTCCTCCCACACCGCCTCCGCTTTTAGGTCAAACGTGCGTGTGTGACTCGGGTGGCTGATGATCGAGACACAGGGCCGAGAGAAATGGTGCGTATGCGAAATGTAGAACCTTTTTTTTTGCTTGGCCAACATCGCATATATCGCTATTCGTACGTGAGTGATTGACGTGTACACGAGCTACAGGGAATCGTTTTTTCCTAGGCTAGTACATATTTAAGTATGATACTACATCGCACCGATAGAGACCTTTGTGTGGCATGAAATTGGTTTACCACGTACTGTTCATTGAGCTTTGAAATGGTCACGTCTCCTGATATAATTCATGTTTGGTTGTGAAACTTGGAAGCTTGAACTGCAACAAGGCGTTATGAGCAAGCGTTGTTTGATCTATTTCTGCATTACACCCAAAAATGTTTCAAACGCATATGTGTTTCAATAAATATGTTACAAATTATAAACCAATACAGCACCAGGCATTGCGCAGAGCCATTTCCTATAGTATGATGCAAAGATGATGATGATAATGATGATGAGTTCCACCTCTTTCCACGACAATAGATTGAGAGGAACTAACGTTGATTCGTTTCATTCGTGTTGAGAAAGATTTTCTTTTCACTTTCACTCATCATTTCTGAAGTGATGATTCAAACGTTCTTATAAAAAAAATGTTTTTGAATGTACGAAAAGTTCAATGTTTTTGTTTAAAATTTCTTAACACTTGAGCTCCCTAGTTATTTACGGATAACTTAAAAAATATATAAACAGCCCATCTAAATCCATACTAGGTGGTGAATTTTTAAAGTGAACTAATCGCCCTAATTTTTCGAGTGAAAACTGATTCTTAAACATAGATTTTTTTCGTTTAATAACGCCATTTCAAATTATGCAATATTAGATTGGTTTGTCGTATAACATTATGCCTAAGTGTGTTTCAGATTATAACGCAAATTCTTCTACAAAAAACTCTGAAACTGAAAACTCAACCTCAAAATTGTAAAATTTCATTTTAATACATTTACTTTAAACAATAGGGTTCGATTTAATAATTCAGCATTTGAGAGTGGAATCCATAGTATCTTATGATTGTTCCCAACAGTTAATAAATCCATTGAATTCATTAATAAAAGCGTCTCTATTACTTTGCCTATTCTTGTGGCAAAGAATGATGACACAATGAATTGATATGATAATTGATCATAAGCAAATGATAGAACCGATTAGATCCAAACTCACCTAGAAAGGAAAAGTGTAACTTATAACATAAACTACCTTTCTTTAAACGTTTTCGCAGCGATAAGTGTTGCGTAGGCGGCTTTGGCATCCATCTCCGTCTGGTTCGAGGCACTAAACTGCGCCAACAGTGCACCCGGATCGTTTGCGTCCAAAACAGCACCTAAAACAAATGACACGTTATTGATTTTATGCCTTTAATAACGAATCTATAAACATCCCTACCTCGTTTCAGCAGATTCGGCTCGGCTCTATCATATAGCTCGATCATCGCTTCCAGGCCCTTGCGTGCGGCCGATTGCAATGCCAGCTGCATGGCATTTTTTCGTTTTTTCGGTTTGTTACGATGCGAACTGCTACTGCTACCGCTGCTACCTGTGCCCTTTCGTCGAGTTTTGTGTCGTCTTGGTGTTATCTCCAACGTATCGTGGTTGGTTTGATTGGCATCGATCGGCAACGTGACGATCGGACGCGGAAGATCAGCACTGATCTCCGTACTTGGCTCGACGGTTTTTAACTGGTTTTCATCGGTCGAGTGGCTTACGAGGGAGAGTTCTTGTGCCGAGGAAAGTGCGAAACATAGATACCAAAGCATAAACCACAAACACATCCGGGAGTTGCTAGACAAAAAAGATACCAAAGGAAAAAAAATACAATAATATTAGTAAGAGCAGTGGATTCAATACTTTATTCAATAGAGCACTGAATTAATGTCATTCAGTCGGCCATAGCATACGATTCTCAGAATATTATAAATAACTGTTGTGTAAGTTATGAAAGCCATCGCGCCAAGCTTAACAAATGGAAGATACTTTTACTTTCATTCCCTTCGTGCTCGTATTGGCGGTGATAGTAAGACGTGCAGCTGGCCGATGCCGATGGATGCACGTGCCTCGTGCCCCTTTGCAACGCTATGAGCATGCCCGCGCACGGTACCTAATCCAACCGACCCGCCACAACAAAGCCCGGGCCGGCACAGCGAAAGCTGCGATGAATCACGTAAAGAGCCGTAAAATCTAACAAAACAAAAGGCGCAGACTTAATTGAAACAACGCGGCGCTGTGCTGTACCATTTCACCAGCACTCAGTACCCGGCAATGGCCACCGGTTGTGAGGTAACTGTTTTGGGTTTAAAAATTGCTCACAGTAAGCATTTCACACCCGCTTTCCGACAGCTCGGACTGTGTTTGACCCTTTGGTTTGCTTGTTTATTGTTTACGATGTACAGTTTTGAATTGTTTCGAATAGCATCTGTTAAATTATACAAAAAGCAAAACATTGCATTTTTTTTCGACGTGAATGAGGAAACATTTTGAAAATCATGGGAGTTTAATGTAGACATAGCATCACTGATACAGGACATGAATAAATATCTAAATACTTTTCAAATGCGACTGTGAAACTATGCTTTTTTATATGTCATAAGGGATTTTAATTAGTGCCCGTTGCTTGATGTAGAGAAAGTATGTTTATTACAGAGCAAGCGATAAAATGACAAACATTTCACCCCACGCTAGCCAAACCCCTTTCCTTAGTGTACAATTTGAACTTACCACTTGAGTGTCGCTGTTGTCTTTGTTGAGGTCATATCGGATCGTTGTGTCGTGTCACTGAGGGCGTTTCGTTTTATTGCCCTCATTTGTCGATGATTTGTCGCCATTCCACATGGGTGGCTTGACCGATTTATGAGAGTTTTTAATGTGTTTAATCTATGTTTGATCGCATTTGATGGAAGGCCTTCAATTGAAAACTGCACACCGCTAGCTGTAATGCAAACAATAATGAGATACTATTATTGATAATAAGAAGGGATGTGGGTAAAGAGTAATCAACAAATAATAATCGCCAAAGTTATGAAAAAGGGATCTGCTGTAATGAACTAGACAAGGAATCAAATTATCATATGTTTTTATTTTATTTTTTTTAAAATGAGAAAAAATGATGATATAAAATACAAAGTACAACTCTTTAACTAATAATTGAAGTAAATCTGTTTAATGAATGTAAAAGAGATCTGAAAAAAAGTGTTTTTGTTAAACCACTTAAATTTTCCAGTTTTATTTAAAAATCTCAAATCTATTGTTGTAAAATGGCACACTATAACTATTCGATATGCATGTTTGAAATTTCTTTTTGTATATCACGAACAATATTAGCACCATTGCGTATGCTTAACCTGTCGTTCACATTGCTTCCACAACCTTGTTTTAGATTAATTTAATTTGAACCCACGTGATTGCTGAAACGGTCAATCAATAAAATACACTTCAACACACACGATTTCCAGATTGTTCCATTAACATATTTCATACTGTCCATGGGTCGCTTTTAGAAATCATGGTTTAACACATGTTTCGGTGTTAACTCACAACTTATTCAAACTCACAACTTATTCTGTCATCCGTCCGCTAAAACACGGCAATAGTTTTATCCCACGAAATCACAACAGCCACAAAACACTTGTGTTGAACCAACTACCAAAAACTCTCAAAAACTAAGCACAAACGCATTTCCTGAGGATGCGCTACCGCTCCAAGCAGACTCCGGAGGCAAACGCTGCGAAGCTCCCACAGGCGCACTCTTCGTTGCGTTTGAACTTGACTTAGTCTGGAGAATGACTGACCCATAAATCGACCCGACAGCGTCTCCTGCGGCGGATGTCTCCTTCCTTGCGGTGATCATCCTCGGCACGATCATTACTGTCATTATTTTCACCATCATCAGCATCAGAATCATCATCGTCATCAGCGTCAGCTGCGTGACGCTCGCGGCCCCGCCACACAACGGGTGCGCGAACCAATTGAATTCCTGTTTGGGTGTGTTCCGGTAAGAGCAGTTACACATCTTAACGTCCTGAGAAGGCACCTACGGCCCGTGCCACGGTGAAACGGCATAATTTCACCTCATTTCCCTTTGCTGGCATAGAAATATGATGAGAGCAAAAGGGGCGCAAAATGCTTTGCCCCTGTGGCTGGCACGACGACGATGACGACGACGATGATTATAAAGCCGATCGTCACCTCCCGTAGCGGTGTGTCGCAAATTATTCAGATGAGTCTTTTAAAAGCCCATCAGCGACGGGAGATACCTGTGCTAGCACGGGGAAAACGTTCGAGCTGTAGCAGGAAGTAGTGGTAGCGTGGTTCCAATCTGCAACACGCAAAACCACAAACGCCCGGTAGAAGCAGCACGAGCGAAGGAAGCAAACAACCGATTAAATGCTGCTCCGCGATCGTTCCGGAACAAGGGCGCGAAGACACATGCGAAGAAAGTGATATAAGCAATCGCAAAAACACGTTATGGTGTCGTGCCGGCTGGACGTTTTTTTGCCCATTAGAGTTGAAACAGTGTTTTTGTTAATGTTAATGAATTGAACTTGGTAGAAAGATTTTCACTGATAAAGCTGTTTAAAAACGATCAGTGCGACATTTTCCTAATCGCTAAAGACTGTTGCGGAACGAATGTAAATAGTTTGTTTTGAAGTGCCGTAACGCTATGCAGTTTAAATTGGGATTCATCAATATTAATTTTCGGATTGAATATCACTCCGGACTTCTGAATATCAATAATTCCGTAATTTATGTTGCAAAAATACTTTAACATTATCATTCATTTATGAAGCCATGAAAAAGTAATAGCAATAAATCTCGAATCTGATGTCTAAAAGATTAAAAAATAAAAACAAGTATGATAAGAAGCTTTTCTGATTTGGTGTAAAAGGTATTTTTTTCTTATGTGCATCTTAAACGAGTGTCTGAATAGTATCATTTAATTTTAAATCTCATTTCTGGTGAAACCCTACCATGAGTTCGACACCCTTGCTTCGCTGCGGGCGAAGCGAGCTGAGTGCTAGGTTAGTGTTGGCGAGCGCGAAGCCGTTAAATAATGAGCCAAAGCATAACAATAAAAAGTAGTAAATGCCGCAAATCGCATTAAATATTACAACTTAACATACACCTACAAAATTTAATTCATAATGTGCTTGTATAATAGCATGTATTGCTAATTTTCATTTTCAATTGGGCACGTAGAGAAGTTTTTCTTACGCGTGGTGAAAGATTAGTTATAGTCTTGTAGAATTTTACATATAATTTAACTATTTAATTATTTGCCGGTCTCATGGTACAGTCATCAACTCGCATAGTCGACTTAATAACATGCCCGTCATGGGTTCAAGCCCAAAATATACCGTGCCGCCATACGTAGGACTAGCTATCCTGCTATGGGAGGTAATCCAAAAGCCATTGAAAGTCAACCCCACAAATGATACAGACAGGCCTTGACCGACAACGGTTGTTGAGCCAAAATTTTAAAAAATCAACTATGTAACTACATAACTAACTACATTTAACTAGTATTCAATCTCCCAAACATCGCCGTCAGATTGGTCAGAGTGTCTTTGTGGCAAAAATTCTAACACACAACATCGACACTCTAGATTTGTTGGCAAGACTAAGTATAAATACTCCGGTTAGAATTCTAAGAAACTATGAACACGTAAGTATTGACCGTAGGAGGCGCCTTTACAGCTGTAATGTATATGTCTCACAGTTTTAACTCGTCCTATTTATTCTTTGATTACAATATTTACAAGACGTGCATACATCGAGACCGACCCTATGACTACGCTGACCCTTACATTTAATCAGCGTTACACTTTATTTGACTGGCACCAACCTACAAGATTCTGTTGATCCGTCTTGACATTGTACACTGCGTCTAACCTACTCTTTGTGTTAGTTATTTAAGTTCTAGTTTTAATTCAGTGATAACGCCGCTTGTTTGGCCAATCACTTAAATACAATGAACAATACAAACAATACAAACAATTTATATTGATACGTCGATTGATCTTGACCCTAATTAACGTTATATTGTAAAGTAGATAGTATTAAGATAGTTTATTTAAGTTAGTTTATTAGGCTACAACGAAGGCTATAAAAATATTACGTAAAGGAAATAAAAAAATGAATAAATAAAAAAATAAATAAATAAATAAACAAACAAATACATAACTACATACTCTCTGTGTCAAACTAGTTGTCTGTACGAAAAAGCCCTGGAAAATTGTAATTGGAATATTTTGTATCGACGTGTTTCTTTACGCTGTTTGCTTTGGCGTTCTATTTAAATTATTGTATTGAATTTTTAAACAAATTTTATGTAAGTTAATGAACAAATTAATCCGTGATTGCAATATACAACCAACATATGTTTTTGCCTTGGAGCATATACGGATTTTTCCACCAGGCATTTATCTTGTTATAATTCATAACTAATTCAATACTTATTGAACTGTGTTATGATTTACTGAATATTACGATTTCGTTAGAAATATTATTACTGTTATGGTAATTATTCGTATTATGTTGCATTAAAAAAGTGGTACTAAACGTCACCATAGAGTTAATATGCCATAGGGAGTCACAATGATGCAAATATTGGCCAATTTGTCCCATCATTTGATGGCAACGATTGTATTTTAAATAATATACAACGTTGTCAACTCATTTATTATTTAAAAACAAAATGTGTAATTGCTGAAATAATTACTTCGCATTAGTACGTATGAGAACTTTATGCCTTGTGTGAAAAACAGAAACAAAAAATCATCGCATAGAAAAAATAAAAGCAGTTAGCATTTTTCTACCACACCACAGCTGACCTACATTTCAACGCTCCCAAGACGTTCCCATCTTGTTCCCCTGACACGCGAAACCCGTGTTAAACGGCCCCGCGGTACGTCCCGGTACGTGTGTGAGTGTGTGTAAGATAAGTGTGGAAGAAAGAATCCGAACGGTATATGAAACTCACCTGCACTCACCGTCCCGATCGGGAAGGCAAAGGCGATCACCTGCTAGATCACCGTTCTCTCGATCCGCCGTGTCGTTCACTGCACTTACAAAGTAATAGTCTCTGTGCCTTCCCCGCCCCGTTCCATACATTCAATCTTCAAGTGTCTTCGTTCGTTCTCTCCGTTTCTGTCTATCTAATACACGTATTCAAATAGTATCACACTGTGCAGATGGAATTAGACGTTTGTGACGTCTCCCGTCCTCCCAATTCCAGCGAGAGCATTCGTAAAGTGGGGAAACCGTTTGACTATTGTAAAAAAAAATTAGCTATTCACAGCACAACGTGGCGAAGCTAGACAAGATGCAGCTGTAGGAAGATGGGGACTCACCAAGCCGTACGAGCTAAGAGTGTTTTAAAATGGGCCGGAGTCGTTTGGGAAGTAAAACATTAAACATTAAAACAAAAACACACACGCACGTGTACGCCGTTCCCCGTACGCAGGTAGGTACTTTGCGCAAGGGGGAAGGCACTCACTGTCGACGTCCTGCAGCGCGCGTTCCGAGCTGCCGTTCGCTTTGCTGCTCCTGGTCGCGCAGTTCCTTGATGGCACTGACATTGCCCCACATTACTTTAGCGGTCACCTGCGGTCCTCCACCGTTGCATCCGGCCCCGGGTGCGGTGTCTCTTTCACCCCGCTGGCCACCACCTGTCGATGGGGTCTGTGATGACTTTTGCTGCTGGTGGTGGCTGTGGTAGTAGTGCTGATTGCGAGCGCCCCGCAACACTTCCCGCTGCTGGTGCTCTTCCCTTGCCGATCGCGATGCAATGCGGCGTGCCCGCGCCTCACGATCGATGCCCGCGCCGCCGTGAGCGGTCGCGTTGACGAAATTGTTATTCTGATCCTTCTCCCGGTCACCGTGTTTGCAAGGGTTCGACGACATGTTCGTGCGATTGGTGGGCAACTTTACACGCGAGGAAGACAGCAAAAAAAAGGAAGTCGTTGCCTAAGTTTGCAGTTGCACACGTTGCACACAGCTACACTTTTTGTTTTACTGCACCGGAGGGTTTCTTCAATGCAACATTGTTGCGCATGGGATTTTGTTCAAAGCACCTTCACACACATATACACACAAACACTCGCGTTCGATGCACGAAACAAAAAATACGATCGAGAACGCTCAAAAGACGCTTGGCCACAGCAACCTGCTACCGTGCCAGCTGAAGCTGGAAAGTCTTATGCAACCCCCGATCGACCAGCTCGATCCCGGTTTCCGTCGAGGTTGCTCTCGGGGTGGTATGCATACAACCTGCACACGCGATGAATTTTCGACCCGAATCGAGCACTCCCGAACGGGGGGCTAGGTGATGCTGGGTTCCGCACGGGGATGTTGCGCGCCGTTCGGTTTGGCACCCGTTGACGAATATTTACGAAATAAACAACGGCCGTGCATCGAGATCGAGCGGAACGGGCAGCCAAGAGCAAGCGACACTGTCCCCACCCAACCCACTGTCCCGCCGGCTTTTGCTCCTCAAACATAGATGGCGAGGGGCTCGGACGGGACGAGCAGGAGGCACACCCGGGAAGGCAAGAACGAGACGGAAGAGTACGAAAAGTCAGAAAATCAGAACGAACGAAGAACAGCGACGCATAGAAAATAACTGAATAAATTGTTAAATGCGCGTGTGCTCTCGCGCGCGCTCGCGCCCTACTCATACACCCATACACACGCTTGCACCCGTTCGCAAGACCGACCTTTCACGAGAAGATCGAGCTCATGTGCGCATTCTTCGCGCTTACGCGGCACCAACACTAGCGGTATCTTATGGAAGAGTAGGTGAGCCCGGATGGGTGGATCTCGCGCGGGGCGTGCAGATCGTTCGTGGTGATCGTGACGGGAAAAGGGCCTTAGAAAAAGGCGGATTTGTTGGATGCTTTGGACCCGTTCGTCTCCGGGCCAGCGGATATGGTGAGCGCTCAGCTCACCAACACCAAACCAAAACAGCTAACTGTGCTAGGGGTGCCAAGGTGTGCCAGCAAGCGAGAGATTTTGCATATCCAAAAGCCCGGACCCGGGAGAAAAGAATCCGATTCCGTTCGGGGTCGATCGGGTTCGTCGCTTGTGCTCAGCTAAACTGAAAGCAAGTCTTTCGATTTTAGACTACAGCCGCAGCAGCAGCAGCCGCAGTCGCGTATCATACAACGTATGAGTGTAAGAGTGTAAGGGTACATCTTTGTGTGTTTGTGTGTATGTGGTTGTGGTGATTGTGTTGGTAGCAACAAATCGAAACAACAAAAATCACCTGTTTCTGTTTGCGAGGGACATTCACTTGCGCAAAAAGAAAAAAAAAGCCTTGCTTGAACCCTACCGGGTAGCAATACAACTGGTTTTTTGGCAAACCGGCCCAAAAAGGGATGGTCGTGCACCTGGTCAATGCGCCGTTGGGAATCTTTTTGCCCGCTGGGTGGTACGTTCTGTTGCTGGGCAATCCCCTGCTGCCCTTGAGGGCGACAAGCTTTGGCGTGTGTTTGGTAAAAGTGAACCGAGATCACAGGCCAGAGCTCTAGCGATGCTGCCGTTGAATGGTGATCAGCCGTTTCCATGTCGTTTAGCGGAATGCACAGATCACAATGTCACAATGAAATATATCCTTCGTGAAACTGATGAACGGAGAGAAAGAGGCAGAGTGATAAGAGAGAGAGAGAGAGAGAGAGAGAGAGAGAGAGGGAGAGAGAGAGAGAGAGAGCGCTGAGCAGAATTTGGTGGTAACCATCACTTGGGTCTCGTGCAAGCTGAAGTAAAAGCAGCGCAACAGGTTACAGTGCAGTCAGAAAGATTTTACGTAACTTTGTCATTGCGAAATGGTGGAATAATTTGTTAAATGATATATTGTTTTCGTGCTTCTTTTGATCGTTGCTTTAGAAATAAAAAGTATGCTTGATGGTTCGTGTACCAAAGAAAAAAAAAATCTTTTAACTTGTTTTTACTACATTCTACACAACTCTTTTTATCACTTATTATCACTTTGATTTCGATTACACTTTTCTCCCCCAACGCTCAATTTTATGTAGATTTCATTTCTTAGACAAATATTTCATGATTCTTAATTTTTTTACAAACTTCCTAATACCACGCCAAGAATACCTAACGTTGATATTCGTAATTGTTGAAATCAAGCTAGACGAAAATGAATTAAACATTAGAATATGAGGAGCAAATCAGTTCTTAATATAACATTATCACACGTATGTGTATTTTCAACGAACAAATGTAGATCTAATTAAAAAAAACAGATTAAAATAATTTATTCCTTTCATTTCATTTAATTTATTAATTTACTAACGGGTTGCCAATTGTTGTACACCACTGTACTCCTTACAGTCGCTTGCGTGGAAAGCGATTTGGTTTGTGCCCCGGGCCACTTGCCAATCTTGGGGTCAATGTACGTCAGCTAGGTTGGCCCAAACGAAAGCCATGCTGGCAGGCGCGAGGCTTTCGGAATGCTCGCGGGAGATTCCATCGTTCTTTCTTCGCGGTACACACACACGCGCGCGCGTTCGATGGGGTGTGTTGGTGTAAGATTTGGTGCGCTCCGCAGCTTCTTCTCGCTCACCCGAACCCGTAAGCGTTGATCAACATTCTCTTTTGGGTCCGCCCGTCTTTTGCGTCCACCTTGCCCTTTAATTGGTGCCACCTTGAAAATGTGGGTCATTGCAAATCGCACGCTGGAAAGTTGTGCGCCGAGCGGCTGTTCATCGTTTGACTGATGATGCATACAAATGTGTGACGGTCAACGGTCGGTGTGTTTGTGTGCGTTAGAGAGAGAGAGAGAGCCATTTTTTTTTGTTTTGGTTTGATTTGTGTTATTTATACTGCTATCTGGGCTATGCTTTGGGACCGTTGCATGCAAAATTATGAAAATCAGTAAAAAATAAAACAGTGAAAAGGAACAGTTTGTTTAACAAATAGCGATCCCGATTTATTTCCAATTTATGTTATTACAAGTTCGGTAACACATAAATGTAGCCTTTTAATATGGAATGCTGATTCTAAAGAGCATTCAAACAAATTGAATAAATGATAAGTCATATCCTTTTTCTTCTGATAAATTTTACCAAAATCAAGCGCAAGGACTCAAGACACCATACACAATAATAAAAAAACTGCTATTATTACTAAGCGTCAACAAAAATAACACGAAATTGACTTAAAATCCAATTAAATTTAAACTGACTTAAACATTTCAACAATACTATTATTACTTTTATGATTATTAACCAGGATATAAAACGGTACGGGAGAAAGGACCACACAAACCATTTAACATAAAAAATTTGCAACCTAAACCATTTACGAGCAACCAAAACCAACCGTGTTGCTTCTCATAATAGCTGCCGTCCCGCTGTAGTGAACTAGAAGGCGGAGTCATCGCACGGAGTGATAGAAGTACGCCTGCAGTACGGACATGAACAGCAGAAACCCACGCACTACGGTAAAACGTGCGTCCTACGTACGTCACAACATTTTCCGCCCATTCACACGGGAGCCGGAGAGAAGAAGAATTCAATCAAATCCCATGGCCCGAATTCCACACCCTTCAGCCCGAACGGCAGCGCTCCCAAACGGATCGCTTCCTTCGAGCTTTCGTCAACCGAGTATTGTCATTCCTAGCGGTAGGGGACGAAGCTTTACGAAAGCTTTCCTCTGCTCGAATGACGTCATTCTTTTGTGCGGTGATTAACATCGACTTACAGTTCCCGTTGTCTTTCCCCGAGGTTCGAGCCGATGAAGCGTAAAGGCTATCCTTTTCAAGGCTTCATATTCTACCCCCTCCCTTCAACGGGCAACATTACCGCGAAACTGCTTCGTTTGAAGTCCACAAGCATCCGTCCGACAGGTTGCAAGTGCGATGCATGCTGGGTGCGCAAAACGCACAATGACGCGTTGCTTCCGTTCGCGGTTGACGGTTTGATTGAAAACAGTCGCAAGGGCGCAACGGTTTCCCTCTTGCTTTGACTTATCGCCTAGACAGTTTATTGGTATTATCACTTTGATTTCGATTACGCTTTTCTCCCCCAACTCGCGGGCGGAAACATTCAATTGTCACCTTTCGCTGTATATTATCAACCATATCTGGCAATGGCGTTTTATTGGCGTGCACGGTTTATTGGTATGGCGCGTTTATGCACAGTGATTGTGGTGAAAATGAAATTTCGCTTTCATTCGTTTTGCCCTCCGTTATCACTGCCCGAAAAGGAAGGCGGAGGTCGTGGGTTTTTGCTTTGCTTTGCTTTATCTTTTTTCCACTTTTACTACCTTTATAGTGGCGTGGGCTGCGGCGTGTTGTGATTGTCGTGCAAGAGCATATTGTCGTCTATCGGGGCACGGGGACAAAGGCAACGCTATTATACCTTGCTGCTGTCGTCATTATGCACACGGTACATCCATTTTATTCACATCGCGGGTGCAAGTATCATAAATTATGTCGCGCAATGGAGAGTACGGTGTCTCCTACGGCCCCCTAATGCACTCTGGCTGACGGTGGAAAGGAGCGGAACGGTTTACTGCCTCCGAATGTGTGAAATGGAAAACACAGTTTGCATCACTATTAAAAACCAGCATTAAGCAAACTTATTGCATTATAAGCGTAAATGTCCGTTGATCGAAAAAAAAACTGTTTAAATCAAAGATAACGAAACAACAAAATGCGTAAAATAACCTTCAAATTATCCTACATGAAATTCGTCCCTGTTTCCCCAGTCGTTCATATCTGCCCGGCACGGCGGAAAAACTCCATATGCTAAGGAATGACCGACTCTCCTTGATGGTGCAGAAATTTAGGACACCGGAAACGAATAATGGCTTCTGCGGTAGCTGCAATGACATGTTCACAGCAATAACGAAACCGACCCCCGTATTGTCATCGGGACAGGCGATGACGATTAATATTTCCGGCGAGTCGCTGTGGGAGCCATCTTGTGGCTTGCTGTTCAGCCAGTCCCACCACCAGTGCCAGCCTTACCCATACACTGCGTGCCTGTGAGTGTGTGTTTGTATTTGTGGTGCTTAAGAAGTTTTGAAAAGAGCCATCTTCGGTGGAACGACAAAGGACACAAAGCACGAGTGCGTGAAATGGGGGCCTGCAACAGTAAAAGTCTCCTTCGCACCGAGAAGGCCATGCGTTTGTGCTATATTTTTGTCATTTCCAATGAACGACGACGGCGCCGAGTGGTGGTAAAGTCTCAGCTGTCAGCTTAATTTAATAACACTCACCTAGTTTTGTGCAAAACAAGTAGGAATGGTAGTGGCATTCTTCTGGAACCCATGGAAAACATAATGGTGGCAGACAATTGCTTCAGCTGTTTGCGCATCCTGTCCGGCAATGGTATGGCGTGGCAAGGGGGGCAACCATTACGGGGATGTTTCGGTTTCTAAGGAGTGATTGTTGCGTTTGTAGGTCAACGAAATGCTTGAGCAAAGCTTAGCATAGGTAACGGTGTAATTGTTGACATTTCTTTTGTACCTGCAACGAAAGATGATTTTTAGAAAAGGAGAAAATACACTGCAAATACAATTGTGTCAAGTGCACAGACACATACAACGGATAGCATACAATGGGAACACAAATATGAACAGCTATATTAGTATCAAGGACATGGTGTGTAGTAAGTCTGTTACAGGAGCAGGTATGACGCAAGTGGACCAAGCTCCTATACGCAGGACTGACTAACCTGGTTATGAGTACACAAACAAGCCACAGATAACCTAGAACCTGAGAGAGGCTTAGTTCAATTAAGATTGTTGCATCAAATTAGAAGAAGTAGATGTAATCTTAATAGATGTGCGATATCAAATTCTTAATGATGCAATGACCTTTTAAACTGTACAAGAGATAAGTTTTCATATTAGGTTCAATCTTTTTCTATAATTATACTAGAACTATATTAACTTTGTTTATTTTAATTTTATTATTATAGATTTTTTTAAATACAACTTTTTTATCCACTTGTAAAACAACAATATTACTTACTTACTTACTTATCCGGCCTACAACCGCTTTGCGGTCTTGGCCTGCCTCAGGAGTGTCCGAAACCGCTCACGGTTTCGCGCCTTCGTCTGCCAGTCCGTTATCACGGCCTTAATTGCGGACGCCATCTTGCCACCTCAATTTGGGCCTACCACGCCCTTGTCCTTGTGGACAAGTACCTAACAAGACTTTACGGGCTGGGTTGTCCGTTTCCATGCGTACAACATGGCCAGCCCACCGGAGCCTGGCGAGCTTGATACGCTGTACGACAGTGAGGGCGCCGTACATCTCGTATAGCTCGTCATTATAGCGGCTCCTCCATTGTCCTTCAACACATAGGGGGCCAAGTATCCTTCCGAGCATCTTCCTCTCCAACGCGGCTAAGAGGGTTTCGTCAGATTTGGACAGTGTCAATGTCTCAGAGGCGTATGTGAGTACCGGAACTATATAGGTACTATATAGTCCCAGCTTCGTCCGTCGCGACAGGTTCTTTGATGTGAACTAATTTTACAGGCTGTAGAATGACCAGTTGGCAGCCAGCATTTTTGCGCGCAGCTCAGCTTCCATGCTGTTGTCGTTGTTGAACTTTGACCCCAGATAGGTGAAATCTGGGACGACTTCGAAAGTGCGTTCACCTATCTGTACATCACGCCTACGTAGATTCTGATTATTTATTGGTAGGCCCGTTGATGTTGCCACCATTAGTTTGGTCTTTGCCTCGTTTATCTGCAATCCGAGGCTCTCTGCCGCCTGCTCGATCCCTTGGTAGGCTTCGGCTACATAGGAGAGCCGCAGACCAATGATGTCTATATCATCAGCGTATGGCAGGATCTGGGTTGACTTATAGAAGATGGTTCCCGTAGTCTCCACTCTCGAGTCGCGGATGGCCCATTCTAGCGCCAGGTTGAATAAGAGACCCCCTGGCGCAGACCTTTGGTGGTAGCAAAAGGTCCTGAGAGTTTTCCATCCACCCTCACCTGGCAAGTGACGTTGGTCATAGTCATTCTTACTAGCCTTATCAGTTTGGCCGGGATTCCAAAAGAGCTCATAGCGCTATACAGTTTTACCCTGGCTATGCTATCATATGCGGCTTTGAAATCAATGAAGAGATGGTATGACAATAACAATATTAAACAAGTATAATTGAAATGAAAAACATCTTAAAAAATGAGGATCTTCCTGCAAAAGTTTTTTTTATAGAAACGAAATTTTCTATCTAGAAAACTGATAACTGTATTGATGTATCAAAGATATGTTCCAGAAACTATTTTTTTTTTTAATCTTTTTCAATGTTACTACCATTTTAAGTTCTCCCTGTCTTTATTCATAATGCATGCCTATGTCAACGTCACATAGCTATTGACCTGACAATAATCAAAGAAAGAACTGTACCATAGAATATTTGACCAAACAAAACATCGAGCTGTAATGTAGCAATCTTCGAACAATTGAGCTATTTGTACCAAAATACCCCCTGAAGCACACCGTTCACTAAGCTACTTTACGAGATTCCTGCGTATCCCGGGGCCGGCTGTTGCCGACAACAAATGATTTCGGTTGTATTTTCTCATCCATCTAAACACGGCTCCATCAGCGTAAGAAATGATTTTTATCGTCCCATTTTGTGGCTTCTCACAAACTCATATGCACATACAGACACAAAGACACCCTCGACCCACATGAGTCGTGAAAACCCCGAGCGTAACTACTTTGGGACGGTTAGACTTTTTCCGGAGCGTTTGATGCTAAAAATGACGGGAATTTGAAACCTTTTTGCCTCGGCAACACATTCAAAACACCCGCAGCAGGGCGAACGCGTCGATTGAGCGTCGAGCGAACGGGTGTCCGGCGAGCAGCGGTTCCAACACACTCGATATATTTTGCGTGTATAAAGAAGGACCGGAGGCCGGAAGTTCATTTAGGGTGCTATTTATCAACCCGTAGCATAATGATGGATTAGCGTAAGACGGGGTAATTCTTGGGCTGGCAGTAGAAAGTTAAAGCCAAAGTGTAAGCGCAAATTATTTTCGTTTTCTTTTCAAAGTGTGCAAGAGTTGCTGGGCGAACAATTGCCCGGTTGTGTTCTCAAAGATTTTCTTCCCACAAATGGTTCGCTGCAATCGTTCTCGTTACGTTCCACAGAGCGAATGAAGGATACCCGTTCCTTTGTTTTGGTCGATGATATCACACCGATCGGAGCGCAAATAAGGTGCGGTATTAAATATCCTCAAACGAACGAAAAGATCTTCCCAGTTGGAACACATAAACAACATGTTGTTTGCTGACCTTGGCAGTCTTTGAAGCGCGCGTTCTAATCTGCATCCCAGCCAGAGCTTTCCAATTCCGACGCCCCTTATCCGTCAACAGGGGAAATTGAATCGTTATTGTCGCTGAAATAATCGCTCGGTTCAGTGCCATTGTATGGTGCGATGCTGTTGCAGTGGTTGTATCGTGCTATAAGCAGCGTCGCGAAGCATCTGGCGATGAGGATGATGGATGAATGTTTATTCGCGTATAATCGATAGTTGGAGTTGGATGGAAGTGGTTCTAGGTTCCTTCGATGTATCGAGCGAACGCCTACAAACAAAATCAGTTGTATTTCCGCAAGCAATTCGTTCTTTTGGCTTTAATACGTTTTGGGGTCTTTCTTCCATATGGCTACACGTAACAGACTCAGTCAGCAGAAAGTATACACCTTGAATTATTGTATCTCTCTATGCAGCATGTTACGTACTCAACGACTTCTTTAAAAGTACACGCTTGTGCCAAAATAAGCCACCTCTTCTTGCTGTAAAAGTTCAAGTAGAGATTAATGGGTTCAAACTGCTTCCCTACACCGGTCGCCCTGTTTTGGGGTGTAACGAACCGAACGGAAGTCAATAATTGGGACGTTCCTAAGGCTTTGTTCTCAGCTTGCGCAACTTACACAGCAGCACACACACCTTTTATCCGAGCAACCTAGCTGGGTATGCTCATGCGAGCAGCGGTATTTGTTTTTCTCCTACCATGGCAATTTATCGACGACCAGAAGCTTATGTTGTCCTGCTGGTTGCCCCGTGGTTTGGCGAGCGTGCTGTGTAACACGAGTGTCGCCACGGTCGGTAATAAAAGTTTCCAGATTTATTAACGGGATTTTTGGTGAAAACGGGGCACAGAGAAAGAGGGAGATAGAGAGAGAGAGAGAGAGAGATGTGAGGGTTGCATTAACCGTATTTGGCCGTGGTATCAGATAGTCCACGCAGGCCACCGGAGATAAGGCACAATGAATCATTTCCCATGGCGGTATCGAACGAATGCGTACATGGTGTGTTTGGTTACGGTGAAAAGGGTGAACCGAAGAAGTTTCAGGTTCATATCAACATTGAAGTTAACTAAAGCTGCGGAAAAATTCTGATGCGAAAAAAACCTTTGCTTCATGAATTATTCTGTTGTTTACGAAAACAATAGTAAACAAGAAACACTATGTGATACAATACTTTCTTTTTGTTGTTGGACTAACGTGGTAGTTAAAAAAAGATAATTCTTAATTTTTTTGTTGGTTATTAAGTATTGTTTTCTTCATTTTCGCGTAACAATAGTCAGACTGTCAGTCCTTACTACTGGGGGATTGTCCATATGAGGCTCAAACTCACGACGGAAATGGATATTCGCTATTCGCTGCATCAAGGATATAAAGGACTAATAGAGATACTGATATAGATTTATCACCCTGAATGGGATATATGTTAGCCTGAATGTGCATCCTATGTTGTAATATTAAAGTTAAATATTTTTTTTCAATAATGATAATATTTTAGACGATAACTAAAATGATGAAAAGTAAACAGGTAACAATCAAAGTAATAAGAAGCCTAATATTAGATATAATATTGAATATAAAATATATATTAATAGTGGGTTTTGGCGCAAAAAAAGATGTACTACAGTTTGTTGTACTGCTAACAATTTGCGATGGCGATTCTTTTAGCCACAACAAGCGACAATTATTCTAAGGTGATAGCACATAGGAATTAAGTTCCCATAAAATCCAAAACAACAACAGCAACAACGTTTTGGAGGAAATGATGAATTAATAAAGCATCAAAGTAGACCTGACCTATTTTTCGAGGAAATTAACTACTTCTGCCGTTTTCCCTACCATCACTTCACTTTTAGGGTTGTTAAAATGGCTTTCCACTATAGAATCATTTTTCAAACTCGACATAATATGAGCTACTTTCTTATAATTTTATTATAAATAAACTGTTGTGGAATTCACTCCTCGCACATCAACATTATAGTAAGTGAACATATAATTCAATGTTAAAATGTTAAATTTGATCTCACAATCCTCGTACGACTTTTTAACTGACTTTTTGAATAAACCATAAACAACATAATCATTTGTTCATAACATATGAGCTCAATATCATGTAATACTATTGTACTTCCGGAATACTCTGGCGAAAACGTACAAAGATCTAATTTATTTATTCTTCCATGTTGATCTTTTCCATAGCTTAATATTTGTCACTCCAGTGCAAAAAGCCCCTTTGGGATTGGTTTAATTCAAATCTCTAGCCTGGATCTCTTCTTTTTTTAGCCAACGCTGTATTTTCCGCACCTCGAATGCACGCCGAAGAAACGTTCCTGCTGTCAGTGCCCACCGGTTCGTCACAGTCACAGTGCGGGCAAATATTAACCAAATTAATAGTCCTCTCATTAATCAAAGCCGTTGCCATTGACGATGAACGAGCGGCGTAGAGTGTCGCGTAATCCTGTGCAGCTGTGGCTTTGCCACGCCACGCGAATGACTAAATCGATCCAAGAGTCTGGCCCTGCTGCTTGAATCTTCAAATAAGACTCGGCCGAGACGCCGGGCCTGCGAAGTTTTCCTGCCAATTCGCACGTGTAATCATTGACTGGTTTGCTACCAGGCAGTGGCCCGTCTCGTGTGTTTAAACGGGTCCGAAATGAAGAAAAACAATAAAGAACCGCACATGGAGCCCGAATTTCGAGCTTTATCATCCACATAACTATGCCGGAAGTGGGTTTGCATGAAGAGTGTTCCGTTGCGAGCGAATCAAAATGAATGGAGTTGATTTGAACGCGTAACGGCAACACGTGGTCGCTGAGTCCAAAGAGCTTTTGCGCTGTGTGTTCACGAGGCTCGCTCGTGAGGCTTCCGGTTCATTTTGATGTGTCTCGGGGCTGCTCACGGATGAACACGGCACGATTCGCGCCCGAGTCGTGTCGCCCCAACCCGCCAGTGGAACGTGCCAAGCATGCTAACGGGGCGGGCACGGAGGATGTGTGCGCTTTTCGCACGCCCCGAAGTGTTCGGTCGGGAAAAAGCCGCGGGAAAACCGCTCGCAACGTGGTCCGTCACGTCGGTGTGGTGTTGCGGGCCGGCGCAACAGTTAGTTTTGTGTGCGGTGCGGTGGCAAAAATGCTCAACGCCGAATAATATAAAAGCGGCAGGACGATAAGCGATGGCTGTAAATGCTCATCAACTGCTGTACGGAGATAAAGTCAACACGCCACGAGTGTGCCAGTGCGGTGCGAGTCCCCGATATAGGCGAGGATCGAGGTGGCAAACGTCGTTCTTTCCAGTAGTGAGGGCCAGTTTTCGGGACTACAGCAGTGCGGGCAAATGATTCGGTGCTTTGCTTGCAAGTGTACGGTGCACAGGGAAAGGTAAACGCTTCGCGTCTGATAGAAGTGAATAAATTCGGTGAAAAGCCACACAAACATATCTTTTTGACTGGTGCCGTCTGGAGTCGAGTGGCTGCTAGAGTGCATTACGGTGTGTTTTTGGTGACCGGAAGCTAAATATCCACAGTTCCTGCACTACTTCACGGCAGCTTGGTTGGTGGCCGACGGAAGTACGCTGATACGTTACATTCCTGGTAAGCGCAACTTTGTGTTTGACGGTGTGGCGAACGAATGTGTCGATTAGTATAGATCCCTGTGCAAGATTGTGCCAATAGGTTATGGAGTGTTACAAGATTACAACTCAATTCATTTGCCTGTTTGCAAAAACCGATACCATCCGATTAATTGACATCATCCTTATTGCGTAGCAAGTAGGGTAAATCGATTTTGAAGTGGGATAAAACGCTCGCAAAGCACCCTACACAGGTGTGTAACGCTGGTGACGGAGAAAGGAAGTCTTAGAGTGTCTAATTTAATCAATTACCCTCCGGCAGGGATTCAGCAAGTGTTAATTGAACGACCGAACGGTGCCATTAAAGAGCTTTGGGGGTGAAATATGTGAATTGTTTCCGCAACGTGTTGCACTGCACTGAGTGGTTCGGCAATTCACGTAATGGTGACGATTATGTTTCTTCCTTTCCGAAAAGGCAAAAGTATAATCGAAAATATAAAATATTTTTAGAAAACATCGATTAAAATCGAATCTAAGAGAGGATTCAAAATGAGCAACACAATTACTGGAAAAGGAGACATGAAAGTGATGAAAAAATAGAAAATATTTTCTTTTCTGCAATAATTTTAAAAAATATGGTGCAGTTTTCAAAAATTATCAATATATTTGCATTTTACTGCACGACTTCAGTATAATTAAAAAAATGCTAATAATTTTTGATTCAAGGAATATACGGACTTATTGCCTGTAATTCAGAAAAGATACATATTATTTATGAGAAAAACAGCGAAAAATTCATGCTTTTCATAGTTTTCCATAGTCCATCATTGTGTTTTCCGTAGTCTATATTTCCGTAGTCCAAAGGTGCATTGTAGTGGTCCAAAACATGCTAAGTATTAGGATATGCCGTAACGTCCGAAGTCAGCCAAGAAGCTCAGATTAAGCAAGCTTCGAATAAACAATGACTCCAATTTTGCCAAAAAACAAATCCATCTTTTAACAAACTTTGATGAAAAAGAAACGAATGATTACTGACTAAATGAAGTATCTACATAGCTAATTGTAAAAACGATGATTGATGAAACCATCAAAACGGAATACTTTGCGAAAAAAGTTTTTTAGCTGGATTAAACTGATAATCAATGAAAAGAAAGGAATAGAAGATAACAATCGATTTTATGCTACTTTAACATAAAAAAGCTATTTCCATTTATTTCATCTCAACGGAGCGTTACAATTGGAAATCATAGCTAAAACAATGAGGGCAATTCTTAATCATGTGTCCTCTAGGTCAAAACTGAATGATAACTTATCTTCACATTTTTTAATAAATTAACTAATTTCTCAAAAAAGCTGCTTTTAAACACTAAACATGACTAACAAAATTAAGATTCCTTTCGCTATATTTAAATGACACATACTGCTATGTGAAAGAAGTGTGAAATTAGTTCCCGTGAATGCACTGTCCTTCAAAAGCAACCATAAAAGTCGGTGGCCTCGAGACGCCACCATAACTGAAGCATTTATTACCCGTCTGGCAAGCCAGTATCTTTGCTGGAAATAATTCGGTTAATAGCCTTCCACACTAATAGCCCAAAATTAGCACAATGCTTTAAAGAGACAAAGACATATCAAACGTATCATATATCAAAAGGTCCTTTGTTGGCAATCTCTAAAATGTGCGTTCACTGCCATGGGGCAGCAAAGTGTGCGAAGCTGTGCGAGGAAATTTAATTTGTTTTCTAATATTAAACATGATCCGAATTGTTTTGCGTGGTTCAATTGCTTCACATTCCTTGGGAGCGTTAAAATGTGCGCGAAAAATGTGTTGTCATCATCCACCCGCAAAGTCCCAATGTCCAACACCCACCAGCGGATCGGATCGCTCTCTGGTCAACGAAATCATCATACACCGGACGGCGGACCCCACCAGGTCCAGGAAAGTAAAACGTCTTTCTCGGAATCGGATTGCGAGGAAATGTGGACAGTGAAATGTATCTTCCGCCGCGGAAGCAGATAGCTTTCATGGCACCCGCGACGATGCAAGAAAGCGATAATTCTCTAGCCAGTGTCCACCATTTCCCCGTGCCAATAGAGAAAGGCGACGCGAGTGGGCTAGACAACACGACAAAATGCTGTGTTTAATAATTGGGCGTCGCGTAAGAAATTGTTTGCACCAACATGCAGGGATGGGTGTACCGACTACATTATAAATTGTAAGCAAAAGTTTCCTCAATTTTCCCCGCGGAATCAAAGATTGTTCTACGATGTGTCATAAGGTTTGTGTGGCTTGGTTTTGCGCGGTGGAGACAAAAAAGCCAAAAAGAAGTTCATCATTTCCGTTAAACACTGGAAATGTAGCGATAGCTGGTGAACGTAGCGGGTCGAATCTGGAAACCATGCTGCTCAGTATTATGAAATGTATCGTTTCCGGCAAAATACAGAACGGAAGCAGTTCATTGCCTAACCATTGTTGGTCATGCTGCAATAGCTAGCAACGCAATCGGGATCGGTAATGCAAACAGCGGGCACTGGAACGCGTATGGAGTTCGATGGCTTGTGTGCACTAGTTCTTGGCGCATATCAGAACTCCCGGAACGAAGATTTGTCTCCCGAGGGTCGGAGGTTCGAAACAATCCGGTCAACCGGAAACCGGTGTGTGAGTGTATGAGAACCTCCCAAGAGCCCATCCAACCTACCGACCAATCGACCAACCAGGGGCTGTGCATTTTGGACGCAGTTTGCTTGCTCTGTTTAAATCCAAATAACCCCACACCCATGTTTTCCAGCAGTGGAGCAGCATATTCTTGCCGGAAGTTTATCTTCGGCCATTTGCTACCCTTTTTCCATACGCGTGCACATGTCTTTGTGTGTGTGTATTCTGCTGGTGTATTGAGGCAAGAGCATTAGATAAATATTTGCATTCCTTCGCACGAAAGGACACCCGCCGCCAGGGGGTTGATGAGCTATTGTTCGACAAGTTCCTCACACGATGCGCCTACCTTACGACCTAGGCTAATGTTTGCATGTGTAGTCCTCGCAAAAGAAAAACGCGTTCAGACTCTTCCATTCGAAGATGCTATCGCATTTAATGTCACACCGGTCCCGGCTCACCGTGGTACGGATGGAGGTGGTGACCAAATTATGATGAACGAAACTGCAATAAAACCCACACCGAGCTTCCCAAACATCGTCGGAATGTTAATGAAAGCCCATTGTATGGCAGAGCAGGGTGGCCAATTTTTCGCCCATGTAAAACAACAACTTCCCTGAAACAACTGAACGTGTCGTTGGTCGTTTTGGTTGACGCGCATCCGTGATTACGCCCCGGTCACGGTGAGCATATTGCACGCGTAGGTTCCTAAATCGGCCGGCGGAAACGGTGCACGAAATGGGTTTACTCTGGCGTGTTGGTGTGCTTTGTGCTTTCGGGGCGCATCGGAGGGCATTGCCGGGCGTTTTTATATTTAGACAAATGAGCATTAAAGCAATCGTATTTATTCAAACGTGTTTCGTTTTATCATCGGGCGCATGTCACGTGAGCGACATAAACACCTGCAGCAAACCGTTTTGGGGCGCAAAAGAAGGAGCAGGTGCTGAGTTCAATTTTGCGTGAATACGAGGTACACATTAAATGTATAAAATCCCATGGAAAAGCATATATTCTGAGTTGAAACCAACAAACTACGGATGAGTTTTAAAGCCATAGAAAAGTAACGGAAGGAACAATCAGCAAAATAATAGAGCTAGGGACAATGGGTAAATAAATCAGACAAAAGTAATACAAAAGTAGTACTGAAAATTATTGATCTTTATGGATTACTGATGGATCACAATGCTTCACAAATAAACTATTTGTGAAATAATTCACCAGTTAGGGGAATCATGCCTATAGAAATTGCAATTCAAATCATACTCCAAAATACCACAAAACGTGTGAATAAGCAAGCGTCTGTATTGTTGGAAGAAAACTGCTTATCAATGCTTTAATTGTTTCAATAATCTGTAAAAAAATTGGAGCGGTCCCGTAGTACAGTCGTCAACTCGGATGATGATGAAAAGCAAAAAAAAGCTAAAATCATCATCATCATTAAAGCTGGTGATGGTAAGTGAGATTTACACAACAAGTAACGACTCAATAACATGCCCGTCATGGGTTCAAGCCTAGAATGGACCGCCCCCCGTAGCAAGGATTGACTATCCGGCTGCGTGGTAACGAATTAAGTCTTGAGAGCCTGTATAGGCCAGCATGTCCGCGTAGGACGTTACCCCAAATAGAAGAAGAATATGTAAAAAGAGTCTGTGTATTCTGCAACTATCTATCAAACACAACTCATATGTTTTGCGTCGCAAGTTCCTCTATTTTGGATCTTAACATTATGGGACTTTGTGTTTTTTTTACTGCTGGCAGGAAAATTATAGGATCATTAGTGCATTTAGATAGAAACTACGACGTAAATTCTATAAGCACATCCGTTCGTCGTGGTTTTGTAATTATTATCGTGTTAAACACAATGATGTTAATAAATGAGTCATTATATTTTACTAAAACTGATCGAAAAAAGCGCTTTCGGACACTCCTAAAATGGGCCAAAACCTCAAAGAGGTTTTAGCGCTGGATAATATAATAAAAATATTTTACTAAAGAAGTTAATGTAACCTATTTATCTAACTTCCTTCAAATAATAAGGACGCTTTCCTTTACTAACTGTTAAAGATAACGCTATATATGCTTGTTAATTGTTCAGTAAACACAAACAGGCTAGACAAAATTATATGAAGCACAAATATGAAAGACATTTTAAATTTTACAAGCAGTCAAAAGCATAAAAAAGTTTGTATTTAAAATGCGTTCGAATGTGTGTTCGAATGTGTTGTAAATAAATGAATGAAAGCATCGTAAACGTCTTAATCGGCAACGTACATTCCAAATTGAAATCCAATTATAAACAGCAAACGAAATATCCGTCCCGCACATTACACATTCTCAAAGTAGTATTTTTGCACCACTTCCATTTGCGTACACATAATTGGCCCAAGTGTGTAACAGCTTTTACGAACAGTTTCTGCAGAGAAACGTTCCCATTACGTGGATACATTGCATCGGAATTATTGGAACCGTAGCTATATTGCATCAATTGTATCCTTGGTACCGATGCTACCGATGAAGCAGACAAAAAGTAAATCATCGTACGCATTCCAACCGCATTCCAGCCGCACATGCACCCCAACATGACAGGACAGATTGTTTCGGCGAAGGAAAATATGATGAACGATGGATATCACGTCACCACGGTTCATTGCGTTTCAATCAGACGTGACGAAAAACGGAAGCATACACACAACCACACGAACACACATGGACATCAAACACGGAACAATCAAGAATGGAAGAAGGTCTCCTATCCCTTTTCATTCACCTCCCAAACCGAAAAAACACACCCAAACATCGCTCGCTTCCTGCACGATATGATACCGCCACCAGGCGTCTCCATTGCTGCGGTAATCTCACCCATGGGTGAGAAAAAATTGATAACCTAATTGTCACGTTTAGGGCATGTTTTATTTCCTACGAACTCTCCATCTTTGTTCACGATTCATTTTCACCGTTTGTCTCAAACCCGAAAGAAATTCATCTCATATCCAGTGTCTGGTGGTGGGACGGAAGGATCTCTACCCCTGATCGACTGGACCGTTTTTAGCAAATCCATCCCACATTGATGGGTGCCGAAAGAATACAAAAACCATGCGGAACAGTGCTGTGAGGGCGGGAGGAAGCAAAAGATAAAGCCTCTGACAACCACTCACATAGGAGCTGAATTTGATCACGTTCCTTGGTTGGGTTTACTTTGCGGACCTGTCCATCGTGGGTCGTGTGTCGTCCGCGTCGGACACGGGGACGAGAAGCATAAGGGTCTTGATTGCCGTCGGCTGGACACTGCCTGCGAGGGCCATCTGGTTTGAAGTGAGCAGATTAGCTTGGATTGGCAGATTGAAAGCATAACAAGAAGGAGCCCGAAGAGTCCTTCACCGTACACGTCCCAGCCGGTTTTGCTAACTTCATGTTGCCCAAGTGTTGCAGTAATTGATGCACGATTGTACTCACCGTGTGAAGTTGCACACGCTCGCTCCCTTGATGCCAACTTCTTGGACAATGTGTGTCAACGACGTTACAAAAGTTAGAAGCAGTGCATCTCGTGTCGGATTTTCAACGCTTTTAATCACGTCACGACTAACCTTTACAATGAACGCCTGAAAACGGGACAACAATTTCTCCCATCCCAAAAGACACCGGTGGCAACAGTGAGTGACGCTTAACGGCAGCCAACCGTCCAACCCTAGAGGCGTACAATGCGAAGTGCGTGGAATTTTAAGCGGAATACCATTCAAGCCATCAACGGTGGGAATCGCGACAATCTTAACGCACTGCTGTCCTTCTCTCTCTCTCTCTCTCTCTCTCTCTCTCTCTCTCTCTCTCTCTCTCTCTCTCTCTCTCTCTCTCTCTCATTCTCCTTCGCTTGGTCCAACTATCCCGCGGGTGTGTTGTTTTTCCCTTCTGATGCTGTCTTCACTAGGACACGCTGTTGTTTTTCCGCCTTTGTTGGTGCTGGAAGCGGCGTGGAAATAGAACAACAAAATGCATCCTCAAGGCGCTTTAATCCGTCCAAGCATCACGGTGGTGGGTCCATTTTTGGTCACGAGTCCATCTAAAGCGCCGCGTTGGTATTGACAAAAGGATCGAAAAATGCTCACAATGCTGTTGAAAGTCTGTTTCTGGGACGGTATTAAGGTTGAAGCTATCGGATACAACAAGCACCTACACCGGCTGAAGTTTGGTAAGAATCGGTATCAAGAGTGCATATTTCACAGTGTCTTATGGGTATTGATTCAGTTTGGGCTTGGCTAAATCTCTTAAGCCACCCTCGTTGCATTGAGTTCGAGACAAAGGAAGAGCTGGTAATGATTTTATCTGTAAAAAGAGTGTATGCTTTCAAACCGAACCACACCACTCCTTTGTTGTGGTGTGTTGCAGCAGTTAATGTTTCTATGTCTAGACTCACAACTACTAAATAAGGGAAAGTTATCATCAGTTTCTACTCCTGATACTAAAGTGTTGATTTCTGCAACGCGTTAGAGCATTTTTAATGCATATTCGCCCGGAAGTACTTAAAGCTTATCATACAGTTTGCTCGCTTCCTTTACCCTCGACCACATAGTAATGCTTCGGTCATACTTCAATGGTCCATGCCCCCGGCAAGTTACAAATACTTGGGATATTTCCTGAGCCAGCGAGTAGTAAATAATACTTTTTTGCCATCGTTTGCCACCACCACTGGCAACGGTATCAGTATCGGCAAAATCATAAAACGCCCGCGGTGGCTCACTTTTCGCTTACGGGTCACAACATTTAGCATTGGAAAGGCATGGAACCAGAATCGCAAAGCACAATATCTTCGGTATCGTGCCTCGATCTCCATTGCCTGTCCGCCCTTTCTACCGCAGCGCGCATGGGAAGGAAAGTGCAGAGAAATGTTTACAAATTGACACAATCATTCTTGCGGTCGGCGCCGAAGGGGGTGGCCATTCAAGGCCAGCTGATATGGCGGCACTGCAACAGAATGCAATAAAAATAACATCGTTCCCATTCAACCGTCCCAGCCGCAGTAAACTCAGCAGAATGCCAGATGACAGTTTCGCTGCTCTTGTTACTCCTTGCGCTTCAGGTTTTGCTTTTCCCTTCGAACACCATTCTCGCGCGCGTTAGCTACAAAGAAGCACATGTCAACCTTTCTTCAATCGCGCGTGTTTGTGTGTGTAGCGCGTTTGTACACTGTTGTTTGCCATCCTTTGGGGACCTTGGTTACCGCGAGCGAAAATCACGGATGCCTCGCAAGGGGATTAGCACTTTTGCATTTGCCTGAATCGTGCGCCTGAACTATCCAGCAAAGTCGCAAAAAGATGGGAAGCAAAACGATGGGTCGAGATAAATTCAATTAAACCTGTCACATGCCAGCGTTACCACCAGCGAAAGGGGCAAGTTTTGACCTTGTATGGCAGTTGCAACACAACAGCAGCACGGCATGACACAGCTTTCCCACACAGAGTTTCCCCCAGCAGAGGAACCTGTTGATCAGTTTCTACTGGTGACAGCTAAAAACGAGTCGCAAAAGGAGTCCCCACGGGAAAGATGTAACACGGAAGTAAATAAATAGCAACCTGTTTAACACTTCTTTGATTACATTGTTCAAACACACATGTTGCTGCACACGTTTGATGGAGATGATTGTTTCGTGATTGAGTGTTGCGATTGTTCTGTTTGCAGATGATGATTTGTTTACGTCTTGAGTGATGATTGGAATATATAATCTCTCACGGTGATGGATTCAATCAAACATCATTTTTAAAGGAATGTGATACAAGAGTTTTACGATGAAATGATGCATAAAGAGCGATAATGTATTTAACACCAATGGCGGATTTAGAGTGTCGGGGGCCCTAAATGTTAAAAAGAGTTGACGAGGAAGGGGAGGGGGGGGGGGGAAGATGCTCGAGATCCCTCGACTGCTGGGCTCCTGTAGTTTATTTATTTATTTATTTACTTAGCTATCGAACACGTACTCCTCAATATTCCCTTCAAATGCGTTAAATCGTGAAATTAAAATCAAAGTGATTCGACTATCTTCTGAATTGCCTTGTCATAGCTAGTAGTGGCTCATTGTATCCATATAAGGTACGCCTGCTCTCACCAACAAGCAAGTTACGAGAGTGAAGAGGTCTCGAAGGCACGTAGATGTAAATGCTCTTCTCTAATAAACAACGTCTAATTCGTTTTATAAATATTTAAGCTACAAATACATATTGGTTTACCTAAAAACGGTATTTGGAGTGTCTATAGACCTACGCAGAAAGCAACACAAGCGATAGCTTGGCATGGTTGAAAGTCCTTTGAAATGGTTGCATTTTAAATCAAGTCTTGTAAACTTCCATTGTATTGCCTCTGTTAATCATCGTAGTGCAATTCGGGAACCAAAGTGCGCACAAGACAAATAAACAACGACATAAGACTTAAGACATGACTACATCCACGGAATTGTCGAAAGATAAAACCTAGCATCTTGTATGCCTTGTTAACAGTGTGGTCAACGTGTAAACGGAAATTTAAACTAGATTTCAGTGTAACACCTAGATCACAAACTTCCTGATGACGATCCAACACACGGCCCAACTACGAATAATTATACTTAATCGTTTTTTTTTTTCAAGTGTAGGAAACGATTTTTTTTTTATTCAGGAGGAACGGTCCAAATGTCTAGGAAACGATATAAGGACTCAAGATCATTTTTAGACCCCAAGTACCAAACACTAAGTATGAGTCTCGATGAGACTACTGTACACACTGTCATATATGCTGGAATTACCATCCACGGAATTACCATTGCTGGAATTACCATCCTAAATTCACGGGAGCCCCCGCGGCCGCTCATCTTTGGACTAAATCATCTTTGGTGCATTATCGATCATATAATGCAACTGTATGCATTTCCCAGGACACTTTGCCCGATTGTGACCTTATCAAAATAGCAATAAAATAACACACAAGTGCAATAAATGAAGTAATTCATTTCGTTTTACGTTCAGCATCGATCGAGGAGAACTTTTCCCAATTAAAATAAGGCTACCACCTTAAGGATATACACCTTTTTTCCTACAATTGCGCCCATTTTTGTGGGGCTCCATCATAAAAGAATAAACTTTAGGAAAACATTTCACGGTCTCATTTCCTGGCACCAGTCTGGGATGAGACCAACAGAGGGGACGCAGGAAGCAGGGCAGAATGACGTCCTATCGGGTTGGTTGCGTACAGAACCGTTCGCTTACCCAGGTGTAGTTAATTTCCGCGTCAATCCGTAATCGTCCATCCGTCCTTCTTGGCCTGCCCCAGGCCAGCCAGGAAATGAAAAAACCAAACACAGATGAGTGCATTCGACGACAAAAGGATTGAGTACGGGCGATTCTTTTCGTGTTTTTTTGTTCAAAGTTGCAAAGAATATTGAGTCTTTTTTCTTCCTCTTTTCAATGTTTTGCCTGTTGCGAAACTGTTTTGAGATGAGTTTTCTCTTGACGCGATACCCGCTTAATAATGACTCGATGCTGCAGTTTATAGCATTTATTGTGTCGCACTTAATGAAGCTGCTCCATCGAGAGGAAGGATGAACGCTTTCTGCCATAAACTGCATCAATCCTACTTGCGCTTTCAGGTCTTGTTTTCACGCATTGTTAGCATGCCCTGGTTGTGTAATGAAGGTTAGAGAGAGAGTCCATTGACGGAACCTTGGCACCGAGCCAAGAAGCAATGGGCGCAAACTTTCGGTCCCGTTTGAGCAACTGCGGGCTGCGATCCAGTTTGGGCAAGGACCGCTCTCAATGATACGCATAAATCACAGCCGACGAGAAAGGGCCATAAGCTGCCGATTGACGAGCGTTTGATTGCCCTTTGGCCGTTACACCCTCATGAACCTAATTGATCCCAATAGCCATCATCGTCCACTTTGTGGTCATCCCGAGAGCATCTTCAAAGTTGAACGCTCAAAGGGTGAGTGTGAATCGTCGAAAGGATGCGCTATGGGTTCATGGTATCGATGTTGGAAGAAGATGATTCCCAGTCTTGCGAACAGCTCGTCGTTCAGTGTCGCTTGTGGCTGTCGTTCCAAACAGTGGCGATGCTGATGATGTGTAGCCGAAATTCATTATCCCTTATTACTTGCATAATTTGGTCTGGTTGAGAGGATGGCTGCATTCATCTTTCCGTTGGCTGTGACGCTGATCGTTAACAGTTCCCGATGTTACCGTCCGAAGTGAAATGCTTGCGTAGTCGCCGTTGAACGCTTAGTGACGCAGTGGAACAGAAACAGGAACGAGAGTGATTCGAAGTATACAAAAAAACACTGAGCATAATCACACGCGCACACACACACTTCCGGCACGGTGTGCACGTTGAGCAACAACCGTCGTTGTTGTGTGTGAGGTAAATGTTTTTTAATGGTTTTTCGGGACGAACCCCGCTCCGGTGAGGGGATGTTACGCGCGAACCACGACGGGAGCGCCGGGGATGGCGTGACAATTGCATTACATCCATCTACGAGAGCCTTTGAAGTGTGTGCGCATATCCTTTCGGGGCGGGAGCAGCAGCAGCAGCAGCAGATCCGCTTGCGTAGTCATTGTCTCGTCATTGCCGTTTGGATCATTGTCGTCAGTGTTGATGTTATGCAAAATGGGCGACCGTGTCAACGTTTGGAGTTTAGTGTTTGGTAGTGAATTTTCTGTGTTCGAATGATGGTGCATCGATTGAATCTTTAGGCTTACAAAGCTGGTTGTCACCAGTGAAAACGCAATCGTTACAGCAATGTCATGTAGTTCAAGAGATGAAAACCTTACGACTACTAATCGAGTTACAACTTACTACAGAACAACTATAAATCATGTTTATAACATTACAAGTTAAATTGCACTTTCTATGTTTAATGATTAAATACCAATAATTCATTATTAACAATAGCACAAAATATAATAAAGTATGATATAATAAAGATTCAACACAAACATTACATCAAAATTTATTCCACCAAACAACCCTTCCACGCAAATCAGCTCGCGTGGCTGCGTGTTCGAGATAGTCGAAATTACCCGATAGAGAGAGAGAGAGAGAGAGAGAGAGAGAGAGAGAGAGAGAGAAAAAGCAATTTATAACTCAATCACTCCAGTAACCAGTGGCGCTCACATGTGTGTACCCGGTTTTTTTATCACCTTATCATAACCGAAATTGCACTCCCACAGCGGTGACGGTGGTGGTGTGGTTTTGTGAGAGGCTTCCTTACCATCGTGATTATGCAAGGAATGCAATCGTAACGCAAAAATTCACCAACGATTCACCGGCAAATAAACCGACGCACAAATCCGCTGGCAGGTGGTAGTCGCCGAACGATATCGTGTGTGTTTGTGCGCGCGCGAGGAGATTGTGAACGTGAACCAGAGAGCAGAGGGAGGGGGGGGGGAGTGTGGAAATTCAAGCATCTCCAATCATCCCCATGCCCAGCAAAAAGCATTCAGGGCTGCTAACTGACGGACGTGATTTTTATGTTTCTCAGCGGTGATGTGTTCATTTTGGGGTTTTCCTTTCGGCGAACCGATATTTCGAAGCCTCGCGTATGCACGCGCCTCCGTGTGTGTGTGTTTGGTGCGCGTCCGTTCGCGTAAGTGCTTTTTTGGCTGTTCGCAGTTCAGCACTCCGATCGTGGAATGGCAATATAGTGAAACGAAACATCAACAAAAGACAACCAAACAGGGAAGGAGGACGAATCTTTTTTTCTTTTTCCTCGTCATACCGCGTTCGTCGGTCGCTCGAGGCCGGAAGCGAAGCGGTGTCGTTCGTCATGGCAGTGTGGGTGTCATTTGTTTGAAAAGTGTCGTTATGCTGCCGATCTTCGTACAACCTCTGTGGGTGTTTCCCCCCAGCCTCCGAATAATGAGGGTGAGGGGGTGTGGGTGTGAAGGTATGTTAATATAGTAGAAGGAAGAATGAGACAAAAAAAACGCAAAACACATCATCATAGACGAAAGCATGTGTAGCGTGTGCGAGTCTGTTGGGCTCCCTTAGGCTGGAAACAAGGCATGCAACAGCCACGCTTAAGAGCCGGCTTTATGGTGGACGTTGAAGAGAAGAAGAAAAAAACAGACATTGCTGCAGCAGTGAAATAAACTTCGGCAAGTGGAAAATCTCGTACCGTCGGTGTTTGTGCGAGTGTGTGTGTCAAATATTTTGATAAAAAATCATGCACACAATTACACCACCAGTGAGTGAGCGCAAAACAAAAAAGTATGCCAAAAAGTTAATATCAGCATTTTTGTTGGCAGCCACCAAAGTGGAATGGAATAATAGCTCTAAACAATGTAGAGGGATGATGGGGCTATAGGGTCATGGTATGGATTTTATTTGAAATCGTATAAAATGAAGCACTCAATTCGAGTGTGTTTTTTTTCGTGTGGTACGCTTTACGGCAGCATCTCAATTATCGATTAAACCATTGCCCATTCATTCGCTGGGCAGATAGATGATCAAAAATGGAAATCATTTTAAAATCGAATTTTCCGGATTTTTTTTTCAACAAAAAAAAGGAGGGGTGCAAACCCATACGACCCTTTTCAAATAAATAAATATTGTGCAACGGTTGCAATATCGTTGCAATCTTCGTTTAGTTGTAGTTGGATTAGTATTGCTCAAATAATTTATTCCGTCAGACTTAACTTCCGAAGACTTTTATATAATTTTTCGATGACAAAAGAATTTTGAAGCCGTGTTCCTCCAAATCTTTCAAAAAATGGTATAGCTCCTACGGATTATCGGGAAGCGAGTTCATCCTATACAGGGTTTCCCACGATTTATTGGTTGGTTCCCACGATTTATTGGTGCGTTCCCACGATTTTTTGGTCATTTCCCATAATTTTTTGGTAGCAACCCACGATTTATTGGTCGGTTCCCAAATATTATTGGTCGGTTCCCAAATATTATTGGTCGTTTCCCAAATATTATTGGTCGGTTCCCAAATATAATATAATATAATACCGACCAATAATATTTGGGAAACGACCAATAATATTTGGGAACCGACCAATAATATTTGGGAACCGACCAATAAATCGTGGGTTGCTACCAAAAAATTATGGGAAATGACCAAAAAATCGTGGGAACGCACCAATAAATCGTGGGAACCAACCAATAAATCGTGGGAAACCCTGTAAAGGAAAAAAATGCATACCGTAGTAGCCTAGCGTATGGAATTTAATATCCTTATGAGGTCAGCGTATGAAAAAGTACAGATTATAAGTCATACATTATGATAGTATTGATGGATAGGAATATTTTAAATCTTGCCTGTTGAAACTTCGAAGTCTTCGAAACGCAAGACCGGAAATATCGAACTATAGAACTGTTTCCAAAAAACATAATAAACTTATTATAATAGACAATTCATAATAATTACAAAGAAATATAGTGAGAACAGAATGAAAGTAGTATTCAAACAGTAATAAAAAAAAGGAATTCAAATTAAGATATACAGTCTGTTCCCGAGTTACGCGGTTTGTGCGTTCCCGAGGAATCCGCGTAAGTTGAATTTAGCGGTTTTGAACCAAAATACTAAAAAATTGTATTTTTTATTCCATTTAGTACTTTTATACAATTTATCATTTGTTTGATACGAATTGTGCAGAATATTCTGATATATTTCGCTTATAAGTGGATTAATTTTATTAGCAAAAATGCAATTTATGCTACATTGGACCATTCTTGAAGCAAATTGTACTGATTTAACATTTGATCTGTCAAATTTAGAAAACCGCGTAACTCGAGAACAAACTGTAAACTAATCATATTGAAAAGATAAAAAACCCTAATAAAGAGAAATAAACATACTCATAAATGAATAATCAGCAGAAATAAAAACAAATTCTAAAGTGTAAACCTCCTTGCTCTAATTCGGTAAACTTATGACTACGCCTTATTGCTAAAGAAATAATTAATTTATCAATTCATTTTACATGAGAAATATTGACAATTTTAGTGGTATCCGTACTAGATTACCTCTGCTGTCCGTATAACCCCGTGCTGCCATTCATTTTCTGTCTGTCGCTTTTGGGTATTTGAATCCTCATCGATTCCCACGCGTGCTGTTTCCTACATTCCGGCTCCGAGGTGGAAAAGGATGTCACATGTTTGTGGGGTTTGCTCCTCCAGAAGATATCCTCATGATCGTTTCTGACATACCACATCTTAAAAAATGCCGTTAAAAAATCACATCTCACCACATTGATAATTGCAGCCATTGAAGCACCCCCAGCACACGTGTGTAGAAGTGGAGTTTGTGGCAAATTGGCACAAGTATACTTTGAGCAGCGCGAGACAATTACCCGCACTCTCCTTGAAATATCCAGAGAACACTTGAGAAGCAGAGCAAAAAAGCATTACAATTTCCTCGTAGGAAACCGCTTTGCTGTGCTTTCTAACCCGAAACAACCACTCACGCCAATTAGCTGCGGAAGTTAAAAGTTCATAAGAAGTCATCACGGCAAGGAAATGATCGACCTGACTTGGCTGGGCTGAGGAAGGGACAATTAAGGATGCTAACTGCTCTGCTGTCTCAAGACAGAGGCGGCAATGGAAGGGTGCCATCTCTTCGACGCGTAAACCGCGTAAACTTCATTAAATTTTATGTACACCACCAGCGTGTTAACTCTGATCGTCCGTTCCTTTTAACCCCGGCTGTATCCAACCAGCAACCTCCTCTCCCTGAGGGTTTTCCTTTACAATGGAGTGCTAGAAGTATGTGACTGCTTTTACCATCGTACCATCATTACTGACCAACGCCGTCATCGGTCCCATCTATCCTTCTAAGCGTGCTCACACATCGAACGTTTTTGCTAGCAGCGATAAAATTAGCTCCTTGGCGGGGTAATAATCTTCGGTGCAGTAGCAGGATTTTCACTGTCCCGTACGGGATTTTGCACTGCCACCGTCGCCTTATGGTGTGCGCGGGGCAGTAAATTTTAACGATCCTTTTCTTCTCGTCTGCATACAGCTGGCCACAGCCGGCTGAGGAATCCAACCGGGAAGGGGCGAAGTAAATTGAGCTGCAAGAACAATATGTGGTTCGCTTTTATAGGACACGACGGGAACAAAAGCATGCACGAACCACCCTGAACACTGTTTGTCAATATGTTGACGCGTGGTTGTGTGGGATCCTTTTCAATGCCACGCAAGATGAGGGATTATTTTAGATAAATTGGAGTGTGCTTGTGTGCCATAATCATCATCGTTCATAAGCGATCGGGAGTATTAGATTTATCCTGTCTAAATCTCTCGACCCAGAATATTGGCAATTTTGTCGAACTCAATTTCATTCGACATATTGATAGTATTATCGCTTCCTTACGCACTTGGCTAATATGCGCACATACACACGTTATAGTGAAATTGAATTTAACGTGTTTTGATTGCTTTTTTTGGGGTGATAAGCAAAAAAACAACAACAAAATTCAATTCCATTCTGCTTGAACATGATCGCAAGCTATAAAAGCTCATTAACGCTCTCAACAAGTGGTTGTTGAGCGTTGGGATTAGTTTGCTGTTTGCTGTTGTTGTGCTTTTTGCATTAGTCAACTGCAGCGCAGTGCACAGTGCACTGTTGAAATTAAAATCAAATTAAAAGAAGCTTAGGCTAGCATTATAACCGCAACGCAGATTCCCCGTGCCGCTGTACAAATAGTCAACTTCAATGGACTGTAGCGAGCGTGTGGATGGGGCTAGTTGAACCTCACAGACACAATAACGTAGAAAGGAAAGCAATGAATAGGAGCGATTTAAGACACTCGCTGCTTTGCGCCACCGGCAAGCAATATCCAAACAATCCTTTAACAATCCCGCTGCCACACCAATAATGAGATTAGTGTGTGTGTGTGTGGGCAGGAAGAATATTTCGGTAATAAAGCACTCTATTGCTACCCAAAACACAATAGCGGGGCCATAATATGTAGTGTGTATGATGGTTGTTTCTTTTCCCCACCGCTTCTTCACACCTCGCTTGCCCGGCGGGCTCTCGACGCGGATTGCAAACGCGTCGTCAAGCTACTGGGCGCTTCCATGTGATTGGTTCGCGTAGATGCATAAGCGCCTCTAATCAGGTCATAGTCACGCATTCCCGCATTCGGTACGATTCCTGCCCAAAATGTGTACACCAATAAAATGTGCCATTGGAACCGTGTGTGCTGCCGCCATCACCGTCCGTGTGCAAGCGCGGGAGGGCAAATAGGGTGGGGTGGGGTGCGGTTCTGCGCGGTGCTTTCAGGGATACGCGTGAGGATTATTTGCGGAATGATAAATAATGCCTGATAATAGCTATTGTTGTTGCCCGATTTGACGGGCTTTCATGGAGAATATGTGTGTGCGCGTGTGTGTGTGATAGTATTTGTTTGGCTTTTCCGATCACGCCTCGCCCCTGTGTGCCGGACTACGATGAACGTGAGTGTCGCGTTCGACCCCGTTCCCCCGTTTGTGTTTTTTGGCGGGTGCCTTTTTGATGAAGGAGAATGATTCGATTGCGCCACTAGCAATAATGGTGTTGGCAACAAAACATTTACTAAATCACGCGTATGTTGTGCGTCTGTTGGAATGGTACGTTTCTAGGAACATGCCAGTACAAACATACAAACCACCAGCGTGCCAGTGTAATGTCAACCCACTACAATATTGGATTTAGTTGGATTTTCTAAACCCAGCCTCAGCCAGCTTTCAATATGGTTTGAGACCCTCATTTTCTTTGCCCTTTCTATTGCTTTAGCTACCAAACACCAAACTACCTGGCCACGTGGCACTAGCGTTCCACAAGAGACGATGACGAGCACAATGCTTTGATAATTAATCAATGATTGTTTCACATTATTCCTAGCCCTGCAAACGGTCTTCAAAGGGGTTGACAAATCTACTGGCAGCTACGGTAACAATTCCTTCCAACTGTGAACTATGACGCTGGAACAGTGAAGCCTGTGAACAGAGAAATTGAAAAGGTTCCGTTTACATTTCTAGGCAACTATAAAAGCCTTACATTAAACAGCTGGAACGCAAATAATAGCGTTATTATTGGTAGATGATTTAATGTAAATAAAACGATAGACTGTTTAAAACATAAGCGAAAAAGGAAACCCTTTGTCAAACAACGAACGTTTACGAAGGATATTGCAAACAGCAAACCGAAGACGAATTCCCTCTCACACTGTAGTTATTGTTTTGCAATGTGTCCACACCGTGTCACCAGCACCACGACGAGTTAATGCAGAGCAGTCACAGCCGCTTAATGCAAATGATCGCTCCAACACTACCGTCCAATTATGCTTTGCTAAACTGTCGCTCGGCTTGTTATGCGAAAGGGGGTTGCTGGCTGGGTGGCCACTGTCTAGCTATGGTACGGCGAAGACAATGCGACCGAACACGAACGCGGCAGCAAACAGTGCGTCAATTAGTCGCACAATTAAGTTTGCTAATTGTTTTCGGCTTTTTGTTCAGCGTACAGTGTAATACGCTCTGCCTTCTCTATTTGCCAACCAATACTGGATGGAGGAGGTGCCTTGTTTGTTTGACGCTTTCACTTAACAGCAGCAGCAGCAGCAGCAACGGAAGCAGGAATTGTAAGTGATGCAATAATAATATTGTAGCTTTGAATGTATGAAATATGATCGTTTGACTTCGTGACTCGGTACGATGGCTTATTACAATATTGAGCAGCATTAGCAGTGACATGAAGAAACAGCCACAAACGGCTGGCTTTGCATATCAATCAGCAACTGTTTTTTGGCTGCGTACATACACTTTGGCTGCGTGCTTTGTTGTAACGCTTAGTAACGCTTTCATACAACATGGAGAAATACCTTGTTTGCAACAGATTTTGCGAACTAAATACAATTTATTTGTAGTATTTTGTTTAACGATTTTATTTGTTGTTTTAAGTGTGAAATTAAATTTACATGAAGGTTTCGGTCGTATGATTTAAGCCTCTATTACGCTGTTGCATGATCATCAATCAATCTTTACGTGGGCGAGTTATTGTTCCATTCACGACATTAAGTAAAAGCTTGTCTGGGTTGCCCATAACTGAGCTCTGCTATCTCATTGATGAAATACGGACTAAAAATAAATTTAAATGAATGAAACAATCACTCAACACTAAACTAGCCACGGCTTAGCAGCGATAATCGTCACCCAATGTCAAGCCAAACCAGATTCGAAGAATACCCTTTTCTTTCGGTACATCTTTCCACCAAAGGTGTAACTTTAAAGCCACGGCACTTTCCAAGAAACGATCCAAAAAGGTCAAACGATTTTAGGTAAAACAATTAAACTCAAACCAAGTGATACAGTCGCAGTTTCAATTGATCAACTTGTGGCGTGTCGTGTCTGTCTGTCTGTCTATTTCGGCATTGCGGGGGTTTCATTACGATAATGTACACGCTTCTTCCTCCACGCTTTCCATTGCGTCCATTGCTATGCCGGCCGTGGGATTAGTTGGGTGGTTATTTCTGGACCACGAAAGTTGTGTCACCAGCACGAACATCGATATGGAAATATGGAAAATATAGGGAAAAGGCTATAGCAAAAAAAAAGGACGGAACCATCCATGCGCCAGGCTAACACACTCGTTTCTAGCAAAGAGAAGAGCAATATTGAAAGGATTATGCAGCGGAAAGTAAAACATTGACCTGGCGAAGTTGTGTTCTGGAGGGAAAGAGAGAGAGAGAGAGAGAGAGAGAGAGAGAGAGAGAGAGAGAGAGAGAGAGAGGGAGAGAGAAAGAAAAACAGAAAAGGAAAAATGCTCCCAGGATAGTGTTTGGCTTTTCGTATCGATTACACATCGGAAGGGCTGATAATCGATGCACCAAGAGAGCGTGCATCTGTGCTGTGGAAACATTCATTTTGATAGGGAAAAAACCGGTGAATGCATTGTTCAGAGAGTGTATATCATATTTAAGCACATTTTATCGTTTACAGTGCGTATTCATATTTGATTATTTTATGTGTCGAAGCAACAAGCAAAATGGTGTTTTTTGGAAATTTTTTAATCTGTTATTTTTTTAGGGTTTTTTTTTAAAACTAGTTAAAATGGCCCGGTTACAGGGCTACGCAACGTTTATTGGGACGTATACATCTTATCAACGATATAAGAATTGCACTTCAATCAATAATTTTGTTGTTGAATCCTTTGTAAAAGATTTTTTTGTGTGCTAATATTATTTAAAACAAACATTGCAGTGTATATGATTATGATTTCATAATTTTCTTTTATTCAATATACTACAAATTGAATTGTGGACGGTGTACCGGCTGGAATAAATATTTTTTATCAAACTTAACACTGTTTGCGATAAATTTACTTTACCTTTCGGGTCATATGTTCCAGGTAACATCAAGTCCCGTGGTAACTTGGCATACGCCTTATCGAATCCCGGGAATGTCGTATGCCGTACGTCGTATGACTCACGTTGATGCAGAGCAGAAATTTTGCGAACTCTTTCCGCTCTTCAGCATCTTGAACAGTTTAGGCTGTCGGCACACGTATGTTTTCCCGCAACACAATACCTTACATTTGCTCCTCAGCATGCTCCGCCGGATGCACTGCTGCAGGACTTGGACGTTGGTACCACGCGGAACGATTGACAGTATCTGTCGAAAGTCGCCACATACCACCACCACCTTATCACCGAACGTTCGGCGGTTTCCCATATCGTCCTGCAGGGCGCGATCGAGGGCGCGAGCTTCTAGAGCAGGGGTCTCCAAACTACGACCCGCAGGCCGCATGCGGCCCCCAAGAGCCTATTATGAGACCCGTGGCAGCTTTGTGAAGGTTAAAATAAATATTTAATTATTGTTACTATTTTTAAAGAAATTCCATAAGATCAGTGATGTCTGTTGCATCAATTCGGCCTGTGCTGACATAGATGTTACAGGAACTGTTAGCGTCCATGTTTAGCGATAGCTTGAATATAGAGTGTAGCGTACGTCCCCCGGTCAGTAGCAGACCAGCAATTCCAATCGGATTCACTGCGATTGCAATTTCCGATTAGAATCGCGTGTACGCAAGTATAGTTTCGAACAGAAACGGCTTCCCGGTGTCCATCAATGAAAAAGATCTGTCCATGTGTCTCCTCTCGGCTGGATTGTTCTGTCCAACCGTAGCTATCCACTGCTGCGGTAATTACATCGTAATTCGTTATTCGTTTTTTAATCGGTTCACGTATACTAATATGTAATCCAGCACATCGATAGCATAAAAGTGCTCATCGTCCACCAATGAAAATATTTCGGCAACGTATAAGGCGCATTGTAGCAGGTCTGGTCCTATCTGCATAAAGTCGAATAACTGCGGCATACAGGAAACATCGTCAGCGTCTTCTGCGGCGCGATTTAGCGCAGGTGCTGATCAATGAGTCGCTGCACTTTGAGGTGCTTGACAGTTCGCAGCAGCCGATTCTGCTCCGAGTGTGTACAGTGCACCGGCTCTGATTTTGCCCTTCAGAAAATCGTTTCACGTTTGCGTCCTACAATAAAAGAGGATTCTGGGACATTCCCTCCGACAATATAAGGGCAAATAGGTGACGCAGATGTTGAGAATTTCAAATGAAACTGCTTCCTGTAGGGTCCTGGATATGTTGGTGTCGTCCTGCCGCAATCCAGACATCAAAAGTACACCATGCGGCCAATGACGATATCAGTCTGGCAGCGGTGCGTGATCCACTGTCTGCCCGTACTAACATACCATGGAAGCTGCTGCAATAAATTTTAAGCTTACTTGTACGTATTTAATCTTTAAACTATTTATATCACTTCATAAACATTACACAACATATTATTATTCGTATGTTTGTTTGAGGTAGACATGGTTGTCGTTTTACGTCACACGCCTACATCGATGAATTGCTACGTCGGTGCAAAGTGTGCGAAAAAACCAACACGGTACAAAAATCATCCAAGCTATCCGTACCTAACATCAACTCACTAACCTACATCGTCTCACTATGGAGTGAAAAAGTAACGCTCTATAGTGAGAGATTACAAAAATCCTTTATTTGACGCCTTTTTTATTGATTGGCATGAGGTCAGCCCTTTTGTGTGTAAGTAGTAACTAATATACTTCAATTCAGTATGCTCTAAACTGTGGTTGTTTGCGCATAATTGATATATTTTTTTACTTTATTAGCATTAATCTTTTTTCATGTTTTAATTGTTTCTTAACAACATGCATCTTCAAATATTCAGTTTTCCTATTACTATCCCATTTACTTAGTTTATTGGACATTAATAATAAAAACCAAAAATTAGAAACAAGAACATTACGTTACAGTAATGTACCATACTCGACCTCATAGTTTAGTTTTTACGAGTAACGGGGGTGATCCCGCGGTACAATCGTCAACTCGTACGACGTAACAACATGCCCGTCATGGGTTCAAGTTTCAGATGGACCGTTCCCCCCTAGCAAAGATTTGGCTATCTGGCTGGGTGGTACTAAATAAGTATCGAAAGCCTGTATAGGCCGGCCAGCATGTCCGCGTAGGACGTTACACTAAAATAGAACAAGAGTATCAGTGGTCCCTGTTTTTTTAGTGGTCCTTGTCTCACACGGACTGCATATAAATAATGAAAAGTTTATGTTTTGATCGATAAGAATTCCATGAAACTAAGAATAATAATTACGGTCAAAAGGAATGTGTCTCTCGGAAAACAATAAGCAGTGCAAGCAATTTGTCGGCGATAGATAAATCTCTTCCAATCCTTTTGTAAATCTACCCGTATCATCTATTTGGTGAGCTACTGTAAATCCCCCAAGATCGTATATCTCACATTACTGAGTCAGAGAAAGCCATCACTCAAATCTAATAATCCCAACCGCACAATCTGTGCTCCTTGATTGAAGTGTGACCGCTTATCGCGCAACGGTAGCAAGACAACCCAGTTCAACAATACAGCACAACCCATTTGACGGTCATCCGGTCACTGAGTCATCTCTGTGGGACCGCTCCGTGCACCAGTGGAACGGAAGTAGATAAAGTGTTTTTCAATGTCCCATACCAAACGATCAGTGGCCGCCGTGTACAGTGTCTTCCAGGTGCTGATTTGCTTCTTTTATTATCTGACTTATCAGCTCCAGCAGCATGCAGTATGATTGTGTGGTTGATGACACGAGGCTCTACTTCGGAGAGTGTGTAGGCAAAAAAAATAAAAATAAAAAACAAGACACCCAAGCCATTGGATTCTGAGCTTCTGAGGTGGCCAGCGCGCACTGATAAGATAAACGATAGCGGGCACCGAGATTTTTGCATTATAAATAGTCCAATCGCGAGACGATCGTACCAACAATCGTTCGCGCAGTATCCGAACAGCATTCGCGTTGCAACCATACCGCTGTGGTGTCCACTAATTGTGCATTTTGTGCGTCGCTGCTGTCGTTAAAACACTGTCGTAACCATGAAAGGACTAGCCGTCGTTGCCGCCGTACTGCTGTTCGCTTGTCTGGTCGCCAGCCAGAGCAACAACTATTTCTGGGGCGTTCGGGATCCGCGGGACGTGCTGCTGAACCGCACGATTGCCGTCCGGTCGGGCACCATTCTGCAGGTTAAATCGATTGATCTCGTGTATCCGCTGAAGGTGAGTGTTTTCGCAACAATAAAACGAGGGAAATGAAACACCAATTTAACTAACGCCGGTCTTCCATGCCTGCACGATAACAGGGCCAGGTGGGACGCAACATTTCCGCCATCTCCGTCGTGGACCAGTACACCAATGGGAAGGGCGGATATGCCAGCCTGTATGCCGGTGGTATCGGTTACAACTATACGACGGTCCATCTGAAATCTCAGCGCGGTCACGGATACAACTTTATCGTGGAAATTTACGGCCGATAGACGAGTGGAGACGGGCGGAATGGGGGATCTATCAGAGGGCGGCTGAGGCTGAGAGGTATTGTGAGATGATAGGAGCCCGCCCAACAAAGTGATCAAATGTTATCAATGTTTCACCCGTCGAGATTCGAGCTACGATAGGCTAATGAATGGGGCGCCAAGCGGTTATCGGAGCTGACAGAACAGCGGACACGACGCTAGTGGTGGCCACGGGTTCGATCCTAATGGTGATGCTGTGTTAGATTTCGTGCCGTGCCGTCGAGTGTTTTCTGTCCGGAAATGGGTTGTTATTATGTAGCAATAAAATTATTTTAATGTAACAAATGAGCTGCTTTGTGTGCTATTATTCACTCCGTTCATTTGACTGTTGTGTTGTTTGAATTTTATGTATTATTTGTGCTTCACACTTTTAAAGAAGAAACAAGAAAAAAGCAGGGATATTTGTTCATGTGTTGATTGGAAAACTTTTCAAAAACATGGTCCAACAAGAAACTCACATCCCTTTCGGTTTAAAATTAGGATCATCCCTCGTACCTTGTTAGAAACAGAAGGGATGATTTCAATAAAGCCAAATCAACTGCACATCATGAGACTAGCCGTACAAATGCTCCATTAAAACTTTCCGTGCATTGGAAGGAATTCAACCAGAATTCCTCGCGAAGATGAATCAAAGTGATATCCTTATTTGGTCCTTATCACTCAACCAACTCTTGTTATTGATGATTTTATCTTCGTTGATTCGCAAACTCATATGATTAGGAGTTGTTTTGGGTGTTTGCTGATGTATGGTTCCAGCTGGGCTAGGTAGTACCGTACCAGCTAGGTAGTACAACAGTGTACTAAATAAACAACTTCACATTGCCACTTTCTAAAGGAATGCATTAAAAAAGTATCATTTCAAATGTCAATTTTCGAAAAGATGATTGAAATGTTATTTTTTTATGAAATTCTACGTTTATGAAGTATTTTCTACAATCCTTCTGTGCAGTCTTGCACCAGGTGGCCGTATCAATCAGAGCTAATGTTGCGTTTTTGCCACGATATTGTTTGCTTGAATCTTCCGTTTGAGTGTTACGTAAAATTGGTTTGCTAACGGAAGGGTTGGCACTCTTCGGAACTAATCGGTTTGTTCAACTATTCCACCGGTTTGAATCTATGACATAATTGATCGAGAACAAATTCGTTCAAAAGATCACATTATCATCGTTGTTATGCTTTTTGATGAATCTAGCTACATCCGGAGGGTATTGTATACTGTACGCATCAAAATTCACTGCCACGCATACAAGAAAGCACGGTGAATTCAACTTTTCCCTTTTAGTTTTTTTATAGAGACTTTGTGCCAATTGGCCTCATTCGCCTCTTACAATCGGTTGATTAAATTCAGGAATTCAGCAGAATATGACTTGGTGTGAATTCGGTATATTGCAGAGTTGTTGGATTTTCGGATCACGGGTGGTTCCAGATGAAAGTGCTTGAAGGACACTTGCACTGTCGGCAGTGGCGGATCTAACGGTAGGCGGACTAGGCGGTCGCGAACCCCTGGCGGACTAGGCGGTCGCCTGATTTAGGGGCCCCGTAGATCGCCATTCTATAGTATGCCGTATGGACAGAGTACTAGCGACAAGGGCCCCCGGAAGGATGGTCGTTGGGGCACCAAGGCTGGCGAATCATTTGCAAACCCCCCCCTCCCCTCCCGTTAGGAAAAATTTTAGAGCCTGTGACTGGTGATCGCCACAACAACATTTACCATTTACAGGGAGCCTCAACTCGTCTATCCGCCTAGGGCCCCCGATACCCTTAATCCGCCACTAACTGTCGGTGAAGATCGTTGGGTTGGGTTTGTCTCTGGGGGGTTGGGTTTAGCCTTTGTCAGCAGCAATTACCATTTGAGATTACCATTTGAGAAGATTGAGATATGGTCTGGTAGCCGGATGGCGCTATTTTCGATGCTGGAGTAGATTCCACAACCAGTGGAACCGTTTTGTACTGATCCGTCAGTGAAGATCAGATGGTGGTTAAGGTATTTTTACTGCACATGTTCAGCAAAATGAAGGTTTGCAATGAGACTATTGCAACCAGCCCGAAGCTGATTACCAAGGACGACTACCGATTTGCATGAGTTTTGGTGACTGAGGGGAATGTTTGTTGTGTTAGCGTGGTAAAATCGGCGTATGCCCTTTGTTTCCGTTTCAGTGATGGCAAGCAAGGAAATATGTTTTGCGTGTTCACTTTCCTCGCTAGATGATGAAGTACGCTTTCCCCTACCAACCATTGCCATTCATATTCACATAGGTTTCGTCATCGATTTCGTCGCCACATTGAGGTTCGCAGCGCACAGACCATCGTGCTCATCTCGTTAAGCTGTGAAGAAAAAGAAATATCAATAGAATACACATCCATGAGGTATTTCGTGTCAGTTTGACCGGTTCCTTCAACATCATTACCCAAAAATGTAAGGCATCATTTTCATACTCTCACTTTTACTACGGAAGCTTACGAGATTTATTAGTACTACGTGCTCTCCATTTATAAATAAATTAAAGATCAGCAGACGTGCTAGCTGAAAATGCCAATTAAATCTATTCTGATGAGTTTTCTTTAATTCTTCTATGTCTCCTTCTAGCTGTACCCCCACGTTCGATCCGTTGCATCTTCATTACCGTTGGCTGAAACGAAACAATGCGCAGCTACACTTGGATGTTGGCGCTGAGCGCGTACGTCACGCTGTCCCTCTGCCTGTCCGTCAGCTGGTCCCTACCGGCCGGCGGTGGTACGGCCGGCAGCAGCTCCAGCAGCAGCAACGATCTCGACATGGACGATCTGAGCCGGGACCGTGTGTCGGGACAGGGCGAAATCTCGACGTCCCAGTTCCAGCACATGCTAGCCGTCCGTTCGCCCAAGTACAACTTTGGGCTTGGCAAGCGGCGCTACATCATTGAGGACGTGCCCGGTGCGAAACGGTTGCCGCACTACAACTTCGGACTTGGAAAGCGCGGAAGGTAAGGATGGAGAGCTTGAGACCCATCTGGCAACCCGTAAACCATTTCGATTCTTTCGCAGCCCTATGGGTGGAAACGATTACGAGTACGATGGACTGATGGGCGGCAACCAGCTCGGCTGGAACGATAACGACTACACCAATCTGATCACCAAGGATGGCCAGTTCGATTACGATGCGGAAAAGGAGAAAGACGCTGCTAAGCGGTCTGCCTCGGGCAATGGTGCTGGTTGTGAGTGTTTTGTTGCTCTAAGCTTTGCTCTGCATAATAAACACTGAATCGTATCCCTATTTTCTTATCTTTCATTTTCAAACAGCTGCCTACCGTTACCACTTTGGGCTGGGCAAGAGGCGCGCCTACGACTTCGGTCTCGGCAAACGCTACTTCGACGCGGAGGACTTCAACAAGCGACTCCCGAACCGGTACAACTTTGGCCTGGGAAAACGCTAATTCGGCCAAATGACCATCGCGCCATCATCCCGTTTCATAAAGCCTCCCTTATTCCCCTTACCCTCTCCCTCCTCCCTCTAACTTAAACCGAACCGGGGACCATACCCCCGGCTCGGCAAAGCAAACCCCAGTTCTGTTGCGTGGCAAGCAAACGTGAGCGAGTAGCTGCGAACCGCATCAAACAAACATCGCTGGAACGACTCCTCCTCAGTGTGTGCGAGTGTGATTGGAAATGAATGCCCCCGCTCCCGTTAGCAATACCCAGCACCAGCCGCAACGTACACGCTTCCGAAGACTCGGATCCCTCTGCACTGAGCAAGTCGCCACTCTAGCGGACTAGCGCAACGCAACGCAACGCAGTGTAAATTATATATAAACCTAGCGCACCTAGTCAGCAAGTCAACCCCCCCTCTGACAATTCCCCGTGTGTCCCCGGACCCGGACCTCAGAGACTAAATGTAGCAGCGTGTAAGGATATATACATACAAGCGATACGAAGGACGGTGTTTAACTAATGAAACTAAACACAAACACTTCTTGCACTTATTTGCATTGTTTTACATCAATTTCAACACGTCAAGAACGAATGAAGGGAAAGATTGGATGATTCGATAAGCTAATAAAGTTACGACAGCCCACAACCAAACAACCATGTATAATGAGATTCGGCCACAATAAAGTTGATGAATATCATAGACAGCTCACCCCGTCTACCATCATCTACCCCTCTAAGCCTATCTAAATGTAAAACAATTATTCGGTGTGGTTTAATACACGATTCCTCGCCCAAACTTCTCGTCACTGGCTAACAATCTATTGTCTATGATAAGAAAATAAAACCAAACAAAAAAAAGAAGAAAAAATAAATAAATAACCAAGTTCTTTCCTGTTGCCCTTGTCCTTTCAATAATAATTACTCCTTGTGACGGTGATCAGGGATAAAGTAAAAGTGCACATGCAGCATACAGATATGCAAAAATGGCACAACTTTTTGTACAGTTACCAAAAGTAATAGCAAGGACTGATGATGCAAGTTAACTAAGCTGAACTAAATTTCCTAATATAATAAATTTGTTTTTAAAACTGATCGCTATCAAAGTATGATTAACTCCTCGGTTCTTCGGTTTTATTTCACATGATATTCATTTCAGATTACTACAACTATAATTCAGAAATAAAAATAATGAAGATACTAAAACTAACCAAAACCACAAATAAGTTATTAGTTTTGATTTAAAAAGTACTATCATTTGTAAAGGAACAGGAGTAAAAAAGATAATGAAAACAATCTAACTATTCCGGCAAGAAGAGAGAAAAGACCAACAAAAGATAAATAACCCTACATACACGAGACAACATAATACAAAACCACACATACACACTGAATAACACGTGTGTGCAAACCGAATGCACATTTAAGTACCGTTGTATACCTTCTGCACTTTTTCTCATGATCCACGTGTTTGTGTTGTTTGTGTACTGATAACACTCTGTAAATATGCAAACCCAATCTGGCACCTCTGCGTTCCAGACTGTGCGGGGTGAAAGATCAATTAATATTGAACCTAATTAAACTACTAATACTACACTTATGCGACGAGAAGCAAGTTGCTAAATACTGAAAATGGAAACTAAATAAAGCACCACACAAGTGTGGTAAATGAACATGGCAGAGTTTGGGTGGTTTGTTTTAAGTTTAAATGGCTCTTCTGTACAGGAATGGTATACACAATAGGAAATTTCACTACAACTAAGGTAACTACACTCAGGATGGAACAGGAGGAAATGGACCCACGATTGCAGTACGACACTGTCCAGAGATTATGATCACATTTTATAGCAGTGTAGTGGTATTAACTGCGATGCTGAAACCAATTTTGACATTATTAACAATACGATTCATACTTCTTAAAGTACGGTTGGAAGAATTTTCGGACGTGCAAAAGAATAATTATAGTCCTTAAATTAGTTTGCTGATACTAATGAACATGAAGTAACATTTATTCCAATATTTGATAAGAGTTGGCATTCAGAGAGCCTCAAGGCATCATACCAAAGGGATGGCTTGTTGTCTGTATTGTGTGGCCCAAGAGCATCCCGAATGCAACCTTTGTAAGGGAAGGGTGTAATGATTCGTCGGTGTCTTGATGAGACTGTCCAACTTTTGTAAGATATTTTGCAAAGTGTTTTGCTAAAGAGCAGCGCTACAACATAGAACAACAACTACAGCGCAAGCAAGTCGACGCTCACACACTTTCGCTTCAGCAACGATAAATTCGTAAAATGTCATAGTTTAATTTTGCAGGGAAATGCTCCACGTTGATTGCGTATAATTTATATTTCGAGTTAGATATAGGTATGTGTGCCTGCGTGTGCGCTGCGGTTAGTGTTAATCGCTGCATGCATATGCATATGTGCCCTGTGTTTTGCTATCGGGTCGATTATTGGCATTTGAAAGAGGGAATGGGATGGAGGGACTGGGGAATGGTTGGCTTCCTACACCAACCCACTAGAAAGAGCAATTTTGGTAGGAGTATATATTCATTTCGTATTTGTTCAGTGTTATCGCGTTCCGGTTATTAGTGGCACACACAATGTGCACCATCTTAGTCCTCCGAGGAGCTGGAGCTCGACTCAAGGATGACCTCAAACGAGAACGGCTGGAAGGCGTACCCGAGACCAGCGTAGAACTTACTCTGGAACTCCACCCTAAAATTAAGGCACAAGAAGCGTGCCGGAGCAAACGGTTCGTTTAGAAAAGAGCAAGTCAATTTCGCTTCCAGCAGTGCCAAACGTTCACTTACCAGTGCAGACGGAGCGTGTGAAGGAATGCGGAAAGGCCTTCCATCAGTACCAGGATTCCAACGGTCAGCACGGCCCAGAACGCGAACACTGCCCACAAAGCAATGCCACCGATCCAACCGTCCTGCTTCAGTCCGTTCTGCAGAACCATGTTCCACAACACTTCAGCGAGCTCTGTGTATTGAATTTCCGGTATGAAACAATTAAGGATTTTAATTCTTCAGGTCACTCAGTCGACAAAACCAAAAACAAGTTACTTACGAGCATGAGCCAACGACAACGCCCACAGGCGGAGGTACGAAGCGGTATGCGACACGGAACCCAGCACATACTCAATCGTATGAATACCCTGGTGGATGAAGATTTCGGACATTTCTTCATTGTCATGGCCGTGGCCACCACCCTGCTGCTGTGCCGGTTGCTGTCCTGCCTGCGTGCCCGCTCCATTGTTGTGCTGGTTCAAACCGTCAGCATCACCGTTTTCATTGCTGTACGGAGCAATTGGTTGGTGCTGCAAAAACAAACCGTTATATAATCAAAAAACTTCCCTATTTAAAAGCAAAAGTCATCTAATGTCTCGATGCAAACACTTACGGCAGCTTCCTTGCGTCCACGCATGATCAGGATGGGCTTAGCGAGCAGCATCCACGGTACGCAGAGAAGCGCCACGACGACGAGGAACTTTTGCAAGCCCGACTGTCCGGCGAACATGTACGGCAAGCAGTCGCCAGTGTTTTTATCCGGCGCCTTGAACAGTACCATGTTGATGAAGGTGATCAGGATGGAGGGGGCACAGCCCTCCGAGTAGACAACGTCCGTGGCACTTGCCGAGTATTTTACCCACTTGATGAACATCAGCAGCGTCATGTAGAAGAACAGAAACACTAGAAAGATCACCTGCGGGATGAACTCGCAGTAGATGGCCATCTTGTTCTTGAAGTAGCGATGGTTGAACAGTCCAACAAACACACCGAACAGCATGTGGATTACGCCGAAGATGATCGATATCTTCATCTTGTACGCGTTCTGGAAGATGATCTTGTTCAGCGGTGCCACCTGCCAGACCGGATCGAGCCCGAACGGGTACGGCGTTTGGGCGTAATCCATGCCCTTCGGATTCAGCTGCAGTGCCTTGTTGGACATCACGGTCGAGGTGTTGTAGTTGGTGCTCCAGGCCGATCCGAACACGTTCAGCGATTTCGAGAAGATGTCATTGTACACGAAGCCCGTGTACATCGAAAACACGCCCATCAGGAAGATAATGTACCGGCCACCGAAAAAGATGTTCCAGATTTCGTTGTCCGATTTCTTCGCCGCCAGCGGCTTCTCCTTCAGCACCATCCACAGCCCGAACAGGGCCATGATCGTACCGTGCCCAAGATCGCCGAACATGACCGCGAACAGGAACGGGAAGGTAATGATCGTGTACGGGGCTGGGTTCATTTCGCGGTAGCTTGCGACACCGTACGCATTGATCAGCGCCTGGAACGCGTGCGTAAATTTGTTCGTCCGGTTGTACGTCGGCGGATCCTCGAACGTTTCCATCCGGTTCAGGATCGGTGGTACGGACGATCCGGACCGCTCCGTACCGCGGCGCAGCGCGATCTGAATCGTCTCGAAGTCCAGCAGCGGCACCCAGCACTCCGCGATCAAACACTTCTGCGTCACGTCCAGATTAAACAGGTTCAGCGTATGGTAGATCGCTTTGATCTTGCGCACCTTCACGAACCAATTCTTCAAGTTCTTGGCGGCCGCCACCAGCACCCGGTGCCGATGGTCCTGCGTCTGGCCGAGCACCGTGTGCAGATCCTCGATGCGCGTCATCACGCCCATCGCCATCTCGCGCCGATCGGTCGGGGCCTCCGGGCAGGGGTAGAGCGTCGCCCGGAACCCTTCGCAGATCTTCTTCACGCGCGTCTTCAGCTGGTCGCCTTGGAAGAAGATGATGAACACCGACTTGTACACCTTGTCGCCCTGCAGAATACAACGGCAAATGCCATTAGCATGTGCGCCCTTCTTGCGCCCGGGCGACACCCTTTACTCACGTTCGATGGGTCCTCCAGCGGATCCTCGATCATCGCTTGACGAAGGAACACATTGCCACGGCAGGCACGCCACAGCATACGCTCGAACGCCGGCAAACGTTCACGCAGGATCACACCAGCAACAAAGCTGTTGTGTGTTGGTGGTTTGGGGTTTTATTTTAAACATGTGCGCGAAATCAACACACACACACACGTTCATTGGTCGAACGCATCGACAGACAGGAAAAAAATACACACAAACGAATATTATTAACAGTTCAGGTACGGATTTTTTTGTTTATTAGGAAGGATTCAATGGATATTTAAATGGGATGCAAGGAAAGAGGAGATATAACAGAGAGACAGAGTGGGTAGAGGGAGAGATAGAAAAACAGCCAGATACGAAATGGAGTTTAGCAGCAGCTAGACAGTGTGGTAATTGTTCTTTTTTGTTTTTGTTTAACAGAGGAAACCAATCCAAAAAAATTAATTGAAAATGTGCCCACATCATCATTTGCTGCATGTAACGGGCATTGCTAAGCAAACGGCATCAGAACGAACTGTTCTGCTAGCGGTGATTAATACAGCTGCACGGAGAGCGTCTATAAAATTGGCAATAATAAACGAGTAATAATGCCATTCAAACGCATTGAACGACAATTATGAATTATGAATTCTAAAAATAAATAATGAATGATTAAACCGAGAAATAATAAACATCCTCAAACAATGATTGTAAATATGGTGTGTTTGATTTCGGCGCAACGGCGGTAGGAAATATCAAGAAACTTGACATAAATAACTATCTATTAAGTTGTTGTTGTTTTAAACAAGTGTACAGGCGGCAGTATGCTGTGTGTCACATTTTCAATTTTTCCCTCTGGAAACATTCTTGTGTAGTGATTTATGTAATACTAAACATGAGCATATGACCATTCAAAACAGAGACGTTTTATGTTATTCCCACATGGGTACGATATTAGTTCAATGGAATTTGTTTTAAAGCAGTGTCCAGTTTAACAGTTAGTTGACAATTAATGTAAAAGTAGCGTCGGACTCAACAGGATGTGTTCAGTTTATCTTCCTTTGATGATGTTCAATTACCTCTTTCAATTACCGCCCTATACGCTAATATGGTAAAACGTTTCGCTATTCTGAGTATTCGAACACAAGCATGATAGGAAATTTGACAGTAGATGTCGTTCTTAAACAATACTTTAAAAATGCACTCTCATCGAAAAAGGAACCTTTTTTCTTACAAATGCCACTAAACAGAAATGCATGAAAAATCAATAAATACAATTACATCGGACTAAGCTAAATAATTTACCTATGGCAATAGCAAAACGAAAAGCAACAACGTAACTAGTTGGCAATACTTCGATAGCGAGAATGTTTGTAGGAATAAAGCATCGCATTACAAATATGTATCATAAACTATACAGTGACACAGATAAAAAGACTTAGAGAGAGAGAGTGATCAAGAGAGAGAGAAAGAGAGAGCGACTGAGCGAAACCAAAGAGCAACAAAATTGATAACAGTGTGGTGCTGAGCTATTCCATCGCAGATGAAATTGATGATAATGCTTTAAAAGGGCAAGGCATGGCGTTTGGTAAGTATGTAAGACAGCAACACAGCAGAGTACGCGAGGATTGATGGTCGGTGCGCACAGGAAGCATGAAGCAGTGGATCATTCTAATTATATACTTCTGATAACATGAACATATACAAAGTTCGTCTAAAAATATCGCTACTACTGACCATGGAAGGTATTCTTCTGTGTCTTGTGATTTTTCCAGAAAACTGCAGTTAAAAATTAGTCACGTTAATATCATTTAGGGGTGGGCGAAATATGGAAAGATAAACATTTGTTAGCAGAATAAGGTTTAACATAGAAACAAAAAACAAAGAAAACACGTTTTGTGTGTTAATTGAAATTGAATTAAAACAAAAGAAAACAAACGAACAAACAACAATACCACCGACAGAAGAAAAGAAAAGAAAACGATAAAAAAGTGAGACTAGATAATGAAGTTGTGAATATACTAATATATTGCTAAACCATCGGAAGCATGGTATTTAGTAGGAAAAGAGCAACAATCTGGTTAAAATGGTTAAATAGATCATAAAAGCATACAAAACTTAACCAACGAACCAAATAAACTAAAGACTAAAAAAAAAACAAGAAAAGTAAAAGGAAAATAAAATTCTCACGACAAGATTCAATTCAAAACCTACCCTAGCTGAACAGGACCCATTGCCTTGCCAGTGCGTGATTCGTCCGTGATCAACGCCCGGGTCATCGATTCGGTGGTATGCATGCCACCCTCTTGCTGTACACACATTTAACAAATAGGTACGGGTGTGAGTGATATTTGTTTGTTTGTTGTTTGAGTATAATAATGCATAATATTCTGCTGGTTTTATGACTTGTTTTGATATAGTCGACTGTATGATCGCGTATATAGTTTTGAGTGATTGTTGGTATTTTGAAAATATAAACGAAACATAGCATTGGAAACAGAACATATACACAAAAAAAAGAAGATGATGCATACAAGTGTGTTCAGAAACGCACACACACACAAACACAAACATTATGGAAACATTACTTTTGTCTCGCTGTCGTCCTCACAGACTAAACAACAGCTAGGACAATGCAAAATTGAACCGGTATTTGCGTTCACGATTGCTGAAGGAGGATATAATTAGCGACTGCCGAATTTTGTACGAACGCTTTTTGCAATTTAATTTTCTCGCTCGTGTCAAAGAGTAAGAAAAATATACATACCATTATTTAAATAAAACGTTTTAATTACTACCACTACCAGTACTGGAGCTTTTAGACAAGCTGCAACTAACACTAAAACTAACGAAGTTAGCACACTTAGTTCAAATTCTACGAAAAGTTAGAAGTACGTTTGTTTCATACGATACCGATATCATAACAAAAGCTTACCGGAGCTAGAAGAAATGTGCTAAACTACATTAAATACAATACCTGCAGCAGGGCACCATAATTGTAACTATGTCCTAGTTTAACAAAGCGTTAGCAACAAAGAGCGCAGCAAGCAATACCGTTCTAAAGTTGTATCAAAACTATTATTACCGCTTCCGGACGCAAACGAACAAATAAAACAATGTGCTATCAATTACAAACAAAACATGTGCATTTTTAAAGGGTATTCAACCGATGGTTGCCATTTAACTGAAACGCTATTATTTTTGTTTACTATCGAACTCTAAAATACATTAACCGTAGCTAGTTAACAATAAATAAAAGAAACATAACGCGCTTCGTTGTCAAACAATTCTTCCTCGAACGCCCACAAGAATGCAGAGACATGCACTATATGCACATTGGAATTGGTTAAATAATTAAAATGTAGGGCTTAGTCATAATTTTACAACAAAAGAATATACATTTCTGGTTACTGACAAGGAGCTTGCCTTATCTGACGGCTGGAATTGGGGTTGAAGTCGGGAAAACGTTCGTAACGTTTCTGCACACAGTTTCCGTAGAGCCACCACAGACAGGCAGAAAAAGGGACGGCGGACGGGTGGATGATTAGACGTTGTGATAAACCCCCACCCCGAAAACCGTAAGGCAACGTCACATATGATGTGATGAGGAAAAGAAGAAAGAAAAAGATAATTGAAGTTCATTGCAACAGAAAACAGGGCCATATGCTACCAGCAAACCAGAGAACAACACACGATGAAAATACGAGCACGATGAGATGGTGAGGTATTATTTAAGATGCGAAAAAGAGTGTAGTTTTGCTTCACTTTGTAACGTCGTTGAGGAGTGTAACCAAGTGACATTCGGCTTTTCCGCCGAAGTGACGGTGTATGGTTGTTTCATATCCTAGTTGTTAGCATTACATAAATCAGTTACATTACACTACATCCCTGCTGTTTGGAACAAGAACTTCCACACGGTTAGCATAGTTCAGTGAGACAGGGAAACAAGACATACACACGATAGAAGACGAAAGGGGAATAAAACAGAGTGAAGAAGAAAAATATATTTAACTAGCACATTTTACGATAAATGCATTAGCATACCGAAAGGGAAAACGGGCAGATAAAATGGGATTTATGTATTGATAGGTGGAAAATACATCCTTAGGTTGGGAGAATGAAAGAGAGAGCGAGAGAGAGATAGATATAGAGAGAGATAGAGAGAGAGAGAGAGAAAGAGAGAGAGAGAGAAAGAGGGAGAGATCGGGCGAGAGACAGGCAGAGTGAGTGGCGGTCGATAGAATATGGGTCGGTGATTGGAAAGGGAGTACGTACGGTATAAATGTAACAAAAATTGTGTATATTTACCCTAGTTTTAGATTTTGTCCCTGTGCCCCGGCACCACCAGCTCGAATGCCCTCCTCACCAAGAAGGTTAACCTGTTCCTCTTCCCTGTGAGAATCCGCCATCTGTTGATAGCGGTTTCTTGTCTTATTAGGTACATTTCCGGTATAAACGGCCTGTTTTTTCGTTTTTCGACCGTTTCAATAGTGCAATTCGCGTTGTATTTTTAATTATCATTATTGCGTTTTCATGTCAACATTCGTTTTTAACATTTTTTCATGTGATTTAGTTTTTTTTGTTTTTTTTTTTGGCAACCACAACAACAACCGAAACACAATACGTACCGAAACCAGCAACATGGCAAAATAAAGAAAAACAAAGAGGGAAAAGGACCAGGAGGAAGGAACAAAAATGTGTATAAATTCATTAGATAAGCGTTACAATCAGATCGTTCTACCCAAAACCGGCAGAACATGTTTGTACATAGACTGTATGGACTGTAAAAAAGCCACCATTTCCGACAGAAGCTTAAAACTGGGAAAGCCAGTCCAGAATCATTATTATTCGGTGAAATGTTAGTACATACATGCATCCATCAATGACCATTCACCATCAGTGTATAGTTGTTTTTTTAGTATTAGAAACTCCAGTGCGATGTTAGTACGATAACCAATCACCACATTGCATAATTGCACTCTGTACAATGAGAATACGGGCACGCTAACATTACAAAGGTACGGTGGTTTATAATATGAACTTGAACAATGCACGATGATTTTCCATCAATGATTCCTAACTGCGCAAAGACGATGTAGTCTGATCTTTAAGCATTCACATTGTTACTTAGCTCTTTTGCAGATCGGGACATTTTTCTAATTCTGAATAGAAAACCACCTCCAGTACACGGGTATGCATTAGAAGTGGTACAGATTGTACGTGAGAAGCACCAGTCACCAGTAGCATTCAGTTGTGTTGTTGTGGATGAATATAATTGGATTTTAAACGGTTCCAGTGTTATACAAGATGTACAGATCCGATACAACGGTTCGATTTTCACGAAAAAACAGGCACAGTAGCATCTGCATTCAATATATGTTAGTATGATATGTATATAACTTTAACTGAACTAATAAAGGTTAAGCAAATATTGACCGTGCGGCTGTTGCATTTGAAGGAATGTGAATTATTCAATCGTTAAACTGCTTGATAAATTAAGAGCTAGAATAAATAAACATAAATATTCACGGCCTGCAGCTATGGTAGATAAGATGTAAATTAAAGAAAGCATGCAAATAACGTTGCAATATCCATGTGTGAAAAGTTGATCCCTGACATACTTGAACACATAGTTTCAGGACGTAGAATTGACTCCCAGGTTTTAGAGATCTTATTTCGTAACTTTTTTGTTAATACATCAGTTGCAAAACGGTTTTGTTTAAAAGTTCCCATAGCCCCATTTAGTCTATTGCTACTTTTAAAGACGTTGCGTTTAAATAATGGTTGTAACTTTTGTGTTTGTTTCTTTTACTCTTCTTCGTTTTCTAGTACTAATCTGATTACATAAACTTTCCTCCATATGGTACAGTTAGGATGGAAATATACGTTCGATATGTTGAATGGGTAATGAGCAAATTAGCTTGTTGTAATGGCAAATAACAAAACAAAAAATAAAACAGGAGTATGAAACGATTGGGATATGTTGTTCTCAACTCAAGATCGTGTATGGGGTAATGAGCATCATTCACGACATTCAATGTTTTGTAGCGAATTGACTTCTAACATAGAACATAAGAGGTGCCTAACAGTCGGCCTATTTTGCTTACGTAACAGTTTAAAAATCTACGATCATAGAAGTCAGCTCGTTGCGTATTATGAATAGGAACGAAATAATGTAAAATGAACAAAACAAACGTTTAGTGCAACATCTACCAATCGTCTTTTTTATGTTTGTACCATAACAGAAAGTGCCGTGCAGCACCAGCCACCGTATCGCTACGGTGCCAGCTCACACAAAATCGTCACCGGGAGGGCCACTTACCTCGTCAAAGAAGACCTGAGTCTTACGCAGGATGTGCTTCAGCTCCGTCAGCTCGAGATAGTTGCGCTTCAGTGCCTCGGCGTTTTGATTCACCTCGCGCAGCTCGTTCTCCAGCTTCTCGAACGTTGCCTCCAAGTCGATCATCTCGCGTGGCTGCGGTGCTTCCGGGCTCTCGCCCGTGTCCAGCATCGGGATGCCGTCTTTTTTTATTTCCTTCTCGAGGTAGCGCAGTTTGCGCTCCATCTCATCGCACCGCCGCACCTCGTTGACGAACTTGCGCTGGAACGCATTGACGTCGGGGTTGAGCTATTATGGGCGCCGAGAGTAGAAATCAAAACAACCAAAAAAGGGATTATCAACTCCACCGTCTATAATCGATTGTTTCCGCCCATTCTTACATCACGGAACTGAACCAATCCGAGCTCTCCCAGCTCCGAAACACAAGCGTACGCGGCCTCGCTCTGCAGGAAGAGCTGGCAGAGGGACATCTCCTCACTGCGGAACAGGGACCCCATGGTGCCGGATTCCGTACTAGCAGCGGTTTCGGACTCAAACTATGTTGGCGCAGTATCGATGGGCTGTAAAAGAGGACGGTTCAATGTTAGTAAAACTGTTCCACTGTTTTCGATCTACACACGCCCGGGCACGAGTGTAAAACTAATGTTTAAAAAAAACCAGCACCGCCTGCCGAGCCTGCAGTTTGGGGGGTGAGTGTCCCACCGAAATACAAAGACGTATTTTCCCTGTGCTGTTGCTATCTTGTTCGCGCCACCCCTCTGTGGATTATGCACACAAGGCCTGCTTGTCGCCTGTCTGCCCCCAGATGCGCTTTATCAATTTTTAGCTTGTGTGATATCCACAAAGTGACGCGCCGCGTTTATCTACAGCACCCCAGCATTAAGGTTTGGTGAATTTATCGGCATGAAAATCCCACTTTATACCTCTACTCTTGTGTGATAGGATTCCTCGCAACAGGATTTCCTCGCATCACATGAGCAGGGCAGGGCAAGCGGATAATCCTTAGCACGATGTTTGGTAATCGCCTATCGAGCGTACACGGCTAGCCCTGTTTTCGATCGATTGACGATTGTACGGTGTTATGCGTGACAACCTTCACCACCACTTTCTCCCGTACACATACGTGCGCAAACGCTATACGATTTTTAGAGTTGATTGCCAATCATGCGTGGCGCAAGTGGTCAACACACAACAATAAGAATAAAACTCCTAATAGCCCTTTCGGCTGCGTCACCCACGGGCAAATATACACTGTTTTCTTTTCGCGAAATACAAGCCCAGCGTTAGCAGAACGACCGATAGCGCCAACACTAATTAGTCATCAGGCGAACTTGTGGAGCAACAACACAAAAAAAAAACAAGTTGTCCACCGCGCCCCAAGCGAGGGGCTAGACATATGCGAGTAAATCCGAAACCAGCAAACGCGAACAAGGTTTTCTTCATGCGTCCCATATACGCGGTACGTACGTGCAACTTTTTCCTAATGTTATTTTTCAATTCCAGCACAGAAACGAACGAAAATTTACAATTTTGCCAGCAGCACGGCACGAAACTTACTGCACGGTCAGCGATGGTATTGTGGACTTGTGGCGTGTGTGTATGTGTATGTGCTAATTTTAGCTCGTTGACAGCCGATGTGCTAAAGTTGTACTAAAACGCCCATGCAGCAAATGTGAAATGTTTATTACTTTTTTTAAATGACCGTTGACTGTCGTTAGTTTTGGGCGCGATTAGAAAAGTACAATTATTGTTGTTTTTATTAATTTACACATCTTACACTCTTGTTGAAAACAAGAATGTTATGCCTGAAAATAAACATGAAATTTACTGAAAAACAATGAAGTAAAATGCAAAGAACCAGGAAAGTAAATATTTATATTTGGATACTTTATCAAGTTCAGCAACATGCAAGTGCTCCAATTGTTGCGATATTGATAAATGTTCAGATGAATTCAGAGAATCGTAATTCACTTCCATTGGACAATTATAAGCGTGTTTATTTCGTTGAAAAATTGTATTGTAATGCCTGCCAACCACGCAAAAAGGCAACACTACAAACTAATGCTTATTCTGTTGTAGCACATGCTACAAAAATAGGTCCCTAATATGTATTAAAACATAAAGCCCTCTTCAACCATGTCCTGTGAAAAGATGATGAGATCTTAGCTTGATTTTTTTATGTAAATTAAAGCGCATAGATAATATAGTCGTGTAGAGTCTGGACGGAATTCTCAATCTAGCCGTTGGTGTGCCTTTCGTTGGGCGCCCTCTTCTTATATAGGATTTTGTTTCTGCGTAACGGCAGCCGATATGGAGCGACCGATTACCTCCGATCGAAAAACGCGGTTTTTGCCAGGACTACGCTGCAACGCCGCGACACCGGTGACAGGGCTGTGGCGCACCAGTCCATCGATTCCCGTCAGCGCCGGCAGGGCAAAGAGGTGCTTGGTTGGTGATGATGCCATGTATCTCGTGGTTGCCGACTTGACCACATTCAGTTTGCCGTGGTGCCGCTGTTCAATTTCTGCCAACAGTGTTGGTGCGACGTAACTGTTTTGCACCAGGAACTTGTAGTTCTTAGCTAGCGGTGGGATGCGATTTTGCGTGGCCGATGCCGAAGCCGACAGGATGGTTGATTCGATGGATTTTGATGATTTGTTCTGATGCAAGTGTGACTGCTGTTGAGGCGGCCGATGCGGTAGCGGTGCCAGTTTGCGTTGCAGATTGCCATTTCTGCCGCGGCCACCGTAGCTGTTTCCGTCGGTATTGTGGCTAAGATGAGTCACTGATTGTGCGCTGCAATTTCTGCTACCGCCCGACAGGGCCTGGTAGCTACCCGGACCGACGCAATGGTGGTTCGTTATTAACAACCCGTACGAGCCAACGGAAACGACCGGCCCCTGCGGTACCATCAGACTGTTGAGCGGTTTCACTTTGATGAACGGTTTCTCTGCCCTTTCGATGGCCTCGGGTGCCCCGAGGTCTGTCCCGGATCGACGCCCAGCTTTCATCTGGACTGCCTGGGGCTGATTGCCTGATCGCAATGCCTGCCCGGAGCTAATGCACAAACATTTGCCCAGATCGCAGGACGCCAGCATACATTCCACTTCCCGTGCCGTCTGTTTGCTCGGTCCCCGCTCACGACCGGAGCGAGACGAACGCGTCCGGCCGGGCAGGGGTGGATCGACCAGGAAAATTTCCTCGTGAAAGGGATCGTGGCCTTTGGCGTGCACTGATTCGACGATCGTAATCGGTTTGCCCGTCACGCGCAGGAACGGAAACACCGATGTCCATTCGAGAATTTCTTCCCGCAGCTTCGCATCGGACGGAAGGTCTTCCTCGCCGTAGAACATCCGATCGATCCGTTCCCATTCGGTTTGGTTTTGCTTGATTGCATCCTCGGCCCACGGAATGGAACCAATGCTGCTGCGTCCCTGGCTGCTGGTAAGCGACTCCCGGGACAGCTCCGTCAGCGTGTCCGATTCTTCCTCATCGTAATCGCTTATCACGGTTTGGTCAAACGATATGCTGCGCTCGTCGGCCGCTTGCTTCCTGCGATACAATCCTTTGTTGGAGGTGGCCGACATGCTTGGGCAAAGTTTACGGGCATAACGCTAAACGGATCATGTTGCTGTTTGGACGGGGACTGACCCTAAGGGTGGCTTAAGACCGCCTGCATTACCTGCCCACCTTGCATTTGTACTCGCGCTGTCTTCTCTCGCACGGCAAGGTCCTTTTGTTTACAGAGGAGAAGCCGCCTCTTCTGCTCTTCTTATTCTTCTTGTTTCAGCACAGCAATAGGGATTTAGGGAAAGAAAAGTAGCTCCGACAGACGATTGTGTTCAATAATGCGAACGTCTTCCAGTACAGCTTTTTCGTAATCACTGAATCGGGATAACAGCGAACATATATAATTAGCACCGGATATCTACATCAAGGGGGTTGGTTTCACATCTAACGAAGCACTTACCAGCACCTGCAGAAAAATCAATACCGCGGACGAGAATTTCGTCTTCGTTTCGTACGGGCTAGTGTGAAACACGTTTCGATCAAAGATTACTTGCATTTCTTGAAAAATCGAACAAATTATGCGTTTCAACAAGGGCCTTGTTTAGAAATTGTGGTAAAAATACGCCGGACGCAATAAAAGGCAACAAAATTTCAGATTGTTTTGATGGAGGTTTATTGTGTGCATGTGTGCGTGTGTTCTCGTGTGTTTTTTTTTTCTCGTGTTTTGACGTAGAAGGTGTTTGCAAAGTTTGTCCTTTTTCAGTCCTTTTCACTCAACTGTGCCTTGTGCTACTCTTCTTTTTTCACGCTCTCTTTCTCACCGTCGAAAATATCTCTCTTTCACTCTTTCTATCTTCCACCAACAAAACGAGCGAAAGCGAGAAAGAGTGAAAGAGCAAATGGTAGCGTAAGGGATTGCGGGTTGCATACGTTCAGGAGCAAACGCTTTGGGAAAGGACGAAAAACGCTTAAATTTCAAACACAGCACGTACTGTCGGGCCAATTTTCGGATGTGGTTTGATTGTGCCATTGTGGCATTGAAACAACCTGCCACCATTGCTTATTATATTCATCAATTTGTTTTTCATTTTTTGTTCTTGGTTTGGTTTTTCCTTGCATTGAATTTTTATAATTAACAATAAGTTTAACGTTAACAACATTTTTCATCGCGTCTTTGCATACGTCATTTATATCGGAAAAAACGGACAACCTAAACACGGATGCGGAGAGGACACACACACTGGTTAATGGTGAAATGAAAATGAACACCGAGCGCGCAATACGCGCAAATTGCAATACAACAAAGGTAGTTTAGGTGAACCGGGGGTCTCTGTCCCCTCACCGTCTTTTTGTTTGTTTCGTGACGAAATCTAGACTAAGAAGGGAGGGCGGCGAGGGCGATACAAAACTGTATTAGCAAAAATGATACTCAACAACAGGAGATACAGAGTAATACGATAGCACTAAGTTTGTGGTGAGTGTTTGCTGTGTACGTGTATTGTATTTGTTGTGTGTGTGTGTATGTTTAGTGTGAATGTGTTTTATAAATCAACGGCATCGCCGTTAATCTCCCACTCCCAGAGAAGTGTTTTCGTTTAGTGTGGATGTGTGTTTCAGGTGTGTAAAGTTTAAGTGTTTCTGTTGTTGGCCTATCTGCCCACGGTTTTTTTTTGTTGTTGTATGCTTGTATGCGATAGCGAAGTCTCTAGCCCTTTTATCTTAAGCTGCTGCTAACTGCTGCGTGATGGCGTTATGTTACGTTACCGATGGTTTCCCTCCATCTTAGTATATGGCTAGGAATGTATGCTCGATTGTGTATGTACCTTTCATCGCCTATCTTTGCCTCCCTCTTCCTTAGAACCTTTACAGGAAGGAAACTAAAGCCAATGTCTGGTTCAAGGTTTGATAATTATGTGTGTATGTGTTTCTGTTTTTTTTTACAGAGCTCAGCTTGTCCTTCACCGTACGCCACTCTCCCGTAGATACTATCCTATTACTTTGACTTTCCTTGTTTCACTCTCTCTCTCTCTCTCTCTCTCTCTCTCTCTCTCTCTCTCTCTCTCTCTCTCTCTCTCTCTCTCTCTCCGCATTACGTTCCACTGATCCTTTTACTCAAATGCACGGATAATTTTCAGAGATTTAATTTACGACCTATGTACAATTGTATAGCATTTCCACATACCTTATATACGTACTAAATTATTACTCTAGCTGAAGTAGTTATTTTTGTATGATTTTTTGTCAGTTTTTTGAAAAATCTATAAAAAAAGGATTCTACCCTTGACGTTTGTTTGCATTATTTTTTTTTTTGGTTTGGTTTTTCTTCACACACACACTCACACAAACAGCACACTTTGCATCCTTATAATGCTCATTGTGTTATTTGTTTGTTTGTTTGCTTACTTTCTTTTCCTACTCACTGCTTTTCCTCTCCTACTCGCTGTCTGTGTACGTGTGCCCAAACTCACTGGCTCGAATGTTATCTTCCTGTGAAACAATACTGCCGAGTTGTATGTTTCCGGTTTGTTGTGAATTACTGTTTGTTTTGCTTGTTTGTTTGTTTGTTTGTTTGTGTTGCTGTGCACTAGATCGGCGACTGACTTCCGGGTTAACTATTTAGTGTTTACACTTCCATCGCATCGGTGGTGCGCACTATTGCATCTCTTAGTCATTGGTTGTTGCGGTACTGGTTGGGGGTGGTCGCCTTCCACTCAGAAAGGGGCAGCCCAGCACGCACACACACACACATACACACAGACATACCGAAGAGGGGGAGAGAAAGAGAGACAAAAAACCTAATCCGATCCGACTATGCACTATGGGAACAGAGGCAGCGAAACGTTTAGTATCTTACAATCTCAATACACTTAGAAAATATAACGACTATTTCGATTCAATTTAGCGTTTATCATGCAATGCAATGGTAGCCTGTCCCTTGTTTAGCTTGATGGTTGCCTAATTATGCCGCGCGCTCTAAGCTTAATCATGCATTACATCTCCACAGCATGTGTGTGTGTGTGAGTGTATTTTTTTCTTCTATCCTCCCATATGCATGTATGTATATTTATATATTTGTGTATGAAGTTAAGTACACTAATCTAGAAGTATAAATCACCTGCTATATCGGCACACACTATGCATCAATAATACGCTGTTGCTAAGTCTGTTGTCCGGTTGGTTGGTTGGTTTGTTAGTTTGTTTGTTTCGTTTTCTGCTGCTGTGTTGAATGGTCTATTGTTTGTTTGCTATTTTCTTGCTTTCTTTCTTTCTTTTTTGTGGGTTTATTTGTCACGGAGTAGGAAGCTTCACTTCAGCATTGTTTTCCTCTTTCCCCTACCGTTTGCTCTAGTTTTTATCGCACACAGACTTTCGTATTGCTGTCGTCAGTAAAGTTGAACACAATATTCCTCGCACGTTTGCGCTCATTTCGTGCAAACTAACCATTGCAGGCAACGACTGCAACCGGCCATGCACACCCGGATACGCGTCGGCGCACGAAGGATCGCGCCACGATCAGTGCGTTTGTTTCAGAGCGATTCAACGAAAGTCACACCATTGGCACCACCAGCGCGTGGTACTGTTTAACGATGGAAGCGTTCAACTGAAGTAGAAAATGCACTCGCACACGCACAATTCAGTAACAGTTAAATAATCATCGTTGATTCGGTTAATCGTAAGCATTGGACACGCGTTCGTCCGTAGAACTAACCTCCCCATGGCGAGCTTGCAAGCGTCGTTTCGACGCTTGTGTCGCTTGCTTTCTTTTTCTAAGGCGCTATCTAATTAGGTCAAATATGCATAGACATAGTGTAGGTATGCTTTGCTATAGTGAGCGTGTTCGTGTGTGGCTGTGCGTCGTTTGGTGAGGGTGAGGCGGGGTGATCTTTTTTTATGTTTGGTTTCATTCCGTTTCATTTTTATTCCTTTTTTTATGCGCTGACTAATGCACCGGTAGCAGTGACACTACATCATGGAACTAGAGGCGGGTCCTGCAGTAAGAGCGCTAGCAAACTACGGAGAAAGTGTACAGATAGGAGGGTTTTGGTGCGATTACGATTTTTCGATATAGTTTCTAGTAGTCTGAGCAAGGATTTCCCTCCCTTGTATCCTCAGCCCCATAAAGACCACGCACGGCACGGCCTGGTTACGGTTACGGCTGAGGGAAGGAGCGAATGGAATACCCTTTCGATTGCCGGACAGGAGTATAGTAATCATTATTGTACTCCTATTACTGATAGACATTGAAAGCGCGTTTGTGACCAGTTTGACCACGAGCAGTCAAACCACAGCCTTCCACCAGTCCCTTACGACGCGGAACGGAAACAACAAACTTTATTTTAGGTTTTAGATAGATACTGAGCCCCTAAATACTAACATTCACGTAACGGCTCGAAATGGATGGAAACAGATTCAGAACAATAGCATTCCGGCACTATCCGGAACGAGAACTCACTGGAAGCATCACTCCGGACGTTGGCTGAAGGATGCGCACGAAAAATGTCTCACTTCCTAGCTCATCAGAGTGTACACAGTGTACAGTGTATTGATAGCTTCCTTAATTTTTGTTTAAACAGTAGAGCACATGATTGACTAATATTCACCTGAATTAGCTGTTTAGTGGGTTCATAAGAACGAAACAAAGCTCGCTTATCAGTTCTATTTACACACAGACAGATTTCGCAAACGTCTGCCCTTGCGGCAGAGACGGAATGCGCAAAGCTTACTACCCTGGCACCGATGCTGTGATGCTACCGTCCGACACAGGCCGAGAGAGTTCGTTTGTCTGTGCACTGTCCACCGGCTTCCTAAACACCTATTCTGATAGCGTAATAGAGAGCAGGAATTGTAGGACATATTTGTTTGTGTATTTCCTCTACTTCTTCTTCTTCTTGTTCTTCTATTGTGTACATGCAGGCGAGTGTGTTTCTGTACTTTGGTTGCGAATCTATGCAATGGTTTCGATTGATACGAGATCTGATTTCCATTCATTTTCCTCATGTCCCACTCCCGCTCCCGAAAGTGACTCCTAAAAACTAAATGCACACACACACACGCACGCACACGCACACATACACACATACACACGCAACAAACAGTCCGAGTTAACCGATTTCTAAAGCACCCTGTGTAGCCTTATTATACATCAAGTCGTAACAATTGCTTTTAACAAGTAAATGATGGGGCAAAAAAACCACTAGCGGAAAGACGCACAGCCGCAGTGATACTAAGTGATACGCGACACTAACCGAAATCGACACACTAACGTACATATTTTGCTGGCAAAACACACCGAGACTAGGGAGCCGAAGGAGCTCTATAAAAAAAAACAATCCCGCACAGCCACTTGCGGCAAAGATGACGAACGGCAGCCAAGAGTGAACAGTTTAGCGTGAATGAATGTTTTTTTGTTTTTTGTTTTGTTTAGTATGATGGACTATCTATCGTTCGTAGAGGTGTTATACTCTTACCCTCAAGACCTCATTTTACCACAACTTTCTTAGCGCTTAGCTCGTCGCACTGTTTTGCTTTTGTTAATGAATTTGGGTTGTGCTGCTGTTTGGGTTTATGCGCGATTTGCTTTTCTTATATTGTTTTTTTTTATCTGTTTTTGTTGCATCCGCATCATACGTTTCACCTTGCCCTTGTTTAATAATGCACGCGAGTTTCTGTTGTTTTGTCACTATTTTTATGTTTACATCTTTCGTTTAAATTACACTTGTTTATTTTTTTGTTCTTGTTGTAGTATTGTTTTGATTATAAAATGATTGTGTCTTTCGATTGAATTCGCCTTAAATCAAGTTAGAAGTCGTCATCATTATCATCAATTTGCGCATTTCATTATTCTGCATGTATCAGTATGCGTGAGGGCAGCGGTACCACCACTGTACGTGTTGCGTTGCTGGCACGCTCCTTCTCTGCAGTGTGATTTCGTTTCGTTTTGTTAGCTGTTGCATTAGTTGTTTAGTTACAATTTCTTCCGTGTGGCTTGCTCTGGCTTTGTGTTGTTTTTCTGTTTTTTTTGCCTCTTCTTGTTACTCTCTATTCTCGTTACAAAAAAAAAAAGATAATTAAATTAATCAGATGTTTATTTCAACGGCACCGTACTTCTCTAGATTCGATTAAATTTGTTGCTTTAAACATTATGTTCGCGGTTTTAAGGGATGAAATGTGGAAAAGCATTATCACTAGCACTAGCATTATTTGTGTTCGTTCGCTAAATCTCGTTCTCTCTATACTTTGTACATGGCGTTTTTCTTTTTGTTCTGTTGTATCATTATATATAGCATTTTTGTTTGATTTCGCATGTTCTTCTACCAATCCAACGGCCAATATTTGATGGCACAATCCGTTAGAATGTCTTTGTGTGCAGCAACCCTGCAATGGTACCCCTTGGTTTGAATTTGAAATTTCGCCTTCGATCTTGTTTCCGTCTTCCCTTCTTCTTACACCTAAACGCAGTTTGAAACTAAACTGTAGTACGATTTACGAAAGAAAAGGAAAAAACGAAAAAAATAAGTAACATAAAATACAAGCGTTGATACGGGAAGGTTATCGAAGACATTACGTACACTATGAACGAAGGAGAAAAAAGAACAAATAAACGAAAATCAAGCCAACGATGTAACTTAAAAGAACGATCAATTTATTGGCTACTACAGACAAGTGAAGGGCAACAGATAAATACACACAAATCATTCACATACGGTCAAGAGAGTCAACATCTTTAACTCAAACTTAACAACAAACTGCTAAAACTATTGTCTATAATGGCCAGAAAGGAAAAGAGTTGAAATGGGCTGAACCTACTCACATATGCGGATGAAGAAAGGCTATGATCAGGGTAAAAAGGAAGGAAACCTAAAACACTTGTTACGGAATGGTGTAGGAAGCAAGTGGAGTTCTTCCTCGGTTTTCTTTGGCGTTGAAATTTCGTTTTCATATGAACAGCCTTGTTTTCCAACACGACGGTATGGCATCGATGCTTGTCTTTGTTTTGTGTGTGCGGGTTATATTATTGCGTGTTATAAACACACACCTATCAATGCTCAAAGAATATTGAGCGGACTAAACATGAGACGCCTTCGCCGCCGTGTTGCGTTGATCGAATTATACTGGCTGCAAATGGTTTTATACACTAGATGGCGCTCTATATCATAGTGTTACAGTGGATAGTGTGTACTGAGTAAGCACTGGCTTATCTTCTACGCAGCACTTGTCCCCCTGCGCCGTAGTAGCGATGGAGGTATGCTAACAGTGGGAAAAAAGTTAGTGAGATTTCGACGCCACGGAGCGCGAAGGCGTCGTGCGGAAAATGTAGACGAGCTTGCGGAAAAATCGCTTGATGTAGAGCGCAATCTGGTATATAAAATCAGTTTCTTTTGTTCATATGTATGAGTAGGGTCCATCGGTAAGGGCGCTACACAGTAATAGTCAGGAGTTGTCGTCCTTGTTGGAACCACCGCCGCCGACGCCCGCCGCCTGGCTGTTTTGATTTCGGCCACCCCCGGACGGTCCACGCACTGTTGCCGGTTTATACTCTAGCCCGGGGTCGAACTGCATCAGCACAAACACCTACCGGGAGCGAGGGGAGGTTGCAATAAACTATCGTAAGTGCCTGTTTCGCTTTCACTTAAGCATGCAACGCAACTTACCTGATCGGTTGGCAGTAGGGAAAAGTCGTCCGGTGGATTGGTGATAACGTAGCGTTTACTACTTGCGTCACAGCTCGAACTGGTATCACGGAATCGGTACAGACCGATACAGAGCATGCCGTACGATTTGAGTGCGGCCACGAACAGATCGCCGTACTTGCCGGCCTCCCCGAACTGTGCCAGCGGTCCATCGTACAACGATATCTGTCCAACGCGACATCTGTGCAGGGGAGAAAGCGAGGTAAAACATCAACTATGGCCCAGCTTAGACTCCCTTCGAGCCCTTGGGCCAGTCACTTACCGGTCGCGATTGCTCAAGCTTTCCGGTGTGCTATATCCACCGCGGAGTCCAGCACCTTCGGCCAGGATTAATTCTAGTTCCGGTGTAGCTCCACCCGTGATTAACGAACGAATTAGAGTTAAGGCGTTTTGATTGAAGTATGTCTGCAAGTGAATGATGGGCAGTTGTCGAATCAAATAATTGGTTCACCATCAAGCGCAACCAGCTCGACCATACGTACCGTGGACATCAGCGAATCCAGCACACTCACAGCGAACGCTGTACCGCAAGCGAACGGTTGCGTCAGATACAGCTCAGTGTCCGGATCATCGTCATCATCTTGATCCAAAAACTGTACATTGCTATCATTAACTAACTCTGCAATGGACAGAACGAACGCAAACGCATTAATTCTCCTGTGCCTGGCCCGAATTTCGAAACATTGAGCATTTCGAATGCCTCCAGCCATATTTACCTGTTATCATGGGCACATTGGCGCCATACACGGAACCGCGACGCTGCAGAACTATTGGACTACCTACAGGAGTTAAATTGTCTTGCTCGGAGCCTCGCTGGCTTAGCACGCCTATCGTGTCGTCGAATGTCATGGCCTTAATGTTCAGCGATGCCAAAATGGCTTCCTTGTCGGCTAGCGTTGGGTCATCGTTGCTAGGAACTTTCGCTGACAAAATGCAGCACATATCACATAGGTTGACGTTGACGGCACGGAGATCTGCTCTACTGAGAGGCGAGCCCTGATTGGCGTGAGGGATTAAAAACAAAACCAGGTAAGATACTTTATGTTCTAACCTCTGCCCCCATAGGTCCTCCCGACACGTGAAGGACGAGGTGCTACTTACATTCAGCACGGAGATTTTGGGAAGATTCTGCAGCATCTTCCACTCTCGTCGGATGTATTCGACCGATCCTACGATGACGACGTGTTTCAGTTCGTGATAGTGAAAGTTGGACGCACGCAATGGCATCACCAAGTTTCGCAGTCCTATCAGCGGCGAGTCTGGATCGGCAAACAGACACACGACCACGTGTCCGTTCAGTACGGTCATGGCCGCCTGGTTTCGATCCTACAACATGACATTCGTTCGTGAGTAGAAAATTCAACATACTTGCTCGGCCTGCTACCTTTCCCACTTACCAAGATGCATTCCTCCAGGCTTTTGGCCGGGCTCCAGTGGAACATGCCCGTCGAATCGTACTTCATTTCCGTTTTTTCGAAGTCGAAGTCCTTCGACTGATCGTCGGCGATGCCCGCCTGGAGCGTGACTCCGTTTTGACTCTGCGCACCGGAACCGCTGCCGCGACTTGTGGGCCTACAGTGGAAGGGGTGTTTTAAAATGAGCACAATTGTACTAAAATACTTGCGCTAATGGTCCTACAAGCGAACAACTACAATATAAGCGTTCAGATACGGTAACGAAACGAAATGTTGTTCAAACCATACTGAGCAACGAAATAATTAAGTACACTAGTGGAAGCAGGAAGGAGGGAAGGATCAACCTACATCCATATACTCCAATGTGGCAAGGAATGGTAAATACAATCAAACCAACAAAAATTAAAAAAAGAAAAAAAGAACATAATTTAGGACACCCCTGTCTACCGATAAAGTAACAATGAAAAATCAATCAATCATTCAAGCAAATGAAACGACCGCAACTATCTTTAGTGAAATGGAAACCAAAAGCAATACAATTCTGACAATTGTAAAAAAACACTACAAGTGGTTGTGACAGTTTTTTAACACGTATTCAAAACCATACATAAAACTGGGGGAAGAAAAACGGGTGAGAAGTGTTGAACCAACTATTAAAATGCATTGAGCAAAATCAAACCAAATCAACCAAACAACAACAATAACAAAAGAAAGAAAGGAAGTACAGAGCAAAAAACGGGGAGTATTTCTATCTCAAAGTGGTACAATGAACAATCAAAATCAAGACGCAAGGAAACATAGTGTTGGTGCATACATTAGCTTTTTCACTTCGTAAGCGAGTTGATAGCCAGCGTACGGGCTTGGTTCTGTTTCGGGTGGCCTGAAAAAATACCAGCATTCGGTAGGTGTGAGATGTTTCGCTTCAACTCAAGTCACATGTCCTCTAAAACATGATCTTATTGTTCAACTCATTTCAATCGTCCCCCATCAAAGGGAGTGAATATTAAAAGAAACGCGCACAAGTACTGGTTGGGAAGAGAGTGAGACCACTCTAACCCACACAATTAGGGGAGGGGGAGGATATTGAACCTACCTGTTATACGTCGACGGTGATATTAAGTTGTCCGGTGGTTGCCTATTTACATTGGGCTTTACTTTGTTAACTTGTTTCGTCGAGTTTAGCATCTGGTTGGAGCCGGTCATCGATACATTGCTTCGTCTATTACGATTGATCACTAAATACGGGAAGAAGGTATAAAGAAGCAAGCAAGGCGCGAATTAGTACAGCTTTGGTTGCTATGTACGTCTAGATCGATGCAGGGTCCAGATAGATAATGGGACAGAAACTCGGTACAACGTCAGAATAATAGTATAACATCGTTTGAAAGTGGTACGGTACATAGCAGGGCGCCATTTGACCTGTACACATCTATGTTGCACGACACTGAAAATGATTCAACAAACATGTTTACATACAACGAGAAAGAAGAAAGAAGGATCGTCTAAAAGGGAACGTACAAGTAGAAAAGGATTGGTTGAAGGATACACATAAGGGAGCTGGTGGATAGATAACAAAAGGGTTTAGTTTAAGTAAGCAGTATTTACACATTGCAAAACGAAATTGCTAACAAAACACAAAGACGGACGGAAGAAAGAGACACAAAAGTGTTGGTAAAGAGAAGAGAAAAAGTCTAGTACGAGAAGATGTAACTGCTAGAAGAGACAGGGGTTTCAAAAGAAAAGCATAACAGAGAAACAGACATCAGAGAGATAGTTTCGGTGAAAAAAAAAGAAGTACGAAACATTTACAGATAGAGTTTTACGTAAAAGAAAGAGAACAGTTAATTAGAGTATAATTGTCCCACAGAAAAAAAAGGAGAAGAACAGTTCAGATGACACTCACAATTTATGTCCTCCCGATCCCGCGTAATATCGCCTTGGGTGTGCGAATGGATGGTTCGATTCGGTCCACGTATCGGTATCCGTGTCACGACGGGTATCAGTTTTGGTATGGTGTGCGCAACATTAATGGTGTTTTGCAAGGGATGAGTGTTTTGCACACGCACACAAACGCACACACGCACGATATGAGAGCGTTGATGGTGGTGGGCAATCGGTTGATGAATGCGGTTTGATCGCACGTGCGATACGTACACACGGTGCATATGGGGTTTGATTTTGTATATGTGTGATGGAAGGTGTGTTTTCGTTTGAAAGATTGGTTTGTGTATGGTTTGGAGCAAGGGGTTAGAAAAAAGAATAACGGAATGCACATTAGTCATGATGTTCGGTCGTCGGCCATCGCACGCTTTGCTAAAGATATAGGTAATATAATTATATCTTCCATCGTCGATACATTATACGGCAACGGGTATAATGGTTCGCACGACTTGTCGATACGCTTAACAACTCTATAGTAGTAAATCAAAATGGGTTAGAAACGAAATATGCCGGTATAAAAGCAAAACGGTGAAATAACGGAACGGAACAAAACAACACTCCTACGTAAAAGCGAGCACAACAGTGAAATCTCAAAGTAGAGGTAAAACAAAAATAGAAGAACAAGCGTTTAAGCATGCAATCAGTTGACCAAAGCATCTACGCCATTTTAAGTGTTTAGTTTCAATCCTAGGCAAAGAGGCAACTATCTTTGTAACTGTCTGCAAACTGATCGGACAGACAGATGTAGAAAGACTATACGAAATAGATTATACTGTTGGGGACATTTGTTTAAATTGGAAAAAATAAGCAAATAGATTATATTGTGAGACTGATTCAGTAAGGTTTATATTCAAAGGATTCGATGTATTTTCTTACAATGATGTTGTATGCTCCTGTTTTTGTGTCCAATTATATTTACTTTTGTTTTGCTAATATCTTACACTACTCTGAAACACTTTTTTTGTTTTTGGTTTTATGTTGATTATATTCAATCGAGCAGCGTAATAGAAAGATTTCATATTTTTACGATGCATAAATTAATTTTCAAAGGCTATTTTTATGTCAAATTCTGTGGTAGTTTACAAATCCGAAACAAAACCGAAAATGTATGCCGAGAGAGAAAAAAAATACTTGGATTTAATCTGGGTTTGCCGAAATTATACCATCAAATTTATACTAGTACACTTACTGGTCAACGGAAGTATGTGTGTGAGTGTGTATGTGTGGGGATGCTTGTTTGGGAGGTTTGAGAGTAGAGAATTAAAACCAAAACCTTGTAACAGCTAACGGAATCATTACTTCAACGAAACAAACGGTGAATTTTGGGCGTATTGTTAAACGCTAGAAAAGAACAATAAAAACAATGTGGGGAACGTGTTTGCGCTGCGAGCTCGAGGCGTGAGAAAGACGGATAATCAAACCAAAACGCAACACAAAACAGACAACTGAAATCGAACTGAAACGCTGGATACAAGAGAAGACAATAGAAACGTTGCAACAAGCAGGATATGGAAGAGATCGGCAAGAAAGATCAGTTTACCCGATGAAATTCCACGAACATGCACCCGCTTCGGAAGTTCCGGTGGGGTGAACGTGGGAGCAGGATGGTGACCGTCGTCTGCAAAAGTCATACAAACAAGAGCTCTAAAGTTTGTTCGCTAAAGCTGTCCACCGCGTAATGGCGTGTGGATTTGCGGAATGTTGTTGTTGTTTTAACAACAAAAGCCAAAACAAAACAAGAGAAGAACGGAACAAACAAACAAAAAGTCTCAAAAAACAACTGGAACGTAGAAAAGAAAATACTATTACAAAATTGCTAGTTTTCAAAATATGAACCATTTCATAGAAGAAAAAAAAACAAACAAAAAAAAAAACACGGTACAATTGCTATTCGTCAAAGAGATAAAATCGAAAAGCTAAACGGGTGTGTTTGTGTGTGTCAAAAAAGAGACAAAAGTAGGAGGAAAAAGTAAATGCAGCACTATAGTCAGTGATTTAATTGCTCTTGCAGATATTGAAAGCGATTGAAAAGCACAAGGTATCAAAAACACAGTTCTCGAAAAGTAAGCACTTCAAAGCAGTGTCGTTCACACTCACTACGCTCTTAATTCATGTTTGTAAGCCAATTGGTAGATGTAAAAAAGCATAACAGCAATAGCATGAACAGAAAACTGAATGATCAATACATAGCTAACTGTTCTAAACATGAAACTGATGAAGGAAAAAAAAAAGTTTTTTTTATACATAAGTTCGCACCTCCCAAAAAATGATGGCATTAGCAGTTTGATGTCTGTGTGTGACACGGGTGTGCAATAATTTATACTAGGCGTGAATCTATACAATTGTAGCGCGCATCGATTGACTATAACAACACATCCGAAACAGAAGCAACCGATAAAAAAAAAAACAATAAAAGCGCTCAGAGCAGTATTACAGGTCCTACTGTTTCTATAGAAAGTATAATGCGTTCAAGCATAATGCTTATAACAGGCAGAGCAGCTAAACCTATGCATACATACACATACACACGCACATTTAAACATACACACATACGATGCAGAGGGTGAAGGAGGGCGCACAATGATCAAAGCGAAACGAATAACTGGGCGAACCTAGCGAGAAGGATCACAAAGATGCACAATGATCAGCTGAATGATGGCTGTAAACGTGTATGCGTGAGAACTGCGAGCATTGATTGGGTGATGCTAATGGGTGGGCCATGGAAAATTGTCTCTTTTTATTCGGAAAAGTGAACGGATTGGATTTGTTTTTTGTTTTGAATTTTCATTTGCTTAGCTATTTAGTATTTAGTGAATTGCGGACTACTACCGGATACGGTGATGGCTATGTTAAAATAGTGTGAACAAAAGGATCAATCTACTATGTTCTACGGCTATAATGCGAGTACACCTTTAGCTACATGGTGTGTGGTGGTGTCGGAGTGTTCGTACTCTACTTAAGCTTTTGTGATTTTGTTGTTTTCTTTTATGTTTACATTGGAAATCATTTAGATATTATAGCTCAGGCCGGATGTGGTAGTGTAATGCTTGAACAAATTCGCTTAACCGATAATTCAGACTAATTGTTCGGTGTAGATTCACAGGGCGAATTATCGGCCAAATTCAGCGAAACGAGCTCCTCCCTTAGCACATTAAAGTAAGGCCAATTGGTATGAAGCCATCCTTTTGTCCCATAAATATATAGACGCAACGTTGTATCTTTTTTTGGTTTGCTACATTAGTTTACACCCCGTTCTCTGTAGCAGAATATACGGACGCTTGTGACCATATATTTTATGCGGCTTTTAGGCAATGTTGGCAACCGCCACAGAACAATATACCGAATGCCAATTCAACTGGTGGTGTGGTGATGCTCAGCACAACACTGGACGTGCTCGTACGCAAAAGCGCTGCGCAGCTATGTGTGTGTAATCAAGCTCTCGTTTATTTGTGTATAATACACACAAGTGCATTTTTGCAATATGCACTTTTTTATGCAGCGAAAAGTAAAACAAATCAAAATTAAAATATCCTAAAACCCTCCCTATTGCGCGCACACACTCACAATATTGGGGAGCACTTGAAAAAACAAAACGAACATGTATGTTCAATTGGCTTCGCTTAACTTTCGCTCTATATACTACGGCGTGTATGCATATATAATATGGGATGATGAACAACTTACGTGTTGGATGTAAGAAATCGTCGGCTATAGATCGTGGTAAATGAGTTTGATTGTTTGTTTTGTGACAATGCATTCGTTTTTTTTATGGTGATGTTAATCAACAATGAATGTTTAACGTTGGCACCCAAAGATTCGTTTTTCGTTGGTCATTGGAAGGTGCAACACGAGATATAGAAATTGGTTGCAAGGAGGAAAAAAGGGGGGAAAATGATCATAATCAGTTCACAGCGGACAGTATTATCGTGGCTAATGCGATCGTGAACTCCTGGGTAAAGACACACGAAAGGGTGTGTGGGAGAGGAGTAGAGTTCGGTTTTGGGGCAGGTTATGCATGACAAATCTATCCCACTGTAGATATTTCTGAGCCAAATTTTGCCAAATGTTTGCCTCTTTTGTACGAGTTAGAATTGAGCTCAGCTTAGCAATTGAGCACGTTTCAGCTAGCCGAATGGAGACACAGCCAATAGGGTGTACATTTTTAGTTGATTTGTTTTTCAAAGTGATTTACTCTACAGAAGACGATTTGACACTCGCAAGGACACAAAGAACGAACGAACTAGTAATTAGGAACAGAAAATATACGCTGAGATTACGACAGGTATCACAATACATGTAATATATAAAACAAAGCGACACGGTAACAACACAGTTTTTGAACGGTCTAATATCATAGTCGCGAGTAGACAGAGTCTTTCTCACACGCTGCTGACTGAATTGTGTACTGAATGATACGACTTCAAACTCCAGCAGCATCAGCAGCAGCAGCACGTTTACTCCACAGTACAAAACACGAAGAGCAATGCACGCCTAGTGCGTGTTTGCGGCCCAACATCCGTTCGGCAATGCGAAACTATTTGCAAACAATTTTAGCCACCACATCTTTTTCCGGCCCATTTTTTGTGTGTAAATAGTTTCGAACAGCGCGGCGTGAATGTACTGCGTGACGCGAGCACGGCATAAAAAAATAGGGCCCAAAAATGTTCCTAACGGCACGGTGGAGCCGCGTGTACTACATTTGACTTGAATCATTTGCCTTTCCTAGGCCGAAGGAACATTTTCGTGCGATCGATCCTCATTAAGTCAGTATGGACGGGAGGAAGGAGACAGGAGAGAAACCGATCATTTTTATATTTTGGATGGAATACTATGAGACGTGAAAACAGGGAAATTGTTAAACATATAAAACGGGAATGAATTGACTGCAATTGACTTTCATTACTGTAGATACTTGACTGTTCTAGTGGTTTGTTTTTTGTTTTACAAGATCAACCATCTAATAGTACACGGAAACATACACTGACACTGATGAATCGGGATCGGTAGGGTGCGTGCATGTGTGTGTGTGTATGTGGGAGAGGGAGAAGGGGGAAAGACGTTGTACATAGGATGGGAAAAGAGGTTATACAAAAAAGTCGGACAACTAACGCCTGACATTGAAACTTCCGCAGTTTATGATGGTAAAGGGAAAGGGATTGGAAAGAAAAAAAAACATTGAATACACGACAAAAAACGACACGACAGAGCTATTTGAGAAAAGGGAGGCCCTATAATCACGCACACACACACGCACGCGGGCGCGGCCACCCGAGTGGGCGGGTGTCCGTCCGGGGGATCCGGTCGTGCTATTCTATGGGAATATATTCCGTTCAAAACCAGTAACAGAAGAGGATAACGAAAAACATACACAATATACATCATAGCATCGACTGATAAATAGTTACCTAACATGATTATTATTGTGATTATTATTATTATAAGTTTGAGGTTTGAGTTATTACAATCATACGTACTTGCACGTCCAACAATCTGAATCGCTCGGACGCCCTTTCTGAACGTTGCCACTATGTTAGCAGTGCGTGCAGTTATGGAATTTGGGGAAAGACAAAACGTTACACAATTACGGCAATGAAAGCGGTTATCCGTCACCCGAAATTGTTTGTATGTTTGTTTGTTTTTTAATAATTATTGTTTGGTATGAATCGAATCACATAAAAGAAGTTTGCAGTTTCGTGTGATTACACCGCGGCAGAGGTAGACGTGCGCAATATGGAATCGAACCGAATTGAACACGGTAACCGATGGGAAGAGATAAAGAAAAAGAGAAAAAGTATCAATAGTAAGATTGCGTTAACAGAACTAGATGAGATTGGAGCAAAACTGGGAAAGAATGACGCTAGTTTAACGGTCAGGGTAATCTTGTAGTGAACTTTTCTTGCGGAAAGGAAAGCGCTGCTTCATTAGACCGAGTCAGACGACCGATAACAAGGGGATGAAGATTGGTGATACGCAGCGAATGGGTATTGGTGGATGGTGTCTGCGGACTAATTTAGCGGACTTCGAGTCTCGCTAAAGAGAGAGGTTGTTTTTGTCTATTGTATGGTGATTTAGAGCGGTAGATAGAGAGAGGGGGAATGTTGAGATTTCAACGATTCGACAATTCGAAATCAGAGGAAGTGTACGACCAACCATGTTTGAGAAACGACCTATAATTGCTTCTGGCAGAAGCGGTACGGATAGCTGAAAATTGACATCAGTAGGTACGAACACTGTACTGGACATCACAGAAGCTTTAAATCCTGATCCTATCACGTTGCGCTGAACGTAGCAAAACGAGTGTCCAGAACAAACCATTGTCAATAGAAAAAAGCACGCAGAATGTTCTCCTTCTTGTTAGTTTTAAAAGGCTTCCCATTTATCTATGGGAATGTTCTCCATCTTGTTAATTTTAAAAGGCTTCCCATTTATCTATGATTATTTACAAAACATTCAGCTGATATCCAGTACATAAAGTTACACACAATGGGAAATGTACACAGGGCATTGACATTTTGGTTCATTCAAATGAGATATTCCATGCACAGTATAGGTAAGTTATTTAAAACATTGATTTGGAATATTTACAACGATTCTTCGTACAAGTAAACAGTTTGTTTTTACTAGATATTGGACGAAACCACACTTCGATGTACACGTCTCATTCACTAATTACACATTGTATTTATATATTTCTTTTTATATAGACTTTGAGCCTATTGGCTGTATTTGCCTCTCGATGATACGATCAATGTATCATTTGCTCGACTGTATGCCACTGCAGTAGCTATCACCCAACACAATTGCATTCAGCCGAAGGTATTTTGTATATTGCAATACCACGTATATCATCTGATTGTAGACCTATTTAATCGCATTACTATCACGTGGAAGCAATGATCAACGATACAGTTTGAGGAAGCTCTGTTACACCGGGATCATCGTATAAAACAGAAAACAAAACTAACAATCATTGCTTTGCAATTCAACATCGATATACAGTCAAACAAAACAAAAACACAAAGCCGCATATTTAGTCGTGCTGCGTATAACCTCAGCTTAACACTTCGTAAATAGTTAATTGCAATGATTTGAATTTGGACCAGTGCTATTACTTGTCAACTGTAAAGGAAATTGTTTGGGCTTCAAAAACTCGTGCCTAACATGTTAGCACAGGGGCTTGCTGACATCATCCACATCATATTATAGCTTCCTATTTTGCAGACTGATACGAAAAGTTTTATGAGCAAGCTTTCAACGACTTAAAATAGCTGATACTTTTGTTGAAATTTTATGTTAAACTACACAGTCCTTAGACGAGGTTAAGGGACAATTTTTTTCTTCATTAAAATTGCGCAATGCAATTGTTAGCTTCAACATTTCTATGGTTGGTCTAGTGAAATCGTGTTGCATTTGGAGAAAGAACTTGTTGTGTTGGCAGGCCTCATGCAACAGGCTCAGAAAGTGAGAACCACTAGTGTGCTAAGTTCGTCAAGACGTGGGCCGTGGCGTGCTGAACTGAAACTGTTTGAAACCATAACTGGCAATCTATCTGGGGTTTATACTAGAGCATCCAACTTTAAACAGAAAGGTTCGTTTGCAAATTTTGTGGGAGTGTTAATTTATTCTTCAAATCAAAAGAATGGTTGAAAGGCGGCCTCTGCATTGAGCACAAGAAGTAAAGATTTGGGAGCAAAATGTCAGCTATTTTAAATCTGAGGAATAGCATGGTAGCGTTTAAACAAACAGAGAGTTTATAGTTTGGTTCGTTTAAGGGGGTTTATTAGTGCGTAAGCAATTGATTTAAAATGAACAAAACCTATAACATAACGAAGGAATACAGCCTAACAAAATAGCAGTTGTTTTTCTTAACGTAACTTATTTAGGTGAAAATAGAATAAGCCAACCAAATAACCATCGAAACAAGTTTTTTGTATGCCTGTTTCTGGGTTGGGAGGATTCAACAACACAAAAAGTAAACACACTTTTCAATTAACGTATCAGATTTGGCTGAAATATGCAGATAGCAGTAAGAAAGGCATAAAGTAACACACATACAAATCAATATACAAAGACAAACAGATCAACGAATAAGTGGTTAGAATCGATAATGTTAAGTAGCGTTAAGAGATAGGGAACAGTTCCAGCAGAGTAGCAGTGGTAGTAGTAGTAGTATTAGTAGTAGTAGTAACAGTATTATTAGTAGTAGCAGTAGAGCATGAATAGATAGAACTTTACAGAACGGAGGCCAAACTAAAACGGGTTTTGGTAAACGAAAACGGAAGATGTTAGAGCTGGTCGGTAAAATCATACATTCACTAGCAATGTTAAACTTTAATGGCAATGTGGAAGGGTAATTGTGTTCCTAGTAGTTTCAAGAACAAATAACTGAGGTATTATAGGCGGGAAATAGTAATACGTTTGCATATACAATATACATTTGCCTTGAATGTTTGGTATCGTACCGTCGATGTAAGTGTGACAGGCGGAGTTAAGGCCCTGTTTTACCATTCCTGTCTGCATCATAATCATGCCCACATCTGAAAGGCGTACATGTATAATAAGAGAAAACGATATTTCGATAAATAAAACAAAGTACTGCAGTCCATGGTACGGAATCGACTGGAGAGCGCTGGCGCTGATGGTGAAATAAGGGATCGAAAACCAGACTGTGGCAAACTTGCGCGTGGGGCGGAATGATGATGGCGATGGATGATGGGAGAGTGGTAGCAGTGTGATGCCGCTTGATGCAAACCGTGTGACGCGCATATCGGACGAGTTGATGGCTACATGGGCACGGCATATACAATATACACGAGTATCGCTGCTGTAAGATTTATTACACTAAATTTGAGCAACAAAATATGGCATACATGAAACCCTCGCAACAGCACAACAACACTTCCCCTTTCCCCATGGAACCTAATACCTTTGTACAGTGAGCTGAGCTTTGTCGCTAGCCAGAACAATTATGCGCAGCACATCTTAGCATGGCATCTGCAATACCAACGGCATAATAGACGGCAGATGCTTACCGTTGCGATTAGGCTAGGACGATATAGCTAGAATAAGTATTACACTTCCCCTTTCTCGCTTGCATCGATTAGCAATTAGACAGATAGTTGAGGAAGGTATCCCTTACGATGTTATACCTAATGCATACAATATCGCTTCTGTTTTCCGAATTATCTTCCGATAACGATTGGCTTAGATAGAGTATTCTACGACAGAGATGATGTTACTTGAATGTTATTCATGCTATTATTACAAGATGTGTAGAAGATGGCGTTCGGGAACGATGTAGGTACAGGTACGACAGTTTTCGTATTCATCTACTCAAATTAATTCGTGCTGAATTACCAAGCATTCATGCAGAACGTAAGAAAGAAAACAACATATGTTCGTTTGGGTTGTATGTGGGTATTGAGCATGTTTATAATGAACTTGTAGAAGCGTTTACTTCGAAGGAGCGCATTTGGGAATCTTTCCAGACTACGGAACTTCTTTCGTCCCAAATAATCATGCAATCATTGCCACTGATATGACGACAACGTTTGTAATCATTAACAGAAACCATCGTAAGCACAGGTATGAGCTATACGGATCATATGCTCTTTAAAATTGGCTGGACATTTGGCGTATATTACACACAGTGCAATGACATGAAATTCATTCATCATCGAAATGGCGTTAACGATTCGTATTAGCTTAATGATTTTACAAAAAAAGAAAGAAAAACTATAGTCAATAATGTGTCAATTATTAATGCTCATGAGTGGTGTTTCGGGCCTATCGGTAACACTAATCCAGGGAGCAATGTATATGTATGTGGGAAGTAAGTGCATGTGCCCTGTATAATAGCAAGTTCCTCAAGATACAGACGATGGTTGAAGGAGACCTTCACAAACATACTAAGATGAACACCAAGAGAATAGAAAATAATTAGATACAAAGTATTGATCTTTAACCAAGTCTGGCTTTTTTTTTGCTTGTCAGTCTGACTTAACACAGTGAATGCTTAAATGACTTGAAAGGGAAAAAAAGGTATTAACGCTGTAAAGGTTCAGATGTGCTGCAATGTACCATCCCTTTTCCATTTCCTTAATTTTCTTTTACTGTTAGTTGCTACTTGTGTGAAATGTTACAGTAATAAATTCGTAGAAATGTACATTACTTGAAGTATTTCCTTATTGCTAGTGAGTTATCAAAGCGCAAAACATTGAAAACGCACAAATGCTCTATCGCTTGGTAAACGAAACCAACATCCGACATTTATCGGTAGCCCCCTGAGTACATAACGAACAATTTATACAGAGTCTCGTAAGAAAAGGAAATTTGAATCTGAAAAATTTACAACAAAAAAAAAAACAAAATACTAAAAAAGCGCCCACTGTTTACTGCAGCAAATAGTTAAAAATCAATACTACAAATTACTGGTTATACTTGTTAGAAGAGAGTGAAAAATTTATCAGTGATAGTAATGAAAGAGTATAAGAGATAGATAGATAGATAGGTAAAGAGAGAGAGATAAAGAGAGTGAAAAATTTACAGCATCCAATGCGTCAAAATTCCTCCTATTTACAGTGCAATAATGTCTGCATTGAGGAACATTGAGCTAGTCTTACGCTCGCTTTACATATGCGCTCGGAAGGAAGATGTGTGTTTGTGTGTATGTTTTTTTGTTGTTTTATATTTAAGTATACCAATGAATTATCTAGAATGGCACTCATTAAGACGAAAGTAAATCAAGCTTTCATGTAAATACGGTCTAAAATAGTGTACTGAAGAAACTGAAGCATGTTTGTACGTGTAGTTAAGAAACTGAAACACGCTTATTTTACTAGCGAAACGTTTCGCACTTCGGAAAGTGTCACATGATTGACTGATCAAAATGCAAATCGTAGCAATCTTAACCAAAATGTTGAAACAAGAGAAAGAAATGCAAATGTGTTACTAGTACTGAAACGATAACTGTTCGGTAAAGAAGACAACTAGAAGACGGGAAGAACGGGAAATCATACGCCCGTAAAGGTATTGGAAATGAGTAAATGAAGTTACGCAAAAATTCATCTAACTAAAAACGAGAGTAATTGAGAAAAAAAGGTGAAACTTATGCAATTGCTTTACCTAGATCACCTATTTTCGTCCTGGTTTGTGCCGTCACTGTACAATGCGTTACGAACACACATACACATATAAAAACACACACACATACGAAAAACACAAACAGATTCGGTTTCATTTTGTTCATGTTCATTCGGGGGTTCAATCCGTTTGATGATCGGAAGCCACGCATCGCATGTGTAAGAGGGCGGCCATTTTCATTTGGTGGACGATTTTTTGTGTGTGTGTATGATTTATTTGTTTGTCAACAGTATTAAGTTCAGCGAAGAATGTTTCATTTCGGGGTCGCCAAGAGAATAAAAATAATTAGAAAAGATTATCATTGTGGTGAGTATCCGGGTGGTCGGTTGGTATGCATATCTATCAAAAACGGGCAAGGCGTTTGTAGGGTTGGTTGGTATGGTATGGGACGGGTAGACCTGTTACTGAGAGGAATTGGAACTAGGGCATGGAGTAACGTGTAAGAAACAAGTTAGAACTATACAGAAGGGATAGTAGTAAGTAAGTCGCTGGTAAAACCGGTCCAGGTTTTGTATCTTAGTCGCCTTGCTGACACTATGGGCACCGTTACACCCTTGCGACGATCTCTCCACTCCCATTCACTCGACGAAAATTGAGACGGGTACCAATGTCGACGAAACAAGCAGAGACGAGTTTACACTTTTAATCGAGACGTTCTTGTCGGTAGACTGTGTTTCTGGGAATTAGTATGGAAATGGGAGGTCGATTCAACGTATACTTACAGTTTTTGCATTTGCATTTCTTTATCAGCGTTTCATCTTTGATGTCGTCATGGCACGCTTTGCAGTAGAACCACGCACTGAAATCAGGAAGAAAAAAGCGAAAGTCTCGTTTTACTACAGATGTCCATGACGTTACCGTACCGACCACCGAAGGTCACTGCCATTTTCTCACCGCTTCACTTCGTCGGCACTCTGCGCTATGAAAAAGCCTTGCGTGTTGGCTAGAATTTTTGCACCCCGAGGATTGATGGAGATCTTGCTGTCGTTGCCTTCCTCACCTCCCTTGATCTCGATGGCTAGCAGTAACAGTTTAAGCTTGGTGAAGCATAGCCTAACGTCGCGAACGTAATGGAAAAGCAGGTGAGTTAGTGAAACGATTGAAACAAACGTCCCGTGTACACTGTTACAAGTGACAAGTGGTGAGATCTGCTCTCGAAGAATGTACATAACCGCACAACTATCAATTGTGCACTAGAACAGGAGGAGAACATACAGATAGAAAGGGGAAAGCATGCAAGGATGGTTCACTAATACTACTACTACAGACATGACAACAACTACTACTGATGTTTAACGATTGTTACTACGAATAAGTGATCTAACGAGTGAGTGTTGGGTAGTAGCGGCCATTACAAATGTTTATGTGACTATGTGCATGATCGGGGTTGTTGTTTGAAGTGAGAGCAGAGTACATGTATGGGAGGACTTCAGCTTAGCTGCTACTGACACACAGCTATTCGCGCTACATTCTATCAGCAGGAGTACTACGCAATCGGATACGGACAATTGGGTAATGCTGTATTATACACAACGTCTGGACAATGTCATTATTGGTCAAGTGTAGTCCATCGCCAAGCGCTGCCTCAGGACGATCATATACATACAAGCACTATGGTACACTACGCAGCGACTAACGGGAGAAGTAGCTACCTCAGACACTCCGATGAGCATAAGCAGGAGGATACACACTACGGCAATGGGATCAGTAGGAGTGATAGCTTAGTTTACTACAAGCTTTTACGCTTCATCGTTTCAAACAGGCATGGCACAACAGCGACGATGTTATAGTGAAACGATTTTTTTTCGACCAGGATATCGATACAGTGGAACGGTGGAATGACACGTTGGCGGACGGGACGAATGTTGACAATAGCTTGCTTGCTCGATCTATGGCAGTTAATCTAGCGTTCGAATGGTGTTCTAAATAGATGAAGATGACTGAAGAGATGGAGAGAAAAGTAAACGTGTCGAAGCTATGCTGCGGTGGTGCCTGCCCACTATCGAACTGCTGCGAGCTCGTTTGGGCTCAGCTCAACTAATCGAGCGAGCTGCTAGAGGGTTGCTTGATTTTTTTATGGTTTAGCGAAGCCTTTGGCACAACGCTTCAAAAACAGAGGGTCTTTGAAACACACACCAGGAAAGCTCATCTACTGACAAACTGGTTAGTAGTGAATGTGGTCTAAGGAGAGCCACGAAACAGTAGCTATTTGTACGGTCTATTGGAACGGGAAAACTAATGTAGTTAACAAAGGTAACACAACACAATCAAGAGTAGAATAGAAAAGATGTTAAACTATTAGAGAAGGAAAGTAGGTGTCCGGTAACGTCAAACATATAATCAGGTCGGCCTAATGTTTTCTGGTACATAATTTGGAACTGTTGCAGTTTTTGAGTAAGTGTTTTCTCTTACTGCACAAACTATTCTCGTGATTCAACAGATTTACAATAATACGTTCATGATGTTGGAGTTAATGTTGAAAATTATAACGATAGTTGTGAAATAGTCCAGTGCAAATAGTACAGTCATCATTTGTCAACACTTCACTATATGGTTGAGTAATAACATTAGTAGCAACATTTCCTGTACCATCTTCAGTGATTGTCGCTAGGCTGAGTACTAGCATGAGGCTAGAATTTTGTAGCAGTGTCATTGTCAAAAGTCATAACAGAATGCGTAAGATTAATAGTGATAGTAATTAGTAAATAGCAATACTGGAGAAGAAAAGTGAGAAGTAGTAACAGTAAATATACTAGGATCGTAAATAAACACTAAGAGAAGTAAGAGAAAGAGAGTTTACTAGTAGAGATAGAAAGGGGGTAAATGTCACAGTACAGACGGCTAACTGTGTCAGTGGTATGAAACCGATAAAACGAATGTTAGTTAGTTTTTAGCAAAAACGGGACTCTTACTCGCTGGCTTGTGGAAAAGTCATGCCGGTAAAAGAAGGTGATAAGGTTTCGGTATACATCTCACATCCGGTACCCTGTAGGTAATCATTTTGCCAGGCCTGTGTATCTGGCGACTGCAATTAGTAGAGATACGGGAAAGATAGAAAAAGAGAGAAGAAAAGAAAGAAAGATAACAAAAGCGAAAACAGGATATGATGGCAAAGGAGTCGAATTCGGTCCGAACAGGTTTTTTTCTCTTTTTCGGGCCCAACTCTGACAGCTGAAGGTAATTTGACGTTCCAGTAACCCTCGCTTGGGAGACAAAAAGCGTTACAGAACAAACATAGCTTCTCGTTGAATTGAATCTATCCAACTCATAGCTAACAAAGTCATGTAATAGTAGAATGGGGTGGGGGGGATGAGATGGGGCAAGCTTCGATCCCTTTATACTTCTACTTGTTCGTGGTCAATTTTGTCTAGTCGGTGCCAAATAAATCGTCCTCTGTCGATAAGGATTGAACACAACAGCAAGAATCAGGCAATTTCAGTAAGCTCTAGAGATACATCCAAATCTCTTAAGTTGACGATTTTTGAATGAAATTTAAATGAAATCAAAAGTGTCGATTATTAGAGGGGGGCTCAAGTTTTGCTTTCGTTGAACTATATAGCTGTATCAGACGATAAAATACAATTTTTATACTTGCATTGTATTTTCGCAGTTAGTCTGAATCTTATCTGAAAAGGGTAAGAAATTATAATGAAATATGCATGAAATGAAATACTCACAAACTTCTGTACACACATTCACAGACGAAATAATGCTAAATTATTGTAAATGTAAAAATAACTTCCTTTTGTCAACAGGCTACCTGCCGAGAATGCCAGAGTAACCATGCCTTGTCGTGAAATGCGAAAGCGAACATTCACTATTAAAGAACAATTGGTACACGAGTGGGCAAAGAGCACCGTACACATGGTGCATAGTTGTTTCACGGGTGTGAAACTATATTGTGTGCCACCAACCGATAGAAGCGAAGGGGAAACGATGGGAAACGAATGAACCTGCCTGGACGCACATTCAACAACCAAGAGAAGCATATAAGTGACGTATTTATTACCCAACTGAACGATTTACTCCTAAACATCGAAAGCAATGGCAAAAACAGGGTTTCCATTATAGAGCTGTGAAATCATTTTGTAGTGTAATTGTAGTAATAGTAGTAGTATTAGCAGTAGTATTAGACATGTAATGGAATTGAACTGAAGCCATAATGTCGATATCACACCGATAATTCATTGTGGGTGTGATGATTCGCTATCGTATCAGCGATCAGGGATAGTGTACACTTTGGGCCCGTTGTCCTGTTATGGAAATGTAGAGACTGAATCAAATTCCATTGCTGTTTGTAGTGTTGTATGTTTGGAGTGGTTAAACATTCTCAGTGATCAGTGTACGTATTTTGTTTATTACATATATGCATATCCAAGTGCTCTGATGTAGCACCATACGGGTGGCGCACTACTAGTGAGTTGCATGGACCAAATGTAAACCAAAAAAGGTAGTATAATTCACATAAACGGTGAAACATAAGAATGGTGAAAGCGCCAATTAATCAACAAAAGTTACAATGGCAGCAGTTGTGGATAGCATACGCACAATTCACACACACACACATAGACATAAAAAATATTTAGACACACAGGACGAAGAAATTGGACGAAGAAAGAGAGACAGATAGAGAGAGAGAGGAGAGAGATTGTGTATGTAACAGATATATAGAGACAAAGAATGACAGAGAAAGAGAGATAGTGTGACTGTGGCGTATTTCTGGGGTAGACTTACTCTGTTGCCTGCGCAAACGGCATACCAATGAAAGATGGACTCAGTGTTTCGGTGTACATTTCCATCCCCGTGCCCCTGAGATAATCATTCGTCCATACTTGCATGTCTGGCGACTACAAAAGTTTGGGAGCGAGTTGGAAGTTGAAATATCATTTTACAGAGAATGAAAAATTAGGATGATCGTACGCAAAATGAACTAGAGCAAGAGAGCATCTGTAACAACCGTAGTGCGGGGTCAAGACGTTTCGTTCTTTAGTAGTGGGAGACACAGTGTACAGCTTACTTGTAACATAAAGTATTGTCTTACGTTTTATGAAAACAAAACAACAACAAAAACATACAAAAACGGATACACGAAAAGGACAAAGGACAAAGAAGTAAGGTTCGTTCGTTTGCTAGGACCAAACTGAGAAAAGAAAGATAGCAAGCAGATTTTTATGAGTGATGATGTGGAATTGCGAGAGACTGCAGTATGAGCGGCAACAGCTGTTTGCAGAAGTGGCATTGTTTGCAAAAAAACAACAATACTTGATCTACAGTGACTTGTAAGAAAATAACCACCACGGCGGTACGATCGTTGGATAGGAGAAGTACGAAATTATGCACGTTCGATGTTATGAAAATTAAAAACTGTAGCACTGAACAATCATGTTTCTCTCAAACCTTCTATACTGCAAGAGCAGTGTTAGCCTTTTCATTCAGCTGTATTGGAAACGAAACGATTCTAGGACGCTCGTTTTATCAATTCTATTAGATTCATACATACTGACAAATGAGTGCGAGATATGTATAGAAAAGAGAAAAACAGAGCAAAAGTTACATACCATATTTGCTTAGGTGGGGAAAGAAGTACTTAACATTACAGGTTTATTAGCTTGATATGGGATAGAGGAACCAGTAGGTATTCAGTTGATCATGTTGCAAATTACTTCACAAATGAAGAGTTAAACAAAACAAGCTTCATCCATTGGCTATCTGTTTAAAGAAAAACTTGAACCACAGTACTGGTTCTGTATTCTGGAAGATTGCAAATTTCATACTAATATAAAATTTCTCTAACTGTTATCATATTAAACGATAAGAGTACAAGTAGGGAAAAATATAAAAGTGAAAAGTTACAATATATGTTTTGGATAACAATAATAACACCAACAGCAGTAGCAACGACTGCCTGCAACGTGTGAAGCAACTATGCACTAATGTTTTATTAATATAGGAAATAATTATAATTCCTCCAACTGCTGCTCCTGCCACTATTGGAATTGTTACTGTGTATTACCGCTTCACTGATTGACGGATCATACAGATTGATCGATAATCAGATTATTATACACTTGAGCAAATTAAACTACATACTACGCACATTTAGAAAAGTACTGAGATCAAAGGAAAACAAATTGTTCTAGCGTACAGCGTCCACATTTTTAGCATAGTTGCTGATATGAATAATCGATTATTGGTTAATTATTTTATTATTTTGTTTGGAGGCATTGTTTGGTTAGTTTGTGTAGAATTTTTACTGTTGCTGTTTGATAAAATAATAATTAATCAAATACTACAAACTACCACT